>NC_092662.1:8039824-10439824 GCF_032118995.1 Asterias amurensis | reverse complement strand
TCAATTGGACCTACTGTAGGTAAACCTGGACTAGTCAAAGAGAACATTTATCATAGACCTCATCAGAAATTTACTTCAAGCTCTTTTTTAGCAGCGCGTTTAGTGGCAACATTCGTGCACAGATTCTACAAACTGACAGCTCAATTCCGAGATTTTCAGGTGAGTTTTCTCATGGAACTGTTCTTTCCTAAAAACATTCAAGTGACATTGAAATGTATGTGAACTGTTGGTGAGACATGTTTAGATGAATGTAGGACATTATAAACAGACTTTATCATCAAAGAAGATTTCTCAAGGCCTAGGCGTAGTGCAGATTTGTACACATCTACGGATAGCTTGGATACAAAGACGTCATACATAAAGTAATTTTTTATTTTTACATAATTTCAGAATGGCTAAGACTTGAGTACAGAGGCAGAAAAAGTATAGAGAGAAAACAAGACAAACCATGGAAACATGATTGTGATAAACAAAGCCCCATGCAGCCAATCTTTCCTTCATTTGTTGTTCTCTGTTCTTGTTTTGCAGGTCAATCTAGGTGGAACGTGTAGAGGATGACCTCAATGACTGTCTCGTATTTGGAAAACTAAGGAAGCATCTACGTTTGACCTGTTCCTCCCAAGAAGTCCTCCCAACTCATTTTAACTGATCTTCTGGGAGTTGTTCACCCAGTCTTGAACATAGCAGTATCCAGATCAACTTTGAAAATTACAGAAACCTTTGATGTTTAATTTCCATTTACATAAAATGTTGACGCAAGATGTTCAGTATATTACTCAAGATGAACAATTACCATGTGAGAAACACATAAAAGGGAATTATGTTAAAGATAATTAGAAAAAAAGGTTACTTCATGTATACCTACATCTCTGGTCTATCATAACTACTCCAAGGCAGAAGCCAGCCTGGTTGGATGTGGACGGAAAGTGCAAAAAGGGGACTTACCGAGGGGCGGGGTTTAAGTGAGATTCTGGGGGAGGTTTGGTTCTTAAAAATGTTTGGAAGAGGTTAAACATTAAGATAGGGACATTCATTATGGTTTAAAACCCATATTAAGAGCAAGGCAGCGCATGGGTTTACAAATTCAGGGTAAAAGCATGATGCATCATTTTACAAGTTTGACGTAATGTCCATGACGCTAAAAATAACCCAAAATGTAATGTCCATGACGCTCTATTAAGATGTGTAACAAGAAAGTTGACAGGTTTTCTTAAAAATATTATCAATGTTCATGTTAACTACTTCCCTGTTTAGCAAATAAAAAGGTATTCTAAAAATTTTGAACTTTAACTTCACAGAGTTTTGGAATTGAGTGTGTTGTACCCAAAACCCACTTCCGTTTTTTGTAATGTCCATGACGCTCGTTAGCTGTGCTCTGACTCCTTAATTAGTTTGATTTTTTCCAAATACATAGTATCATTTGACTTACTAGGACACAAGATACTAGTATCAAGCACAAAACTATAAATCAAAGCTACTTGGTGTGTTTAACTGACCAACAAAGTTCTAAAAATGTCTCAAAACGTAATGTCCATGACGTGGAATTGCCCTTCTACAAAGGTACACATGACATACTTCAAAGAAATCCTGAGTACCAGATTCAAGTTGTAATAGGAAACAGGCATGACATATGTACACCATTTTGGTTCATCTTGTATGCCTTCAGCACTCAAACAACTACTGAAGCAAACACCTTTTCCTTCATTCACCAATTGAAATGCAACTAATCACCCACGGTTTATGTTGACGAATGCTTGTTCGGTACTCAATAAACTTAATGAACTGGAACTGAGGCTCAACAACGATCAGACAGACTAACTGTAATAACTGAGTCATGGATAACTCTTAACACTTCGCCTGAGCAATACTCTGTGGATGGTTACAATACCTTCAACAAGTGCAGATCTACGTAACAGAAATGGTGGTGGTGTTTTGCTCTATATGAAGGAACCTTTACAAGCTTCAACGATTGACTACATGTCCCTCCGGAGATCGAGGGTGAATGGTTTATGCTACACCGACCTAAATTTCAAAGATGTGCTCCATTTGCAGTCTACAGTGTTACTGCACAGGTTCTGCCAAATTTGCAAATTTTTAAAGATCTTTGTATTATTGCATTTAGCTTTGCAGTATTCTTCAAGCCATTTGTTACATACGGTGGTTATTAGAGTTTTCTTATTCTTGTAATTACAGTTTCACTCCTTGTTCACCTCTGGCTTGAATAAAACACTACTGGAGCTTGGAGGCCATTTCCTGACTCTCATGTCGATATTCAATGGAGTTTGGCTGGCTGTCTGATTTTGATTAGATACAACTCAAGGAGGACAGTACATTTATGTATGTTCTAAAATAAATTTAAATAAAAACAAGACATTTTTACCGATATCTCCGAAATTTGAGGCTCAAAATGTTGTTGTCCGCGGCGCGCGTAACCAACAGGTTCCTATCACCCAACAACAGATACTGTCCCCGTGACGACATTGTTTTTTGCTGATATTGGGACAACGCTTCCAAATTACAAAATCTGCCATTACCCTCGACAAGGCCGTGGTGGTGGCACATGGCATCTTCTTTATTAAGTGGACCATTTGTAAGTCTGATATTCGAACCCTGATATTTTCATAAGTGAAAGCTATTTTGTTTATTTATAAATTGTAATTTCTTCTTTGAAATATGGACCATTTTACAACCTCAAATGTAATTTTTCAAAAAATTATTTTTGACCTTTTCAGATATTTCAAATAATTGTATACATATTAAGGTTGATTAAAATGTTCATGACTTACTTGACTTACTTGAATCCACCGACGCCATCACACAACTGGGGAGGAGACGGTGGTTCTGGTTACTGGGGCAGACAGCTTAGAAAAGCTTATGTAGAGCCCCCCGACGTTCTTTAGGAATTTATCCACATGTCCCTTGAAAATGTTCACACTTGAAGCTTCAATTGCCTTTCGAGGGAGAATGTTCCAGTAGTTGACCACTCTCTGGCTAAACCAGAACTTCCTGAGGTTAAGGTTGGATCTTGATTTGTACAGTTTAAGTTGGTGACCCCTGTGCTGCACGGTTGACAAATCAAAGAAGTGATCAGGGTTCAGGCCCTCAAGGCCCCTGAGTATCTTGAAGGTCTCGATAAGATCTCCTCGCAGCCTCCTGCACTCCAGGGTGGTCAATTTCACTTCCCTGAGTCTGTCAACGTAGTCTAGGTGAGATAGACCTCCAATCATTCGCAATGCTCTCTTTTGAACTCTTTCTATTAGGTCAATGTCCCTTTGAAGATGAGGCCTCCACGCCTGTACACAGTAATCTAGGTGAGGTCTAACCAGTTCTTTGTACAGTCTGATGATTGTTGTTTTGTCTTTGTTCGTAATGGTTCTGTTGATTAGCCCCAGGGCTCTGTATGCGCTTTTGACTGCCTTCGCACAGTGGGTACTTGCATTAAGTGACTGGTGGATGGTTACCCCAAGATCTCTTTCTTCACTTACTGTCTGAATTATACTGTCACCAATGGAGTAGTTGTGCTTGATGTTACTATGTCCGAAGTGGAGGCACTTGCATTTGTCGATATTAAATAACATTTGCCAGTCATCAGACCACTGGTAAAGGCGATCGAGGTCGTCTTGAAGAGCGCGAGCATCTGCTGGGGTTTTCACTTTTCTGAAAACTTTGGTGTCGTCAGCAAACTTCAGGACCGAACTCAAGATATCCTCGTCAATGTCGTTGATGTAGATGATGAACAACAACGGGCCAAGAACAGAACCTTGGGGGACACCGCTTTTAACTCCTGACCACTCCGATTGGGCCCCGTTCACCACCACCCTCTGTTGTCTGTCGGACAGCCATGCCTCAATCCAAGCAGCAGTTGGGTCACCTATCCCATGTGATCTAAGTTTCGTCAGTAACCTCTGGTGTGGAACTCGATCGAAGGCTTTACTGAAATCGAGGTACACTGCATCAACAGGGTTGCCATCATCAACGGTCTTTGTTACAAGCTCCAGAAAAGTTAGTAAATTGGTCAGGCAGGAACGACCTCTTAAAAACCCGTGCTGTGAATCACTGATCAATCTGTGTGCTGTCAGGTGTTCCATGATGGCATCTCGGAGGATGGTTTCAAACACCTTACTGACCTGTGAGGTTAGGCTGATCGGCCTGTAGTTTGCTGCTACACTACGTTTGCCCTTCTTGAAGATGGGGGTGACGTTTGCTCTCCTCCAGTCTAGTGGAACCACTCCTTCTGCCAACTTCATTAGCACTTTGAGAACGTTCTCCGCTGTCACCTCTACAACTCTGAGCATGTCGTCGTTCGGTCCGCCAAACATCCTCTTGGGATGTGGTATGTTATGTAGTTGTTCAAGTGTGAACACAGATGAGAAATAGTCATTTAACACCATAGCTGTTCTCACGTCGTCTGTAATGACTTCACCATTTTCTTCCATCAGAGGACCCACATGGTCCCTTGTTTTCATGTTGCTTCTCACACATGCATAGAAGGCTTTTGGGTTCTGTTTGATTTTCTTTGTCAATCTTGACTCGTACTTTCTTTTAGCTGCTCTAATTTCTTTAGTCGCAAGGTTCAAAGCTCGTTTGTACCGCAAGTGGTCTGCATGTTCTTTGGATTCTGTAAACCTCTTCCATAGGCGATATTTGCTCCTTCTCACTTTCTCTACTTTTTTGGTCCACCACACAGGCTTTTTCTTGCTGGTTTTTCTCGTTTTCTTGGGTACAAACTTCACCACAGCTTCATGGAGCAGTTCTTTAAAGATGACCCAGGTTTCTTCGGCTCCTTTGTCACAAAACAGCACATTCCAATCCTGTTCAGACAGATACTTGTTCATGTTCTTGTAGTCCCCGTTACGATAGTCAAAATATGATATCTTCCAAACCTTTATTTGCACTGATGTCACAAGGTCGAAAGTGATGGCGTTGTGGTCACTGGTTCCGAAGGGTTCATTTACAATTAGGTTATCCACCAGGGCTTCGTTAGAAGAGAGAACCAGGTCCAGAATGTTGTTCCCCCGTGTCGGTTGGTCAACATGCTGGACGAGAAAACAATCTTGGACGAGATTAACAAATTTAACTCCCTCGGCTCCTGAGTGGAATGATCCCCAATTGATGGAACTGTGGTTAAAATCCCCGCAGATGATTTTTTCTCCTTGTCTATCACAGGCCATACTGATCATGTTATGCAGATCAAGTTCTTGTTCGGAGTTTGCTGAAGGGCAGTGGTAACAGACTCCCATCAGTATGTTACCATTGTCTGTAGTAAGATTGCACCAAACCGCTTCAGCGTCATTGAAATTTGTTAGTTCAGAATCCATGACTGCAGTTAGGTAGGATTTGCAGTATAAAATACAGCCTCCGCCTTTCTTCCTCTGTCTGTCCTTTCTCATAATGTTGTAACCATCCAATTTAAGCACGACATCATCAATCTGGTCGGACGCCCAGGACTCGGTTATCATCACAAAATCCGGGTCTAGTTCGTAGATATAACACTTCAGATCTTGCATTTTGTTTATAATGCTTCTTGCATTAATAGAAAAACATTTTAACTTGCTAACATTGTTCCTGTTGCTGGATGCATCACTTGTGCTCCTATTTACAGTAATATTTACAGTTATTACCTCATCATCTTGGTTGGGGTTCGCTTGGGAAGTATTTACTTCCCCCGAAGCGGCCGAGCCTGGGATGTCCTCTGGGACGACTGTCTGATTCCTCTTGTGATCATGCTGAGGGGGGGCGCATCCCGAAATTTTGACGTATGGGCTTTGTTTGATGACTCTTGATCTGCGTTCCTCGGGAGTTGGGCTTCTCCTTCGAGGGAGATGATCTGTCCCTTTTTTATCACGAGGTTCATTTCACCACTCTCACGTCTCCCCCGTAGTTCGTCTCTTAGGGTCTTGTCTTCTTCCCTTTCCTTTCTTGTTCGGTCGGGACCGATGAAAACGTCTTTCCAGCCTTTCTTCTCGCTAAGCTTCTTGGAAACTCTGAGCACTTGATGTTTCATGTCCTTAGTGGCTACAGAAGCGATGACAAGTCTTCTATGGTCCGGTATACGCACCCTCGGAAGCCTTTCCGCCGAGATGACCACAACATTCTTCAACCCTAATACCGTGTGAATCAAATGTTCGACAGTATGCTTATCACTGGTTGATGGACCGGTGTTGGTTAAATCCTCTTCATCTGAGCTAGCGTCGCTATTGCCTTCTTCTTCAGGGATCTCTTTGAGACCTGTGATCACTAAATTGTTCTTCCTCAAATCTCTTTCCTTGGCTTCGTAAATTTCCTCTCTCACTATAGCCTTGATGTTTTTCTTGAACGTCGGTTCATCAATCTTGACCAGTTCTCCGACTTTATCTGACAACTGAGAAATCTCCGCTTTCATTTCGTCCTGCTGATCTTTCATACTATGGACCAAAATCAAAACATCCACAGCCTTGGCGTTACATGCTTTGCAGAACCAGTGTAGCTGTTGCCCTCTTTTCGTGAGGAAGTTGTATTCTTCTTCAGAAATGGATTCACAGGAAATATGATGCCAGACTGAGCAGTACTCACATTGCAGTGCTTGGACTCCCTTTTGAACATTCTTTTTACAAAGTGGGCATTGGTTATTCCGAGGACCTCTGCTAGTGGTAGAACTAGAAGTGCTACCTGAGGCCTTATTGGTTTGGCTGATCGCATTGGCCATCTTGTGAGTTCTTACTTGCAAAGTACACTATCCACTTTCTACCGTAAAAACTACTCCGACACTACAGTTATTCAAAGTTCAAAAGTAGCAGTTGACAAGCTAGTAGTGAAGTATTTGTACAGCGGAGTGAATTACATGAGGTGTCGGAAATAGGCGACTATTGGTTAGGGCGCCTGTACGTTGAAATCCTATGCTGTCAATACTATTTTAGAGTTAAAATTTGACATTCATACCTGGCAGGATGCGTGACACCGGTTACACCACTGAATCAGAGAGTTCTTGCAGATTCACAAAATAGTCTTTACGGGGTTGGATGACTTAACATTCATGAGAATTTTGTGGATTTAAAACCCCAAGATCGGAACGAAGGGAAAGGGAAAGGTTAACGGTTAACCTCAAATTAAACTCACCTTAACTATGGGGGAATGTAAGGATAGAGCAGTTCATTTTAATTGTGTGGTGAGCATTTTAAAAGTGTAGAGTCTGCAGCAGTAAAACCTGTGGTAATATATATTTAATTCAAAACTAGCTTAAGTAAATCACAAGGAACATTCATTATTTACTATAATGAGGTCCAACAGATGTACTTTCAAATAAAATCAGTAAACAATCAACAAAACACCAAACACAGAAAATATAAGCCTGACAGAGGAGGGCATAACTTTGTTGACAGAAAAACAAAGTAAATATTGTCTGTAATTATTTTTTTTCTGGCACAAGACTACTGTAATTTCGCTGATTATTGCAGCCTCACATACCTAATATCTATCAAAAATAAAAACTTTGTCAAGCGTCCACATTTTATTTTTTTAGGTAAAAAACGTCAGTTTCGAACGTAATTTTTGACAGATTTTAAGTGACGATCGCCAAAGAATGACAGATTTGCATGACGTTCCAGAAAATAGACGGACTTTATTGCAAAAAAATTATTACCGTTTGATCAAAACATGACCAATATTCGTTTTTTTCTGCTGTTATTTTCTCACATAATAAAACAGTCCCATGAATCACTGAAGTAGGTGGCCATCTCAGCAAAACTTCGTCTTCACTTCCACGTTTACCAATTAGCCATCAGAAGGACATTTGAACAATTTGACACTGAAGATGGAGAGTACATTTAAATCATTTTCGCAGCGTTCTGCTATGCCCATAAGATATAGCTCTATGCATACATGTATGGCACAGAGTACAACTTGGCACAGCGCCAGCAATGAAAAACCGCGTGACTGCATCGCATACAATGTACACAAAAAATCTGTACGCAAAACCACTGGGGGAATTTCGTACTTCTTTATACATGAATTTTTTAATTTTCAACCTCGATTTTTAACCAGAAGACAAGATCAAAATGGGGTCATGTCTTTGAGGCGTTTACAGAGTTTTTAACGACCTTTCTGATGATGTATCGATTGTAAAAATCCATCATGTAGATCAAAAGTTATGATTTTTTTAAATAATAAACTGTGAATGTTTATAACTAAAGAACGGATGACGTCATCATGACGTAACCAACACAGTATTCCACTCCTAATGCATATCTAACTATGTGCAAAGTTTCAAGTTCATACGAGTTTTGAAAGTGTGCTTTTGTTAGAGGACAAGGGACGGAGAGAAGAAGATGAAGAAGTAAGTAAAACAAAAAACTTAAAAAAATTAAAAAACGAACAATAACAAAAGGTGTTCGGAGCTATGCTCTGCTCCGAACACCTAAGAAGAAGTAAGGAAGAAAAAGAAGAAAAAAAACGAACAAAAATAAGAGGTGTTCCGGGCTGTGGCCCGAACACCTTACTAACAAACCTGTGAAAATTTAGGCTCAATCAGTCATCGGAGTCGGGAGAAAATAATGGGAAAACCCACCCTTGGTTTCGCCGTGTCATGACATGTGTTTAAAATAAATCTGTAACTCTTGATATTCAAATAAAATCAGTAAAAAATCAACAAAACACCACACACAGAAAATATAAGCCTGACAGAGGAGGGCAAAAGGTTGACAGAAAAACAAAGCAAATATTGTCAAGACAAGACTACTGTAATTTCTCTGTTTATCAAGTTTATTGCAGCTTCTCATACCTAATATCTATCAAAAATAAAAACTTTGTCAAGCGTCCATTCTTTTTTTTAGGTCAAAAACGTCAGTTTCAAACGTAATTTTTGACAGATTTCAAGTGACGATCGCCAAAAAATTACAGATTTGCATGACGTTCCGGAAAATAGACAGACATAATTGCAAAATGATGTTTCAGACTTTATTACCTTCGCGCAATCCACATCAAACGTACCTGAACGGAAGTTGATTTAGTTTCCAAAAACTAGCGTTCTGAAGAAAGTATTTCCGTTGTAAACCATCTGAAACATTAAACTAATACCATTTGTAAAAGCAAGTCCAATCTATATCTGGACCAAATTTGTTTTGGAGACCCATCCCCTTTGGAGACCCAGCCATTTAATTATACAAACACACACTGTAAAAAATATTTCACATACAAAAGGCAAAGCACCCAAACTACCTATTTGTATTTTGTAAGGCTCCCGTGACTGTGGTGAGCCTTCAATCATGCCTTTAGATTCTAGAAGTACCAAACTCCGATTTAGTTTTCATAATTTCATTTATTTTAATAATAAACTAGTGTGACAGTGAAGAACGGATAAATTTCCGTTAACGCCACCACTTTTTCACTCATTTTTACAAAAAGGGATATATCAATCAGGTAAATTAGATACTATATTATTATTATTTTATTTCGAATGAAAAAGTGGTGGCGCCATACGGAAATTTTTCCGTTTGGGAAAAAAAACGCTCCCGACTCTGGATTCTGACTTGAATCAAAAGCGACATTATGTATTATAACATATTTACCTTAAATGTTGTTATGTGCATTGAGATCGGTGTGTAGATCTGGTTCAGTTAAATAAAAAAGATTGACATCAATAGTAGAAACGTCAAACAAATAATAATAAGGACACGAAACTAAAAAAGCTAAACATTTCAGCTCTTTCCAAAGGGCGCCCTCAATATTTAACTTTAGCCTGAAGGTCTGACGTCATTCTTCGAGGCTCATGATCCCTTGCGGATAATACGAACGTTCGTTCATTACTAGTCTTGGCCCAAGACGATGGTGCTTGATTCTGGATAGTGTACTACGCGCGGTTGAATCGCCAAAGCTTGCAGAGTATAGTCTAGATTTCGAGCCGTCCACGTAACTAAATCATACCGTGGCGGGCGCGCTTTGGCGATTCAACCGCGCGTAGTACACTATCCAGAATCAAGCACCATCGTCTTGGGCCAAGACTAGTTCATTACAAGCGTGTACAGTTTTTGCCGTGCATAATCGGAACGTTGGTTGTGTGACCGCGCAACAACCAAGACTATTGGAACCAAGACTATTGGGATAAAGATTGGGGCCCCTGAGGCAGTCTTACATTGGACTTCGCTCGTCCCCAGCGCCTACTCCTAGAACTATTTCGGTTTCGTCCGGCTATAGGAGATGAGACGATAGCCGGACTAAACCGAAATAATTCTAGGAGTACCCAGCGCCTTGCTTAACTGGCCGCTTGGAGCGAAGACATTGGACCAGACTTAAGTTAGACTGGGAGACCGCAAGGATGAAGACAGGTCCCACCAGCTTCTCAGATCCAGTGATTCCATTGGATACAATGATATTGCCGGGTGCGTTCGATAAGCTTCCCTGTGTCGACCCCGCAGTGCTCACTCGGGTGAGCCCCTGACAAGAGACGAAATGACTGTGCAAGTCTCGCGCGGATTTGAACTTCCGGGACCATTGTGGTCCCAACCTAATGGAGATTTACGTTGGGGAGATTTTGTTTCGTCCATTACTTTAGTTTAATGTAGTTTATGACCATAAAAATGACATATGTTGTTAAAAATGTAATACTAATTAACATCATACATAAAAGTAAAAATAAAGTCAACATAATAACGATGAAAAACCGATATTTAAACTTGACCTCAGGTCAGGTTACTTGGTAAAAATTAAGAATTTGTGCCCATCTCCGATCACGAAACTTACGCAGACGCTTGTTTTGGCCGCGCCGGGTGGAAAACCTTTTCATTGGTCGCTTAGGCGTCGGCTTCCTCTTCAAAATGCGTCACGCGTTTATCTAACGCCATTGCGACCATCGTGCGTCCGCGTATAAACCAGCTTTGAGTAGTTTCACATTCGGGCGTAGATTTACAAAAGGGGTTTCAAAACATTTCGGATCAAACAAACATCCTTGTCCCAGAGTTTTACTTTTGTCTATACATAGACTTTAACCGATAATTGTGTACTTGGTTAAAAAGCTAAACTAATTTAAACAAGCTCTTATGAATATTTTTGTTGTTCAGACTCGGCATTAAAAAAAAATTAAAGCAAAGATTTGACTCATAAAAAAATAAAGTTGTCAGTTGTCGTGTTTTCTCGCTCCGGTGCGCGCGAGACTTGCACAGTTTATTTCACAGTCGGGCGTAGATTTGCTAGTCTGGTTCCCAGACCCAAAAATCTCCGACTAGGCTCTGTCAAATTTAGGGTCCGGTATCACCCAAAATCACGTGACCAAAAAGGAGGAATTCCTCCTTTCTCGAAGTTATCCGAAATGTTCCAAACGTGTTGTCGTCAACATTCGGACAGTATCGTTGATGTTCGGTATGGAATCGTAATGTCGGTCTTGTCGGCTATTGCCAATGCAGGCGTTGTGCCTAAATACAGCGTTTGCAAAGTGATGCGACAAGTTCAAAATATATAAACCTGGGAAATCGCTCCGGGATCTGGTAAGTTTTTGTCCTTTTTCTTCAAAAATATTTTTTCAAAGGTGTTTTGACTTGAGTGTTCATTAGACATTGATTGAGGATTAAGTTTCATGATTTTTGAAAGTGGTAAAAATGGGGCAAATCTGGTGACTAGCTGTCGAAATTATACGTGTTGAACCATGATTGCCATTAATTGCCGATCAAAATAATCTCGTAACCCTCCGGCCTGGCGGTCGTCGGGAGGATCGGAGGGTTACGTTATCGCAACTAGTGCAGACATGGTTTCCCTGGAGATGACCCCCGAACCTGGCAAGTTGCGTCATGCTCTAATTTTAACCGTGGGTGATACCTGACCTAAGATTTTTAACAAGAGACGTCAATGAATATTTGGTCAGGGGACCAGACTATAGATTTGCAACAGGGGTTTCAAAAAAATTAAGATCAAATAAACATCCTTGTCCCAGAATTTTTCTTTTTTTCTATAAATTATACAAACTTTAACCGATTAATTGCATTTAATGTTTAAAGTCACATGGAAATATATATATATATATATATATATATATAATGAATAGGGTAGATGGCCTTAGCTTTCGATCCAAACCGGACCTTTTTCAGAGGCATAAAACAAGTACAAACAAATACATATCCATTTATAGAAAAAGAGAGGGGGAAAGGGATTAAGGAAAGGATCCAAAAGAAGCGGGAAAATAACAGCCAATCAAAGTTTCTATTTCAGAGACAATGTGTGTCTATGAACCAATAGGAGTAGAGTGGCGAGGACAAAGGATTTTTAGAATGAAAGGATGGGTTACTGGACCATAAAAGTGGTAAATGTATTGTTCGACAACAATGCAGGGAGACATGAAAGGGTAGGATTAGAGAGCAAGTTGCATCATGATGCAACTAACAATGGTCAATTAATAAGAATAGCAAGATCAAAGGTATGATGATTTTAAAAATAGGTATGAGGGACATGTGGAAAAGAGGGGGGGGGGTTACTTACATCAGATAGTTACAGTGATGAATTTATAAAAACAACTTTAAACAAGATTAATTTATACTTATATTTCAAACATTAGAGTATATGTTAATGAACAAAAAAAATATTTTTTTGAGTAATTGTTTGTAACAATTTATTTGTTTAAAACTAGATAAAGTTGTTTGGGGGTGACTCCGCCTACCACTTTTGTGACGTCAAGGCAGACTTTGCCTCGATCGAACATTGAACACACGTAAGTGCAATAGGTTCTTTATGTCTGTGGTGCAAGTACATGCAAGTCCATGCAAGTCCTAGTCGTGAGTTTGTACGTTTCGAAAAAAAGTTTTTTTTTTTTGCATTTTTCCGGCAATGTCGACCACGTGTATTGCTAATGATGTATTGCTGCTTGAGGCAGCAAAACAACTGAAAATGGGGTCAGTTTACAAAATGGTCCGGTCCGACGTCTTTTCCAGCGCTGTGCAGCAAACACTTCGAGCCGCCGTGCTTCAAATATCGCGCCTCGATTGACGTCACGAACAGCGCCCTCTCGGGTCGGGCCTACTTTTAAATTTGTTTATCAAATGGAAACTTAGGCCGTGTCCGAGTTGGCGACTTCGGCTACAGCTACGGCTAGGGCGCGCGCGTCTGCCATTCTTCAACACTGACAGACGCGCTGATCTAGCCGTAGCTGTAGCCAAAGTCGCCAATTCGGACACGGCCTAAATGTTTAGAACCTTAGTTAACTGTTTATTCATATTCTATACTCATCAAAACACAAATTTTTGTGACAAAAGCTTTATCTTGACAAAATAGCACTTCCAGGTGACTTTGAAAAGCTGAAACTAAACTAAATAAGCTCTAATCAGTGCTAGTTGTTTAAATTCGGTATTTAGAATAATTTATAACAACGCAAAGATTTGATTTGATAAAAAAAAGTTTTTCGTCTGTCGTGTTTTCTCGCTCCGGTGCGCGCGAGACTTGCACAGTCTATAGAATTTGATTGGGTATCTCTGTGTACGTTCGAATAGCTTTGACGGGGCTCACCCGGTCTGGCGGTTTCAGTCTTCCGCCGTGTTCAGTTTTCCGGGTGACGTAGCCGGTCATTTCAGCACGTTGTTCGAACGGTTTAAGCTTCCCGGCGTGTTCAGTTTTCCGGGTGACGAGCTATACACACATAATAACACATCTGTAGTTACACAGTATTGACTTTTTTAGTCACAGCTATAAACTGCTTTTATTTCCTTTTATTTCCATTATTCAGCCCAATATATTTATTTATTTATTTAAGGAAGAATTTACGAATTCTGGTACTGCATGCGCTGTATATAATGGGTGCGTTCGTTTATCTTCCCTGGGTCGACCCCGCAGTGCTCACTCGGGTGAGCCCCTGACAAGAGCTAATCGAACGATGACACTCACCCTCTCGTGGTGATGACGGCATGCATCTTGGGGCACTCCCAAGTGACCCACTCCACAAGCAGGGCACGGGGGGGGCTGACCCAGGTGAGCCCCCTCAAAACTATTCGAACGTACCGGGGCAGACCGGGGTCGTCGACCCAGGGAAGCTAAAACGAACGCACCCACTGCTACTCCTCATATAAGGAGTAGAAATCGGGGAGCCAGCAGTTCGCGCGAGAGCAGTGATCTCGGGGGGGGGGGGCACCGCCACAACTCGACTATTTCACCGCGTGTGACCGATTTAACGACTTGTCCACAAGTCTAGTACTTTAGCTGCATCTTTACCATTTGCTTCTTGTAGTTATGCTTCATTCCTTAGTGTCTTTGAAAACCACACAACTGACCAATTTAAATCTTCTGACATCGACACTGCATATCCAAGATAACACCTCATCAGCCCCAACCGCATCCCCTAGTCACCTATCTGGGCTGTTATTTAATGCTCGCAGTGTCCGAAACAAGGGTTTGGATCTTGCCACGTCAATTGCCTCTTCGACCCCACCTGACATCCTGGCTCCCACAGAGCCTTGGCTCAAGGAACATGATTCGGACGCCATCTTGGGACTCCCTGACGACTACTTGATCTTCCGTAAGGACCGTCCCTCTCGCGGTGGTGGCATCTTGACTGCAGTCAAAGCAAACCTCCATCCTGTCCACCATACCGAGTTTGACTCCCCCGAGCTTGAACTCATGTGGGTGTCCTTATCCTGTCAGCGAGGTAGATGTCTTCTTGGCACATTATATCGCCCTCCCTGTGCAACTACTTCGTTTTTGGATGATCTCAACGCCGTGGTCTCAAGAATGGATCACTTTCATCCAAAATATGACTGTATTATTTTCATGGGAGATTTCAACATTTACTGTAATCTTGCAGTAGCCGACTCCCCGAACCGTTCTCGTTTGTATGAACTTGCCGACTCGTTAAACCTTTTTCAGCTTGTCACTGACATCACTCGTCCCCATGTAGTGATGATACAATTCCTTGTGGGTCCACCATCGACTTGGTCTTCAGTAGTTCTCCACATAACTTTGTATCCGTTGAGACTGTTCCCAACCCTGTTTCCAGCGATCATCTTGCCGTTCAGTTCGTCACTCGTCTGAATACTTCTCCCCCGCATCCCTCTGTTGTTAGACAGTTTTTGTCTTACAATCCTGATTCCATCTCTCATCTCAATGCTCTCCTCCAATATACACCATGGGATCTTGTTTTTGACAAATATGACACCAACTCTTCAAGGTGTTTTGGATCTGATTAATGCTGCTGTCAAAGACGCCATTCCTGGTTTTAGGAAGCGGACAAGGACAATGAACATATCTCCATGGGTTGATGCTGACCTGAAACATTTGTGCTCTGTAAAGCGTAAACTGTTTTCCAAGGCTAAGCGCTCTGGATCAGTTGTTGATTGGAACATTTACAAACTTGTACGTAATCAGCTCAAATATTGCTCTCGTAAGGCTTATAAACACTTTGTTGATAACATGTTTTCATCAAAGGATAACAAAAAAACGGATCACTATACCCCATTGTCTTTTAAACATGGTGCCCAAACACTAGTCAACCCCCATGAAATAGCTAGTGCTTTTAATACTTATTTTGCTTCAGTTTTTTCTGCTGATGTCCCTGTTTGTCAAGACCCTCCCACATGTGATTTTCCCATTCCAGCTCTATGTAGTATTAACTTCTCAGTTGATGATATACAATAATGGGCCATATTTCAACAATTAATCCCTGAAAGTTTGGGCCCTCAAATCTGTCATTACAGCGTGATAGCCTGAACATCTGACGTCACACTTCGAGGCTCGTGAATAACGCCAAAGATACTGTGGGTGCGTTCGATTAGCTTCCCTGGGTCGAACGATCACCCTGGTGGTTTTCCTCACACCGAAGTCACTCTTCCAACTCTACATTGTACTTGTAGGCCTACATGATAAAATAAAACAATGAAAGTTGATACAAGTAAGAATGTTGATGAATGCCAGTCCTCTTCTACAGAAAAATGTTGGAATCCTTATTCCACAAGCAAAAGGTGTTCTTCTATCTAGCAAAGTCCCCCCCCCCCCCCCCACCCCAACACCCAACCCATAAATAGCCCCTGCTTGATAAGTTGATGCAGGTGTGCATGTATCATCATTCATTCATTCATGGCTAATATTTAAATTTATGTAATCATGTAACCTTTTTTAAGTTGCCAAGAAATGTGTTTCCCTTCAGAAAACTCAAATTAATTACTAAATACCTGGTACATCAGTCAGAAGTAAACAATATGAAATATTATTATTTAAAAAGTAGACCTACATTACAACAAAACATTTCTTGATAAAAGGGAACAAAGTGAAATATTATTCATAAGTAACAACAGGGTTCAATGTAATGTTTATATTAAAAAAATCGGTTCAGCTTAAACGAAACCGCAATATTTATAACTAATATCACTATCCAGCTCTCGGCCTGGGGATTATATTTAAATATTTATAAACAACTTTCGTTTTTAATCAGCAGACAAGGAATTTGATGTCTGGGAACGAAAAATAAAACCATAAAAAAGTTAATAAGACAGGCCCTACTTTCACAAATATTATCCTGTCAAATAATTCCCGAATGTAGCTTGGCTTCATCAGTAAATGTTGAGAATAAAACCAAAAGACAATTTTCACGAATTAGATGCAGCACTAAGTTACCGGCCACACGTACTTGTATTCGTCATTTTTAACGCGAAGTAAATTACCATAAAAAATTACATTTTATATCAAAACTTACCTTAATATCATTGATGCAAATTGTTCGCCTTCTCATGGGTGGTATATCAGGTGAAGACTGTTGTTATTGCTAGAAAAACGCCCTCAAAAGAGACAAATTTGTCAATTTTATAGAACGGTAACCGAGGATCTTAATGGCTGCCGCAAATATCTGCAAAGATATTTGCAATGATATTTGCGACATCGCAAATATTTGCAAAGATATTTGCGACATCGCAAATATCTGCAAAGATATTTGCGACATCGCAAATATTTGCAAAGATATTTGCGACATCCATCGCAAATATTTGCAAGATATTTGCAAAGATATTTGCGACATCGCAAATATTTGCAAAGATATTTGCGATGTGCGATGTCCCTTCAGGGCCACCATACTAAAAGCTACCGTAGCTGGGTTTGTTTTGATTGATCTGAGGTCACCTCGGTTGGCCAATCAAAACTAAGATATGGAAAGCTTATACTTTCGGTCGTCCGCACGTGTGTGTCCACGTGTGTGGTATTGGGTGCGTTCGTTTAGCTTCCTGGGTCGACCCCGCTACGTTCGAATAGCTTTGACGGGGCTCACCCCGGTCAGCCCCAGTGCCCTGCTTGTGGAGTGGGTCACTTGGTGGTGACCTGAGGTGCATGCCGTCACCACGAGAGGGCGAGTGTGATCGTTCGATTAGCTCTTGTCCGGGGCTCACCCGAGTGAGCACTCCGGGGTCGACCCAGGGAAGGTAAACGAACGCACCCAATGTATACAGTACCGAACGCACCCAATGTATACAGTACATGCATGGTGGATACGGTACTTGTCGTTTAGCTTCCCTGGGTCGACCCCGGTGTGCTCATCCAAGTGGCGTATTTTATTTTTTTCTAGGACGAAAGTGGGCACTGATAATTAACCCCACGTTCTTCCTGGAAAAGTCGCCTATTTCTTTTCAGGACGTACGTGTGCAGATATTTACCCACGTTCCACCTGGAAAAAAACACGCATTATCACGTGACCCTTCTCGTGGTGACGTCAGTGCACATCGGGCCAGCCCGCGTATTTTTTTTTTCTAGGACGAACGTGGGCAATTAACATAAAATGGGCGTGTTTTTGCCCGAAAAATACTCTCACACATGCACGAACTTTAGTGATGACCGCAAGGGACCTTGGGCCACTGGTGGTATGTGGAATGAAAATAGTTGTGGCATGGAGGAGAAATAAATGGGGAACGCACAACCTGCTTTTCTTCTACTATCGCTTCACACAATGGTGTACAGGTTGTGATGAATCAGTCTACCTCCAAAAGGGTACAAAACCCCTTTTCCCATCCCAGAGTGCATTTCGGCCATTCAGCAAAATCAGTCGGGGGTAATTGCAATAAACCTTCGATATACCATCTATGGTCTACAAAAAAGCAATTATTTTTAAACTGGACACATTTGGTAATTATTGTCGAAGACCAGTATTTTCACTTGATGTATCCCAACATGCATAAAAGAACAAATCTGTGAAACAAAAACCATTAATTTTGTTGCATAATTTTGTGTGCTTCCAGATGCATAGTGCTGTTTGTAATGCAGTGTACTAATTTCATCAAAAAACATTTAGGACCACAACCGTTCATTATGACCGTCAGTCTATTTTCTTAATTGCCCTCCCTCCCCCTCCCAATCCTATCCAAACATTATTATTATTTATCGGGCAATCAAGACTTGGCAATGGCAGCAAGCGCGACGCGTTTTATGGACACCACGTGTGTGGTATTGGGTGCGTTCGTTTAGCTTCCTGGGTCGACCCCGCTACGTTCGAATAGCTTTGACGGGGCTCACCCCGGTCAGCCCCAGTGCCCTGCTTGTGGAGTGGGTCACTTGGGGGTGACCTGAGGTGCATGCCGTCACCACGAGAGGGCGAGTGTGATCGTTTGATTAGCTCTTGTCCGGGGCTCACCCGAGTGAGCACTCCGGGGTCGACCCAGGGAAGGTAAACGAACGCACCCAATGTATACAGTACCGAACGCACCCAATGTATACAGTACATGCATGGTGGATACGGTACTTGTCGATTAGCTTCCCTGGGTCGACCCCGGTGTGCTCATCCAAGTGGCGTATTTTATTTTTTTCTAGGACGAAAGTGGGCACTGATAATTAACCCCACGTTCTTCCTGGAAAAGTCGCCTATATCTTTTCAGGACGTACGTGTGCAGATTTTTACCCACGTTCCACCTGGAAAAAAAAACACGCATTATCACGTGACCCTTCTCGTGGTGACGTCAGTGCACATCGGGCCAGCCCGCATATTTTTTTTTCTAGGACGAACGTGGGCAATTAACATAAAATGGGCGTGTTTTTGCCCGAAAAATACTCTCACACATGCACGAACTTTAGTGATGACCGCAAGGGACCTTGGGCGACTGGTGGTATGTGGAATGAAAATAGTTGTGGCATGGAGGAGAAATAAATGGGGATCGCACAACCTGCTTTTCTTCTACTATCGCTTCACACAATGGTGTACAGGTTGTGATGAATCAGTCTACCTCCAAAAGGGTACAAAACCCCTTTTCCCATCCCAGAGTGCATTTCGGCCATTCAGCAAAATCAGTCGGGGGTAATTGCAATAAACCTTCGATATACCATCCATGGTCTACAAAAAAGCAATTATTTTTAAACTGGACACATTTGGTAATTATTGTCGAAGACCAGTATTTTCACTTGATGTATCCCAACATGCATAAAAGAACAAATCTGTGAAAAAAAACCCATTAATTTTGTTGCATAATTTTGTGTGCTTCCAGATGCATAGTGCTGTTTGTAATGCAGTGTACTAATTTCATCAAAAAACATTTAGGACCACAACCGTTCATTATGACCGTCAGTCTATTTTCTTAATTGCCCTCCCTCCCCCTCCCAATCCTATCCAAACATTATTATTATTTATCGGGCAATCAAGACTTGGCAATGGCAGCAAGCGCGACGCGTTTTATGGCCACTAGCGGGGTGCCGCGCTTCGCGCGGCACCCCGCTAGATGAGGCGGATTCTAGTCTATACAAATATTGTGAAAGGTAATGTGAGGTAAGGGAGGTATTCTTACATAGAGCGGGCCTACGCATTATCCGTATAAAAATGCTGATTATTTTTTGCCTCTTTTACTGCTTTTGTTATTGTATTAATTTTATTCACTGCACTGAGTATTTCCCCGCTAAGATGACAGTAAGGATAATTACTTAGTCGACTAAAAAATATAGCACGTACACTGTGCTATAATGACACACTTATTTTATTGTGTTGAGCACATTGGGTAGGCCTATAGTTCAAATACACGCGGATAATAGTCAATGTCGTCACATTGCCGACAAGTCAGGCGGTGTTTGTCAAAGAGCCAATCAGACAATTAACACGATGAATTTGGAATCAGCGGTGGCAGTTGGTTCCCCACACAACAAATCCATAGCCACGGATTTACTCGACTGAAGGCTCGCAAGACGGTCTCTGGTCTCCCCCTCAACAATAATCACTGTTGTTAATAGCAGAGGAGATATCCGACTAAAGGCTTGTATGAAAGTGGTACCCTCCTTTAAAACAAACTCATAATCACAGCTACTAATTAATAGCCGCGGAGTTTATGTGACTGAAAAGAAAGAAGTTCTCGTAAACGGGTTGTTCTAAAACCCCCTCGACCCACGACCCACGACCCCCTCGACCGTTGACTTTTGTGCGATCTTTTTTTCTGTACACCGAAACTTCCACAGTTCACAACCTCAGCCAATCACACACACAATTTTGTATGCTGACATCGACTACCATGCCTCGCACATCACAACAACACAGCGTACGAGACACGTAGTATGCACGAAGCAAACTTCGCGTGATTGGCTGCCGAGATCGGGCCTGTGGCAATTGTGATGTACAGATAAAAAACCGCGGCATTTCCACGTGTATCTCTTGGCCGATCCGAGATTATTATCCAAACTGGGAACCTGCGTGTACCGCCCGAGTACGATTACGGCCAACTCATTACGTGATGATCAGGCGGGCCCATTTCCGGCCGATCGCTCCCGTCCTGTGTACTATGGTACTACTAGTTGCTCTAAGCGGAGCTCAAGGTTGTAGACCCGACCGACCGAATGGCCACACGGACGTGTTTGGGGTCCCCAATCGGTGTGCACTTGTCGTGCGGAAGCGGAGAGTAAATACTCCCAATTCTGTGTGGCTGATGCAGATAAATATAACCGCAGTCTCATCTCAGACTTGAAGTTGTAAGAGGACCAAATAAAGCGAGTTTTCGGAATATGCTGTGCAACAGATATCTAATCTACTGTTTTTACCACCGCTTTTGGGGAGTAACCGAGCGTCGGCCTTATTAATTTTTAGTTTATTCTCATATCAATTAATTGTCATGTAAACTTTCTGATCAACATCCGCCGCGGGGGCGCAAGCCCCACGTGACGAAGTTCCCTGATAAAACATCCAATTTTATATGTTATCATATCTCTGGAACCCTATACAAACTAAATAGAAACGGTAATTTTAGTGGTCTTTAATTAGGGAATAACAGTGCGAGTACCCGGTCTTCACTGCGTGGTAATGACCGGGTTGGTGGCTGGCGCTGTTAACGGACCGAGACGGAGGCGAGGTCCGTTAACAGCGCCAGCCACCAACCAAGGTCATTACCACGCAGTGAAGACCGGGTACGAACACTGTTATTCCCATTAATAAATACCTTTTTTAACGAATTAAACGGCTAAAATTGTCCAAATTTTGTGACTTTTCTCTCGGCATACTTCCAGACATGTTCAGGGGCCATATTTTAGCTTTTGATGGTTCCCATCTCTTTCGTGCGTTAATCACATTACTGATTTTTGAGACCAGTGACTCTTTTAAATAATGATCTGTTCAGCGCCTTCACTGGAGTAAAAGGAGGCAAATGATTGGACGATAGCTGTTCCTTGTGCATTAAAACGCGCGCATGAGCTCGGCGTCAGTTTATACGCGCGCACATGTTACACGTGCGCACTCAAAATTGATACATTTTCAGCGCGCGTACGCGTAAGTGCGCGAAGTTGCAATGAAACTTACAGGGATCATAGATATAGAATTATAATAACTAGATCGGCCGCGCGTTCATACGCGTCCGTGCCTGTGTAGAACAAGTTTTGGTTCGCCATGGACGCGGTAAAAATGTCACGTTCGAAAGGTCACGCGCGAAAATGAACACGGGATATAGGCCTTTGACGCGTTAAATGTCACGTGCTGACGGCAAAAAGTCACGTGCTGACGTCAATGCACAGAAAATGTACACAGGAGATAGGCAATGGCGGCCCCCATGCCAGAACCCGCGTATGTACGCGCGGCCGATCTAGTTGTTCTATTCTATATCTATGACAGGGATATAAATAAGCGTGCGATACAGTGCAACGCGCAAGGTTTACACAATGTATGCTGATTTAGTGGCCACTTATTCGCTATTTTCCAAAGCCGGTCTTTATACCACCGTTAACACTCCCACACGTGACCGGGTTTTGACCAATCAGAGACTTGAAACCGTCCAAGGTATTTATTAATGTCGTATAATAATCAAACCTCCGATTATTGGTTTAGTGTTGTTTCACACAGGGTTTCAACGGGTAAACTCAATACGAAACTCATCGCAAGTAGCGACGCATCGCAGGGATTGCGAAGCGTCGCAGACCTAAGACACGTCGCGGCTGCGACGAGTTCCACAATCCATTTCACCAAACACGTCGTAAGCGCGACGAGTTGCAATACAAACTATTTTCATTCTTAATAAAAAACAACCTTTTGGACGAGGATGAACTGCTAAAGTTCTGCGGCTGTTTTATGTTGTGTACAGCTTAGTCATGAAACAGTCGTGTATTATAGTTCATTCAAGATGGCAGACACTCAACCATTTCGGACTAGTGTTTAGGTTTGGGTTTTTTTGGTTGGTTTATAATTATTAATTTGTTGAGTTGTTTTAGTTTGTGTGTTCGTTTGTTATGCGTGTGTTTGTTTTCTTTTACCCGTCCTTTTTTTTTTTTTTTTGGGGGGGGGGGAGGGTAAATTTCCATTTGTTGTCTAGTGTCTTCCCGATTGGTTCACGGAAGTTACGTGTGGTAATTGTTATGTCCTTTCATGCATTTTTGTGCGTAAACAAATGAAACATAGCATTCTTACGACGACCCTATGGGTAGTCGTAACTTACGACGTGTTCTTCCTCGTTGTCAAGGAACTTGCGATGTATCCAACGCATCGTAACTTTGATGAAATCGATTTCATACGCAGCGCAACTTACGACGTGTAACCGGTCGCAACTTGCACTTGCGACGCGTCGCAGCGCTTCGTGAAATCGGGGGGGTCACTGACGCCAGACCAATTTCCGATTGGTTAGTTTAAAAGTTCACTGGATATGTATACAATTAAGTTTGATTTGGATGTTTGCCACTGGTCACTACTAATCGCTGACAGAGGAATTTCTCCTTGTATCAATTTACCTCAACTTGACCCACAAAGTCACTGTAAAGGCCATGGCTCAGGACTAGCAGTCCTTGAGGGACACTAGGAGGATTTTAGTATATACAAATGTTGTGAAAGGTAATATGGGGTAAGGGAGGTATTCTTACAGGTAATAATCATTTCGTAGGATTGGATTAGAAGTTGTATTTATAATCGGTATGGAATATTGTCATTGTATTTTGACATATTGTTGAGCGTGCACAACATAGTTGTGAAACGTCGCCTCCCTCCTAACCTTCTCTCTTGCGTTCTCCAACTAAAGGAATTGGTGTTTGTTTCTGTAATTGAGCTTTAATATTGGGGAAGGGTGTACTTGGCAATGATGGTTCATGGCATGATATGTAGGGTTTTCCGTGACAATTTATTGTTGATCGAGCGGGCCAACGCATTCTCTGTATATAAATATGGATTATTTTTCGCCTCTTTTACGCATAGTTTTAATTCAATCGGCTTTTGTCATTGTATTAATTTTATTCACTGCACTGAGTATTTCCCCCGCTTAGATAGCCTTGGCCCAAGACGATGGTGCTTGATTATGGATAGTGTACTACGCGCGGTTGAATCGCCAAAGCGCACCCGCCACGGTATGATTTAGGGACCATGGATAAACTAAGAACGCGGCCGCCCGCGGTCAGACTCGTTCTAGAACGAGTCCGTCCCAAAATTGTCACGCGCCCGTCCCAAGATGGATTAAGCGCTTCACTGATTTTTAAGGTCCCTCATTATCGAACTCTATTGTTGGTGCCTTTTGTTGTTCAGAATACATGGACAAGGCAGCTCCCAAGTAAGCCACGAAGGGGTGAAGGATTAGTGTTTGCGGTCTAGCTCAGGTATACACCAGACAATGGGTTGGAGATGTCCATGTACAGCCAACCCTCGAGTTTACCAAAGCCAATACAATAATATGCTACTGCCATAACAAGTTGAAGTGGTGATTATTATTCTTAAATTTGAAATCATCGCCAACTTATTTTGTATCTACATCTAAATATTACATTAGGATCCGTGTTTACAGAGATGATTACACTTACACGATGTGTTCATAAAGGTACCGCGAAATCATGCTGACCGGCTCGCAATCACACAAAACACAACGCAAAATTACATCGTAGTACACAAACACACTATATCCAGCGACACACTCACACACAGTGTTTTCAATATACCGGCCTAGTAGTCTTGGTACTTTGCGTGCAACAAACTATAATGCAAGAAACATTGAACGCTAGAGGGCTATCCTAAACAATGTGATAG
This sequence comes from Asterias amurensis, assembly GCF_032118995.1. Lineage (NCBI taxonomy): Eukaryota > Metazoa > Echinodermata > Asteroidea > Forcipulatida > Asteriidae > Asterias > Asterias amurensis. The sequence continues at coordinate 10,415,460 of NC_092662.1, read as the reverse complement.
CGGGAGAGCCGCCCTCCGTTGGAAAAATTGCGCAACAGCTTACGAAATTAGTTACAACCGCCTTGAGATTAAGACTTTCGGGAGAATCTGGTGTCCGAAAATTGCAATACTAACCAGCGTACAACATTGGCGCCGTTGCTGGTAGCTTGGGCATGTCAACAACGTGGTGAATTTTCAGCAGTTCCTTGGGAATATTTAGCGTGTTTAAGAAAAACTACATAACGTGTTGGCTTCATTGTTCAAACATGAAACATTTTGGATACCTTTGATGTACAAAAAAAGGTATAGTTTTACTGTTTTGAATGTAAAATGTTTTCCCTTTTGGTTTTGTTTTATTCTGTTGTATTTTGGGGGATTATTTTGCATGGCGGTCGTGCAAAGACGCAATATTTTTTATTTTTTAATCTGCGGTTGTGTTTTGACTTATTGCGTGAAAAGGGCTAGGATTAATCTTTTTGTAACTTGAAAAAAACTAGTCAAAATATAAACTAGACCGGAGACACAGTTATTATAATTTACATGGATCTTTGGTTGTTGTTTATTTATTGAAACGACAGTTTAAGTAAATTGCAGTGGAAACAACTTGGGTTTATATCTACCCAGATAAGCCGATTATAACTACACAGTGGTTTTCGGCCTCACCATTGTTCCTTTGTTATACAGTGGGTCTTCCTCAAGACCCGGTGGTTGAGAAGAACGCGTTCCACTCCGTAAATTTTCTTTTGTTCAATTTGTCACGCGAAGGAACGCGTCGCGACGCGGTCGTTCCCGTGACATAGTTTATCCATGGTCCCTTAGTTACGTGGACGGCTCGATATCTAGACTACACTCTGCACAGTGTAGTCTAGATTTCGAGCCGTCCACGTAACTAAATCATACCGTGGCGGGCGCGCTTTGGCGATTCAACCGCGCGTAGTACACTATCCAGAATCAAGCACCATCGTCTTGGGCCAAGACTACCGCTTAGATGACTGTAAAAGGCCGGTTTATAGTCGGTCGCGCGACGGTCGCGCGATGGAAATCGTCGGACGCTGAGGATCGCTGGACGCTGGCATTTTTTGCACAGTTTATAGTCATCGCGCGATGGGATGCAGTTTGTACAGTAAACACATACCTCATTAATTATGTTAAAAAGAAAACCATCTTTCTCAAATTGTTATCAGCGTTATGAACAACCAAAAACGAAGAATTTTAGTTTATTTGATATGAATTTTCCTTTAGACTGGACTCACTCGGGGATAAACAAAAACACATCATTTTCACTTTGTTTTCCATGTTTTTACATTCAACCAATTTAATAAAATTAAAAAAAACTGAAAAAACCCGTTGCAGCCACGTCCTTTAAAAAAATCATTTAGTTAAGTTTGTGAAAAAATTTCAATAATGTCACTTAACCAGATCAGATATCAAATTATTAAGTCTGCGAGCATACAAAGAGTTGTTTTCGAAGTTGTATCAATGAATTTTGAAATTAAGTGTTTACTTAATATTCTGGAAACAGCAAAGTATTATTTGAAAAACATGTTTGGGTTTCTTTTCTCTGAAAGGGAACATCGATGGGAAGCGTTATATTGTAAAGCAACAATTCCGTTAGTTTTTCTCAACCATTGCTGTTCTGAAGTGTACCAAACATATGACAGGCATTAAATTGTTCGGTTTTACAAATACAATTCCCACACTTCGAATCAGCGGTGCAGTCAGCAGGGAGGGGGGAGTGGCTACCCCAAACAAATAAAATACCCCCCTCCTCTGAAAAAAGGGGAAAATGGACACGCAGCCACAAAATGCCATAATCACCCCCTCCGCACAGCATACTCCTTCCCGACTAACAAAGCAACCCCTGCCCACATGTTAAAACTACTAACCCCTAGCCCTCCCCATGAAAAGTCATAGCCATACCACTGCTTCCGAATCACTTTGTGTCAATATTGGTATGAAAAAGATACAAGCCACACAAATCAATAAAGTGTCCAGAATGTAACTAGTTTTAACTTTGTGAACTCAACAAGAGAAAAGAAACAGACTACTGTTTTTTGACTTGTTCATTTATTTATTTCAAATCAACTTATAATGAAATTAAATGTACAATTTACTTATTAAACATAGCGAGCAAGAGAGTGATCAGTATGTACAGAAGAGGACAACGTACATTAAGCTATAATTTTGCATAATTAATGCAGCGGCAAATTTATAAATTTTTACCGATTATATTTTAAATAATGTTTTGTTTTTAGAAAAGCAAGTGCACAAATCATCAGGAATGACTTGAGTAGCTGTAGAATGTTTGTAGTAAATACAATGCAAAGGAAATTTAAATTGATGGGCTATCATTGTTAAAGTAAAGTTTTAAAGTTAAGGATTTCATCGCAGCTTTTCTTCAACATTATTATCATTGATGTATCAGATGTCTGTGTCAAAGGATGTCCTTCTTGTGTCCATTTGTTTTTATCACAGATGCTGCAAGTGTGGCTGGCAAACTGGAGGTTTTGTTTTGTGTAGAAAGTATGCCCACTGTTCTAATACAGGGAGACAAAAAAACAAACAAAAACATTGTAACAAAATCCTTCAATTGTTAACATAATACTCTTTTTAATTTTGACCTAAGATTAGGACTTTAACAAAATACAAACTTCACCTGCAAACTTGCAAAAAAACATTATGTTAAATAGCCCTATCTTCATGAAGAGTTTTCCAACAGTTTGTTTACATGGTTAATACAACCAGGGCTCGATTTGGGGGGAAAAAATCACAAGACTTTTACTGGACCAAAGAATTTGAGAAGACTGGGATCGATATGAGGAGCACACTTTCTACACACTACATTGAAACTGCTGTTGGAACAAGCACTAAAAGAAGATATATTGGCATTCAATAGATATGTGTACTAAAATGCAATGAGGTGTTACTATTCAAATTAAAAAACACAATACCACTGGACTTGTACGGTCGTAAGTTTACTGGCCCAACGCTATAACCACTGGACTTGGCCTGTGGTCCAGTGTTGATTTCGAGCCCTGAAAACCGACACAATCAATTATTGTATGATTTGGAATTGTTTTATGCATATTCTACTAATTGTGTGTCAAGAATACATCAAGCAATGCCATTGTCCCTGGATGTAACCATCATACCTGTTTCTATATGATGCTGATCAGTTGGCAACTCAATACTTGTTGGTTTTCCCTGAACCTCTGATGGCCTGCTCCTTTTCACAAAGGGATGTGTACATCAATCTCCCATAGCATTTGCCACTTTATGCTGTTCAAAATACAAAAGTTAACAATTGAACATGTAAAATTTAGCTTTATATTAATTTGAAAAATACAAGTATCCATAATACCTAACAATCTGCAAACGAACTAGAATCGGTAAACATGAGATCCAAGTCATATTCAGTATAAAATTTATAAAAACAGCCCACTGTTTTTTGTTCCACTGTTGGGGACCTTTTAACTTTTTAAAACTACTAGTTGTTCCTCACTAAACTGAGAAAACAAAAATAATAATAACGTGCAATTTCACTCCAAAAAGGGCTCTAGTCTTGGTATAGGCAACAAGAAGAAAACAGTTCAAGAGTCAGACGAAAGTTATTCGGGGGAGTTGCATTCAGGAATTAAATTAGTAAAATTACTTCATACAATCAAACTGGGTACTACCCTAAGTAGACCAATGGACCAAAAAATCAGTATATCAAATGTATGTAGCATTTTTAATAAATATTTACCTGTTTACCAAAATACTACTACTAAGCAGTAAAGTACCAAGAGTTGTTTTGACTTGGGTTGGAACGGAACAATTTTTTTTATGTAACATACCATTTTGCAGCATATGTATTTGTCTTCGTCTGCTTACACTTCTACAGGAAATAAAATGGTGCACCGATTGTAAAGATAACAACTAGTCGTTAGCCTCTCTATCCTTTACGACTCTTAGTATTTGAGAGGGTCACACATATATATATATATAAATGTTTCAAAATACCGTCCGACCGTCTGTGTGTTCAATTGTAAATTTGGATTACATGACTGTTTCTCCTATGTTAAAAAACAAGCTACTCGTGTTTATTATCAAAAAACTAAGTTGTACTGCTGTTGCTAAGTTAAAGTAATGTCAAGTGATGAGTCGTGAGATCAGTCAAATCAACTCGACTCAAGAAAGTTTAATTAAGCTAAGAAGGGTAAAACAAGAACATGCAGCATAAACCAAAGCTGTCGTATGACATACAGAAAAACAATGTATTACAATACATTTTAATAGTAGTAGTGGGGGTACGTGTGTGTTTGTATCAAGGATTCAAGGTATTTTGTTTTCAGCGTGATCTGTATTCTTTGTGCATACGGCTACGCATACACAAAAAACTGCCCCACTCGGTAGACGTTTTTTCGTTAATTTTACTGTTTAAAATACTCACACATTGACTGCAATGTTACTGTAATGATTGCCCATGCAGTTTCCTTCCTGTCGACATGTTCGTAACTTTTACCAGCTCCAAAAATCGAACGTAAACAAGAAAAACTAACTTTTTAGGACACCGCTCAGCGAACAAAGTTACGGTCGTCCATTTTGTTTTATTTGTAAGCGGCCTCTTGATAAATTTGCATATTCATCGTTTCTCGGTAATCCAACGATTCTATTGGTTCACGGATGAAAAGTGAGGTCAGCGATCGTGTCAAAGTTCAATTAGTTGAACTCTGTAGCGACGTCGCCAGCGCCTTTCAGCGACGCATCGCTGAGCATCGCTGAGGTCTCGACGATGACTATAAACTGTGTTTTTTAGGATCGCGCGTCAAGATTTCCATCGCGCGACCGTCGCGCGACCGACTATAAACCGGCCTTTTCCATCGCGCGACCGTCGCGCGACCGACTATAAAGGCCGGTTTATAGTCGGTCGCGCGACAGTCGCGCGATGGAAATCTTGACGCGCGATCCTAAAAAACACAGTTTATAGTCATCGTCGAGACCTCAGCGATGCTCAGCGATGCGTCGCTGAAAGGCCGGTTTATAGTCGGTCGCGCGACGGTCGCGCGATGGAAATCGTCGGACGCTGAGGATCGCTGGACGCTGGCATTTTTTGCACAGTTTATAGTCATCGCGCGATGGGATGCAGTTTGTACAGTATACACATACCCAATTAATTATGTTAAAAAGAAAACCATCTTTCTCAAATTGTTATCAGCGTTATGAACAACCAAAAACGAAGAATTTTAGTTTATTTGATATGAATTTTCCTTTAGACTGGACTCACTCGGGGATAAACAAAAACACATCATTTTCACTTTGTTTTCCATGTTTTTACATTCAACCAATTTAATAAAATTTAAAAAAAACTGAAAAAACCCGTTGCAGCCACGTCCTTTAAAAAAAATCATTAAGTTAAGTTTGTGAAAAAAATCTCAATAATGTCACTTAACCAGATCAGATATCAAATTATTAAGTCTGCGAGCATACAAAGAGTTGTTTTCGAAGTTGTATCAATGAATTTTGAAATTAAGTGTTTACTTAATATTCTGGAAACAGCAAAGTATTATTTGAAAAACATGTTTGGGTTTCTTTTCTCTGAAAGGGAACATCGATGGGAAGCGTTATATATTGTAAAGCAACAATTCCGTTAGTTTTTCTCAACCATTGCTGTTCTGAAGTGTATCAAACATATGACAGGCATTAAATCGTTCGGTTTTACAAATACAATTCCCACACTTCGAATCAGCGGTGCAGTCAGCAGGGAGGGGGGGGTGGCTACCCCAAACAAATAAAATACCCCCCTCCTCTGAAAAAAGGGGGAAATGGACACGCAGCCACAAAATGCCATAAGCACCCCCCTCCGCACAGCATACTCCTTCCCGACTAACAAAGCAACCCCTGTCCACATGTTAAAACTACTAACCCCTAGCCCTCCCCATGAAAAGTCATAGCCATACCACTGCTTCCGAATCACTTTGTGTCAATATTGGTATGAAAAAGATACAAGCCACACAAATCAATAAAGTGTCCAGAATTTAACTAGTTTGAACTTTGTGAACTCAACAAGAGAAAAGAAACAGACTACTGTTTTTTGACTTGTTCATTTATTTATTTCAAATCAACTTATAATGAAATTAAATGTACAATTTACTTATTAAACATAGCGAGCAAGAGAGTGATCAGTATGTACAGAAGAGGACAACGTACATTAAGCTATAATTTTGCATAATTAATGCAGCGGCAAATTTATAAATTTTTACCGATTATATTTTAAATAATGTTTTTTTTTTATAGAAAAGCAAGTGCACAAATCATCAGGAATGACTTGAGTAGCTGTAGAATGTTTGTAGTAAATACAATGCAAAGGAAATTTAAATTGATGGGCTATCATTGTTAAAGTAAAGTTTTAAAGTTAAGGATTTCATCGCAGCTTTTCTTCAACATTATTATCATTGATGTATCAGATGTCTGTGTCAAAGGATGTCCTTCTTGTGTCCATTTGTTTTTATCACAGATGCTGCAAGTGTGGCTGGCAAACTGGAGGTTTTGTGTAGAAAGTATGCCCACTGTTCTAATACAGGGAGACAAAAAAACAAACAAAAACATTGTAACAAAATCCTTCAATTGTTAACATAATACTCTTTTTCAATTTGACCTAAGATTGGGACTTTAACAAAATACAAACTTCACCTGCAAACTTGCAAAAAAACAAATTCATTATGTACATAGCCCTATCTTCATGAAGAGTTTTCCAACAGTTTGTTTACATGGTTAATACAACCAGGGCTCGATTTGGGGGAAAAAATCACAAGACTTTTACTGGACCAGAGAATTTGACAAGACTGGGATCGATATGAGGAGCACACTTTCTACACACTACATTGAAACTGCTGTTGGAACAAGCACTAAAAGAAGATATATTGGCATTCAATAGATATGTGTACTAAAATGCAATGAGGTGTTACTATTCAAATTAAAAAACACAATACCACTGGACTTGTACGGTCGTAAGTTTACTGGCCCAACGCTATAACCACTGGACTTGGCCTGTGGTCCAGTGTTGATTTCGAGCCCTGAAAACCGACACAATCAATTATTGTATGATTTGGAATTGTTTTATGCATATTCTACTAATTGTGTGTCAAGAATACATCAAGCAATGCCATTGTCCCTGGATGTAACCATCATACCTGTTTCTATATGATGCTGATCAGTTGGCAACTCAATACTTGTTGGTTTTCCCTGAACCTCTGATGGCCTGCTCCTTTTCACAAAGGGATGTGTACATCAATCTCCCATAGCATTTGCCACTTTATGCTGTTCAAAATACAAAAGTTAACAATTGAACATGTAAAATTTAGCTTTATATTAATTTGAAAAATACAAGTATCCATAATACCTAATAATCTGCAAACGAACTAGAATCGGTAAACATGAGATCCAAGTTATATTCAGTATAAAATTTATAAAAACAGCCCACTGTTTTTTGTTCCACTGTTGGGGACCTTTTAACTTTTTAAAAACACTAGTTGTTCCTCACTAAACTGAGAAAACAAAAATAATAATAATGTGCAATTTCACTCCAAAAAGGGCTCTAGTCTTGGTATGGGCAACAAGAAGAAAACAGTTCAAGAGTCAGACGAAAGTTATTCGGGGGAGTTGCACTCAGGAATTAAATTAGTAAAATTACTTCATACAATCAAACTGGGTACTACCCTAAGTAGACCAATGGACCAAAAAATCAGTATATCAAATGTATGTAGCATTTTTAATAAATATTTACCTGTTTACCAAAATACTACTACTACTAAGCAGTAAAGTACCAAGAGTTGTTTTGACTTGGGTTGGAACGGAACAATTTTTTTTATGTAACATAACATTTTGCAGCATATGTATTTGTCTTCGTCTGCTTACACTTCTACAGGAAATAAAATGGTGCACCGATTGTAAAGATAACAACTTGCCGTTAGCCTCTCTATCCTTTACGACTCTTAGTATTTGAGAGGGTCACATATATATATATATATATAAATGTTCCAAAATACCGTCCGACCGTCTGTGTGTTCAATTGTAAATTTGGATTACATGACTGTTTCTCCTATGTTAAAAAACAAGCTACTCGTGTTTGTTATCAAAAAACTAAGTTGTACTGCTGTTGCTAAGTTAAAGTAATGTCAAGTGATGAGTCGTGAGATCAGTCAAATCAACTCGACCCAAGAAAGTTTAATTAAGCTGAGAAGGGTAAAACAAGAACATGCAGCATGCAGCTGTCATATGACATACAGTAAAACCCAGTTTTGTTCGATGAAAAACAATGTATTACAATACATTTTAATAGTAGTAGTGGGGGTACGTGTGTGTTTGTATCAAGGTATTTTGTTTTTAGTGTGATCTGTATTCTTTGTGCATACGGCTACGCATACATAAAAAAACTGCCCCACTCGGTAGACGTTTTTTCGTTAATTTTACTGTTTAAAATACTCACACATTGACTGCAATGTTACTGTAATGATTGCCCACGCAGTTTCCTTCCTGTCGACATGTTCGTAACTTTTACCAGCTCCAAAAATCGAACGTAAACAAGAAAAAACTAACTTTTTAGGACACCGCTCAGCGAACAAAGTTACGGTCGTCCATTTTGTTTTATTTGTAAGCGGCCTCTTAATAAATTTGCATATTCATCGTTTCTCGGTAATCCAACGATTCTATTGGTTCACGGATGAAAAGTGAGGTCAGCGATCGTGTCAAAGTTCAATTAGTTGAACTCTGTAGCGACGTCGCTAGCGCCTTTCAGCGACGCATCGCTGAGCATCGCTGAGGTCTCGACGATGACTATAAACTGTGTTTTTTAGGATCGCGCGTCAAGATTTCCATCGCGCGACCGTCGCGCGACCGACTATAAACCGGCCTGAAAGGCGCTGGCGACGTCGCTACAGAGTTCAACTAATTAAACTTTGACACGATCGCTGACCTCACTTTTCATCCGTGAACCAATAGAATCGTTGGATTACCGAGAAACGATGAATATGCAAATTTATTAAGAGGCCGCTTACAAATAAAACAAAATGGACGACCGTAACTTTGTTCGCTGAGCGGTGTCCTAAAAAGTTAGTTTTTTCTTGTTTACGTTCGATTTTTGGAGCTGGTAAAAGTTACGAACATGTCGACAGGAAGGAAACTGCGTGGGCAATCATTACAGTAACATTGCAGTCAATGTGTGAGTATTTTAAACAGTAAAATTAACGAAAAAACGTCTACCGAGTGGGGCAGTTTTTTTATGTATGCGTAGCCGTATGCACAAAGAATACAGATCACACTAAAAACAAAATACCTTGATACAAACACACACGTACCCCCACTACTACTATTAAAATGTATTGTAATACATTGTTTTTCATCGAACAAAACTGGGTTTTACTGTATGTCATATGACAGCTGCATGCTGCATGTTCTTGTTTTACCCTTCTCAGCTTAATTAAACTTTCTTGGGTCGAGTTGATTTGACTGATCTCACGACTCATCACTTGACATTACTTTAACTTAGCAACAGCAGTACAACTTAGTTTTTTGATAACAAACACGAGTAGCTTGTTTTTTAACATAGGAGAAACAGTCATGTAATCCAAATTTACAATTGAACACACAGACGGTCGGACGGTATTTTGGAACATTTATATATATATATATATATGTGACCCTCTCAAATACTAAGAGTCGTAAAGGATAGAGAGGCTAACGGCAAGTTGTTATCTTTACAATCGGTGCACCATTTTATTTCCTGTAGAAGTGTAAGCAGACGAAGACAAATACATATGCTGCAAAATGTTATGTTACATAAAAAAAATTGTTCCGTTCCAACCCAAGTCAAAACAACTCTTGGTACTTTACTGCTTAGTAGTAGTAGTATTTTGGTAAACAGGTAAATATTTATTAAAAATGCTACATACATTTGATATACTGATTTTTTGGTCCATTGGTCTACTTACGGTAGTACCCAGTTTGATTGTATGAAGTAATTTTACTAATTTAATTCCTGAGTGCAACTCCCCCGAATAACTTTCGTCTGACTCTTGAACTGTTTTCTTCTTGTTGCCCATACCAAGACTAGAGCCCTTTTTGGAGTGAAATTGCACATTATTATTATTTTTGTTTTCTCAGTTTAGTGAGGAACAACTAGTGTTTTTAAAAAGTTAAAAGGTCCCCAACAGTGGAACAAAAAACAGTGGGCTGTTTTTATAAATGTTATACTGAATATAACTTGGATCTCATGTTTACCGATTCTAGTTCGTTTGCAGATTATTAGGTATTATGGATACTTGTATTTTTCAAATTAATATAAAGCTAAATTTTACATGTTCAATTGTTAACTTTTGTATTTTGAACAGCATAAAGTGGCAAATGCTATGGGAGATTGATGTACACATCCCTTTGTGAAAAGGAGCAGGCCATCAGAGGTTCAGGGAAAACCAACAAGTATTGAGTTGCCAACTGATCAGCATCATATAGAAACAGGTATGATGGTTACATCCAGGGACAATGGCATTGCTTGATGTATTCTTGACACACAATTAGTAGAATATGCATAAAACAATTCCAAATCATACAATAATTGATTGTGTCGGTTTTCAGGGCTCGAAATCAACACTGGACCACAGGCCAAGTCCAGTGGTTATAGCGTTGGGCCAGTAAACTTACGACCGTACAAGTCCAGTGGTATTGTGTTTTTTAATTTGAATAGTAACACCTCATTGCATTTTAGTACACATATCTATTGAATGCCAATATATCTTCTTTTAGTGCTTGTTCCAACAGCAGTTTCAATGTAGTGTGTAGAAAGTGTGCTCCTCATATCGATCCCAGTCTTGTCAAATTCTCTGGTCCAGTAAAAGTCTTGTGATTTTTTCCCCCAAATCGAGCCCTGGTTGTATTAACCATGTAGACAAACTGTTGGAAAACTCTTCATGAAGATAGGGCTATGTACATAATGAATTTGTTTTTTTGCAAGTTTGCAGGTGAAGTTTGTATTTTGTTAAAGTTCCAATCTTAGGTCAAATTGAAAAAGAGTATTATGTTAACAATTGAAGGATTTTGTTACAATGTTTTTGTTTGTTTTTTTGTCTCCCTGTATTAGAACAGTGGGCATACTTTCTACACAAAACAAAACCTCCAGTTTGCCAGCCACACTTGCAGCATCTGTGATAAAAACAAATGGACACAAGAAGGACATCCTTTGACACAGACATCTGATACATCAATGATAATAATGTTGAAGAAAAGCTGCGATGAAATCCTTAACTTTAAAACTTTACTTTAACAATGATAGCCCATCAATTTAAATTTCCTTTGCATTGTATTTACTACAAACATTCTACAGCTACTCAAGTCATTCCTGATGATTTGTGCACTTGCTTTTCTATAAAAAAAAACCATTATTTAAAATATAATCGGTAAAAATTTATAAATTTGCCGCTGCATTAATTATGCAAAATTAAAGCTTAATGTACGTTGTCCTCTTCTGTACATACTGATCACTCTCTTGCTCGCTATGTTTAATAAGTAAATTGTACATTTAATTTCATTATAAGTTGATTTGAAATAAATAAATGAACAAGTCAAAAAACAGTAGTCTGTTTCTTTTCTCTTGTTGAGTTCACAAAGTTCAAACTAGTTAAATTCTGGACACTTTATTGATTTGTGTGGCTTGTATCTTTTTCATACCAATATTGACACAAAGTGATTCGGAAGCAGTGGTATGGCTATGACTTTTCATGGGGAGGGCTAGGGGTTAGTAGTTTTAACATGTGGACAGGGGTTGCTTTGTTAGTCGGGAAGGAGTATGCTGTGCGGAGGGGGGTGCTTATGGCATTTTGTGGCTGCGTGTCCATTTCCCCCTTTTTTCAGAGGAGGGGGGTATTTTATTTGTTTGGGGTAGCCACCCCCCCCCCCCCTCCCTGCTGACTGCACCGCTGATTCGAAGTGTGGGAATTGTATTTGTAAAACCGAACGATTTAATGCCTGTCATATGTTTGATACACTTCAGAACAGCAATGGTTGAGAAAAACTAACGGAATTGTTGCTTTACAATATATAACGCTTCCCATCGATGTTCCCTTTCAGAGAAAAGAAACCCAAACATGTTTTTCAAATAATACTTTGCTGTTTCCAGAATATTAAGTAAACACTTAATTTCAAAATTCATTGATACAACTTCGAAAACAACTCTTTGTATGCTCGCAGACTTAATAATTTGATATCTGATCTGGTTAAGTGACATTATTGAGATTTTTTTCACAAACTTAACTTAATGATTTTTTTTAAAGGACGTGGCTGCAACGGGTTTTTTCAGTTTTTTTTAAATTTATTAAATTGGTTGAATGTAAAAACATGGAAAACAAAGTGAAAATGATGTGTTTTTGTTTATCCCCGAGTGAGTCCAGTCTAAAGGAAAATTCATATCAAATAAACTAAAATTCTTCGTTTTTGGTTGTTCATAACGCTGATAACAATTTGAGAAAGATGGTTTTCTTTTTAACATAATTAATTGGGTATGTGTATACTGTACAAACTGCATCCCATCGCGCGATGACTATAAACTGTGCAAAAAATGCCAGCGTCCAGCGATCCTCAGCGTCCGACGATTTCCATCGCGCGACCGTCGCGCGACCGACTATAAACCGGCCTTTAAGGGTATACTTAGTCGACTAAAAATATAGCACGTACACTGCTATAATGACATTATAAGTTATCACACAAGCGCGAGTGGAATACGGAAAAATATAGCGCTTCTGCGTCCCATATCCAACGAGGCCGTAGGCCGAGTTGGATATGGGACGCAGACGCGCTATATTTTCCGTATTTCCACGAGCGCGCGTGAGATAACGTATTTATCTTCAAGCAAACTTGGCGCGTGACATAGAACACACAAGACGCATGGTAGTGATATTAGCCGTGCAATATTATACAAATATTGACTGCTTCGAGTGCTATGGTTAAAACTATGACTCCCGAGGTGATCTCCGGAGCGTTCTATTTTCCCGAGGCGAAGCCGAGGGAAAATAGAACGCTCCGGGGATCACCGAGGGAGTCATAGTTTTTTACCATTGCACGAGTAAAAGCAGTCAATAGTTGTTTTATAACGCCCCAAACATTTCTAAATACTGTACTATTATTATTAAGTTACAGACCTGAATGCTACAATCCACGGACGACGCAAATACAGATTGCAAACACTTTTACTTACTGTGCTGCATGTAGTGTCGTGCAATCCGAAGTGGTTACAGACTATTAATTTATCATCCTCGTACACGCAACGGACGTCTGGGTACTGCACGCCATGTGCTAGTCTGTTGGACTAGCGCACGGCGCCGTGTGCTAGTCTTCGGACTAGCGCATGGCAAACCGACGCTCTATCACACGGCCGTCGTCTGGCAAAACTAAGACATGTCATGTGACGCGCAGAATACTTGCAAGGGGTGTTATAAAGGTTTTTATCACCACTCCATTCTGCCAATCTGATTGGAGGATTAGCGCGTACTTGAAGATAAACATATTTATTGTGTTGAGCACATTGGGTATAATTCAATTATTGCCGACAACAGGCGGTCTTTGTCAAAAAGAGCCAATCAGACAATTGTATATCACGATGAATTTGGAATCAGCAGTGGTAGTTGGTTCCCTCCGCAACAAATCCGAAGTCACCGATAGCCACGGATTTACTCGACCAAAGGCTCGCAGAGTCTGGTTTGTCCCCCCCCCCCCCCCCCCCTCAACAATAGTCACCGCTGCTAATAGCAGTGGAGATATCCGACTAAAAAGGCTTGTATGAAAGTGGTACCCTCTTGCTATAATATGATTTGCTGCTTTGTTTCCAATAACGTTCACACGATTTTAGAATCTTAGGCCCCCATCGTGATTTATCGAGCGTACGTCAAACGACGCATACAAAGTTGACGGAGCACCAAATAAAGCGAGTTTTCGGAACATGCTGTGCAACAGGTAATCTACTGTTTTTACCACCGCTTTTGGGAGTAACAGAGCGTCGGCGTCTCTCATATCAATTAATTCTCATGTAAACTTTCTGGTCAACATCCGCCGTGGCGCGCGCCCCCGTGACGAAGTTCCCTGATAAAACATCCAATTGTATATGTTATCATATCTCTGGAACCCTATACAAACTAAAATAATAGAAACGGTAATTTTATTGGTCTTTAATAACTACTCCTACGTCCTCTCACTTATTTCACTTTTAGAAAACATTTGCCTTGTTATTTTTAGGGTTTGTACGTCCAGTTTGGCTAATTTATGGAGAAATTCGTAAAAATGTGTAGTACCCGATTCAGCCGCACATGAGGGCTCAACCCGACGGCCGATTGCTGAATACCGTAAAACGGATTTGGCAAATGCACATCCTGAGTCTTCTGACCAAACTGCTTTAAGTTCTAACAATTTTGTTGCTTTAGAACCTTGACCAATGGAATGTTCGTTTACAGCTTCAAAACAGCCGTTGATGTTTCACAAAGTTCGTAACTATGAAAGCATACTATTCTTAAAGGAACACGTTGCCTTGGATCGGTCGAGCTGGTCTTTGAAAATCGTTCTGTAACCGTTTGTTGTAAAACGTGTATGGTTAGAAAGATATTGTACAAGTAGAATACAATGATCTACACAAATGTGCCTCGAAATTGCGTGGTTTTCTTTTTACCTGTCGACTAACACGGTCGGCCATTTATGGGAGTCAAAATGTTGACTCCCATTAATGGCCGACCGTGATAGTTCGCGACGTAAAAGGAAAACCGTGTAGTTTCGAGTGATACTTGTGTGGATCATTATATTCTACTTTTAAAACATCTTTCTAACCATATGCATTTCATAACAAACGGTTTCAAACGCTTTTAACAGACCAACTCGTCCGATCCAAGGCAACGTGTTCCTTAAACGGTAATTTCATGTACTCTTTTGAAGAACTGGCAAAACATATATGAAAAGAATCAGTAATGTATTCACTTTCTTCTTGCAAATAAATTATTGCAATTTCTGCGTGTATACGTTCTGTGTGTGGGGGATGACACAATGGACTGTACCCCATACCACCAATGGTACAGGGTTATATGGAACAAATAAAGTTATTAGCAACAGTGGGTTGCTGTTTGATGCGTTTAAAAAATGCTGGAAAGTTGGGTACGCCTACATGAGTGACTTTATTATAATAAACACATCTGTAACAGGCGCATGTATTTTTGTTTCTCATAAATATTTTTTATTTAACACGCGAAATTAAACCCGACGGCCGATTGCTTAATACAAAACGGATTTGGCAAAATGTACATCCTGAGTCCTTACCAAACTACTTTAAGTTCTAACAATTTTGTTGCTTCAGAACTTTGACCAATGGAACGTTCGTTTACAGCTTCAAAACAGCCGTTGATGTTTCACAAAGTTCGTAACTCTGATGAAAGCATACTATTCTTAAACGGTAATTTCGTTTACTCATTTCAAGAACTGGCAAAACCTATATGAAAAGAATCAGAATGTATTCACTTTCTTCTTGAAAATGTTGCAACTTTTGCGTATATACGTTCTGTATGTGGGGGGATGACATATGGACTGTACCACCAATGGTACAGAGTTATTTTTTATATGGAACAAATAAAGTTATTAACAACAATGGGTTGCTGTTTGATGCGTTTAAAAAATGCTGGAAAGTTGGTTAGGCCTACATGAGTGAGTTTATTATAATAAACACATTCTGTAACAGATGCATGTATTTTTGTTTCTCATAAAGCCTTGATATTTTTTATTTTAATAACATGTGAAATTACCCCCCCCCCCGTACAAAATGGTATATACACAATGCCATTTACCCCTCTGCATGCTCTGCGAAACATCAATGGGTCACTCTGGAATTTTAATGGGAGTCCGAGGTCGCCACCCATCCCCCACTTCAAACCTAAATAGGTGGTTCTGTGTGCAGCCTACGGCTTCCCCCTTCGACCAACAGGTGGCCCATATCAACCCCAGACAACCACACATGTAAGGAGATATCGCTCGTGACTCCAGCCAATCATACGGCTTCCCCCTTCGATCAACAGGTGGCCCTTATAAAAACCAGACAACCACACATGTAAGAAGATATCGCTCGTGACTCCAGCCAATCAGACAACTCGTAAGAGGGAGTTCGGGTCAGTGTATGGTAGACTTGCAACCCGACGTCTGAAACGACACAACCGTGTTGAATTCCACAAGAATGCAATGCCACTGGACCTTCTACTTTCAATCCAAGATGGCGCGGGTTACGGCTTTAATAGAATAGATTAACCTGCCTTCAGGCGGTCACTTTGTATTAGAATATTATATATTTATGTTACCCTTGTGGAAACATGTGGATACAATGTATAATAACTTTTGGACAGCAGTTTTTGTACTCTTTGTGAGAATTTTCGATGAAGTTCTGAAATGAACTTCATCGTAATTCTATAAAATATATTGAGGGTAAATTCCACTTCCCGACAGAAACATGGGTGTTCTGAAGCTACTGGTTGAATCTAAGCGGACTCTGAAATGATCATTTTTTTTCAATTGCTCAGATTGAGCTGATATTAATTCTGTACTATGAAACATGGGTGTTCTGAAGCTACTGGTTGAATCTAGGCGGACTCTGAGAAGATCATTTATAAAATTGTTCAGATTGAGCTGAGATTAATTCTGTACTAAGAAAAACGGGTGTTCTGAAGCTACTGGTTGAATCTAAGTGGGATCTGAGACGATCATTTTTTTTAATTGTTCAGATTGAGCTTAGATTAATTCTGTACTAAGAAACAAGGATGTTCTGAAGCTACTGGTTAAATCTAAGTGGGATCTGAAACGATAATTTTTTTAATTGTTCAGATTGAGCTTAGATTAATTCTGTATTTAGAAACATGGGTGTTCTGAAACCACTGGTTGAATCTAAGCGGACTCTGAAATGATCATTTTTTTTCAATTGCTCAGATTGAGCTGATATTAATTCTGTACTATGAAACATGGGTGTTCTGAAGCTAGTGGTTGAATCTAAGTGGGGTCTGAGACGATCATTTTTTTTAATTGTTCAGATTGAGCTGAGACTAGTTCTGTACTAAGAAACATTAGTGTTCTAAAGCTACTGGTTGAATCTAGGCGAACTCTGAGAAGATAATTTTTTTAAATTGTACAGATTGAGCTGAGATTAATTCTGTACTAAGAAACATGTGTGTTCTGAAGCTACTGGTTGAATCTAAGTGGGATCTGAGACCATCATTTTTTAAATTGTTCAGATTGAGCTTAGATTATTTCTGTACTAAGAAACATGGTTATTCTGAAGCTACTGGTTGAATCTAGGCGAACTCTGAGAAGATAATTTTTTTAAATTGTACAGATTGAGCTGAGATTAATTATGTACTAAGAAACATGAGTGTTGTGAAGCTACTGGTTGAATCTAAGTGGGATCTGAGACGATCATTTTTTGTAATTGTTCAGATTGAGCTGAGATTAATTCTGTACTAAGAAACATGTGTGTTCTGAAGCTACTGGTTGAATCTAAGTGGGATCTGAGACCATCATTTTTTAAATTGTTCAGATTGAGCTTAGATTATTTCTGTGCTAAGAAACATGGGTGTTCTGAAGCTACTAGTTGAATCTAAGAGGTAACTGAGATGATCATTTTTTTAATTGTTCAGATTGAGCTGAGACTAGTTCTGTAGTAAGAAACATGGTTATTCTGAAGCTACTGGTTAAATCTAGGCGAACTCTGAGAAGATCATTTTTTTAAATTGTACAGATTGAGCTGAGATTAATTCTGTACTAAGAAACATGAGTGTTCTGAAGCTACTGGTTGAATCTAAGTGGGATCTGAGACGATCATTTTTTGTAATTGTTCAGATTGAGCTGAGATTAATTCTGTTCTCAGAAACATGGGTGTTCTGAAGCTACTGGTTGAATCTAAGTTGGATCTGATATGATCATTTTTTTAATTGTTCAGATTGAGCTGAGATTAGTTCTGTACTAAGTAACATGGGTATTCCGAAGCCACTGGTTGAATCTGAGTGGAATGTGAGACAATTGTATTTAAAAATTGTTTAAAAATCATTTTTTGTAATTGTTCAGATTGAGCTGAGATTAATTCTGTACTAAGAAACACGGGTGTTCTGAAGCTAATGGTTGAATCTAAGTGGGATCTGAGACGATCATTTTTTTTAATTGTTCAGATTGAGCTGAGATTAGTTCTGTACTAAGTAACATGGGTATTCCGAAGCCACTGGTTGAATCTGAGTGGAATGTGAGACAATTGTATTTAAAAATTGTTCAGATTGAGCTGAGATTAGTTCTGTGCTAAGGAACATGGGTGTTCTGAAGCTACTGGTTGAATCTAAGTGGGATCTGATATGATCATTTGTTTTAATTGTTCAGATTGAGCTGAGATTAATTCTGTGCTAAGAAACATGGGTGTTCTGAAGCTACTGGTTGAATCTAAGTGGGATCTGATATGATCATTTTTTTTAATTGTTCAGATTGAGCTGAGATTAGTTCTGTGCTAAGGAACATGGGTGTTCTGAAGCTACTGGTTGAATCTAAGTGGAATCTGAGACGATTATAAATTGAAATTGTTCAGATTGAGCTGAGATTAATTCTGTACTAAGAAACATGTGTGTTGTGAAGCTACTGGTTGAAACTAAGTGGGATCTGAGATCATCATTTTTTTAATTGTTCAGATTGAGCTGAGATTAATTCTGTACTAAGAAACACGGGTGTTGTGAAGCTAAAGGTTGAATCTAAGCGGACTCTGAGACGATCATTTTTTTAAATTGTTCAGATTGAGCTTAGATTATTTCTGTGCTAAGAAACAAGGGTGTTCTGAAGCTACTGGTTGAATCTAAGTGGGAACTGAGATGATAAGTTTTTTTAATTGTTTAGATTGAGATTACATTAATTCTGTACTCAGAAACATGGGTGTTCTTAAGCTACTGGTTGAATCTAAGTGGAATCTGAGACGATTATATTTTAAAATTGTTCAGATTGAGCTTAGCTTAATTCTGTACTAAGAAACATGGTTATTCTGAAACTACTGGTTGAACCTAGGCGGATTCTGAGATGATAATTTTTTTAAATTGAACAGATTGAGCTTAGATTAATTCTGTACTAAGAAATATGGGTGTTCTGAAGCCACTGATTGAATCTAGGCGGATTCTGAGATGATAATTTTTTTTTAATTGTTCAGATTGAGCTTAGATTAATTCTGTACTAAGAAACATGGTTATTCTGAAACTACTGGTTGAAACTAGGCGAACTCTGAGATGATCATTTTTTTAAATTGAACAGATTGAGCTTAGATTAATTCTGTACTAAGAAATATGGGTGTTCTGAAGCCACTGATTGAATCTAGGCGGATTCTGAGATGATCATTTTTTTTTAATTGTTCAGATTGAGCTGAGATTAATTCTGTACTAAGAAACAACGGGTGTTCTGAAGCTACTGGTTGAATCTAAGTGGGATCTGAGACGATCATTTTTTTTAATTGTTCAGATTGAGATGAGATTAATTAAGTACTAAGAAACATGGGTGTTCTGAAGCTACTGGTTGAATCTAAGTGGGATCTGAGACCATCATTTTTTTAATTGTTCAGATTGAGCTGAGATTAATTCTGTTCTAAGAAACACGGGTGTTCTGAAGCTACTGGTTGAATCTAAGTGGAGTCTGAGACGATCATTTTTTTTAATTGTTCAGATTGAGCTGAGATTAATTCTGTACTAAGAAACATGGGTGTTCTGAAGCTACTGGTTGAATCTAAATGGGATCTGAGACGATCATTTTTTTTTTAATTGTTCAGATTGAGCTGAGATTAATTCTGTACTAAAAAACATGGGTGTTCTGAAGCTACTGGTTGAATCTAAGTGGAATCTGAGACAATTATAATTTAAAATTGTTCAGATTGAGCTGAGATTAGTTCTGTACTAAGAAAAATGGGTGTTGTGAAGCCACTGGTTGAATCTAAGTGGGATCTGAGACGATCATTTTTTTTAATTGTTGAGATTGAGCTGAGATTAATTCTGTACTAAGAAACATGGGTGTTGTGAAGCTACTGGTTGAATCTAAGTGGAATCTGAGACGATTATAATTTAAAATTGTTCAGATTGAGATGAGATTAATTCTGTACTAAGAAACACGGTTATTCTGAAGCTACTGGTTGAATCTAGGCAGACTCTGTGATGATCATTTTTTTAATTGTTCAAATTGAGCTTATATTAAGTGGAATCTGAGACAATTATATTTAAAAAAAAAATCAGATTGAGCTGAGAATAGTTCTGTATTAAGAAACACGGGTGTTGTGAAGCTACTGGTTGAATCTAAGTGGAATCTGAGACGATCACTTTTTTTTTATTGTTCAGATTGAGCTGAGATTAATTCTGTACTAAGAAACATGGGTGTTGTGAAGCCACTGGTTGAATCTAAGTTGGATATGAGACGATCTAATTTTTTTTTAATTGTTCAGATTGAGCTGAGATTTATTCTGTACTAAGAAACATGGGTGTTTTGAAGCCACTGGTTGAATCTAAGTGGAATCTGAGACAATTATATTTAAAAAAAAATCAGATTGAGCTGAGATTAGTTCTGTAGTAAGAAACACGGGTGTTGAGAAGATACTGGTTGAATCTTAGTGGGATCTGAGACGATCATTTTTTTTTAATTGTTCAGATTGAGCTGAGATTAATTCTGTACTAAGAAACATGGGTGTTCTGAAGCTACTGGTTGAATCTAAGCGGACTCTGAGACGATCATTTTTTTAAATTGTTCAGATTGAGCTTAGATTAATTCTGTACTAAGAAACATGGGTGTTGTGAAGCTACTGGTTGAATCTAAGTGGGATCTTAGACGATAATTTTTTTAATTGTTCAGATTGAGCTTAGATTAAGTCTGTACTAAGAAACATGGGTGTTTTGAAGCCACTGGTTGAACCTAAGTGGAATCTGAGACAATTATATTTTAAAAAAACTCAGATTGAGCTGAGATTAGTTCTGTACTAAGAAACACGGGTGTTGAGAAGCTACTGGTTGAATCTAAGTGGGATCTGAGACGATCATTTTTTTTTAATTGTTCAGATTGAGCTAAAATTTATTCTGTACTAAGAAACATGGGTGTTCTGAAGCCACTGGTTGAATCTAAGTGGAATCTGAGACGATCATTTTTTTTTTATTGTTCAGATTGAGCTGAGATTAATTCTGTACTAAAAAACACGGTTATTCTGAAGCTACTGGTTGAATCTAGGCAGACTCTGTGATGATCATTTTTTTAATTGTTCAGATTGAGCTGAGATTAGTTCTGTATTAAGAAACACGGGTGTTGTCAAGCTACTAGTTGAATCTAAGTTGGATCTGAGACGATCATTTTTTTTAATTGTTCAGATTGAGCTGAGATTAATTCTGTACTAAGAAACATGGGTGTTCTGAATCCACTGGTTGAATCTAAGTGGAAGCTGAGACAATTTTATTTTAAAATTGTTCAGATTGAGCTGAGATTAGTTCTGTACTAAGAAACACGGGTGTTGTGAAGCTACTGGTTGAATCTAGGCAGACTCTGTGAGGATTTTTTTTTTATTGTTCAGATTGAGCTGAGATTAATTCTGTACTAAAAAACACGGTTATTCTGAAGCTACTGGTTGAATCTAGGCAGACTCTGTGATGATCATTTTTTTAATTGTTCAGATTGAGCTGAGATTAGTTCTGTATTAAGAAACACGGGTGTTGTCAAGCTACTAGTTGAATCTAAGTTGGATCTGAGACGATTATAATTTAAAATTGTACAGATTGAGCTGAGATTTATTCTGTACTAAGAAACATGGGTGTTCTGAAGCCACGGGTTGAATCTAAGTGGAATCTGAGACAATTATATTTAAAAAAAATTCAGATTGAGCTGAGATTAGTTCTGTACTAAGAAACACGGGTGTTGTGAAGCTACTGGTCGAATATAAGTCGAATCTAAGACGATTATAATTTAAAATTGCTCAGATTGAGCTGAGATTAATTCTGTACTAAGAAACATGGGTGTTCTGAAGCCACTGGTTGAATCTAAGTGGAATCTGAGACGATTATAATTTTTAAAAAAATCAGATTGAGCTGAGGTTAGTTCTGTATTAAGAAACACGGGTGTTGTCAAGCTACTGGTTGAATCTAAGTTGGATCTGAGACCATCATTTTTTTCAATTGTTCAGATTGAGCTTAGATTAATTCTGTACTAAGAAACATGGGTGTTTTGAAGCCACTGGTTGAATCTAAGCGGACTCTGAAATGATCATTTTTTTTCAATTGCTCAGATTGAGCTGATATTAATTCTGTACTATGAAACATGGGTGTTCTGAAGCTAGTGGTTGAATCTAAGTGGGATCTGAGACAATTATATTTAAAAAAAATCAGCTTGAGCTGAGATTAGTTCTGTACTAAGAAACACGGGTGTTGTCAAGCTACTGGTTGAATCTAAGTGGGATCTGAGACGATCATTTTTTTTAATTGTTCAGATTGAGCTTAGATTAATTCTGTACTAAGAAACACGGGTGTTGTCAAGCTACTAGTTGAATCTAAGTTGGATCTGAGATGATCGTTTTTTTTAATTGTTCAGATTGAGCTGAGATTAAATCTGTACTAAGAAACATGGGTGTTGTGAAGCTGCTGGTTGAATCTAAGTTGGATCTGAGACGATCATTTTTTTTTTAATTGTTCAGATTGAGCTGAGATTAGTTCTGTACTAAGAAACATGGGTGTTGTGAAGCTGCTGGTTGAATCTAAGTTGGATCTGAGACGATCATTTTTTTTTTAATTGTTCAGATTGAGCTGAGATTTATTCTGTACTAAGAAACATGGGTGTTTTGAAGCCACTGGTTGAATCTAAGTGGAATCTGAGACAATTATATTTAAAAAAAATTCAGATTGAGCTGAGATTAGTTCTGTACTAAGAAACACGGGTGTTGAGAAGCTACTGGTTGAATCTAAGCGGACTCTGAGACGATCATTTTTTTAAATTGTTCAGATTGAGCTTAGATTAATTCTGTACTAAGAAACGTGGGTGTTGTGAAGCTACTGGTTGAATCTAAGTGGGATCTTAGACGATAATTTTTTTAATTGTTCAGATTCAGCTTAGATTAAGTCTGTACTAAGAAACATGGGTGTTTTGAAGCCACTGGTTGAACCTAAGTGGAATCTGAGACAATTATATTTAAAAAAAAATCAGATTGAGCTGAGATTAGTTCTGTACTAAGAAACACGGGTGTTGAGAAGCTACTGGTTGAATCTAAGTGGGATCTGAGAAGATTATAATTTCAAATTGTTCAGATTGAGCTGAGATTAATTCTGTACTAAGAAACATGGGTGTTGTGAAGCTGCTGGTTGAATCTAAGTTGGATCTGAGACGATCATTTTTTTAATTGTTCAGATTGAGCTGAGATTAATTCTGTACTAAGAAATATGGGTGTTCTGAAACCACTGGTTGAATCTAGTGGGATCCGAGACGATTATAATTTAAAATTTTTCAGATTGGGCTGAGATTAATTCTGTACTAAGACACATGGGTGTTCTGAAGCCAATGGTTGAATCTAAGTGGAATCTGAGATGATCATTTTTTTTTATTGTTCAGATTGAGCTGAGATTAATTCTGTACTAAGAAACATGGGTGTTGTGAAGCTGCTGGTTGAATCTAAGTTGGATCTGAGACGATCATTTTTTTTAATTGTTCAGATTGAGCTGAGATTAAATCTGTACTAAGAAACATGGGTGTTGTGAAGCTGCTGGTTGAATCTAAGTTGGATCTGAGACGATCATTTTTTTATTATTTTTCAGATTGAGCTGAGATTAAATCTGTACTAAGAAACATGGGTGTTCTAAAGCTACTGGTTGAATCTAACTGGGATCTGAGACGATTATAATTTAAAATTGTTCAGATTGAGCTGAGATTAGTTCTTTACTGAGAAACATGGGTGTTCTGAAGTTACTGGTTGAATCTAAGTGGGATCTGAGACGATCATTTTTTTTAATTGTTCAGATTGAGCTGAGATTAAATCTGTACTAAGAAACATGGGTGTTGTGAAGCTGCTGGTTGAATCTAAGTTGGATCTGAGAAGATCATTTTTTTATTATTTTTCAGATTGAGCTGAGATTAAATCTGTACTAAGAAACATGGGTGTTCTAAAGCTACTGGTTGAATCTCAGTGGGATCTGAGACGATTATAATTTAAAATTGTTCAGATTGAGCTGAGATTAATTCTGTACTAAGAAACATGGGTGTTGTGAAGCTGCTGGTTGAATCTAAGTTGGATCTGAGACGATCATTTTTTTATTATTTTTCAGATTGAGCTGAGATTAAATCTGTACTAAGAAACATGGGTGTTCTAAAGCCACTGGTTGAATCTAAGTGGAATCTGAGACAATTATATTTTAAAATTGTTCAGATTGAGCTGAGATTAGTTCTTTACTGAGAAACATGGGTGTTCTGAAGCTACTGCTTGAATCTAAGTGGGATCTGAGACGATCATTTTTTTTAATTGTTCAGATTGAGCTGAGATTAAATCTGTAATAAGAAACATGGGTGTTGTGAAGCTGCTGGTTGAATCTAAGTTGGATCTGAGACGATCATTTTTTTATTATTTTTCAGATTGAGCTGAGATTAAATCTGTACTAAGAAACATGGGTGTTCTAAAGCTACTGGTTGAATCTAAGTGGGATCTGAGACGATCATTTTTTTAATTGTTCAGATTGAGCTGAGATTAATTCTGTACTAAGAAATATGGGTGTTCTGAAACCACTGGTTGAATCTAGTGGGATCCGAGACGATTATAATTTAAAATTTTTCAGATTGAGCTGAGATTAATTCTGTACTAAGAAACATGGGTATTCTGAAGCCAATGGTTGAATCTAAGTGGAATCTGAGATGATCATTTTTTTTTTATTGTTCAGATTGAGCTGAGATTAATTCTGTACTAAGAAACATGGGTGTTCTAAAGCTACTGGTTGAATCTAAGTGGGATCTGAGACGATTATAAATTAAAATTGTTCAGATTGAGCTGAGATTAATTCTGTACTAAGAAACATGGGTGTTGTGAAGCTGCTGGTTGAATCTAAGTTGGATCTGAGACGATCATTTTTTTATTATTTTTCAGATTGAGCTGAGATTAAATCTGTACTAAGAAACATGGGTGTTCTAAAGCCACTGGTTGAATCTAAGTGGAATCTGAGACAATTATATTTTAAAATTGTTCAGATTGAGCTGAGATTAGTTCTTTACTGAGAAACATGGGTGTTCTGAAGCTACTGGTTGAATCTAAGTGGGATCTGAGACGATCATTTTTTTTAATTGTTCAGATTGAGCTGAGATTAAATATGTACTAAGAAACATGGGTGTTGTGAAGCTGCTGGTTGAATCTAAGTTGGATCTGAGACGATCATTTTTTTATTATTTTTCAGATTGAGCTGAGATTAAATCTGTACTAAGAAACATGGGTGTTCTAAAGCTACTGGTTGAATCTAAGTGGGATCTGAGACGATTATAATTTAAAATTGTTCAGATTGAGCTGAGATTAATTCTGTACTAAGAAACATGGGTGTTGTGAAGCTGCTGGTTGAATCTAAGTTGGATCTGAGACGATCATTTTTTTAATTGTTCAGATTGAGCTGAGATTAATTCTGTACTAAGAAATATGGGTGTTCTGAAACCACTGGTTGAATCTAGTGGGATCCGAGACGATTATAATTTAAAATTTTTCAGATTGGGCTGAGATTAATTCTGTACTAAGACACATGGGTGTTCTGAAGCCAATGGTTGAATCTAAGTGGAATCTGAGATGATCATTTTTTTTTTATTGTTCAGATTGAGCTGAGATTAATTCTGTACTAAGAAACATGGGTGTTGTGAAGCTGCTGGTTGAATCTAAGTTGGATCTGAGACGATCATTTTTTTTAATTGTTCAGATTGAGCTGAGATTAAATCTGTACTAAGAAACATGGGTGTTGTGAAGCTGCTGGTTGAATCTAAGTTGGATCTGAGACGATCATTTTTTTATTATTTTTCAGATTGAGCTGAGATTAAATCTGTACTAAGAAACATGGGTGTTCTAAAGCTACTGGTTGAATCTAAGTGGGATCTGAGACGATTATAATTTAAAATTGTTCAGATTGAGCTGAGATTAGTTCTTTACTGAGAAACATGGGTGTTCTGAAGCTACTGGTTGAATCTAAGTGGGATCTGAGACAATCATTTTTTTTAATTGTTCAGATTGAGCTGAGATTAATTCTGTACTAAGAAACATGGGTGTTCTGAAGTTACTGGTTGAATCTAAGTGGGATCTGAGACGATCATTTTTTTTAATTGTTCAGATTGAGCTGAGATTAAATCTGTACTAAGAAACATGGGTGTTGTGAAGCTGCTGGTTGAATCTAAGTTGGATCTGAGACGATCATTTTTTTATTTCTTTTTAAAATTGAGCTGAGATTAAATCTCTACTAAGAAACATGGGTATTCTAAAGCTCCTGTTGAATCTAAGTGGGATCTGAGACGATTATAATTTAAAATTGTTCAGATTGAGCTGAGATTAATTCTTTACTGAGAAACATGGGTGTTCTGAAGCCAATGGTTGAATCTAAGTGGAATCTGAGATGATCATTTTTTTATTATTTTTCAGATTGAGCTGAGATTAAATCTGTACTAAGAAACATGGGTGTTGTGAAGCTGCTGGTTGAATCTAAGTTGGATCTGAGACGATCATTTTTTTATTATTTTTCAGATTGAGCTGAGATTAAATCTGTACTAAGAAACATGGGTGTTCTAAAGCTACTGGTTGAATCTAAGTGGGATCTGAGACGATCATTTTTTTAATTGTTCAGATTGAGCTGAGATTAATTCTGTACTAAGAAATATGGGTGTTCTGAAACCACTGGTTGAATCTAGTGGGATCCGAGACGATTATAATTTAAAATTGTTCAGATTGAGCTGAGATTAATTCTGTACTAAGAAACATGGGTGTTCGGAAGCCAATGGTTGAATCTAAGTGGAATCTGAGATGATCATTTTTTTTTATTGTTCAGATTGAGCTGGGATTAATTCTGTACTAAGAAACATGGGTGTTCTAAAGCTACTGGTTGAATCTAAGTGGGATCTGAGACGATTATAAATTAAAATTGTTCAGATTGAGCTGAGATTAATTCTGTACTAAGAAACATGGGTGTTGTGAAGCTGCTGGTTGAATCTAAGTTGGATCTGAGACGATCATTTTTTTATTATTTTTCAGATTGAGCTGAGATTAAATCTGTACTAAGAAACATGGGTGTTCTAAAGCCACTGGTTGAATCTAAGTGGAATCTGAGACAATTATATTTTAAAATTGTTCAGATTGAGCTGAGATTAGTTCTTTACTGAGAAACATGGGTGTTCTGAAGCTACTGGTTGAATCTAAGTGGGATCTGAGACGATCATTTTTTTTAATTGTTCAGATTGAGCTGAGATTAAATATGTACTAAGAAACATGGGTGTTGTGAAGCTGCTGGTTGAATCTAAGTTGGATCTGAGACGATCATTTTTTTATTATTTTTCAGATTGAGCTGAGATTAAATCTGTACTAAGAAACATGGGTGTTCTAAAGCTACTGGTTGAATCTAAGTGGGATCTGAGACGATTATAATTTAAAATTGTTCAGATTGAGCTGAGATTAATTCTGTACTAAGAAACATGGGTGTTGTGAAGCTGCTGGTTGAATCTAAGTTGGATCTGAGACGATCATTTTTTTAATTGTTCAGATTGAGCTGAGATTAATTCTGTACTAAGAAATATGGGTGTTCTGAAACCACTGGTTGAATCTAGTGGGATCCGAGACGATTATAATTTAAAATTTTTCAGATTGGGCTGAGATTAATTCTGTACTAAGACACATGGGTGTTCTGAAGCCAATGGTTGAATCTAAGTGGAATCTGAGATGATCATTTTTTTTTTATTGTTCAGATTGAGCTGAGATTAATTCTGTACTAAGAAACATGGGTGTTGTGAAGCTGCTGGTTGAATCTAAGTTGGATCTGAGACGATCATTTTTTTTAATTGTTCAGATTGAGCTGAGATTAAATCTGTACTAAGAAACATGGGTGTTGTGAAGCTGCTGGTTGAATCTAAGTTGGATCTGAGACGATCATTTTTTTATTATTTTTCAGATTGAGCTGAGATTAAATCTGTACTAAGAAACATGGGTGTTCTAAAGCTACTGGTTGAATCTAAGTGGGATCTGAGACGATTATAATTTAAAATTGTTCAGATTGAGCTGAGATTAGTTCTTTACTGAGAAACATGGGTGTTCTGAAGCTACTGGTTGAATCTAAGTGGGATCTGAGACAATCATTTTTTTTAATTGTTCAGATTGAGCTGAGATTAATTCTGTACTAAGACACATGGGTGTTCTGAAGCCAATGGTTGAATCTAAGTGGAATCTGAGATGATCATTTTTTTTTTATTGTTCAGATTGAGCTGAGATTAATTCTGTACTAAGAAACATGGGTGTTGTGAAGCTGCTGGTTGAATCTAAGTTGGATCTGAGACGATCATTTTTTTTAATTGTTCAGATTGAGCTGAGATTAAATCTGTACTAAGAAACATGGGTGTTGTGAAGCTGCTGGTTGAATCTAAGTTGGATCTGAGACGATCATTTTTTTATTATTTTTCAGATTGAGCTGAGATTAAATCTGTACTAAGAAACATGGGTGTTCTAAAGCTACTGGTTGAATCTAAGTGGGATCTGAGACGATTATAATTTAAAATTGTTCAGATTGAGCTGAGATTAGTTCTTTACTGAGAAACATGGGTGTTCTGAAGCTACTGGTTGAATCTAAGTGGGATCTGAGACAATCATTTTTTTTAATTGTTCAGATTGAGCTGAGATTAATTCTGTACTAAGAAACATGGGTGTTCTGAAGTTACTGGTTGAATCTAAGTGGGATCTGAGACGATCATTTTTTTTAATTGTTCAGATTGAGCTGAGATTAAATCTGTACTAAGAAACATGGGTGTTGTGAAGCTGCTGGTTGAATCTAAGTTGGATCTGAGACGATCATTTTTTTATTTCTTTTTAAAATTGAGCTGAGATTAAATCTCTACTAAGAAACATGGGTATTCTAAAGCTCCTGTTGAATCTAAGTGGGATCTGAGACGATTATAATTTAAAATTTTTCAGATTGAGCTGAGATTAATTCTGTACTAAGAAACATGGGTGTTCAGAAGCCACTGGTTGAATCTAAGTGGAATCTGAGATGATCATTTTTTTATTATTTTTCAGATTGAGCTGAGATTAAATCTGTACTAAGAAACATGGGTGTTGTGAAGCTGCTGGTTGAATCTAAGTTGGATCTGAGACGATCATTTTTTTATTATTTTTCAGATTGAGCTGAGATTAAATCTGTACTAAGAAACATGGGTGTTCTAAAGCTACTGGTTGAATCTAAGTGGGATCTGAGACGATCATTTTTTTAATTGTTCAGATTGAGCTGAGATTAATTCTGTACTAAGAAATATGGGTGTTCTGAAACCACTGGTTGAATCTAGTGGGATCCGAGACGATTATAATTTAAAATTGTTCAGATTGAGCTGAGATTAATTCTGTACTAAGAAACATGGGTGTTCTGAAGCCAATGGTTGAATCTAAGTGGAATCTGAGATGATCATTTTTTTTTATTGTTCAGATTGAGCTGAGATTAATTCTGTACTAAGAAACATGGGTGTTCTAAAGCTACTGATTGAATCTAAGTGGGATCTGAGACGATTATAATTTAAAATTGTTCAGATTGAGCTGAGATTAATTCTGTACTAAAAAACATGGGTGTTGTGAAGCTGCTGGTTGAATCTAAGTTGGATCTGAGACGATCATTTTTTTATTATTTTTCAGATTGAGCTGAGATTAAATCTGTACTAAGAAACATGGGTGTTCTAAAGCCACTGGTTGAATCTAAGTGGAATCTGAGACAATTATATTTTAAAATTGTTCAGATTGAGCTGAGATTAGTTCTTTACTGAGAAACATGGGTGTTCTGAAGCTACTGGTTGAATCTAAGTGGTATCTGAAACGATCATTTTTTTCAATTGTTCAGATTGAGCTGAGATTAAATCTGTACTAAGAAACATGGGTGTTGTGAAGCTACTGGTCGAATCTAAGTCGAATCTGAGACGATCATTTTTTTTAATTGTTCAGATTGAGCTGAGATTAAATCTGTACTAAGAAACATGGGTGTTCTGAAGCCACTGGTTGAATCTAAGTGGAATCTGAGACAATTATATTTTAAAATTGTTCAGATTGAGCTGAGATTAGTTATTTACTGAGAAACATGGGTGTTCTGAAGCTACTGGTTGAATCTAAGTTGGATCTGAGAAGATCATTTTTTTATTATTTTTCAGATTGAGCTGAGATTAAATCTGTACTAAGAAACATGGGTGTTCTAAAGCCACTGGTTGAATCTAAGTGGAATCTGAGACAATTATATTTTAAAATTGTTCAGATTGAGCTGAGATTAGTTCTTTACTGAGAAACATGGGTGTTCTGAAGCTACTGCTTGAATCTAAGTGGGATCTGAGACGATCATTTTTTTTAATTGTTCAGATTGAGCTGAGATTAAATCTGTACTAAGAAACATGGGTGTTGTGAAGCTGCTGGTTGAATCTAAGTTGGATCTGAGACGATCATTTTTTTATTATTTTTCAGATTGAGCTGAGATTAAATCTGTACTAAGAAACATGGGTATTCTAAAGCTCCTGTTGAATTTAAGTGGGATCTGAGACGATTATAATTTAAAATTGTTCAGATTGAGCTGAGATTAATTCTGTACTAAGAAACATGGGTGTTGTGAAGCTGCTGGTTGAATCTAAGTTGGATCTGAGACGATCATTTTTTTAATTGTTCAGATTGAGCTGAGATTAATTCTGTACTAAGAAATATGGGTGTTCTGAAACCACTGGTTGAATCTAGTGGGATCCGAGACGATTATAATTTAAAACTTTTCAGATTGAGCTGAGATTAATTCTGTACTAAGAAACATGGGTGTTCTGAAGCCAATGGTTGAATCTAAGTGGAATCTGAGATGATCATTTTTTTTTTATTGTTCAGATTGAGCTGAGATTAATTCTGTACTAAGAAACATGGGTGTTCTAAAGCTACTCGTTGAATCTAAGTGGGATCTGAGACGATTATAATTTAAAATTGTTCAGATTGAGCTGAGATTAATTCTGTACTAAGAAACATGGGTGTTGTGAAGCTGCTGGTTGAATCTAAGTTGGATCTGAGACGATCTTTTTTTTTATTATTGTTCAGATTGAGCTGAGATTAAATCTGTACTAAGAAACATGGGTGTTCTAAAGCCACTGGTTGAATCTAAGTGGAATCTGAGACAATTATATTTTAAAATTGTTCAGATTGAGCTGAGATTAGTTCTTTACTGAGAAACATGGGTGTTCTGAAGCTACTGGTTGAATCTAAGTGGGATCTGAGACGATCATTTTTTTTAATTGTTCAGATTGAGCTGAGATTAAATATGTACTAAGAAACATGGGTGTTCTGAAGCCAATGGTTGAATCTAAGTTGGATCTGAGACGATCATTTTTTTATTATTTTTCAGATTGTGCTGAGATTAAATCTGTACTAAGAAACATGGGTATTCTAAAGCTCCTGTTGAATCTAAGTGGGATCTGAGTCGATTATAATTTAAAATTGTTCAGATTGAGCTGAGATTAATTCTGTACTAAGAAACATGGGTGTTGTGAAGCTGCTGGTTGAATCTAAGTGGGATCTGAGACGATCATTTTTTTTATTATTTTTCAGATTGAGCTGAGATTAAATCTGTACTAAGAAACATGGGTGTTCTAAAGCTACTGGTTGAATCTAAGTGGGATCTGAGACGATCATTTTTTTATTATTTTTCAGATTGAGCTGAGATTAAATCTGTACTAAGAAACATGGGTGTTCTAAAGCCACTGGTTGAATCTAAGTGGAATCTGAGACAATTATATTCTAAAATTGTTCAGATTGAGCTGAGATTAGTTCTTTACTGAGAAACATGGGTGTTCTGAAGCTACTGGTTGAATCTAAGTGGGATCTGAGACGATCATTTTTTTTAATTGTTCAGATTGAGCTGAGATTAATTCTGTACTAAGAAACATGGGTGTTCTGAAGTTACTGGTTGAATCTAAGTGGGATCTGAGACGATCATTTTTTTTAATTGTTCAGATTGAGCTGAGATTAAATCTGTACTAAGAACATGGGTGTTGTGAAGCTGCTGGTTGAATCTAAGTTGGATCTGAGAAGATCATTTTTTTATTATTTTTCAGATTGAGCTGAGATTAAATCTGTACTAAGAAACATGGGTGTTCTAAAGCTACTGGTTGAATCTCAGTGGGATCTGAGACGATCATTTTTTTATTTTTTTTTTAAATTGAGCTGAGATTAAATCTCTACTAAGAAACATGGGTATTCTAAAGCTCCTGTTGAATCTAAGTGGGATCTGAGACGATTATAATTTAAAATTTTTTAGATTGAGCTGAGATTAATTCTGTACTAAGAAACATGGGTGTTCTGAAGCCACTGGTTGAATCTAAGTGGAATCTGAGATGATCATTTTTTTTTTATTGTTTTATTATTTTTCAGATTGAGCTGAGATTAAATCTGTACTAAGAAACATGGGTATTCTAAAGCTCCTGTTGAATCTAAGTGGGATCTGAGACGATTATAATTTAAAATTGTTCAGATTGAGCTGAGATTAATTTTGTACTAAGAAACATGGGTGTTGTGAAGCTGCTGGTTGAATCTAAGTTGGATCTGAGACGATTATTTTTTTATTATTTTTCAGATTGAGCTGAGATTAAATCTCTACTAAAGCTACTGGTTGAATCTAAGTGGGATCTGAGACGACCATTTTTTTAATTGTTCAGATTGAGCTGAGATTAATTCTGTACTAAGAAATATGGGTGTTCTGAAACCACTGGTTGAATCTAGTGGGATACGAGACGATTATAATTTAAAATTTTTCAGATTGAGCTGAGATTAATTCTGTACTAAGAAACATGGGTGTTGTGAAGCTGCTGGTTGAATCTAAGTTGGATCTGAGACGATCATTTTTTTATTATTTTTCAGATTGAGCTGAGATTAAATCTGTACTAAGAAACATGGGTGTTCTAAAGCTACTGGTTGAATCTAAGTGGGATCTGAGACGATTATAATTTAAAATTGTTCAGATTGAGCTGAGATTAGTTCTTTACTGAGAAACATGGGTGTTCTGAAGCTACTGGTTGAATCTAAGTGGGATCTGAGGCGATCATTTTTTTTAATTGTTCAGATTGAGCTGAGATTAATTCTGTACTAAGAAACATGGGTGTTCTGAAGTTACTGGTTGAATCTAAGTGGAATCTGAGATGATCATTTTTTTTTATTGTTCAGATTGAGCTGAGATTAATTCTGTACTAAGAAACATGGGTGTTCTAAAGCTACTGGTTGAATCTAAGTGGGATCTGAGACGATTATAATTTAAAATTGTTCAGATTGAGCTGAGATTAATTCTTTACTGAGAAACATGGGTGTTCTGAAGCTACTGGTTGAATCTAAGTGGGATCTGAGACGATCATTTTTTTTAATTGTTCAGATTGAGCTGAGATTAATTCTGTACTAAGAAACATGGGTGTTCTGAAGTTACTGGTTGAATCTAAGTGGAATCTGAGATGATCATTTTTTTTTATTGTTCAGATTGAGCTGAGATTAATTCTGTACTAAGAAACATGGGTGTTCTAAAGCTACTGGTTGAATCTAAGTGGGATCTGAGACGATTATAATTTAAAATTGTTCAGATTGAGCTGAGATTAATTCTGTACTAAGAAACATGGGTGTTGTGAAGCTGCTGGTTGAATCTAAGTTGGATCTGAGACGATCGTTTTTTTATTATTTTTCAGATTGAGCTGAGATTAAATCTGTACTAAGAAACATGGGTGTTCTAAAGCCACTGGTTGAATCTAAGTGGAATCTGAGACAATTATATTTTAAAATTGTTCAGATTGAGCTGAGATTAGTTCTTTACTGAGAAACATGGGTGTTCTGAAGCTACTGGTTGAATCTAAGTGGTATCTGAAACGATCATTTTTTTCAATTGTTCAGATTGAGCTGAGATTAAATCTGTACTAAGAAACATGGGTGTTGTGAAGCTACTGGTCGAATCTAAGTGGGATCTGAGACGATTATAATTTAAAATTGTTCAGATTGAGCTGAGATTAATTCTGTACTAAGAAACATGGGTGTTGTGAAGCTGCTGGTTGAATCTAAGTGGGATCTGAGACGATCATTTTTTTATTATTTTTCAGATTGAGCTGAGATTAAATCTGTACTAAGAAACATGGGTGTTCTAAAGCTACTGGTTGAATCTAAGTGGGATCTGAGACGATTATAATTTAAAATTGTTCAGATTGAGCTGAGATTAATTCTGTACTAAGAAACATGGGTGTTGTGAAGCTGCTGGTTGAATCTAAGTTGGATCTGAGACGATCATTTTTTTAATTGTTCAGATTGAGCTGAGATTAATTCTGTACTAAGAAATATGGGTGTTCTGAAACCACTGGTTGAATCTAGTGGGATCCGAGACGATTATAATTTAAAATTTTTCAGATTGGGCTGAGATTAATTCTGTACTAAGACACATGGGTGTTCTGAAGCCAATGGTTGAATCTAAGTGGAATCTGAGATGATCATTTTTTTTTTATTGTTCAGATTGAGCTGAGATTAATTCTGTACTAAGAAACATGGGTGTTGTGAAGCTGCTGGTTGAATCTAAGTTGGATCTGAGACGATCATTTTTTTTAATTGTTCAGATTGAGCTGAGATTAAATCTGTACTAAGAAACATGGGTGTTCTAAAGCCACTGGTTGAATCTAAGTTGGATCTGAGACGATCATTTTTTTATTATTTTTCAGATTGAGCTGAGATTAAATCTGTACTAAGAAACATGGGTGTTCTAAAGCTACTGGTTGAATCTAAGTGGGATCTGAGACGATTATAATTTAAAATTGTTCAGATTGAGCTGAGATTAGTTCTTTACTGAGAAACATGGGTGTTCTGAAGCTACTGGTTGAATCTAAGTGGGATCTGAGACGATCATTTTTTTTAATTGTTCAGATTGAGCTGAGATTAATTCTGTACTAAGAACATGGGTGTTGTGAAGCTGCTGGTTGAATCTAAGTTGGATCTGAGAAGATCATTTTTTTATTATTTTTCAGATTGAGCTGAGATTAAATCTGTACTAAGAAACATGGGTGTTCTAAAGCTACTGGTTGAATCTCAATGGGATCTGAGACGATCATTTTTTTATTTTTTTTTTAAATTGAGCTGAGATTAAATCTCTACTAAGAAACATGGGTATTCTAAAGCTCCTGTTGAATCTAAGTGGGATCTGAGACGATTATAATTTAAAATTTTTTAGATTGAGCTGAGATTAATTCTGTACTAAGAAACATGGGTGTTCTGAAGCCACTGGTTGAATCTAAGTGGAATCTGAGATGATCATTTTTTTTTTATTGTTTTATTATTTTTCAGATTGAGCTGAGATTAAATCTGTACTAAGAAACATGGGTATTCTAAAGCTCCTGTTGAATCTAAGTGGGATCTGAGACGATTATAATTTAAAATTGTTCAGATTGAGCTGAGATTAATTTTGTACTAAGAAACATGGGTGTTGTGAAGCTGCTGGTTGAATCTAAGTTGGATCTGAGACGATTATTTTTTTATTATTTTTCAGATTGAGCTGAGATTAAATCTCTACTAAAGCTACTGGTTGAATCTAAGTGGGATCTGAGACGACCATTTTTTTAATTGTTCAGATTGAGCTGAGATTAATTCTGTACTAAGAAATATGGGTGTTCTGAAACCACTGGTTGAATCTAGTGGGATACGAGACGATTATAATTTAAAATTTTTCAGATTGAGCTGAGATTAATTCTGTACTAAGAAACATGGGTGTTGTGAAGCTGCTGGTTGAATCTAAGTTGGATCTGAGACGATCATTTTTTTTTAATTGTTCAGATTGAGCTGAGATTAAATCTGTACTAAGAAACATGGGTGTTGTGAAGCTGCTGGTTGAATCTAAGTTGGATCTGAGACGATCATTTTTTTATTATTTTTCAGATTGAGCTGAGATTAAATCTGTACTAAGAAACATGGGTGTTCTAAAGCTACTGGTTGAATCTAAGTGGAATCTGAGATGATCATTTTTTTTTTATTGTTCAGATTGAGCTGAGATTAATTTTGTACTAAGAAACATGGGTGTTGTGAAGCTGCTGGTTGAATCTAAGTTGGATCTGAGACGATCATTTTTTTTAATTGTTCAGATTGAGCTGAGATTAAATCTGTACTAAGAAACATGGGTGTTGTGAAGCTGCTGGTTGAATCTAAGTTGGATCTGAGACGATCATTTTTTTATTATTTTTCAGATTGAGCTGAGATTAAATCTGTACTAAGAAACATGGGTGTTCTAAAGCTACTGGTTGAATCTAAGTGGGATCTGAGACGATTATAATTTAAAATTGTTCAGATTGAGCTGAGATTAGTTCTTTACTGAGAAACATGGGTGTTCTGAAGCTACTGGTTGAATCTAAGTGGGATCTGAGACGATCATTTTTTTTAATTGTTCAGATTGAGCTGAGATTAATTCTGTACTAATAAACATGGGTGTTCTGAAGTTACTGGTTGAATCTAAGTGGGATCTGAGACGATCATTTTTTTTAATTGTTCAGATTGAGCTGAGATTAAATCTGTACTAAGAAACATGGGTGTTGTGAAGCTGCTGGTTGAATCTAAGTTGGATCTGAGAAGATCATTTTTTTATTATTTTTCAGATTGAGCTGAGATTAAATCTGTACTAAGAAACATGGGTGTTCTAAAGCTACTGGTTGAATCTCAGTGGGATCTGAGACGATTATAATTTAAAATTGTTCAGATTGAGCTGAGATTAATTCTGTACTAAGAAACATGGGTGTTGTGAAGCTGCTGGTTGAATCTAAGTTGGATCTGAGACGATCATTTTTTTTTAATTGTTCAGATTGAGCTGAGATTAAATCTGTACTAAGAAACATGGGTGTTGTGAAGCTGCTGGTTGAATCTAAGTTGGATCTGAGACGATCATTTTTTTATTATTTTTCAGATTGAGCTGAGATTAAATCTGTACTAAGAAACATGGGTGTTCTAAAGCTACTGGTTGAATCTAAGTGGAATCTGAGATGATCATTTTTTTTTTATTGTTCAGATTGAGCTGAGATTAATTCTGTACTAAGAAACATGGGTGTTGTGAAGCTGCTGGTTGAATCTAAGTTGGATCTGAGACGATCATTTTTTTTAATTGTTCAGATTGAGCTGAGATTAAATCTGTACTAAGAAACATGGGTGTTGTGAAGCTGCTGGTTGAATCTAAGTTGGATCTGAGACGATCATTTTTTTATTATTTTTCAGATTGAGCTGAGATTAAATCTGTACTAAGAAACATGGGTGTTCTAAAGCTACTGGTTGAATCTAAGTGGGATCTAAGACGATTATAATTTAAAATTGTTCAGATTGAGCTGAGATTAGTTCTTTACTGAGAAACATGGGTGTTCTGAAGCTACTGGTTGAATCTAAGTGGGATCTGAGACGATCATTTTTTTTAATTGTTCAGATTGAGCTGAGATTAATTCTGTACTAAGAAACATGGGTGTTCTGAAGTTACTGGTTGAATCTAAGTGGGATCTGAGACGATCATTTTTTTTAATTGTTCAGATTGAGCTGAGATTAAATCTGTACTAAGAAACATGGGTGTTGTGAAGCTGCTGGTTGAATCTAAGTTGGATCTGAGAAGATCATTTTTTTATTATTTTTCAGATTGAGCTGAGATTAAATCTGTACTAAGAAACATGGGTGTTCTAAAGCTACTGGTTGAATCTCAGTGGGATCTGAGACGATTATAATTTAAAATTGTTCAGATTGAGCTGAGATTAATTCTGTACTAAGAAACATGGGTGTTGTGAAGCTGCTGGTTGAATCTAAGTTGGATCTGAGACGATCATTTTTTTATTATTTTTCAGATTGAGCTGAGATTAAATCTTTACTAAGAAACATGGGTGTTCTAAAGCCACTGGTTGAATCTAAGTGGGATCTGAGACGATCATTTTTTTATTATTTTTCAGATTGAGCTGAGATTAAATCTGTACTAAGAAACATGGGTGTTCTAAAGCTACTGGTTGAATCTAAGTGGGATCTGAGACGATTATAATTTAAAATTGTTCAGATTGAGCTGAGATTAGTTCTTTACTGAGAAACATGGGTGTTCTGAAGCTACTGGTTGAATCTAAGTGGGATCTGAGACGATCATTTTTTTTAATTGTTCAGATTGAGCTGAGATTAATTCTGTACTAAGAACATGGGTGTTGTGAAGCTGCTGGTTGAATCTAAGTTGGATCTGAGAAGATCATTTTTTTATTATTTTTCAGATTGAGCTGAGATTAAATCTGTACTAAGAAACATGGGTGTTCTAAAGCTACTGGTTGAATCTCAGTGGGATCTGAGACGATCATTTTTTTATTTTTTTTTTAAATTGAGCTGAGATTAAATCTCTACTAAGAAACATGGGTATTCTAAAGCTCCTGTTGAATCTAAGTGGGATCTGAGACGATTATAATTTAAAATTTTTTAGATTGAGCTGAGATTAATTCTGTACTAAGAAACATGGGTGTTCTGAAGCCACTGGTTGAATCTAAGTGGAATCTGAGATGATCATTTTTTTTTTATTGTTTTATTATTTTTCAGATTGAGCTGAGATTAAATCTGTACTAAGAAACATGGGTATTCTAAAGCTCCTGTTGAATCTAAGTGGGATCTGAGACGATTATAATTTAAAATTGTTCAGATTGAGCTGAGATTAATTTTGTACTAAGAAACATGGGTGTTGTGAAGCTGCTGGTTGAATCTAAGTTGGATCTGAGACGATTATTTTTTCATTATTTTTCAGATTGAGCTGAGATTAAATCTCTACTAAAGCTACTGGTTGAATCTAAGTGGGATCTGAGACGACCATTTTTTTAATTGTTCAGACTGAGCTGAGATTAATTCTGTACTAAGAAATATGGGTGTTCTGAAACCACTGGTTGAATCTAGTGGGATACGAGACGATTATAATTTAAAATTTTTCAGATTGAGCTGAGATTAATTCTGTACTAAGAAACATGGGTGTTGTGAAGCTGCTGGTTGAATCTAAGTTGGATCTGAGACGATCATTTTTTTTTAATTGTTCAGATTGAGCTGAGATTAAATCTGTACTAAGAAACATGGGTGTTGTGAAGCTGCTGGTTGAATCTAAGTTGGATCTGAGACGATCATTTTTTTATTATTTTTCAGATTGAGCTGAGATTAAATCTGTACTAAGAAAAATGGGTGTTCTAAAGCTACTGGTTGAATCTAAGTGGGATCTGAGACGATTATAATTTAAAATTGTTCAGATTGAGCTGAGATTAGTTCTTTACTGAGAAACATGGGTGTTCTGAAGCTACTGGTTGAATCTAAGTGGGATCTGAGACGATCATTTTTTTTAATTGTTCAGATTGAGCTGAGATTAATTCTGTACTAAGAAACATGGGTGTTCTGAAGTTACTGGTTGAATCTAAGTGGAATCTGAGATGATCATTTTTTTTTATTGTTCAGATTGAGCTGAGATTAATTCTGTACTAAGAAACATGGGTGTTCTAAAGCTACTGGTTGAATCTAAGTGGGATCTGAGACGATTATAATTTAAAATTGTTCAGATTGAGCTGAGATTAATTCTGTACTAAGAAACATGGGTGTTGTGAAGCTGCTGGTTGAATCTAAGTTGGATCTGAGACGATCATTTTTTTATTATTTTTCAGATTGAGCTGAGATTAAATCTGTACTAAGAAACATGGGTGTTCTAAAGCCACTGGTTGAATCTAAGTGGAATCTGAGACAATTATATTTTAAAATTGTTCAGATTGAGCTGAGATTAGTTCTTTACTGAGAAACATGGGTGTTCTGAAGCTACTGGTTGAATCTAAGTGGTATCTGAAACGATCATTTTTTTCAATTGTTCAGATTGAGCTGAGATTAAATCTGTACTAAGAAACATGGGTGTTGTGAAGCTACTGGTCGAATCTAAGTGGGATCTGAGACGATTATAATTTAAAATTGTTCAGATTGAGCTGAGATTAATTCTGTACTAAGAAACATG
This sequence comes from Asterias amurensis, assembly GCF_032118995.1. Lineage (NCBI taxonomy): Eukaryota > Metazoa > Echinodermata > Asteroidea > Forcipulatida > Asteriidae > Asterias > Asterias amurensis. Next base: position 10,375,255 of record NC_092662.1, on the reverse strand, counting down.
GGTGTTGTGAAGCTGCTGGTTGAATCTAAGTTGGATCTGAGACGATCATTTTTTTAATTGTTCAGATTGAGCTGAGATTAATTCTGTACTAAGAAATATGGGTGTTCTGAAACCACTGGTTGAATCTAGTGGGATCCGAGACGATTATAATTTAAAATTTTTCAGATTGGGCTGAGATTAATTCTGTACTAAGACACATGGGTGTTCTGAAGCCAATGGTTGAATCTAAGTGGAATCTGAGATGATCATTTTTTTTTTATTGTTCAGATTGAGCTGAGATTAATTCTGTACTAAGAAACATGGGTGTTGTGAAGCTGCTGGTTGAATCTAAGTTGGATCTGAGACGATCATTTTTTTTAATTGTTCAGATTGAGCTGAGATTAAATCTGTACTAAGAAACATGGGTGTTGTGAAGCTGCTGGTTGAATCTAAGTTGGATCTGAGACGATCATTTTTTTATTATTTTTCAGATTGAGCTGAGATTAAATCTGTACTAAGAAACATGGTTGTTCTAAAGCTACTGGTTGAATCTAAGTGGGATCTGAGACGATTATAATTTAAAATTGTTCAGATTGAGCTGAGATTAGTTCTTTACTGAGAAACATGGGTGTTCTGAAGCTACTGGTTGAATCTAAGTGGGATCTGAGACGATCATTTTTTTTAATTGTTCAGATTGAGCTGAGATTAATTCTGTACTAAGAAACATGGGTGTTCTGAAGTTACTGGTTGAATCTAAGTGGGATCTGAGACGATCATTTTTTTTAATTGTTCAGATTGAGCTGAGATTAAATCTGTACTAAGAAACATGGGTGTTGTGAAGCTGCTGGTTGAATCTAAGTTGGATCTGAGAAGATCATTTTTTTATTATTTTTCAGATTGAGCTGAGATTAAATCTGTACTAAGAAACATGGGTGTTCTAAAGCTACTGGTTGAATCTCAGTGGGATCTGAGACGATTATAATTTAAAATTGTTCAGATTGAGCTGAGATTAATTCTGTACTAAGAAACATGGGTGTTGTGAAGCTGCTGGTTGAATCTAAGTTGGATCTGAGACGATCATTTTTTTATTATTTTTCAGATTGAGCTGAGATTAAATCTGTACTAAGAAACATGGGTGTTCTAAAGCCACTGGTTGAATCTAAGTGGGATCTGAGACGATTATAATTTAAAATTTTTCAGATTGAGCTGAGATTAATTCTGTACTAAGAAATATGGGTGTTCTGAAACCACTGGTTGAATCTAGTGGGCCCGAGACGATTATAATTTAAAATTGTTCAGATTGAGCTGAGATTAATTCTTTACTGAGAAACATTGGTGTTCTGAAGCCAATGGTTGAATCTAAGTGGAATCTGAGATGATCATTTTTTTATTATTTTTCAGATTGAGCTGAGATTAAATCTGTACTAAGAAACATGGGTGTTGTGAAGCTGCTGGTTGAATCTAAGTTGGATCTGAGACGATCATTTTTTTATTATTTTTCAGATTGAGCTGAGATTAAATCTGTACTAAGAAACATGGGTGTTCTAAAGCTACTGGTTGAATCTAAGTGGGATCTGAGACGATCATTTTTTTAATTGTTCAGATTGAGCTGAGATTAATTCTGTACTAAGAAATATGGGTGTTCTGAAACCACTGGTTGAATCTAGTGGGATCCGAGACGATTATAATTTAAAATTGTTCAGATTGAGCTGAGATTAATTCTGTACTAAGAAACATGGGTGTTCTGAAGCCAATGGTTGAATCTAAGTGGAATCTGAGATGATCATTTTTTTTTATTGTTCAGATTGAGCTGAGATTAATTCTGTACTAAGAAACATGGGTGTTCTAAAGCCACTGGTTGAATCTAAGTGGAATCTGAGACAATTATATTTTAAAATTGTTCAGATTGAGCTGAGATTAGTTCTTTACTGAGAAACATGGGTGTTCTGAAGCTACTGCTTGAATCTAAGTGGGATCTGAGACGATCATTTTTTTTAATTGTTCAGATTGAGCTGAGATTAAATCTGTACTAGGAAACATGGGTGTTGTGAAAGCTGGTTGAATCTAAGTTGGATCTGAGACGATCATTTTTTTATTATTTTTCAGATTGAGCTGAGATTAAATCTGTACTAAGAAACATGGGTATTCTAAAGCTCCTGTTGAATCTAAGTGGGATCTGAGACGATTATAATTTAAAATTGTTCAGATTGAGCTGAGATTAATTCTGTACTAAGAAACATGGGTGTTGTGAAGCTGCTGGTTGAATCTAAGTTGGATCTGAGACGATCATTTTTTTAATTGTTCAAATTGAGCTGAGATTAATTCTGTACTAAGAAATATGGGTGTTCTGAAACCACTGGTTGAATCTAGTGGGATCCGAGACGATTATAATTTAAAATTTTTCAGATTGAGCTGAGATTAATTCTGTACTAAGAAACATGGGTGTTCTGAAGCCAATGGTTGAATCTAAGTGGAATCTGAGATGATCGTTTTTTTTTTATTGTTCAGATTGAGCTGAGATTAATTCTGTACTAAGAAACATGGGTGTTCTAAAGCTACTCGTTGAATCTAAGTGGGATCTGAGACGATTATAATTTAAAATTGTTCAGATTGAGCTGAGATTAATTCTGTACTAAGAAACATGGGTGTTGTGAAGCTGCTGGTTGAATCTAAGTTGGATCTGAGACGATCATTTTTTTTATTATTGTTCAGATTGAGCTGAGATTAAATCTGTACTAAGAAACATGGGTGTTCTAAAGCCACTGGTTGAATCTAAGTGGAATCTGAGACAATTATATTTTAAAATTGTTCAGATTGAGCTGAGATTAGTTCTTTACTGAGAAACATGGGTGTTCTGAAGCTACTGGTTGAATCTAAGTGGGATCTGAGACGATCATTTTTTTTAATTGTTCAGATTGAGCTGAGATTAAATATGTACTAAGAAACATGGGTGTTGTGAAGCTGCTGGTTGAATCTAAGTTGGATCTGAGACGATCATTTTTTTATTATTTTTCAGATTGAGCTGAGATTAAATCTGTACTAAGAAACATGGGTATTCTAAAGCTCCTGTTGAATCTAAGTGGGATCTGAGACGATTATAATTTAAAATTGTTCAGATTGAGCTGAGATTAATTCTGTACTAAGAAACATGGGTGTTGTGAAGCTGCTGGTTGAATCTAAGTGGGATCTGAGACGATCATTTTTTTATTATTTTTCAGATTGAGCTGAGATTAATTCTGTACTAAGAAACATGGTTATCCTAAAGCCACTGGTTGAATCTAAGTGGAATCTGAGACAATTATATTCTAAAATTGTTCAGATTGAGCTGAGATTAGTTCTTTACTGAGAAACATGGGTGTTCTGAAGCTACTGGTTGAATCTAAGTGGGATCTGAGACGATCATTTTTTTTAATTGTTCAGATTGAGCTGAGATTAATTCTGTACTAAGAAACATGGGTGTTCTGAAGTTACTGGTTGAATCTAAGTGGGATCTGAGACGATCATTTTTTTTAATTGTTCAGATTGAGCTGAGATTAAATCTGTACTAAGAAACATGGGTGTTGTGAAGCTGCTGGTTGAATCTAAGTTGGATCTGAGACGATCATTTTTTTATTTTTTTTTTAAATTGAGCTGAGATTAAATCTCTACTAAGAAACATGGGTATTCTAAAGCTCCTGTTGAATTGGGATCTGAGACGATTATAATTTAAAATTTTTTAGATTGAGCTGAGATTAATTCTGTACTAAGAAACATGGGTGTTCTGAAGCCACTGGTTGAATCTAAGTGGAATCTGAGATGATCATTTTTTTTTTATTGTTTTATTATTTTTCAGATTGAGCTGAGATTAAATCTGTACTAAGAAACATGGGTATTCTAAGGCTCCTGTTGAATCTAAGTGGGATCTGAGACGATTATAATTTAAAATTGTTCAGATTGAGCTGAGATTAATTTTGTACTAAGAAACATGGGTGTTGTGAAGCTGCTGGTTGAATCTAAGTTGGATCTGAGACGATTATTTTTTTATTATTTTTCAGATTGAGCTGAGATTAAATCTCTACTAAAGCTACTGGTTGAATCTAAGTGGGATCTGAGACGATCATTTTTTTAATTGTTCAGATTGAGCTGAGATTAATTCTGTACTAAGAAATATGGGTGTTCTGAAACCACTGGTTGAATCTAGTAGATACGAGACGATTATAATTTAAAATTTTTCAGATTGAGCTGAGATTAATTCTGTACTAAGAAACATGGGTGTTCTGAAGCCACTGGTTGAATCTAAGTGGAATCTGAGATGATCATTTTTTTTTTATTGTTTTATTATTTTTCAGATTGAGCTGAGATTAAATCTGTACTAAGAAACATGGGTATTCTAAAGCTCCTGTTGAATCTAAGTGGGATCTGAGACGATTATAATTTAAAATTGTTCAGATTGAGCTGAGATTAATTTTGTACTAAGAAACATGGGTGTTGTGAAGCTGCTGGTTGAATCTAAGTTGGATCTGAGACGATTATTTTTTCATTATTTTTCAGATTGAGCTGAGATTAAATCTCTACTAAAGCTACTGGTTGAATCTAAGTGGGATCTGAGACGACCATTTTTTTAATTGTTCAGACTGAGCTGAGATTAATTCTGTACTAAGAAATATGGGTGTTCTGAAACCACTGGTTGAATCTAGTGGGATACGAGACGATTATAATTTAAAATTTTTCAGATTGAGCTGAGATTAATTCTGTACTAAGAAACATGGGTGTTGTGAAGCTGCTGGTTGAATCTAAGTTGGATCTGAGACGATCATTTTTTTTTAATTGTTCAGATTGAGCTGAGATTAAATCTGTACTAAGAAACATGGGTGTTGTGAAGCTGCTGGTTGAATCTAAGTTGGATCTGAGACGATCATTTTTTTATTATTTTTCAGATTGAGCTGAGATTAAATCTGTACTAAGAAAAATGGGTGTTCTAAAGCTACTGGTTGAATCTAAGTGGGATCTGAGACGATTATAATTTAAAATTGTTCAGATTGAGCTGAGATTAGTTCTTTACTGAGAAACATGGGTGTTCTGAAGCTACTGGTTGAATCTCAGTGGGATCTGAGACGATCATTTTTTTATTTTTTTTTTAAATTGAGCTGAGATTAAATCTCTACTAAGAAACATGGGTATTCTAAAGCTCCTGTTGAATCTAAGTGGGATCTGAGACGATTATAATTTAAAATTTTTTAGATTGAGCTGAGATTAATTCTGTACTAAGAAACATGGGTGTTCTGAAGCCACTGGTTGAATCTAAGTGGAATCTGAGATGATCATTTTTTTTTTATTGTTTTATTATTTTTCAGATTGAGCTGAGATTAAATCTGTACTAAGAAACATGGGTATTCTAAAGCTCCTGTTGAATCTAAGTGGGATCTGAGACGATTATAATTTAAAATTGTTCAGATTGAGCTGAGATTAATTTTGTACTAAGAAACATGGGTGTTGTGAAGCTGCTGGTTGAATCTAAGTTGGATCTGAGACGATTATTTTTTCATTATTTTTCAGATTGAGCTGAGATTAAATCTCTACTAAAGCTACTGGTTGAATCTAAGTGGGATCTGAGACGACCATTTTTTTAATTGTTCAGACTGAGCTGAGATTAATTCTGTACTAAGAAATATGGGTGTTCTGAAACCACTGGTTGAATCTAGTGGGATACGAGACGATTATAATTTAAAATTTTTCAGATTGAGCTGAGATTAATTCTGTACTAAGAAACATGGGTGTTGTGAAGCTGCTGGTTGAATCTAAGTTGGATCTGAGACGATCATTTTTTTTTAATTGTTCAGATTGAGCTGAGATTAAATCTGTACTAAGAAACATGGGTGTTGTGAAGCTGCTGGTTGAATCTAAGTTGGATCTGAGACGATCATTTTTTTATTATTTTTCAGATTGAGCTGAGATTAAATCTGTACTAAGAAAAATGGGTGTTCTAAAGCTACTGGTTGAATCTAAGTGGGATCTGAGACGATTATAATTTAAAATTGTTCAGATTGAGCTGAGATTAGTTCTTTACTGAGAAACATGGGTGTTCTGAAGCTACTGGTTGAATCTAAGTGGGATCTGAGACGATCATTTTTTTTAATTGTTCAGATTGAGCTGAGATTAATTCTGTACTAAGAAACATGGGTGTTCTGAAGTTACTGGTTGAATCTAAGTGGAATCTGAGATGATCATTTTTTTTTATTGTTCAGATTGAGCTGAGATTAATTCTGTACTAAGAAACATGGGTGTTCTAAAGCTACTGGTTGAATCTAAGTGGGATCTGAGACGATTATAATTTAAAATTGTTCAGATTGAGCTGAGATTAATTCTGTACTAAGAAACATGGGTGTTGTGAAGCTGCTGGTTGAATCTAAGTTGGATCTGAGACGATCATTTTTTTATTATTTTTCAGATTGAGCTGAGATTAAATCTGTACTAAGAAACATGGGTGTTCTAAAGCCACTGGTTGAATCTAAGTGGAATCTGAGACAATTATATTTTAAAATTGTTCAGATTGAGCTGAGATTAGTTCTTTACTGAGAAACATGGGTGTTCTGAAGCTACTGGTTGAATCTAAGTGGTATCTGAAACGATCATTTTTTTCAATTGTTCAGATTGAGCTGAGATTAAATCTGTACTAAGAAACATGGGTGTTGTGAAGCTACTGGTCGAATCTAAGTGGGATCTGAGACGATTATAATTTAAAATTGTTCAGATTGAGCTGAGATTAATTCTGTACTAAGAAACATGGGTGTTGTGAAGCTGCTGGTTGAATCTAAGTTGGATCTGAGACGATCATTTTTTTAATTGTTCAGATTGAGCTGAGATTAATTCTGTACTAAGAAATATGGGTGTTCTGAAACCACTGGTTGAATCTAGTGGGATCCGAGACGATTATAATTTAAAATTTTTCAGATTGGGCTGAGATTAATTCTGTACTAAGACACATGGGTGTTCTGAAGCCAATGGTTGAATCTAAGTGGAATCTGAGATGATCATTTTTTTTTTATTGTTCAGATTGAGCTGAGATTAATTCTGTACTAAGAAACATGGGTGTTGTGAAGCTGCTGGTTGAATCTAAGTTGGATCTGAGACGATCATTTTTTTTAATTGTTCAGATTGAGCTGAGATTAAATCTGTACTAAGAAACATGGGTGTTGTGAAGCTGCTGGTTGAATCTAAGTTGGATCTGAGACGATCATTTTTTTATTATTTTTCAGATTGAGCTGAGATTAAATCTGTACTAAGAAACATGGTTGTTCTAAAGCTACTGGTTGAATCTAAGTGGGATCTGAGACGATTATAATTTAAAATTGTTCAGATTGAGCTGAGATTAGTTCTTTACTGAGAAACATGGGTGTTCTGAAGCTACTGGTTGAATCTAAGTGGGATCTGAGACGATCATTTTTTTTAATTGTTCAGATTGAGCTGAGATTAATTCTGTACTAAGAAACATGGGTGTTCTGAAGTTACTGGTTGAATCTAAGTGGGATCTGAGACGATCATTTTTTTTAATTGTTCAGATTGAGCTGAGATTAAATCTGTACTAAGAAACATGGGTGTTGTGAAGCTGCTGGTTGAATCTAAGTTGGATCTGAGAAGATCATTTTTTTATTATTTTTCAGATTGAGCTGAGATTAAATCTGTACTAAGAAACATGGGTGTTCTAAAGCTACTGGTTGAATCTCAGTGGGATCTGAGACGATTATAATTTAAAATTGTTCAGATTGAGCTGAGATTAATTCTGTACTAAGAAACATGGGTGTTGTGAAGCTGCTGGTTGAATCTAAGTTGGATCTGAGACGATCATTTTTTTATTATTTTTCAGATTGAGCTGAGATTAAATCTGTACTAAGAAACATGGGTGTTCTAAAGCCACTGGTTGAATCTAAGTGGGATCTGAGACGATTATAATTTAAAATTTTTCAGATTGAGCTGAGATTAATTCTGTACTAAGAAATATGGGTGTTCTGAAACCACTGGTTGAATCTAGTGGGCCCGAGACGATTATAATTTAAAATTGTTCAGATTGAGCTGAGATTAATTCTTTACTGAGAAACATTGGTGTTCTGAAGCCAATGGTTGAATCTAAGTGGAATCTGAGATGATCATTTTTTTATTATTTTTCAGATTGAGCTGAGATTAAATCTGTACTAAGAAACATGGGTGTTGTGAAGCTGCTGGTTGAATCTAAGTTGGATCTGAGACGATCATTTTTTTATTATTTTTCAGATTGAGCTGAGATTAAATCTGTACTAAGAAACATGGGTGTTCTAAAGCTACTGGTTGAATCTAAGTGGGATCTGAGACGATCATTTTTTTAATTGTTCAGATTGAGCTGAGATTAATTCTGTACTAAGAAATATGGGTGTTCTGAAACCACTGGTTGAATCTAGTGGGATCCGAGACGATTATAATTTAAAATTGTTCAGATTGAGCTGAGATTAATTCTGTACTAAGAAACATGGGTGTTCTGAAGCCAATGGTTGAATCTAAGTGGAATCTGAGATGATCATTTTTTTTTATTGTTCAGATTGAGCTGAGATTAATTCTGTACTAAGAAACATGGGTGTTCTAAAGCCACTGGTTGAATCTAAGTGGAATCTGAGACAATTATATTTTAAAATTGTTCAGATTGAGCTGAGATTAGTTCTTTACTGAGAAACATGGGTGTTCTGAAGCTACTGCTTGAATCTAAGTGGGATCTGAGACGATCATTTTTTTTAATTGTTCAGATTGAGCTGAGATTAAATCTGTACTAGGAAACATGGGTGTTGTGAAAGCTGGTTGAATCTAAGTTGGATCTGAGACGATCATTTTTTTATTATTTTTCAGATTGAGCTGAGATTAAATCTGTACTAAGAAACATGGGTATTCTAAAGCTCCTGTTGAATCTAAGTGGGATCTGAGACGATTATAATTTAAAATTGTTCAGATTGAGCTGAGATTAATTCTGTACTAAGAAACATGGGTGTTGTGAAGCTGCTGGTTGAATCTAAGTTGGATCTGAGACGATCATTTTTTTAATTGTTCAAATTGAGCTGAGATTAATTCTGTACTAAGAAATATGGGTGTTCTGAAACCACTGGTTGAATCTAGTGGGATCCGAGACGATTATAATTTAAAATTTTTCAGATTGAGCTGAGATTAATTCTGTACTAAGAAACATGGGTGTTCTGAAGCCAATGGTTGAATCTAAGTGGAATCTGAGATGATCGTTTTTTTTTTATTGTTCAGATTGAGCTGAGATTAATTCTGTACTAAGAAACATGGGTGTTCTAAAGCTACTCGTTGAATCTAAGTGGGATCTGAGACGATTATAATTTAAAATTGTTCAGATTGAGCTGAGATTAATTCTGTACTAAGAAACATGGGTGTTGTGAAGCTGCTGGTTGAATCTAAGTTGGATCTGAGACGATCATTTTTTTTATTATTGTTCAGATTGAGCTGAGATTAAATCTGTACTAAGAAACATGGGTGTTCTAAAGCCACTGGTTGAATCTAAGTGGAATCTGAGACAATTATATTTTAAAATTGTTCAGATTGAGCTGAGATTAGTTCTTTACTGAGAAACATGGGTGTTCTGAAGCTACTGGTTGAATCTAAGTGGGATCTGAGACGATCATTTTGTTTAATTGTTCAGATTGAGCTGAGATTAAATATGTACTAAGAAACATGGGTGTTGTGAAGCTGCTGGTTGAATCTAAGTTGGATCTGAGACGATCATTTTTTTATTATTTTTCAGATTGAGCTGAGATTAAATCTGTACTAAGAAACATGGGTATTCTAAAGCTCCTGTTGAATCTAAGTGGGATCTGAGACGATTATAATTTAAAATTGTTCAGATTGAGCTGAGATTAATTCTGTACTAAGAAACATGGGTGTTGTGAAGCTGCTGGTTGAATCTAAGTGGGATCTGAGACGATCATTTTTTTATTATTTTTCAGATTGAGCTGAGATTAATTCTGTACTAAGAAACATGGTTATCCTAAAGCCACTGGTTGAATCTAAGTGGAATCTGAGACAATTATATTCTAAAATTGTTCAGATTGAGCTGAGATTAGTTCTTTACTGAGAAACATGGGTGTTCTGAAGCTACTGGTTGAATCTAAGTGGGATCTGAGACGATCATTTTTTTTAATTGTTCAGATTGAGCTGAGATTAATTCTGTACTAAGAAACATGGGTGTTCTGAAGTTACTGGTTGAATCTAAGTGGGATCTGAGACGATCATTTTTTTTAATTGTTCAGATTGAGCTGAGATTAAATCTGTACTAAGAAACATGGGTGTTGTGAAGCTGCTGGTTGAATCTAAGTTGGATCTGAGACGATCATTTTTTTATTTTTTTTTTAAATTGAGCTGAGATTAAATCTCTACTAAGAAACATGGGTATTCTAAAGCTCCTGTTGAATTGGGATCTGAGACGATTATAATTTAAAATTTTTTAGATTGAGCTGAGATTAATTCTGTACTAAGAAACATGGGTGTTCTGAAGCCACTGGTTGAATCTAAGTGGAATCTGAGATGATCATTTTTTTTTTATTGTTTTATTATTTTTCAGATTGAGCTGAGATTAAATCTGTACTAAGAAACATGGGTATTCTAAGGCTCCTGTTGAATCTAAGTGGGATCTGAGACGATTATAATTTAAAATTGTTCAGATTGAGCTGAGATTAATTTTGTACTAAGAAACATGGGTGTTGTGAAGCTGCTGGTTGAATCTAAGTTGGATCTGAGACGATTATTTTTTTATTATTTTTCAGATTGAGCTGAGATTAAATCTCTACTAAAGCTACTGGTTGAATCTAAGTGGGATCTGAGACGATCATTTTTTTAATTGTTCAGATTGAGCTGAGATTAATTCTGTACTAAGAAATATGGGTGTTCTGAAACCACTGGTTGAATCTAGTAGATACGAGACGATTATAATTTAAAATTTTTCAGATTGAGCTGAGATTAATTCTGTACTAAGAAACATGGGTGTTCTGAAGCCACTGGTTGAATCTAAGTGGAATCTGAGATGATCATTTTTTTTTTATTGTTTTATTATTTTTCAGATTGAGCTGAGATTAAATCTGTACTAAGAAACATGGGTATTCTAAAGCTCCTGTTGAATCTAAGTGGGATCTGAGACGATTATAATTTAAAATTGTTCAGATTGAGCTGAGATTAATTTTGTACTAAGAAACATGGGTGTTGTGAAGCTGCTGGTTGAATCTAAGTTGGATCTGAGACGATTATTTTTTCATTATTTTTCAGATTGAGCTGAGATTAAATCTCTACTAAAGCTACTGGTTGAATCTAAGTGGGATCTGAGACGACCATTTTTTTAATTGTTCAGACTGAGCTGAGATTAATTCTGTACTAAGAAATATGGGTGTTCTGAAACCACTGGTTGAATCTAGTGGGATACGAGACGATTATAATTTAAAATTTTTCAGATTGAGCTGAGATTAATTCTGTACTAAGAAACATGGGTGTTGTGAAGCTGCTGGTTGAATCTAAGTTGGATCTGAGACGATCATTTTTTTTTAATTGTTCAGATTGAGCTGAGATTAAATCTGTACTAAGAAACATGGGTGTTGTGAAGCTGCTGGTTGAATCTAAGTTGGATCTGAGACGATCATTTTTTTATTATTTTTCAGATTGAGCTGAGATTAAATCTGTACTAAGAAAAATGGGTGTTCTAAAGCTACTGGTTGAATCTAAGTGGGATCTGAGACGATTATAATTTAAAATTGTTCAGATTGAGCTGAGATTAGTTCTTTACTGAGAAACATGGGTGTTCTGAAGCTACTGGTTGAATCTAAGTGGGATCTGAGACGATCATTTTTTTTAATTGTTCAGATTGAGCTGAGATTAATTCTGTACTAAGAAACATGGGTGTTCTGAAGTTACTGGTTGAATCTAAGTGGAATCTGAGATGATCATTTTTTTTTATTGTTCAGATTGAGCTGAGATTAATTCTGTACTAAGAAACATGGGTGTTCTAAAGCTACTGGTTGAATCTAAGTGGGATCTGAGACGATTATAATTTAAAATTGTTCAGATTGAGCTGAGATTAATTCTGTACTAAGAAACATGGGTGTTGTGAAGCTGCTGGTTGAATCTAAGTTGGATCTGAGACGATCATTTTTTTATTATTTTTCAGATTGAGCTGAGATTAAATCTGTACTAAGAAACATGGGTGTTCTAAAGCCACTGGTTGAATCTAAGTGGAATCTGAGACAATTATATTTTAAAATTGTTCAGATTGAGCTGAGATTAGTTCTTTACTGAGAAACATGGGTGTTCTGAAGCTACTGGTTGAATCTAAGTGGTATCTGAAACGATCATTTTTTTCAATTGTTCAGATTGAGCTGAGATTAAATCTGTACTAAGAAACATGGGTGTTGTGAAGCTACTGGTCGAATCTAAGTGGGATCTGAGACGATTATAATTTAAAATTGTTCAGATTGAGCTGAGATTAATTCTGTACTAAGAAACATGGGTGTTGTGAAGCTGCTGGTTGAATCTAAGTTGGATCTGAGACGATCATTTTTTTAATTGTTCAGATTGAGCTGAGATTAATTCTGTACTAAGAAATATGGGTGTTCTGAAACCACTGGTTGAATCTAGTGGGATCCGAGACGATTATAATTTAAAATTTTTCAGATTGGGCTGAGATTAATTCTGTACTAAGACACATGGGTGTTCTGAAGCCAATGGTTGAATCTAAGTGGAATCTGAGATGATCATTTTTTTTTTATTGTTCAGATTGAGCTGAGATTAATTCTGTACTAAGAAACATGGGTGTTGTGAAGCTGCTGGTTGAATCTAAGTTGGATCTGAGACGATCATTTTTTTTAATTGTTCAGATTGAGCTGAGATTAAATCTGTACTAAGAAACATGGGTGTTGTGAAGCTGCTGGTTGAATCTAAGTTGGATCTGAGACGATCATTTTTTTATTATTTTTCAGATTGAGCTGAGATTAAATCTGTACTAAGAAACATGGGTGTTCTAAAGCTACTGGTTGAATCTAAGTGGGATCTGAGACGATTATAATTTAAAATTGTTCAGATTGAGCTGAGATTAGTTCTTTACTGAGAAACATGGGTGTTCTGAAGCTACTGGTTGAATCTAAGTGGGATCTGAGACGATCATTTTTTTTAATTGTTCAGATTGAGCTGAGATTAATTCTGTACTAAGAAACATGGGTGTTCTGAAGTTACTGGTTGAATCTAAGTGGGATCTGAGACGATCATTTTTTTTAATTGTTCAGATTGAGCTGAGATTAAATCTGTACTAAGAAACATGGGTGTTGTGAAGCTGCTGGTTGAATCTAAGTTGGATCTGAGAAGATCATTTTTTTATTATTTTTCAGATTGAGCTGAGATTAAATCTGTACTAAGAAACATGGGTGTTCTAAAGCTACTGGTTGAATCTCAGTGGGATCTGAGACGATTATAATTTAAAATTGTTCAGATTGAGCTGAGATTAATTCTGTACTAAGAAACATGGGTGTTGTGAAGCTGCTGGTTGAATCTAAGTTGGATCTGAGACGATCATTTTTTTATTATTTTTCAGATTGAGCTGAGATTAAATCTGTACTAAGAAACATGGGTGTTCTAAAGCCACTGGTTGAATCTAAGTGGGATCTGAGACGATTATAATTTAAAATTTTTCAGATTGAGCTGAGATTAATTCTGTACTAAGAAATATGGGTGTTCTGAAACCACTGGTTGAATCTAGTGGGCCCGAGACGATTATAATTTAAAATTGTTCAGATTGAGCTGAGATTAATTCTTTACTGAGAAACATTGGTGTTCTGAAGCCAATGGTTGAATCTAAGTGGAATCTGAGATGATCATTTTTTTATTATTTTTCAGATTGAGCTGAGATTAAATCTGTACTAAGAAACATGGGTGTTGTGAAGCTGCTGGTTGAATCTAAGTTGGATCTGAGACGATCATTTTTTTATTATTTTTCAGATTGAGCTGAGATTAAATCTGTACTAAGAAACATGGGTGTTCTAAAGCTACTGGTTGAATCTAAGTGGGATCTGAGACGATCATTTTTTTAATTGTTCAGATTGAGCTGAGATTAATTCTGTACTAAGAAATATGGGTGTTCTGAAACCACTGGTTGAATCTAGTGGGATCCGAGACGATTATAATTTAAAATTGTTCAGATTGAGCTGAGATTAATTCTGTACTAAGAAACATGGGTGTTCTGAAGCCAATGGTTGAATCTAAGTGGAATCTGAGATGATCATTTTTTTTTATTGTTCAGATTGAGCTGAGATTAATTCTGTACTAAGAAACATGGGTGTTCTAAAGCCACTGGTTGAATCTAAGTGGAATCTGAGACAATTATATTTTAAAATTGTTCAGATTGAGCTGAGATTAGTTCTTTACTGAGAAACATGGGTATTCTGAAGCTACTGCTTGAATCTAAGTGGGATCTGAGACGATCATTTTTTTTAATTGTTCAGATTGAGCTGAGATTAAATCTGTACTAGGAAACATGGGTGTTGTGAAAGCTGGTTGAATCTAAGTTGGATCTGAGACGATCATTTTTTTATTATTTTTCAGATTGAGCTGAGATTAAATCTGTACTAAGAAACATGGGTATTCTAAAGCTCCTGTTGAATCTAAGTGGGATCTGAGACGATTATAATTTAAAATTGTTCAGATTGAGCTGAGATTAATTCTGTACTAAGAAACATGGGTGTTGTGAAGCTGCTGGTTGAATCTAAGTTGGATCTGAGACGATCATTTTTTTAATTGTTCAAATTGAGCTGAGATTAATTCTGTACTAAGAAATATGGGTGTTCTGAAACCACTGGTTGAATCTAGTGGGATCCGAGACGATTATAATTTAAAATTTTTCAGATTGAGCTGAGATTAATTCTGTACTAAGAAACATGGGTGTTCTGAAGCCAATGGTTGAATCTAAGTGGAATCTGAGATGATCGTTTTTTTTTTATTGTTCAGATTGAGCTGAGATTAATTCTGTACTAAGAAACATGGGTGTTCTAAAGCTACTCGTTGAATCTAAGTGGGATCTGAGACGATTATAATTTAAAATTGTTCAGATTGAGCTGAGATTAATTCTGTACTAAGAAACATGGGTGTTGTGAAGCTGCTGGTTGAATCTAAGTTGGATCTGAGACGATCATTTTTTTTATTATTGTTCAGATTGAGCTGAGATTAAATCTGTACTAAGAAACATGGGTGTTCTAAAGCCACTGGTTGAATCTAAGTGGAATCTGAGACAATTATATTTTAAAATTGTTCAGATTGAGCTGAGATTAGTTCTTTACTGAGAAACATGGGTGTTCTGAAGCTACTGGTTGAATCTAAGTGGGATCTGAGACGATCATTTTTTTTAATTGTTCAGATTGAGCTGAGATTAAATATGTACTAAGAAACATGGGTGTTGTGAAGCTGCTGGTTGAATCTAAGTTGGATCTGAGACGATCATTTTTTTATTATTTTTCAGATTGAGCTGAGATTAAATCTGTACTAAGAAACATGGGTATTCTAAAGCTCCTGTTGAATCTAAGTGGGATCTGAGACGATTATAATTTAAAATTGTTCAGATTGAGCTGAGATTAATTCTGTACTAAGAAACATGGGTGTTGTGAAGCTGCTGGTTGAATCTAAGTGGGATCTGAGACGATCATTTTTTTATTATTTTTCAGATTGAGCTGAGATTAATTCTGTACTAAGAAACATGGTTATCCTAAAGCCACTGGTTGAATCTAAGTGGAATCTGAGACAATTATATTCTAAAATTGTTCAGATTGAGCTGAGATTAGTTCTTTACTGAGAAACATGGGTGTTCTGAAGCTACTGGTTGAATCTAAGTGGGATCTGAGACGATCATTTTTTTTAATTGTTCAGATTGAGCTGAGATTAATTCTGTACTAAGAAACATGGGTGTTCTGAAGTTACTGGTTGAATCTAAGTGGGATCTGAGACGATCATTTTTTTTAATTGTTCAGATTGAGCTGAGATTAAATCTGTACTAAGAAACATGGGTGTTGTGAAGCTGCTGGTTGAATCTAAGTTGGATCTGAGACGATCATTTTTTTATTTTTTTTTTAAATTGAGCTGAGATTAAATCTCTACTAAGAAACATGGGTATTCTAAAGCTCCTGTTGAATTGGGATCTGAGACGATTATAATTTAAAATTTTTTAGATTGAGCTGAGATTAATTCTGTACTAAGAAACATGGGTGTTCTGAAGCCACTGGTTGAATCTAAGTGGAATCTGAGATGATCATTTTTTTTTTATTGTTTTATTATTTTTCAGATTGAGCTGAGATTAAATCTGTACTAAGAAACATGGGTATTCTAAGGCTCCTGTTGAATCTAAGTGGGATCTGAGACGATTATAATTTAAAATTGTTCAGATTGAGCTGAGATTAATTTTGTACTAAGAAACATGGGTGTTGTGAAGCTGCTGGTTGAATCTAAGTTGGATCTGAGACGATTATTTTTTTATTATTTTTCAGATTGAGCTGAGATTAAATCTCTACTAAAGCTACTGGTTGAATCTAAGTGGGATCTGAGACGATCATTTTTTTAATTGTTCAGATTGAGCTGAGATTAATTCTGTACTAAGAAATATGGGTGTTCTGAAACCACTGGTTGAATCTAGTAGATACGAGACGATTATAATTTAAAATTTTTCAGATTGAGCTGAGATTAATTCTGTACTAAGAAACATGGGTGTTCTGAAGCCACTGGTTGAATCTAAGTGGAATCTGAGATGATCATTTTATTTTTATTGTTCAGATTGAGCTGAGATTAATTCTGTACTAAGAAACATGGGTGTTGTGAAGCTACTGGTTGAATCTAAGTGGGATCTGAGACAATTATTTTTTAAAAAAATTCAGATTGAGCTGAGATTAGTTCTGTACTAAGAAACATGGTTATTCTGAAAGCTACTGGTTGAATCTAGGCGGACTCTGAGTTGATCTTTTTTTTAATTGTTCAGATTGAGCTGAGATTAATTCTGTACTAAGAAATATGGGTGTTCTAAAGCTACTGGTTGAATCTAGTGGGATCCGAGACGATTATAATTTAAAATTTTTCAGATTGAGCTGAGATTAATTCTGTACTAAGAAACATGGGTGTTTTGAAGCTACTGGTTGAATCTAAGTGGGATCTGAGACGATAATTTTTTTTAATTGTTCAGATTGAGCTGAGATTAGTTCTGTACTAAGAA
Organism: Asterias amurensis; assembly: GCF_032118995.1. Classification (NCBI taxonomy): domain Eukaryota; kingdom Metazoa; phylum Echinodermata; class Asteroidea; order Forcipulatida; family Asteriidae; genus Asterias; species Asterias amurensis. Next base: position 10,358,043 of record NC_092662.1, on the reverse strand, counting down.
ACATTGGTGTTCTGAAGCTACTGGTTTAATCTAAGTGGGATCTGAGACGATTATAATTTAAAATTGTTCAGATTGAGCTGAGATTAATTCTGTACTAAGAAACATGGGTGTTGTGAAGCTGCTGGTTGAATCTAAGTGGATTCTGAGACCATTATATTTAAAAATTGTTCAGATTGAGCTGAGATTAGTTCTGTACTAAGAAACATTGGTGTTCTGAAGCTACTGGTTGAATCTAAGTGGGATCTGAGACGATCATTTTTTTTAATTGTTCAGATTGAGCTGAGATTAAATCTGTACCTAGAAACATGGGTGTTCTAAAGCTACTGGTTGAATCTAATTTGGGTCTGAGACGATTATAATTTAAAATTGTTCAGATTGAGCTGAGATTAATTCTGTACTAAGAAACATGGGTGTTGTGAAGCTGCTGGTTGAATCTAGGTGGAATCTGAGACCATTATATTTTAAAATTGTTCAGATTGAGCTGAGATTAGTTCTGTACTAAGAAACATTGGCGTTCTGAAGCTACTGGTTTAATCTAAGTGGGATCTGAGACGATCATTTTTTTTAATTGTTCAGATTGAGCTGAGATTTATTCTGTACTAAGAAACATGGGTGTTGTGAAGCTACTGGTTGAATCTAAGTGGGATCTGAGACAATTATTTTAAAAAAAAATTCAGATTGAGCTGATATTAGTTCTGTACTAAGAAACATGGTTATTCTGAAGCTCCTGTTGAATCTAAGTGGGATCTGATACGATTATAATTTAAAATTGTTCAGATTTAGCTGCGATTAATTCTGTACTAAGAAACATGGTTATTCTGAAGCTACTGGTTGAATCTAGGCGGACTCTGAGTTGATCTTTTTTTTAATTGTTCAGATTGAGCTGAGATTAAATCTGTACTAAGAAACATGGGTATTCTAAAGCTCCTGTTGAATCTAAGTGGGATCTGAGACGATTATAATTTAAAATTGTTCAGATTGAGCTGAGATTAATTTTGTACTAAGAAACATGGGTGTTGTGAAGCTGCTGGTTGAATCTAAGTTGGATCTGAGACGATTATTTTTTTATTATTTTTCAGATTGAGCTGAGATTAAATCTCTACTAAGAATAATGGGTGTTCTAAAGCTACTGGTTGAATCTAAGTGGGATCTGAGACAATCATTTTTTTAATTTTTCAGATTGAGCTGAGATTAATTCTGTACTAAGAAATATGGGTGTTCTGAAACCACTGGTTGAATCTAGTGGGATACGACACGATTATAATTTAAAAATTTTCAGATTGAGCTGAGATTAATTCTGTACTAAGAAACATGGTTATTCTGAAGCCACTGGTTGAATCTAAGTGGAATTTGAGACAATTATAATTTAAAATTGTTCAGATTGAGCTGAGATTAATTCTGTACTAAGAAACATGGGTGTTGTGAAGCTACTGGTTGAATCTAAGTGGGATCTGAGACAATTATTTAAAAAAAAAATTAAGATTGAGCTGAGATTAGTTCTGTACTAAGAAACACGGGTGTTGTGAAGCTACTGGTCGAATCTAAGTCGAATCTAAGACGATTATAATTTAAAATTGTTCTGATTGAGCTGAGATTAATTCTGTACTAAAAAACATGGTTATTCTGAAGCTACTGGTTGAATCTAGGCGGACTCTGAGTTGATCATTTGTTTAATTGTTCAGATTGAGCTGAGATTAATTCTGTACTAAGAAATATGGGTGTTCTGAAACCACTGGTTGAATCTAGTGGGATACGAGACGATTATAATTTAAAATTTTTCAGATTGAGCTGAAATTAATTCTGTACTAAGAAACATGGGTGTTCTGAAGCCACTGGTTGAATCTAAGTGGAATCTGAGATGATCATTTTATTTTTATTGTTCAGATTGAGCTGAGATTAATTCTGTACTAAGAAACATGGGTGTTGTGAAGCTACTGGTTGAATCTAAGTGGGATCTGAGACAATTATTTTTAAAAAAAATTCAGATTGAGCTGAGATTAGTTCTGTACTAAGAAACATGGTTATTCTGAAAGCTACTGGTTGAATCTAGGCGGACTCTGAGTTGATCTTTTTTTTAATTGTTCAGATTGAGCTGAGATTAATTCTGTACTAAGAAATATGGGTGTTCTAAAGCTACTGGTTGAATCTAGTGGGATCCGAGACGATTATAATTTAAAATTTTTCAGATTGAGCTGAGATTAATTCTGTACTAAGAAACATGGTTATTCTGAAGCTACTGGTTGAATCTAGGCGGACTCTGAGTTGATCTTTTTTTTAATTGTTCAGATTGAGCTGAGATTAATTCTGTACTAAGAAACATGGGTGTTCTGAAGCTACTGGTTGAATCTAAGTGGGATCTGAGACGATCATTTTTTTTAATTGTTCAGATTGAGCTGAGATTAGTTCTGTACTAAGAAACATTGGTGTTCTGAAGCTACTGGTTTAATCTAAGTGGGATCTGAGACGATCATTTATTTTAATTGTTCAGATTGAGCTGAGATTAAATCTGTACTAAGAAACATGGGTGTTCTAAAGCTACTGGTTGAATCTAAGTGGGATCTGAGACGATTATAATTTAAAATTGTTCAGATTGAGCTGAGATTAATTCTGTACTAAGAAACATGGGTGTTGTGAAGCTGCTGGTTGAATCTAAGTGGAATCTGAGACGATTATAATTTAAAATTGTTCAGATTGAGCTGAGATTAATTCTGTACTAAGAAACATGGGTGTTGTGAAGCTGCTGGTTGAATCAAAGTTGGATCTGAGACGATTATTTTTTTATTATTTTTCAGATTGAGCTGAGATTAAATCTGTACTAAGAACAATGGGTGTTCTAAAGCTACTGGTTGAATCTAAGTGGGATCTGAGACGATCATTTTTTTTAATTGTTCAGATTGAGCTGAGATTTATTCTGTACTAAGAAACATGGGTGTTGTGAAGCTACTGGTTGAATCTAAGTGGGATCTGAGACAATTATTTTAAAAAAAAATTCAGATTGAGCTGAGATTAGTTCTGTACTAAAAAACATGGTTATTCTGAAGCTACTGGTTGAATCTAGGCGGACTCTGAGTTGATCATTTTTTTAATTGTTCAGATTGAGCTGAGATTAATTCTGTACTAAGAAATATGGGTGTTCTGAAACCACTGGTTGAATCTAGTGGGATACGAGACGATTATAATTTAAAATTTTTCAGATTGAGCTGAGATTAATTCTGTACTAAGAAACATGGGTGTTGTGAAGCCACTGGTTGAATCTAAGTGGAATCTGAGATGATCATTTTTTTTTTATTGTTCAGATTGAGCTGAGATTAAATCTGTACTAAGAAACATGGGTGTTGTGAAGCTGCTGGTTGAATCTAAGTTGGATCTGAGAAGATCATTTTTTTATTATTTTTCAGATTGAGCTGAGATTAAATCTGTACTAAGAAACATGGGTATTCTTAAGCTACTGGTTGAATCTAAGTGGAATCTGAGACGATCATTTTTTTTTATTGTTCAGATTGAGCTAAGATTTAATCTGTACTAAGAAACATGGGTGTTTTGAAGCTACTGGTTGAATCTAAGTGGGATCTGATATGATCATTTTTTAAAATCTTTCAGATTGAGCTGAGATTATTTCTGTACTAAGAAACATTGGTGTTCTGAAGCCACTGGTTGAATCTAAGTGGAATCTGAGACAATTATATTTTAAAATTGTTCAGATTGAGCTGAGATTAGTTCTGTACTAAGAAACATGGGTGTTCTGAAGCTAAAGGTTGAATCTAAGTGGGATCTGAGACGATAATTTTTTTTAATTGTTCAGATTGAGCTGAGATTAGTTCTGTACTAAGAAACATGGGTATTCTGAAGCAACTGGTTGAATCTAAGTGGGATCTGAGACGATTATAATTTAAAATTGGTCATATTGAGCTGAGATTAATTCTGTACTAAGAAACATGGGTGTTGTGAAGCTGTTGGTTGAATCTAAGTTGGATCTGAGACGAGCATTTTTTTTAATTGTTCAGATTGAGCTGAGATTAAATCTGTACTAAGAAACATGGGTGTTCTAAAGCTACTGGTTGAATCTAAGTGGGATCTGAGACGATCATTTTTTGAATTGTTCAGATTGAGCTGAGATTAAATCTGTACTAAGAAACATGGGTGTTCTAAAGCTACTGGTTGAATCTAAGTGGGATCTGAGACGATTATAATTTAAAATTGTTCAGATTGAGCTGAGATTAATTCTGTACTAAGAAACATGGTTATTCTGAAAGCTACTGGTTGAATCTAGGCGGACTCTGAGTTGATCTTTTTTTTAATTGTTCAGATTGAGCTGAGATTAATTCTGTACTAAGAAATATGGGTGTTCTAAAGCTACTGGTTGAATCTAGTGGGATCCGAGACGATTATAATTTAAAATTTTTCAGATTGAGCTGAGATTAATTCTGTACTAAGAAACATGGTTATTCTGAAGCTACTGGTTGAATCTAGGCGGACTCTGAGTTGATCTTTTTTTTAATTGTTCAGATTGAACTGAGATTAATTCTGTACTAAGAAACATGGGTGTTCTGAAGCTACTGGTTGAATCTAAGTGGGATCTGAGACGATCATTTTTTTTAATTGTTCAGATTGAGCTGAGATTAGTTCTGTACTAAGAAACATTGGTGTTCTGAAGCTACTGGTTTAATCTAAGTGGGATCTGAGACGATCATTTATTTTAATTGTTCAGATTGAGCTGAGATTAAATCTGTACTAAGAAACATGGGTGTTCTAAAGCTACTGGTTGAATCTAAGTGGGATCTGAGACGATTATAATTTAAAATTGTTCAGATTGAGCTGAGATTAATTCTGTACTAAGAAACATGGGTGTTGTGAAGCTGCTGGTTGAATCTAAGTGGAATCTGAGACCATTATATTTTAAAATTGTTCAGATTGAGCTGAGATTAGTTCTGTACTAAGAAACATTGGTGTTCTGAAGCTACTGGTTTAATCTAAGTGGGATCTGAGTTGATCTTTTTTTTAATTGTTCAGATTGAGCTGAGATTAATTCTGTACTAAGAAATATGGGTGTTCTAAAGCTACTGCTTGAATCTAGTGGGATCCGAGACGATTATAATTTAAAATTTTTCAGATTGAGCTGAGATTAGTTCTGTACTAAAAAACATGGTTATTCTGAAGCTACTGGTTGAATCTAGGCGGACTCTGAGTTGATCATTTTTTTAATTGTTCAGATTGAGCTGAGATTAATTCTGTACTAAGAAATATGGGTGTTCTGAAACCACTGGTTGAATCTAGTGGGATACGAGACGATTATAATTTAAAATTTTTCAGATTGAGCTGAGATTAATTCTGTACTAAGAAACATGGGTGTTGTGAAGCCACTGGTTGAATCTAAGTGGAATCTGAGATGTTCATTTTTTTTTTATTGTTCAGATTGAGCTGAGATTAAATCTGTACTAAGAAACATGGGTGTTGTGAAGCTGCTGGTTGAATCTAAGTTGGATCTGAGAAGATCATTTTTTTATTATTTTTCAGATTGAGCTGAGATTAAATCTGTACTAAGAAACATGGGTATTCTTAAGCTACTGGTTGAATCTAAGTGGAATCTGAGACGATCATTTTTTTTTATTGTTCAGATTGAGCTAAGATTTAATCTGTACTAAGAAACATGGGTGTTTTGAAGCTACTGGTTGAATCTAAGTGGGATCTGATATGATCATTTTTTAAAATCTTTCAGATTGAGCTGAGATTATTTCTGTACTAAGAAACATTGGTGTTCTGAAGCCACTGGTTGAATCTAAGTGGAATCTGAGACAATTATATTTTAAAATTGTTCAGATTGAGCTGAGATTAGTTCTGTACTAAGAAACATGGGTGTTCTGAAGCTAAAGGTTGAATCTAAGTGGGATCTGAGACGATAATTTTTTTTAATTGTTCAGATTGAGCTGAGATTAGTTCTGTACTAAGAAACATGGGTATTCTGAAGCAACTGGTTGAATCTAAGTGGGATCTGAGACGATTATAATTTAAAATTGGTCAGATTGAGCTGAGATTAATTCTGTACTAAGAAACATGGGTGTTGTGAAGCTGTTGGTTGAATCTAAGTTGGATCTGAGACGATCATTTTTTTTAATTGTTCAGATTGAGCTGAGATTAAATCTGTACTAAGAAACATGGGTGTTCTAAAGCTACTGGTTGAATCTAAGTGGGATCTGAGACGATCATTTTTTGAATTGTTCAGATTGAGCTGAGATTAAATCTGTACTAAGAAACATGGGTGTTCTAAAGCTACTGGTTGAATCTAAGTGGGATCTGAGACGATTATAATTTAAAATTGTTCAGATTGAGCTGAGATTAATTCTGTACTAAGAAACATGGTTATTCTGAAAGCTACTGGTTGAATCTAGGCGGACTCTGAGTTGATCTTTTTTTTAATTGTTCAGATTGAGCTGAGATTAATTCTGTACTAAGAAATATGGGTGTTCTAAAGCTACTGGTTGAATCTAGTGGGATCCGAGACGATTATAATTTAAAATTTTTCAGATTGAGCTGAGATTAATTCTGTACTAAGAAACATGGTTATTCTGAAGCTACTGGTTGAATCTAGGCGGACTCTGAGTTGATCTTTTTTTTAATTGTTCAGATTGAGCTGAGATTAATTCTGTACTAAGAAACATGGGTGTTCTGAAGCTACTGGTTGAATCTAAGTGGGATCTGAGACGATCATTTTTTTTAATTGTTCAGATTGAGCTGAGATTAGTTCTGTACTAAGAAACATGGGTGTTGTGAAGCTGCTGGTTGAATCTAAGTTGGAACTGAGACGACCATTTTTTTATTATTTTTCAGATTGAGCTGAGATTAAATCTGTACTAAGAAACATGGATATTCTAAAGCTCCTGTTGAGTCTAAGTGGGATCTGAGACGATTATAATTTAAAATTGTTCAGATTGAGCTGAGATTAATTCTGTACTAAGAAACATGGGTGTTGTGAAGCTGCTGGTTGAATCAAAGTTGGATCTGAGACGATTATTTTTTTATTATTTTTCAGATTGAGCTGAGATTAAATCTGTACTAAGAACAATGGGTGTTCTAAAGCTACTGGTTGAATCTAAGTGGGATCTGAGACGATCATTTTTTTAATTGTTCAGATTGAGCTGAGATTAATTCTGTACTAAGAAACATGGGTGTTCTGAAGCCACTGGTTGAATCTAAGTGGAATTTGAGACAATTATAATTTAAAATTTTTCAGATTGAGCTGAGATTAATTCTGTACTAAGAAACATGGTTATTCTGAAGCCACTGGTTGAATCTAAGTGGAATTTGAGACAATTATAATTTAAAATTGTTCAGATTGAGCTGAGATTAATTCTGTACTAAGAAACATGGGTGTTGTGAAGCTACTGGTTGAATCTAAGTGGGATCTGAGACAATTATTTAAAAAAAAAATTCAGATTGAGCTGAGATTAGTTCTGTACTAAGAAACACGGGTGTTGTGAAGCTACTGGTCGAATCTAAGTCGAATCTAAGACGATTATAATTTAAAATTGTTCTGATTGAGCTGAGATTAATTCTGTACTAAAAAACATGGTTATTCTGAAGCTACTGGTTGAATCTAGGCGGACTCTGAGTTGATCATTTTTTTAATTGTTCAGATTGAGCTGAGATTAATTCTGTACTAAGAAATATGGGTGTTCTGAAACCACTGGTTGAATCTAGTGGGATACGAGACGATTATAATTTAAAATTTTTCAGATTGAGCTGAGATTAATTCTGTACTAAGAAACATGGGTGTTCTGAAGCCACTGGTTGAATCTAAGTGGAATCTGATATGATCATTTTATTTTTATTGTTCAGATTGAGCTGAGATTAATCCTGTACTTAGAAACATGGGTGTTGTGAAGCTACTGGTTGAATCTAAGTGGGATCTGAGACAATTATTTTAAAAAAGAATTCAGATTGAGCTGAGATTAGTTCTGTACTAAGAAACATGGTTATTCTGAAAGCTACTGGTTGAATCTAGGCGGACTCTGAGTTGATCTTTTTTTTAATTGTTCAGATTGAGCTGAGATTAATTCTGTACTAAGAAATATGGGTGTTCTAAAGCTACTGGTTGAATCTAGTGGGATCCGAGACGATTATAATTTAAAATTTTTCAGATTGAGCTGAGATTAATTCTGTACTAAGAAACATGGTTATTCTGAAGCTACTGGTTGAATCTAGGCGGACTCTGAGTTGATCTTTTTTTTAATTGTTCAGATTGAGCTGAGATTAATTCTGTATTAAGAAATATGGGTGTTCTAAAGCTACTGGTTGAATCTAGTGGGATCCGAGACGATTATAATTTAAAATTTTTCAGATTGAGCTGAGATTAATTCTGTACTAAGAAACATGGTTATTCTGAAGCTACTGGTTGAATCTAGGCGGACTCTGAGTTGAACTTTTTTTTAATTGCTCAGATTGAGCTGAGATTAATTCTGTACTAAGAAACATGGGTGTTCTGAAGCTACTGGTTGAATCTAAGTGGGATCTGAGACGATCATTTATTTTAATTGTTCAGATTGAGCTGAGATTAAATCTGTACTAAGAAACATTGGTGTTCTAAAGTTACTGGTTGAATCTAAGTGGGATCTGAGACGATCATTTTTTTTAATTGTTCAGATTGAGCTGAGATTTATTCTGTACTAAGAAACATGGGTGTTGTGAAGCTACTGGTTGAATCTAAGTGGGATCTGAGACAATTATTTTAAAAAAAAATTCAGATTGAGCTGAGATTAGTTCTGTACTAAGAAACATGGTTATTCTGAAGCTACTGGTTGAATCTAGGCGGACTCTGAGTTGATCTTTTTTTTAATTGTTCAGATTGAGCTGAGATTAATTCTGTACTAAGAAATATGGGTGTTCTAAAGCTACTGCTTGAATCTAGTGGGATCCGAGACGATTATAATTTAAAATTTTTCAGATTGAGCTGAGATTAATTCTGTACTAAGAAACATGGTTATTCTGAAGCTACTGGTTGAATCTAGGCGGACTCTGAGTTGATCTTTTTTTTAATTGTTCAGATTGAGCTGAGATTAATTCTGTACTAAGAAATATGGGTGTTCTAAAGCTACTGCTTGAATCTAGTGGGATCCGAGACGATTATAATTTAAAATTTTTCAGATTGAGCTGAGATTATTTCTGTACTAAGAAACATGGTTATTCTGAAGCTACTGGTTGAATCTAGGCGGACTCTGAGTTGATCTTTTTTTTAATTGTTCAGATTGAGCTGAGATTAATTCTGTACTAAGAAACATGGGTGTTCTGAAGCTACTGGTTGAATCTAAGTGGGATCTGAGACGATCATTTATTTTAATTGTTCAGATTGAGCTGAGATTAAATCTGTACTAAGAAACATTGGTGTTCTAAAGCTACTGGTTGAATCTAAGTGGGATCTGAGACGATCATTTTTTTTAATTGTTCAGATTGAGCTGAGATTTATTCTGTACTAAGAAACATGGGTGTTGTGAAGCTACTGGTTGAATCTAAGTGGGATCTGAGACAATTATTTTAAAAAAAAATTCAGATTGAGCTGAGATTAGTTCTGTACTAAGAAACATGGTTATTCTGAAGCTACTGGTTGAATCTAGGCGGACTCTGAGTTGATCTCTTTTTTAATTGTTCAGATTGAGCTGAGATTAATTCTGTACTAAGAAATATGGGTGTTCTAAAGCTACTGCTTGAATCTAGTGGGATCCGAGACGATTATAATTTAAAATTTTTCAGATTGAGCTGATATTAATTCTGTACTAAGAAACATGGTTATTCTGAAGCTACTGGTTGAATCTAGGCGGACTCTGAGTTGATCTTTTTTTTAATGGTTCAGATTGAGCTGAGATTAATTCTGTACTAAGAAACATGGGTGCTCTGAAGCCACTGGTTGAATCTAAGTGGAATTTGAGACAATTATAATTTAAAATTGTTCAGATTGAGCTGAGATTAATTCTGTACTAAGAAACATGGGTGTTGTGAAGCTGCTGGTTGAATCTAAGTTGGATCTGAGACGATCATTTTTTTTAATTGTTCAGATTGAGCTGAGATTAAATCTGTACTAAGAAACATGGGTGTTCTGAAGCCACTGGTTAAATCTAAGTGGAATTTGAGACAATTATAATTTAAAATTGTTCAGATTGAGCTGAGATTAATTCTGTACTAAGAAACATGGGTGTTGTGATGCTACTGGTTGAATCTAAGTGGGATCTGAGACAATCATTTAAAAAAAAAATTCAGATTGAGCTGAGATTAGTTCTGTACGAAGAAACACGGGTGTTGTGAAGCTACTGGTCGAATCTAAGTCGAATCTAAGACGATTATAATTTAAAATTGTTCAGATTGAGCTGAGATTAATTCTGTACTAAAAAACATGGTTATTCTGAAGCTACTGGTTGAATCTAGGCGGACTCTGAGTTGATCATTTTTTTAATTGTTCAGATTGAGCTGAGATTAATTCTGTACTAAGAAATATGGGTGTTCTGAAACCACTGGTTGAATCTAGTGGGATACGAGACGATTATAATTTAAAATTTTTCAGATTGAGCTGAGATTAATTCTGTACTAAGAAACATGGGTGTTGTAAAGCCACTGGTTGAATCTAAGTGGAATCTGAGATGATCATTTTTTTTTATTGTTCAGATTGAGCTGAGATTAAATCTGTACTAAGAAACATGGGTGTTGTGAAGCTGCTGGTTGAATCTAAGTTGGATCTGAGACGATTATTTTTTTATTATTTTTCAGATTGAGCTGAGATTAAATCTGTACTAAGAACAATGGGTGTTCTAAAGCTACTGGTTGAATCTAAGTGGGATCTGAGACGATCATTTTTTTAATTGTTCAGATTGAGCTGAGATTAATTCTGTACTAAGAAACATGGGTGTTCTGAAGCCACTGGTTGAATCTAAGTGGAATTTGAGACAATTATAATTTAAAATTGTTCAGATTGAGCTGAGATTAATTCTGTACTAAGAAACATGGGTGTTGTGAAGCTGCTGGTTGAATCTAAGTGGGATCTGAGACGATCATTTTTTTTTAATTGTTCAGATTGAGCTGAGATTAAATCTGTACTAAGAAACATGGGTGTTCTTAAGCTACTGGTTGAATCTAAGTGGGATCTGAGACGATCATTTTTTGAATTGTTCAGATTGAGCTGAGATTAAATCTGTACTAAGAAACATGGGTGTTCTGAAGCCACTGGTTGAATCTAAGTGGAATTTGAGACAATTATAATTTAAAATTGTTCAGATTGAGCTGAGATTAATTCTGTACTAAGAAACATGGGTGTTGTGAAAAAAAAAATTCAGATTGAGCTGAGATTAGTTCTGTACGAAGAAACACGGGTGTTGTGAAGCTACTGGTCGAATCTAAGTCGAATCTAAGACGATTATAATTTAAAATTGTTCAGATTGAGCTGAGATTAATTCTGTACTAAAAAACATGGTTATTCTGAAGCTACTGGTTGAATCTAGGCGGACTCTGAGTTGATCATTTTTTTAATTGTTCAGATTGAGCTGAGATTAATTCTGTACTAAGAAATATGGGTGTTCTGAAACCACTGGTTGAATCTAGTGGGATACGAGACGATTATAATTTAAAATTTTTCAGATTGAGCTGAGATTAATTCTGTACTAAGAAACATGGGTGTTGTGAAGCCACTGGTTGAATCTAAGTGGAATCTGAGATGATCATTTTTTTTTATTGTTCAGATTGAGCTGAGATTAAATCTGTACTAAGAAACATGGGTGTTGTGAAGCTGCTGGTTGAATCTAAGTTGGATCTGAGAAGATCATTTTTTTATTATTTTTCAGATTGAGCTGAGATTAAATCTGTACTAAGAAACATGGGTATTCTTAAGCTACTGGTTGAATCTAAGTGGAATCTGAGACGATCATTTTTTTTTATTGTTCAGATTGAGCTAAGATTTAATCTGTACTAAGAAACATGGGTGTTTTGAAGCTACTGGTTGAATCTAAGTGGGATCTGATATGATCATTTTTTAAAATCTTTCAGATTGAGCTGAGATTATTTCTGTACTAAGAAACATTGGTGTTCTGAAGCCACTGGTTGAATCTAAGTGGAATCTGAGACAATTATATTTTAAAATTGTTCAGATTGAGCTGAGATTAGTTCTGTACTAAGAAACATGGGTGTTCTGAAGCTAAAGGTTGAATCTAAGTGGGATCTGAGACGATAATTTTTTTTAATTGTTCAGATTGAGCTGAGATTAGTTCTGTACTAAGAAACATGGGTATTCTGAAGCTACTGGTTGAATCTAAGTGGGATCTGAGACGATTATAATTTAAAATTGGTCAGATTGAGCTGAGATTAATTCTGTACTAAGAAACATGGTTATTCTGAAAGCTACTGGTTGAATCTAGGCGGACTCTGAGTTGATCTTTTTTTTAATTGTTCAGATTGAGCTGAGATTAGTTCTGTACTAAGAAACATGGTTATTCTGAAAGCTACTGGTTGAATCTAGGCGGACTCTGAGTTGATCTTTTTTTTAATTGTTCAGATTGAGCTGAGATTAATTCTGTACTAAGAAATATGGGTGTTCTAAAGCTACTGGTTGAATCTAGTGGGATCCGAGACGATTATAACTTAAAATTTTTCAGATTGAGCTGAGATTAATTCTGTACTAAGAAACATGGTTATTCTGAAGCTATTGGTTGAATCTAGGCGGACTCTGAGTTGATCTTTTTTTTAATTGTTCAGATTGAGCTGAGATTAATTCTGTACTAAGAAATATGGGTGTTCTAAAGCTACTGGTTGAATCTAGTGGGATCCGAGACGATTATAATTTAAAATTTTTCAGATTGAGCTGAGATTAATTCTGTACTAAGAAACATGGTTATTCTGAAGCTACTGGTTGAATCTAGGCGGACTCTGAGTTGATCTTTTTTTAAATTGTTCAGATTGAGCTGAGATTAATTCTGTACTAAGAAACATGGGTGTTCTGAAGCTACTGGTTGAATCTAAGTGGGATCTGAGACGATCATTTATTTTAATTGTTCAGATTGAGCTGAGATTAAATCTGTACTAAGAAACATTGGTGTTCTAAAGCTACTGGTTGAATCTAAGTGGGATCTGAGACGATCATTTTTTTTAATTGTTCAGATTGAGCTGAGATTTATTCTGTACTAAGAAACATGGGTGTTGTGAAGCTACTGGTTGAATCTAAGTGGGATCTGAGACAATCATTTTAAAAAAAAATTCAGATTGAGCTGAGATTAGTTCTGTACGAAGAAACACGGGTGTTGTGAAGCTACTGGTCGAATCTAAGTCGAATCTAAGACGATTATAATTTAAAATTGTTCAGATTGAGCTGAGATTAATTCTGTACTAAAAAACATGGTTATTCTGAAGCTACTGGTTGAATCTAGGCGGACTCTGAGTTGATCATTTTTTTAATTGTTCAGATTGAGCTGAGATTAATTCTGTACTAAGAAATATGGGTGTTCTGAAACCACTGGTTGAATCTAGTGGGATACGAGACGATTATAATTTAAAATTTTTCAGATTGAGCTTAGATTAATTCTGTACTAAGAAACATGGGTGTTGTGAAGCTGCTTGTTGAATCTAAGTGGAATCTGAGACCATTATATTTTAAAATTGTTCAGATTGAGCTGAGATTAGTTCTGTACTAAGAAACATTGGTGTTCTGAAGCTACTGGTTTAATCTAAGTGGGATCTGAGACGATCATTTTTTTTTAATTGTTCAGATTGAGCTGAGATTTATTCTGTACTAAGAAACATGGGTGTTGTGAAGCTACTGGTTGAATCTAAGTGGGATCTGAGACAATTATTTTTAAAAAAAATTCAGATTGAGCTGAGATTAGTTCTGTACTAAGAAACATGGTTATTCTGAAGCTACTGGTTGAATCTAGGCGGACTTTGAGTTTATCTTTTTTTTAATTGTTCAGATTGAGCTGAGATTAATTCTGTACTAAGAAATATGGGTGTTCTAAAGCTACTGCTTGAATCTAGTGGGATCCGAGACGATTATAATTTAAAATTTTTCAGATTGAGCTGAGATTAATTCTGTACTAAGAAACATGGTTATTCTGAAGCTACTGGTTGAATCTAGGCGGACTCTGAGTTGATCTTTTTTTTAATTGTTCAGATTGAGCTGAGATTAATTCTGTACTAAGAAACATGGGTGTTCTGAAGCTACTGGTTGAATCTAAGTGGGATCTGAGACGATCATTTTTTTTAATTGTTCAGATTGAGCTGAGATTAAATCTGTACTAAGAAACATGGGTGTTGTGAAGCTGCTGGTTGAATCTAAGTTGGAACTGAGACGACCATTTTTTTATTATTTTTCAGATTGAGCTGAGATTAAATCTGTACTAAGAAACATGGATATTCTAAAGCTCCTGTTGAGTCTAAGTGGGATCTGAGACGATTATAATTTAAAATTGTTCAGATTGAGCTGAGATTAATTTTGTACTAAGAAACATGGGTGTTGTGAAGCTGCTGGTTGAATCAAAGTTGGATCTGAGACGATTATTTTTTTATTATTTTTCAGATTGAGCTGAGATTAAATCTGTACTAAGAACAATGGGTGTTCTAAAGCTACTGGTTGAATCTAAGTGGGATCTGAGACGATCATTTTTTTAATTGTTCAGATTGAGCTGAGATTAATTCTGTACTAAGAAACATGGGTGTTCTGAAGCCACTGGTTGAATCTAAGTGGAATTTGAGACAATTATAATTTAAAATTTTTCAGATTGAGCTGAGATTAATTCTGTACTAAGAAACATGGTTATTCTGAAGCCACTGGTTGAATCTAAGTGGAATTTGAGACAATTATAATTTAAAATTGTTCAGATTGAGCTGAGATTAATTCTGTACTAAGAAACATGGGTGTTGTGAAGCTACTGGTTGAATCTAAGTGGGATCTGAGACAATTATTTAAAAAAAAAATTCAGATTGAGCTGAGATTAGTTCTGTACTAAGAAACACGGGTGTTGTGAAGCTACTGGTCGAATCTAAGTCGAATCTAAGACGATTATAATTTAAAATTGTTCTGATTGAGCTGAGATTAATTCTGTACTAAAAAACATGGTTATTCTGAAGCTACTGGTTGAATCTAGGCGGACTCTGAGTTGATCATTTTTTTAATTGTTCAGATTGAGCTGAGATTAATTCTGTACTAAGAAATATGGGTGTTCTGAAACCACTGGTTGAATCTAGTGGGATACGAGACGATTATAATTTAAAATTTTTCAGATTGAGCTGAGATTAATTCTGTACTAAGAAACATGGGTGTTCTGAAGCCACTGGTTGAATCTAAGTGGAATCTGATATGATCATTTTATTTTTATTGTTCAGATTGAGCTGAGATTAATCCTGTACTTAGAAACATGGGTGTTGTGAAGCTACTGGTTGAATCTAAGTGGGATCTGAGACAATTATTTTAAAAAAGAATTCAGATTGAGCTGAGATTAGTTCTGTACTAAGAAACATGGTTATTCTGAAAGCTACTGGTTGAATCTAGGCGGACTCTGAGTTGATCTTTTTTTTAATTGTTCAGATTGAGCTGAGATTAATTCTGTACTAAGAAATATGGGTGTTCTAAAGCTACTGGTTGAATCTAGTGGGATCCGAGACGATTATAATTTAAAATTTTTCAGATTGAGCTGAGATTAATTCTGTACTAAGAAACATGGTTATTCTGAAGCTACTGGTTGAATCTAGGCGGACTCTGAGTTGATCTTTTTTTTAATTGTTCAGATTGAGCTGAGATTAATTCTGTATTAAGAAATATGGGTGTTCTAAAGCTACTGGTTGAATCTAGTGGGATCCGAGACGATTATAATTTAAAATTTTTCAGATTGAGCTGAGATTAATTCTGTACTAAGAAACATGGTTATTCTGAAGCTACTGGTTGAATCTAGGCGGACTCTGAGTTGAACTTTTTTTTAATTGCTCAGATTGAGCTGAGATTAATTCTGTACTAAGAAACATGGGTGTTCTGAAGCTACTGGTTGAATCTAAGTGGGATCTGAGACGATCATTTATTTTAATTGTTCAGATTGAGCTGAGATTAAATCTGTACTAAGAAACATTGGTGTTCTAAAGCTACTGGTTGAATCTAAGTGGGATCTGAGACGATCATTTTTTTTAATTGTTCAGATTGAGCTGAGATTTATTCTGTACTAAGAAACATGGGTGTTGTGAAGCTACTGGTTGAATCTAAGTGGGATCTGAGACAATTATTTTTAAAAAAAATTCAGATTGAGCTGAGATTAGTTCTGTACTAAGAAACATGGTTATTCTGAAGCTACTGGTTGAATCTAGGCGGACTCTGAGTTGATCTTTTTTTTAATTGTTCAGATTGAGCTGAGATTAATTCTGTACTAAGAAATATGGGTGTTCTAAAGCTACTGCTTGAATCTAGTGGGATCCGAGACGATTATAATTTAAAATTTTTCAGATTGAGCTGAGATTAATTCTGTACTAAGAAACATGGTTATTCTGAAGCTACTGGTTGAATCTAGGCGGACTCTGAGTTGATCTTTTTTTTAATTGTTCAGATTGAGCTGAGATTAATTCTGTACTAAGAAATATGGGTGTTCTAAAGCTACTGCTTGAATCTAGTGGGATCCGAGACGATTATAATTTAAAATTTTTCAGATTGAGCTGAGATTATTTCTGTACTAAGAAACATGGTTATTCTGAAGCTACTGGTTGAATCTAGGCGGACTCTGAGTTGATCTTTTTTTTAATTGTTCAGATTGAGCTGAGATTAATTCTGTACTAAGAAACATGGGTGTTCTGAAGCTACTGGTTGAATCTAAGTGGGATCTGAGACGATCATTTATTTTAATTGTTCAGATTGAGCTGAGATTAAATCTGTACTAAGAAACATTGGTGTTCTAAAGCTACTGGTTGAATCTAAGTGGGATCTGAGACGATCATTTTTTTTAATTGTTCAGATTGAGCTGAGATTTATTCTGTACTAAGAAACATGGGTGTTGTGAAGCTACTGGTTGAATCTAAGTGGGATCTGAGACAATTATTTTAAAAAAAAATTCAGATTGAGCTGAGATTAGTTCTGTACTAAGAAACATGGTTATTCTGAAGCTACTGGTTGAATCTAGGCGGACTCTGAGTTGATCTCTTTTTTAATTGTTCAGATTGAGCTGAGATTAATTCTGTACTAAGAAATATGGGTGTTCTAAAGCTACTGCTTGAATCTAGTGGGATCCGAGACGATTATAATTTAAAATTTTTCAGATTGAGCTGATATTAATTCTGTACTAAGAAACATGGTTATTCTGAAGCTACTGGTTGAATCTAGGCGGACTCTGAGTTGATCTTTTTTTTAATGGTTCAGATTGAGCTGAGATTAATTCTGTACTAAGAAACATGGGTGCTCTGAAGCCACTGGTTGAATCTAAGTGGAATTTGAGACAATTATAATTTAAAATTGTTCAGATTGAGCTGAGATTAATTCTGTACTAAGAAACATGGGTGTTGTGAAGCTGCTGGTTGAATCTAAGTTGGATCTGAGACGATCATTTTTTTTAATTGTTCAGATTGAGCTGAGATTAAATCTGTACTAAGAAACATGGGTGTTCTGAAGCCACTGGTTAAATCTAAGTGGAATTTGAGACAATTATAATTTAAAATTGTTCAGATTGAGCTGAGATTAATTCTGTACTAAGAAACATGGGTGTTGTGATGCTACTGGTTGAATCTAAGTGGGATCTGAGACAATCATTTAAAAAAAAAATTCAGATTGAGCTGAGATTAGTTCTGTACGAAGAAACACGGGTGTTGTGAAGCTACTGGTCGAATCTAAGTCGAATCTAAGACGATTATAATTTAAAATTGTTCAGATTGAGCTGAGATTAATTCTGTACTAAAAAACATGGTTATTCTGAAGCTACTGGTTGAATCTAGGCGGACTCTGAGTTGATCATTTTTTTAATTGTTCAGATTGAGCTGAGATTAATTCTGTACTAAGAAATATGGGTGTTCTGAAACCACTGGTTGAATCTAGTGGGATACGAGACGATTATAATTTAAAATTTTTCAGATTGAGCTGAGATTAATTCTGTACTAAGAAACATGGGTGTTGTAAAGCCACTGGTTGAATCTAAGTGGAATCTGAGATGATCATTTTTTTTTATTGTTCAGATTGAGCTGAGATTAAATCTGTACTAAGAAACATGGGTGTTGTGAAGCTGCTGGTTGAATCTAAGTTGGATCTGAGACGATTATTTTTTTATTATTTTTCAGATTGAGCTGAGATTAAATCTGTACTAAGAACAATGGGTGTTCTAAAGCTACTGGTTGAATCTAAGTGGGATCTGAGACGATCATTTTTTTAATTGTTCAGATTGAGCTGAGATTAATTCTGTACTAAGAAACATGGGTGTTCTGAAGCCACTGGTTGAATCTAAGTGGAATTTGAGACAATTATAATTTAAAATTGTTCAGATTGAGCTGAGATTAATTCTGTACTAAGAAACATGGGTGTTGTGAAGCTGCTGGTTGAATCTAAGTGGGATCTGAGACGATCATTTTTTTTTAATTGTTCAGATTGAGCTGAGATTAAATCTGTACTAAGAAACATGGGTGTTCTTAAGCTACTGGTTGAATCTAAGTGGGATCGGAGACGATCATTTTTTGAATTGTTCAGATTGAGCTGAGATTAAATCTGTACTAAGAAACATGGGTGTTCTGAAGCCACTGGTTGAATCTAAGTGGAATTTGAGACAATTATAATTTAAAATTGTTCAGATTGAGCTGAGATTAATTCTGTACTAAGAAACATGGGTGTTGTGAAAAAAAAAATTCAGATTGAGCTGAGATTAGTTCTGTACGAAGAAACACGGGTGTTGTGAAGCTACTGGTCGAATCTAAGTCGAATCTAAGACGATTATAATTTAAAATTGTTCAGATTGAGCTGAGATTAATTCTGTACTAAAAAACATGGTTATTCTGAAGCTACTGGTTGAATCTAGGCGGACTCTGAGTTGATCATTTTTTTAATTGTTCAGATTGAGCTGAGATTAATTCTGTACTAAGAAATATGGGTGTTCTGAAACCACTGGTTGAATCTAGTGGGATACGAGACGATTATAATTTAAAATTTTTCAGATTGAGCTGAGATTAATTCTGTACTAAGAAACATGGGTGTTGTGAAGCCACTGGTTGAATCTAAGTGGAATCTGAGATGATCATTTTTTTTTATTGTTCAGATTGAGCTGAGATTAAATCTGTACTAAGAAACATGGGTGTTGTGAAGCTGCTGGTTGAATCTAAGTTGGATCTGAGAAGATCATTTTTTTATTATTTTTCAGATTGAGCTGAGATTAAATCTGTACTAAGAAACATGGGTATTCTTAAGCTACTGGTTGAATCTAAGTGGAATCTGAGACGATCATTTTTTTTTATTGTTCAGATTGAGCTAAGATTTAATCTGTACTAAGAAACATGGGTGTTTTGAAGCTACTGGTTGAATCTAAGTGGGATCTGATATGATCATTTTTTAAAATCTTTCAGATTGAGCTGAGATTATTTCTGTACTAAGAAACATTGGTGTTCTGAAGCCACTGGTTGAATCTAAGTGGAATCTGAGACAATTATATTTTAAAATTGTTCAGATTGAGCTGAGATTAGTTCTGTACTAAGAAACATGGGTGTTCTGAAGCTAAAGGTTGAATCTAAGTGGGATCTGAGACGATAATTTTTTTTAATTGTTCAGATTGAGCTGAGATTAGTTCTGTACTAAGAAACATGGGTATTCTGAAGCTACTGGTTGAATCTAAGTGGGATCTGAGACGATTATAATTTAAAATTGGTCAGATTGAGCTGAGATTAATTCTGTACTAAGAAACATGGTTATTCTGAAAGCTACTGGTTGAATCTAGGCGGACTCTGAGTTGATCTTTTTTTTAATTGTTCAGATTGAGCTGAGATTAGTTCTGTACTAAGAAACATGGTTATTCTGAAAGCTACTGGTTGAATCTAGGCGGACTCTGAGTTGATCTTTTTTTTAATTGTTCAGATTGAGCTGAGATTAATTCTGTACTAAGAAATATGGGTGTTCTAAAGCTACTGGTTGAATCTAGTGGGATCCGAGACGATTATAACTTAAAATTTTTCAGATTGAGCTGAGATTAATTCTGTACTAAGAAACATGGTTATTCTGAAGCTATTGGTTGAATCTAGGCGGACTCTGAGTTGATCTTTTTTTTAATTGTTCAGATTGAGCTGAGATTAATTCTGTACTAAGAAATATGGGTGTTCTAAAGCTACTGGTTGAATCTAGTGGGATCCGAGACGATTATAATTTAAAATTTTTCAGATTGAGCTGAGATTAATTCTGTACTAAGAAACATGGTTATTCTGAAGCTACTGGTTGAATCTAGGCGGACTCTGAGTTGATCTTTTTTTAAATTGTTCAGATTGAGCTGAGATTAATTCTGTACTAAGAAACATGGGTGTTCTGAAGCTACTGGTTGAATCTAAGTGGGATCTGAGACGATCATTTATTTTAATTGTTCAGATTGAGCTGAGATTAAATCTGTACTAAGAAACATTGGTGTTCTAAAGCTACTGGTTGAATCTAAGTGGGATCTGAGACGATCATTTTTTTTAATTGTTCAGATTGAGCTGAGATTTATTCTGTACTAAGAAACATGGGTGTTGTGAAGCTACTGGTTGAATCTAAGTGGGATCTGAGACAATCATTTTAAAAAAAAATTCAGATTGAGCTGAGATTAGTTCTGTACGAAGAAACACGGGTGTTGTGAAGCTACTGGTCGAATCTAAGTCGAATCTAAGACGATTATAATTTAAAATTGTTCAGATTGAGCTGAGATTAATTCTGTACTAAAAAACATGGTTATTCTGAAGCTACTGGTTGAATCTAGGCGGACTCTGAGTTGATCATTTTTTTAATTGTTCAGATTGAGCTGAGATTAATTCTGTACTAAGAAATATGGGTGTTCTGAAACCACTGGTTGAATCTAGTGGGATACGAGACGATTATAATTTAAAATTTTTCAGATTGAGCTTAGATTAATTCTGTACTAAGAAACATGGGTGTTGTGAAGCCACTGGTTGAATCTAAGTGGAATCTGAGATGATCATTTTTTTTTTATTGTTCAGATTGAGCTGAGATTAAATCTGTACTAAGAAACATGGGTGTTGTGAAGCTGCTGGTTGAATCTAAGTTGGATCTCAGAAGATCATTTTTTTATTATTTTTCAGATTGAGCTGAGATTAAATCTGTACTAAGAAACATGGGTATTCTTAAGCTACTGGTTGAATCTAAGTGGAATCTGAGACGATCATTTTTTTTATTGTTCAGATTGAGCTAAGATTTAATCTGTACTAAGAAACATGGGTGTTTTGAAGCTACTGGTTGAATCTAAGTGGGATCTGATATGATCATTTTTTAAAATCTTTCAGATTGAGCTGAGATTATTTCTGTACTAAGAAACATTGGTGTTCTGAAGCCACTGGTTGAATCTAAGTGGAATCTGAGACAATTATATTTTAAAATTGTTCAGATTGAGCTGAGATTAGTTCTGTACTAAGAAACATGGGTGTTCTGAAGCTAAAGGTTGAATCTAAGTGGGATCTGAGACGATAATTTTTTTTAATTGTTCAGATTGAGCTGAGATTAGTTCTGTACTAAGAAACATGGGTATTCTGAAGCTACTGGTTGAATCTAAGTGGGATCTGAGACGATTATAATTTAAAATTGGTCAGATTGAGCTGAGATTAATTCTGTACTAAGAAACATGGTTATTCTGAAAGCTACTGGTTGAATCTAGGCGGACTCTGAGTTGATCTTTTTTTTAATTGTTCAGATTGAGCTGAGATTAGTTCTGTACTAAGAAACATGGTTATTCTGAAAGCTACTGGTTGAATCTAGGCGGACTCTGAGTTGATCTTTTTTTTAATTGTTCAGATTGAGCTGAGATTAATTCTGTACTAAGAAATATGGGTGTTCTAAAGCTACTGGTTGAATCTAGTGGGATCCGAGACGATTATAATTTAAAATTTTTCAGATTGAGCTGAGATTAATTCTGTACTAAGAAACATGGTTATTCTGAAGCTATTGGTTGAATCTAGGCGGACTCTGAGTTGATCTTTTTTTTAATTGTTCAGATTGAGCTGAGATTAATTCTGTACTAAGAAATATGGGTGTTCTAAAGCTACTGGTTGAATCTAGTGGGATCCGAGACGATTATAATTTAAAATTTTTCAGATTGAGCTGAGATTAATTCTGTACTAAGAAACATGGTTATTCTGAAGCTACTGGTTGAATCTAGGCGGACTCTGAGTTGATCTTTTTTTTAATTGTTCAGATTGAGCTGAGATTAATTCTGTACTAAGAAACATGGGTGTTCTGAAGCTACTGGTTGAATCTAAGTGGGATCTGAGACGATCATTTATTTTAATTGTTCAGATTGAGCTGAGATTAAATCTGTACTAAGAAACATTGGTGTTCTAAAGCTACTGGTTGAATCTAAGTGGGATCTGAGACGATCATTTTTTTTAATTGTTCAGATTGAGCTGAGATTTATTCTGTACTAAGAAACATGGGTGTTGTGAAGCTACTGGTTGAATCTAAGTGCAGGGTTCGAAATTAGCGGTCGCCCGATCGCCAAATGCGAGTGAAAATAGCGGCGGGCGACTGAAAACCCTTTCTCACTAGCCCGCCGGGCGAGTCAAATAATTATTCCTTTTCACATATAAATAAGGGTTCAGTGGCAAAATCCCACAGAAAACTTTTACTGAAGCTTTTAAAACAGTAAGTTTGACAATTCTAGATACTTGCTAGATTTAATTTTGTCGTGATCGGGACCGGAATTGCTGTCGTTCGTTTCAGAAAACACGTACAATCAATTGAAAACACGATGCACAAACCACATGGTGTGCTGAGTATCCTCACAGTACACGGTCGCCCACTGGTGGTACATCCATGCAGTATGCACAGCACATAATATACACAACGCACACAGTCGTCCAAAGTCCATTCTGATCAACTCTCTGCACGCTGTGATTGGCCGTTGATGGCTGTTAATAATTCCATATTCATTATGTTCTTGACTAGACTTCAATGCAGTACATATTCACGAACGGAGTGAAGAATTGCCGAACGTTGTGCATAATGACTACAGACTGTGCCAATGTACAGCCTTGGACAACCAATAACATGGACAACTTTTGCCAACAGAGGGCGTTGCGGGGCAAAGTTCATTAAATTATTTCTCGATGTGCGTTGTTGACTGATCGTTGATTCATGAAGATTTTGTTGCAAACGGAGTTCAAAACATGTTCAAATCAACCGACCCCCTAACCACGAAGTCATTAAAGTTGTTGTTGATGGAAAAGGGATAGTTTAAGCTAAAAATTCAGATATAAAATCCTCAAAAAAAGCAATTTTAAGGGCTTCACTTTCGTGGTTTTTTTTTTTTTTTTTTTTTTTCGTTTTTAAAATTTTGTGTATAATTACATGTGGGCTAGTGAAAAAACCTGCGGGCGATCGAGAATTTTGGTTTACTCGCCCGGCGGGCGATTGAAAAAAAAAGTTAAGGGAAACCCCTGAAGTGGGATCTGAGACAATCATTTTAAAAAAAAATTCAGATTGAGCTGAGATTAGTTCTGTACGAAGAAACACGGGTGTTGTGAAGCTACTGGTCGAATCTAAGTCGAATCTAAGACGATTATAATTTAAAATTGTTCAGATTGAGCTGAGATTAATTCTGTACTAAAAAACATGGTTATTCTGAAGCTACTGGTTGAATCTAGGCGGACTCTGAGTTGATCATTTTTTTAATTGTTCAGATTGAGCTGAGATTAATTCTGTACTAAGAAATATGGGTGTTCTGAAACCACTGGTTGAATCTAGTGGGATACGAGACGATTATAATTTAAAATTTTTCAGATTGAGCTGAGATTAATTCTGTACTAAGAAACATGGGTGTTGTGAAGCCACTGGTTGAATCTAAGTGGAATCTGAGATGATCATTTTTTTTTTATTGTTCAGATTGAGCTGAGATTAAATCTGTACTAAGAAACATGGGTGTTGTGAAGCTGCTGGTTGAATCTAAGTTGGATCTGAGAAGATCATTTTTTTATTATTTTTCAGATTGAGCTGAGATTAAATCTGTACTAAGAAACATGGGTATTCTTAAGCTACTGGTTGAATCTAAGTGGAATCTGAGACGATCATTTTTTTTATTGTTCAGATTGAGCTAAGATTTAATCTGTACTAAGAAACATGGGTGTTTTGAAGCTACTGGTTGAATCTAAGTGGGATCTGATATGATCATTTTTTAAAATCTTTCAGATTGAGCTGAGATTATTTCTGTACTAAGAAACATTGGTGTTCTGAAGCCACTGGTTGAATCTAAGTGGAATCTGAGACAATTATATTTTAAAATTGTTCAGATTGAGCTGAGATTAGTTCTGTACTAAGAAACATGGGTGTTCTGAAGCTAAAGGTTGAATCTAAGTGGGATCTGAGACGATAATTTTTTTTAATTGTTCAGATTGAGCTGAGATTAGTTCTGTACTAAGAAACATGGGTATTCTGAAGCTACTGGTTGAATCTAAGTGGGATCTGAGACGATTATAATTTAAAATTGGTCAGATTGAGCTGAGATTAATTCTGTACTAAGAAACATGGTTATTCTGAAAGCTACTGGTTGAATCTAGGCGGACTCTGAGTTGATCTTTTTTTTAATTGTTCAGATTGAGCTGAGATTAGTTCTGTACTAAGAAACATGGTTATTCTGAAAGCTACTGGTTGAATCTAGGCGGACTCTGAGTTGATCTTTTTTTTAATTGTTCAGATTGAGCTGAGATTAATTCTGTACTAAGAAATATGGGTGTTCTAAAAAGCTACTGGTTGAATCTAGTGGGATCCGAGACGATTATAATTTAAAATTTTTCAGATTGAGCTGAGATTAATTCTGTACTAAGAAACATGGTTATTCTGAAGCTATTGGTTGAATCTAGGCGGACTCTGAGTTGATCTTTTTTTTAATTGTTCAGATTGAGCTGAGATTAATTCTGTACTAAGAAATATGGGTGTTCCAAAGCTACTGGTTGAATCTAGTGGGATCCGAGACGATTATAATTTAAAATTTTTCAGATTGAGCTGAGATTAATTCTGTACTAAGAAACATGGTTATTCTGAAGCTACTGGTTGAATCTAGGCGGACTCTGAGTTGATCTTTTTTTTAATTGTTCAGATTGAGCTGAGATTAATTCTGTACTAAGAAACATGGGTGTTCTGAAGCTACTGGTTGAATCTAAGTGGGATCTGAGACGATCATTTATTTTAATTGTTCAGATTGAGCTGAGATTAAATCTGTACTAAGAAACATTGGTGTTCTAAAGCTACTGGTTGAATCTAAGTGGGATCTGAGACGATCATTTTTTTTAATTGTTCAGATTGAGCTGAGATTTATTCTGTACTAAGAAACATGGGTGTTGTGAAGCTACTGGTTGAATCTAAGTGGGATCTGAGACAATTATTTTAAAAAAAAATTCAGATTGAGCTGAGATTAGTTCTGTACTAAGAAACATTGTTATTCTGAAGCCTCTGGTTGAATCTAGGCGGACTCTGAGTTGATCTTTTTTTTAATTGTTCAGATTGAGCTGAGATTAATTCTGTACTAAGAAATATGGGTGTTCTAAAGCTACTGCTTGAATCTAGTGGGATCCGAGACGATTATAATTTAAAATTTTTCAGATTGAGCTGAGATTAATTCTGTACTAAGAAACATGGTTATTCTGAAGCTACTGGTTGAATCTAGGCGGACTCTGAGTTGATCTTTTTTTTAATTGTTCAGATTGAGCTGAGATTAATTCTGTACTAAGAAACATGGGTGCTCTGAAGCCACTGGTTGAATCTAAGTGGAATTTGAGACAATTATAATTTAAAATTGTTCAGATTGAGCTGAGATTAATTCTGTACTAAGAAACATGGGTGTTGTGAAGCTGCTGGTTGAATCTAAGTTGGATCTGAGACGATCATTTTTTTTAATTGTTCAGATTGAGCTGAGATTAAATCTGTACTAAGAAACATGGGTGTTCTGAAGCCACTGGTTGAATCTAAGTGGAATTTGAGACAATTATAATTTAAAATTGTTCAGATTGAGCTGAGATTAATTCTGTACTAAGAAACATGGGTGTTGTGAAGCTACTGGTTGAATCTAAGTGGGATCTGAGACAATCATTTAAAAAAAAAATTCAGATTGAGCTGAGATTAGTTCTGTACGAAGAAACACGGGTGTTGTGAAGCTACTGGTCGAATCTAAGTCGAATCTAAGACGATTATAATTTAAAATTGTTCAGATTGAGCTGAGATTAATTCTGTACTAAAAAACATGGTTATTCTGAAGCTACTGGTTGAATCTAGGCGGACTCTGAGTTGATCATTTTTTTAATTGTTCAGATTAAGCTGAGATTAATTCTGTACTAAGAAATATGGGTGTTCTGAAACCACTGGTTGAATCTAGTGGGATACGAGACGATTATAATTTAAAAATTTTCAGATTGAGCTGAGATTAATTCTGTACTAAGAAACATGGGTGTTGTGAAGCCACTGGTTGAATCTAAGTGGAATCTGAGATGATCATTTTTTTTTTATTGTTCAGATTGAGCTGAGATTAAATCTGTACTAAGAAACATGGGTGTTGTGAAGCTGCTGGTTGAATCTAACTTGGATCTGAGACGATTATTTTTTTATTATTTTTCAGATTGAGCTGAGATTAAATCTGTACTAAGAACAATGGGTGTTCTAAAGCTACTGGTTGAATCTAAGTGGGATCTGAGACGATCATTTTTTTAATTGTTCAGATTGAGCTGAGATTAGTTCTTTACTGAGAAACATGGGTGTTCTGAAGCTACTGGTTGAATCTAAGTGGGATCTGATATGATCATTTTTTAAAATCTTTCAGATTGAGCTGAGATTATTTCTGTACTAAGAAACATTGGTGTTCTGAAGCCACTGGTTGAATCTAAGTGGAATCTGAGACAATTATATTTTAAAATTGTTCAGATTGAGCTGAGATTAGTTCTGTACTAAGAAACATGGGTGTTCTGAAGCTAAAGGTTGAATCTAAGTGGGATCTGAGACGATAATTTTTTTTAATTGTTCAGATTGAGCTGAGATTAGTTCTGTACTAAGAAACATGGGTATTCTGAAGCTACTGGTTGAATCTAAGTGGGATCTGAGACTATTATAATTTAAAATTGGTCAGATTGAGCTGAGATTAATTCTGTACTAAGAAACATGGGTGTTGTGAAGCTGTTGGTTGAATCTAAGTTGGATCTGAGACGATCATTTTTTTTAATTGTTCAGATTGAGCTGAGATTAAATCTGTACTAAGAAACATGGGTGTTCTAAAGCTACTGGTTGAATCTAAGTGGGATCTGAGACGATCATTTTTTGAATTGTTCAGATTGAGCTGAGATTAAATCTGTACTAAGAAACATGGGTGTTCTAAAGCTACTGGTTGAATCTAAGTGGGATCTGAGACGATTATAATTTAAAATTGTTCAGATTGAGCTGAGATTAGTTCTGTACTAAGAAACATGGTTATTCTGAAAGCTACTGGTTGAATCTAGGCGGACTCTGAGTTGATCTTTTTTTTAATTGTTCAGATTGAGCTGAGATTAATTCTGTACTAAGAAATATGGGTGTTCTAAAGCTACTGGTTGAATCTAGTGGGATCCGAGACGATTATAATTTAAAATTTTTCAGATTGAGCTGAGATTAATTCTGTACTAAGAAACATGGTTATTCTGAAGCTACTGCTTGAATCTAGGCGGACTCTGAGTTGATCTTTTTTTTAATTGTTCAGATTGAGCTGAGATTAATTCTGTACTAAGAAACATGGGTGTTCTGAAGCTACTGGTTGAATCTAAGTGGGATCTGAGACGATCATTTTTTTTAATTGTTCAGATTGAGCTGAGATTAGTTCTGTACTAAGAAACATTGGTGTTCTGAAGCTACTGGTTGAATCTAAGTGGGATCTGAGACGATTATAATTTAAAATTGTTCAGATTGAGCTGAGATTAATTCTGTACTAAGAAACATGGGTGTTGTGAAGCTGCTGGTTGAATCTAAGTGGAATCTGAGACCATTATATTTTAAAATTGTTCAGATTGAGCTGAGATTAAATCTGTACTAAGAAACATGGGTGTTCTGAAGCCACTGGTTGAATCTAAGTGGAATTTGAGACAATTATAATTTAAAATTGTTCAGATTGAGCTGAGATTAATTCTGTACTAAGAAACATGGGTGTTGTGAAGCTACTGGTTGAATCTAAGTGGGATCTGAGACAATCATTTAAAAAAAAAATTCCGATTGAGCTGAGATTAGTTCTGTACGAAGAAACACGGGTGTTGTGAAGCTACTGGTCGAATCTAAGTCGAATCTAAGACGATTATAATTTAAAATTGTTCAGATTGAGCTGAGATTAATTCTGTACTAAAAAACATGGTTATTCTGAAGCTACTGGTTGAATCTAGGCGGACTCTGAGTTGATCATTTTTTTAATTGTTCAGATTGAGCTGAGATTAATTCTGTACTAAGAAATATGGGTGTTCTGAAACCACTGGTTGAATCTAGTGGGATACGAGACGATTATAATTTAAAATTTTTCAGATTGAGCTGAGATTAATTCTGTACTAAGAAACATGGGTGTTGTGAAGCCACTGGTTGAATCTAAGTGGAATCTGAGATGATCATTTTTTTTTTATTGTTCAGATTGAGCTGAGATTAAATCTGTACTAAGAAACATGGGTGTTGTGAAGCTGCTGGTTGAATCTAACTTGGATCTGAGACGATTACTTTTTTATTATTTTTCAGATTGAGCTGAGATTAAATCTGTACTAAGAACAATGGGTGTTCTAAAGCTACTGGTTGAATCTAAGTGGGATCTGAGACGATCATTTTTTTAATTGTTCAGATTGAGCTGAGATTAGTTCTTTACTGAGAAACATGGGTGTTCTGAAGCTACTGGTTGAATCTAAGTGGGATCTGAGACGATCATTTTTTTTAATTGTTCAGATTGAGCTGAGATTAATTCTGTACTAAGAAATATGGGTGTTCTGAAACCACTGGTTGAATCTAGTGGGATACGAGACGATTATAATTTAAAATTTTTCAGATTGAGCTGAGATTAATTCTGTACTAAGAAACATGGGTGTTGTGAAGCCACTGGTTGAATCTAAGTGGAATCTGAGATGATCATTTTTTTTTTTATTGTTCAGATTGAGCTGAGATTAAATCTGTACTAAGAAACATGGGTGTTGTGAAGCTGCTGGTTGAACCTAAGTTGGATCTGAGAAGATCATTTTTTTATTATTTTTCAGATTGAGCTGAGATTAAATCTGTACTAAGAAACATGGGTATTCTTAAGCTACTGGTTGAATCTAAGTGGAATCTGAGACGATCATTTTTTTTTATTGTTCAGATTGAGCTAAGATTTAATCTGTACTAAGAAACATGGGTGTTTTGAAGCTACTGGTTGAATCTAAGTGGGATCTGATATGATCATTTTTTAAAATCTTTCAGATTGAGCTGAGATTATTTCTGTACTAAGAAACATTGGTGTTCTGAAGCCACTGGTTGAATCTAAGTGGAATCTGAGACAATTATATTTTAAAATTGTTCAGATTGAGCTGAGATTAGTTCTGTACTAAGAAACATGGGTGTTCTGAAGCTAAAGGTTGAATCTAAGTGGGATCTGAGACGATAATTTTTTTTAATTGTTCAGATTGAGCTGAGATTAGTTCTGTACTAAGAAACATGGGTATTCTGAAGCTACTGGTTGAATCTAAGTGGGATCTGAGACGATTATAATTTAAAATTGGTCAGATTGAGCTGAGATTAATTCTGTACTAAGAAACATGGGTGTTGTGAAGCTGTTGGTTGAATCTAAGTTGGATCTGAGACGATCATTTTTTTGAATTGTTCAGATTGAGCTGAGATTAAATCTGTACTAAGAAACATGGGTGTTCTAAAGCTACTGGTTGAATCTAAGTGGGATCTGAGACGATTATAATTTAAAATTGTTCAGATTGAGCTGAGATTAATTCTGTACAAAGAAACATGGTTATTCTGAAAGCTACTGGTTGAATCTAGGCGGACTCTGAGTTGATCTTTTTTTTAATTGTTCAGATTGAGCTGAGATTAATTCTGTACTAAGAAATATGGGTGTTCTAAAGCTACTGCTTGAATCTAGTGGGATCCGAGACGATTATAATTTAAAATTTTTCAGATTGAGCTGTGATTAATTCTGTACTAAGAAACATGGTTATTCTGAAGCTACTGGTTGAATCTAGGCGGACTCTGAGTTGATCTTTTTTTTAATTGTTCAGATTGAGCTGAGATTAATTCTGTACTAAGAAACATGGGTGTTCTGAAGCTACTGGTTGAATCTAAGTGGGATCTGAGACGATCATTTTTTTTAATTGTTCAGATTGAGCTGAGATTAGTTCTGTACTAAGAAACATTGGTGTTCTGAAGCTACTGGTTTAATCTAAGTGGGATCTGAGACGATCATTTATTTTAATTGTTCAGATTGAGCTGAGATTAAATCTGTACTAAGAAACATGGGTGTTCTAAAGCTACTGCTTGAATCTAGTGGGATCCGTGACGATTATAATTTAAAAATTTTCAGATTGAGCTGAGATTAATTCTGTACTAAGAAACATGGTTATTCTGAAGCTACTGGTTGAATCTAGGCGGACTCTGAGTTGATCTTTTTTTTAATTGTTCAGATTGAGCTGAGATTAATTCTGTACTAAGAAACATGGGTGTTCTGAAGCTACTGGTTGAATCTAAGTGGGATCTGAGACGATCATTTTTTTTAATTGTTCAGATTGAGCTGAGATTAAATCTGTACTAAGAAACATGGGTGTTGTGAAGCTGCTGGTTGAATCTAAGTTGGAACTGAGACGACCATTTTTTTATTATTTTTCAGATTGAGCTGAGATTAAATCTGTACTAAGAAACATGGATATTCTAAAGCTCCTGTTGAATCTAAGTGGGATCTGAGACGATTATAATTTAAAATTGTTCAGATTGAGCTGAGATTAATTCTGTACTAAGAAACATGGGTGTTGTGAAGCTGCTGGTTGAATCAAAGTTTGATCTGAGACGATTATTTTTTTATTATTTTTCAGATTGAGCTGAGATTAAATCTGTACTAAGAACAATGGGTGTTCTAAAGCTACTGGTTGAATCTAAGTGGGATCTGAGACGATCATTTTTTTAATTGTTCAGATTGAGCTGAGATTAATTCTGTACTAAGAAACATGGGTGTTGTGAAGCTACTGGTTGAATCTAAGTGGGATCTGAGACAATTATTTTAAAACAAAATTCAGATTGAGCTGAGATTAGTTCTGTACTAAGAAACACGGGTGTTGTGAAGCTACTGGTCGAATCTAAGTCGAATCTAAGACGATTATAATTTAAAATTGTTCTGATTGAGCTGAGATTAATTCTGTACTAAAAAACATGGTTATTCTGAAGCTACTGGTTGAATCTAGGCGGACTCTGAGTTGATCATTTTTTTAATTGTTCAGATTGAGCTGAGATTAATTCTGTACTAAGAAATATGGGTGTTCTGAAACCACTGGTTGAATCTAGTGGGATACGAGACGATTATAATTTAAAATTTTTCAGATTGAGCTGAGATTAATTCTGTACTAAGAAACATGGGTGTTCTGAAGCCACTGGTTGAATCTAGTTGGAATCTGAGATGATCATTTTATTTTTATTGTTCAGATTGAGCTGAGATTAATTCTGTACTTAGAAACATGGGTGTTGTGAAGCTACTGGTTGAATCTAAGTGGGATCTGAGACAATTATTTTTAAAAAAAATTCAGATTGAGCTGAGATTAGTTCTGTACTAAGAAACATGGTTATTCTGAAAGCTACTGGTTGAATCTAGGCGGACTCTGAGTTGATCTTTTTTTTAATTTTTCAGATTGAGCTGAGATTAATTCTGTACTAAGAAATATGGGTGTTCTAAAGCTACTGGTTGAATCTAGTGGGATCCGAGACGATTATAATTTAAAAATTTTCAGATTGAGCTGAGATTAATTCTGTACTAAGAAACATGGTTATTCTGAAGCTACTGGTTGAATCTAGGCGGACTCTGAGTTGATCTTTTTTTTAATTGTTCAGATTGAGCTGAGATTAATTCTGTACTAAGAAATATGGGTGTTCTAAAGCTACTGGTTGAATCTAGTGGGATCCGAGACGATTATAATTTAAAATTTTTCAGATTGAGCTGAGATTAGTTCTGTACTAAGAAACATGGTTATTCTGAAGCTACTGGTTGAATCTAGGCGGACTCTGAGTTGATCTTTTTTTTAATTGTTCAGATTGAGCTGAGATTAATTCTGTACTAAGAAACATGGGTGTTCTGAAGCTACTGGTTGAATCTAAGTGGGATCTGAGACGATCATTTATTTTAATTGTTCAGATTGAGCTGAGATTAAATCTGTACTAAGAAACATTGGTGTTCTAAAGCTACTGGTTGAATCTAAGTGGGATCTGAGACGATCATTTTTTTTAATTGTTCAGATTGAGCTGAGATTTATTCTGTACTAAGAAACATGGGTGTTGTGAAGCTACTGGTTGAATCTAAGTGGGATCTGAGACAATTATTTTAAAAAAAAATTCAGATTGAGCTGAGATTAGTTCTGTACTAAGAAACATGGTTATTCTGAAGCTACTGGTTGAATCTAGGCGGACTCTGAGTTGATCTTTTTTTTAATTGTTCAGATTGAGCTGAGATTAATTCTGTACTAAGAAATATGGGTGTTCTAAAGCTACTGCTTGAATCTAGTGGGATCCGAGACGATTATAATTTAAAATTTTTCAGATTGAGCTGATATTAATTCTGTACTAAGAAACATGGTTATTCTGAAGCTACTGGTTGAATCTAGGCGGACTCTGAGTTGATCTTTTTTTTAATTGTTCAGATTGAGCTGAGATTAATTCTGTACTAAGAAACATGGGTGTTCTGAAGCTACTAGTTGAATCTAAGTGGGATCTGAGACGATCATTTATTTTAATTGTTCAGATTGAGCTGAGATTAAATCTGTACTAAGAAACATTGGTGTTCTAAAGCTACTGGTTGAATCTAAGTGGGATCTGAGACGATCATTTTTTTTAATTGTTCAGATTGAGCTGAGATTTATTCTGTACTAAGAAACATGGGTGTTGTGAAGCTACTGGTTGAATCTAAGTGGGATCTGAGACAATTATTTTAAAAAAAAATTCAGATTGAGCTGAGATTAGTTCTGTACTAAGAAACATGGTTATTCTGAAGCTACTGGTTGAATCTAGGCGGACTCTGAGTTGATCTTTTTTTTAATTGTTCAGATTGAGCTGAGATTAATTCTGTACTAAGAAATATGGGTGTTCTAAAGCTACTGCTTGAATCTAGTGGGATCCGAGACGATTATAATTTAAAATTTTTCAGATTGAGCTGAGATTAATTCTGTACTAAGAAACATGGTTATTCTGAAGCTACTGGTTGAATCTAGGCGGACTCTGAGTTGATCTTTTTTTTAATGGTTCAGATTGAGCTGAGATTAATTCTGTACTAAGAAACATGGGTGCTCTGAAGCCACTGGTTGAATCTAAGTGGAATTTGAGACAATTATAATTTAAAATTGTTCAGATTGAGCTGAGATTAATTCTGTACTAAGAAACATGGGTGTTGTGAAGCTGCTGGTTGAATCTAAGTTGGATCTGAGACGATCATTTTTTTTAATTGTTCAGATTGAGCTGAGATTAAATATGTACTAAGAAACATGGGTGTTCTGAAGCCACTGGTTAAATCTAAGTGGAATTTGAGACAATTATAATTTAAAATTGTTCAGATTGAGCTGAGATTAATTCTGTACTAAGAAACATGGGTGTTGTGAAGCTACTGGTTGAATCTAAGTGGGATCTGAGACAATCATTTAAAAAAAAAATTCAGATTGAGCTGAGATTAGTTCTGTACGAAGAAACACGGGTGTTGTGAAGCTACTGGTCGAATCTAAGTCGAATCTAAGACGATTATAATTTAAAATTGTTCAGATTGAGCTGAGATTAATTCTGTACTAAAAAACATGGTTATTCTGAAGCTACTGGTTGAATCTAAGTGGGATCTGAGACAATCATTTAAAAAAAAAATTCAGATTGAGCTGAGATTAGTTCTGTACGAAGAAACACGGGTGTTGTGAAGCTACTGGTCGAATCTAAGTCGAATCTAAGACGATTATAATTTAAAAATGTTCAGATTGAGCTGAGATTAATTCTGTACTAAAAAACATGGTTATTCTGAAGCTACTGGTTGAATCTAGGCGGACTCTGAGTTGATCATTTTTTTAATTGTTCAGATTGAGCTGAGATTAATTCTGTACTAAGAAATATGGGTGTTCTGAAACCACTGGTTGAATCTAGTGGGATACGAGACGATTATAATTTAAAATTTTTCAGATTGAGCTGAGATTAATTCTGTACTAAGAAACATGGGTGTTGTGAAGCCACTGGTTGAATCTAAGTGGAATCTGAGATGATCATTTTTTTTTTATTGTTCAGATTGAGCTGAGATTAAATCTGTACTAAGAAACATGGGTGTTGTGAAGCTGCTGGTTGAATCTAAGTTGGATCTGAGACGATTATTTTTTTATTATTTTTCAGATTGAGCTGAGATTAAATCTGTACTAAGAACAATGGGTGTTCTAAAGCTACTGGTTGAATCTAAGTGGGATCTGAGACGATCATTTTTTTAATTGTTCAGATTGAGCTGAGATTAATTCTGTACTAAGAAACATGGGTGTTCTGAAGCCACTGGTTGAATCTAAGTGGAATTTGAGACAATTATAATTTAAAATTGTTCAGATTGAGCTGAGATTAATTCTGTACTAAGAAACATGGGTGTTGTGAAGCTGCTGGTTGAATCTAAGTGGGATCTGAGACGATCTTTTTTTTTAATTGTTCAGATTGAGCTGAGATTAAATCTGTACTAAGAAACATGGGTGTTGTGAAGCTGCTGGTTGAATCTAAGTTGGAACTGAGACGACCATTTTTTTATTATTTTTCAGATTGAGCTGAGATTAAATCTGTACTAAGAAACATGGGTGTTCTGAAGCCACTGGTTGAATCTAAGTGGAATTTGAGACAATTATAATTTAAAATTTTTCAGATTGAGCTGAGATTAATTCTGTACTAAGAAACATGGTTATTCTGAAGCCACTGGTTGAATCTAAGTGGAATTTGAGACAATTGTAATTTAAAATTGTTCAGATTGAGCTGAGATTAATTCTGTACTAAGAAACATGGGTGTTGTGAAGCTACTGGTTGAATCTAAGTGGGATCTGAGACAATTATTTTAAAACAAAATTCAGATTGAGCTGAGATTAGTTCTGTACTAAGAAACACGGGTGTTGTGAAGCTACTGGTCGAATCTAAGTCGAATCTAAGACGATTATAATTTAAAATTGTTCTGATTGAGCTGAGATTAATTCTGTACTAAAAAACATGGTTATTCTGAAGCTACTGGTTGAATCTAGGCGGACTCTGAGTTGATCATTTTTTTAATTGTTCAGATTGAGCTGAGATTAATTCTGTACTAAGAAATATGGGTGTTCTGAAACCACTGGTTGAATCTAGTGGGATACGAGACGATTATAATTTAAAATTTTTCAGATTGAGCTGAGATTAATTCTGTACTAAGAAACATGGGTGTTCTGAAGCCACTGGTTGAATCTAAGTGGAATCTGAGATGATCATTTTATTTTTATTGTTCAGATTGAGCTGAGATTAATTCTGTACTTAGAAACATGGGTGTTGTGAAGCTACTGGTTGAATCTAAGTGGGATCTGAGACAATTATTTTTAAAAAAAATTCAGATTGAGCTGAGATTAGTTCTGTACTAAGAAACATGGTTATTCTGAAAGCTACTGGTTGAATCTAGGCGGACTCTGAGTTGATCTTTTTTTTAATTTTTCAGATTGAGCTGAGATTAATTCTGTACTAAGAAATATGGGTGTTCTAAAGCTACTGGTTGAATCTAGTGGGATCCGAGACGATTATAATTTAAAATTTTTCAGATTGAGCTGAGATTAATTCTGTAATAAGAAACATGGTTATTCTGAAGCTACTGGTTGAATCTAGGCGGACTCTGAGTTGATCTTTTTTTTAATTGTTCAGATTGAGCTGAGATTAATTCTGTACTAAGAAATATGGGTGTTTTAAAGCTACTGCTTGAATCTAGTGGGATCCGAGACGATTATAATTTAAAATTTTTCAGATTGAGCTGATATTAATTCTGTACTAAGAAACATGGTTATTCTGAAGCTATTGGTTGAATCTAGGCGGACTCTGAGTTGATCTTTTTTTTAATTGTTCAGATTGAGCTGAGATTAATTCTGTACTAAGAAACATGGGTGTTCTGAAGCTACTGGTTGAATCTAAGTGGGATCTGAGACGATCATTTATTTTAATTGTTCAGATTGAGCTGAGATTAAATCTGTACTAAGAAACATTGGTGTTCTAAAGCTACTGGTTGAATCTAAGTGGGATCTGAGACGATCATTTTTTTTAATTGTTCAGATTGAGCTGAGATTTATTCTGTACTAAGAAACATGGGTGTTGTGAAGCTACTGGTTGAATCTAAGTGGGATCTGAGACAATTATTTTAAAAAAAAATTCAGATTGAGCTGAGATTAGTTCTGTACTAAGAAACATGGTTATTCTGAAGCTACTGGTTGAATCTAGGCGGACTCTGAGTTGATCTTTTTTTTAATTGTTCAGATTGAGCTGAGATTAATTCTGTACTAAGAAATATGGGTGTTCTAAAGCTACTGCTTGAATCTAGTGGGATCCGAGACGATTATAATTTAAAATTTTTCAGATTGAGCTGAGATTAATTCTGTACTAAGAAACATGGTTATTCTGAAGCTACTGGTTGAATCTAGGCGGACTCTGAGTTGATCTTTTTTTTAATGGTTCAGATTGAGCTGAGATTAATTCTGTACTAAGAAACATGGGCGCTCTGAAGCCACTGGTTGAATCTAAGTGGAATTTGAGACAATTATAATATAAAATTGTTCAGATTGAGCTGAGATTAATTCTGTACTAAGAAACATGGGTGTTGTGAAGCTGCTGGTTGAATCTAAGTTGGATCTGAGACGATCATTTTTTTTAATTGTTCAGATTGAGCTGAGATTAAATCTGTACTAAGAAACATGGGTGTTCTGAAGCCACTGGTTAAATCTAAGTGGAATTTGAGACAATTATAATTTAAAATTGTTCAGATTGAGCTGAGATTAATTCTGTACTAAGAAACATGGGTGTTGTGAAGCTACTGGTTGAATCTAAGTGGGATCTAAGACAATCATTTAAAAAAAAAATTCAGATTGAGCTGAGATTAGTTCTGTACGAAGAAACACGGGTGTTGTGAAGCTACTGGTCGAATCTAAGTCGAATCTAAGACGATTATAATTTAAAATTGTTCAGATTGAGCTGAGATTAATTCTGTACTAAAAAACATGGTTATTCTGAAGCTACTGGTTGAATCTAAGTGGGATCTGAGACAATCATTTAAAAAAAAAATTCAGATTGAGCTGAGATTAGTTCTGTACGAAGAAACACGGGTGTTGTGAAGCTACTGGTCGAATCTAAGTCGAATCTAAGACGATTATAATTTAAAATTGTTCAGATTGAGCTGAGATTAATTCTGTACTAAAAAACATGGTTATTCTG
Source organism: Asterias amurensis (assembly GCF_032118995.1). Taxonomy (NCBI): domain Eukaryota; kingdom Metazoa; phylum Echinodermata; class Asteroidea; order Forcipulatida; family Asteriidae; genus Asterias; species Asterias amurensis. The sequence goes on along the minus strand of NC_092662.1, from coordinate 10,320,263 downwards.
AAGCTACTGGTTGAATCTAGGCGGACTCTGAGTTGATCATTTTTTTAATTGTTCAGATTGAGCTGAGATTAATTCTGTACTAAGAAATATGGGTGTTCTGAAACCACTGGTTGAATCTAGTGGGATACGAGACGATTATAATTTAAAATTTTTCAGATTGAGCTGAGATTAATTCTGTACTAAGAAACATGGGTGTTGTGAAGCCACTGGTTGAATCTAAGTGGAATCTGAGATGATCATTTTTTTTTTATTGTTCAGATTGAGCTGAGATTAAATCTGTACTAAGAAACATGGGTGTTGTGAAGCTGCTGGTTGAATCTAAGTTGGATCTGAGACGATTATTTTTTTATTATTTTTCAGATTGAGCTGAGATTAAATCTGTACTAAGAACAATGGGTGTTCTAAAGCTACTGGTTGAATCTAAGTGGGATCTGAGACGATCATTTTTTTAATTGTTCAGATTGAGCTGAGATTAATTCTGTACTAAGAAACATGGGTGTTCTGAAGCCACTGGTTGAATCTAAGTGGAATTTGAGACAATTATAATTTAAAATTGTTCAGATTGAGCTGAGATTAATTCTGTACTAAGAAACATGGGTGTTGTGAAGCTGCTGGTTGAATCTAAGTGGGATCTGAGACGATCATTTTTTTTAATTGTTCAGATTGAGCTGAGATTAAATCTGTACTAAGAAACATGGGTGTTCTAAAGCTACTGGTTGAATCTAAGTGGGATCTGAGACAAGAAACATGGGTGTTCTAAAGCTACTGGTTGAATCTAAGTGGGATCTGAGACGATCATTTTTTGAATTGTTCAGATTGAGCTGAGATTAAATCTGTACTAAGAAACATGGGTGTTCTGAAGCCACTGGTTGAATCTAAGTGGAATTTGAGACAATTATAATTTAAAATTGTTCAGATTGAGCTGAGATTAATTCTGTACTAAGAAACATGGGTGTTGTGAAGCTACTGGTTGAATCTAAGTGGGATCTGAGACAATCATTTAAAAAAAAATTCAGATTGAGCTGAGATTAGTTCTGTACGAAGAAACACGGGTGTTGTGAAGCTACTGGTCGAATCTAAGTCGAATCTAAGACGATTATAATTTAAAATTGTTCAGATTGAGCTGAGATTAATTCTGTACTAAAAAACATGGTTATTCTGAAGCTACTGGTTGAATCTAGGCGGACTCTGAGTTGATCATCTTTTTAATTGTTCAGATTGAGCTGAGATTAATTCTGTACTAAGAAATATGGGTGTTCTGAAACCACTGGTTGAATCTAGTGGGATACGAGACGATTATAATTTAAAATTTTCAGATTGAGCTGAGATTAATTCTGTACTAAGAAACATGGGTGTTGTGAAGCTGCTGGTTGAATCTAAGTTGGATCTGAGAAGATCATTTTTTTTATTATTTTTCAGATTGAGCTGAGATTAAATCTGTACTAAGAAACATGGGTATTCTTAAGCTACTGGTTGAATCTAAGTGGAATCTGAGACGATCATTTTTTTTTATTGTTCAGATTGAGCTAAGATTTAATCTGTACTAAGAAACATGGGTGTTTTGAAGCTACTGGTTGAATCTAAGTGGGATCTGATATGATCAGTTTTTAAAATCTTTCAGATTGAGCTGAGATTATTTCTGTACTAAGAAACATTGGTGTTCTGAAGCCACTGGTTGAATCTAAGTGGAATCTGAGACAATTATATTTTAAAATTGTTCAGATTGAGCTGAGATTAGTTCTGTACTAAGAAACATGGGTGTTCTGAAGCTAAAGGTTGAATCTAAGTGGGATCTGAGACGATAATTTTTTTTAATTTTTAATTGTTCAGATTGAGCTGAGATTAGTTCTGTACTAAGAAACATGGGTATTCTGAAGCTACTGGTTGAATCTAAGTGGGATCTGAGACGATTATAATTTAAAATTGGTCAGATTGAGCTGAGATTAATTCTGTACTAAGAAACATGGGTGTTGTGAAGCTGTTGGTTGAATCTAAGTTGGATCTGAGACGATCATTTTTTTTAATTGTTCAGATTGAGCTGAGATTAAATCTGTACTAAGAAACATGGGTGTTCTAAAGCTACTGGTTGAATCTAAGTGGGATCTGAGACGATCATTTTTTGAATTGTTCAGATTGAGCTGAGATTAAATCTGTACTAAGAAACATGGGTGTTCTAAAGCTACTGGTTGAATCTAAGTGGGATCTGAGACAATTATAATTTAAAATTGTTCAGATTGAGCTGAGATTAATTCTGTACTAAAAAACATGGTTATTCTGAAGCTACTGGTTGAATCTAGGCGGACTCTGAGTTGATCATTTTTTTAATTGTTCAGATTGAGCTGAGATTAATTCTGTACTAAGAAATATGGGTGTTCTGAAACCACTGGTTGAATCTAGTGGGATACGAGACGATTATAATTTAAAATTTTTCAGATTGAGCTGAGATTAATTCTGTACTAAGAAACATGGGTGTTGTGAAGCCACTGGTTGAATCTAAGTGGAATCTGAGATGATCATTTTTTTTTTATTGTTCAGATTGAGCTGAGATTAAATCTGTACTAAGAAACATGGGTGTTGTGAAGCTGCTGGTTGAATCTAAGTTGGATCTGAGACGATTATTTTTTTATTATTTTTCAGATTGAGCTGAGATTAAATCTGTACTAAGAACAATGGGTGTTCTAAAGCTACTGGTTGAATCTAAGTGGGATCTGAGACGATCATTTTTTTAATTGTTCAGATTGAGCTGAGATTAATTCTGTACTAAGAAACATGGGTGTTCTGAAGCCACTGGTTGAATCTAAGTGGAATTTGAGACAATTATAATTTAAAATTGTTCAGATTGAGCTGAGATTAATTCTGTACTAAGAAACATGGGTGTTGTGAAGCTGCTGGTTGAATCTAAGTGGGATCTGAGACGATCATTTTTTTTAATTGTTCAGATTGAGCTGAGATTAAATCTGTACTAAGAAACATGGGTGTTCTAAAGCTACTGGTTGAATCTAAGTGGGATCTGAGACGATCATTTTTTGAATTGTTCAGATTGAGCTGAGATTAAATCTGTACTAAGAAACATGGGTGTTCTGAAGCCACTGGTTGAATCTAAGTGGAATTTGAGACAATTATAATTTAAAATTGTTCAGATTGAGCTGAGATTAATTCTGTACTAAGAAACATGGGTGTTGTGAAGCTACTGGTTGAATCTAAGTGGGATCTGAGACAATCATTTAAAAAAAAATTCAGATTGAGCTGAGATTAGTTCTGTACGAAGAAACACGGGTGTTGTGAAGCTACTGGTCGAATCTAAGTCGAATCTAAGACGATTATAATTTAAAATTGTTCAGATTGAGCTGAGATTAATTCTGTACTAAAAAACATGGTTATTCTGAAGCTACTGGTTGAATCTAGGCGGACTCTGAGTTGATCATCTTTTTAATTGTTCAGATTGAGCTGAGATTAATTCTGTACTAAGAAATATGGGTGTTCTGAAACCACTGGTTGAATCTAGTGGGATACGAGACGATTATAATTTAAAATTTTCAGATTGAGCTGAGATTAATTCTGTACTAAGAAACATGGGTGTTGTGAAGCTGCTGGTTGAATCTAAGTTGGATCTGAGAAGATCATTTTTTTATTATTTTTCAGATTGAGCTGAGATTAAATCTGTACTAAGAAACATGGGTATTCTTAAGCTACTGGTTGAATCTAAGTGGAATCTGAGACGATCATTTTTTTTTATTGTTCAGATTGAGCTAAGATTTAATCTGTACTAAGAAACATGGGTGTTTTGAAGCTACTGGTTGAATCTAAGTGGGATCTGATATGATCATTTTTTAAAATCTTTCAGATTGAGCTGAGATTATTTCTGTACTAAGAAACATTGGTGTTCTGAAGCCACTGGTTGAATCTAAGTGGAATCTGAGACAATTATATTTTAAAATTGTTCAGATTGAGCTGAGATTAGTTCTGTACTAAGAAACATGGGTGTTCTGAAGCTAAAGGTTGAATCTAAGTGGGATCTGAGACGATAATTTTTTTTAATTGTTCAGATTGAGCTGAGATTAGTTCTGTACTAAGAAACATGGGTATTCTGAAGCTACTGGTTGAATCTAAGTGGGATCTGAGACGATTATAATTTAAAATTGGTCAGATTGAGCTGAGATTAATTCTGTACTAAGAAACATGGGTGTTGTGAAGCTGTTGGTTGAATCTAAGTTGGATCTGAGACGATCATTTTTTTTAATTGTTCAGATTGAGCTGAGATTAAATCTGTACTAAGAAACATGGGTGTTCTAAAGCTACTGGTTGAATCTAAGTGGGATCTGAGACGATCATTTTTTGAATTGTTCAGATTGAGCTGAGATTAAATCTGTACTAAGAAACATGGGTGTTCTAAAGCTACTGGTTGAATCTAAGTGGGATCTGAGACGATTATAATTTAAAATTGTTCAGATTGAGCTGAGATTAATTCTGTACTAAGAAACATGGTTATTCTGAAAGCTACTGGTTGAATCTAGGCGGACTCTGAGTTGATCTTTTTTTTAATTGTTCAGATTGAGCTGAGATTAATTCTGTACTAAGAAATATGGGTGTTCTAAAGCTACTGCTTGAATCTAGTGGGATCCGAAACGATTATAATTTAAAATTTTTCAGATTGAGCTGAGATTAATTCTGTACTAAGAAACATGGTTATTCTGAAGCTACTGGTTGAATCTAGGCGGACTCTGAGTTGATCTTTTTTTTAATTGTTCAGATTGAGCTGAGATTAATTCTGTACTAAGAAACATGGGTGTTCTGAAGCTACTGGTTGAATCTAAGTGGGATCTGAGACGATCATTTTTTTTAATTGTTCAGATTGAGCTGAGATTAGTTCTGTACTAAGAAACATTGGTGTTCTGAAGCTACTGGTTGAATCTAAGTGGAATCTGAGACGATCATTTTTTTTTATTGTTCAGATTGAGCTAAGATTTAATCTGTACTAAGAAACATGGGTGTTTTGAAGCTACTGGTTGAATCTAAGTGGGATCTGATATGATCATTTTTTAAAATCTTTCAGATTGAGCTGAGATTATTTCTGTACTAAGAAACATTGGTGTTCTGAAGCCACTGGTTGAATCTAAGTGGAATCTGAGACAATTATATTTTAAAATTGTTCAGATTGAGCTGAGATTAGTTCTGTACTAAGAAACATGGGTGTTCTGAAGCTAAAGGTTGAATCTAAGTGGGATCTGAGACGATAATTTTTTTTAATTGTTCAGATTGAGCTGAGATTAGTTCTGTACTAAGAAACATGGGTATTCTGAAGCTACTGGTTGAATCTAAGTGGGATCTGAGACGATTATAATTTAAAATTGGTCAGATTGAGCTGAGATTAATTCTGTACTAAGAAACATGGGTGTTGTGAAGCTGTTGGTTGAATCTAAGTTGGATCTGAGACGATCATTTTTTTTAATTGTTCAAATTGAGCTGAGATTAAATCTGTACTAAGAAACATGGGTGTTCTAAAGCTACTGGTTGAATCTAAGTGGGATCTGAGACGATCATTTTTTGAATTGTTCAGATTGAGCTGAGATTAAATCTGTACTAAGAAACATGGGTGTTCTAAAGCTACTGGTTGAATCTAAGTGGGATCTGAGACGATTATAATTTAAAATTGTTCAGATTGAGCTGAGATTAATTCTGTACTAAGAAACATGGTTATTCTGAAAGCTACTGGTTGAATCTAGGCGGACTCTGAGTTGATCTTTTTTTAATTGTTCAGATTGAGCTGAGATTAATTCTGTACTAAGAAATATGGGTGTTCTAAAGCTACTGCTTGAATCTAGTGGGATCCGAGACGATTATAATTTAAAAATTTTCAGATTGAGCTGAGATTAATTCTGTACTAAGAAACATGGTTATTCTGAAGCTACTGGTTGAATCTAGGCGGACTCTGAGTTGATCTTTTTTTTAATTGTTCAGATTGAGCTGAGATTAATTCTGTACTAAGAAACATGGGTGTTCTGAAGCTACTGGTTGAATCTAAGTGGGATCTGAGACGATCATTTTTTTTAATTGTTCAGATTGAGCTGAGATTAGTACTGTACTAAGAAACATTGGTGTTCGGAAGCTACTGGTTTAATCTAAGTGGGATCTGAGACGATCATTTATTTTAATTGTTCAGATTGAGCTGAGATTAAATCTGTACTAAGAAACATGGGTGTTCTAAAGCTACTGCTTGAATCTAGTGGGATCCGAGACGATTATAATTTAAAATTTTTCAGATTGAGCTGAGATTAATTCTGTACTAAGAAACATGGTTATTCTGAAGCTACTGGTTGAATCTAGGCGGACTCTGAGTTGATCTTTTTTTTAATTGTTCAGATTGAGCTGACATTAAATCTGTACTAAGAAACATGGGTGTTGTGAAGCTGCTGGTTGAATCTAAGTTGGAACTGAGACGACCATTTTTTTATTATTTTTCAGATTGAGCTGAGATTAAATCTGTACTAAGAAACATGGATATTCTAAAGCTCCTGTTGAATCTAAGTGGGATCTGAGACGATTATAATTTAAAATTGTTCAGATTGAGCTGAGATTAATTCTGTACTAAGAAACATGGGTGTTGTGAAGCTGCTGGTTGAATCAAAGTTGGATCTGAGACGATTATTTTTTTATTATTTTTCAGATTGAGCTGAGATTAAATCTGTACTAAGAACAATGGGTGTTCTAAAGCTACTGGTTGAATCTAAGTGGGATCTGAGACGATCATTTTTTTAATTGTTCAGATTGAGCTGAGATTAATTCTGTACTAAGAAACATGGGTGTTCTGAAGCCACTGGTTGAATCTAAGTGGAATTTGAGACAATTATAATTTAAAATTTTTCAGATTGAGCTGAGATTAATTCTGTACTAAGAAACATGGTTATTCTGAAGCCACTGGTTGAATCTAAGTGGAATTTGAGACAATTGTAATTTAAAATTGTTCAGATTGAGCTGAGATTAATTCTGTACTAAGAAACATGGGTGTTGTGAAGCTACTGGTTGAATCTAAGTGGGATCTGAGACAATCATTTAAAAAAAAAATTCAGATTGAGCTGAGATTAGTTCTGTACGAAGAAACACGGGTGTTGTGAAGCTACTGGTCGAATCTAAGTCGAATCTAAGACGATTATAATTTAAAATTGTTCTGATTGAGCTGAGATTAATTCTGTACTAAAAAACATGGTTATTCTGAAGCTACTGGTTGAATCTAGGCGGACTCTGAGTTGATCATTTTTTTAATTTTTCAGATTGAGCTGAGATTAATTCTGTACTAAGAAACATGGGTGTTCTGAAGCCACTGGTTGAATCTAAGTGGAATCTGAGATGATCATTTTATTTTTATTGTTCAGATTGAGCTGAGATTAATTCTGTACTTAGAAACATGGGTGTTGTGAAGCTACTGGTTGAATCTAAGTGGGATCTGAGACAATTATTTTAAAAAAAAATTCAGATTGAGCTGAGATTAGTTCTGTACTAAGAAACATGGTTATTCTGAAAGCTACTGGTTGAATCTAGGCGGACTCTGAGTTGATCTTTTTTTTAATTTTTCAGATTGAGCTGAGATTAATTCTGTACTAAGAAATATGGGTGTTCTAAAGCTACTGGTTGAATCTAGTGGGATCCGGGACGATTATAATTTAAAATTTTTCAGATTGAGCTGAGATTAATTCTGTACTAAGAAACATGGTTATTCTGAAGCTACTGGTTGAATCTAGGCGGACTCTGAGTTGATCTTTTTTTTAATTGTTCAGATTGAGCTGAGATTAATTCTGTACTAAGAAACATGGGTGTTCTGAAGCTACTGGTTGAATCTAAGTGGGATCTGAGACGATCATTTATTTTAATTGTTCAGATTGAGCTGAGATTAAATCTGTACTAAGAAACATTGGTGTTCTAAAGCTACTGGTTGAATCTAAGTGGGATCTGAGACGATCATTTTTTTTAATTGTTCAGATTGAGCTGAGATTTATTATGTACTAAGAAACATGGGTGTTGTGAAGCTACTGGTTGAATCTAAGTGGGATCTGAGACAATTATTTTTAAAAAAAATTCAGATTGAGCTGAGATTAGTTCTGTACTAAGAAACATGGTTATTCTGAAGCTACTGGTTGAATCTAGGCGGACTCTGAGTTGATCTTTTTTTTAATTGTTCAGATTGAGCTGAGATTAATTCTGTACTAAGAAATATGGGTGTTCTAAAGCTACTGCTTGAATCTAGTGGGATCCGAGACGATTATAATTTAAAATTTTTCAGATTGAGCTGATATTAATTCTGTACTAAGAAACATGGTTATTCTGAAGCTACTGGTTGAATCTAGGCGGACTCTGAGTTGATCTTTTTTTTAATTGTTCAGATTGAGCTGAGATTAATTCTGTACTAAGAAACATGGGTGTTCTGAAGCTACTTGTTGAATCTAAGTGGGATCTGAGACGATCATTTATTTTAATTGTTCAGATTGAGCTGAGATTAAATCTGTACTAAGAAACATTGGTGTTCTAAAGCTACTGGTTGAATCTAAGTGGGATCTGAGACGATCATTTTTTTTAATTGTTCAGATTGAGCTGAGATTTATTCTGTACTAAGAAACATGGGTGTTGTGAAGCTACTGGTTGAATCTAAGTGGGATCTGAGACAATTATTTTAAAAAAAAATTCAGATTGAGCTGAGATTAGTTCTGTACTAAGAAACATGGTTATTCTGAAGCTACTGGTTGAATCTAGGCGGACTCTGAGTTGATCTTTTTTTTAATTGTTCAGATTGAGCTGAGATTAATTCTGTACTAAGAAATATGGGTGTTCTAAAGCTACTGCTTGAATCTAGGTGGAATTTGAGACAATTATAATTTAAAATTTTTCAGATTGAGCTGATATTAATTCTGTACTAAGAAACATGGTTATTCTGAAGCTACTGGTTGAATCTAGGCGGACTCTGAGTTGATCTTTTTTTTAATTGTTCAGATTGAGCTGAGATTAATTCTGTACTAAGAAACATGGGTGTTCTGAAGCTACTTGTTGAATCTAAGTGGGATCTGAGACGATCATTTATTTTAATTGTTCAGATTGAGCTGAGATTAATTCTGTACTAAGAAACATGGTTATTCTGAAGCTACTGGTTGAATCTAGGCGGACTCTGAGTTGATCTTTTTTTTAATGGTTCAGATTGAGCTGAGATTAATTCTGTACTAAGAAACATGGGTGCTCTGAAGCCACTGGTTGAATCTAAGTGGAATTTGAGACAATTATAATTTAAAATTGTTCAGATTGAGCTGAGATTAATTCTGTACTAAGAAACATGGGTGTTGTGAAGCTGCTGGTTGAATCTAAGTTGGATCTGAGACGATCATTTTTTTTAATTGTTCAGATTGAGCTGAGATTAAATCTGTACTAAGAAACATGGGTGTTCTGAAGCCACTGGTTAAATCTAAGTGGAATTTGAGACAATTATAATTTAAAATTGTTCAGATTGAGCTGAGATTAATTCTGTACTAAGAAACATGGGTGTTGTGAAGCTACTGGTTGAATCTAAGTGGGATCTGAGACAATCATTTAAAAAAAAAAATCAGATTGAGCTGAGATTAGTTCTGTACGAAGAAACACGGGTGTTGTGAAGCTACTGGTCGAATCTAAGTCGAATCTAAGACGATTATAATTTAAAATTGTTCAGATTGAGCTGAGATTAATTCTGTACTAAAGAACATGGTTATTCTGAAGCTACTGGTTGAATCTAGGCGGACTCTGAGTTGATCATTTTTTTAATTGTTCAGATTGAGCTGAGATTAATTCTGTACTAAGAAATATGGGTGTTCTGAAACCACTGGTTGAATCTAGTGGGATACGAGCCGATTATAATTTAAAATTTTTCAGATTGAGCTGAGATTAATTCTGTACTAAGAAACATGGGTGTTGTGAAGCCACTGGTTGAATCTAAGTGGAATCTGAGATGATCATTTTTTTTTTATTGTTCAGATTGAGCTGAGATTAAATCTGTACTAAGAAACATGGGTGTTGTGAAGCTGCTGGTTGAATCTAAGTTGGATCTGAGACGATTATTTTTTTATTATTTTTCAGATTGAGCTGAGATTAAATCTGTACTAAGAACAATGGGTGTTCTAAAGCTACTGGTTGAATCTAAGTGGGATCTGAGACGATCATTTTTTTAATTGTTCAGATTGAGCTGAGATTAATTCTGTACTAAGAAACATGGGTGTTCTGAAGCCACTGGTTGAATCTAAGTGGAATTTGAGACAATTATAATTTAAAATTGTTCAGATTGAGCTGAGATTAATTCTGTACTAAGAAACATGGGTGTTGTGAAGCTGCTGGTTGAATCTAAGTGGGATCTGAGACGATCATTTTTTTTAATTGTTCAGATTGAGCTGAGATTAAATCTGTACTAAGAAACATGGGTGTTCTAAAGCTACTGGTTGAATCTAAGTGGGATCTGAGACGATCATTTTTTGAATTGTTCAGATTGAGCTGAGATTAAATCTGTACTAAGAAACATGGGTGTTCTGAAGCCACTGGTTGAATCTAAGTGGAATTTGAGACAATTATAATTTAAAATTGTTCAGATTGAGCTGAGATTAATTCTGTACTAAGAAACATGGGTGTTGTGAAGCTACTGGTTGAATCTAAGTGGGATCTGAGACAATCATTTAAAAAAAATTCAGATTGAGCTGAGATTAGTTCTGTACGAAGAAACACGGGTGTTGTGAAGCTACTGGTCGAATCTAAGTCGAATCTAAGACGATTATAATTTAAAATTGTTCAGATTGAGCTGAGATTAATTCTGTACTAAAAAACATGGTTATTCTGAAGCTACTGGTTGAATCTAGGCGGACTCTGAGTTGATCATCTTTTTAATTGTTCAGATTGAGCTGAGATTAATTCTGTACTAAGAAATATGGGTGTTCTGAAACCACTGGTTGAATCTAGTGGGATACGAGACGATTATAATTTAAAATTTTTCAGATTGAGCTGAGATTAATTCTGTACTAAGAAACATGGGTGTTGTGAAGCTGCTGGTTGAATCTAAGTTGGATCTGAGAAGATCATTTTTTTATTATTTTTCAGATTGAGCTGAGATTAAATCTGTACTAAGAAACATGGGTATTCTTAAGCTACTGGTTGAATCGAAGTGGAATCTGAGACGATCATTTTTTTTTATTGTTCAGATTGAGCTGAGATTAATTCTGTACTAAGAAATATCGGTGTTCTGAAACCACTGGTTGAATCTAGTGGGATACGAGACGATTATAATTTAAAATTTTTCAGATTGAGCTGAGATTAATTCTGTACTAAGAAACATGGGTGTTCTGAAGCCACTGGTTGAATCTAAGTGGAATCTGAGATGATCATTTTATTTTTATTGTTCAGATTGAGCTGAGATTAATTCTGTACTTAGAAACATGGGTGTTGTGAAGCTACTGGTTGAATCTAAGTGGGATCTGAGACAATTATTTTTAAAAAAAATTCAGATTGAGCTGAGATTAATTCTGTACTAAGAAACATGGTTATTCTGAAAGCTACTGGTTGAATCTAGGCGGACTCTGAGTTGATCTTTTTTTTAATTGTTCAGATTGAGCTGAGATTAATTCTGTACTAAGAAATATGGGTGTTCTAAAGCTACTGCTTGAATCTAGTGGGATCCGAGACGATTATAATTTAAAATTTTTCAGATTGAGCTGAGATTAATTCTGTACTAAGAAACATGGTTATTCTGAAGCTACTGGTTGAATCTAGGCGGACTCTGAGTTGATCTTTTTTTTAATGGTTCAGATTGAGCTGAGATTAATTCTGTACTAAGAAACATGGGTGCTCTGAAGCCACTGGTTGAATCTAAGTGGAATTTGAGACAATTATAATTTAAAATTGTTCAGATTGAGCTGAGATTAATTCTGTACTAAGAAACATGGGTGTTGTGAAGCTGCTGGTTGAATCTAAGTTGGATCTGAGACGATCATTTTTTTTAATTGTTCAGATTGAGCTGAGATTAAATCTGTACTAAGAAACATGGGTGTTCTGAAGCCACTGGTTAAATCTAAGTGGAATTTGAGACAATTATAATTTAAAATTGTTCAGATTGAGCTGAGATTAATTCTGTACTAAGAAACATGGGTGTTGTGAAGCTACTGGTTGAATCTAAGTGGGATCTGAGACAATCATTTAAAAAAAAAATTCAGATTGAGCTGAGATTAGTTCTGTACGAAGAAACACGGGTGTTGTGAAGCTCCTGGTCGAATCTAAGTCGAATCTAAGACGATTATAATTTAAAATTGTTCTGATTGAGCTGAGATTAATTCTGTACTAAAAAACATGGTTATTCTGAAGCTACTGGTTGAATCTAGGCGGACTCTGAGTTGATCATTTTTTTAATTGTTCAGATTGAGCTGAGATTAATTCTGTACTAAGAAATATGGGTGTTCTGAAACCACTGGTTGAATCTAGTGGGATACGAGACGATTATAATTTAAAATTTTTCAGATTGAGCTGAGATTAATTCTGTACTAAGAAACATGGGTGTTCTGAAGCCACTGGTTGAATCTAAGTGGAATCTGAGATGATCATTTTATTTTTATTGTTCAGATTGAGCTGAGATTAATTCTGTACTTAGAAACATGGGTGTTGTGAAGCTACTGGTTGAATCTAAGTGGGATCTGAGACAATTATTTTTAAAAAAAATTCAGATTGAGCTGAGATTAGTTCTGTACTAAGAAACATGGTTATTCTGAAAGCTACTGGTTGAATCTAGGCGGACTCTGAGTTGATCTTTTTTTTAATTGTTCAGATTGAGCTGAGATTAATTCTGTACTAAGAAATATGGGTGTTCTAAAGCTACTGGTTGAATCTAGTGGGATCCGGGACGATTATAATTTAAAATTTTTCAGATTGAGCTGAGATTAATTCTGTACTAAGAAACATGGTTATTCTGAAGCTACTGGTTGAATCTAGTCGGACTCTGAGTTGATCTTTTTTTTAATTGTTCAGATTGAGCTGAGATTAATTCTGTACTAAGAAACATGGGTGTTCTGAAGCTACTGGTTGAATCTAAGTGGGATCTGAGACGATCATTTATTTTAATTGTTCAGATTGAGCTGAGATTAAATCTGTACTAAGAAACATTGGTGTTCTAAAGCTACTGGTTGAATCTAAGTGGGATCTGAGACGATCATTTTTTTTAATTGTTCAGATTGAGCTGAGATTTATTCTGTACTAAGAAACATGGGTGTTGTGAAGCTACTGGTTGAATCTAAGTGGGATCTGAGACAATTATTTTAAAAAAAAATTCAGATTGAGCTGAGATTAGTTCTGTACTAAGAAACATGGTTATTCTGAAGCTACTGGTTGAATCTAGGCGGACTCTGAGTTGATCTTTTTTTTAATTGTTCAGATTGAGCTGAGATTAATTCTGTACTAAGAAATATGGGTGTTCTAAAGCTACTGCTTGAATCTAGTGGGATCCGAGACGATTATAATTTAAAATTTTTCAGATTGAGCTGAGATTAATTCTGTACTAAGAAACATGGTTATTCTGAAGCTACTGGTTGAATCTAGGCGGACTCTGAGTTGATCTTTTTTTTAATGGTTCAGATTGAGCTGAGATTAATTCTGTACTAAGAAACATGGGTGCTCTGAAGCCACTGGTTGAATCTAAGTGGAATTTGAGACAATTATAATTTAAAATTGTTCAGATTGAGCTGAGATTAATTCTGTACTAAGAAACATGGGTGTTGTGAAGCTGCTGGTTGAATCTAAGTTGGATCTGAGACGATCATTTTTTTTAATTGTTCAGATTGAGCTGAGATTAAATCTGTACTAAGAAACATGGGTGTTCTGAAGCCACTGGTTAAATCTAAGTGGAATTTGAGACAATTATAATTTAAAATTGTTCAGATTGAGCTGAGATTAATTCTGTACTAAGAAACATGGGTGTTGTGAAGCTACTGGTTGAATCTAAGTGGGATCTGAGACAATCATTTAAAAAAAAAATTCAGATTGAGCTGAGATTAGTTCTGTACGAAGAAACACGGGTGTTGTGAAGCTACTGGTCGAATCTAAGTCGAATCTAAGACGATTATAATTTAAAATTGTTCTGATTGAGCTGAGATTAATTCTGTACTAAAAAACATGGTTATTCTGAAGCTACTGGTTGAATCTAGGCGGACTCTGAGTTGATCATTTTTTTAATTGTTCAGATTGAGCTGAGATTAATTCTGTACTAAGAAATATGGGTGTTCTGAAACCACTGGTTGAATCTAGTGGGATACGAGACGATTATAATTTAAAATTTTTCAGATTGAGCTGAGATTAATTCTGTACTAAGAAACATGGGTGTTCTGAAGCCACTGGTTGAATCTAAGTGGAATCTGAGACGATCATTTATTTTAATTGTTCAGATTGAGCTGAGATTAAATCTGTACTAAGAAACATTGGTGTTCTAAAGCTACTGGTTGAATCTAAGTGGGATCTGAGACGATCATTTTTTTTAATTGTTCAGATTGAGCTGAGATTTATTCTGTACTAAGAAACATGGGTGTTGTGAAGCTACTGGTTGAATCTAAGTGGGATCTGAGACAATTATTTTAAAAAAAAATTCAGATTGAGCTGAGATTAGTTCTGTACTAAGAAACATGGTTATTCTGAAGCTACTGGTTGAATCTAGGCGGACTCTGAGTTGATCTTTTTTTTAATTGTTCAGATTGAGCTGAGATTAATTCTGTACTAAGAAATATGGGTGTTCTAAAGCTACTGCTTGAATCTAGTGGGATCCGAGACGATTATAATTTAAAATTGTTCAGATTGAGCTGAGATTAAATCTGTACTAAGAAACATGGTTATTCTGAAGCTACTGGTTGAATCTAGGCGGACTCTGAGTTGATCTTTTTTTTAATGGTTCAGATTGAGCTGAGATTAATTCTGTACTAAGAAACATGGGTGCTCTGAAGCCACTGGTTGAATCTAAGTGGAATTTGAGACAATTATAATTTAAAATTGTTCAGATTGAGCTGAGATTAATTCTGTACTAAGAAAAATGGGTGTTGTGAAGCTGCTGGTTGAATCTAAGTTGGATCTGAGACGATCATTTTTTTTAATTGTTCAGATTGAGCTGAGATTAAATCTGTACTAAGAAACATGGGTGTTCTGAAGCCACTGGTTAAATCTAAGTGGAATTTGAGACAATTATAATTTAAAATTGTTCAGATTGAGCTGAGATTAATTCTGTACTAAGAAACATGGGTGTTGTGAAGCTACTGGTTGAATCTAAGTGGGATCTGAGACAATCATTTAAAAAAAAAATTCAGATTGAGCTGAGATTAGTTCTGTACGAAGAAACACGGGTGTTGTGAAGCTACTGGTCGAATCTAAGTCGAATCTAAGACGATTATAATTTAAAATTGTTCAGATTGAGCTGAGATTAATTCTGTACTAAAAAACATGGTTATTCTGAAGCTACTGGTTGAATCTAGGCGGACTCTGAGTTGATCATTTTTTTAATTGTTCAGATTGAGCTGAGATTAATTCTGTACTAAGAAATATGGGTGTTCTGAAACCACTGGTTGAATCTAGTGGGATACGAGCCGATTATAATTTAAAATTTTTCAGATTGAGCTGAGATTAATTCTGTACTAAGAAACATGGGTGTTGTGAAGCCACTGGTTGAATCTAAGTGGAATCTGAGATGATCATTTTTTTTTTATTGTTCAGATTGAGCTGAGATTAAATCTGTACTAAGAAACATGGGTGTTGTGAAGCTGCTGGTTGAATCTAAGTTGGATCTGAGACGATTATTTTTTTATTATTTTTCAGATTGAGCCGAGATTAAATCTGTACTAAGAACAATGGGTGTTCTAAAGCTACTGGTTGAATCTAAGTGGGATCTGAGACGATCATTTTTTTAATTGTTCAGATTGAGCTGAGATTAATTCTGTACTAAGAAACATGGGTGTTCTGAAGCCACTGGTTGAATCTAAGTGGAATTTGAGACAATTATAATTTAAAATTGTTCAGATTGAGCTGAGATTAATTCTGTACTAAGAAACATGGGTGTTGTGAAGCTCCTGGTTGAATCTAAGTGGGATCTGAGACGATCATTTTTTTTAATTGTTCAGATTGAGCTGAGATTAAATCTGTACTAAGAAACATGGTTGTTCTAAAGCTACTGGTTGAATCTAAGTGGGATCTGAGACGATCATTTTTTGAATTGTTCAGATTGAGCTGAGATTAAATCTGTACTAAGAAACATGGGTGTTCTGAAGCCACTGGTTGAATCTAAGTGGAATTTGAGACAATTATAATTTAAAATTGTTCAGATTGAGCTGAGATTAATTCTGTAATAAGAAACATGGGTGTTGTGAAGCTACTGGTTGAATCTAAGTGGGATCTGAGACAATCATTTAAAAAAAAATTCAGATTGAGCTGAGATTAGTTCTGTACGAAGAAACACGGGTGTTGTGAAGCTACTGGTCGAATCTAAGTCGAATCTAAGACGATTATAATTTAAAATTGTTCAGATTGAGCTGAGATTAATTCTGTACTAAAAAACATGGTTATTCTGAAGCTACTGGTTGAATCTAGGCGGACTCTGAGTTGATCATCTTTTTAATTGTTCAGATTGAGCTGAGATTAATTCTGTACTAAGAAACATTGGTGTTCTGAAGCCACTGGTTGAATCTAAGTGGAATCTGAGACAATTATATTTTAAAATTGTTCAGATTGAGCTGAGATTAGTTCTGTACTAAGAAACATGGGTGTTCTGAAGCTAAAGGTTGAATCTAAGTGGGATCTGAGACGATAATTTTTTTTAATTGTTCAGATTGAGCTGAGATTAGTTCTGTACTAAGAAACATGGGTATTCTGAAGCTACTGGTTGAATCTAAGTGGGATCTGAGACGATTATAATTTAAAATTGGTCAGATTGAGCTGAGATTAATTCTGTACTAAGAAACATGGGTGTTGTGAAGCTGTTGGTTGAATCTAAGTTGGATCTGAGACGATCATTTTTTTTAATTGTTCAGATTGAGCTGAGATTAAATCTGTACTAAGAAACATGGGTGTTCTAAAGCTACTGGTTGAATCTAAGTGGGATCTGAGACGATCATTTTTTGAATTGTTCAGATTGAGCTGAGATTAAATCTGTACTAAGAAACATGGGTGTTCTAAAGCTACTGGTTGAATCTAAGTGGGATCTGAGACGATTATAATTTAAAATTGTTCAGATTGAGCTGAGATTAATTCTGTACTAAGAAACATGGTTATTCTGAAAGCTACTGGTTGAATCTAGGCGGACTCTGAGTTGATCTTTTTTTTAATTGTTCAGATTGAGCTGAGATTAATTCTGTACTAAGAAATATGGGTGTTCTAAAGCTACTGCTTGAATCTAGTGGGATCCGAGACGATTATAATTTAAAATTTTTCAGATTGAGCTGCGATAAATTCTGTACTAAGAAACATGGTTATTCTGAAGCTACTGGTTGAATCTAGGCGGACTCTGAGTTGATCTTTTTTTTAATTGTTCAGATTGAGCTGAGATTAATTCTGTACTAAGAAACATGGGTGTTCTGAAGCTACTGGTTGAATCTAAGTGGGATCTGAGACGATCATTTTTTTTAATTGTTCAGATTGAGCTGAGATTAGTTCTGTACTAAGAAACATTGGTGTTCTGAAGATACTGGTTTAATCTAAGTGGGATCTGAGACGATTATAATTTAAAATTGTTCAGATTGAGCTGAGATTAATTCTGTACTAAGAAACATGGGTGTTGTGAAGCTGCTGGTTGAATCTAAGACGATAACTTTTTTTTAAAATTGTTCAGATTGAGCTGAGATTAAATCTGTACTAAGAAACATGGTTGTTCTAAAGCTACTGGTTGAATCTAAGTGGGATCTGAGACGATCATTTTTTGAATTGTTCAGATTGAGCTGAGATTAAATCTGTACTAAGAAACATGGGTGTTCTGAAGCCACTGGTTGAATCTAAGTGGAATTTGAGACAATTATAATTTAAAATTGTTCAGATTGAGCTGAGATTAATTCTGTACTAAGAAACATGGGTGTTGTGAAGCTACTGGTTGAATCTAAGTGGGATCTGAGACAATCATTTAAAAAAAAATTCAGATTGAGCTGAGATTAGTTCTGTACGAAGAAACACGGGTGTTGTGAAGCTACTGGTCGAATCTAAGTCGAATCTAAGACGATTATAATTTAAAATTGTTCAGATTGAGCTGAGATTAATTCTGTACTAAAAAACATGGTTATTCTGAAGCTACTGGTTGAATCTAGGCGGACTCTGAGTTGATCATCTTTTTAATTGTTCAGATTGAGCTGAGATTAATTCTGTACTAAGAAACATTGGTGTTCTGAAGCCACTGGTTGAATATAAGTGGAATCTGAGACAATTATATTTTAAAATTGTTCAGATTGAGCTGAGATTAGTTCTGTACTAAGAAACATGGGTGTTCTGAAGCTAAAGGTTGAATCTAAGTGGGATCTGAGACGATAATTTTTTTTAATTGTTCAGATTGAGCTGAGATTAGTTCTTTACTAAGAAACATGGGTATTCTGAAGCTACTGGTTGAATCTAAGTGGGATCTGAGACGATTATAATTTAAAATTGGTCAGATTGAGCTGAGATTAATTCTGTACTAAGAAACATGGGTGTTGTGAAGCTGTTGGTTGAATCTAAGTTGGATCTGAGACGATCATTTTTTTTAATTGTTCAGATTGAGCTGAGATTAAATCTGTACTAAGAAACATGGGTGTTCTAGAGCTACTGGTTGAATCTAAGTGGGATCTGAGACGATCATTTTTTGAATTGTTCAGATTGAGCTGAGATTAAATCTGTACTAAGAAACATGGGTGTTCTAAAGCTACTGGTTGAATCTAAGTGGGATCTGAGACGATTATAATTTAAAATTGTTCAGATTGAGCTGAGATTAATTCTGTACTAAGAAACATGGTTATTCTGAAAGCTACTGGTTGAATCTAGGCGGACTCTGAGTTGATCTTTTTTTTAATTGTTCAGATTGAGCTGAGATTAATTCTGTACTAAGAAATATGGGTGTTCTAAAGCTACTGCTTGAATCTAGTGGGATCCGAGACGATTATAATTTAAAAATTTTCAGATTGAGCTGAGATTAATTCTGTACTAAGAAACATGGTTATTCTGAAGCTACTGGTTGAATCTAGGCGGACTCTGAGTTGATCTTTTTTTTAATTGTTCAGATTGAGCTGAGATTAATTCTGTACTAAGAAACATGGGTGTTCTGAAGCTACTGGTTGAATCTAAGTGGGATCTGAGACGATCATTTTTTTTAATTGTTCAGATTGAGCTGAGATTAGTTCTGTACTAAGAAACATTGGTGTTCTGAAGCTACTGGTTTAATCTAAGTGGGATCTGAGACGAATATAATTTAAAATTGTTCAGATTGAGCTGAGATTAATTCTGTACTAAGAAACATGGGTGTTGTGAAGCTGCTGGTTGAATCTAAGACGATAACTTTTTTTTAATTGTTCAGATTGAGCTGAGATTAAATCTGTACTAAGAAACATGGGTGTTCTAAAGCTACTGGTTGAATCTAAGTGGGATCTGAGACGATCATTTTTTGAATTGTTCAGATTGAGCTGAGATTAAATCTGTACTAAGAAATATGGGTGTTCTGAAGCCACTGGTTGAATCTAAGTTGAATTTGAGACAATTATAATTTAAAATTGTTCAGATTGAGCTGAGATTAATTCTGTACTAAGAAACATTGGTGTTGTGAAGCTACTGGTTGAATCTAAGTGGGATCTGAGACAATCATTTAAAAAAAAAATTCAGATTGAGCTGAGATTAGTTCTGTACGAAGAAACACGGGTGTTGTGAAGCTACTGGTCGAATCTAAGTCGAATCTAAGACGATTATAATTTAAAATTGTTCAGATTGAGCTGAGATTAATTCTGTACTAAAAAACATGGTTATTCTGAAGCTACTGGTTGAATCTAGGCGGACTCTGAGTTGATCATTTTTTTAATTGTTCAGATTGAGCTGAGATTAATTCTGTACTAAGAAATATGGGTGTTCTGAAACCACTGGTTGAATCTAGTGGGATACGAGCCGATTATAATTTAAAATTTTTCAGATTGAGCTGAGATTAATTCTGTACTAAGAAACATGGGTGTTGTGAAGCCACTGGTTGAATCTAAGTGGAATCTGAGATGATCATTTTTTTTTTATTGTTCAGATTGAGCTGAGCTTAAATCTGTACTAAGAAACATGGGTGTTGTGAAGCTGCTGGTTGAATCTAAGTTGGATCTGAGAAGATCATTTTTTTATTATTTTTCAGATTGAGCTGAGATTAAATCTGTACTAAGAAACATGGGTGTTTTGAAGCTACTGGTTGAATCTAGTGGGATCTGATATGATCATTTTTTAAAATCTTTCAGATTGAGCTGAGATTAATTCTGTATTAAGAAACATGGGTGCTCTGAAGCCACTGGTTGAATCTAAGTGGAATTTGAGACGATTATAATTTAAAATTGTTCAGATTGAGCTGAGATTAATTCTGTACTTAGAAACATGGGTGTTGTGAAGCTGCTGGTTGAATCTAAGACGATAACTTTTTTTTAATTGTTCAGATTGAGCTGAGATTAAATCTGTACTAAGAAACATGGGTGTTCTAAAGCTACTGGTTGAATCTAAGTGGGATCTGAGACGATCATTTTTTGAATTGTTCAGATTGAGCTGAGATTAAATCTGTACTAAGAAATATGGGTGTTCTGAAGCCACTGGTTGAATCTAAGTTGAATTTGAGACAATTATAATTTAAAATTGTTCAGATTGAGCTAAGATTAATTCTGTACTAAGAAACATTGGTGTTGTGAAGCTACTGGTTGAATCTAAGTGGGATCTGAGACAATCATTTAAAAAAAAAATTCAGATTGAGCTGAGATTAGTTCTGTACGAAGAAACACGGGTGTTGTGAAGCTACTGGTCGAATCTAAGTCGAATCTAAGACGATTATAATTTAAAATTGTTCAGATTGAGCTGAGATTAATTCTGTACTAAAAAACATGGTTATTCTGAAGCTACTGGTTGAATCTAGGCGGACTCTGAGTTGATCATTTTTTTAATTGTTCAGATTGAGCTGAGATTAATTCTGTACTAAGAAATATGGGTGTTCTGAAACCACTGGTTGAATCTAGTGGGATACGAGCCGATTATAATTTAAAATTTTTCAGATTGAGCTGAGATTAATTCTGTACTAAGAAACATGGGTGTTGTGAAGCCACTGGTTGAATCTAAGTGGAATCTGAGATGATCATTTTTTTTTTATTGTTCAGATTGAGCTGAGATTAAATCTGTACTAAGAAACATGGGTGTTGTGAAGCTGCTGGTTGAATCTAAGTTGGATCTGAGAAGATCATTTTTTTATTATTTTTCAGATTGAGCTGAGATTAAATCTGTACTAAGAAACATGGGTATTCTTAAGCTACTGGTTGAATCTAAGTGGAATCTGAGACGATCATTTTTTTTTATTGTTCAGATTGAGCTAAGATTTAATCTGTACTAAGAAACATGGGTGTTTTGAAGCTACTGGTTGAATCTAGTGGGATCTGATATGATCATTTTTTAAAATCTTTCAGATTGAGCTGAGATTAATTCTGTATTAAGAAACATGGGTGCTCTGAAGCCACTGGTTGAATCTAAGTGGAATTTGAGACAATTATAATTTAAAATTGTTCAGATTGAGCTGAGATTAATTCTGTACTAAGATAAATGGGTGTTGTGAAGCTGCTGGTTGAATCTAAGTTGGATCTGAGACGATCATTTTTTTTAATTGTTCAGATTGAGCTGAGATTAAATCTGTACTAAGAAACATGGGTGTTCTGAAGCCACTGGTTAAATCTAAGTGGAATTTGAGACAATTATAATTTAAAATTGTTCAGATTGAGCTGAGATTAATTCTGTACTAAGAAACATGGGTGTTGTGAAGCTACTGGTTGAATCTAAGTGGGATCTGAGACAATCATTAAAAAAAAAAATTCAGATTGAGCTGAGATTAGTTCTGTACGAAGAAACACGGGTGTTGTGAAGCTACTGGTCGAATCTAAGTCGAATCTAAGACGATTATAATTTAAAATTGTTCAGATTGAGCTGAGATTAATTCTGTACTAAAAAACATGGTTATTCTGAAGCTACTGGTTGAATCTAGGCGGACTCTGAGTTGATCATTTTTTTAATTGTTCAGATTGAGCTGAGATTAATTCTGTACTAAGAAATATGGGTGTTCTGAAACCACTGGTTGAATCTAGTGGGATACGAGCCGATTATAATTTAAAATTTTTCAGATTGAGCTGAGATTAATTCTGTACTAAGAAACATGGGTGTTGTGAAGCCACTGGTTGAATCTAAGTGGAATCTGAGATGATCATTTTTTTTTTATTGTTCAGATTGAGCTGAGATTAAATCTGTACTAAGAAACATGGGTGTTGTGAAGCTGCTGGTTGAATCTAAGTTGGATCTGAGAAGATCATTTTTTTATTATTTTTCAGATTGAGCTGAGATTAAATCTGTACTAAGAAACATGGGTATTCTTAAGCTACTGGTTGAATCTAAGTGGAATCTGAGACGATCATTTTTTTTTATTGTTCAGATTGAGCTAAGATTTAATCTGTACTAAGAAACATGGGTGTTTTGAAGCTACTGGTTGAATCTAGTGGGATCTGATATGATCATTTTTTAAAATCTTTCAGATTGAGCTGAGATTAATTCTGTATTAAGAAACATGGGTGCTCTGAAGCCACTGGTTGAATCTAAGTGGAATTTGAGACAATTATAATTTAAAATTGTTCAGATTGAGCTGAGATTAATTCTGTACTAAGATAAATGGGTGTTGTGAAGCTGCTGGTTGAATCTAAGTTGGATCTGAGACGATCATTTTTTTTAATTGTTCAGATTGAGCTGAGATTAAATCTGTACTAAGAAACATGGGTGTTCTGAAGCCACTGGTTAAATCTAAGTGGAATTTGAGACAATTATAATTTAAAATTGTTCAGATTGAGCTGAGATTAATTCTGTACTAAGAAACATGGGTGTTGTGAAGCTACTGGTTGAATCTAAGTGGGATCTGAGACAATCATTAAAAAAAAAAATTCAGATTGAGCTGAGATTAGTTCTGTACGAAGAAACACGGGTGTTGTGAAGCTACTGGTCGAATCTAAGTCGAATCTAAGACGATTATAATTTAAAATTGTTCAGATTGAGCTGAGATTAATTCTGTACTAAAAAACATGGTTATTCTGAAGCTACTGGTTGAATCTAGGCGGACTCTGAGTTGATCATTTTTTTAATTGTTCAGATTGAGCTGAGATTAATTCTGTACTAAGAAATATGGGTGTTCTGAAACCACTGGTTGAATCTAGTGGGATACGAGCCGATTATAATTTAAAATTTTTCAGATTGAGCTGAGATTAATTCTGTACTAAGAAACATGGGTGTTGTGAAGCCACTGGTTGAATCTAAGTGGAATCTGAGATGATCATTTTTTTTTTATTGTTCAGATTGAGCTGAGATTAAATCTGTACTAAGAAACATGGGTGTTGTGAAGCTGCTGGTTGAATCTAAGTTGGATCTGAGACGATTATTTTTTTATTATTTTTCAGATTGAGCCGAGATTAAATCTGTACTAAGAACAATGGGTGTTCTAAAGCTACTGGTTGAATCTAAGTGGGATCTGAGACGATCATTTTTTTAATTGTTCAGATTGAGCTGAGATTAATTCTGTACTAAGAAACATGGGTGTTCTGAAGCCACTGGTTGAATCTAAGTGGAATTTGAGACAATTATAATTTAAAATTGTTCAGATTGAGCTGAGATTAATTCTGTACTAAGAAACATGGGTGTTGTGAAGCTGCTGGTTGAATCTAAGTGGGATCTGAGACGATCATTTTTTTTAATTGTTCAGATTGAGCTGAGATTAAATCTGTACTAAGAAACATGGGTGTTCTTAAGCTACTGGTTGAATCTAAGTGGGATCTGAGACGATCATTTTTTGAATTGTTCAGATTGAGCTGAGATTAAATCTGTACTAAGAAACATGGGTGTTCTGAAGCCACTGGTTGAATCTAAGTGGAATTTGAGACAATTATAATTTAAAATTGTTCAGATTGAGCTGAGATTAATTCTGTACTAAGAAACATGGGTGTTGTGAAGCTACTGGTTGAATCTAAGTGGGATCTGAGACAATCATTTAAAAAAAAATTCAGATTGAGCTGAGATTAGTTCTGTACGAAGAAACACGGGTGTTGTGAAGCTACTGGTCGAATCTAAGTCGAATCTAAGACGTTTATAATTTAAAATTGTTCAGATTGAGCTGAGATTAATTCTGTACTAAAAAACATGGTTATTCTGAAGCTACTGGTTGAATCTAGGCGGACTCTGAGTTGATCATCTTTTTAATTGTTCAGATTGAGCTGAGATTAATTCTGTACTAAGAAACATTGGTGTTCTGAAGCCACTGGTTGAATCTAAGTGGAATCTGAGACAATTATATTTTAAAATTGTTCAGATTGAGCTGAGATTAGTTCTGTACTAAGAAACATGGGTGTTCTGAAGCTAAAGGTTGAATCTAAGTGGGATCTGAGACGATAATTTTTTTTAATTGTTCAGATTGAGCTGAGATTAGTTCTGTACTAAGAAACATGGGTATTCTGAAGCTACTGGTTGAATCTAAGTGGGATCTGAGACGATTATAATTTAAAATTGGTCAGATTGAGCTGAGATTAATTCTGTACTAAGAAACATGGGTGTTGTGAAGCTGTTGGTTGAATCTAAGTTGGATCTGAGACGATCATTTTTTTTAATTGTTCAGATTGAGCTGAGATTAAATCTGTACTAAGAAACATGGGTGTTCTAAAGCTACTGGTTGAATCTAAGTGGGATCTGAGACGATCATTTTTTGAATTGTTCAGATTGAGCTGAGATTAAATCTGTACTAAGAAACATGGGTGTTCTAAAGCTACTGGTTGAATCTAAGTGGGATCTGAGACGATTATAATTTAAAATTGTTCAGATTGAGCTGAGATTAATTCTGTACTAAGAAACATGGTTATTCTGAAAGCTACTGGTTGAATCTAGGCGGACTCTGAGTTGATCTTTTTTTTAATTGTTCAGATTGAGCTGAGATTAATTCTGTACTAAGAAATATGGGTGTTCTAAAGCTACTGCTTGAATCTAGTGGGATCCGAGACGATTATAATTTAAAATTTTTCAGATTGAGCTGCGATAAATTCTGTACTAAGAAACATGGTTATTCTGAAGCTACTGGTTGAATCTAGGCGGACTCTGAGTTGATCTTTTTTTTAATTGTTCAGATTGAGCTGAGATTAATTCTGTACTAAGAAACATGGGTGTTCTGAAGCTACTGGTTGAATCTAAGTGGGATCTGAGACGATCATTTTTTTTAATTGTTCAGATTGAGCTGAGATTAGTTCTGTACTAAGAAACATTGGTGTTCTGAAGCTACTGGTTTAATCTAAGTGGGATCTGAGACGATTATAATTTAAAATTGTTCAGATTGAGCTGAGATTAATTCTGTACTAAGAAACATGGGTGTTGTGAAGCTGCTGGTTGAATCTAAGACGATAACTTTTTTTTAAAATTGTTCAGATTGAGCTGAGATTAAATCTGTACAAAGAAACATGGTTGTTCTAAAGCTACTGGTTGAATCTAAGTGGGATCTGAGACGATCATTTTTTGAATTGTTCAGATTGAGCTGAGATTAAATCTGTACTAAGAAACATGGGTGTTCTGAAGCCACTGGTTGAATCTAAGTGGAATTTGAGACAATTATAATTTAAAATTGTTCAGATTGAGCTGAGATTAATTCTGTACTAAGAAACATTGGTGTTGTGAAGCTACTGGTTGAATCTAAGTGGGATCTGAGACAATCATTTAAAAAAAAATTCAGATTGAGCTGAGATTAGTTCTGTACGAAGAAACACGGGTGTTGTGAAGCTACTGGTCGAATCTAAGTCGAATCTAAGACGATTATAATTTAAAATTGTTCAGATTGAGCTGAGATTAATTCTGTACTAAAAAACATGGTTATTCTGAAGCTACTGGTTGAATCTAGGCGGACTCTGAGTTGATCATCTTTTTAATTGTTCAGATTGAGCTGAGATTAATTCTGTACTAAGAAACATTGGTGTTCTGAAGCCACTGGTTGAATATAAGTGGAATCTGAGACAATTATATTTTAAAATTGTTCAGATTGAGCTGAGATTAGTTCTGTACTAAGAAACATGGGTGTTCTGAAGCTAAAGGTTGAATCTAAGTGGGATCTGAGACGATAATTTTTTTTAATTGTTCAGATTGAGCTGAGATTAGTTCTGTACTAAGAAACATGGGTATTCTGAAGCTACTGGTTGAATCTAAGTGGGATCTGAGACGATTATAATTTAAAATTGGTCAGATTGAGCTGAGATTAATTCTGTACTAAGAAACATGGGTGTTGTGAAGCTGTTGGTTGAATCTAAGTTGGATCTGAGACGATCATTTTTTTTAATTGTTCAGATTGAGCTGAGATTAAATCTGTACTAAGAAACATGGGTGTTCTAGAGCTACTGGTTGAATCTAAGTGGGATCTGAGACGATCATTTTTTGAATTGTTCAGATTGAGCTGAGATTAAATCTGTACTAAGAAACATGGGTGTTCTAAAGCTACTGGTTGAATCTAAGTGGGATCTGAGACGATTATAATTTAAAATTGTTCAGATTGAGCTGAGATTAATTCTGTACTAAGAAACATGGTTATTCTGAAAGCTACTGGTTGAATCTAGGCGGACTCTGAGTTGATCTTTTTTTTAATTGTTCAGATTGAGCTGAGATTAATTCTGTACTAAGAAATATGGGTGTTCTAAAGCTACTGCTTGAATCTAGTGGGATCCGAGACGATTATAATTTAAAAATTTTCAGATTGAGCTGAGATTAATTCTGTACTAAGAAACATGGTTATTCTGAAGCTACTGGTTGAATCTAGGCGGACTCTGAGTTGATCTTTTTTTTAATTGTTCAGATTGAGCTGAGATTAATTCTGTACTAAGAAACATGGGTGTTCTGAAGCTACTGGTTGAATCTAAGTTGGATCTGAGACGATTATAATTTAAAATTGTTCAGATTGAGCTGAGATTAATTCTGTACTAAGAAACATGGGTGTTGTGAAGCTGCTGGTTGAATCTAAGACGATAACTTTTTTTTAATTGTTCAGATTGAGCTGAGATTAAATCTGTACTAAGAAACATGGGTGTTCTAAAGCTACTGGTTGAATCTAAGTGGGATCTGAGACGATCATTTTTTTTAATTGTTCAGATTGAGCTGAGATTAGTTCTGTACTAAGAAACATTGGTGTTCTGAAGCTACTGGTTTAATCTAAGTGGGATCTGAGACGATTATAATTTAAAATTGTTCAGATTGAGCTGAGATTAATTCTGTACTAAGAAACATGGGTGTTGTGAAGCTGCTGGTTGAATCTAAGACGATAACTTTTTTTTAATTGTTCAGATTGAGCTGAGATTAAATCTGTACTAAGAAACATGGGTGTTCTAAAGCTACTGGTTGAATCTAAGTGGGATCTGAGACGATCATTTTTTGAATTGTTCAGATTGAGCTGAGATTAAATCTGTACTAAGAAATATGGGTGATCTGAAGCCACTGGTTGAATCTAAGTTGAATTTGAGACAATTATAATTTAAAATTGTTCAGATTGAGCTGAGATTAATTCTGTACTAAGAAACATTGGTGTTGTGAAGCTACTGGTTGAATCTAAGTGGGATCTGAGACAATCATTTAAAAAAAAATTCAGATTGAGCTGAGATTAGTTCTGTACGAAGAAACACGGGTGTTGTGAAGCTACTGGTCGAATCTAAGTCGAATCTAAGACGATTATAATTTAAAATTGTTCAGATTGAGCTGAGATTAATTCTGTACTAAAAAACATGGTTATTCTGAAGCTACTGGTTGAATCTAGGCGGACTCTGAGTTGATCATTTTTTTAATTGTTCAGATTGAGCTGAGATTAATTCTGTACTAAGAAATATGGGTGTTCTGAAACCACTGGTTGAATCTAGTGGGATACGAGCCGATTATAATTTAAAATTTTTCAGATTGAGCTGAGATTAATTCTGTACTAAGAAACATGGGTGTTGTGAAGCCACTGGTTGAATCTAAGTGGAATCTGAGATGATCATTTTTTTTTTATTGTTCAGATTGAGCTGAGATTAAATCTGTACTAAGAAACATGGGTGTTGTGAAGCTGCTGGTTGAATCTAAGTTGGATCTGAGACGATTATTTTTTTATTATTTTTCAGATTGAGCCGAGATTAAATCTGTACTAAGAACAATGGGTGTTCTAAAGCTACTGGTTGAATCTAAGTGGGATCTGAGACGATCATTTTTTTAATTGTTCAGATTGAGCTGAGATTAATTCTGTACTAAGAAACATGGGTGTTCTGAAGCCACTGGTTGAATCTAAGTGGAATTTGAGACAATTATAATTTAAAATTGTTCAGATTGAGCTGAGATTAATTCTGTACTAAGAAACATGGGTGTTGTGAAGCTGCTGGTTGAATCTAAGTGGGATCTGAGACGATCATTTTTTTTAATTGTTCAGATTGAGCTGAGATTAAATCTGTACTAAGAAACATGGGTGTTCTTAAGCTACTGGTTGAATCTAAGTGGGATCTGAGACGATCATTTTTTGAATTGTTCAGATTGAGCTGAGATTAAATCTGTACTAAGAAACATGGGTGTTCTGAAGCCACTGGTTGAATCTAAGTGGAATTTGAGACAATTATAATTTAAAATTGTTCAGATTGAGCTGAGATTAATTCTGTACTAAGAAACATGGGTGTTGTGAAGCTACTGGTTGAATCTAAGTGGGATCTGAGACAATCATTTAAAAAAAAATTCAGATTGAGCTGAGATTAGTTCTGTACGAAGAAACACGGGT
Source organism: Asterias amurensis (assembly GCF_032118995.1). Taxonomy (NCBI): domain Eukaryota; kingdom Metazoa; phylum Echinodermata; class Asteroidea; order Forcipulatida; family Asteriidae; genus Asterias; species Asterias amurensis. The sequence continues at coordinate 10,291,258 of NC_092662.1, read as the reverse complement.
GTTGTGAAGCTACTGGTCGAATCTAAGTCGAATCTAAGACGTTTATAATTTAAAATTGTTCAGATTGAGCTGAGATTAATTCTGTACTAAAAAACATGGTTATTCTGAAGCTACTGGTTGAATCTAGGCGGACTCTGAGTTGATCATCTTTTTAATTGTTCAGATTGAGCTGAGATTAATTCTGTACTAAGAAACATTGGTGTTCTGAAGCCACTGGTTGAATCTAAGTGGAATCTGAGACAATTATATTTTAAAATTGTTCAGATTGAGCTGAGATTAGTTCTGTACTAAGAAACATGGGTGTTCTGAAGCTAAAGGTTGAATCTAAGTGGGATCTGAGACGATTATAATTTAAAATTGGTCAGATTGAGCTGAGATTAATTCTGTACTAAGAAACATGGGTGTTGTGAAGCTGTTGGTTGAATCTAAGTTGGATCTGAGACGATCATTTTTTTTAATTGTTCAGATTGAGCTGAGATTAAATCTGTACTAAGAAACATGGGTGTTCTAAAGCTACTGGTTGAATCTAAGTGGGATCTGAGACGATCATTTTTTGAATTGTTCAGATTGAGCTGAGATTAAATCTGTACTAAGAAACATGGGTGTTCTAAAGCTACTGGTTGAATCTAAGTGGGATCTGAGACGATTATAATTTAAAATTGTTCAGATTGAGCTGAGATTAATTCTGTACTAAGAAACATTGTTATTCTGAAAGCTACTGGTTGAATCTAAGTTGAATTTGAGACAATTATAATTTAAAATTGTTCAGATTGAGCTGAGATTAATTCTGTACTAAGAAACATTGGTGTTGTGAAGCTACTGGTTGAATCTAAGTGGGATCTGAGACAATCATTTAAAAAAAAAATTCAGATTGAGCTGAGATTAGTTCTGTACGAAGAAACACGGGTGTTGTGAAGCTACTGGTCGAATCTAAGTCGAATCTAAGACGATTATAATTTAAAATTGTTCAGATTGAGCTGAGATTAATTCTGTACTAAAAAACATGGTTATTCTGAAGCTACTGGTTGAATCTAGGCGGACTCTGAGTTGATCATTTTTTTAATTGTTCAGATTGAGCTGAGATTAATTCTGTACTAAGAAATATGGGTGTTCTGAAACCACTGGTTGAATCTAGTGGGATACGAGCCGATTATAATTTAAAATTTTTCAGATTGAGCAGAGATTAATTCTGTACTAAGAAACATGGGTGTTGTGAAGCCACTGGTTGAATCTAAGTGGAATCTGAGATGATCATTTTTTTTTTATTGTTCAGATTGAGCTGAGATTAAATCTGTACTAAGAAACATGGGTGTTGTGAAGCTGCTGGTTGAATCTAAGTTGGATCTGAGAAGATCATTTTTTTATTATTTTTCAGATTGAGCTGAGATTAAATCTGTACTAAGAAACATGGGTATTCTTAAGCTACTGGTTGAATCTAAGTGGAATCTGAGACGATCATTTTTTTTTATTGTTCAGATTGAGCTAAGATTTAATCTGTACTAAGAAACATGGGTGTTTTGAAGCTACTGGTTGAATCTAAGTGGGATCTGATATGATCATTTTTTAAAATCTTTCAGATTGAGCTGAGATTATTTCTGTACTAAGAAACATTGGTGTTCTGAAGCCACTGGTTGAATCTAAGTGGAATCTGAGAAGATTATAATTTAAAATTGGTCAGATTGAGCTGAGATTAATTCTGTACTAAGAAACATGGGTGTTGTGAAGCCACTGGTTGAATCTAAGTGGAATCTGAGATGATCATTTTTTTTTTTATTGTTCAGATTGAGCTGAGATTAAATCTGTACTAAGAAACATGGGTGTTGTGAAGCTGCTGGTTGAATCTAAGTTGGATCTGAGAAGATCATTTTTTTATTATTTTTCAGATTGAGCTGAGATTAAATCTGTACTAAGAAACATGGGTATTCTTAAGCTACTGGTTGAATCTAAGTGGAATCTGAGACGATCATTTTTTTTTATTGTTCAGATTGAGCTAAGATTTAATCTGTACTAAGAAACATGGGTGTTTTGAAGCTACTGGTTGAATCTAAGTGGGATCTGATATGATCATTTTTTAAAATCTTTCAGATTGAGCTGAGATTATTTCTGTACTAAGAAACATTGGTGTTCTGAAGCCACTGGTTGAATCTAAGTGGAATCTGAGAAGATTATAATTTAAAATTGGTCAGATTGAGCTGAGATTAATTCTGTACTAAGAAACATTGGTGTTGTGAAGCTACTGGTTGAATCTAAGTGGGATCTGAGACAATCATTTAAAAAAAAATTCAGATTGAGCTGAGATTAGTTCTGTACGAAGAAACACGGGTGTTGTGAAGCTACTGGTCGAATCTAAGTCGAATCTAAGACGATTATAATTTAAAATTGTTCAGATTGAGCTGAGATTAATTCTGTACTAAAAAACATGGTTATTCTGAAGCTACTGGTTGAATCTAGGCGGACTCTGAGTTGATCATTTTTTTAATTGTTCAGATTGAGCTGAGATTAATTCTGTACTAAGAAATATGGGTGTTCTGAAACCACTGGTTGAATCTAGTGGGATACGAGCCGATTATAATTTAAAATTTTTCAGATTGAGCTGAGATTAATTCTGTACTAAGAAACATGGGTGTTGTGAAGCCACTGGTTGAATCTAAGTGGAATCTGAGATGATCATTTTTTTTTTATTGTTCAGATTGAGCTGAGATTAAATCTGTACTAAGAAACATGGGTGTTGTGAAGCTGCTGGTTGAATCTAAGTTGGATCTGAGACGATTATTTTTTTATTATTTTTCAGATTGAGCCGAGATTAAATCTGTACTAAGAACAATGGGTGTTCTAAAGCTACTGGTTGAATCTAAGTGGGATCTGAGACGATCATTTTTTTAATTGTTCAGATTGAGCTGAGATTAATTCTGTACTAAGAAACATGGGTGTTCTGAAGCCACTGGTTGAATCTAAGTGGAATTTGAGACAATTATAATTTAAAATTGTTCAGATTGAGCTGAGATTAATTCTGTACTAAGAAACATGGGTGTTGTGAAGCTGCTGGTTGAATCTAAGTGGGATCTGAGACGATCATTTTTTTTAATTGTTCAGATTGAGCTGAGATTAAATCTGTACTAAGAAACATGGGTGTTCTTAAGCTACTGGTTGAATCTAAGTGGGATCTGAGACGATCATTTTTTGAATTGTTCAGATTGAGCTGAGATTAAATCTGTACTAAGAAACATGGGTGTTCTGAAGCCACTGGTTGAATCTAAGTGGAATTTGAGACAATTATAATTTAAAATTGTTCAGATTGAGCTGAGATTAATTCTGTACTAAGAAACATGGGTGTTGTGAAGCTACTGGTTGAATCTAAGTGGGATCTGAGACAATCATTTAAAAAAAAATTCAGATTGAGCTGAGATTAGTTCTGTACGAAGAAACACGGGTGTTGTGAAGCTACTGGTCGAATCTAAGTCGAATCTAAGACGTTTATAATTTAAAATTGTTCAGATTGAGCTGAGATTAATTCTGTACTAAAAAACATGGTTATTCTGAAGCTACTGGTTGAATCTAGGCGGACTCTGAGTTGATCATCTTTTTAATTGTTCAGATTGAGCTGAGATTAATTCTGTACTAAGAAACATTGGTGTTCTGAAGCCACTGGTTGAATCTAAGTGGAATCTGAGACAATTATATTTTAAAATTGTTCAGATTGAGCTGAGATTAGTTCTGTACTAAGAAACATGGGTGTTCTGAAGCTAAAGGTTGAATCTAAGTGGGATCTGAGACGATTATAATTTAAAATTGGTCAGATTGAGCTGAGATTAATTCTGTACTAAGAAACATGGGTGTTGTGAAGCTGTTGGTTGAATCTAAGTTGGATCTGAGACGATCATTTTTTTTAATTGTTCAGATTGAGCTGAGATTAAATCTGTACTAAGAAACATGGGTGTTCTAAAGCTACTGGTTGAATCTAAGTGGGATCTGAGACGATCATTTTTTGAATTGTTCAGATTGAGCTGAGATTAAATCTGTACTAAGAAACATGGGTGTTCTAAAGCTACTGGTTGAATCTAAGTGGGATCTGAGACGATTATAATTTAAAATTGTTCAGATTGAGCTGAGATTAATTCTGTACTAAGAAACATTGTTATTCTGAAAGCTACTGGTTGAATCTAAGTTGAATTTGAGACAATTATAATTTAAAATTGTTCAGATTGAGCTGAGATTAATTCTGTACTAAGAAACATTGGTGTTGTGAAGCTACTGGTTGAATCTAAGTGGGATCTGAGACAATCATTTAAAAAAAAAATTCAGATTGAGCTGAGATTAGTTCTGTACGAAGAAACACGGGTGTTGTGAAGCTACTGGTCGAATCTAAGTCGAATCTAAGACGATTATAATTTAAAATTGTTCAGATTGAGCTGAGATTAATTCTGTACTAAAAAACATGGTTATTCTGAAGCTACTGGTTGAATCTAGGCGGACTCTGAGTTGATCATTTTTTTAATTGTTCAGATTGAGCTGAGATTAATTCTGTACTAAGAAATATGGGTGTTCTGAAACCACTGGTTGAATCTAGTGGGATACGAGCCGATTATAATTTAAAATTTTTCAGATTGAGCAGAGATTAATTCTGTACTAAGAAACATGGGTGTTGTGAAGCCACTGGTTGAATCTAAGTGGAATCTGAGATGATCATTTTTTTTTTATTGTTCAGATTGAGCTGAGATTAAATCTGTACTAAGAAACATGGGTGTTGTGAAGCTGCTGGTTGAATCTAAGTTGGATCTGAGAAGATCATTTTTTTATTATTTTTCAGATTGAGCTGAGATTAAATCTGTACTAAGAAACATGGGTATTCTTAAGCTACTGGTTGAATCTAAGTGGAATCTGAGACGATCATTTTTTTTTATTGTTCAGATTGAGCTAAGATTTAATCTGTACTAAGAAACATGGGTGTTTTGAAGCTACTGGTTGAATCTAAGTGGGATCTGATATGATCATTTTTTAAAATCTTTCAGATTGAGCTGAGATTATTTCTGTACTAAGAAACATTGGTGTTCTGAAGCCACTGGTTGAATCTAAGTGGAATCTGAGAAGATTATAATTTAAAATTGGTCAGATTGAGCTGAGATTAATTCTGTACTAAGAAACATGGGTGTTGTGAAGCCACTGGTTGAATCTAAGTGGAATCTGAGATGATCATTTTTTTTTTATTGTTCAGATTGAGCTGAGATTAAATCTGTACTAAGAAACATGGGTGTTGTGAAGCTGCTGGTTGAATCTAAGTTGGATCTGAGAAGATCATTTTTTTATTATTTTTCAGATTGAGCTGAGATTAAATCTGTACTAAGAAACATGGGTATTCTTAAGCTACTGGTTGAATCTAAGTGGAATCTGAGACGATCATTTTTTTTTATTGTTCAGATTGAGCTAAGATTTAATCTGTACTAAGAAACATGGGTGTTTTGAAGCTACTGGTTGAATCTAAGTGGGATCTGATATGATCATTTTTTAAAATCTTTCAGATTGAGCTGAGATTATTTCTGTACTAAGAAACATTGGTGTTCTGAAGCCACTGGTTGAATCTAAGTGGAATCTGAGAAGATTATAATTTAAAATTGGTCAGATTGAGCTGAGATTAATTCTGTACTAAGAAACATGGGTGTTGTGAAGCTGTTGGTTGAATCTAAGTTGGATCTGAGACGATCATTTTTTTTAATTGTTCAGAAAGAGCTGAGATTAAATCTGTACTAAGAAACATGGGTGTTCTAAAGCTACTGGTTGAATCTAAATGGGATCTGAGACGATCATTTTTTGAATTGTTCAGATTGAGCTGAGATTAAATCTGTACTAAGAAACATGGGTGTTCTAAAGCTACTGGTTGAATCTAAGTGGGATCTGAGACGATTATAATTTAAAATTGTTCAGATTGAGCTGAGATTAATTCTGTACTAAGAAACATGGTTATTCTGAAAGCTACTGGTTGAATCTAGGCGGACTCTGAGTTGATCTTTTTTTTAATTGTTCAGATTGAGCTGAGATTAATTCTGTACTAAGAAATATGGGTGTTCTAAAGCTACTGGTTGAATCTAGTGGGATCCGAGACGATTATAATTTAAAATTTTTCAGATTGAGCTGAGATTAATTCTGTACTAAGAAACATGGATATTCTGAAGCTACTGGTTGAATCTAGGCGGACTCTGAGTTGATCTTTTTTTTAATTGTTCAGATTGAGCTGAGATTAATTCTGTACTAAGAAACATGGGTGTTCTAAAGCTACTGGTTGAATCTAAGTGGGATCTGAGACGATTATAATTTAAAATTGTTCAGATTGAGCTGAGATTAATTCTGTACTAAGAAACATGGGTGTTCTGAAGCTACTGGTTGAATCTAAGTGGGATCTGAGACGATCATTTTTTTTAATTGTTCAGATTGAGCTGAGATTAGTTCTGTACTAAGAAACATTGGTTTTCTGAAGCTACTGGTTTAATCTAAGTGGGATCTGAGACGATCATTTATTTTAATTGTTCAGATTGAGCTGAGATTAAATCTGTACTAAGAAACATGGGTGTTCTAAAGCTACTGCTTGAATCTAGTGGGATCCGAGACGATTATAATTTAAAATTTTTCAGATTGAGCTGAGATTAATTCTGTACTAAGAAACATGGTTATTCTGAAGCTACTGGTTGAATCTAGGCGGACTCTGAGTTGATCTTTTTTTTAATTGTTCAGATCGAGCTGAGATTAATTCTGTACTAAGAAACATGGGTGTTCTGAAGCTACTGGTTGAATCTAAGTGGGATCTGAGACGATCATTTTTTTTAATTGTTCAGATTGAGCTGAGATTAAATCTGTACTAAGAAACATGGGTGTTGTGAAGCTGCTGGTTGAATCTAAGTTGGAACTGAGACGACCATTTTTTTATTATTTTTCAGATTGAGCTGAGATTAAATCTGTACTAAGAAACATGGATATTCTAAAGCTCCTGTTGAATCTAAGTGGGATCTGAGACGATTATAATTTAAAATTGTTCAGATTGAGCTGAGATTAATTCTGTACTAAGAAACATGGGTGTTGTGAAGCTGCTGGTTGAATCAAAGTTGGATCTGAGACGTTTATTTTTTTATTATTTTTCAGATTGACCTGAGATTAAATCTGTACTAAGAACAATGGGTGTTCTAAAGCTACTGGTTGAATCTAAGTGGGATCTGAGACGATCATTTTTTTAATTGTTCAGATTGAGCTGAGATTAATTCTGTACTTAAGAAACATGGTTATTCTGAAGCCACTGGTTGAATCTAAGTGGAATTTGAGACAATTGTAATTTAAAATTGTTCAGATTGAGCTGAGATTAATTCTGTACTAAGAAACATGGGTGTTGTGAAGCTACTGGTTGAATCTAAGTGGGATCTGAGAAAATTATTTTAAAACAAAATTCAGATTGAGCTGAGATTAGTTCTGTACTAAGAAACACGGGTGTTGTGAAGCTACTGGTCGAATCTAAGTCGAATCTAAGACGATTATAATTTAAAATTGTTCTGATTGAGCTGAGATTAATTCTGTACTAAAAAACATGGTTATTCTGAAGCTACTGGTTGAATCTAGGCGGACTCTGAGTTGATCATTTTTTAATTGTTCAGATTGAGCTGAGATTAATTCTGTACTAAGAAATATGGGTGTTCTGAAACCACTGGTTGAATCTAGTGGGATACGAGACGATTATAATTTAAAATTTTCAGATTGAGCTGAGATTATTTCTGTACTAAGAAACATGGGTGTTCTAAAGCCACTGGTTGAATCTAAGTGGAATCTGAGATGATCATTTTATTTTTATTGTTCAGATTGAGCTGAGATTAATTCTGTACTTAGAAACATGGGTGTTGTGAAGCTACTGGTTGAATCTAAGTGGGATCTGAGAAAATTATTTTTAAAAAAAATTCAGATTGAGCTGAGATTAGTTCTGTTCTAAGAAACATGGTTATTCTGAAAGCTACTGGTTGAATCTAGGCGGACTCTGAGTTGATCTTTTTTTTAATTTTTCAGATTGAGCTGAGATTAATTCTGTACTAAGAAATATGGGTGTTCTAAAGCTACTGGTTGAATCTAGTGGGATCCGAGACGATTATAATTTAAAATTTTTCAGATTGAGCTGAGATTAATTCTGTACTAAGAAACATGGTTATTCTGAAGCTACTGGTTGAATCTAGGCGGACTCTGAGTTGATCTTTTTTTTAATTGTTCAGATTGAGCTGAGATTAATTCTGTACTAAGAAATATGGGTGTTCTAAAGCTACTGGTTGAATCTAAGTGGGATCCGAGACGATTATAATTTAAAATTTTTCAGATTGAGCTGAGATTAATTCTGTACTAAGAAACATGGTTGTCTGAAGCTACTGGTTGAATCTAGGCGGACTCTGAGTTGATCTTTTTTTTAATTGTTCAGATTGAGCTGGGATTAATTCTGTACTAAGAAACATGGGTGTTCTGAAGCTACTGGTTGAATCTAAGTGGGATCTGAGACGATCATTTATTTTAATTGTTCAGATTGAGCTGAGATTAAATCTGTACTAAGAAACATTGGTGTTCTAAAGCTACTGGTTGAATCTAAGTTGGATCTGAGACGATCATTTTTTTTAATTGTTCAGATTGAGCTGAGATTTATTGTGTACTAAGAAACATGGGTGTTGTGAAGCTACTGGTTGAATCTAAGTGGGATCTGAGACAATTATTTTAAAAAAAAATTCAGATTGAGCTGAGATTAGTTCTGTACTAAGAAACATGGTTATTCTGAAGCTACTGGTTGAATCTAGGCGGACTCTGAGTTGATCTTTTTTTTAATTGTTCAGATTGAGCTGAGATTAAATCTGTACTAAGAAACATGGGTGTTCTAAAGCTACTGCTTGAATCTAGTGGGATCCGAGACGATTATAATTTAAAATTTTTCAGATTGAGCTGAGATTAATTCTGTACTAAGAAACATGGTTATTCTGAAGCTACTGGTTGAATCTAGGCGGACTCTGAGTTGATCTTTTTTTTAATTGTTCAGATTGAGCTGAGATTAATTCTGTACTAAGAAACATGGGTGTTCTGAAGCTACTGGTTGAATCTAAGTGGGATCTGAGACGATCATTTTTTTTAATTGTTCAGATTGAGCTGAGATTAAATCTGTACTAAGAAACATGGGTGTTGTGAAGCTGCTGGTTGAATCTAAGTTGGAACTGAGACGACCATTTTTTTATTATTTTTCAGATTGAGCTGAGATTAAATCTGTACTAAGAAACATGGATATTCTAAAGCTCCTGTTGAATCTGAGTGGGATCTGAGACGATTATAATTTAAAATTGTTCAGATTGAGCTGAGATTAATTCTGTACTAAGAAACATGGGTGTTGTGAAGCTGCTGGTTGAATCAAAGTTGGATCTGAGACGATTATTTTTTTATTATTTTTCAGATTGAGCTGAGATTAAATCTGTACTAAGAACAATGGGTGTTCTAAAGCTACTGGTTGAATCTAAGTGGAATTTGAGACAATTGTAATTTAAAATTGTTCAGACTGAGCTGAGATTAATTCTGTACTAAGAAACATGGGTGTTGTGAAGCTACTGGTTGAATCTAAGTGGGATCTGAGACAATTATTTTAAAACAAAATTCAGATTGAGCTGAGATTAGTTCTGTACTAAGAAACACGGGTGTTGTGAAGCTACTGGTCGAATCTAAGTCGAATCTAAGACGATTATAATTTAAAATTGTTCTGATTGAGCTGAGATTAATTCTGTACTAAGAAATATGGGTGTTCTGAAACCACTGGTTGAATCTAGTGGGATACGAGCCGATTATAATTTAAAATTTTTCAGATTGAGCTGAGATTAATTCTGTACTAAGAAACATGGGTGTTGTGAAGCCACTGGTTGAATCTAAGTGGAATCTGAGATGATCATTTTTTTTTTATTGTTCAGATTGAGCTGAGATTAAATCTGTACTAAGAAACATGGGTGTTGTGAAGCTGCTGGTTGAATCTAAGTTGGATCTGAGAAGATCATTTTTTTATTATTGTTCAGATTGAGCTGAGATTAAATCTGTACTAAGAAACATGGGTATTCTTAAGCTACTGGTTGAATCTAAGTGGAATCTGAGACGATCATTTTTTTTTATTGTTCAGATTGAGCTAAGATTTAATCTGTACTAAGAAACATGGGTGTTTTGAAGCTACTGGTTGAATCTAGTGGGATCTGATATGATCATTTTTTAAAATCTTTCAGATTGAGCTGAGATTAATTCTGTACTAAGAAACATGGGTGCTCTGAAGCCACTGGTTGAATCTAAGTGGAATTTGAGACAATTATAATTTAAAATTGTTCAGATTGAGCTGAGGTTAATTCTGTACTAAGATAAATGGGTGTTGTGAAGCTGCTGGTTGAATCTAAGTTGGATCTGAGACGATCATTTTTTTTAATTGTTCAGATTGAGCTGAGATTAAATCTGTACTAAGAAACATGGGTGTTCTGAAGCCACTGGTTAAATCTAAGTGGAATTTGAGACAATTATAATTTAAAATTGTTCAGATTGAGCTGAGATTAATTCTGTACTAAGAAACATGGGTGTTGTGAAGCTACTGGTTGAATCTAAGTGGGATCTGAGACAATCATTAAAAAAAAAAATTCAGATTGAGCTGAGATTAGTTCTGTACGAAGAAACACGGGTGTTGTGAAGCTACTGGTCGAATCTAAGTCGAATCTAAGACGATTATAATTTAAAATTGTTCAGATTGAGCTGAGATTAATTCTGTACTAAAAAACATGGTTATTCTGAAGCTACTGGTTGAATCTAGGCGGACTCTGAGTTGATCATTTTTTTAATTGTTCAGATTGAGCTGAGATTAATTCTGTACTAAGAAATATGGGTGTTCTGAAACCACTGGTTGAATCTAGTGGGATACGAGCCGATTATAATTTAAAATTGTTCAGATTGAGCTGAGATTAAATCTGTACTAAGAAACATGGGTGTTCTTAAGCTACTGGTTGAATCTAAGTGGGATCTGAGACGATCATTTTTTGAATTGTTCAGATTGAGCTGAGATTAAATCTGTACTAAGAAACATGGGTGTTCTGAAGCCACTGGTTGAATCTAAGTGGAATTTGAGACAATTATAATTTAAAATTGTTCAGATTGAGCTGAGATTAATTCTGTACTAAGAAACATGGGTGTTGTGAAGCTACTGGTTGAATCTAAGTGGGATCTGAGACAATCATTTAAAAAAAAATTCAGATTGAGCTGAGATTAGTTCTGTACGAAGAAACACGGGTGTTGTGAAGCTACTGGTCGAATCTAAGTAGAATCTAAGACGTTTATAATTTAAAATTGTTCAGATTGAGCTGAGATTAATTCTGTACTAAAAAACATGGTTATTCTGAAGCTACTGGTTGAATCTAGGCGGACTCTGAGTTGATCATCTTTTTAATTGTTCAGATTGAGCTGAGATTAATTCTGTACTAAGAAACATTGGTGTTCTGAAGCCACTGGTTGAATCTAAGTGGAATCTGAGACAATTATATTTTAAAATTGTTCAGATTGAGCTGAGATTAGTTCTGTACTAAGAAACATGGGTGTTCTGAAGCTAAAGGTTGAATCTAAGTGGGATCTGAGACGATAATTTTTTTTAATTGTTCAGATTGAGCTGAGATTAGTTCTGTACTAAGAAACATGGGTATTCTGAAGCTACTGGTTGAATCTAAGTGGGATCTGAGACGATTATAATTTAAAATTGGTCAGATTGAGCTGAGATTAATTCTGTACTAAGAAACATGGGTGTTGTGAAGCTGTTGGTTGAATCTAAGTTGGATCTGAGACGATCATTTTTTTTAATTGTTCAGATTGAGCTGAGATTAAATCTGTACTAAGAAACATGGGTGTTGTGAAGCTGTTGGTTGAATCTAAGTTGGATCTGAGACGATCATTTTTTGAATTGTTCAGATTGAGCTGAGATTAAATCTGTACTAAGAAACATGGGTGTTCTAAAGCTACTGGTTGAATCTAAGTGGGATCTGAGACGATTATAATTTAAAATTGTTCAGATTGAGCTGAGATTAATTCTGTACTAAGAAACATGGTTATTCTGAAAGCTACTGGTTGAATCTAGGCGGACTCTGAGTTGATCTTTTTTTTAATTGTTCAGATTGAGCTGAGATTAATTCTGTACTAAGAAATATGGGTGTTCTAAAGCTACTGCTTGAATCTAGTGGGATCCGAGACGATTATAATTTAAAATTTTTCAGATTGAGCTGCGATAAATTCTGTACTAAGAAACATGGTTATTCTGAAGCTACTGGTTGAATCTAGGCGGACTCTGAGTTGATCTTTTTTTTAATTGTTCAGATTGAGCTGAGATTAATTCTGTACTAAGAAACATGGGTGTTCTGAAGCTACTGGTTGAATCTAAGTGGGATCTGAGACGATCATTTTTTTTAATTGTTCAGATTGAGCTGAGATTAGTTCTGTACTAAGAAACATTGGTGTTCTGAAGCTACTGGTTTAATCTAAGTGGGATCTGAGACGATTATAATTTAAAATTGTTCAGATTGAGCTGAGATTAATTCTGTACTAAGAAACATGGGTGTTGTGAAGCTGCTGGTTGAATCTAAGACGATAACTTTTTTTTAAAATTGTTCAGATTGAGCTGAGATTAAATCTGTACTAAGAAACATGGTTGTTCTAAAGCTACTGGTTGAATCTAAGTGGGATCTGAGACGATCATTTATTGAATTGTTCAGATTGAGCTGAGATTAAATCTGTACTAAGAAACATGGGTGTTCTGAAGCCACTGGTTGAATCTAAGTGGAATTTGAGACAATTATAATTTAAAATTGTTCAGATTGAGCTGAGATTAATTCTGTACTAAGAAACATGGGTGTTGTGAAGCTACTGGTTGAATCTAAGTGGGATCTGAGACAATCATTTAAAAAAAAATTCAGATTGAGCTGAGATTAGTTCTGTACGAAGAAACACGGGTGTTGTGAAGCTACTGGTCGAATCTAAGTCGAATCTAAGACGATTATAATTTAAAATTGTTCAGATTGAGCTGAGATTAATTCTGTACTAAAAAACATGGTTATTCTGAAGCTACTGGTTGAATCTAGGCGGACTCTGAGTTGATCATCTTTTTAATTGTTCAGATTGAGCTGAGATTAATTCTGTACTAAGAAACATTGGTGTTCTGAAGCCACTGGTTGAATATAAGTGGAATCTGAGACAATTATATTTTAAAATTGTTCAGATTGAGCTGAGATTAGTTCTGTACTAAGAAACATGGGTGTTCTGAAGCTAAAGGTTGAATCTAAGTGGGATCTGAGACATTAATTTTTTTTAATTGTTCAGATTGAGCTGAGATTAGTTCTGTACTAAGAAACATGGGTATTCTGAAGCTACTGGTTGAATCTAAGTGGGATCTGAGACGATTATAATTTAAAATTGGTCAGATTGAGCTGAGATTAATTCTGTACTAAGAAACATGGGTGTTGTGAAGCTGTTGGTTGAATCTAAGTTGGATCTGAGACGATCATTTTTTTTAATTGTTCAGATTGAGCTGAGATTAAATCTGTACTAAGAAACATGGGTGTTCTAGAGCTACTGGTTGAATCTAAGTGGGATCTGAGACGATCATTTTTTGAATTGTTCAGATTGAGCTGAGATTAAATCTGTACTAAGAAACATGGGTGTTCTAAAGCTACTGGTTGAATCTAAGTGGGATCTGAGACGATTATAATTTAAAATTGTTCAGATTGAGCTGAGATTAATTCTGTACTAAGAAACATGGTTATTCTGAAAGCTACTGGTTGAATCTAGGCGGACTCTGAGTTGATCTTTTTTTTAATTGTTCAGATTGAGCTGAGATTAATTCTGTACTAAGAAATATGGGTGTTCTAAAGCTACTGCTTGAATCTAGTGGGATCCGAGACGATTATAATTTAAAATTTTTCAGATTGAGCTGAGATTAATTCTGTACTAAGAAACATGGTTATTCTGAAGCTACTGGTTGAATCTAAGTGGGATCTGAGACGATCATTTTTTTTAATTGTTCAGATTGAGCTGAGATTAGTTCTGTACTAAGAAACATTGGTGTTCTGAAGCTACTGGTTTAATCTAGGCGGACTCTGAGTTGATCTTTTTTTTAATTGTTCAGATTGAGCTGAGATTAATTCTGTACTAAGAAACATGGGTGTTCTGAAGCTACTGGTTGAATCTAAGTGGGATCTGAGACGATCATTTTTTTTAATTGTTCAGATTGAGCTGAGATTAGTTCTGTACTAAGAAACATTGGTGTTCTGAAGCTACTGGTTTAATCTAAGTGGGATCTGAGACGATTATAATTTAAAATTGTTCAGATTGAGCTGAGATTAATTCTGTACTAAGAAACATGGGTGTTGTGAAGCTGCTGGTTGAATCTAAGACGATAACTTTTTTTTAATTGTTCAGATTGAGCTGAGATTAAATCTGTACTAAGAAACATGGGTGTTCTAAAGCTACTGGTTGAATCTAAGTGGGATCTGAGACGATCATTTTTTGAATTGTTCAGATTGAGCTGAGATTAAATCTGTACTAAGAAATATGGGTGTTCTGAAGCCACTGGTTGAATCTAAGTTGAATTTGAGACAATTATAATTTAAAATTGTTCAGATTGAGCTGAGATTAATTCTGTACTAAGAAACATTGGTGTTGTGAAGCTACTGGTTGAATCTAAGTGGGATCTGAGACAATCATTTAAAAAAAAAATTCAGATTGAGCTGAGATTAGTTCTGTACGAAGAAACACGGGTGTTGTGAAGCTACTGGTCGAATCTAAGTCGAATCTAAGACGATTATAATTTAAAATTGTTCAGATTGAGCTGAGATTAATTCTGTACTAAAAAACATGGTTATTCTGAAGCTACTGGTTGAATCTAGGCGGACTCTGAGTTGATCATTTTTTTAATTGTTCAGATTGAGCTGAGATTAATTCTGTACTAAGAAATATGGGTGTTCTGAAACCACTGGTTGAATCTAGTGGGATACGAGCCGATTATAATTTAAAATTTTTCAGATTGAGCTGAGATTAATTCTGTACTAAGAAACATGGGTGTTGTGAAGCCACTGGTTGAATCTAAGTGGAATCTGAGATGATCATTTTTTTTTTATTGTTCAGATTGAGCTGAGATTAAATCTGTACTAAGAAACATGGGTGTTGTGAAGCTGCTGGTTGAATCTAAGTTGGATCTGAGAAGATCATTTTTTTATTATTTTTCAGATTGAGCTGAGATTAAATCTGTACTAAGAAACATGGGTATTCTTAAGCTACTGGTTGAATCTAAGTGGAATCTGAGACGATCATTTTTTTTTATTGTTCAGATTGAGCTAAGATTTAATCTGTACTAAGAAACATGGGTGTTTTGAAGCTACTGGTTGAATCTAGTGGGATCTGATATGATCATTTTTTAAAATCTTTCTGATTGAGCTGAGATTAATTCTGTACTAAGAAACATGGGTGCTCTGAAGCCACTGGTTGAATCTAAGTGGAATTTGAGACAATTATAATTTAAAATTGTTCAGATTGAGCTGAGATTAATTCTGTACTAAAAAACATGGTTATTCTGAAGCTACTGGTTGAATCTAGGCGGACTCTGAGTTGATCATCTTTTTAATTGTTCAGATTGAGCTGAGATTAATTCTGTACTAAGAAACATTGGTGTTCTGAAGCCACTGGTTGAATATAAGTGGAATCTGAGACAATTATATTTTAAAATTGTTCAGATTGAGCTGAGATTAGTTCTGTACTAAGAAACATGGGTGTTCTGAAGCTAAAGGTTGAATCTAAGTGGGATCTGAGACGATAATTTTTTTTAATTGTTCAGATTGAGCTGAGATTAGTTCTGTACTAAGAAACATGGGTATTCTGAAGCTACTGGTTGAATCTAAGTGGGATCTGAGACGATTATAATTTAAAATTGGTCAGATTGAGCTGAGATTAATTCTGTACTAAGAAACATGGGTGTTGTGAAGCTGTTGGTTGAATCTAAGTTGGATCTGAGACGATCATTTTTTTTAATTGTTCAGATTGAGCTGAGATTAAATCTGTACTAAGAAACATGGGTGTTCTAGAGCTACTGGTTGAATCTAAGTGGGATCTGAGACGATCATTTTTTGAATTGTTCAGATTGAGCTGAGATTAAATCTGTACTAAGAAACATGGGTGTTCTAAAGCTACTGGTTGAATCTAAGTGGGATCTGAGACGATTATAATTTAAAATTGTTCAGATTGAGCTGAGATTAATTCTGTACTAAGAAACATGGTTATTCTGAAAGCTACTGGTTGAATCTAGGCGGACTCTGAGTTGATCTTTTTTTTAATTGTTCAGATTGAGCTGAGATTAATTCTGTACTAAGAAATATGGGTGTTCTAAAGCTACTGCTTGAATCTAGTGGGATCCGAGACGATTATAATTTAAAATTTTTCAGATTGAGCTGAGATTAATTCTGTACTAAGAAACATGGTTATTCTGAAGCTACTGGTTGAATCTAAGTGGGATCTGAGACGATCATTTTTTTTAATTGTTCAGATTGAGCTGAGATTAGTTCTGTACTAAGAAACATTGGTGTTCTGAAGCTACTGGTTTAATCTAGGCGGACTCTGAGTTGATCTTTTTTTTAATTGTTCAGATTGAGCTGAGATTAATTCTGTACTAAGAAACATGGGTGTTCTGAAGCTACTGGTTGAATCTAAGTGGGATCTGAGACGATCATTTTTTTTAATTGTTCAGATTGAGCTGAGATTAGTTCTGTACTAAGAAACATTGGTGTTCTGAAGCTACTGGTTTAATCTAAGTGGGATCTGAGACGATTATAATTTAAAATTGTTCAGATTGAGCTGAGATTAATTCTGTACTAAGAAACATGGGTGTTGTGAAGCTGCTGGTTGAATCTAAGACGATAACTTTTTTTTAATTGTTCAGATTGAGCTGAGATTAAATCTGTACTAAGAAACATGGGTGTTCTAAAGCTACTGGTTGAATCTAAGTGGGATCTGAGACGATCATTTTTTGAATTGTTCAGATTGAGCTGAGATTAAATCTGTACTAAGAAATATGGGTGTTCTGAAGCCACTGGTTGAATCTAAGTTGAATTTGAGACAATTATAATTTAAAATTGTTCAGATTGAGCTGAGATTAATTCTGTACTAAGAAACATTGGTGTTGTGAAGCTACTGGTTGAATCTAAGTGGGATCTGAGACAATTATTTAAAAAAAAAATTCAGATTGAGCTGAGATTAGTTCTGTACGAAGAAACACGGGTGTTGTGAAGCTACTGGTCGAATCTAAGTCGAATCTAAGACGATTATAATTTAAAATTGTTCAGATTGAGCTGAGATTAATTCTGTACTAAAAAACATGGTTATTCTGAAGCTACTGGTTGAATCTAGGCGGACTCTGAGTTGATCATTTTTTTAATTGTTCAGATTGAGCTGAGATTAATTCTGTACTAAGAAATATGGGTGTTCTGAAACCACTGGTTGAATCTAGTGGGATACGAGCCGATTATAATTTAAAATTTTTCAGATTGAGCTGAGATTAATTCTGTACTAAGAAACATGGGTGTTGTGAAGCCACTGGTTGAATCTAAGTGGAATCTGAGATGATCATTTTTTTTTTATTGTTCAGATTGAGCTGAGATTAAATCTGTACTAAGAAACATGGGTGTTGTGAAGCTGCTGGTTGAATCTAAGTTGGATCTGAGAAGATCATTTTTTTATTATTTTTCAGATTGAGCTGAGATTAAATCTGTACTAAGAAACATGGGTATTCTTAAGCTACTGGTTGAATCTAAGTGGAATCTGAGACGATCATTTTTTTTTATTGTTCAGATTGAGCTAAGATTTAATCTGTACTAAGAAACATGGGTGTTTTGAAGCTACTGGTTGAATCTAGTGGGATCTGATATGATCATTTTTTAAAATCTTTCAGATTGAGCTGAGATTAATTCTGTACTAAGAAACATGGGTGCTCTGAAGCCACTGGTTGAATCTAAGTGGAATTTGAGACAATTATAATTTAAAATTGTTCAGATTGAGCTGAGATTAATTCTGTACTAAGATAAATGGGTGTTGTGAAGCTGCTGGTTGAATCTAAGTTGGATCTGAGACGATCATTTTTTTTAATTGTTCAGATTGAGCTGAGATTAAATCTGTACTAAGAAACATGGGTGTTCTGAAGCCACTGGTTAAATCTAAGTGGAATTTGAGACAATTATAATTTAAAATTGTTCAGATTGAGCTGAGATTAATTCTGTACTAAGAAACATGGGTGTTGTGAAGCTACTGGTTGAATCTAAGTGGGATCTGAGACAATCATTAAAAAAAAAAATTCAGATTGAGCTGAGATTAGTTCTGTACGAAGAAACACGGGTGTTGTGAAGCTACTGGTCGAATCTAAGTCGAATCTAAGACGATTATAATTTAAAATTGTTCAGATTGAGCTGAGATTAATTCTGTACTAAAAAACATGGTTATTCTGAAGCTACTGGTTGAATCTAGGCGGACTCTGAGTTGATCATTTTTTTAATTGTTCAGATTGAGCTGAGATTAATTCTGTACTAAGAAATATGGGTGTTCTGAAACCACTGGTTGAATCTAGTGGGATACGAGCCGATTATAATTTAAAATTTTTCAGATTGAGCTGAGATTAATTCTGTACTAAGAAACATGGGTGTTGTGAAGCCACTGGTTAAATCTAAGTGGAATCTGAGATGATCATTTTTTTTTTATTGTTCAGATTGAGCTGAGATTAAATCTGTACTAAGAAACATGGGTGTTGTGAAGCTGCTGGTTGAATCTAAGTTGGATCTGAGACGATTATTTTTTTATTATTTTTCAGATTGAGCCGAGATTAAATCTGTACTAAGAACAATGGGTGTTCTAAAGCTACTGGTTGAATCTAAGTGGGATCTGAGACGATCATTTTTTTAATTGTTCAGATTGAGCTGAGATTAATTCTGTACTAAGAAACATGGGTGTTCTGAAGCCACTGGTTGAATCTAAGTGGAATTTGAGACAATTATAATTTAAAATTGTTCAGATTGAGCTGAGATTAATTCTGTACTAAGAAACATGGGTGTTGTGAAGCTGCTGGTTGAATCTAAGTGGGATCTGAGACGATCATTTTTTTTAATTGTTCAGATTGAGCTGAGATTAAATCTGTACTAAGAAACATGGGTGTTCTTAAGCTACTGGTTGAATCTAAGTGGGATCTGAGACGATCATTTTTTGAATTGTTCAGATTGAGCTGAGATTAAATCTGTACTAAGAAACATGGGTGTTGTGAAGCTACTGGTTGAATCTAAGTGGGATC
The DNA here is from genome assembly GCF_032118995.1 of Asterias amurensis. NCBI lineage: Eukaryota > Metazoa > Echinodermata > Asteroidea > Forcipulatida > Asteriidae > Asterias > Asterias amurensis. Next base: position 10,271,898 of record NC_092662.1, on the reverse strand, counting down.
TGAGACAATCATTTAAAAAAAAATTCAGATTGAGCTGAGATTAGTTCTGTACGAAGAAACACGGGTGTTGTGAAGCTACTGGTCGAATCTAAGTCGAATCTAAGACGTTTATAATTTAAAATTGTTCAGATTGAGCTGAGATTAATTCTGTACTAAAAAACATGGTTATTCTGAAGCTACTGGTTGAATCTAGGCGGACTCTGAGTTGATCATCTTTTTAATTGTTCAGATTGAGCTGAGATTAATTCTGTACTAAGAAACATTGGTGTTCTGAAGCCACTGGTTGAATCTAAGTGGAATCTGAGACAATTATATTTTAAAATTGTTCAGATTGAGCTGAGATTAGTTCTGTACTAAGAAACATGGGTGTTCTGAAGCTAAAGGTTGAATCTAAGTGGGATCTGAGACGATTATAATTTAAAATTGGTCAGATTGAGCTGAGATTAATTCTGTACTAAGAAACATGGGTGTTGTGAAGCTGTTGGTTGAATCTAAGTTGGATCTGAGACGATCATTTTTTTTAATTGTTCAGATTGAGCTGAGATTAAATCTGTACTAAGAAACATGGGTGTTCTAAAGCTACTGGTTGAATCTAAGTGGGATCTGAGACGATCATTTTTTGAATTGTTCAGATTGAGCTGAGATTAAATCTGTACTAAGAAACATGGGTGTTCTAAAGCTACTGGTTGAATCTAAGTGGGATCTGAGACGATTATAATTTAAAATTGTTCAGATTGAGCTGAGATTAATTCTGTACTAAGAAACATTGGTGTTGTGAAGCTACTGGTTGAATCTAAGTGGGATCTGAGACAATCATTTAAAAAAAAAATTCAGATTGAGCTGAGATTAGTTCTGTACGAAGAAACACGGGTGTTGTGAAGCTACTGGTCGAATCTAAGTCGAATCTAAGACGATTATAATTTAAAATTGTTCAGATTGAGCTGAGATTAATTCTGTACTAAAAAACATGGTTATTCTGAAGCTACTGGTTGAATCTAGGCGGACTCTGAGTTGATCATTTTTTTAATTGTTCAGATTGAGCTGAGATTAATTCTGTACTAAGAAATATGGGTGTTCTGAAACCACTGGTTGAATCTAGTGGGATACGAGCCGATTATAATTTAAAATTTTTCAGATTGAGCAGAGATTAATTCTGTACTAAGAAACATGGGTGTTGTGAAGCCACTGGTTGAATCTAAGTGGAATCTGAGATGATCATTTTTTTTTTATTGTTCAGATTGAGCTGAGATTAAATCTGTACTAAGAAACATGGGTGTTGTGAAGCTGCTGGTTGAATCTAAGTTGGATCTGAGAAGATCATTTTTTTATTATTTTTCAGATTGAGCTGAGATTAAATCTGTACTAAGAAACATGGGTATTCTTAAGCTACTGGTTGAATCTAAGTGGAATCTGAGACGATCATTTTTTTTTATTGTTCAGATTGAGCTAAGATTTAATCTGTACTAAGAAACATGGGTGTTTTGAAGCTACTGGTTGAATCTAAGTGGGATCTGATATGATCATTTTTTAAAATCTTTCAGATTGAGCTGAGATTATTTCTGTACTAAGAAACATTGGTGTTCTGAAGCCACTGGTTGAATCTAAGTGGAATCTGAGAAGATTATAATTTAAAATTGGTCAGATTGAGCTGAGATTAATTCTGTACTAAGAAACATGGGTGTTGTGAAGCCACTGGTTGAATCTAAGTGGAATCTGAGATGATCATTTTTTTTTTATTGTTCAGATTGAGCTGAGATTAAATCTGTACTAAGAAACATGGGTGTTGTGAAGCTGCTGGTTGAATCTAAGTTGGATCTGAGAAGATCATTTTTTTATTATTTTTCAGATTGAGCTGAGATTAAATCTGTACTAAGAAACATGGGTATTCTTAAGCTACTGGTTGAATCTAAGTGGAATCTGAGACGATCATTTTTTTTTATTGTTCAGATTGAGCTAAGATTTAATCTGTACTAAGAAACATGGGTGTTTTGAAGCTACTGGTTGAATCTAAGTGGGATCTGATATGATCATTTTTTAAAATCTTTCAGATTGAGCTGAGATTATTTCTGTACTAAGAAACATTGGTGTTCTGAAGCCATTGGTTGAAATTAAGTGGAATCTGAGAAGATTATAATTTAAAATTGGTCAGATTGAGCTGAGATTAATTCTGTACTAAGAAACATGGGTGTTGTGAAGCTGTTGGTTGAATCTAAGTTGGATCTGAGACGATCATTTTTTTTAATTGTTCAGAAAGAGCTGAGATTAAATCTGTACTAAGAAACATGGGTGTTCTAAAGCTACTGGTTGAATCTAAATGGGATCTGAGACGATCATTTTTTGAATTGTTCAGATTGAGCTGAGATTAAATCTGTACTAAGAAACATGGGTGTTCTAAAGCTACTGGTTGAATCTAAGTGGGATCTGAGACGATTATAATTTAAAATTGTTCAGATTGAGCTGAGATTAATTCTGTACTAAGAAACATGGTTATTCTGAAAGCTACTGGTTGAATCTAGGCGGACTCTGAGTTGATCTTTTTTTTAATTGTTCAGATTGAGCTGAGATTAATTCTGTACTAAGAAATATGGGTGTTCTAAAGCTACTGGTTGAATCTAGTGGGATCCGAGACGATTATAATTTAAAATTTTTCAGATTGAGCTGAGATTAATTCTGTACTAAGAAACATGGATATTCTGAAGCTACTGGTTGAATCTAGGCGGACTCTGAGTTGATCTTTTTTTTAATTGTTCAGATTGAGCTGAGATTAATTCTGTACTAAGAAACATGGGTGTTCTAAAGCTACTGGTTGAATCTAAGTGGGATCTGAGACGATTATAATTTAAAATTGTTCAGATTGAGCTGAGATTAATTCTGTACTAAGAAACATGGGTGTTCTGAAGCTACTGGTTGAATCTAAGTGGGATCTGAGACGATCATTTTTTTTAATTGTTCAGATTGAGCTGAGATTAGTTCTGTACTAAGAAACATTGGTTTTCTGAAGCTACTGGTTTAATCTAAGTGGGATCTGAGACGATCATTTATTTTAATTGTTCAGATTGAGCTGAGATTAAATCTGTACTAAGAAACATGGGTGTTCTAAAGCTACTGCTTGAATCTAGTGGGATCCGAGACGATTATAATTTAAAATTTTTCAGATTGAGCTGAGATTAATTCTGTACTAAGAAACATGGTTATTCTGAAGCTACTGGTTGAATCTAGGCGGACTCTGAGTTGATCTTTTTTTTAATTGTTCAGATTGAGCTGAGATTAATTCTGTACTAAGAAACATGGGTGTTCTGAAGCTACTGGTTGAATCTAAGTGGGATCTGAGACGATCATTTTTTTTAATTGTTCAGATTGAGCTGAGATTAAATCTGTACTAAGAAACATGGGTGTTGTGAAGCTGCTGGTTGAATCTAAGTTGGAACTGAGACGACCATTTTTTTTATTATTTTTCAGATTGAGCTGAGATTAAATCTGTACTAAGAAACATGGATATTCTAAAGCTCCTGTTGAATCTAAGTGGGATCTGAGACGATTATAATTTAAAATTGTTCAGATTGAGCTGAGATTAATTCTGTACTAAGAAACATGGGTGTTGTGAAGCTGCTGGTTGAATCAAAGTTGGATCTGAGACGTTTATTTTTTTATTATTTTTCAGATTGACCTGAGATTAAATCTGTACTAAGAACAATGGGTGTTCTAAAGCTACTGGTTGAATCTAAGTGGGATCTGAGACGATCATTTTTTTAATTGTTCAGATTGAGCTGAGATTAATTCTGTACTTAAGAAACATGGTTATTCTGAAGCCACTGGTTGAATCTAAGTGGAATTTGAGACAATTGTAATTTAAAATTGTTCAGATTGAGCTGAGATTAATTCTGTACTAAGAAACATGGGTGTTGTGAAGCTACTGGTTGAATCTAAGTGGGATCTGAGAAAATTATTTTAAAACAAAATTCAGATTGAGCTGAGATTAGTTCTGTACTAAGAAACACGGGTGTTGTGAAGCTACTGGTCGAATCTAAGTCGAATCTAAGACGATTATAATTTAAAATTGTTCTGATTGAGCTGAGATTAATTCTGTACTAAAAAACATGGTTATTCTGAAGCTACTGGTTGAATCTAGGCGGACTCTGAGTTGATCATTTTTTAATTGTTCAGATTGAGCTGAGATTAATTCTGTACTAAGAAATATGGGTGTTCTGAAACCACTGGTTGAATCTAGTGGGATACGAGACGATTATAATTTAAAATTTTTCAGATTGAGCTGAGATTATTTCTGTACTAAGAAACATGGGTGTTCTGAAGCCACTGGTTGAATCTAAGTGGAATCTGAGATGATCATTTTATTTTTATTGTTCAGATTGAGCTGAGATTAATTCTGTACTTAGAAACATGGGTGTTGTGAAGCTACTGGTTGAATCTAAGTGGGATCTGAGAAAATTATTTTTAAAAAAAATTCAGATTGAGCTGAGATTAGTTCTGTTCTAAGAAACATGGTTATTCTGAAAGCTACTGGTTGAATCTAGGCGGACTCTGAGTTGATCTTTTTTTTAATTTTTCAGATTGAGCTGAGATTAATTCTGTACTAAGAAATATGGGTGTTCTAAAGCTACTGGTTGAATCTAGTGGGATCCGAGACGATTATAATTTAAAATTTTTCAGATTGAGCTGAGATTAATTCTGTACTAAGAAACATGGTTATTCTGAAGCTACTGGTTGAATCTAGGCGGACTCTGAGTTGATCTTTTTTTTAATTGTTCAGATTGAGCTGAGATTAATTCTGTACTAAGAAATATGGGTGTTCTAAAGCTACTGGTTGAATCTAGTGGGATCCGAGACGATTATAATTTAAAATTTTTCAGATTGAGCTGAGATTAATTCTGTACTAAGAAACATGGTTGTCTGAAGCTACTGGTTGAATCTAGGCGGACTCTGAGTTGATCTTTTTTTTAATTGTTCAGATTGAGCTGGGATTAATTCTGTACTAAGAAACATGGGTGTTCTGAAGCTACTGGTTGAATCTAAGTGGGATCTGAGACGATCATTTATTTTAATTGTTCAGATTGAGCTGAGATTAAATCTGTACTAAGAAACATTGGTGTTCTAAAGCTACTGGTTGAATCTAAGTTGGATCTGAGACGATCATTTTTTTTAATTGTTCAGATTGAGCTAAGATTTAATCTGTACTAAGAAACATGGGTGTTTTGAAGCTACTGGTTGAATCTAGTGGGATCTGATATGATCATTTTTTAAAATCTTTCAGATTGAGCTGAGATTAATTCTGTACTAAGAAACATGGGTGCTCTGAAGCCACTGGTTGAATCTAAGTGGAATTTGAGACAATTATAATTTAAAATTGTTCAGATTGAGCTGAGATTAATTCTGTACTAAGATAAATGGGTGTTGTGAAGCTGCTGGTTGAATCTAAGTTGGATCTGAGACGATCATTTTTTTTAATTGTTCAGATTGAGCTGAGATTAAATCTGTACTAAGAAACATGGGTGTTCTGAAGCCACTGGTTAAATCTAAGTGGAATTTGAGACAATTATAATTTAAAATTGTTCAGATTGAGCTGAGATTAATTCTGTACTAAGAAACATGGGTGTTGTGAAGCTACTGGTTGAATCTAAGTGGGATCTGAGACAATCATTAAAAAAAAAAATTCAGATTGAGCTGAGATTAGTTCTGTACGAAGAAACACGGGTGTTGTGAAGCTACTGGTCGAATCTAAGTCGAATCTAAGACGATTATAATTTAAAATTGTTCAGATTGAGCTGAGATTAATTCTGTACTAAAAAACATGGTTATTCTGAAGCTACTGGTTGAATCTAGGCGGACTCTGAGTTGATCATTTTTTTAATTGTTCAGATTGAGCTGAGATTAATTCTGTACTAAGAAATATGGGTGTTCTGAAACCACTGGTTGAATCTAGTGGGATACGAGCCGATTATAATTTAAAATTTTTCAGATTGAGCTGAGATTAATTCTGTACTAAGAAACATGGGTGTTGTGAAGCCACTGGTTAAATCTAAGTGGAATCTGAGATGATCATTTTTTTTTTATTGTTCAGATTGAGCTGAGATTAAATCTGTACTAAGAAACATGGGTGTTGTGAAGCTGCTGGTTGAATCTAAGTTGGATCTGAGACGATTATTTTTTTATTATTTTTCAGATTGAGCCGAGATTAAATCTGTACTAAGAACAATGGGTGTTCTAAAGCTACTGGTTGAATCTAAGTGGGATCTGAGACGATCATTTTTTTAATTGTTCAGATTGAGCTGAGATTAATTCTGTACTAAGAAACATGGGTGTTCTGAAGCCACTGGTTGAATCTAAGTGGAATTTGAGACAATTATAATTTAAAATTGTTCAGATTGAGCTGAGATTAATTCTGTACTAAGAAACATGGGTGTTGTGAAGCTGCTGGTTGAATCTAAGTGGGATCTGAGACGATCATTTTTTTTAATTGTTCAGATTGAGCTGAGATTAAATCTGTACTAAGAAACATGGGTGTTCTTAAGCTACTGGTTGAATCTAAGTGGGATCTGAGACGATCATTTTTTGAATTGTTCAGATTGAGCTGAGATTAAATCTGTACTAAGAAACATGGGTGTTCTGAAGCCACTGGTTGAATCTAAGTGGAATTTGAGACAATTATAATTTAAAATTGTTCAGATTGAGCTGAGATTAATTCTGTACTAAGAAACATGGGTGTTGTGAAGCTACTGGTTGAATCTAAGTGGGATCTGAGACAATCATTTAAAAAAAAATTCAGATTGAGCTGAGATTAGTTCTGTACGAAGAAACACGGGTGTTGTGAAGCTACTGGTCGAATCTAAGTCGAATCTAAGACGTTTATAATTTAAAATTGTTCAGATTGAGCTGAGATTAATTCTGTACTAAAAAACATGGTTATTCTGAAGCTACTGGTTGAATCTAGGCGGACTCTGAGTTGATCATCTTTTTAATTGTTCAGATTGAGCTGAGATTAATTCTGTACTAAGAAACATTGGTGTTCTGAAGCCACTGGTTGAATCTAAGTGGAATCTGAGACAATTATATTTTAAAATTGTTCAGATTGAGCTGAGATTAGTTCTGTACTAAGAAACATGGGTGTTCTGAAGCTAAAGGTTGAATCTAAGTGGGATCTGAGACGATTATAATTTAAAATTGGTCAGATTGAGCTGAGATTAATTCTGTACTAAGAAACATGGGTGTTGTGAAGCTGTTGGTTGAATCTAAGTTGGATCTGAGACGATCATTTTTTTTAATTGTTCAGATTGAGCTGAGATTAAATCTGTACTAAGAAACATGGGTGTTCTAAAGCTACTGGTTGAATCTAAGTGGGATCTGAGACGATCATTTTTTGAATTGTTCAGATTGAGCTGAGATTAAATCTGTACTAAGAAACATGGGTGTTCTAAAGCTACTGGTTGAATCTAAGTGGGATCTGAGACGATTATAATTTAAAATTGTTCAGATTGAGCTGAGATTAATTCTGTACTAAGAAACATTGGTGTTGTGAAGCTACTGGTTGAATCTAAGTGGGATCTGAGACAATCATTTAAAAAAAAAATTCAGATTGAGCTGAGATTAGTTCTGTACGAAGAAACACGGGTGTTGTGAAGCTACTGGTCGAATCTAAGTCGAATCTAAGACGATTATAATTTAAAATTGTTCAGATTGAGCTGAGATTAATTCTGTACTAAAAAACATGGTTATTCTGAAGCTACTGGTTGAATCTAGGCGGACTCTGAGTTGATCATTTTTTTAATTGTTCAGATTGAGCTGAGATTAATTCTGTACTAAGAAATATGGGTGTTCTGAAACCACTGGTTGAATCTAGTGGGATACGAGCCGATTATAATTTAAAATTTTTCAGATTGAGCAGAGATTAATTCTGTACTAAGAAACATGGGTGTTGTGAAGCCACTGGTTGAATCTAAGTGGAATCTGAGATGATCATTTTTTTTTTATTGTTCAGATTGAGCTGAGATTAAATCTGTACTAAGAAACATGGGTGTTGTGAAGCTGCTGGTTGAATCTAAGTTGGATCTGAGAAGATCATTTTTTTATTATTTTTCAGATTGAGCTGAGATTAAATCTGTACTAAGAAACATGGGTATTCTTAAGCTACTGGTTGAATCTAAGTGGAATCTGAGACGATCATTTTTTTTTATTGTTCAGATTGAGCTAAGATTTAATCTGTACTAAGAAACATGGGTGTTTTGAAGCTACTGGTTGAATCTAAGTGGGATCTGATATGATCATTTTTTAAAATCTTTCAGATTGAGCTGAGATTATTTCTGTACTAAGAAACATTGGTGTTCTGAAGCCACTGGTTGAATCTAAGTGGAATCTGAGAAGATTATAATTTAAAATTGGTCAGATTGAGCTGAGATTAATTCTGTACTAAGAAACATGGGTGTTGTGAAGCCACTGGTTGAATCTAAGTGGAATCTGAGATGATCATTTTTTTTTATTGTTCAGATTGAGCTGAGATTAAATCTGTACTAAGAAACATGGGTGTTGTGAAGCTGCTGGTTGAATCTAAGTTGGATCTGAGAAGATCATTTTTTTATTATTTTTCAGATTGAGCTGAGATTAAATCTGTACTAAGAAACATGGGTATTCTTAAGCTACTGGTTGAATCTAAGTGGAATCTGAGACGATCATTTTTTTTTATTGTTCAGATTGAGCTAAGATTTAATCTGTACTAAGAAACATGGGTGTTTTGAAGCTACTGGTTGAATCTAAGTGGGATCTGATATGATCATTTTTTAAAATCTTTCAGATTGAGCTGAGATTATTTCTGTACTAAGAAACATTGGTGTTCTGAAGCCATTGGTTGAAATTAAGTGGAATCTGAGAAGATTATAATTTAAAATTGGTCAGATTGAGCTGAGATTAATTCTGTACTAAGAAACATGGGTGTTGTGAAGCTGTTGGTTGAATCTAAGTTGGATCTGAGACGATCATTTTTTTTAATTGTTCAGAAAGAGCTGAGATTAAATCTGTACTAAGAAACATGGGTGTTCTAAAGCTACTGGTTGAATCTAAATGGGATCTGAGACGATCATTTTTTGAATTGTTCAGATTGAGCTGAGATTAAATCTGTACTAAGAAACATGGGTGTTCTAAAGCTACTGGTTGAATCTAAGTGGGATCTGAGACGATTATAATTTAAAATTGTTCAGATTGAGCTGAGATTAATTCTGTACTAAGAAACATGGTTATTCTGAAAGCTACTGGTTGAATCTAGGCGGACTCTGAGTTGATCTTTTTTTTAATTGTTCAGATTGAGCTGAGATTAATTCTGTACTAAGAAATATGGGTGTTCTAAAGCTACTGGTTGAATCTAGTGGGATCCGAGACGATTATAATTTAAAATTTTTCAGATTGAGCTGAGATTAATTCTGTACTAAGAAACATGGATATTCTGAAGCTACTGGTTGAATCTAGGCGGACTCTGAGTTGATCTTTTTTTTAATTGTTCAGATTGAGCTGAGATTAATTCTGTACTAAGAAACATGGGTGTTCTAAAGCTACTGGTTGAATCTAAGTGGGATCTGAGACGATTATAATTTAAAATTGTTCAGATTGAGCTGAGATTAATTCTGTACTAAGAAACATGGGTGTTCTGAAGCTACTGGTTGAATCTAAGTGGGATCTGAGACGATCATTTTTTTTAATTGTTCAGATTGAGCTGAGATTAGTTCTGTACTAAGAAACATTGGTTTTCTGAAGCTACTGGTTTAATCTAAGTGGGATCTGAGACGATCATTTATTTTAATTGTTCAGATTGAGCTGAGATTAAATCTGTACTAAGAAACATGGGTGTTCTAAAGCTACTGCTTGAATCTAGTGGGATCCGAGACGATTATAATTTAAAATTTTTCAGATTGAGCTGAGATTAATTCTGTACTAAGAAACATGGTTATTCTGAAGCTACTGGTTGAATCTAGGCGGACTCTGAGTTGATCTTTTTTTTAATTGTTCAGATTGAGCTGAGATTAATTCTGTACTAAGAAACATGGGTGTTCTGAAGCTACTGGTTGAATCTAAGTGGGATCTGAGACGATCATTTTTTTTAATTGTTCAGATTGAGCTGAGATTAAATCTGTACTAAGAAACATGGGTGTTGTGAAGCTGCTGGTTGAATCTAAGTTGGAACTGAGACGACCATTTTTTTATTATTTTTCAGATTGAGCTGAGATTAAATCTGTACTAAGAAACATGGATATTCTAAAGCTCCTGTTGAATCTAAGTGGGATCTGAGACGATTATAATTTAAAATTGTTCAGATTGAGCTGAGATTAATTCTGTACTAAGAAACATGGGTGTTGTGAAGCTGCTGGTTGAATCAAAGTTGGATCTGAGACGTTTATTTTTTTATTATTTTTCAGATTGACCTGAGATTAAATCTGTACTAAGAACAATGGGTGTTCTAAAGCTACTGGTTGAATCTAAGTGGGATCTGAGACGATCATTTTTTTAATTGTTCAGATTGAGCTGAGATTAATTCTGTACTTAAGAAACATGGTTATTCTGAAGCCACTGGTTGAATCTAAGTGGAATTTGAGACAATTGTAATTTAAAATTGTTCAGATTGAGCTGAGATTAATTCTGTACTAAGAAACATGGGTGTTGTGAAGCTACTGGTTGAATCTAAGTGGGATCTGAGAAAATTATTTTAAAACAAAATTCAGATTGAGCTGAGATTAGTTCTGTACTAAGAAACACGGGTGTTGTGAAGCTACTGGTCGAATCTAAGTCGAATCTAAGACGATTATAATTTAAAATTGTTCTGATTGAGCTGAGATTAATTCTGTACTAAAAAACATGGTTATTCTGAAGCTACTGGTTGAATCTAGGCGGACTCTGAGTTGATCATTTTTTAATTGTTCAGATTGAGCTGAGATTAATTCTGTACTAAGAAATATGGGTGTTCTGAAACCACTGGTTGAATCTAGTGGGATACGAGACGATTATAATTTAAAATTTTTCAGATTGAGCTGAGATTATTTCTGTACTAAGAAACATGGGTGTTCTGAAGCCACTGGTTGAATCTAAGTGGAATCTGAGATGATCATTTTATTTTTATTGTTCAGATTGAGCTGAGATTAATTCTGTACTTAGAAACATGGGTGTTGTGAAGCTACTGGTTGAATCTAAGTGGGATCTGAGAAAATTATTTTTAAAAAAAATTCAGATTGAGCTGAGATTAGTTCTGTTCTAAGAAACATGGTTATTCTGAAAGCTACTGGTTGAATCTAGGCGGACTCTGAGTTGATCTTTTTTTAATTTTTCAGATTGAGCTGAGATTAATTCTGTACTAAGAAATATGGGTGTTCTAAAGCTACTGGTTGAATCTAGTGGGATCCGAGACGATTATAATTTAAAATTTTTCAGATTGAGCTGAGATTAATTCTGTACTAAGAAACATGGTTATTCTGAAGCTACTGGTTGAATCTAGGCGGACTCTGAGTTGATCTTTTTTTTAATTGTTCAGATTGAGCTGAGATTAATTCTGTACTAAGAAATATGGGTGTTCTAAAGCTACTGGTTGAATCTAGTGGGATCCGAGACGATTATAATTTAAAATTTTTCAGATTGAGCTGAGATTAATTCTGTACTAAGAAACATGGTTGTCTGAAGCTACTGGTTGAATCTAGGCGGACTCTGAGTTGATCTTTTTTTTAATTGTTCAGATTGAGCTGGGATTAATTCTGTACTAAGAAACATGGGTGTTCTGAAGCTACTGGTTGAATCTAAGTGGGATCTGAGACGATCATTTATTTTAATTGTTCAGATTGAGCTGAGATTAAATCTGTACTAAGAAACATTGGTGTTCTAAAGCTACTGGTTGAATCTAAGTTGGATCTGAGACGATCATTTTTTTTAATTGTTCAGATTGAGCTGAGATTTATTGTGTACTAAGAAACATGGGTGTTGTGAAGCTACTGGTTGAATCTAAGTGGGATCTGAGACAATTATTTTAAAAAAAAATTCAGATTGAGCTGAGATTAGTTCTGTACTAAGAAACATGGTTATTCTGAAGCTACTGGTTGAATCTAGGCGGACTCTGAGTTGATCTTTTTTTTAATTGTTCAGATTGAGCTGAGATTAAATCTGTACTAAGAAACATGGGTGTTGTGAAGCTGCTGGTTGAATCTAAGTTGGAACTGAGACGACCATTTTTTTATTATTTTTCAGATTGAGCTGAGATTAAATCTGTACTAAGAAACATGGATATTCTAAAGCTCCTGTTGAATCTAAGTGGGATCTGAGACGATTATAATTTAAAATTGTTCAGATTGAGCTGAGATTAATTCTGTACTAAGAAACATGGGTGTTGTGAAGCTGCTGGTTGAATCAAAGTTGGATCTGAGACGTTTATTTTTTTATTATTTTTCAGATTGACCTGAGATTAAATCTGTACTAAGAACAATGGGTGTTCTAAAGCTACTGGTTGAATCTAAGTGGGATCTGAGACGATCATTTTTTTAATTGTTCAGATTGAGCTGAGATTAATTCTGTACTTAAGAAACATGGTTATTCTGAAGCCACTGGTTGAATCTAAGTGGAATTTGAGACAATTGTAATTTAAAATTGTTCAGATTGAGCTGAGATTAATTCTGTACTAAGAAACATGGGTGTTGTGAAGCTACTGGTTGAATCTAAGTGGGATCTGAGAAAATTATTTTAAAACAAAATTCAGATTGAGCTGAGATTAGTTCTGTACTAAGAAACACGGGTGTTGTGAAGCTACTGGTCGAATCTAAGTCGAATCTAAGACGATTATAATTTAAAATTGTTCTGATTGAGCTGAGATTAATTCTGTACTAAAAAACATGGTTATTCTGAAGCTACTGGTTGAATCTAGGCGGACTCTGAGTTGATCATTTTTTAATTGTTCAGATTGAGCTGAGATTAATTCTGTACTAAGAAATATGGGTGTTCTGAAACCACTGGTTGAATCTAGTGGGATACGAGACGATTATAATTTAAAATTTTTCAGATTGAGCTGAGATTATTTCTGTACTAAGAAACATGGGTGTTCTGAAGCCACTGGTTGAATCTAAGTGGAATCTGAGATGATCATTTTATTTTTATTGTTCAGATTGAGCTGAGATTAATTCTGTACTTAGAAACATGGGTGTTGTGAAGCTACTGGTTGAATCTAAGTGGGATCTGAGAAAATTATTTTTAAAAAAAATTCAGATTGAGCTGAGATTAGTTCTGTTCTAAGAAACATGGTTATTCTGAAAGCTACTGGTTGAATCTAGGCGGACTCTGAGTTGATCTTTTTTTTAATTTTTCAGATTGAGCTGAGATTAATTCTGTACTAAGAAATATGGGTGTTCTAAAGCTACTGGTTGAATCTAGTGGGATCCGAGACGATTATAATTTAAAATTTTTCAGATTGAGCTGAGATTAATTCTGTACTAAGAAACATGGTTATTCTGAAGCTACTGGTTGAATCTAGGCGGACTCTGAGTTGATCTTTTTTTTAATTGTTCAGATTGAGCTGAGATTAATTCTGTACTAAGAAATATGGGTGTTCTAAAGCTACTGGTTGAATCTAGTGGGATCCGAGACGATTATAATTTAAAATTTTTCAGATTGAGCTGAGATTAATTCTGTACTAAGAAACATGGTTGTCTGAAGCTACTGGTTGAATCTAGGCGGACTCTGAGTTGATCTTTTTTTTAATTGTTCAGATTGAGCTGGGATTAATTCTGTACTAAGAAACATGGGTGTTCTGAAGCTACTGGTTGAATCTAAGTGGGATCTGAGACGATCATTTATTTTAATTGTTCAGATTGAGCTGAGATTAAATCTGTACTAAGAAACATTGGTGTTCTAAAGCTACTGGTTGAATCTAAGTTGGATCTGAGACGATCATTTTTTTTAATTGTTCAGATTGAGCTGAGATTTATTGTGTACTAAGAAACATGGGTGTTGTGAAGCTACTGGTTGAATCTAAGTGGGATCTGAGACAATTATTTTAAAAAAAAATTCAGATTGAGCTGAGATTAGTTCTGTACTAAGAAACATGGTTATTCTGAAGCTACTGGTTGAATCTAGGCGGACTCTGAGTTGATCTTTTTTTTAATTGTTCAGATTGAGCTGAGATTAAATCTGTACTAAGAAACATGGGTGTTCTAAAGCTACTGCTTGAATCTAGTGGGATCCGAGACGATTATAATTTAAAATTTTTCAGATTGAGCTGAGATTAATTCTGTACTAAGAAACATGGTTATTCTGAAGCTACTGGTTGAATCTAGGCGGACTCTGAGTTGATCTTTTTTTTAATTGTTCAGATTGAGCTGAGATTAATTCTGTACTAAGAAACATGGGTGTTCTGAAGCTACTGGTTGAATCTAAGTGGGATCTGAGACGATCATTTTTTTTAATTGTTCAGATTGAGCTGAGATTAAATCTGTACTAAGAAACATGGGTGTTGTGAAGCTGCTGGTTGAATCTAAGTTGGAACTGAGACGACCATTTTTTTATTATTTTTCAGATTGAGCTGAGATTAAATCTGTACTAAGAAACATGGATATTCTAAAGCTCCTGTTGAATCTAAGTGGGATCTGAGACGATTATAATTTAAAATTGTTCAGATTGAGCTGAGATTAATTCTGTACTAAGAAACATGGGTGTTGTGAAGCTGCTGGTTGAATCAAAGTTGGATCTGAGACGTTTATTTTTTTATTATTTTTCAGATTGACCTGAGATTAAATCTGTACTAAGAACAATGGGTGTTCTAAAGCTACTGGTTGAATCTAAGTGGGATCTGAGACGATCATTTTTTTAATTGTTCAGATTGAGCTGAGATTAATTCTGTACTTAAGAAACATGGTTATTCTGAAGCCACTGGTTGAATCTAAGTGGAATTTGAGACAATTGTAATTTAAAATTGTTCAGATTGAGCTGAGATTAATTCTGTACTAAGAAACATGGGTGTTGTGAAGCTACTGGTTGAATCTAAGTGGGATCTGAGAAAATTATTTTAAAACAAAATTCAGATTGAGCTGAGATTAGTTCTGTACTAAGAAACACGGGTGTTGTGAAGCTACTGGTCGAATCTAAGTCGAATCTAAGACGATTATAATTTAAAATTGTTCTGATTGAGCTGAGATTAATTCTGTACTAAAAAACATGGTTATTCTGAAGCTACTGGTTGAATCTAGGCGGACTCTGAGTTGATCATTTTTTAATTGTTCAGATTGAGCTGAGATTAATTCTGTACTAAGAAATATGGGTGTTCTGAAACCACTGGTTGAATCTAGTGGGATACGAGACGATTATAATTTAAAATTTTTCAGATTGACCTGAGATTATTTCTGTACTAGGAAACATGGGTGTTCTGAAGCCACTGGTTGAATCTAAGTGGAATCTGAGATGATCATTTTATTTTTATTGTTCAGATTGAGCTGAGATTAATTCTGTACTTAGAAACATGGGTGTTGTGAAGCTACTGGTTGAATCTAAGTGGGATCTGAGAAAATTATTTTTAAAAAAAATTCAGATTGAGCTGAGATTAGTTCTGTTCTAAGAAACATGGTTATTCTGAAAGCTACTGGTTGAATCTAGGCGGACTCTGAGTTGATCTTTTTTTTAATTTTTCAGATTGAGCTGAGATTAATTCTGTACTAAGAAATATGGGTGTTCTAAAGCTACTGGTTGAATCTAGTGGGATCCGAGACGATTATAATTTAAAATTTTTCAGATTGAGCTGAGATTAATTCTGTACTAAGAAACATGGTTATTCTGAAGCTACTGGTTGAATCTAGGCGGACTCTGAGTTGATCTTTTTTTTAATTGTTCAGATTGAGCTGAGATTAATTCTGTACTAAGAAATATGGGTGTTCTAAAGCTACTGGTTGAATCTAGTGGGATCCGAGACGATTATAATTTAAAATTGTTCAGATTGAGCTGAGATTAATTCTGTACTAAGAAACATGGTTGTCTGAAGCTACTGGTTGAATCTAGGCGGACTCTGAGTTGATCTTTTTTTTAATTGTTCAGATTGAGCTGGGATTAATTCTGTACTAAGAAACATGGGTGTTCTGAAGCTACTGGTTGAATCTAAGTGGGATCTGAGACGATCATTTATTTTAATTGTTCAGATTGAGCTGAGATTAAATCTGTACTAAGAAACATTGGTGTTCTAAAGCTACTGGTTGAATCTAAGTTGGATCTGAGACGATCATTTTTTTTAATTGTTCAGATTGAGCTGAGATTTATTGTGTACTAAGAAACATGGGTGTTGTGAAGCTACTGGTTGAATCTAAGTGGGATCTGAGACAATTATTTTAAAAAAAAATTCAGATTGAGCTGAGATTAGTTCTGTACTAAGAAACATGGTTATTCTGAAGCTACTGGTTGAATCTAGGCGGACTCTGAGTTGATCTTTTTTTTAATTGTTCAGATTGAGCTGAGATTAAATCTGTACTAAGAAACATGGGTGTTCTAAAGCTACTGCTTGAATCTAGTGGGATCCGAGACGATTATAATTTAAAATTTTTCAGATTGAGCTGAGATTAATTCTGTACTAAGAAACATGGTTATTCTGAAGCTACTGGTTGAATCTAGGCGGACTCTGAGTTGATCTTTTTTTTAATTGTTCAGATTGAGCTGAGATTAATTCTGTACTAAGAAACATGGGTGTTCTGAAGCTACTGGTTGAATCTAAGTGGGATCTGAGACGATCATTTTTTTTAATTGTTCAGATTGAGCTGAGATTAAATCTGTACTAAGAAACATGGGTGTTGTGAAGCTGCTGGTTGAATCTAAGTTGGAACTGAGACGACCATTTTTTTATTATTTTTCAGATTGAGCTGAGATTAAATCTGTACTAAGAAACATGGATATTCTAAAGCTCCTGTTGAATCTGAGTGGGATCTGAGACGATTATAATTTAAAATTGTTCAGATTGAGCTGAGATTAATTCTGTACTAAGAAACATGGGTGTTGTGAAGCTGCTGGTTGAATCAAAGTTGGATCTGAGACGATTATTTTTTTATTATTTTTCAGATTGAGCTGAGATTAAATCTGTACTAAGAACAATGGGTGTTCTAAAGCTACTGGTTGAATCTAAGTGGGATCTGAGACGATCATTTTTTTAATTGTTCAGATTGAGCTGAGATTAATTCTGTACTAAGAAACATGGGTGTTCTGAAGCCACTGGTTGAATCTAAGTGGAATTTGAGACAATTATAATTTAAAATTTTTCAGATTGAGCTGAGATTAATTCTGTACTAAGAAACATGGTTATTCTGAAGCCACTGGTTGAATCTAAGTGGAATTTGAGACAATTGTAATTTAAAATTGTTCAGACTGAGCTGAGATTAATTCTGTACTAAGAAACATGGGTGTTGTGAAGCTACTGGTTGAATCTAAGTGGGATCTGAGACAATTATTTTAAAACAAAATTCAGATTGAGCTGAGATTAGTTCTGTACTAAGAAACACGGGTGTTGTGAAGCTACTGGTCGAATCTAAGTCGAATCTAAGACGATTATAATTTAAAATTGTTCTGATTGAGCTGAGATTAATTCTGTACTAAAAAACATGGTTATTCTGAAGCTACTGGTTGAATCTAGGCGGACTCTGAGTTGATCTTTTTTTTAATTGTTCAGATTGAGCTGGGATTAATTCTGTACTAAGAAACATGGGTGTTCTGAAGCTACTGGTTGAATCTAAGTGGGATCTGAGACGATCATTTATTTTAATTGTTCAGATTGAGCTGAGATTAAATCTGTACTAAGAAACATTGGTGTTCTAAAGCTACTGGTTGAATCTAAGTTGGATCTGAGACGATCATTTTTTTTAATTGTTCAGATTGAGCTGAGATTTATTTTGTACTAAGAAACATGGGTGTTGTGAAGCTACTGGTTGAATCTAAGTGGGATCTGAGACAATTATTTTAAAAAAAAATTCAGATTGAGCTGAGATTAGTTCTGTACTAAGAAACATGGTTATTCTGAAGCTACTGGTTGAATCTAGGCGGACTCTGAGTTGATCTTTTTTTTAATTGTTCAGATTGAGCTGAGATTAAATCTGTACTAAGAAACATGGGTGTTCTAAAGCTACTGCTTGAATCTAGTGGGATCCGAGACGATTATAATTTAAAATTTTTCAGATTGAGCTGAGATTAATTCTGTACTAAGAAACATGGTTATTCTGAAGCTACTGGTTGAATCTAGGCGGACTCTGAGTTGATCTTTTTTTTAATTGTTCAGATTGAGCTGAGATTAATTCTGTACTAAGAAACATGGGTGTTCTGAAGCTACTGGTTGAATCTAAGTGGGATCTGAGACGATCATTTTTTTTAATTGTTCAGATTGAGCTGAGATTAAATCTGTACTAAGAAACATGGGTGTTGTGAAGCTGCTGGTTGAATCTAAGTTGGAACTGAGACGACCATTTTTTTATTATTTTTCAGATTGAGCTGAGATTAAATCTGTACTAAGAAACATGGATATTCTAAAGCTCCTGTTGAATCTGAGTGGGATCTGAGACGATTATAATTTAAAATTGTTCAGATTGAGCTGAGATTAATTCTGTACTAAGAAACATGGGTGTTGTGAAGCTGCTGGTTGAATCAAAGTTGGATCTGAGACGATTATTTTTTTATTATTTTTCAGATTGAGCTGAGATTAAATCTGTACTAAGAACAATGGGTGTTCTAAAGCTACTGGTTGAATCTAAGTGGGATCTGAGACGATCATTTTTTTAATTGTTCAGATTGAGCTGAGATTAATTCTGTACTAAGAAACATGGGTGTTCTGAAGCCACTGGTTGAATCTAAGTGGAATTTGAGACAATTATAATTTAAAATTTTTCAGATTGAGCTGAGATTAATTCTGTACTAAGAAACATGGTTATTCTGAAGCCACTGGTTGAATCTAAGTGGAATTTGAGACAATTGTAATTTAAAATTGTTCAGACTGAGCTGAGATTAATTCTGTACTAAGAAACATGGGTGTTGTGAAGCTACTGGTTGAATCTAAGTGGGATCTGAGACAATTATTTTAAAACAAAATTCAGATTGAGCTGAGATTAGTTCTGTACTAAGAAACACGGGTGTTGTGAAGCTACTGGTCGAATCTAAGTCGAATCTAAGACGATTATAATTTAAAATTGTTCTGATTGAGCTGAGATTAATTCTGTACTAAAAAACATGGTTATTCTGAAGCTACTGGTTGAATCTAGGCGGACTCTGAGTTGATCATTTTTTTAATTGTTCAGATTGAGCTGAGATTAATTCTGTACTAAGAAATATGGGTGTTCTAAAGCTACTGGTTGAATCTAGTGGGATCCGAGACGATTATAATTTAAAATTTGTCAGATTGAGCTGAGATTAATTCTGTACTAAGAAACATGGTTATTCTGAAGCTACTGGTTGAATCTAGGCGGACTCTGAGTTGATCTTTTTTTTAATTGTTCAGATTGAGCTGAGATTAATTCTGTACTAAGAAACATGGGTGTTCTGAAGCTACTGGTTGAATCTAAGTGGGATCTGAGACGATCATTTATTTTAATTGTTCAGATTGAGCTGAGATTAAATCTGTACTAAGAAACATTGGTGTTCTAAAGCTACTGGTTGAATCTAAGTGGGATCTGAGACGATCATTTTTTTAAATTGTTCAGATTGAGCTGAGATTTATTCTGTACTAAGAAACATGGGTGTTGTGAAGCTACTGGTTGAATCTAAGTGGGATCTGAGACAATTATTTTAAAAAAAAATTCAGATTGAGCTGAGATTAGTTCTGTACTAAGAAACATGGTTATTCTGAAGCTACTGGTTGAATCTAGGCGGACTCTGAGTTGATCTTTTTTTTAATTGTTCAGATTGAGCTGAGATTAATTCTGTACTAAGAAATATGGGTGTTCTAAAGCTACTGCTTGAATCTAGTGGGATCCGAGACGATTATAATTTAAAATTTTTCAGATTGAGCTGAGATTAATTCTGTACTAAGAAACATGGTTATTCTGAAGCTACTGGTTGAATCTAGGCGGACTCTGAGTTGATCTTTTTTTAATGGTTCAGATTGAGCTGAGATTAATTCTGTACTAAGAAACATGGGTGCTCTGAAGCCACTGGTTGAATCTAAGTGGAATTTGAGACAATTATAATTTAAAATTGTTCAGATTGAGCTGAGATTAATTCTGTACTAAGAAACATGGGTGTTGTGAAGCTGCTGGTTGAATCTAAGTTGGATCTGAGACGATCATTTTTTTATTATTTTTCAGATTGAGCTGAGATTAAATCTGTACTAAGAAACTTGGGTATTCTTAAGCTACTGGTTGAATCTAAGTGGAATCTGAGACGATAATTTTTTTTTATTGTTCAGATTGAGCTAAGATTTAATCTGTACTAAGAAACATGGGTGTTTTGAAGCTACTGGTTGAATCTAAGTGGGATCTGATATGATCATTTTTTAAAATCTTTCAGATTGAGCTGAGATTATTTCTGTACTAAGAAACATTGGTGTTCTGAAGCCACTGGTTGAATCTAAGTGGAATCTGAGACAATTATATTTTAAAATTGTTCAGATTGAGCTGAGATTAGTTCTGTACTAAGAAACATGGGTGTTCTGAAGCTAAAGGTTGAATCTAAGTGGGATCTGAGACGATAATTTTTTTTAATTGTTCAGATTGAGCTGAGATTAATTCTGTACTAAGAAACATGGGTATTCTGAAGCTACTGGTTGAATCTAAGTGGGATCTGAGACGATTATAATTTAAAATTGGTCAGATTGAGCTGAGATTAAATCTGTACTAAGAAACATGGGTGTTCTGAAGCTACTGGTTGAATCTAAGTGGGATCTGAGACGATCATTTATTTTAATTGTTCAGATTGAGCTGAGATTAAATCTGTACTAAGAAACATTGGTGTTCTAAAGCTACTGGTTGAATCTAAGTTGGATCTGAGACGATCATTTTTTTTAATTGTTCAGATTGAGCTGAGATTTATTGTGTACTAAGAAACATGGGTGTTGTGAAGCTACTGGTTGAATCTAAGTGGGATCTGAGACAATTATTTAAAAAAAAAATTCAGATTGAGCTGAGATTAGTTCTGTACTAAGAAACATGGTTATTCTGAAGCTACTGGTTGAATCTAGGCGGACTCTGAGTTGATCTTTTTTTTAATTGTTCAGATTGAGCTGAGATTAAATCTGTACTAAGAAACATGGGTGTTCTAAAGCTACTGCTTGAATCTAGTGGGATCCGAGACGATTATAATTTAAAATTTTTCAGATTGAGCTGAGATTAATTCTGTACTAAGAAACATGGTTATTCTGAAGCTACTGGTTGAATCTAGGCGGACTCTGAGTTGATCTTTTTTTTAATTGTTCAGATTGAGCTGAGATTAATTCTGTACTAAGAAACATGAGTGTTCTGAAGCTACTGGTTGAATCTAAGTGGGATCTGAGACGATCATTTTTTTTAATTGTTCAGATTGAGCTGAGATTAAATCTGTACTAAGAAACATGGGTGTTGTGAAGCTGCTGGTTGAATCTAAGTTGGAACTGAGACGACCATTTTTTTATTATTTTTCAGATTGAGCTGAGATTAAATCTGTACTAAGAAACATGGATATTCTAAAGCTCCTGTTGAATCTGAGTGGGATCTGAGACGATTATAATTTAAAATTGTTCAGATTGAGCTGAGATTAATTCTGTACTAAGAAACATGGGTGTTGTGAAGCTGCTGGTTGAATCAAAGTTGGATCTGAGACGATTATTTTTTTATTATTTTTCAGATTGAGCTGAGATTAAATCTGTACTAAGAACAATGGGTGTTCTAAAGCTACTGGTTGAATCTAAGTGGGATCTGAGACGATCATTTTTTTAATTGTTCAGATTGAGCTGAGATTAATTCTGTACTAAGAAACATGGGTGTTCTGAAGCCACTGGTTGAATCTAAGTGGAATTTGAGACAATTATAATTTAAAATTTTTCAGATTGAGCTGAGATTAATTCTGTACTAAGAAACATGGTTATTCTGAAGCCACTGGTTGAATCTAAGTGGAATTTGAGACAATTGTAATTTAAAATTGTTCAGACTGAGCTGAGATTAATTCTGTACTAAGAAACATGGGTGTTGTGAAGCTACTGGTTGAATCTAAGTGGGATCTGAGACAATTATTTTAAAACAAAATTCAGATTGAGCTGAGATTAGTTCTGTACTAAGAAACACGGGTGTTGTGAAGCTACTGGTCGAATCTAAGTCGAATCTAAGACGATTATAATTTAAAATTGTTCTGATTGAGCTGAGATTAATTCTGTACTAAAAAACATGGTTATTCTGAAGCTACTGGTTGAATCTAGGCGGACTCTGAGTTGATCTTTTTTTTAATTGTTCAGATTGAGCTGGGATTAATTCTGTACTAAGAAACATGGGTGTTCTGAAGCTACTGGTTGAATCTAAGTGGGATCTGAGACGATCATTTATTTTAATTGTTCAGATTGAGCTGAGATTAAATCTGTACTAAGAAACATTGGTGTTCTAAAGCTACTGGTTGAATCTAAGTTGGATCTGAGACGATCATTTTTTTTAATTGTTCAGATTGAGCTGAGATTTATTTTGTACTAAGAAACATGGGTGTTGTGAAGCTACTGGTTGAATCTAAGTGGGATCTGAGACAATTATTTTAAAAAAAAATTCAGATTGAGCTGAGATTAGTTCTGTACTAAGAAACATGGTTATTCTGAAGCTACTGGTTGAATCTAGGCGGACTCTGAGTTGATCTTTTTTTTAATTGTTCAGATTGAGCTGAGATTAAATCTGTACTAAGAAACATGGGTGTTCTAAAGCTACTGCTTGAATCTAGTGGGATCCGAGACGATTATAATTTAAAATTTTTCAGATTGAGCTGAGATTAATTCTGTACTAAGAAACATGGTTATTCTGAAGCTACTGGTTGAATCTAGGCGGACTCTGAGTTGATCTTTTTTTTAATTGTTCAGATTGAGCTGAGATTAATTCTGTACTAAGAAACATGGGTGTTCTGAAGCTACTGGTTGAATCTAAGTGGGATCTGAGACGATCATTTTTTTTAATTGTTCAGATTGAGCTGAGATTAAATCTGTACTAAGAAACATGGGTGTTGTGAAGCTGCTGGTTGAATCTAAGTTGGAACTGAGACGACCATTTTTTTTTTATTTTTCAGATTGAGCTGAGATTAAATCTGTACTAAGAAACATGGATATTCTAAAGCTCCTGTTGAATCTAAGTGGGATCTGGGACGATTATAATTTAAAATTGTTCAGATTGAGCTGAGATTAATTCTGTACTAAGAAACATGGGTGTTGTGAAGCTGCTGGTTGAATCAAAGTTGGATCTGAGACGATTATTTTTTTATTATTTTTCAGATTGAGCTGAGATTAAATCTGTACTAAGAACAATGGGTGTTCTAAAGCTACTGGTTGAATCTAAGTGGGATCTGAGACGATCATTTTTTTAATTGTTCAGATTGAGCTGAGATTAATTCTGTACTAAGAAACATGGGTGTTCTGAAGCCACTGGTTGAATCTAAGTGGAATTTGAGACAATTATAATTTAAAATTTTTCAGATTGAGCTGAGATTAATTCTGTACTAAGAAACATGGTTATTCTGAAGCCACTGGTTGAATCTAAGTGGAATTTGAGACAATTGTAATTTAAAATTGTTCAGACTGAGCTGAGATTAATTCTGTACTAAGAAACATGGGTGTTGTGAAGCTACTGGTTGAATCTAAGTGGGATCTGAGACAATTATTTTAAAACAAAATTCAGATTGAGCTGAGATTAGTTCTGTACTAAGAAACACGGGTGTTGTGAAGCTACTGGTCGAATCTAAGTCGAATCTAAGACGATTATAATTTAAAATTGTTCTGATTGAGCTGAGATTAATTCTGTACTAAGAAACATGGTTATTCTGAAGCTACTGGTTGAATCTAGGCGGACTCTGAGTTGATCATTTTTTTAATTGTTCAGATTGAGCTGAGATTAATTCTGTACTAAGAAATATGGGTGTTCTAAAGCTACTGGTTGAATCTAGTGGGATCCGAGACGATTATAATTTAAAATTTGTCAGATTGAGCTGAGATTAATTCTGTACTAAGAAACATGGTTATTCTGAAGCTACTGGTTGAATCTAGGCGGACTCTGAGTTGATCTTTTTTTTAATTGTTCAGATTGAGCTGAGATTAATTCTGTACTAAGAAACATGGGTGTTCTGAAGCTACTGGTTGAATCTAAGTGGGATCTGAGACGATCATTTTTTAAAATTGTTCAGATTGAGCTGAGATTTATTCTGTACTAAGAAACATGGGTGTTGTGAAGCTACTGGTTGAATCTAAGTGGGATCTGAGACAATTATTTTAAAAAAAAATTCAGATTGAGCTGAGATTAGTTCTGTACTAAGAAACATGGTTATTCTGAAGCTACTGGTTGAATCTAGGCGGACTCTGAGTTGATCTTTTTTTTAATTGTTCAGATTGAGCTGAGATTAATTCTGTACTAAGAAATATGGGTGTTCTAAAGCTACTGCTTGAATCTAGTGGGATCCGAGACGATTATAATTTAAAATTTTTCAGATTGAGCTGAGATTAATTCTGTACTAAGAAACATGGTTATTCTGAAGCTACTGGTTGAATCTAGGCGGACTCTGAGTTGATCTTTTTTTAATGGTTCAGATTGAGCTGAGATTAATTCTGTACTAAGAAACATGGTTATTCTGAAGCCACTGGTTGAATCTAAGTGGAATTTGAGACAATTGTAATTTAAAATTGTTCAGACTGAGCTGAGATTAATTCTGTACTAAGAAACATGGGTGTTGTGAAGCTACTGGTTGAATCTAAGTGGGATCTGAGACAATTATTTTAAAACAAAATTCAGATTGAGCTGAGATTAGTTCTGTACTAAGAAACACGGGTGTTGTGAAGCTACTGGTCGAATCTAAGTCGAATCTAAGACGATTATAATTTAAAATTGTTCTGATTGAGCTGAGATTAATTCTGTACTAAAAAACATGGTTATTCTGAAGCTACTGGTTGAATCTAGGCGGACTCTGAGTTGATCTTTTTTTTAATTGTTCAGATTGAGCTGGGATTAATTCTGTACTAAGAAACATGGGTGTTCTGAAGCTACTGGTTGAATCTAAGTGGGATCTGAGACGATCATTTATTTTAATTGTTCAGATTGAGCTGAGATTAAATCTGTACTAAGAAACATTGGTGTTCTAAAGCTACTGGTTGAATCTAAGTTGGATCTGAGACGATCATTTTTTTTAATTGTTCAGATTGAGCTGAGATTTATTTTGTACTAAGAAACATGGGTGTTGTGAAGCTACTGGTTGAATCTAAGTGGGATCTGAGACAATTATTTTAAAAAAAAATTCAGATTGAGCTGAGATTAGTTCTGTACTAAGAAACATGGTTATTCTGAAGCTACTGGTTGAATCTAGGCGGACTCTGAGTTGATCTTTTTTTTAATTGTTCAGATTGAGCTGAGATTAAATCTGTACTAAGAAACATGGGTGTTCTAAAGCTACTGCTTGAATCTAGTGGGATCCGAGACGATTATAATTTAAAATTTTTCAGATTGAGCTGAGATTAATTCTGTACTAAGAAACATGGTTATTCTGAAGCTACTGGTTGAATCTAGGCGGACTCTGAGTTGATCTTTTTTTTAATTGTTCAGATTGAGCTGAGATTAATTCTGTACTAAGAAACATGGGTGTTCTGAAGCTACTGGTTGAATCTAAGTGGGATCTGAGACGATCATTTTTTTTTAATTGTTCAGATTGAGCTGAGATTAAATCTGTACTAAGAAACATGGGTGTTGTGAAGCTGCTGGTTGAATCTAAGTTGGAACTGAGACGACCATTTTTTTTTTATTTTTCAGATTGAGCTGAGATTAAATCTGTACTAAGAAACATGGATATTCTAAAGCTCCTGTTGAATCTAAGTGGGATCTGGGACGATTATAATTTAAAATTGTTCAGATTGAGCTGAGATTAATTCTGTACTAAGAAACATGGGTGTTGTGAAGCTGCTGGTTGAATCAAAGTTGGATCTGAGACGATTATTTTTTTATTATTTTTCAGATTGAGCTGAGATTAAATCTGTACTAAGAACAATGGGTGTTCTAAAGCTACTGGTTGAATCTAAGTGGGATCTGAGACGATCATTTTTTTAATTGTTCAGATTGAGCTGAGATTAATTCTGTACTAAGAAACATGGGTGTTCTGAAGCCACTGGTTGAATCTAAGTGGAATTTGAGACAATTATAATTTAAAATTTTTCAGATTGAGCTGAGATTAATTCTGTACTAAGAAACATGGTTATTCTGAAGCCACTGGTTGAATCTAAGTGGAATTTGAGACAATTGTAATTTAAAATTGTTCAGACTGAGCTGAGATTAATTCTGTACTAAGAAACATGGGTGTTGTGAAGCTACTGGTTGAATCTAAGTGGGATCTGAGACAATTATTTTAAAACAAAATTCAGATTGAGCTGAGATTAGTTCTGTACTAAGAAACACGGGTGTTGTGAAGCTACTGGTCGAATCTAAGTCGAATCTAAGACGATTATAATTTAAAATTGTTCTGATTGAGCTGAGATTAATTCTGTACTAAGAAACATGGTTATTCTGAAGCTACTGGTTGAATCTAGGCGGACTCTGAGTTGATCATTTTTTTAATTGTTCAGATTGAGCTGAGATTAATTCTGTACTAAGAAATATGGGTGTTCTAAAGCTACTGGTTGAATCTAGTGGGATCCGAGACGATTATAATTTAAAATTTGTCAGATTGAGCTGAGATTAATTCTGTACTAAGAAACATGGTTATTCTGAAGCTACTGGTTGAATCTAGGCGGACTCTGAGTTGATCTTTTTTTTAATTGTTCAGATTGAGCTGAGATTAATTCTGTACTAAGAAACATGGGTGTTCTGAAGCTACTGGTTGAATCTAAGTGGGATCTGAGACGATCATTTATTTTAATTGTTCAGATTGAGCTGAGATTAAATCTGTACTAAGAAACATTGGTGTTCTAAAGCTACTGGTTGAATCTAAGTGGGATCTGAGACGATCATTTTTTAAAATTGTTCAGATTGAGCTGAGATTTATTCTGTACTAAGAAACATGGGTGTTGTGAAGCTACTGGTTGAATCTAAGTGGGATCTGAGACAATTATTTTAAAAAAAAATTCAGATTGAGCTGAGATTAGTTCTGTACTAAGAAACATGGTTATTCTGAAGCTACTGGTTGAATCTAGGCGGACTCTGAGTTGATCTTTTTTTTAATTGTTCAGATTGAGCTGAGATTAATTCTGTACTAAGAAATATGGGTGTTCTAAAGCTACTGCTTGAATCTAGTGGGATCCGAGACGATTATAATTTAAAATTTTTCAGATTGAGCTGAGATTAATTCTGTACTAAGAAACATGGTTATTCTGAAGCTACTGGTTGAATCTAGGCGGACTCTGAGTTGATCTTTTTTTAATGGTTCAGATTGAGCTGAGATTAATTCTGTACTAAGAAACATGGGTGCTCTGAAGCCACTGGTTGAATCTAAGTGGAATTTGAGACAATTATAATTTAAAATTGTTCAGATTGAGCTGAGATTAATTCTGTACTAAGAAACATGGGTGTTGTGAAGCTGCTGGTTGAATCTAAGTTGGATCTGAGACGATCATTTTTTTATTATTTTTCAGATTGAGCTGAGATTAAATCTGTACTAAGAAACTTGGGTATTCTTAAGCTACTGGTTGAATCTAAGTGGAATCTGAGACGATAATTTTTTTTTATTGTTCAGATTGAGCTAAGATTTAATCTGTACTAAGAAACATGGGTGTTTTGAAGCTACTGGTTGAATCTAAGTGGGATCTGATATGATCATTTTTTAAAATCTTTCAGATTGAGCTGAGATTATTTCTGTACTAAGAAACATTGGTGTTCTGAAGCCACTGGTTGAATCTAAGTGGAATCTGAGACAATTATATTTTAAAATTGTTCAGATTGAGCTGAGATTAGTTCTGTACTAAGAAACATGGGTGTTCTGAAGCTAAAGGTTGAATCTAAGTGGGATCTGAGACGATAATTTTTTTTAATTGTTCAGATTGAGCTGAGATTAATTCTGTACTAAGAAACATGGGTATTCTGAAGCTACTGGTTGAATCTAAGTGGGATCTGAGACGATTATAATTTAAAATTGGTCAGATTGAGCTGAGATTAAATCTGTACTAAGAAACATGGGTGTTCTGAAGCTACTGGTTGAATCTAAGTGGGATCTGAGACGATCATTTATTTTAATTGTTCAGATTGAGCTGAGATTAAATCTGTACTAAGAAACATTGGTGTTCTAAAGCTACTGGTTGAATCTAAGTTGGATCTGAGACGATCATTTTTTTTAATTGTTCAGATTGAGCTGAGATTTATTGTGTACTAAGAAACATGGGTGTTGTGAAGCTACTGGTTGAATCTAAGTGGGATCTGAGACAATTATTTTAAAAAAAAATTCAGATTGAGCTGAGATTAGTTCTGTACTAAGAAACATGGTTATTCTGAAGCTACTGGTTGAATCTAGGCGGACTCTGAGTTGATCTTTTTTTTAATTGTTCAGATTGAGCTGAGATTAAATCTGTACTAAGAAACATGGGTGTTCTAAAGCTACTGCTTGAATCTAGTGGGATCCGAGACGATTATAATTTAAAATTTTTCAGATTGAGCTGAGATTAATTCTGTACTAAGAAACATGGTTATTCTGAAGCTACTGGTTGAATCTAGGCGGACTCTGAGTTGATCTTTTTTTTAATTGTTCAGATTGAGCTGAGATTAATTCTGTACTAAGAAACATGGGTGTTCTGAAGCTACTGGTTGAATCTAAGTGGGATCTGAGACGATCATTTTTTTTAATTGTTCAGATTGAGCTGAGATTAAATCTGTACTAAGAAACATGGGTGTTGTGAAGCTGCTGGTTGAATCTAAGTTGGAACTGAGACGACCATTTTTTTATTATTTTTCAGATTGAGCTGAGATTAAATCTGTACTAAGAAACATGGATATTCTAAAGCTCCTGTTGAATCTGAGTGGGATCTGAGACGATTATAATTTAAAATTGTTCAGATTGAGCTGAGATTAATTCTGTACTAAGAAACATGGGTGTTGTGAAGCTGCTGGTTGAATCAAAGTTGGATCTGAGACGATTATTTTTTTATTATTTTTCAGATTGAGCTGAGATTAAATCTGTACTAAGAACAATGGGTGTTCTAAAGCTACTGGTTGAATCTAAGTGGGATCTGAGACGATCATTTTTTTAATTGTTCAGATTGAGCTGAGATTAATTCTGTACTAAGAAACATGGGTGTTCTGAAGCCACTGGTTGAATCTAAGTGGAATTTGAGACAATTATAATTTAAAATTTTTCAGATTGAGCTGAGATTAATTCTGTACTAAGAAACATGGTTATTCTGAAGCCACTGGTTGAATCTAAGTGGAATTTGAGACAATTGTAATTTAAAATTGTTCAGACTGAGCTGAGATTAATTCTGTACTAAGAAACATGGGTGTTGTGAAGCTACTGGTTGAATCTAAGTGGGATCTGAGACAATTATTTTAAAACAAAATTCAGATTGAGCTGAGATTAGTTCTGTACTAAGAAACACGGGTGTTGTGAAGCTACTGGTCGAATCTAAGTCGAATCTAAGACGATTATAATTTAAAATTGTTCTGATTGAGCTGAGATTAATTCTGTACTAAAAAACATGGTTATTCTGAAGCTACTGGTTGAATCTAGGCGGACTCTGAGTTGATCTTTTTTTTAATTGTTCAGATTGAGCTGGGATTAATTCTGTACTAAGAAACATGGGTGTTCTGAAGCTACTGGTTGAATCTAAGTGGGATCTGAGACGATCATTTATTTTAATTGTTCAGATTGAGCTGAGATTAAATCTGTACTAAGAAACATTGGTGTTCTAAAGCTACTGGTTGAATCTAAGTTGGATCTGAGACGATCATTTTTTTTAATTGTTCAGATTGAGCTGAGATTTATTTTGTACTAAGAAACATGGGTGTTGTGAAGCTACTGGTTGAATCTAAGTGGGATCTGAGACAATTATTTTAAAAAAAAATTCAGATTGAGCTGAGATTAGTTCTGTACTAAGAAACATGGTTATTCTGAAGCTACTGGTTGAATCTAGGCGGACTCTGAGTTGATCTTTTTTTTAATTGTTCAGATTGAGCTGAGATTAAATCTGTACTAAGAAACATGGGTGTTCTAAAGCTACTGCTTGAATCTAGTGGGATCCGAGACGATTATAATTTAAAATTTTTCAGATTGAGCTGAGATTAATTCTGTACTAAGAAACATGGTTATTCTGAAGCTACTGGTTGAATCTAGGCGGACTCTGAGTTGATCTTTTTTTTAATTGTTCAGATTGAGCTGAGATTAATTCTGTACTAAGAAACATGGGTGTTCTGAAGCTACTGGTTGAATCTAAGTGGGATCTGAGACGATCATTTTTTTTAATTGTTCAGATTGAGCTGAGATTAAATCTGTACTAAGAAACATGGGTGTTGTGAAGCTGCTGGTTGAATCTAAGTTGGAACTGAGACGACCATTTTTTTATTATTTTTCAGATTGAGCTGAGATTAAATCTGTACTAAGAAACATGGATATTCTAAAGCTCCTGTTGAATCTAAGTGGGATCTGAGACGATTATAATTTAAAATTGTTCAGATTGAGCTGAGATTAATTCTGTACTAAGAAACATGGGTGTTGTGAAGCTGCTGGTTGAATCAAAGTTGGATCTGAGACGATTATTTTTTTATTATTTTTCAGATTGAGCTGAGATTAAATCTGTACTAAGAACAATGGGTGTTCTAAAGCTACTGGTTGAATCTAAGTGGGATCTGAGACGATCATTTTTTTAATTGTTCAGATTGAGCTGAGATTAATTCTGTACTAAGAAACATGGGTGTTCTGAAGCCACTGGTTGAATCTAAGTGGAATTTGAGACAATTATAATTTAAAATTTTTCAGATTGAGCTGAGATTAATTCTGTACTAAGAAACATGGTTATTCTGAAGCCACTGGTTGAATCTAAGTGGAATTTGAGACAATTGTAATTTAAAATTGTTCAGACTGAGCTGAGATTAATTCTGTACTAAGAAACATGGGTGTTGTGAAGCTACTGGTTGAATCTAAGTGGGATCTGAGACAATTATTTTAAAACAAAATTCAGATTGAGCTGAGATTAGTTCTGTACTAAGAAACACGGGTGTTGTGAAGCTACTGGTCGAATCTAAGTCGAATCTAAGACGATTATAATTTAAAATTGTTCTGATTGAGCTGAGATTAATTCTGTACTAAAAAACATGGTTATTCTGAAGCTACTGGTTGAATCTAGGCGGACTCTGAGTTGATCATTTTTTTAATTGTTCAGATTGAGCTGAGATTAATTCTGTACTAAGAAATATGGGTGTTCTAAAGCTACTGGTTGAATCTAGTGGGATCCGAGACGATTATAATTTAAAATTTGTCAGATTGAGCTGAGATTAATTCTGTACTAAGAAACATGGTTATTCTGAAGCTACTGGTTGAATCTAGGCGGACTCTGAGTTGATCTTTTTTTTAATTGTTCAGATTGAGCTGAGATTAATTCTGTACTAAGAAACATGGGTGTTCTGAAGCTACTGGTTGAATCTAAGTGGGATCTGAGACGATCATTTATTTTAATTGTTCAGATTGAGCTGAGATTAAATCTGTACTAAGAAACATTGGTGTTCTAAAGCTACTGGTTGAATCTAAGTGGGATCTGAGACGATCATTTTTTAAAATTGTTCAGATTGAGCTGAGATTTATTCTGTACTAAGAAACATGGGTGTTGTGAAGCTACTGGTTGAATCTAAGTGGGATCTGAGACAATTATTTTAAAAAAAAATTCAGATTGAGCTGAGATTAGTTCTGTACTAAGAAACATGGTTATTCTGAAGCTACTGGTTGAATCTAGGCGGACTCTGAGTTGATCTTTTTTTTAATTGTTCAGATTGAGCTGAGATTAATTCTGTACTAAGAAATATGGGTGTTCTAAAGCTACTGCTTGAATCTAGTGGGATCCGAGACGATTATAATTTAAAATTTTTCAGATTGAGCTGAGATTAATTCTGTACTAAGAAACATGGTTATTCTGAAGCTACTGGTTGAATCTAGGCGGACTCTGAGTTGATCTTTTTTTAATGGTTCAGATTGAGCTGAGATTAATTCTGTACTAAGAAACATGGGTGCTCTGAAGCCACTGGTTGAATCTAAGTGGAATTTGAGACAATTATAATTTAAAATTGTTCAGATTGAGCTGAGATTAATTCTGTACTAAGAAACATGGGTGTTGTGAAGCTGCTGGTTGAATCTAAGTTGGATCTGAGACGATCATTTTTTTATTATTTTTCAGATTGAGCTGAGATTAAATCTGTACTAAGAAACTTGGGTATTCTTAAGCTACTGGTTGAATCTAAGTGGAATCTGAGACGATAATTTTTTTTTATTGTTCAGATTGAGCTAAGATTTAATCTGTACTAAGAAACATGGGTGTTTTGAAGCTACTGGTTGAATCTAAGTGGGTTCTGATATGATCATTTTTTAAAATCTTTCAGATTGAGCTGAGATTATTTCTGTACTAAGAAACATTGGTGTTCTGAAGCCACTGGTTGAATCTAAGTGGAATCTGAGACAATTATATTTTAAAATTGTTCAGATTGAGCTGAGATTAGTTCTGTACTAAGAAACATGGGTGTTCTGAAGCTAAAGGTTGAATCTAAGTGGGATCTGAGACGATAATTTTTTTTAATTGTTCAGATTGAGCTGAGATTAATTCTGTACTAAGAAACATGGGTATTCTGAAGCTACTGGTTGAATCTAAGTGGGATCTGAGACGATTATAATTTAAAATTGGTCAGATTGAGCTGAGATTAAATCTGTACTAAGAAACATGGGTGTTCTGAACCTAAAGGTTGAATCTAAGTGGGATCTGAGACGATAATTTTTTTTAATTGTTCAGATTGAGCTGAGATTAGTTCTCTACTAAGAAACATGGGCATTCTGAAGCTACTGGTTGAATCTAAGTGGGATCTGAGACGATCATTTTTTGAATTGTTCAGATTGAGCTGAGATTAAATCTGTACTAAGAAACATGGGTGTTCTAAAGCTACTGGTTGAATCTAAGTGGGATCTGAGACGATTATAATTTAAAATTGTTCAGATTGAGCTGAGATTAATTCTGTACTAAGAAACATGGTTATTCTGAAAGCTACTGGTTGAATCTAGGCGGACTTTGAGTTGATCTTTTTTTTAATTGTTCAGATTGAGCTGAGATTAATTCTGTACTAAGAAATATGGGTGTTCTAAAGCTACTGGTTGAATCTAGTGGGATCCGAGACGATTATAATTTAAAATTTTTCAGATTGAGCTGAGATTAATTCTGTACTAAGAAACATGGTTATTCTGAAGCTACTGGTTGAATCTAGGCGGACTCTGAGTTGATCTTTTTTTTTAATTGTTCAGATTGAGCTGAGATTTATTTTGTACTAAGAAACATGGGTGTTGTGAAGCTACTGGTTGAATCTAAGTGGGATCTGAGACAATTATTTTAAAAAAAAATTCAGATTGAGCTGAGATTAGTTCTGTACTAAGAAACATGGTTATTCTGAAGCTACTGGTTGAATCTAGGCGGACTCTGAGTTGATCTTTTTTTTAATTGTTCAGATTGAGCTGAGATTAAATCTGTACTAAGAAACATGGGTGTTCTAAAGCTACTGCTTGAATCTAGTGGGATCCGAGACGATTATAATTTAAAATTTTTCAGATTGAGCTGAGATTAATTCTGTACTAAGAAACATGGTTATTCTGAAGCTACTGGTTGAATCTAGGCGGACTCTGAGTTGATCTTTTTTTTAATTGTTCAGATTGAGCTGAGATTAATTCTGTACTAAGAAACATGGGTGTTCTGAAGCTACTGGTTGAATCTAAGTGGGATCTGAGACGATCATTTTTTTTAATTGTTCAGATTGAGCTGAGATTAAATCTGTACTAAGAAACATGGGTGTTGTGAAGCTGCTGGTTGAATCTAAGTTGGAACTGAGACGACCATTTTTTTATTATTTTTCAGATTGAGCTGAGATTAAATCTGTACTAAGAAACATGGATATTCTAAAGCTCCTGTTGAATCTAAGTGGGATCTGAGACGATTATAATTTAAAATTGTTCAGATTGAGCTGAGATTAATTCTGTACTAAGAAACATGGGTGTTGTGAAGCTACTGGTTGAATCAAAGTTGGATCTGAGACGATTATTTTTTTATTATTTTTCAGATTGAGCTGAGATTAAATCTGTACTAAGAACAATGGGTGTTCTAAAGCTACTGGTTGAATCTAAGTGGGATCTGAGACGATCATTTTTTTAATTGTTCAGATTGAGCTGAGATTAATTCTGTACTAAGAAACATGGGTGTTCTGAAGCCACTGGTTAAATCTAAGTGGAATTTGAGACAATTATAATTTAAAATTTTTCAGATTGAGCTGAGATTAATTCTGTACTAAGAAACATGGTTATTCTGAAGCCACTGGTTGAATCTAAGTGGAATTTGAGACAATTGTAATTTAAAATTGTTCAGACTGAGCTGAGATTAATTCTGTACTAAGAAACATGGGTGTTGTGAAGCTACTGGTTGAATCTAAGTGGGATCTGAGACAATTATTTTAAAACAAAATTCAGATTGAGCTGAGATTAGTTCTGTACTAAGAAACACGGGTGTTGTGAAGCTACTGGTCGAATCTAAGTCGAATCTAAGACGATTATAATTTAAAATTGTTCTGATTGAGCTGAGATTAATTCTGTACTAAAAAACATGGTTATTCTGAAGCTACTGGTTGAATCTAGGCGGACTCTGAGTTGATCATTTTTTTAATTGTTCAGATTGAGCTGAGATTAATTCTGTACTAAGAAATATGGGTGTTCTAAAGCTACTGCTTGAATCTAGTGGGATCCGAGACGATTATAATTTAAAATTTGTCAGATTGAGCTGAGATTAATTCTGTACTAAGAAACATGGTTATTCTGAAGCTACTGGTTGAATCTAGGCGGACTCTGAGTTGATCTTTTTTTTAATTGTTCAGATTGAGCTGAGATTAATTCTGTACTAAGAAACATGGGTGTTCTGAAGCTACTGGTTGAATCTAAGTGGGATCTGAGACGATCATTTATTTTAATTGTTCAGATTGAGCTGAGATTAAATCTGTACTAAGAAACATTGGTGTTCTAAAGCTACTGGTTGAATCTAAGTGGGATCTGAGACGATCATTTTTTAAAATTGTTCAGATTGAGCTGAGATTTATTCTGTACTAAGAAACATGGGTGTTGTGAAGCTACTGGTTGAATCTAAGTGGGATCTGAGACAATTATTTTAAAAAACAATTCAGATTGAGCTGAGATTAGTTCTGTACTAAGAAACATGGTTATTCTGAAGCTACTGGTTGAATCTAGGCGGACTCTGAGTTGATCTTTTTTTTAATTGTTCAGATTGAGCTGAGATTAATTCTGTACTAAGAAATATGGGTGTTCTAAAGCTACTGCTTGAATCTAGTGGGATCCGAGACGATTATAATTTAAAATTTTTCAGATTGAGCTGAGATTAATTCTGTACTAAGAAACATGGGTGTTGTGAAGCTACTGGTTGAATCTAGGCGGACTCTGAGTTGATCTTTTTTTAATGGTTCAGATTGAGCTGAGATTAATTCTGTACTAAGAAACATGGGTGCTCTGAAGCCACTGGTTGAATCTAAGTGGAATTTGAGACAATTATAATTTAAAATTGTTCAGATTGAGCTGAGATTAATTCTGTACTAAGAAACATGGGTGTTGTGAAGCTGCTGGTTGAATCTAAGTTGGATCTGAGACGATCATTTTTTTATTATTTTTCAGATTGAGCTGAGATTAAATCTGTACTAAGAAACTTGGGTATTCTTAAGCTACTGGTTGAATCTAAGTGGAATCTGAGACGATAATTTTTTTTTATTGTTCAGATTGAGCTAAGATTTAATCTGTACTAAGAAACATGGGTGTTTTGAAGCTACTGGTTGAATCTAAGTGGGTTCTGATATGATCATTTTTTAAAATCTTTCAGATTGAGCTGAGATTATTTCTGTACTAAGAAACATTGGTGTTCTGAAGCCACTGGTTGAATCTAAGTGGAATCTGAGACAATTATATTTTAAAATTGTTCAGATTGAGCTGAGATTAGTTCTGTACTAAGAAACATGGGTGTTCTGAAGCTAAAGGTTGAATCTAAGTGGGATCTGAGACGATAATTTTTTTTAATTGTTCAGATTGAGCTGAGATTAATTCTGTACTAAGAAACATGGGTATTCTGAAGCTACTGGTTGAATCTAAGTGGGATCTGAGACGATTATAATTTAAAATTGGTCAGATTGAGCTGAGATTAAATCTGTACTAAGAAACATGGGTGTTCTGAACCTAAAGGTTGAATCTAAGTGGGATCTGAGACGATAATTTTTTTTAATTGTTCAGATTGAGCTGAGATTAGTTCTCTACTAAGAAACATGGGCATTCTGAAGCTACTGGTTGAATCTAAGTGGGATCTGAGACGATCATTTTTTGAATTGTTCAGATTGAGCTGAGATTAAATCTGTACTAAGAAACATGGGTGTTCTAAAGCTACTGGTTGAATCTAAGTGGGATCTGAGACGATTATAATTTAAAATTGTTCAGATTGAGCTGAGATTAATTCTGTACTAAGAAACATGGTTATTCTGAAAGCTACTGGTTGAATCTAGGCGGACTTTGAGTTGATCTTTTTTTTAATTGTTCAGATTGAGCTGAGATTAATTCTGTACTAAGAAATATGGGTGTTCTAAAGCTACTGGTTGAATCTAGTGGGATCCGAGACGATTATAATTTAAAATTTTTCAGATTGAGCTGAGATTAATTCTGTACTAAGAAACATGGTTATTCTGAAGCTACTGGTTGAATCTAGGCGGACTCTGAGTTGATCTTTTTTTTTAATTGTTCAGATTGAGCTGAGATTTATTTTGTACTAAGAAACATGGGTGTTGTGAAGCTACTGGTTGAATCTAAGTGGGATCTGAGACAATTATTTTAAAAAAAAATTCAGATTGAGCTGA
Organism: Asterias amurensis; assembly: GCF_032118995.1. Taxonomy (NCBI): domain Eukaryota; kingdom Metazoa; phylum Echinodermata; class Asteroidea; order Forcipulatida; family Asteriidae; genus Asterias; species Asterias amurensis. Next base: position 10,234,696 of record NC_092662.1, on the reverse strand, counting down.
GATTAGTTCTGTACTAAGAAACATGGTTATTCTGAAGCCACTGGTTGAATCTAAGTGGAATTTGAGACAATTGTAATTTAAAATTGTTCAGACTGAGCTGAGATTAATTCTGTACTAAGAAACATGGGTGTTGTGAAGCTACTGGTTGAATCTAAGTGGGATCTGAGACAATTATTTTAAAACAAAATTCAGATTGAGCTGAGATTAGTTCTGTACTAAGAAACACGGGTGTTGTGAAGCTACTGGTCGAATCTAAGTCGAATCTAAGACGATTATAATTTAAAATTGTTCTGATTGAGCTGAGATTAATTCTGTACTAAAAAACATGGTTATTCTGAAGCTACTGGTTGAATCTAGGCGGACTCTGAGTTGATCATTTTTTTAATTGTTCAGATTGAGCTGAGATTAATTCTGTACTAAGAAATATGGGTGTTCTAAAGCTACTGGTTGAATCTAGTGGGATCCGAGACGATTATAATTTAAAATTTGTCAGATTGAGCTGAGATTAATTCTGTACTAAGAAACATGGTTATTCTGAAGCTACTGGTTGAATCTAGGCGGACTCTGAGTTGATCTTTTTTTTAATTGTTCAGATTGAGCTGAGATTAATTCTGTACTAAGAAACATGGGTGTTCTGAAGCTACTGGTTGAATCTAAGTGGGATCTGAGACGATCATTTATTTTAATTGTTCAGATTGAGCTGAGATTAAATCTGTACTAAGAAACATTGGTGTTCTAAAGCTACTGGTTGAATCTAAGTGGGATCTGAGACGATCATTTTTTAAAATTGTTCAGATTGAGCTGAGATTTATTCTGTACTAAGAAACATGGGTGTTGTGAAGCTACTGGTTGAATCTAAGTGGGATCTGAGACAATTATTTTAAAAAAAAATTCAGATTGAGCTGAGATTAGTTCTGTACTAAGAAACATGGTTATTCTGAAGCTACTGGTTGAATCTAGGCGGACTCTGAGTTGATCTTTTTTTTAATTGTTCAGATTGAGCTGAGATTAATTCTGTACTAAGAAATATGGGTGTTCTAAAGCTACTGCTTGAATCTAGTGGGATCCGAGACGATTATAATTTAAAATTTTTCAGATTGAGCTGAGATTAATTCTGTACTAAGAAACATGGTTATTCTGAAGCTACTGGTTGAATCTAGGCGGACTCTGAGTTGATCTTTTTTTAATGGTTCAGATTGAGCTGAGATTAATTCTGTACTAAGAAACATGGGTGCTCTGAAGCCACTGGTTGAATCTAAGTGGAATTTGAGACAATTATAATTTAAAATTGTTCAGATTGAGCTGAGATTAATTCTGTACTAAGAAACATGGGTGTTGTGAAGCTGCTGGTTGAATCTAAGTTGGATCTGAGACGATCATTTTTTTATTATTTTTCAGATTGAGCTGAGATTAAATCTGTACTAAGAAACTTGGGTATTCTTAAGCTACTGGTTGAATCTAAGTGGAATCTGAGACGATAATTTTTTTTTATTGTTCAGATTGAGCTAAGATTTAATCTGTACTAAGAAACATGGGTGTTTTGAAGCTACTGGTTGAATCTAAGTGGGTTCTGATATGATCATTTTTTAAAATCTTTCAGATTGAGCTGAGATTATTTCTGTACTAAGAAACATTGGTGTTCTGAAGCCACTGGTTGAATCTAAGTGGAATCTGAGACAATTATATTTTAAAATTGTTCAGATTGAGCTGAGATTAGTTCTGTACTAAGAAACATGGGTGTTCTGAAGCTAAAGGTTGAATCTAAGTGGGATCTGAGACGATAATTTTTTTTAATTGTTCAGATTGAGCTGAGATTAATTCTGTACTAAGAAACATGGGTATTCTGAAGCTACTGGTTGAATCTAAGTGGGATCTGAGACGATTATAATTTAAAATTGGTCAGATTGAGCTGAGATTAAATCTGTACTAAGAAACATGGGTGTTCTGAACCTAAAGGTTGAATCTAAGTGGGATCTGAGACGATAATTTTTTTTAATTGTTCAGATTGAGCTGAGATTAGTTCTCTACTAAGAAACATGGGCATTCTGAAGCTACTGGTTGAATCTAAGTGGGATCTGAGACGATCATTTTTTGAATTGTTCAGATTGAGCTGAGATTAAATCTGTACTAAGAAACATGGGTGTTCTAAAGCTACTGGTTGAATCTAAGTGGGATCTGAGACGATTATAATTTAAAATTGTTCAGATTGAGCTGAGATTAATTCTGTACTAAGAAACATGGTTATTCTGAAAGCTACTGGTTGAATCTAGGCGGACTTTGAGTTGATCTTTTTTTTAATTGTTCAGATTGAGCTGAGATTAATTCTGTACTAAGAAATATGGGTGTTCTAAAGCTACTGGTTGAATCTAGTGGGATCCGAGACGATTATAATTTAAAATTTTTCAGATTGAGCTGAGATTAATTCTGTACTAAGAAACATGGTTATTCTGAAGCTACTGGTTGAATCTAGGCGGACTCTGAGTTGATCTTTTTTTTTAATTGTTCAGATTGAGCTGAGATTTATTTTGTACTAAGAAACATGGGTGTTGTGAAGCTGCTGGTTGAATCTAAGTGGGATCTGAGACAATTATTTTAAAAAAAAATTCAGATTGAGCTGAGATTAGTTCTGTACTAAGAAACATGGTTATTCTGAAGCTACTGGTTGAATCTAGGCGGACTCTGAGTTGATCTTTTTTTTAATTGTTCAGATTGAGCTGAGATTAAATCTGTACTAAGAAACATGGGTGTTCTAAAGCTACTGCTTGAATCTAGTGGGATCCGAGACGATTATAATTTAAAATTTTTCAGATTGAGCTGAGATTAATTCTGTACTAAGAAACATGGTTATTCTGAAGCTACTGGTTGAATCTAGGCGGACTCTGAGTTGATCTTTTTTTTAATTGTTCAGATTGAGCTGAGATTAATTCTGTACTAAGAAACATGGGTGTTCTGAAGCTACTGGTTGAATCTAAGTGGGATCTGAGACGATCATTTTTTTTAATTGTTCAGATTGAGCTGAGATTAAATCTGTACTAAGAAACATGGGTGTTGTGAAGCTGCTGGTTGAATCTAAGTTGGAACTGAGACGACCATTTTTTTATTATTTTTCAGATTGAGCTGAGATTAAATCTGTACTAAGAAACATGGATATTCTAAAGCTCCTGTTGAATCTAAGTGGGATCTGAGACGATTATAATTTAAAATTGTTCAGATTGAGCTGAGATTAATTCTGTACTAAGAAACATGGGTGTTGTGAAGCTACTGGTTGAATCAAAGTTGGATCTGAGACGATTATTTTTTTATTATTTTTCAGATTGAGCTGAGATTAAATCTGTACTAAGAACAATGGGTGTTCTAAAGCTACTGGTTGAATCTAAGTGGGATCTGAGACGATCATTTTTTTAATTGTTCAGATTGAGCTGAGATTAATTCTGTACTAAGAAACATGGGTGTTCTGAAGCCACTGGTTGAATCTAAGTGGAATTTGAGACAATTATAATTTAAAATTTTTCAGATTGAGCTGAGATTAATTCTGTACTAAGAAACATGGTTATTCTGAAGCCACTGGTTGAATCTAAGTGGAATTTGAGACAATTGTAATTTAAAATTGTTCAGACTGAGCTGAGATTAATTCTGTACTAAGAAACATGGGTGTTGTGAAGCTACTGGTTGAATCTAAGTGGGATCTGAGACAATTATTTTAAAACAAAATTCAGATTGAGCTGAGATTAGTTCTGTACTAAGAAACACGGGTGTTGTGAAGCTACTGGTCGAATCTAAGTCGAATCTAAGACGATTATAATTTAAAATTGTTCTGATTGAGCTGAGATTAATTCTGTACTAAAAAACATGGTTATTCTGAAGCTACTGGTTGAATCTAGGCGGACTCTGAGTTGATCATTTTTTTAATTGTTCAGATTGAGCTGAGATTAATTCTGTACTAAGAAATATGGGTGTTCTAAAGCTACTGCTTGAATCTAGTGGGATCCGAGACGATTATAATTTAAAATTTGTCAGATTGAGCTGAGATTAATTCTGTACTAAGAAACATGGTTATTCTGAAGCTACTGGTTGAATCTAGGCGGACTCTGAGTTGATCTTTTTTTTAATTGTTCAGATTGAGCTGAGATTAATTCTGTACTAAGAAACATGGGTGTTCTGAAGCTACTGGTTGAATCTAAGTGGGATCTGAGACGATCATTTATTTTAATTGTTCAGATTGAGCTGAGATTAAATCTGTACTAAGAAACATTGGTGTTCTAAAGCTACTGGTTGAATCTAAGTGGGATCTGAGACGATCATTTTTTAAAATTGTTCAGATTGAGCTGAGATTTATTCTGTACTAAGAAACATGGGTGTTGTGAAGCTACTGGTTGAATCTAAGTGGGATCTGAGACAATTATTTTAAAAAACAATTCAGATTGAGCTGAGATTAGTTCTGTACTAAGAAACATGGTTATTCTGAAGCTACTGGTTGAATCTAGGCGGACTCTGAGTTGATCTTTTTTTTAATTGTTCAGATTGAGCTGAGATTAATTCTGTACTAAGAAATATGGGTGTTCTAAAGCTACTGCTTGAATCTAGTGGGATCCGAGACGATTATAATTTAAAATTTTTCAGATTGAGCTGAGATTAATTCTGTACTAAGAAACATGGTTATTCTGAAGCTACTGGTTGAATCTAGGCGGACTCTGAGTTGATCTTTTTTTAATGGTTCAGATTGAGCTGAGATTAATTCTGTACTAAGAAACATGGGTGCTCTGAAGCCACTGTTTGAATCTAAGTGGAATTTGAGACAATTATAATTTAAAATTGTTCAGATTGAGCTGAGATTAATTCTGTACTAAGAAACATGGGTGTTGTGAAGCTGCTGGTTGAATCTAAGTTGGATCTGAGACGATCATTTTTTTATTATTTTTCAGATTGAGCTGAGATTAAATCTGTACTAAGAAACTTGGGTATTCTTAAGCTACTGGTTGAATCTAAGTGGAATCTGAGACGATAATTTTTTTTTATTGTTCAGATTGAGCTAAGATTTAATCTGTACTAAGAAACATGGGTGTTTTGAAGCTACTGGTTGAATCTAAGTGGGTTCTGATATGATCATTTTTTAAAATCTTTCAGATTGAGCTGAGATTATTTCTGTACTAAGAAACATTGGTGTTCTGAAGCCACTGGTTGAATCTAAGTGGAATCTGAGACAATTATATTTTAAAATTGTTCAGATTGAGCTGAGATTAGTTCTGTACTAAGAAACATGGGTGTTCTGAAGCTAAAGGTTGAATCTAAGTGGGATCTGAGACGATAATTTTTTTTAATTGTTCAGATTGAGCTGAGATTAATTCTGTACTAAGAAACATGGGTATTCTGAAGCTACTGGTTGAATCTAAGTGGGATCTGAGACGATTATAATTTAAAATTGGTCAGATTGAGCTGAGATTAAATCTGTACTAAGAAACATGGGTGTTCTGAACCTAAAGGTTGAATCTAAGTGGGATCTGAGACGATAATTTTTTTTAATTGTTCAGATTGAGCTGAGATTAGTTCTCTACTAAGAAACATGGGCATTCTGAAGCTACTGGTTGAATCTAAGTGGGATCTGAGACGATCATTTTTTGAATTGTTCAGATTGAGCTGAGATTAAATCTGTACTAAGAAACATGGGTGTTCTAAAGCTACTGGTTGAATCTAAGTGGGATCTGAGACGATTATAATTTAAAATTGTTCAGATTGAGCTGAGATTAATTCTGTACTAAGAAACATGGTTATTCTGAAAGCTACTGGTTGAATCTAGGCGGACTTTGAGTTGATCTTTTTTTTAATTGTTCAGATTGAGCTGAGATTAATTCTGTACTAAGAAATATGGGTGTTCTAAAGCTACTGGTTGAATCTAGTGGGATCCGAGACGATTATAATTTAAAATTTTTCAGATTGAGCTGAGATTAATTCTGTACTAAGAAACATGGTTATTCTGAAGCTACTGGTTGAATCTAGGCGGACTCTGAGTTGATCTTTTTTTTTAATTGTTCAGATTGAGCTGAGATTTATTTTGTACTAAGAAACATGGGTGTTGTGAAGCTACTGGTTGAATCTAAGTGGGATCTGAGACAATTATTTTAAAAAAAAATTCAGATTGAGCTGAGATTAGTTCTGTACTAAGAAACATGGTTATTCTGAAGCTACTGGTTGAATCTAGGCGGACTCTGAGTTGATCTTTTTTTTAATTGTTCAGATTGAGCTGAGATTAAATCTGTACTAAGAAACATGGGTGTTCTAAAGCTACTGCTTGAATCTAGTGGGATCCGAGACGATTATAATTTAAAATTTTTCAGATTGAGCTGAGATTAATTCTGTACTAAGAAACATGGTTATTCTGAAGCTACTGGTTGAATCTAGGCGGACTCTGAGTTGATCTTTTTTTTAATTGTTCAGATTGAGCTGAGATTAATTCTGTACTAAGAAACATGGGTGTTCTGAAGCTACTGGTTGAATCTAAGTGGGATCTGAGACGATCATTTTTTTTAATTGTTCAGATTGAGCTGAGATTAAATCTGTACTAAGAAACATGGGTGTTGTGAAGCTGCTGGTTGAATCTAAGTTGGAACTGAGACGACCATTTTTTTATTATTTTTCAGATTGAGCTGAGATTAAATCTGTACTAAGAAACATGGATATTCTAAAGCTCCTGTTGAATCTAAGTGGGATCTGAGACGATTATAATTTAAAATTGTTCAGATTGAGCTGAGATTAATTCTGTACTAAGAAACATGGGTGTTGTGAAGCTACTGGTTGAATCAAAGTTGGATCTGAGACGATTATTTTTTTATTATTTTTCAGATTGAGCTGAGATTAAATCTGTACTAAGAACAATGGGTGTTCTAAAGCTACTGGTTGAATCTAAGTGGGATCTGAGACGATCATTTTTTTAATTGTTCAGATTGAGCTGAGATTAATTCTGTACTAAGAAACATGGGTGTTCTGAAGCCACTGGTTGAATCTAAGTGGAATTTGAGACAATTATAATTTAAAATTTTTCAGATTGAGCTGAGATTAATTCTGTACTAAGAAACATGGTTATTCTGAAGCCACTGGTTGAATCTAAGTGGAATTTGAGACAATTGTAATTTAAAATTGTTCAGACTGAGCTGAGATTAATTCTGTACTAAGAAACATGGGTGTTGTGAAGCTACTGGTTGAATCTAAGTGGGATCTGAGACAATTATTTTAAAACAAAATTCAGATTGAGCTGAGATTAGTTCTGTACTAAGAAACACGGGTGTTGTGAAGCTACTGGTCGAATCTAAGTCGAATCTAAGACGATTATAATTTAAAATTGTTCTGATTGAGCTGAGATTAATTCTGTACTAAAAAACATGGTTATTCTGAAGCTACTGGTTGAATCTAGGCGGACTCTGAGTTGATCATTTTTTTAATTGTTCAGATTGAGCTGAGATTAATTCTGTACTAAGAAATATGGGTGTTCTAAAGCTACTGCTTGAATCTAGTGGGATCCGAGACGATTATAATTTAAAATTTGTCAGATTGAGCTGAGATTAATTCTGTACTAAGAAACATGGTTATTCTGAAGCTACTGGTTGAATCTAGGCGGACTCTGAGTTGATCTTTTTTTTAATTGTTCAGATTGAGCTGAGATTAATTCTGTACTAAGAAACATGGGTGTTCTGAAGCTACTGGTTGAATCTAAGTGGGATCTGAGACGATCATTTATTTTAATTGTTCAGATTGAGCTGAGATTAAATCTGTACTAAGAAACATTGGTGTTCTAAAGCTACTGGTTGAATCTAAGTGGGATCTGAGACGATCATTTTTTAAAATTGTTCAGATTGAGCTGAGATTTATTCTGTACTAAGAAACATGGGTGTTGTGAAGCTACTGGTTGAATCTAAGTGGGATCTGAGACAATTATTTTAAAAAAAAATTCAGATTGAGCTGAGATTAGTTCTGTACTAAGAAACATGGTTATTCTGAAGCTACTGGTTGAATCTAGGCGGACTCTGAGTTGATCTTTTTTTTAATTGTTCAGATTGAGCTGAGATTAATTCTGTACTAAGAAATATGGGTGTTCTAAAGCTACTGCTTGAATCTAGTGGGATCCGAGACGATTATAATTTAAAATTTTTCAGATTGAGCTGAGATTAATTCTGTACTAAGAAACATGGTTATTCTGAAGCTACTGGTTGAATCTAGGCGGACTCTGAGTTGATCTTTTTTTAATGGTTCAGATTGAGCTGAGATTAATTCTGTACTAAGAAACATGGGTGCTCTGAAGCCACTGGTTGAATCTAAGTGGAATTTGAGACAATTATAATTTAAAATTGTTCAGATTGAGCTGAGATTAATTCTGTACTAAGAAACATGGGTGTTGTGAAGCTGCTGGTTGAATCTAAGTTGGATCTGAGACGATCATTTTTTTATTATTTTTCAGATTGAGCTGAGATTAAATCTGTACTAAGAAACTTGGGTATTCTTAAGCTACTGGTTGAATCTAAGTGGAATCTGAGACGATAATTTTTTTTTATTGTTCAGATTGAGCTAAGATTTAATCTGTACTAAGAAACATGGGTGTTTTGAAGCTACTGGTTGAATCTAAGTGGGATCTGATATGATCATTTTTTAAAATCTTTCAGATTGAGCTGAGATTATTTCTGTACTAAGAAACATTGGTGTTCTGAAGCCACTGGTTGAATCTAAGTGGAATCTGAGACAATTATATTTTAAAATTGTTCAGATTGAGCTGAGATTAGTTCTGTACTAAGAAACATGGGTGTTCTGAAGCTAAAGGTTGAATCTAAGTGGGATCTGAGACGATAATTTTTTTTAATTGTTCAGATTGAGCTGAGATTAATTCTGTACTAAGAAACATGGGTATTCTGAAGCTACTGGTTGAATCTAAGTGGGATCTGAGACGATTATAATTTAAAATTGGTCAGATTGAGCTGAGATTAAATCTGTACTAAGAAACATGGGTGTTCTGAAGCTACTGGTTGAATCTAAGTGGGATCTGAGACGATCATTTATTTTAATTGTTCAGATTGAGCTGAGATTAAATCTGTACTAAGAAACATTGGTGTTCTAAAGCTACTGGTTGAATCTAAGTTGGATCTGAGACGATCATTTTTTTTAATTGTTCAGATTGAGCTGAGATTTATTGTGTACTAAGAAACATGGGTGTTGTGCTTCACAACACCCATGTAGCTTCTACTGGTTGAATCTAAGTGGGATCTGAGACAATTATTTAAAAAAAAAATTCAGATTGAGCTGAGATTAGTTCTGTACTAAGAAACATGGTTATTCTGAAGCTACTGGTTGAATCTAGGCGGACTCTGAGTTGATCTTTTTTTTAATTGTTCAGATTGAGCTGAGATTAAATCTGTACTAAGAAACATGGGTGTTCTAAAGCTACTGCTTAAATCTAGTGGGATCCGAGACGATTATAATTTAAAATTTTTCAGATTGAGCTGAGATTAATTCTGTACTAAGAAACATGGTTATTCTGAAGCTACTGGTTGAATCTAGGCGGACTCTGAGTTGATCTTTTTTTTAATTGTTCAGATTGAGCTGAGATTAATTCTGTACTAAGAAACATGGGTGTTCTGAAGCTACTGGTTGAATCTAAGTGGGATCTGAGACGATCATTTTTTTTAATTGTTCAGATTGAGCTGAGATTAAATCTGTACTAAGAAACATGGGTGTTGTGAAGCTGCTGGTTGAATCTAAGTTGGAACTGAGACGACCATTTTTTTATTATTTTTCAGATTGAGCTGAGATTAAATCTGTACTAAGAAACATGGATATTCTAAAGCTCCTGTTGAATCTGAGTGGGATCTGAGACGATTATAATTTAAAATTGTTCAGATTGAGCTGAGATTAATTCTGTACTAAGAAACATGGGTGTTGTGAAGCTGCTGGTTGAATCAAAGTTGGATCTGAGACGATTATTTTTTTATTATTTTTCAGATTGAGCTGAGATTAAATCTGTACTAAGAACAATGGGTGTTCTAAAGCTACTGGTTGAATCTAAGTGGGATCTGAGACGATCATTTTTTTAATTGTTCAGATTGAGCTGAGATTAATTCTGTACTAAGAAACATGGGTGTTCTGAAGCCACTGGTTGAATCTAAGTGGAATTTGAGACAATTATAATTTAAAATTTTTCAGATTGAGCTGAGATTAATTCTGTACTAAGAAACATGGTTATTCTGAAGCCACTGGTTGAATCTAAGTGGAATTTGAGACAATTGTAATTTAAAATTGTTCAGACTGAGCTGAGATTAATTCTGTACTAAGAAACATGGGTGTTGTGAAGCTACTGGTTGAATCTAAGTGGGATCTGAGACAATTATTTTAAAACAAAATTCAGATTGAGCTGAGATTAGTTCTGTACTAAGAAACACGGGTGTTGTGAAGCTACTGGTCGAATCTAAGTCGAATCTAAGACGATTATAATTTAAAATTGTTCTGATTGAGCTGAGATTAATTCTGTACTAAAAAACATGGTTATTCTGAAGCTACTGGTTGAATCTAGGCGGACTCTGAGTTGATCTTTTTTTTAATTGTTCAGATTGAGCTGGGATTAATTCTGTACTAAGAAACATGGGTGTTCTGAAGCTACTGGTTGAATCTAAGTTGGATCTGAGACGATCATTTTTTTTAATTGTTCAGATTGAGCTGAGATTTATTTTGTACTAAGAAACATGGGTGTTGTGAAGCTACTGGTTGAATCTAAGTGGGATCTGAGACGATCATTTATTTTAATTGTTCAGATTGAGCTGAGATTAAATCTGTACTAAGAAACATTGGTGTTCTAAAGCTACTGGTTGAATCTAAGTTGGATCTGAGACGATCATTTTTTTTAATTGTTCAGATTGAGCTGAGATTTATTTTGTACTAAGAAACATGGGTGTTGTGAAGCTACTGGTTGAATCTAAGTGGGATCTGAGACAATTATTTTAAAACAAAATTCAGATTGAGCTGAGATTAGTTCTGTACTAAGAAACACGGGTGTTGTGAAGCTACTGGTCGAATCTAAGTCGAATCTAAGACGATTATAATTTAAAATTGTTCTGATTGAGCTGAGATTAATTCTGTACTAAAAAACATGGTTATTCTGAAGCTACTGGTTGAATCTAGGCGGACTCTGAGTTGATCATTTTTTTAATTGTTCAGATTGAGCTGAGATTAATTCTGTACTAAGAAATATGGGTGTTCTAAAGCTACTGGTTGAATCTAGTGGGATCCGAGACGATTATAATTTAAAATTTGTCAGATTGAGCTGAGATTAATTCTGTACTAAGAAACATGGTTATTCTGAAGCTACTGGTTGAATCTAGGCGGACTCTGAGTTGATCTTTTTTTTAATTGTTCAGATTGAGCTGAGATTAATTCTGTACTAAGAAACATGGGTGTTCTGAAGCTACTGGTTGAATCTAAGTGGGATCTGAGACGATCATTTATTTTAATTGTTCAGATTGAGCTGAGATTAAATCTGTACTAAGAAACATTGGTGTTCTAAAGCTACTGGTTGAATCTAAGTGGGATCTGAGACGATCATTTTTTAAAATTGTTCAGATTGAGCTGAGATTTATTCTGTACTAAGAAACATGGGTGTTGTGAAGCTACTGGTTGAATCTAAGTGGGATCTGAGACAATTATTTTAAAAAAAAATTCAGATTGAGCTGAGATTAGTTCTGTACTAAGAAACATGGTTATTCTGAAGCTACTGGTTGAATCTAGGCGGACTCTGAGTTGATCTTTTTTTTAATTGTTCAGATTGAGCTGAGATTAATTCTGTACTAAGAAATATGGGTGTTCTAAAGCTACTGCTTGAATCTAGTGGGATCCGAGACGATTATAATTTAAAATTTTTCAGATTGAGCTGAGATTAATTCTGTACTAAAAAACATGGTTATTCTGAAGCTACTGGTTGAATCTAGGCGGACTCTGAGTTGATCTTTTTTTTAATTGTTCAGATTGAGCTGGGATTAATTCTGTACTAAGAAACATGGGTGTTCTGAAGCTACTGGTTGAATCTAAGTGGGATCTGAGACGATCATTTATTTTAATTGTTCAGATTGAGCTGAGATTAAATCTGTACTAAGAAACATTGGTGTTCTAAAGCTACTGGTTGAATCTAAGTTGGATCTGAGACGATCATTTTTTTTAATTGTTCAGATTGAGCTGAGATTTATTTTGTACTAAGAAACATGGGTGTTGTGAAGCTACTGGTTGAATCTAAGTGGGATCTGAGACAATTATTTTTAAAAAAAATTCAGATTGAGCTGAGATTAGTTCTGTACTAAGAAACATGGTTATTCTGAAGCTACTGGTTGAATCTAGGCGGACTCTGAGTTGATCTTTTTTTTAATTGTTCAGATTGAGCTGAGATTAAATCTGTACTAAGAAACATGGGTGTTCTAAAGCTACTGCTTGAATCTAGTGGGATCCGAGACGATTATAATTTAAAATTTTTCAGATTGAGCTGAGATTAATTCTGTACTAAGAAACATGGTTATTCTGAAGCTACTGGTTGAATCTAGGCGGACTCTGAGTTGATCTTTTTTTTAATTGTTCAGATTGAGCTGAGATTAATTCTGTACTAAGAAACATGGGTGTTCTGAAGCTACTGGTTGAATCTAAGTGGGATCTGAGACGATCATTTTTTTTAATTGTTCAGATTGAGCTGAGATTAAATCTGTACTAAGAAACATGGGTGTTGTGAAGCTGCTGGTTGAATCTAAGTTGGAACTGAGACGACCATTTTTTTATTATTTTTCAGATTGAGCTGAGATTAAATCTGTACTAAGAAACATGGATATTCTAAAGCTCCTGTTGAATCTAAGTGGGATCTGAGACGATTATAATTTAAAATTGTTCAGATTGAGCTGAGATTAATTCTGTACTAAGAAACATGGGTGTTGTGAAGCTGCTGGTTGAATCAAAGTTGGATCTGAGACGATTATTTTTTTATTATTTTTCAGATTGAGCTGAGATTAAATCTGTACTAAGAACAATGGGTGTTCTAAAGCTACTGGTTGAATCTAAGTGGGATCTGAGACGATCATTTTTTTAATTGTTCAGATTGAGCTGAGATTAATTCTGTACTAAGAAACATGGGTGTTCTGAAGCCACTGGTTGAATCTAAGTGGAATTTGAGACAATTATAATTTAAAATTTTTCAGATTGAGCTGAGATTAATTCTGTACTAAGAAACATGGTTATTCTGAAGCCACTGGTTGAATCTAAGTGGAATTTGAGACAATTGTAATTTAAAATTGTTCAGACTGAGCTGAGATTAATTCTGTACTAAAAAACATGGTTATTCTGAAGCTACTGGTTGAATCTAGGCGGACTCTGAGTTGATCATTTTTTTAATTGTTCAGATTGAGCTGAGATTAATTCTGTACTAAGAAATATGGGTGTTCTAAAGCTACTGGTTGAATCTAGTGGGATCCGAGACGATTATAATTTAAAATTTGTCAGATTGAGCTGAGGTTAATTCTGTACTAAGAAACATGGTTATTCTGAAGCTACTGGTTGAATCTAGGCGGACTCTGAGTTGATCTTTTTTTTAATTGTTCAGATTGAGCTGAGATTAATTCTGTACTAAGAAACATGGGTGTTCTGAAGCTACTGGTTGAATCTAAGTGGGATCTGAGACGATCATTTATTTTAATTGTTCAGATTGAGCTGAGATTAAATCTGTACTAAGAAACATTGGTGTTCTAAAGCTACTGGTTGAATCTAAGTGGGATCTGAGACGATCATTTTTTAAAATTGTTCAGATTGAGCTGAGATTTATTCTGTACTAAGAAACATGGGTGTTGTGAAGCTACTGGTTGAATCTAAGTGGGATCTGAGACAATTATTTTAAAACAAAATTCAGATTGAGCTGAGATTAGTTCTGTACTAAGAAACACGGGTGTTGTGAAGCTACTGGTCGAATCTAAGTCGAATCTAAGACGATTATAATTTAAAATTGTTCTGATTGAGCTGAGATTAATTCTGTACTAAAAAACATGGTTATTCTGAAGCTACTGGTTGAATCTAGGCGGACTCTGAGTTGATCATTTTTTTAATTGTTCAGATTGAGCTGAGATTAATTCTGTACTAAGAAATATGGGTGTTCTAAAGCTACTGGTTGAATCTAGTGGGATCCGAGACGATTATAATTTAAAATTTGTCAGATTGAGCTGAGATTAATTCTGTACTAAGAAACATGGTTATTCTGAAGCTACTGGTTGAATCTAGGCGGACTCTGAGTTGATCTTTTTTTTAATTGTTCAGATTGAGCTGAGATTAATTCTGTACTAAGAAACATGGGTGTTCTGAAGCTACTGGTTGAATCTAAGTGGGATCTGAGACGATCATTTATTTTAATTGTTCAGATTGAGCTGAGATTAAATCTGTACTAAGAAACATTGGTGTTCTAAAGCTACTGGTTGAATCTAAGTGGGATCTGAGACGATCATTTTTTAAAATTGTTCAGATTGAGCTGAGATTTATTCTGTACTAAGAAACATGGGTGTTGTGAAGCTACTGGTTGAATCTAAGTGGGATCTGAGACAATTATTTTAAAAAAAAATTCAGATTGAGCTGAGATTAGTTCTGTACTAAGAAACATGGTTATTCTGAAGCTACTGGTTGAATCTAGGCGGACTCTGAGTTGATCTTTTTTTTAATTGTTCAGATTGAGCTGAGATTAATTCTGTACTAAGAAATATGGGTGTTCTAAAGCTACTGCTTGAATCTAGTGGGATCCGAGACGATTATAATTTAAAATTTTTCAGATTGAGCTGAGATTAATTCTGTACTAAAAAACATGGTTATTCTGAAGCTACTGGTTGAATCTAGGCGGACTCTGAGTTGATCTTTTTTTTAATTGTTCAGATTGAGCTGGGATTAATTCTGTACTAAGAAACATGGGTGTTCTGAAGCTACTGGTTGAATCTAAGTGGGATCTGAGACGATCATTTATTTTAATTGTTCAGATTGAGCTGAGATTAAATCTGTACTAAGAAACATTGGTGTTCTAAAGCTACTGGTTGAATCTAAGTTGGATCTGAGACGATCATTTTTTTTAATTGTTCAGATTGAGCTGAGATTTATTTTGTACTAAGAAACATGGGTGTTGTGAAGCTACTGGTTGAATCTAAGTGGGATCTGAGACAATTATTTTTAAAAAAAATTCAGATTGAGCTGAGATTAGTTCTGTACTAAGAAACATGGTTATTCTGAAGCTACTGGTTGAATCTAGGCGGACTCTGAGTTGATCTTTTTTTTAATTGTTCAGATTGAGCTGAGATTAAATCTGTACTAAGAAACATGGGTGTTCTAAAGCTACTGCTTGAATCTAGTGGGATCCGAGACGATTATAATTTAAAATTTTTCAGATTGAGCTGAGATTAATTCTGTACTAAGAAACATGGTTATTCTGAAGCTACTGGTTGAATCTAGGCGGACTCTGAGTTGATCTTTTTTTTAATTGTTCAGATTGAGCTGAGATTAATTCTGTACTAAGAAACATGGGTGTTCTGAAGCTACTGGTTGAATCTAAGTGGGATCTGAGACGATCATTTTTTTTAATTGTTCAGATTGAGCTGAGATTAAATCTGTACTAAGAAACATGGGTGTTGTGAAGCTGCTGGTTGAATCTAAGTTGGAACTGAGACGACCATTTTTTTATTATTTTTCAGATTGAGCTGAGATTAAATCTGTACTAAGAAACATGGATATTCTAAAGCTCCTGTTGAATCTAAGTGGGATCTGAGACGATTATAATTTAAAATTGTTCAGATTGAGCTGAGATTAATTCTGTACTAAGAAACATGGGTGTTGTGAAGCTGCTGGTTGAATCAAAGTTGGATCTGAGACGATTATTTTTTTATTATTTTTCAGATTGAGCTGAGATTAAATCTGTACTAAGAACAATGGGTGTTCTAAAGCTACTGGTTGAATCTAAGTGGGATCTGAGACGATCATTTTTTTAATTGTTCAGATTGAGCTGAGATTAATTCTGTACTAAGAAACATGGGTGTTCTGAAGCCACTGGTTGAATCTAAGTGGAATTTGAGACAATTATAATTTAAAATTTTTCAGATTGAGCTGAGATTAATTCTGTACTAAGAAACATGGTTATTCTGAAGCCACTGGTTGAATCTAAGTGGAATTTGAGACAATTGTAATTTAAAATTGTTCAGACTGAGCTGAGATTAATTCTGTACTAAAAAACATGGTTATTCTGAAGCTACTGGTTGAATCTAGGCGGACTCTGAGTTGATCATTTTTTTAATTGTTCAGATTGAGCTGAGATTAATTCTGTACTAAGAAATATGGGTGTTCTAAAGCTACTGGTTGAATCTAGTGGGATCCGAGACGATTATAATTTAAAATTTGTCAGATTGAGCTGAGGTTAATTCTGTACTAAGAAACATGGTTATTCTGAAGCTACTGGTTGAATCTAGGCGGACTCTGAGTTGATCTTTTTTTTAATTGTTCAGATTGAGCTGAGATTAATTCTGTACTAAGAAACATGGGTGTTCTGAAGCTACTGGTTGAATCTAAGTGGGATCTGAGACGATCATTTATTTTAATTGTTCAGATTGAGCTGAGATTAAATCTGTACTAAGAAACATTGGTGTTCTAAAGCTACTGGTTGAATCTAAGTGGGATCTGAGACGATCATTTTTTAAAATTGTTCAGATTGAGCTGAGATTTATTCTGTACTAAGAAACATGGGTGTTGTGAAGCTACTGGTTGAATCTAAGTGGGATCTGAGACAATTATTTTAAAAAAAAATTCAGATTGAGCTGAGATTAGTTCTGTACTAAGAAACATGGTTATTCTGAAGCTACTGGTTGAATCTAGGCGGACTCTGAGTTGATCTTTTTTTTAATTGTTCAGATTGAGCTGAGATTAATTCTGTACTAAGAAATATGGGTGTTCTAAAGCTACTGCTTGAATCTAGTGGGATCCGAGACGATTATAATTTAAAATTTTTCAGATTGAGCTGAGATTAATTCTGTACTAAGAAACATGGTTATTCTGAAGCTACTGGTTGAATCTAGGCGGACTCTGAGTTGATCTTTTTTTAATGGTTCAGATTGAGCTGAGATTAATTCTGTACTAAGAAACATGGGTGCTCTGAAGCCACTGGTTGAATCTAAGTGGAATTTGAGACAATTATAATTTAAAATTGTTCAGATTGAGCTGAGATTAATTCTGTACTAAGAAACATGGGTGTTGTGAAGCTGCTGGTTGAATCTAAGTTGGATCTGAGACGATCATTTTTTTATTATTTTTCAGATTGAGCTGAGATTAAATCTGTACTAAGAAACTTGGGTATTCTTAAGCTACTGGTTGAATCTAAGTGGAATCTGAGACGATAATTTTTTTTTATTGTTCAGATTGAGCTAAGATTTAATCTGTACTAAGAAACATGGGTGTTTTGAAGCTACTGGTTGAATCTAAGTGGGATCTGATATGATCATTTTTTAAAATCTTTCAGATTGAGCTGACATTATTTCTGTACTAAGAAACATTGGTGTTCTGAAGCCACTGGTTGAATCTAAGTGGAATCTGAGACAATTATATTTTAAAATTGTTCAGATTGAGCTGAGATTAGTTCTGTACTAAGAAACATGGGTGTTCTGAAGCTAAAGGTTGAATCTAAGTGGGATCTGAGACGATAATTTTTTTTAATTGTTCAGATTGAGCTGAGATTAATTCTGTACTAAGAAACATGGGTATTCTGAAGCTACTGGTTGAATCTAAGTGGGATCTGAGACGATTATAATTTAAAATTGGTCAGATTGAGCTGAGATTAAATCTGTACTAAGAAACATGGGTGTTCTGAACCTAAAGGTTGAATCTAAGTGGGATCTGAGACGATAATTTTTTTTAATTGTTCAGATTGAGCTGAGATTAGTTCTCTACTAAGAAACATGGGCATTCTGAAGCTACTGGTTGAATCTAAGTGGGATCTGAGACGATCATTTTTTGAATTGTTCAGATTGAGCTGAGATTAAATCTGTACTAAGAAACATGGGTGTTTTAAAGCTACTGGTTGAATCTAAGTGGGATCTGAGACGATTATAATTTAAAATTGTTCAGATTGAGCTGAGATTAATTCTGTACTAAGAAACATGGTTATTCTGAAAGCTACTGGTTGAATCTAGGCGGACTCTGAGTTGATCTTTTTTTTAATTGTTCAGATTGAGCTGAGATTAATTCTGTACTAAGAAATATGGGTGTTCTAAAGCTACTGGTTGAATCTAGTGGGATCCGAGACGATTATAATTTAAAATTTTTCAGATTGAGCTGAGATTAATTCTGTACTAAGAAACATGGTTATTCTGAAGCTACTGGTTGAATCTAGGCGGACTCTGAGTTGATCTTTTTTTTTAATTGTTCAGATTGAGCTGAGATTAATTCTGTACTAAGAAACATGGGTGTTCTGAAGCTACTGGTTGAATCTAAGTGGGATCTGAGACGATTATAATTTAAAATTGTTCAGATTGAGCTGAGATTAATTCTGTACTAAGAAACATGGGTGTTCTAAAGCTGCTGGTTGAATCTAAGTGGAATCTGAGACCATTATATTTTAAAATTTTTCAGATTGAGCTGAGATTAATTCTGTACTAAGAAACATGGTTATTCTGAAGCTACTGGTTGAATCTAGGCGGACTCTGAGTTGATCTTTTTTTTAATTGTTCAGATTGAGCTGAGATTAATTCTGTACTAAGAAACATGGGTGCTCTGAAGCCACTGGTTGAATCTAAGTGGAATTTGAGACAATTATAATTTAAAATTGTTCAGATTGAGCTGAGATTAATTCTGTACTAAGAAACATGGGTGTTGTGAAGCTAAAGGTTGAATCTAAGTGGGATCTGAGACGATCATTTTTTTTAATTGTTCAGATTGAGCTGAGATTAAATCTGTACTAAGAAACATGGGTGTTCTGAAGCCACTGGTTAAATCTAAGTGGAATTTGAGACAATTATAATTTAAAATTGTTCAGATTGAGCTGAGATTAATTCTGTACTAAGAAACATGGGTGTTGTGAAGCCACTGGTTGAATCTAAGTGGAATCTGAGATGATCATTTTTTTTTTATTGTTCAGATTGAGCTGAGATTAATTCTGTACTAAGAAACATGGGTGTTGTGAAGCCACTGGTTGAATCTAAGTGGAATCTGAGATGATCATTTTTTTTTTATTGTTCAGATTGAGCTGAGATTAAATCTGTACTAAGAAACATTGGTGTTCTAAAGCTACTGGTTGAATCTAAGTGGGATCTGAGACGATCATTTTTTAAAATTGTTCAGATTGAGCTGAGATTTATTCTGTACTAAGAAACATGGGTGTTGTGAAGCTACTGGTTGAATCTAAGTGGGATCTGAGACAATTATTTTAAAAAAAAATTCAGATTGAGCTGAGATTAGTTCTGTACTAAGAAACATGGTTATTCTGAAGCTACTGGTTGAATCTAGGCGGACTCTGAGTTGATCTTTTTTTTAATTGTTCAGATTGAGCTGAGATTAATTCTGTACTAAGAAATATGGGTGTTCTAAAGCTACTGCTTGAATCTAGTGGGATCCGAGACGATTATAATTTAAAATTTTTCAGATTGAGCTGAGATTAATTCTGTACTAAAAAACATGGTTATTCTGAAGCTACTGGTTGAATCTAGGCGGACTCTGAGTTGATCTTTTTTTTAATTGTTCAGATTGAGCTGGGATTAATTCTGTACTAAGAAACATGGGTGTTCTGAAGCTACTGGTTGAATCTAAGTGGGATCTGAGACGATCATTTATTTTAATTGTTCAGATTGAGCTGAGATTAAATCTGTACTAAGAAACATTGGTGTTCTAAAGCTACTGGTTGAATCTAAGTTGGATCTGAGACGATCATTTTTTTTAATTGTTCAGATTGAGCTGAGATTTATTTTGTACTAAGAAACATGGGTGTTGTGAAGCTACTGGTTGAATCTAAGTGGGATCTGAGACAATTATTTTAAAAAAAAATTCAGATTGAGCTGAGATTAGTTCTGTACTAAGAAACATGGTTATTCTGAAGCTACTGGTTGAATCTAGGCGGACTCTGAGTTGATCTTTTTTTTAATTGTTCAGATTGAGCTGAGATTAAATCTGTACTAAGAAACATGGGTGTTCTAAAGCTACTGCTTGAATCTAGTGGGATCCGAGACGATTATAATTTAAAATTTTTCAGATTGAGCTGAGATTAATTCTGTACTAAGAAACATGGTTATTCTGAAGCTACTGGTTGAATCTAGGCGGACTCTGAGTTGATCTTTTTTTTAATTGTTCAGATTGAGCTGAGATTAATTCTGTACTAAGAAACATGGGTGTTCTGAAGCTACTGGTTGAATCTAAGTGGGATCTGAGACGATCATTTTTTTTAATTGTTCAGATTGAGCTGAGATTAAATCTGTACTAAGAAACATGGGTGTTGTGAAGCTGCTGGTTGAATCTAAGTTGGAACTGAGACGACCATTTTTTTATTATTTTTCAGATTGAGCTGAGATTAAATCTGTACTAAGAAACATGGATATTCTAAAGCTCCTGTTGAATCTAAGTGGGATCTGAGACGATTATAATTTAAAATTGTTCAGATTGAGCTGAGATTAATTCTGTACTAAGAAACATGGGTGTTGTGAAGCTGCTGGTTGAATCAAAGTTGGATCTGAGACGATTATTTTTTTATTATTTTTCAGATTGAGCTGAGATTAAATCTGTACTAAGAACAATGGGTGTTCTAAAGCTACTGGTTGAATCTAAGTGGGATCTGAGACGATCATTTTTTTAATTGTTCAGATTGAGCTGAGATTAATTCTGTACTAAGAAACATGGGTGTTCTGAAGCCACTGGTTGAATCTAAGTGGAATTTGAGACAATTATAATTTAAAATTTTTCAGATTGAGCTGAGATTAATTCTGTACTAAGAAACATGGTTATTCTGAAGCCACTGGTTGAATCTAAGTGGAATTTGAGACAATTGTAATTTAAAATTGTTCAGACTGAGCTGAGATTAATTCTGTACTAAGAAACATGGGTGTTGTGAAGCTACTGGTTGAATCTAAGTGGGATCTGAGACAATTATTTTAAAACAAAATTCAGATTGAGCTGAGATTAGTTCTGTACTAAGAAACACGGGTGTTGTGAAGCTACTGGTCGAATCTAAGTCGAATCTAAGACGATTATAATTTAAAATTGTTCTGATTGAGCTGAGATTAATTCTGTACTAAAAAACATGGTTATTCTGAAGCTACTGGTTGAATCTAGGCGGACTCTGAGTTGATCATTTTTTTAATTGTTCAGATTGAGCTGAGATTAATTCTGTACTAAGAAATATGGGTGTTCTAAAGCTACTGGTTGAATCTAGTGGGATCCGAGACGATTATAATTTAAAATTTGTCAGATTGAGCTGAGATTAATTCTGTACTAAGAAACATGGTTATTCTGAAGCTACTGGTTGAATCTAGGCGGACTCTGAGTTGATCTTTTTTTTAATTGTTCAGATTGAGCTGAGATTAATTCTGTACTAAGAAACATGGGTGTTCTGAAGCTACTGGTTGAATCTAAGTGGGATCTGAGACGATCATTTATTTTAATTGTTCAGATTGAGCTGAGATTAAATCTGTACTAAGAAACATTGGTGTTCTAAAGCTACTGGTTGAATCTAAGTGGGATCTGAGACGATCATTTTTTAAAATTGTTCAGATTGAGCTGAGATTTATTCTGTACTAAGAAACATGGGTGTTGTGAAGCTACTGGTTGAATCTAATTGGGATCTGAGACAATTATTTTAAAAAAAAATTCAGATTGAGCTGAGATTAGTTCTGTACTAAGAAACATGGTTATTCTGAAGCTACTGGTTGAATCTAGGCGGACTCTGAGTTGATCTTTTTTTTAATTGTTCAGATTGAGCTGAGATTAATTCTGTACTAAGAAATATGGGTGTTCTAAAGCTACTGCTTGAATCTAGTGGGATCCGAGACGATTATAATTTAAAATTGTTCAGATTGAGCTGAGATTAATTCTGTACTAAGAAACATGGTTATTCTGAAGCTACTGGTTGAATCTAGGCGGACTCTGAGTTGATCTTTTTTTAATGGTTCAGATTGAGCTGAGATTAATTCTGTACTAAGAAACATGGGTGCTCTGAAGCCACTGGTTGAATCTAAGTGGAATTTGAGACAATTATAATTTAAAATTGTTCAGATTGAGCTGAGATTAATTCTGTACTAAGAAACATGGGTGTTGTGAAGCTGCTGGTTGAATCTAAGTTGGATCTGAGACGATCATTTTTTTATTATTTTTCAGATTGAGCTGAGATTAAATCTGTACTAAGAAACTTGGGTATTCTTAAGCTACTGGTTGAATCTAAGTGGAATCTGAGACGATAATTTTTTTTTATTGTTCAGATTGAGCTAAGATTTAATCTGTACTAAGAAACATGGGTGTTTTGAAGCTACTGGTTGAATCTAAGTGGGATCTGATATGATCATTTTTTAAAATCTTTCAGATTGAGCTGAGATTATTTCTGTACTAAGAAACATTGATGTTCTGAAGCCACTGGTTGAATCTAAGTGGAATCTGAGACAATTATATTTTAAAATTGTTCAGATTGAGCTGAGATTAGTTCTGTACTAAGAAACATGGGTGTTCTGAAGCTAAAGGTTGAATCTAAGTGGGATCTGAGACGATAATTTTTTTTAATTGTTCAGATTGAGCTGAGATTAATTCTGTACTAAGAAACATGGGTATTCTGAAGCTACTGGTTGAATCTAAGTGGGATCTGAGACGATTATAATTTAAAATTGGTCAGATTGAGCTGAGATTAAATCTGTACTAAGAAACATGGGTGTTCTGAACCTAAAGGTTGAATCTAAGTGGGATCTGAGACGATAATTTTTTTTAATTGTTCAGATTGAGCTGAGATTAGTTCTCTACTAAGAAACATGGGCATTCTGAAGCTACTGGTTGAATCTAAGTGGGATCTGAGACGATCATTTTTTGAATTGTTCAGATTGAGCTGAGATTAAATCTGTACTAAGAAACATGGGTGTTCTAAAGCTACTGGTTGAATCTAAGTGGGATCTGAGACGATTATAATTTAAAATTGTTCAGATTGAGCTGAGATTAATTCTGTACTAAGAAACATGGGTGTTGTGAAGCTAAAGGTTGAATCTAAGTGGGATCTGAGACGATCATTTTTTTTAATTGTTCAGATTGAGCTGAGATTAAATCTGTACTAAGAAACATGGGTGTTCTGAAGCCACTGGTTAAATCTAAGTGGAATTTGAGACAATTATAATTTAAAATTGTTCAGATTGAGCTGAGATTAATTCTGTACTAAGAAACATGGGTGTTGTGAAGCCACTGGTTGAATCTAAGTGGAATCTGAGATGATCATTTTTTTTTTATTGTTCAGATTGAGCTGAGATTAAATCTGTACTAAGAAACATGGGTGTTGTGAAGCTGCTGGTTGAATCTAAGTTGGATCTGAGAAGATCATTTTTTTATTATTTTTCAGATTGAGCTGAGATTAAATCTGTACTAAGAAACATGGGTATTCTGAAGCCACTGGTTGAATCTAAGTGGAATCTGAGACAATTATATTTTAAAATTGTTCAGATTGAGCTGAGATTAGTTCTGTACTAAGAAACATGGGTGTTCTGAAGCTAAAGGTTGAATCTAAGTGGGATCTGAGACGATAATTTTTTTTAATTGTTCAGATTGAGCTGAGATTAAATCTGTACTAAGAAACATGGGTGTTCTAAAGCTACTGGTTGAATCTAAGTGGGATCTGAGACGATTATAATTTAAAATTGTTCAGATTGAGCTGAGATTAATTCTGTACTAAGAAACATGGGTGTTGTGAAGCCACTGGTTGAATCTAAGTGGAATCTGAGATGATCATTTTTTTTTTATTGTTCAGATTGAGCTGAGATTAAATCTGTACTAAGAAACATGGGTGTTGTGAAGCTGCTGGTTGAATCTAAGTTGGACCTGAGACGATTTTTTTTTTTATTGTTCAGATTGAGCTAAGATTTAATCTGTACTAAGAAACATGGGTGTTTTGAAGCTACTGGTTGAATCTAAGTGGGATCTGATATGATCATTTTTTAAAATCTTTCAGATTGAGCTGAGATTATTTCTGTACTAAGAAACATGGGTGTTGTGAAGCTACTGGTTGAATCTAAGTGGAATCTGAGACAATTATTTAAAAAAAAAATTCAGATTGAGCTGAGATTAGTTCTGTACTAAGAAACACGGGTGTTGTGAAGCTACCGGTCGAATCTAAGTCGAATCTAAGACGATTATAATTTAAAATTGTTCAGATTGAGCTGAGATTTATTCTGTACTAAGAAATATGGGTGTTCTGAAACCACTGGTTGAATCTAGTGGGATCCGAGACGATTATAATTTAAAATTTTTCAGATTGAGCTGAGATTAATTCTGTACTAAGAAACACGGGTGCTGTGAAGCTACTGGTTGAATCTAAGGGGAATCTGAAACGATCATTTTTTTTATTGTTCAGATTGAGCTAAGATTTAATCTGTACTAAGAAACATGGGTGTTTTGAAGCTACTGGTTGAATCTAAGTGGGATCTGAGACGATTATAATTTAAAATTGGTCAGATTGAGCTGAGATTAAATCTGTACTAAGAAACATGGGTGTTCTGAACCTAAAGGTTGAATCTAAGTGGGATCTGAGACGATAATTTTTTTTAATTGTTCAGATTGAGCTGAGATTAGTTCTCTACTAAGAAACATGGGCATTCTGAAGCTACTGGTTGAATCTAAGTGGGATCTGAGACGATCATTTTTTGAATTGTTCAGATTGAGCTGAGATTAAATCTGTACTAAGAAACATGGGTGTTCTAAAGCTACTGGTTGAATCTAAGTGGGATCTGAGACGATTATAATTTAAAATTGTTCAGATTGAGCTGAGATTAATTCTGTACTAAGAAACATGGTTATTCTGAAAGCTACTGGTTGAATCTAGGCGGACTTTGAGTTGATCTTTTTTTTAATTGTTCAGATTGAGCTGAGATTAATTCTGTACTAAGAAATATGGGTGTTCTAAAGCTACTGGTTGAATCTAGTGGGATCCGAGACGATTATAATTTAAAATTTTTCAGATTGAGCTGAGATTAATTCTGTACTAAGAAACATGGTTATTCTGAAGCTACTGGTTGAATCTAGGCGGACTCTGAGTTGATCTTTTTTTTTAATTGTTCAGATTGAGCTGAGATTTATTTTGTACTAAGAAACATGGGTGTTGTGAAGCTACTGGTTGAATCTAAGTGGGATCTGAGACAATTATTTTAAAAAAAAATTCAGATTGAGCTGAGATTAGTTCTGTACTAAGAAACATGGTTATTCTGAAGCTACTGGTTGAATCTAGGCGGACTCTGAGTTGATCTTTTTTTTAATTGTTCAGATTGAGCTGAGATTAAATCTGTACTAAGAAACATGGGTGTTCTAAAGCTACTGCTTGAATCTAGTGGGATCCGAGACGATTATAATTTAAAATTTTTCAGATTGAGCTGAGATTAATTCTGTACTAAGAAACATGGTTATTCTGAAGCTACTGGTTGAATCTAGGCGGACTCTGAGTTGATCTTTTTTTTAATTGTTCAGATTGAGCTGAGATTAATTCTGTACTAAGAAACATGGGTGTTCTGAAGCTACTGGTTGAATCTAAGTGGGATCTGAGACGATCATTTTTTTTAATTGTTCAGATTGAGCTGAGATTAAATCTGTACTAAGAAACATGGGTGTTGTGAAGCTGCTGGTTGAATCTAAGTTGGAACTGAGACGACCATTTTTTTATTATTTTTCAGATTGAGCTGAGATTAAATCTGTACTAAGAAACATGGATATTCTAAAGCTCCTGTTGAATCTAAGTGGGATCTGAGACGATTATAATTTAAAATTGTTCAGATTGAGCTGAGATTAATTCTGTACTAAGAAACATGGGTGTTGTGAAGCTACTGGTTGAATCAAAGTTGGATCTGAGACGATTATTTTTTTATTATTTTTCAGATTGAGCTGAGATTAAATCTGTACTAAGAACAATGGGTGTTCTAAAGCTACTGGTTGAATCTAAGTGGGATCTGAGACGATCATTTTTTTAATTGTTCAGATTGAGCTGAGATTAATTCTGTACTAAGAAACATGGGTGTTCTGAAGCCACTGGTTGAATCTAAGTGGAATTTGAGACAATTATAATTTAAAATTTTTCAGATTGAGCTGAGATTAATTCTGTACTAAGAAACATGGTTATTCTGAAGCCACTGGTTGAATCTAAGTGGAATTTGAGACAATTGTAATTTAAAATTGTTCAGACTGAGCTGAGATTAATTCTGTACTAAGAAACATGGGTGTTGTGAAGCTACTGGTTGAATCTAAGTGGGATCTGAGACAATTATTTTAAAACAAAATTCAGATTGAGCTGAGATTAGTTCTGTACTAAGAAACACGGGTGTTGTGAAGCTACTGGTCGAATCTAAGTCGAATCTAAGACGATTATAATTTAAAATTGTTCTGATTGAGCTGAGATTAATTCTGTACTAAAAAACATGGTTATTCTGAAGCTACTGGTTGAATCTAGGCGGACTCTGAGTTGATCATTTTTTTAATTGTTCAGATTGAGCTGAGATTAATTCTGTACTAAGAAATATGGGTGTTCTAAAGCTACTGCTTGAATCTAGTGGGATCCGAGACGATTATAATTTAAAATTTGTCAGATTGAGCTGAGATTAATTCTGTACTAAGAAACATGGTTATTCTGAAGCTACTGGTTGAATCTAGGCGGACTCTGAGTTGATCTTTTTTTTAATTGTTCAGATTGAGCTGAGATTAATTCTGTACTAAGAAACATGGGTGTTCTGAAGCTACTGGTTGAATCTAAGTGGGATCTGAGACGATCATTTATTTTAATTGTTCAGATTGAGCTGAGATTAAATCTGTACTAAGAAACATTGGTGTTCTAAAGCTACTGGTTGAATCTAAGTGGGATCTGAGACGATCATTTTTTAAAATTGTTCAGATTGAGCTGAGATTTATTCTGTACTAAGAAACATGGGTGTTGTGAAGCTACTGGTTGAATCTAAGTGGGATCTGAGACAATTATTTTAAAAAAAAATTCAGATTGAGCTGAGATTAGTTCTGTACTAAGAAACATGGTTATTCTGAAGCTACTGGTTGAATCTAGGCGGACTCTGAGTTGATCTTTTTTTTAATTGTTCAGATTGAGCTGAGATTAATTCTGTACTAAGAAATATGGGTGTTCTAAAGCTACTGCTTGAATCTAGTGGGATCCGAGACGATTATAATTTAAAATTTTTCAGATTGAGCTGAGATTAATTCTGTACTAAGAAACATGGTTATTCTGAAGCTACTGGTTGAATCTAGGCGGACTCTGAGTTGATCTTTTTTTAATGGTTCAGATTGAGCTGAGATTAATTCTGTACTAAGAAACATGGGTGCTCTGAAGCCACTGGTTGAATCTAAGTGGAATTTGAGACAATTATAATTTAAAATTGTTCAGATTGAGCTGAGATTAATTCTGTACTAAGAAACATGGGTGTTGTGAAGCTGCTGGTTGAATCTAAGTTGGATCTGAGACGATCATTTTTTTATTATTTTTCAGATTGAGCTGAGATTAAATCTGTACTAAGAAACTTGGGTATTCTTAAGCTACTGGTTGAATCTAAGTGGAATCTGAGACGATAATTTTTTTTTATTGTTCAGATTGAGCTAAGATTTAATCTGTACTAAGAAACATGGGTGTTTTGAAGCTACTGGTTGAATCTAAGTGGGATCTGATATGATCATTTTTTAAAATCTTTCAGATTGAGCTGAGATTATTTCTGTACTAAGAAACATTGGTGTTCTGAAGCCACTGGTTGAATCTAAGTGGAATCTGAGACAATTATATTTTAAAATTGTTCAGATTGAGCTGAGATTAGTTCTGTACTAAGAAACATGGGTGTTCTGAAGCTAAAGGTTGAATCTAAGTGGGATCTGAGACGATAATTTTTTTTAATTGTTCAGATTGAGCTGAGATTAATTCTGTACTAAGAAACATGGGTATTCTGAAGCTACTGGTTGAATCTAAGTGGGATCTGAGACGATTATAATTTAAAATTGGTCAGATTGAGCTGAGATTAAATCTGTACTAAGAAACATGGGTGTTCTGAAGCTACTGGTTGAATCTAAGTGGGATCTGAGACGATCATTTATTTTAATTGTTCAGATTGAGCTGAGATTAAATCTGTACTAAGAAACATTGGTGTTCTAAAGCTACTGGTTGAATCTAAGTTGGATCTGAGACGATCATTTTTTTTAATTGTTCAGATTGAGCTGAGATTTATTGTGTACTAAGAAACATGGGTGTTGTGCTTCACAACACCCATGTAGCTTCTACTGGTTGAATCTAAGTGGGATCTGAGACAATTATTTAAAAAAAAAATTCAGATTGAGCTGAGATTAGTTCTGTACTAAGAAACATGGTTATTCTGAAGCTACTGGTTGAATCTAGGCGGACTCTGAGTTGATCTTTTTTTTAATTGTTCAGATTGAGCTGAGATTAAATCTGTACTAAGAAACATGGGTGTTCTAAAGCTACTGCTTAAATCTAGTGGGATCCGAGACGATTATAATTTAAAATTTTTCAGATTGAGCTGAGATTAATTCTGTACTAAGAAACATGGTTATTCTGAAGCTACTGGTTGAATCTAGGCGGACTCTGAGTTGATCTTTTTTTTAATTGTTCAGATTGAGCTGAGATTAATTCTGTACTAAGAAACATGGGTGTTCTGAAGCTACTGGTTGAATCTAAGTGGGATCTGAGACGATCATTTTTTTTAATTGTTCAGATTGAGCTGAGATTAAATCTGTACTAAGAAACATGGGTGTTGTGAAGCTGCTGGTTGAATCTAAGTTGGAACTGAGACGACCATTTTTTTATTATTTTTCAGATTGAGCTGAGATTAAATCTGTACTAAGAAACATGGATATTCTAAAGCTCCTGTTGAATCTGAGTGGGATCTGAGACGATTATAATTTAAAATTGTTCAGATTGAGCTGAGATTAATTCTGTACTAAGAAACATGGGTGTTGTGAAGCTGCTGGTTGAATCAAAGTTGGATCTGAGACGATTATTTTTTTATTATTTTTCAGATTGAGCTGAGATTAAATCTGTACTAAGAACAATGGGTGTTCTAAAGCTACTGGTTGAATCTAAGTGGGATCTGAGACGATCATTTTTTTAATTGTTCAGATTGAGCTGAGATTAATTCTGTACTAAGAAACATGGGTGTTCTGAAGCCACTGGTTGAATCTAAGTGGAATTTGAGACAATTATAATTTAAAATTTTTCAGATTGAGCTGAGATTAATTCTGTACTAAGAAACATGGTTATTCTGAAGCCACTGGTTGAATCTAAGTGGAATTTGAGACAATTGTAATTTAAAATTGTTCAGACTGAGCTGAGATTAATTCTGTACTAAGAAACATGGGTGTTGTGAAGCTACTGGTTGAATCTAAGTGGGATCTGAGACAATTATTTTAAAACAAAATTCAGATTGAGCTGAGATTAGTTCTGTACTAAGAAACACGGGTGTTGTGAAGCTACTGGTCGAATCTAAGTCGAATCTAAGACGATTATAATTTAAAATTGTTCTGATTGAGCTGAGATTAATTCTGTACTAAAAAACATGGTTATTCTGAAGCTACTGGTTGAATCTAGGCGGACTCTGAGTTGATCTTTTTTTTAATTGTTCAGATTGAGCTGGGATTAATTCTGTACTAAGAAACATGGGTGTTCTGAAGCTACTGGTTGAATCTAAGTTGGATCTGAGACGATCATTTTTTTTAATTGTTCAGATTGAGCTGAGATTTATTTTGTACTAAGAAACATGGGTGTTGTGAAGCTACTGGTTGAATCTAAGTGGGATCTGAGACGATCATTTATTTTAATTGTTCAGATTGAGCTGAGATTAAATCTGTACTAAGAAACATTGGTGTTCTAAAGCTACTGGTTGAATCTAAGTTGGATCTGAGACGATCATTTTTTTTAATTGTTCAGATTGAGCTGAGATTTATTTTGTACTAAGAAACATGGGTGTTGTGAAGCTACTGGTTGAATCTAAGTGGGATCTGAGACAATTATTTTAAAACAAAATTCAGATTGAGCTGAGATTAGTTCTGTACTAAGAAACACGGGTGTTGTGAAGCTACTGGTCGAATCTAAGTCGAATCTAAGACGATTATAATTTAAAATTGTTCTGATTGAGCTGAGATTAATTCTGTACTAAAAAACATGGTTATTCTGAAGCTACTGGTTGAATCTAGGCGGACTCTGAGTTGATCATTTTTTTAATTGTTCAGATTGAGCTGAGATTAATTCTGTACTAAGAAATATGGGTGTTCTAAAGCTACTGGTTGAATCTAGTGGGATCCGAGACGATTATAATTTAAAATTTGTCAGATTGAGCTGAGATTAATTCTGTACTAAGAAACATGGTTATTCTGAAGCTACTGGTTGAATCTAGGCGGACTCTGAGTTGATCTTTTTTTTAATTGTTCAGATTGAGCTGAGATTAATTCTGTACTAAGAAACATGGGTGTTCTGAAGCTACTGGTTGAATCTAAGTGGGATCTGAGACGATCATTTATTTTAATTGTTCAGATTGAGCTGAGATTAAATCTGTACTAAGAAACATTGGTGTTCTAAAGCTACTGGTTGAATCTAAGTGGGATCTGAGACGATCATTTTTTAAAATTGTTCAGATTGAGCTGAGATTTATTCTGTACTAAGAAACATGGGTGTTGTGAAGCTACTGGTTGAATCTAAGTGGGATCTGAGACAATTATTTTAAAAAAAAATTCAGATTGAGCTGAGATTAGTTCTGTACTAAGAAACATGGTTATTCTGAAGCTACTGGTTGAATCTAGGCGGACTCTGAGTTGATCTTTTTTTTAATTGTTCAGATTGAGCTGAGATTAATTCTGTACTAAGAAATATGGGTGTTCTAAAGCTACTGCTTGAATCTAGTGGGATCCGAGACGATTATAATTTAAAATTTTTCAGATTGAGCTGAGATTAATTCTGTACTAAAAAACATGGTTATTCTGAAGCTACTGGTTGAATCTAGGCGGACTCTGAGTTGATCTTTTTTTTAATTGTTCAGATTGAGCTGGGATTAATTCTGTACTAAGAAACATGGGTGTTCTGAAGCTACTGGTTGAATCTAAGTGGGATCTGAGACGATCATTTATTTTAATTGTTCAGATTGAGCTGAGATTAAATCTGTACTAAGAAACATTGGTGTTCTAAAGCTACTGGTTGAATCTAAGTTGGATCTGAGACGATCATTTTTTTTAATTGTTCAGATTGAGCTGAGATTTATTTTGTACTAAGAAACATGGGTGTTGTGAAGCTACTGGTTGAATCTAAGTGGGATCTGAGACAATTATTTTTAAAAAAAATTCAGATTGAGCTGAGATTAGTTCTGTACTAAGAAACATGGTTATTCTGAAGCTACTGGTTGAATCTAGGCGGACTCTGAGTTGATCTTTTTTTTAATTGTTCAGATTGAGCTGAGATTAAATCTGTACTAAGAAACATGGGTGTTCTAAAGCTACTGCTTGAATCTAGTGGGATCCGAGACGATTATAATTTAAAATTTTTCAGATTGAGCTGAGATTAATTCTGTACTAAGAAACATGGTTATTCTGAAGCTACTGGTTGAATCTAGGCGGACTCTGAGTTGATCTTTTTTTTAATTGTTCAGATTGAGCTGAGATTAATTCTGTACTAAGAAACATGGGTGTTCTGAAGCTACTGGTTGAATCTAAGTGGGATCTGAGACGATCATTTTTTTTAATTGTTCAGATTGAGCTGAGATTAAATCTGTACTAAGAAACATGGGTGTTGTGAAGCTGCTGGTTGAATCTAAGTTGGAACTGAGACGACCATTTTTTTATTATTTTTCAGATTGAGCTGAGATTAAATCTGTACTAAGAAACATGGATATTCTAAAGCTCCTGTTGAATCTAAGTGGGATCTGAGACGATTATAATTTAAAATTGTTCAGATTGAGCTGAGATTAATTCTGTACTAAGAAACATGGGTGTTGTGAAGCTGCTGGTTGAATCAAAGTTGGATCTGAGACGATTATTTTTTTATTATTTTTCAGATTGAGCTGAGATTAAATCTGTACTAAGAACAATGGGTGTTCTAAAGCTACTGGTTGAATCTAAGTGGGATCTGAGACGATCATTTTTTTAATTGTTCAGA
Organism: Asterias amurensis; assembly: GCF_032118995.1. Classification (NCBI taxonomy): domain Eukaryota; kingdom Metazoa; phylum Echinodermata; class Asteroidea; order Forcipulatida; family Asteriidae; genus Asterias; species Asterias amurensis. The sequence goes on along the minus strand of NC_092662.1, from coordinate 10,202,343 downwards.
TTGAGCTGAGATTAATTCTGTACTAAGAAACATGGGTGTTCTGAAGCCACTGGTTGAATCTAAGTGGAATTTGAGACAATTATAATTTAAAATTTTTCAGATTGAGCTGAGATTAATTCTGTACTAAGAAACATGGTTATTCTGAAGCCACTGGTTGAATCTAAGTGGAATTTGAGACAATTGTAATTTAAAATTGTTCAGACTGAGCTGAGATTAATTCTGTACTAAAAAACATGGTTATTCTGAAGCTACTGGTTGAATCTAGGCGGACTCTGAGTTGATCATTTTTTTAATTGTTCAGATTGAGCTGAGATTAATTCTGTACTAAGAAATATGGGTGTTCTAAAGCTACTGGTTGAATCTAGTGGGATCCGAGACGATTATAATTTAAAATTTGTCAGATTGAGCTGAGGTTAATTCTGTACTAAGAAACATGGTTATTCTGAAGCTACTGGTTGAATCTAGGCGGACTCTGAGTTGATCTTTTTTTTAATTGTTCAGATTGAGCTGAGATTAATTCTGTACTAAGAAACATGGGTGTTCTGAAGCTACTGGTTGAATCTAAGTGGGATCTGAGACGATCATTTATTTTAATTGTTCAGATTGAGCTGAGATTAAATCTGTACTAAGAAACATTGGTGTTCTAAAGCTACTGGTTGAATCTAAGTGGGATCTGAGACGATCATTTTTTAAAATTGTTCAGATTGAGCTGAGATTTATTCTGTACTAAGAAACATGGGTGTTGTGAAGCTACTGGTTGAATCTAAGTGGGATCTGAGACAATTATTTTAAAAAAAAATTCAGATTGAGCTGAGATTAGTTCTGTACTAAGAAACATGGTTATTCTGAAGCTACTGGTTGAATCTAGGCGGACTCTGAGTTGATCTTTTTTTTAATTGTTCAGATTGAGCTGAGATTAATTCTGTACTAAGAAATATGGGTGTTCTAAAGCTACTGCTTGAATCTAGTGGGATCCGAGACGATTATAATTTAAAATTTTTCAGATTGAGCTGAGATTAATTCTGTACTAAGAAACATGGTTATTCTGAAGCTACTGGTTGAATCTAGGCGGACTCTGAGTTGATCTTTTTTTAATGGTTCAGATTGAGCTGAGATTAATTCTGTACTAAGAAACATGGGTGCTCTGAAGCCACTGGTTGAATCTAAGTGGAATTTGAGACAATTATAATTTAAAATTGTTCAGATTGAGCTGAGATTAATTCTGTACTAAGAAACATGGGTGTTGTGAAGCTGCTGGTTGAATCTAAGTTGGATCTGAGACGATCATTTTTTTATTATTTTTCAGATTGAGCTGAGATTAAATCTGTACTAAGAAACTTGGGTATTCTTAAGCTACTGGTTGAATCTAAGTGGAATCTGAGACGATAATTTTTTTTTATTGTTCAGATTGAGCTAAGATTTAATCTGTACTAAGAAACATGGGTGTTTTGAAGCTACTGGTTGAATCTAAGTGGGATCTGATATGATCATTTTTTAAAATCTTTCAGATTGAGCTGACATTATTTCTGTACTAAGAAACATTGGTGTTCTGAAGCCACTGGTTGAATCTAAGTGGAATCTGAGACAATTATATTTTAAAATTGTTCAGATTGAGCTGAGATTAGTTCTGTACTAAGAAACATGGGTGTTCTGAAGCTAAAGGTTGAATCTAAGTGGGATCTGAGACGATAATTTTTTTTAATTGTTCAGATTGAGCTGAGATTAATTCTGTACTAAGAAACATGGGTATTCTGAAGCTACTGGTTGAATCTAAGTGGGATCTGAGACGATTATAATTTAAAATTGGTCAGATTGAGCTGAGATTAAATCTGTACTAAGAAACATGGGTGTTCTGAACCTAAAGGTTGAATCTAAGTGGGATCTGAGACGATAATTTTTTTTAATTGTTCAGATTGAGCTGAGATTAGTTCTCTACTAAGAAACATGGGCATTCTGAAGCTACTGGTTGAATCTAAGTGGGATCTGAGACGATCATTTTTTGAATTGTTCAGATTGAGCTGAGATTAAATCTGTACTAAGAAACATGGGTGTTTTAAAGCTACTGGTTGAATCTAAGTGGGATCTGAGACGATTATAATTTAAAATTGTTCAGATTGAGCTGAGATTAATTCTGTACTAAGAAACATGGTTATTCTGAAAGCTACTGGTTGAATCTAGGCGGACTCTGAGTTGATCTTTTTTTTAATTGTTCAGATTGAGCTGAGATTAATTCTGTACTAAGAAATATGGGTGTTCTAAAGCTACTGGTTGAATCTAGTGGGATCCGAGACGATTATAATTTAAAATTTTTCAGATTGAGCTGAGATTAATTCTGTACTAAGAAACATGGTTATTCTGAAGCTACTGGTTGAATCTAGGCGGACTCTGAGTTGATCTTTTTTTTTAATTGTTCAGATTGAGCTGAGATTAATTCTGTACTAAGAAACATGGGTGTTCTGAAGCTACTGGTTGAATCTAAGTGGGATCTGAGACGATTATAATTTAAAATTGTTCAGATTGAGCTGAGATTAATTCTGTACTAAGAAACATGGGTGTTCTAAAGCTGCTGGTTGAATCTAAGTGGAATCTGAGACCATTATATTTTAAAATTTTTCAGATTGAGCTGAGATTAATTCTGTACTAAGAAACATGGTTATTCTGAAGCTACTGGTTGAATCTAGGCGGACTCTGAGTTGATCTTTTTTTTAATTGTTCAGATTGAGCTGAGATTAATTCTGTACTAAGAAACATGGGTGCTCTGAAGCCACTGGTTGAATCTAAGTGGAATTTGAGACAATTATAATTTAAAATTGTTCAGATTGAGCTGAGATTAATTCTGTACTAAGAAACATGGGTGTTGTGAAGCTAAAGGTTGAATCTAAGTGGGATCTGAGACGATCATTTTTTTTAATTGTTCAGATTGAGCTGAGATTAAATCTGTACTAAGAAACATGGGTGTTCTGAAGCCACTGGTTAAATCTAAGTGGAATTTGAGACAATTATAATTTAAAATTGTTCAGATTGAGCTGAGATTAATTCTGTACTAAGAAACATGGGTGTTGTGAAGCCACTGGTTGAATCTAAGTGGAATCTGAGATGATCATTTTTTTTTTATTGTTCAGATTGAGCTGAGATTAATTCTGTACTAAGAAACATGGGTGTTGTGAAGCCACTGGTTGAATCTAAGTGGAATCTGAGATGATCATTTTTTTTTTATTGTTCAGATTGAGCTGAGATTAAATCTGTACTAAGAAACATTGGTGTTCTAAAGCTACTGGTTGAATCTAAGTGGGATCTGAGACGATCATTTTTTAAAATTGTTCAGATTGAGCTGAGATTTATTCTGTACTAAGAAACATGGGTGTTGTGAAGCTACTGGTTGAATCTAAGTGGGATCTGAGACAATTATTTTAAAAAAAAATTCAGATTGAGCTGAGATTAGTTCTGTACTAAGAAACATGGTTATTCTGAAGCTACTGGTTGAATCTAGGCGGACTCTGAGTTGATCTTTTTTTTAATTGTTCAGATTGAGCTGAGATTAATTCTGTACTAAGAAATATGGGTGTTCTAAAGCTACTGCTTGAATCTAGTGGGATCCGAGACGATTATAATTTAAAATTTTTCAGATTGAGCTGAGATTAATTCTGTACTAAAAAACATGGTTATTCTGAAGCTACTGGTTGAATCTAGGCGGACTCTGAGTTGATCTTTTTTTTAATTGTTCAGATTGAGCTGGGATTAATTCTGTACTAAGAAACATGGGTGTTCTGAAGCTACTGGTTGAATCTAAGTGGGATCTGAGACGATCATTTATTTTAATTGTTCAGATTGAGCTGAGATTAAATCTGTACTAAGAAACATTGGTGTTCTAAAGCTACTGGTTGAATCTAAGTTGGATCTGAGACGATCATTTTTTTTAATTGTTCAGATTGAGCTGAGATTTATTTTGTACTAAGAAACATGGGTGTTGTGAAGCTACTGGTTGAATCTAAGTGGGATCTGAGACAATTATTTTAAAAAAAAATTCAGATTGAGCTGAGATTAGTTCTGTACTAAGAAACATGGTTATTCTGAAGCTACTGGTTGAATCTAGGCGGACTCTGAGTTGATCTTTTTTTTAATTGTTCAGATTGAGCTGAGATTAAATCTGTACTAAGAAACATGGGTGTTCTAAAGCTACTGCTTGAATCTAGTGGGATCCGAGACGATTATAATTTAAAATTTTTCAGATTGAGCTGAGATTAATTCTGTACTAAGAAACATGGTTATTCTGAAGCTACTGGTTGAATCTAGGCGGACTCTGAGTTGATCTTTTTTTTAATTGTTCAGATTGAGCTGAGATTAATTCTGTACTAAGAAACATGGGTGTTCTGAAGCTACTGGTTGAATCTAAGTGGGATCTGAGACGATCATTTTTTTTAATTGTTCAGATTGAGCTGAGATTAAATCTGTACTAAGAAACATGGGTGTTGTGAAGCTGCTGGTTGAATCTAAGTTGGAACTGAGACGACCATTTTTTTATTATTTTTCAGATTGAGCTGAGATTAAATCTGTACTAAGAAACATGGATATTCTAAAGCTCCTGTTGAATCTAAGTGGGATCTGAGACGATTATAATTTAAAATTGTTCAGATTGAGCTGAGATTAATTCTGTACTAAGAAACATGGGTGTTGTGAAGCTGCTGGTTGAATCAAAGTTGGATCTGAGACGATTATTTTTTTATTATTTTTCAGATTGAGCTGAGATTAAATCTGTACTAAGAACAATGGGTGTTCTAAAGCTACTGGTTGAATCTAAGTGGGATCTGAGACGATCATTTTTTTAATTGTTCAGATTGAGCTGAGATTAATTCTGTACTAAGAAACATGGGTGTTCTGAAGCCACTGGTTGAATCTAAGTGGAATTTGAGACAATTATAATTTAAAATTTTTCAGATTGAGCTGAGATTAATTCTGTACTAAGAAACATGGTTATTCTGAAGCCACTGGTTGAATCTAAGTGGAATTTGAGACAATTGTAATTTAAAATTGTTCAGACTGAGCTGAGATTAATTCTGTACTAAGAAACATGGGTGTTGTGAAGCTACTGGTTGAATCTAAGTGGGATCTGAGACAATTATTTTAAAACAAAATTCAGATTGAGCTGAGATTAGTTCTGTACTAAGAAACACGGGTGTTGTGAAGCTACTGGTCGAATCTAAGTCGAATCTAAGACGATTATAATTTAAAATTGTTCTGATTGAGCTGAGATTAATTCTGTACTAAAAAACATGGTTATTCTGAAGCTACTGGTTGAATCTAGGCGGACTCTGAGTTGATCATTTTTTTAATTGTTCAGATTGAGCTGAGATTAATTCTGTACTAAGAAATATGGGTGTTCTAAAGCTACTGGTTGAATCTAGTGGGATCCGAGACGATTATAATTTAAAATTTGTCAGATTGAGCTGAGATTAATTCTGTACTAAGAAACATGGTTATTCTGAAGCTACTGGTTGAATCTAGGCGGACTCTGAGTTGATCTTTTTTTTAATTGTTCAGATTGAGCTGAGATTAATTCTGTACTAAGAAACATGGGTGTTCTGAAGCTACTGGTTGAATCTAAGTGGGATCTGAGACGATCATTTATTTTAATTGTTCAGATTGAGCTGAGATTAAATCTGTACTAAGAAACATTGGTGTTCTAAAGCTACTGGTTGAATCTAAGTGGGATCTGAGACGATCATTTTTTAAAATTGTTCAGATTGAGCTGAGATTTATTCTGTACTAAGAAACATGGGTGTTGTGAAGCTACTGGTTGAATCTAATTGGGATCTGAGACAATTATTTTAAAAAAAAATTCAGATTGAGCTGAGATTAGTTCTGTACTAAGAAACATGGTTATTCTGAAGCTACTGGTTGAATCTAGGCGGACTCTGAGTTGATCTTTTTTTTAATTGTTCAGATTGAGCTGAGATTAATTCTGTACTAAGAAATATGGGTGTTCTAAAGCTACTGCTTGAATCTAGTGGGATCCGAGACGATTATAATTTAAAATTGTTCAGATTGAGCTGAGATTAATTCTGTACTAAGAAACATGGTTATTCTGAAGCTACTGGTTGAATCTAGGCGGACTCTGAGTTGATCTTTTTTTAATGGTTCAGATTGAGCTGAGATTAATTCTGTACTAAGAAACATGGGTGCTCTGAAGCCACTGGTTGAATCTAAGTGGAATTTGAGACAATTATAATTTAAAATTGTTCAGATTGAGCTGAGATTAATTCTGTACTAAGAAACATGGGTGTTGTGAAGCTGCTGGTTGAATCTAAGTTGGATCTGAGACGATCATTTTTTTATTATTTTTCAGATTGAGCTGAGATTAAATCTGTACTAAGAAACTTGGGTATTCTTAAGCTACTGGTTGAATCTAAGTGGAATCTGAGACGATAATTTTTTTTTATTGTTCAGATTGAGCTAAGATTTAATCTGTACTAAGAAACATGGGTGTTTTGAAGCTACTGGTTGAATCTAAGTGGGATCTGATATGATCATTTTTTAAAATCTTTCAGATTGAGCTGAGATTATTTCTGTACTAAGAAACATTGATGTTCTGAAGCCACTGGTTGAATCTAAGTGGAATCTGAGACAATTATATTTTAAAATTGTTCAGATTGAGCTGAGATTAGTTCTGTACTAAGAAACATGGGTGTTCTGAAGCTAAAGGTTGAATCTAAGTGGGATCTGAGACGATAATTTTTTTTAATTGTTCAGATTGAGCTGAGATTAATTCTGTACTAAGAAACATGGGTATTCTGAAGCTACTGGTTGAATCTAAGTGGGATCTGAGACGATTATAATTTAAAATTGGTCAGATTGAGCTGAGATTAAATCTGTACTAAGAAACATGGGTGTTCTGAACCTAAAGGTTGAATCTAAGTGGGATCTGAGACGATAATTTTTTTTAATTGTTCAGATTGAGCTGAGATTAGTTCTCTACTAAGAAACATGGGCATTCTGAAGCTACTGGTTGAATCTAAGTGGGATCTGAGACGATCATTTTTTGAATTGTTCAGATTGAGCTGAGATTAAATCTGTACTAAGAAACATGGGTGTTCTAAAGCTACTGGTTGAATCTAAGTGGGATCTGAGACGATTATAATTTAAAATTGTTCAGATTGAGCTGAGATTAATTCTGTACTAAGAAACATGGGTGTTGTGAAGCTAAAGGTTGAATCTAAGTGGGATCTGAGACGATCATTTTTTTTAATTGTTCAGATTGAGCTGAGATTAAATCTGTACTAAGAAACATGGGTGTTCTGAAGCCACTGGTTAAATCTAAGTGGAATTTGAGACAATTATAATTTAAAATTGTTCAGATTGAGCTGAGATTAATTCTGTACTAAGAAACATGGGTGTTGTGAAGCCACTGGTTGAATCTAAGTGGAATCTGAGATGATCATTTTTTTTTTATTGTTCAGATTGAGCTGAGATTAAATCTGTACTAAGAAACATGGGTGTTGTGAAGCTGCTGGTTGAATCTAAGTTGGATCTGAGAAGATCATTTTTTTATTATTTTTCAGATTGAGCTGAGATTAAATCTGTACTAAGAAACATGGGTATTCTGAAGCCACTGGTTGAATCTAAGTGGAATCTGAGACAATTATATTTTAAAATTGTTCAGATTGAGCTGAGATTAGTTCTGTACTAAGAAACATGGGTGTTCTGAAGCTAAAGGTTGAATCTAAGTGGGATCTGAGACGATAATTTTTTTTAATTGTTCAGATTGAGCTGAGATTAAATCTGTACTAAGAAACATGGGTGTTCTAAAGCTACTGGTTGAATCTAAGTGGGATCTGAGACGATTATAATTTAAAATTGTTCAGATTGAGCTGAGATTAATTCTGTACTAAGAAACATGGGTGTTGTGAAGCCACTGGTTGAATCTAAGTGGAATCTGAGATGATCATTTTTTTTTTATTGTTCAGATTGAGCTGAGATTAAATCTGTACTAAGAAACATGGGTGTTGTGAAGCTGCTGGTTGAATCTAAGTTGGACCTGAGACGATTTTTTTTTTTATTGTTCAGATTGAGCTAAGATTTAATCTGTACTAAGAAACATGGGTGTTTTGAAGCTACTGGTTGAATCTAAGTGGGATCTGATATGATCATTTTTTAAAATCTTTCAGATTGAGCTGAGATTATTTCTGTACTAAGAAACATGGGTGTTGTGAAGCTACTGGTTGAATCTAAGTGGAATCTGAGACAATTATTTAAAAAAAAAATTCAGATTGAGCTGAGATTAGTTCTGTACTAAGAAACACGGGTGTTGTGAAGCTACCGGTCGAATCTAAGTCGAATCTAAGACGATTATAATTTAAAATTGTTCAGATTGAGCTGAGATTTATTCTGTACTAAGAAATATGGGTGTTCTGAAACCACTGGTTGAATCTAGTGGGATCCGAGACGATTATAATTTAAAATTTTTCAGATTGAGCTGAGATTAATTCTGTACTAAGAAACACGGGTGCTGTGAAGCTACTGGTTGAATCTAAGGGGAATCTGAAACGATCATTTTTTTTATTGTTCAGATTGAGCTAAGATTTAATCTGTACTAAGAAACATGGGTGTTTTGAAGCTACTGGTTGAATCTAAGTGGGATCTGATATGATCATTTTTTAAAATCTTTCAGATTGAGCTGAGATTATTTCTGTACTAAGAAACATTGGTGTTCTGAAGCCACTGGTTGAATCTAAGTGGAATCTGAGACAATTATATTTTAAAATTGTTCAGATTGAGCTGAGATTAGTTCTGTACTAAGAAACATGGGTGTTCTGAAGCTAATGGTTGAATCTAAGTGGGATCTGAGACGATCATTTTTTTCAATTGTTCAGATTGAGCTGAGATTAATTCTGTACTAAGAAACATGGGTGTTCTGAAGTTACTGGTTGAATCTAAGTGGGATCTGAGACGATCATTTTTTTACTGAACAATAATAGTTTGGACCATGTTGACACGTACTTTTCTATAGTTTAAATAACCAGAAGTATTTTTTGTTTTTAATATTGATATATAGTTTCCAAAAATGTTGACAAATATTTTTTCACAAACTTGTTGACAGGTATTTAAAAAATGATATATATTTTTGGCGGGTTGAAGGACATTTTGTAACAATGTTGACTCATATTTTTTGCGGGTTGAAGGATATTTTGTAACAATGTTGATCATTATTTTATGTGGGTAGAAAGGATATTTTGTAACAATGTTAATATATATTTTTTGCGGGTTAAAGGATATTTTATAACAATGTTGATATATATTTCACGTGGGTAGAAGGATATTTTGTAATGTTGAACCATGTTGACACAATTTAAATTTGTTGCCACTAATTCGGTTGAATGTTGAACAGTATGTTATGTTGTGATATATTTTTTATGTTGACGCAGATTCCGTGCAGTGTTGAATAAATTCCGCTTTGGCGTGCCATACTCGTTTGTTCTCGTGCGTTATTATTTCCCCCATGATCCACCATTGTTCAGATTGAGCTAAGAAAAATGGGTGTTCTGAAGCCACTGGTTTAATCTAGGCGGACTCTGAGATGATCATTTTTATTTCATTTTTCAGATTGAGCTGAGATTATTTCTGTACTAAGAAACATGGTTATTCTGAAGCTACTGGTTGAATCTAGGCGAACTCTGAGAAGATCATTTGACGCACTCGTTTGTTCTCGTGCATTATTATTTCCCCCATGATCCACCACGCGGGCCACATGAAGCCTAAGCCAGTGAAGCCGAAGTGTTCGAAACAATTTCGTCGCCATGTTGTTTTTTGTGAAGCCTGAGCCTCACTGAGCCGGAACCTGAAAATCCCAAGCCTGAAGCCTGAGCCTTCGATTCGTAAACGCTTATAAAAGTCTCATACAAAGGACGTCAAATCACCGAGCCGTAAATTCAGCCTTTTTCTGGCACTTGGTAATCATTGCGCACGTTTCGCTGGGAATGGGAAAGGGAGAGGCGGGGGACCGACACGTTGCGACGGCGTGACTTTAATTGTAATTAATTTGTTTAATATAATTGAATGAGATTTTTTATTTATTTTGCACGGCATACTAGCTTCTGAATATTCATTAAAATACCATCCTGGCCATCACATTAGGGTTGTTTTTATAATTTCCTGTGCCCTTACCGTTTTTCTTGCTTTACTTTTGTACATGTACTTATATTTGACATACTGTCTGCTTGTATTTGTAATTGTTTAATGGCCAAATAAAGAATAAGAACAAGAACCAATGAAAGTAATGAAAACATATGATGTCGCTCCAATGTCGTTCATACTTTAGCAAAGTAAATGGCGGACTATCTCTCGTCTTCTTCCTTTAAAGTGCTGCTTCAGAAAATCTGAAGATTACCTCACAGCGTAAACCAAAACTTTTAATATTTCGAACACACGGTGTAAAAAGGTTGGATAGTTGATTTATAGTTGATTGTGAACAATTTTCCCGTTATCCTAAATTGCTTTTACACTATAGTATCATGGAGATAGTATTGAAGAGAGGAATCGCTGTCGGTGTACGTGTAGCATGCACACTGATCAGATCGGATCGGCTGCCCATTTCCAGCTAGCCCGAGTGCTAGCGTCGGTCAGTCGTGTCGGTCCACCTCTCCCTTTCCCATTCCCAGCGAAACGTGCGCAATGATTACCAAGTGTCAGACAAAGGCTGAATTTACGGCTCGATGATTTTCGTTCCCGATTTTAACCTTTGACGGCTGTTGACGTCCTTTGTATTAAGACTTTATGTCTTATATCAATTATATGGGTGCACATGTCTTATACATATATGAAACTACGTCCACTATAGAGGGCGCTGTTAAATATATTTGTGTTTGTCATATATATTTGAGGTTTTTGGTCCTTTATATGTATTTGCGGTTGGTTTGCTCTTGTATATGGTTTTGCTCCTTATATATACGGGTTTGCTCCTTTATATATGGGTTTGCTCCTATATATATGGGTTTGCTCCTATATATATATGGGTTTGCTCCTATATATATGGGTTTGCTCCTTTATATATAGTTTTGCTCCTATAAATATGGTTTTGCTCTTATATATATGGCTCTTATATATATAGTTTTGCTCATTTAGTCATAAACGGCCCTCATAAAAATGGGTTTGCAACTTCAAAATCTTTCAGATTGCCCCAAGATGAGTTCTTTATTTTAAGAATATGGGTGTTCTCAAGCTGCTGGTTCAATCTTAAGCATGATCAGAGACAAACATTTTGTTAAACTCTCGCATTAAACTAAAGATTATTTTTGTGTGAAGGAACATAGGTGTTCTCAAGCTTTGGGTTCAATCTCAGAATTGCCCCAAGATGAATTTTGTTTAAAGAAATATGGGTGCTATCAATCTTAGCGTGATCGGAGACAAACAACTGTAAAAAGTCTCAGATTCTTTATTGAAGAAGATAGGTTTTCTTAAACTGCTGGTTTAATCTTAAGGTGATCAGAGACGAGTTTTTTAAATACTCTCAGATTGCCCCATGCTGAATTTTGTTCAAAGAAATATAGGTGATCTCAAACTGCTGGTTCAATCTCAGCATGATTGGAGATGGAAAACATTTCGAAACCCTCAGATTGATCTGGGATTAATTCTTTATTGAGGAACATATGTACCTCAAGCTGCTACATACCAAGGAAAAACAAAAAGGAGACTAAAACAATAAACAGACAATCCGGCAACCTGGCATCTTATTGTACAGGTTGTTGTTGCCCAAAGCTATTTTTTTCTCCAATGTGTAGTGAAACTTAACTAAGTTCAAAAAGGAGGTCATATCCGGTTTCTTGTTTTTGAACCTACAATTATAGATGGCTTTCTTCGCCAAAATAATACATAAATTTTCCAACAGTACCCCAGAGTTATGTACATCAATGCCAAAAATGATAGATTTATAATCCAATTGGATGGCAACATGAAATATTTCTCCCACCAGTTCTCTGCATTCGTCCAGAAAGTCTTAACAAAAGTGCCATCATAAAACATATGCCTCATTGTTTCAGGTGAGTTTCACAAAAAAAACACTTATCATTAGAAATAATCCTCATCTTGCAAAGCCTACTATTAGTCATCAAACAATTAACATTGATTTTGTATTGAAAAATCCTTGTTCTGCAAACCTCAGCACAGGGTTTAAATGGCAAATAATAAATTTCGCTCCACTCATCCATCATCAATGTTAAAAACATCAGTGTATTTCTTCTGGACTTCCCTAAATCTATTAATAAAGATCTGGTAAATCATCTTGGTTGATAAAGTGTCAATATGAGTCTCTCCATTATTCTGTACAATGAAACCTTTGGCAATGCATATATTTCTTTCAAAGCCCTGGCTGAGGATATGTTTCCAATTTGTTGGGATGGATGACATAACTCCCCTCCAATGCAAATAATCCTTAGTTGAAAGACCCCTCCTAGTCCATTCAGAAAAGGGGATCAAAGCACCACTCTCACAATACAAATCACTCAATAGAACCATAACCAGCATTATACAGCCTTTTAAAAAAAAAAGGGTTTACCGTTAATATTAATACAGTGGTTGTTATAAATACACTGTGAAGTAATCTTTACATCCCTTGGTTTTACCAGATCAAAATACGAGATGAGCACCTCCCTGTAAAACAAGGGAATATAATTCCACTTATTCACTTTGTAATGCCTCCTGCTGGCATTTAGAGAGAGAGAGGGACTCAGCTTGTATCATGAACTTTGGTAGTTTTAATCACGTTAACACTTGGCTGCCATCTTGATGGAAAAGGTACATGAGTAGGGGTTAGACTCTAGAGGGCGCTAGTCCTGTATGTATGCATGTGTGAATGTGACATTCCCTTTTCTTTAAAGATTAATACAATGGAAATGAAGATTAATCTCAAATCTTTTAAATCAAATGTTCATTAGTCCAGTTTTTCCTTAAAAAGTTCAGTCCTCCGGAGAAACATGGTTTTGTTTATAAGAGTCCAGGTTGATTAAACTTACAAATTAAACTGTTCTTTATTGTATGACTGTGTGTCTGATTGTGTGTTTATTTGTTGTGTTTAGTAACATGATGGTATGTTGTTACAAATCAAGTCTGTTTGGCTTGTTCACTCTCCTGCCTGATCGCGTCACTGTCGGTGTTCCTGAGGGGCGGTTAGAAAGCGGTCTGCTCTGGGGTTGTGAAGGAGCATTGTGAACAGGAGTTGGTTTGGCAGAACTCAGGGGAGCTGGTCGCAGATGAATCCTGTTTCGTCTGAGCCGACTTCCACTTTCCGTTTCCACATTGTAGGATCGAGGAGTAGTTGATTTGCTCATAACTCTACCTTGGCTCCAGGTTTTGTTAATCGGATTTTGGATGTAGATGGGTTGGTCGTTGAGGAGTTCTTGAATAGGGGTACTGGTAGAGCGTCTGTTGTAGTATTGCGTTTGCGAAGACTGGTCTGCCTGCAGTATATCTCGCACATCGTCACGGTCTGGTGGGGGTGATGTACTGAAGGTAGTGTCGTCTTGTACTTTCTTCTGTTCAGTAGCTCAGCAGGGAATGCAAGGTTTGACTTGAGTGGAGTTGCACGGAGAGTTAGAAGGGCTAAGTTGGGATCGTCCCCTGACTCTCTGCATTTGGTGAGGATTCTCTTCACTGTTTGGATATGTCTTTCAATGAATCCATGACCTCTGGGGTAGTAGGGTGAAGAAGTTTGGATCCGAAATCCGTACTGCTGTGCTAGGGCTCGGAATTGGGAAGAGGTAAACTGCGTGCCATTGTCACATATGATAACCTCTGGGATGCCTTGTTTGGCAAAGAGCACACGTGAAACTCTTGTGATGGTGCTTGCAGTGAGGTTTTCAAGTTTGCGGATAAACGGAAATTTGGAGTAATAATCCGCGATGATCAGGTACCAGACCTTGTCGTGGTGGAAGAGGTCAGCTCCAAGGGTGTGCCATGGACGTGGTGGAACTTCCATACTGATCATTGGTTCACGCTGCTGAGAACGCTGGTATTTCTGGCATGCATGGCAATTTGTCACCATATTGTCAATGTCTTTGTATATACCTGGCCAGTAGACACAAGATTTTGCACGCAGCTTGCACTTGTCGATGCCCTGGTGACCGCTGTGGATCTGTTGTAGTATGTTCTGTCGCAGAGAATTTGGAATCACGATTCTACTGCCAACCAGGACTGTGCCGTCTTCTATGGCTACGTCATCTCGGACTGACCAGTATGGTCTGATGGAGCATTGTATTTTCTTGATACTGTCAGGCCAGCCGTCTGTGACTTGTTGTTTCAGCAGCTGGAGGGGCATGTCTGTGGCTGTCTCTTGCCTTATCAGCTCCAACTTTGTTGGTGTCACGCTCACGACATGGTGTATACGGACTTTCATCTCTGGTATCTCATGCTTTTCCACTGGGGAGAGTCGTGAGAGTGCATCCGCAACGACCATCTCTTTACCAGGCTTGTAGCGTATTTCTATATCGTAAGCCTGTAGACGCAGAAGTATGCGCTGTAGTCGTGGTGGGGCCTCCATTAAGTTTTTCTTGTGGATATGCTGGAGTGGGCGGTGGTCACTTTCCACGAGAAATCTTCTACCGTACAGGTAAGTATGAAACTTCTCACATCCGTATAGGACTGCTAGTAATTCTCGCTCTATGTTTGCATATCGTGTCTCTGCTGGTGTGAGAGCTTTTGATGCAAATGCTATCGGACGACCTTTTTGTACTAGGGTTGCTTCTAGTCCTCTGGTTGATGCGTCAACTTGCAGTACTACAGGCTGCTTCTGGTCGTAGTAAGCGAGTGTGGTGTCTGATGCTATCAGAGCTTTGATGGAGTTGAACACTTTTGTGTGTGATGGAGACCAGATGTACTCAACATCTTCACGAAGGAGTGTCCGCAGTGATGCGGAGTGTTCAGCTAATTGAGGGATGAATGGGCCCATGTAGTTGACCAGCCCTAGGAAGGTTCGCAGTTGTTTCCTATCACCTGGGGGCTGCATCATTTCAACCGCCTTTACTTTTTCTGGGTTGGGCCTCACTCCATCGGGTGAGTATATCAGTCCGCAGAAACTACATTCAGTCGTTTTCATGATGCATTTTTCGGCATTCAACTTGATCCCTGCACGTCTGGTGCTTTCCATAGCTTCATGAAGGTGTATGTCATGGTCTCTTGCGCTTTTGCCGAATACTTGTATATCGTCAGCGATGCCCACAGTACCTTCACAGCCACGATAGGTTTCGTCTATCTTTTGTTGAAAGACATCCTGACTCATCCTGAGACCAAAGGGCATTCTCAAGAATCGGTATCGGCCAAAAGGGGTGTTGAATGTGGTGAGGTACATAGATTGTTCATCTAGTTCGACATTCCAATAGCCGTTTCTGGCATCAAGCTTGCTAAACATTTTAGCACCGGATAGCTTAGGTGTGATTTCTTCGAGAGTAGGCACAGGGTAGTGATCTCTTTTGATGGCTCGGTTGAGGTCCTTGGGATCTAGACATAGGCGCAGTCGGCCGTTCGCTTTCTCACGTATCACCAGTGAGTTAACCCAGTCTGTTGGCTTGGAAACTTTCATGATAATCGCTTTGGATTCCATCTCATCTAACTCTCCCTTGAGTTTATCTCTGATCTCCAAGGGAACCCTACGTGGTGGGTGTATAACCGGTCTGGCTTCCGGATCGAGAGTGATGTGGTATTTAAAGTTCTCAAAGCAGCCAACAGTGCCATCGAAACAATCGGGATACATTTCGAGAAGGTCAGATTTACTCCCGATATTCGACCTCTCGAGAAGTGGTGTATTTCTGTGGATGTATTTTGGAGAACGATGTGGTGTTGGTGATTCAGTTCTCGTCACCGATGGGTCAGCGAAGTGGACGCGTTGACCGCTGCATGTATCTTTCATGAGCTTTTCCTGTTGAAGTTGGACAGGATTATTTGTTTGCTCATTTTCCACCACAGTTGTTGTTTCCACTGCACAGTGTAGTGTGATCAAGTTCAGGGCTTGGCATGTCTTTAGGCCAAGGATTGCTGGGCCCGCTGCATCAGTGACGTAGAAAACGCAGTTGTGCTGTGTGTCGTTGTACATGCAGGGAATTTTCACTGTGCCCAGTTGCTTGATTTTGGATCCACCATATGCAGTGAGTGCCATTTTGCTTGTTTCCAGCGTGCTGGGCTCTGGATTTCCGTTACTGTCCAATTTCTCTGGAAAAATGATGCGGAAAAGATGGACTGGCAGAAGGTTGCTCTGAGCACCAGTGTCTACTTTGCACCGGAGCATGATTGGTTTTCTGCCTTTCTGGTTTATGCGTAACTTTGCAAAAACTTCATCTCTCGTGTCGTTGGATGAATCAATACTGCTGACTTCTATGGTGCCAATGGTGAGGTATTCATCAACAATTTCCTCTTCGTCAAGGTAATGCACTCGTCTGTGTGGAGATTTGTGGGGAGGTTTGCCTTTTGGGGGTTTCCCAGATCTGCATACCGATTGCCAGTGGTTCTCTTTCCCACAGTTTCGGCAAGTACTACCATAGGCGGGGCAGTTGCTCTTTGGTTTTAGATCATGCACCCGGCCGCAATTGTAGCATGTAGGCGGTTTGTTTCCTTTTCCTGGCTGTTTGGATCTGGTTGTGCGTGATGCGTTTATGGACTGTTCAGTCTTGCCGGCTGTGTTTGAGTTGCGGCTTGTTTCTGGTAGGGACTTGAGTTGATTTGTAGTTGCTTCATGGCTTTGAGCAACGTCGATGGCATCATTTAGCGTTAGGTTCTCATCCCTTCCTATCAGCACTTTTTGTACGTCTTTGTGTGACGAACCCCAGATCAACTGGTCAACAAGACGATCTTCCATTTCTTTGTCGTCTCTGTATTTGCATTTGACAGCTATGGCTTTCATCTTCGTTACAAAATCATCAGCTGCCTCATCGATGTTCTGTCGCATGTCTTGCAATTTGTATCGGTAGATACGATGGTTTGACCTTGGTTCCAAGTGTTTCTGGAAGCGGGACAGTAGCTTATCTGGCTTTTTTCTGTCTTCCTCTTCTTCAAAGGTCCAGCTGTTGTATTTATCTAAACCTTGTTCTCCTACCCATAGGAGGAGATAGCTTGCTCTCTCTTCATCATTTGCTGATTTTAGTACGCTGCAAAACATTAGTTCACACTTTTGTTTGAACCTGGAGAACGTTGCCACAATATCTGGCGATTCCCAGTCAATCTGGGGGGCTGAGACTGCAGAGCTGAACGCCATCGTAATATTGTATTACACAGTATAGTATAATTAAAGTTCTCAGTTCTGTTTTCAACGTTTTGTTTACGTGAGCAAAAACGGCAAGAAAATCACACTTTTATTGATATGATGACTTTGTTTTGCTACTCACATAACTCTTCAGTTTACCGCTGCCACCATGTAATGCCTCCTGCTGGCATTTAGAGAGAGAGAGGGACTCAGCTTGTATCATGAACTTTGGTAGTTTTAATCACGTTAACACTTGGCTGCCATCTTGATGGAAAAGGTACTTGAGTAGGGGTTAGACTCTAGAGGGCGCTAGTCCTGTATGTATGCATGTGTGAATGTGACACACTTGGCTAAATTTAACATTACAATGGAAAATCATATTACCGCCATAAGGAGAGATATATGTCTAGATGAAATCATAAATAATTTTGTTGACCTGCTAAACAACATATGTAGGAACTGAAATTACCGAGGCTAAATACAATAATTGAGACAGTTTTGACCAACAGAATTTTACCGGACCAGGTCAAACGTCTAGACTTACAAATATTGAGAGTGGTTTTCAGAATCTTGATTTTAGGCTCAAAGTTCCTATTTTCAGCTGCGTCATCCTTATAAGAGAAATAAACACCCAGTGCCTAATCAGGGTTCGAAATTAGCGGTCGCCCGATCGCCAAATGCGAGTGAAAATAGCGGCGGGCGACTGAAAACCCTTTCTCACTAGCCCGCCGGGCGAGTCAAATAATTATTCCTTTTCACATATAAATAAGGGTTCAGTGGCAAAATCCCACAGAAAACTTTTACTGAAGCTTTTAAAACAGTAAGTTTGACAATTCTAGATACTTGCTAGATTTAATTTTGTCGTGATCGGGACCGGAATTGCTGTCGTTCGTTTCAGAAAACACGTACAATCAATTGAAAACACGATGCACAAACCACATGGTGTGCTGAGTATCCTCACAGTACACGGTCGCCCACTGGTGGTACATCCATGCAGTATGCACAGCACATAATATACACAACGCACACAGTCGTCCAAAGTCCATTCTGATCAACTCTCTGCACGCTGTGATTGGCCGTTGATGGCTGTTAATAATTCCATATTCATTATGTTCTTGACTAGACTTCAATGCAGTACATATTCACGAACGGAGTGAAGAATTGCCGAACGTTGTGCATAATGACTACAGACTGTGCCAATGTACAGCCTTGGACAACCAATAACATGGACAACTTTTGCCAACAGAGGGCGTTGCGGGGCAAAGTTCATTAAATTATTTCTCGATGTGCGTTGTTGACTGATCGTTGATTCATGAAGATTTTGTTGCAAACGGAGTTCAAAACATGTTCAAATCAACCGACCCCCTAACCACGAAGTCATTAAAGTTGTTGTTGATGGAAAAGGGATAGTTTAAGGTAAAAATTCAGATATAAAATCCTCAAAAAAAGCAATTTTAAGGGCTTCACTTTCGTGGTTTTTTTTTTTTTTTTTTTTTTTTTTCGTTTTTAAAATTTTGTGTATAATTACATGTGGGCTAGTGAAAAAACCTGCGGGCGATCGAGAATTTTGGTTTACTCGCCCGGCGGGCGATTGAAAAAAAAAGTTAAGGGAAACCCCTGGCCTTAATAGGAGTGTCAGACCATTCAATATCAAAAGGTTTTTCAGCGGAAAACCGTTTAGAGCCCAGCCACATAGCTTGTGATTTACTCACATTTAGATTCAGACCTGAGATCATGGTAAATTTACTCATGAGAGCAAACAAATTTTCAGCTGAGTTCTCATCTTGCAGAGCTGTTGAGAGAAACGGCCCCTCTGAAGTAGCCTAATACGTTTACGTTGGTTTACTCAGCAGAATCCACAAGTTTGGACGTAAAGCTAAGGGTGGTTGGTTGGTGCTCAAGCAGTAGGAAATTACAAGTGCCTCCAGGCTAACAAAAGAGCCTGAAGAACAAAGTGCTATACAGTACAAGTAATATAAATGAATGGTGGCAATACAACTGTGCAGGACATCGGTGCAAGTAAAAACAGCTTCCACTGCTCAAAGGCTAGCAGCTACTCCTTCCCGGAAGGCCATCACAGATGGAGCAGTGAGGACAATCACAGGGAGGGTGTTCCACATTGAGACAGTCCGGGGGAAGAAGGAGAATTTGAAAGCTGGGTGTGGCTTGTGATGAGTTGGAACTTGTTTGGGTGGTAGGATCTTGTGCTGCTGGGAAGCATTGGTGTGAATTACAATGTAGACTGCAGGATCGATAGCGACTATATTATAGTGGATTTTGTAGAGTAGGGTTAGGCTTGCAGTTTGTCGTCTCCATTCTAGGGTTTTCCATTGTAGATCTTGTTACATTTTGAATACACTTTCCGTTCGGTGGTACTCATGGAAGACAAACCTGGCTGCACAGCACTGGATTTGTTCTACTCTAGTGATGTCTTTCTTAGTGTGAGGGCTCCAGACAGTGCTACAATACTCTAAATGAGGTCTGACGAGGCCAGTGTATGCTCTTTCCTTGATCTTTTGTGAGCAGCTCCTCAAGTTGCGACGAAGCAGGCCTAGAATTTTATTGGTTTTGCATGTAACCTTGTCAATGTGTTTCTGCCAAGACATGTCGTTCGAGAGTGTTAGGCTGAGATAAGGGTATTCTGAGACAGAAGATAGACAGTCGCCTCCCAGTTGGTATTGGGTATTTGTATTCTTGCGCCGGCGAGTGAACCTCATGATGTGGCGTTTTTTAATGTTGACTGCATTTGCCAGTCAACTGACCATTGATGAAGACGGTCAAGATCATGCTGTAAGATGTCACTGTCATTGATGGATGAGATGGATCTATAAATTAGACAGTCATCTGCAAACAGACGTAGTTTAGAGGTGATCCCGGTTGGTAAGTCATTGATAAAAATGAGGAAGAGGAGTGGTCCGAGGACGTTCCCTGTGGAACCCCCGATGTTACTGGGACCCAGTCTGAAGACTGGCCATCTGTGACAACACGTTGGGAGCGCTGTGTCAAGAAGTTTTGGGTCCATGAGAGCAGAGATCCCTTAACTCCATAGTGATTGAGTTTCCGGATTAGGCGTTGATGAGGCACTCGGTCGAAGGCTTTGGAGAAGTCTAGCACAATCGCATCCACCTGCTCACGATTATCAATGGTTTCGCCAAGTCATCTGCTGTTATGATGAGTTGGGTTTCGCAAGAGCACCCTCGGCGAAAGCCATGCTGAGCATCAACAAGGATGTTGTGATTGTTGAAGTGGGCCATGATGTTACTGAAGATGATGTGTTCTAGGAGCTTACGACAGATGGAAGTGATCGACATACATTAGGACGATAGTTGGATGGTATACTCCTATCCCCCTTCTTGAAGACGGGTGAGATGTTTGGGACACGCCAGTCAGTTGGTAAAGTGCCTGTGACCAAGGATTTTTGAAAGATATAGATAAGTATTGGTGCAATCTCGATTGCAAATTCTCTCAAAACACAGCCTGGTAGCGAGTCAGGTCCAGTTGCCTTCTAACATCTAAGGATTGTAGCAGTTTGAGAACCCTGGCGTTGGTGACTTTGCTTGGGTCTATACTGTAGGTTGAAAGACAGACTCCCCAAGGTTTGGTATGTTGGAAGAGTTTTCGCAGGTGAAGACTGACCGGAATTGTTCGTTACACCTTTGCTGTAGAAAATGATCTTGTCGTCCAACTTGAGGGAAGATACAATAGCATGACAACATGCTATTTAGGAAGCACCAGTAGTTTTTCCTGCATTTGTTGTGCATTTGCTTTTGTTGGTTCTTGTATTCCATCCAATCACTGGCTTTCTGAGAGGACTTTGCCTTATTATACAGTTTTTGTTTCTTTCTGGCTTGACGTCTTACATCTCTGGTGATCCAAGGTTTTGATGGGTTGGACCTAGACATCTTCGATGGGATATGTTGGTTCAAGGCTGTAAGTTCTGGTTTGAATGAGTCCCAGTTTTCTTGGACTGAGTATAGATCAGGATCACCGGAGAGGAAGGAGTTCTGGAAGGTGTGTAAATTACAACGCATGGAAGACATGTCACCTTTGCTGTACAAAAACACTTTCCTTCGTTTTTCTTTAGAAAGAAGTAATTTCTCACTTAAATATTTGAATTGAATTAAGAGACCTCAGAAAGGACACATATTGTGTGACAAGTTTTTAAAATATTTTTTATTATTCTCTCGCAACTTGGACAACCAATTGACGAGTCCACATTTTCACAGGTGCCAGTGCCTTTAAATAATGTGTTTTGTAATAAGAAACATGTTCTCGGTCCAGATATAATTCTAACTACTTTTTATTGTCTCTATACAAACTAAATTGTCTAAATTATAATATTATTTTTGTTTAGTCTTACAAATAATTCTGTAGTAACCAACCTGGTTAAAAATGTTTCAGGAGCAAACATGATCTTAAAACCCATTACTGCTTCTGTGGCAAAATGTTTGCTCATGTGTGAACACATCAAACATTTGCATATAATATTGTGTGTTTCTTTAAAGTGATTTAACTGCTAAATATAAGTCTCCATCCCTCCCTCACATTTTGTGGACAACAAATATTCAAATGTATAAAACCACTTTTTAAAACCGCATGGTTCAAAGAAACCAACAAAGCCTTCAATGGCAATTTCTTTAAATGTTGTTTAACAACTATTTTTCAAGGTCATTGACCTTGAGTGTATACAAGCTTCATTTTGGATAGTGATAAAACTATTCAAACAATTTTATTCATGTTTTTTTAATAGGTAATTACATACATTTGTTGATTTTCCACAACTCAAATCTATTCGATTGAGTCATCTTGTGGCTGAACCTCAGAAAGATAAAAGTCATCCCATGTCTTTATCGTGTAGCTGTGTTTTTCTATACCCATCTCGGGTCCTGTGATCACATGTAAACATTGGTAGCCCAATCGATCTATTCGGCATAAAATCTCCCCGGTTAAAAATGAAAGTCATGGCTTTAAACAATGAAAATTGATGCATACAATGAAACCATAATCATTGATACTTTTTTAAAAACATGGTTAATCAGCATGAAAATCATGAACATGGTTAATAAACAATAATAATGTAAGCCTTTTTAAAGGATTCGGGTACTTTTTCGAAATGTCCACAGATTTACATTAAACGTACAGGGTTTGAAGATAATGATATAAAGAAAGCTTCCCTTCTACTTACTGAGGTTCCGTAGTTTTTGAGAAATGAGTAAAACAAGTCACAATTTTTTTTTTCGTCTCAGACGAGAATTATTCTAGCATGTAAAAAATTGTTATAAAAAGATATTGTAATGTACCATAACATACATGTACGATAACTGGTTAATATGTTTTTTTACATGCTAAAACTGAGACAAAATTTATTTTTGTGACATTGTTTTACTCATTTCTCAATAACTACATGTACAGCACCTCAGTAAGTAATATGTTAAGCGAAGCTTTCTTCTATCATTATCTTCAAACTGTGTAAGTTTAATGCAAATCTGTGGACATTGTGTTAGAAAAAAGTCCATAGACACTTTAAAACATGAAAATTGAAGAATGAAGATCAGGGTTTATAAAACCATGATGAATGAAAATCATTATAAACCATAAAAACCATGGTACAAACCATCAAAATTGATGCATGAAAACCATGTTTTATAAACCATATAAATCAAAATTGATGCATGATACCCTGTTTGATAATTGAAGCATATTCAAGACATGCTTTGACAAACCATGAAAATCGATGCATGAAAAACATGGTTTACAAACCGTGAAAATTGAACCATGAAAGTTGATTTAAAAACACGAAAAACAAAATCATGGTTCATAAATTATAAAATCCAACCATGACAAACCATGAAAATTGGAGCAGCAAAATAATGGTTTGTATAAACAAAATTAATGAATTTCCTTAATATTTGTTTGTTTAATTAAAACATTGTTCACAAACCATGACACACGAGGCCTTTTATCATATTGGATAATTAAAAAAAAAAAACATCTGAAGAACCAGTATTTTACAAATCTTACTTGAAAACCTGCGGGTGACATACTTCTGGTCGAGCATTTTACAAATACAAGTGCCAGTCCTAAAAAAGCACACGGAATGAAGTCATCGGTTTTCAAATTAGGTTTGATCAAAGTTTAAATGTCTAAATTTTTCTACAAAGGTTTGCCAAATTCTTTTTACTCAGTGGGTTCCTTTTTATAGTCCCCTAACAACTGAGTTAAACACCCTTCAAATTGTTTGATCTCCTTTTCACTCAAACATGATTCCACATTCACTGAAATTGGTCGGCATAGCAAGTTTTTTGGACGTTGGATGCCAAGGAAGTATCCCTGGCCCACAAGATGGCTGCATTATTATTCAAATTTATCTTGTGTCAAATTAACACCTATCACTTTGTGAAGAAATAATAATCTTCTTATTGTAACAATCAGATTTAAACTTAATTTACTGTTTGAATTTGCTTTGTGAAGAAAGTTCCATATATGTAGTCTGCACAATACCATCATGCTCGACAGAAAAACATATACAACATAATTTGAGGAATGGACAAATTAACTGTATGTATCTTATAACTTCTGAGCGTGTACATCTAAAATCTCTTTGAAATTTGCCTAAACTAATTGCAACATTAATGAAAGGTTATACTTAACAATCAAAGAGGATTATATGTTGCTCCTGATGCCATAGGATCCAAAGCATGAGTTGCTTGTTCTAGCAGCACAATATCATGGGCATCCTGTACACAAAAAGATCATAAATTATTCAGATAGAAATAATTTTATTAAAATGTTTCAATTAAAATGTTTTATGTCCAAAACTGAGGTTAGTAGAGGATTTGGTCGACTTCAAAATCCCCACCAGATCAAAGCTTGGCTTGGAATCAATTCAACTTGAGTTCTATGCTGTATGATGTTATGAGACATAACCACCAACAAACTGACAACAAGATGTCAATGATGCTTTAAAACTTGCCATTGTCTTCCACGACAAACGTCTGCCAACTTGACTACTAAGGCCAAGCAGTGCCATAGTGTTTGTGTCTGAAATCGTGTTAACTCTTCCGACCATTTCCAGACCACAGGCAGAACCGATATGGGCCTGTAAATGTCATTTTCAGAAATCGATTTAACTCTAGCAAATGTAATTTTGCTAGGGAAAGGTCGAAGTAAAGATGAGATGTAATGGAGCAAAGTATTTAAAGCATTGTAGTAGGCACCAAGAACAACAAGATGGTTAGCCAGAAAGTGTTAAAAGTCATCATGTGCAGGTTTTATTGGGTGGGATTCGAACCCACAACCTTTGCAATTCTAGAGAAGTGTCATACCAACTAGACCACCGAGATTGCCCAGTGGTTAGAGGCAGTTGGAATCCTATGTTTTAGCAGTGGGTACTGCTAAAACATACAATGTACATTGTAGATGTTCAATTTGCATGGGTAAAAAAATAAAATGAATATTCTTTATCCCCAATGCAAATTTAATATTAAAGGTATTATGTCTGAATCGAAGTGTTTGTTCCACGGTGTTGGCCTGCAAGTTGCTTTTCAAACGAGAATAAATTATCCTCCAGGTTTGTTTAATATCAGATTTTGGTTATCAATGCTTTTTATCTCGTACACTTGGTCATTTGAACTGGAAAATATGCAGAAAACTTAAAACAAAATCAGGGATTTCACACGACTACATGTACATTGACATCCACTCAGTCATTAAATCCCCATTGAAATAGACTACTGTTTGTTTGAGTGACTCTCTCTTTCGCCTTACAACTAGGTTCTTACAAAAAGAAAAACATTGTGTTTTGAAAGATCAATGTCGAAGTCATCTGTAATGAAGACATGATTTTTCCATAGTAAGTTTCACAAGCAGACAGTCAAACATATTCACAAACCTGTTGACAATTTACCATTAACCTGATGTGTTTCAATCAAGATAGAATCGCAATAAGCTGTATCAATTGCTAAGACAGGGTGATTGGTTGAAGTGAATGAGTTGTTAATGTTCATTGACACGTCCCCTCCTGTCCTGCCCTGCCTACTCTTAAGTAGAATTGTGGGACATTCATCATTCTGCCAAGTTAAAATTCGAGTAGTTCAACGAACCTAAAAACTGAGTAGTTCAACGAACTTAAAAACACTATCCAGTTTTCAGCAGACATTTAGAATTGAAATTGGAGGCAAACAATTTCTTTGTGAATCGACCACTCAAAGAGTGATCAAAGAGGAGTCAAAGAGTAATGGTGATCACGATTGCTTAAACAATTCATGGCAGGGTTAAGATCTAAATTACATGCGAACTTGTAATTGAAAATGATCGGATTGAACACAGCGATGCGGAAGACGATCCACATTGGTTTCTGCAAGTGGCAAGTCTTCTTGGTCCATGTGGATAAAAAGGAGAGCACCTGGTCATCTGATTACATAATGAACAATTAGTATTTATGTCACTATTCCGTCTGTTAAAAAGTTGTCAACATTCTGTAACTAACTGTTACTCTGAAACACAAACATAATGTTCGTTGAGTAATGAGTAACGTTTAAGAGTCCCTGCCTGTAAGAATGGGTTCTCAGATCTTCTTCTAAAAAATTAGAGTGAGATACATCATCAAACAAAACGAATAAACCAAAAATATTAGTTTGCTGACGCTTTCGGTTTTGGAGTTATCAGTTATCAAAGTTTGGGCCAAAAAGCCCTTGTGAAACGAATAGTACATTCCCTGTAAACAAAGAAATGTGCGCCAAAACACGTCCATACAAAAGTAAAAGATTTTTTGAAACCTCCAGTTGGGCTTATAACAAAAGTGGAAAAAAAATTGGGATCTCAATGGCGCGTCATATTACGCGTACTGAACCTTTGACGAACAGTGCCCTCGTGCCATTTTCAACGCCTCATAACTCAATGCGCGTATAAGATCCCATGAATTAAACACGTTCACATGAAAGAGCTTAAAACAATTTTTTTATGGCAACCGGGTGCTGGAACAGTTTTCATCTAATGACAAATTAAAAAAGAATCTTTGGATCTCTGCAATTTGCATGTCAAAAGAGCTTTTGGAAATTTTCTCTAAGTATTGCCATTCCTTACATTTTGGCCTAGAATTGGCACAACATTCACTTTTCTCATCACTGTAAGTATCTGTGCCAACAAGATCCAATCAATGTTTTCTTGCGTTTGGTTAAGTTGAGTGTTCCTAAACAGATTTCAATTGAAAAATAATCGGGATCATGTTGGCCCTCCATCATAACAAGATAGATAGATAGATAGATAGATAGATAGATAAAAGGTTTATTGACAATAGCCATCACAGCATAAAAACTGAATTGCAACTATGATACAATATTTTAAAAAGATTAAAAGGACATCATTAAGAGAACAACAATTTATATACAAAAATTATTATATAAAATTCACAAGCAAAAAGAGGAATAAAATTAAACAGCAACCACACACCTTTGGCAAGACACACACCACACCAGCACACACAAAAAGGAACAAAAACGCATGTACACACTTGGACTAAACAAAAACAGCATTTTACAAGAACTCTGCAACACAAACAAGACCAAAAGAGCTTTATAAAAAGGAAAGCAATAAAAAATTAATTAATATTGTACAAATCGAACCAGGTAACAAAATACAACAAGCCCCGAGTCATACGCACAGGCCGGATAATTATGGGGTCCGGATGGGAAAAAAAAACATTTGAAAAATAAATCAAAGTCAAACAGAACTGTTGTTCCACATATTAGCCATATATATGAGAGGGTTTTTTCTGACAGCGAGTTGTTCTACATCTAGGAACGGACAGTTTGTTTGAGTTCCTTAGGTCTCTATTGTGGATGGTACTCTTCTTTGGAGGGACCCAACTATGGAAACACTCTGATTTCATTAGTGATTTGAAGAAATTAAGGCAAAGCTGTTCTCGTCTATCAAACAATGTGGATAACTTACAGAGTTCAAGTGCCTCATCATACTGTGTGTACTGATTGCCAAGGATGATCTTACAAGCCCTTCTCTGAACTCGTTGCAGTGCAGCGCTCTCCTTGGCAGTAAGACCAGGATGCCACACAGGGGCAGCATATTCTGCCAGGGGACGTACGAAATCAGAGAAGATGGTGATAAGATCATCCATTGGCAATTTGAAGCGCTTAAGAAGTTTCAGTAGATACAATCTGCGATTAGCCTTTTTAAGCATTTCTGCAATCTGACTATCCCATTTTAAATCAGACCGTAGCTAAACACCTAGAATTTTTGCAACTTCCACAGTCTGTAAAGTATACATTGGCAATTTTGGGAGATTGTTGAACGGGGCTGTGTTTCATGAAAGATACTTGCATGGAAGCACATTTCTCAGGATTAAGTTTCATATGGTTCACTGCGGCCCAGTTCTCAAGTTCATCCAGATGATCTTGCATGACAGATGGTTCTTTATGCGCTCTTGTCTCAATCAAGGTTAGATCATCAACGTACTTCAGGGATGTAAGGGAGGTATCAGAGGCTGCATCATTCACCATGGTTACAAAACCAAGTGGGCCAATGCGAGCGCTTGGGGTACTCCACCATTTAACTTGATCCAATCGCTGGTTTCACCTTGGTAGCGAACACATGGTTCTCTTTCGGTGAGAAAACTGGCAACCCACGTAAAAACCGATGGCCGAACGTCGAGGGAGATGAGTTTTCTCAGGAGAACATTATGGTCAACTAGATCGAAGGCCTTGCTAAAATCAGTGATAACAACAGAGCTTACATAACCAGGCTTATCAGAATTCATGAGCAAAGTGTCCATAAGTTTTGCCAGCTAATGAGTGGTAGAGACTCCCCTACAATTACCGTACTGGTTGGGGTCAATAGATTTATCCAAGTCCTTGCGCAGCCACTCAGCCATGAAGCCTTCCGCAACTTTCGCGAAGTGGTCAGTCAGGGATATTGGTCTTAACTTGTCCCAAGTCGCTGGTTTAGATTTGGGAATAGGGATGACCACAGCTCTCTTCCATCGAGGTGGGACAATACCTTCATGGTAGGATTGATTGAGGATGCTCGTGAGGGGTTTGCTGAGTTCGTACGCGAACTCTCTGATTAACCGTGCAGATATACCATCAGGTCCAGGGGCTTTCCCTGGCTTTGTCTTTCTCAACATGTCGTAAACTTCGTAGTCCTGAACAATGGGAAAGGTCAAAGGTCATATGAAACTACACTAATGCCTATTTCGGGCGATTTTGCGCTAACAAATATTACAGATAAAGGTCGCAATACATGCCTATATTTATGCATTGCTGTGGCAATCAAAAGTGAGAAATATCCCCCAATTGCAAAATGTTGGCAAACCATGAAGGGGAACCTCTCAGACTGGGAGTACAATGTAGCAGACAGTTACACACCGACTCCTACCAAGCAGGTATGAACGAAACCACTCCAGTGCACATTCGGAGAGAACTATCTTGGTTTGCAGACGACTTAGAAGGGCGGAGTGGTTTATAGTGTTGAAGGCAGCACTTAAATCCGGCAACACAATGAGAGTGGCACATTGAGACTTCATGTTAAGTATCATTCTGAATCCTCAACAATGCAGTTTCAGTGCTGCGATTCTTCATGTACGCCGAACGGAAGAGAGGGAATAGGGAATGCTGCTCACAGACATCACTCTGCCAGTTTGGATAGTTGGTAGTTCTTGAGGTCACACTCCGTTTTCCCCTTCTTCAACAGTGGTGTAATGATGGCCTCCTTCCAGTCAACGATAAAGACGCCAGACTTGAGAGACAGGTTCATGATATCTGTCAAGACTAGAAGAAGTGGCTCCAGACAGCTAATGATGAATCGGGATGGTATAGGATCAACTTGGAAAAACTTCTCTCCACGCCTTATGACAAGAGCTCTGGCATCTGGAAACGTATGAAAAAATGCTCGACCTCCAACATCAAGATGAAGTATAAAAATTGCGGATTTACGCATAGTATTTCTTGAAGGCTAAATGACAACATTGATGTGCTGATGCACCTCATGGCGCTCAACCTGAAAATTTCCCAAAGGACAATAAGGTAAAGCGCAAGACTTCCGTATACCAGCTAATGCACAGGTTCTTAATTAAACCTGCATAAAAGTCAAGTCCTTGATCCGAATGAAGACGCTCTGGGAAGCCATAATGGATGAAGAACTCTTCCCAAAGGACTGTCCTTCGTTGGTTAGCAGTTAGGCGTGAGCATATCTTGTTAAGTGGTCAGTTATCAACAGAAATCTCTAAAATTTTGACAATCGGGTTCAAGAGAGAGATGAAATCCATACACACTCCATAGGATGAGTTGCATTTGGTCTTTCGTTATCTGCATTCCAGCACGGTTCCAATCATTCAACTGTGTATGTCTGGGCAATACCAAAGGGTTCGTTGTAGAAGAAATCTTTATTGTCTCACACTGTTTTAATACTACTTGATACATCCACAGCACGATATGCATCAACCCATGTAATACTTACATGTATACTTAACTTATGAAGAAAGTCAGGTGCTGTTCTTTCTAAAGATAGAGCGAGACCTCTGAAGTAACCACTTAACTTAAATTCACTTCTCCTCGGTTTAACAAGGGCCAGAGACGCCTAAAGTGTTTGCAGGAAATC
The DNA here is from genome assembly GCF_032118995.1 of Asterias amurensis. Classification (NCBI taxonomy): domain Eukaryota; kingdom Metazoa; phylum Echinodermata; class Asteroidea; order Forcipulatida; family Asteriidae; genus Asterias; species Asterias amurensis. The sequence goes on along the minus strand of NC_092662.1, from coordinate 10,172,519 downwards.
TCAGCGTAATTTCCACATAACTAATGTCAAGACTGTAGGGCAGCAAAGGGGGCGATGAGACCAATTCTGTTGTGAGGAAAAACTGTTGGTTGTTGGTTGAAGAAACTTCGACAATCCACTAAACACAAAATACAAACAAAAGTTCAAGTGAAGAAAACGACAAACAAATCCAGCATCAGGAAAATTTCAGAATCCAGAAGACACTATGAAGGAATGAAGACTAACAGATACACAATGAAATGAAGAAACTACAAAAATATAAGCTATTGAGGAAACACAAAATCCTCATTTAAGTCAATGATCAGCAACAGACTCCTAATTGTAACACCCAGTTGGAAAAACACAATAACTCAAAGTTGTTACATATAAACCTATGGTTGAAATAAAAGAGTTGTTAATGTTCTCAGCACATCAACAGTAGCGATTCTAAATGTCTGAGCAGTAAGACAGTTCAAGTCGAAATGCCTAGTTGATTACCAAAAGACACAATTTAAACGAAAAGTCTTCCGACTTTTTAAGAAACACCCACAACCCAGATCATCAGGGAAAACAAATTTCAAGATTGAGGATTCCCGCTCAGTCATAATGGGTCGTATAAATAAAAACTAGCAATTGATTATCAAGTAGAAGGTCCAGCTAAGGTCGATAAGTAAAAGATAGCGGGGTGTATAACCAGGAGTACAGTACCGATTGAAAATAAGTAGATGCTGTGCGATAGATTTAGTGCGATAGAAATGCCTTGGCGCGATAAACTGTTGTGCCGCCTATCGTGTGGGTTTTATCGCGCCAGACAACAAAATTGCGTAAACAGCTGTCGGCAAATTAGTCGCGCGTAGGCGGTACTCTTTCGCGACAATCTCCAAGCGACAATTTCCACGCGAAAAATGCTGGACCATTCTCCTTGCATCGTTGCGTGAATGCTTGAGATGTGATTCATTGTTGTTCCCAGCTGAAAGCAACCACAGTTTACAGCATATTACAGCTTTATTTGGAAGGAAACAACTGGTTTGATTTGAAGAACGATTTACTGAAAAGAAGTTTGACATGACTAGCGCTAGCGGCATCACAAAGGAAGTGTTTCTCTAATAGGCAGCCCATTCCAAGTGAATCATACACAAAAGTTCTATAAATTCACTTTTGTATAAACCTACCTCCGCCCCTCCACTAACCTAATAGGCAACCGTCTACGTCTTTATTTGGAAGGAGACAGCCGGTTGAGCTATTTTGAGAAACAAGTATGAAAAGCTAGCGGCATCACAAAGGAAGTGTAGGCATCCTCCTTCGCCACTGTCCCCAGTAAATTAAATTTCCATCAATGGGAAAGTCTGATCCCCAAAAGACCAAACTTTTTAAGTAAAGCTTTGTAAATATTTTACCAGCGGCATCTCTAAGGAATCGTTGAACAATGGAGCTGTCACTCATCTTCGTGAAGGGTGTGTATTTTTTAATGAGGATAAATTTATAGTTTGGGGTTTGGCCCTGTGAGTTTTCTTAAATTATGTGCTATAAAAAGGAAAGATAAACTTGCTTTAACATGTAGTTCTTCATATTACTGGGACTCTGAAAAAATAACACAAGTTGTTGAGTTACTGAGATGACACCCTAAACTTTCGGTATGACCTTCCAATTCTGTTTTTATATTTGGATGACGAAATTCGAAAGTAGGATGTCGTCTTACAGAAATAATTTATGATTACAAAGTCCACAGCCTGAGAGTAGGATATTGCCTCCTTGAAATGATACATTTGATCTTCTTGCTCTGATGCTGCAAAACTAATACGTAAGATGACAACATCATGAGATCATTTATGTCGGGATGAAAAACTCCTTGAAGTAGAATGTCATCTTCCAGATGCCGTTCAAATTAAGTTCATGTTTGGTAAGATTGGACTCATATAATTTAGCCAAGGGAGTCGAACCAATACATCACTTTTACAACATCAAAATAATTTGAATTTAAATATAACTCTTGTTACCATAATTTAAAAGTAATCATTAAACAAATGCCAATAAAAATGATGAAAGTAATTAAATTCAGAAAAAAACACATTAATTTATGAGGCAGGCAAAACAAATGTTCAACCACGTGATTGTGATTTCGGGGATTTTTTAGTTTGTTTTCAACAGCAAGGTAAATAACAACAATTTAAGTTTCACTCGTACATGTATAGAAATAGGTGGAGTAAAAACTTGGCTGTCAAATTGTTTCCGAGCCGCACCTATACTCATGAACTCAATATGCATTGAAAAGAAAGCCAGTCGGTCAAAGACTCCTTAAAGTGGCCGTGCTCGTATGCACCATCCTCTGACCATGACAACACTGTTACGGGCCTTGCCGCGGGAATTATTTTAGCAAGCAAGTGGTGCATCTTCAAATGACAGAAGTCCATCCACAGAATCAACCAGTTACGCCTTTACTTTGACGGAATTGGCTAATTTACTTGAAGGCTTAATCCTGTTCAATACTTCATTCGAATGCAATGCGAATTTGACGTGATTTGCGAATTTGTGATTTTGACTCACAACTCTGTTTTCGCAGAGATATTCACAAGAGAGTTGAGCACAACTCAACCCCTGAGCGCAACTTAATTCCTTTGTGATCCAGCAGCATCACAAAGGAATCATGTTTCTCTGAAGATGAACCAAGTTACCCCCACCCCCCCTCGTTTGAACGCGGTTCAGCACCGAAAGTGTCAATTACTCAAAAAAAATGTAGGGGGGACTTTAATAGACAGGGACATTTTTTAAGACGTAAAAACTATTCTTTGTGAGATCAATATCGGGGTAACTGACAAGTTAATGGAGAATAATTTCCTTAAAGGCCCCAACTCACATATCAAAACAATCTCAATTCCTATAGCTCTTCATTTAAAAAAGAAAAATTATTGACACGAAAGTTCGATTTAAAGACAATCCTGAAACAGACGCTTAGCTTAGACTAAAGGAGACTATAATAATAGTGACCACAGTGTCTTTTAAACGGAAAATACTGGGTATGAAATAAACTCAAAAGCCTGTAAGCAGTAAATCTTGCAAGTTAACAGCAACTTAGTAACCAGCCAAAGTACCGTAAAATTGCAACTGGTGCCCTACTAAATACAGTGATAATGTTGTACCAATTGGGCTTAATGATAAACATTTGCGATAAATTAATGGATCCCACGTGCTAAATCAATTATTCCACATGAAATGGAAGAGCAAAGACGGGCGGCCTGGGATTTTTATCTTACTCACCCTAACTACATGTACGTACCTCCAGTAATGTGTAGGCAATACGAATTGGTTTGCAGCCAGACTACATGTATGTATCATTGGCTCACACTTAGTGGTTCTACATACGCCGATCTAAACTGGTGCACCCACCCCCCCCCCCCCCTGCAAAGACATAAATAACTGAGGTCTGGATATTATACTAAAGTGGAAAAATTATGAATGATACAAATTCAAGCATTCATACTCAACAACGTAAATTAACTGAACATCTCAATATTATTAATATTAACAAGGAGGCCCTAACTGTTTTGGGTTTTCCCCTAGTCGGTTTTAAACTTCCTTCAGACGTGGACATGATTTTGGGGAACTCAAAAACATGACACCTTTTGAAATAATATTTACATTGGTTAGTTTTAGTGTATACATGTATATCGACATTTATGTAGGATTGAACCACCTGAAAGGTTCCAAAATGCATTGATAATATACATGTAAGTCGCGTCTTATCCGCAGAAAAGTACGGTACTACTTTCATGTTAACCTTCTTAATATTCGTTTGTCATCCATGGTGTTTGTAGGAGTTGTTGCTTATATTGGCATCCTTAAATGCCTTCCATTTCCTTGCTACTCGGTAGTTGAGATTTGTCTTATAGCACAGGATGTTTTTGACCAAAGCTGCACTCTCTTGTTGGTCATGACATTTGAAAACCTTTTCATTACCACTATGTGCAACCTTTTTGGAAATTGTGTGGGAAAAGCAAACCTGTTTCTATTAAGCTCCACATGCATCATCGCACATGAACAGCGCTTTATTAAGAACCTACAAGCAATTGCTGGGCTAGTTTGAGAAAAAGAAATTAGTCAAAGCAAAAGGTTATTTACACATTTTTAAGCAATTGGTTTTGCTTCAGCTTCTGCTGATGAACTTTTGCTTTTGCTCGGTGCCTGTGCTTATAAGCAATTGCTAGTTTTTATGAACTCGGCCCATTGACTTGTTAGTTTCCATTATTAAAGAAAACCCTATCCTCATCGATAAGAGCCAGCTACCAAGTGCCAAAGACAAGAAGTCAAATGCACTTAAAAAAGCATTGCTGTTGTTTAAGTAAAAGCGCAAGCTCTTCGTGCAGTATCTTGTAACTACATGTAAATGCTACAGGAAAGGTTAATAACTAAAAGGTAATCCCGCGAGCATTTACCTAAAAATCCAAGCAAGTGCTTTAACTTACTAGTCTACGACCATGTACTAGCAAGAAATTGCTTACTTTTATTTATAAAGATTTAGGTAAAAGGCTAGTAAAAGCAATTGCTAGTTTTTATTTGTACGGCCCATCGGCCCAACACTGTCTTCATGACAGGAATTAAGACTAGCTCAGTCATACCAAAAAAGCTTAATTTTGGGGGTGTGACACTTATATGCCACCATTGGTTGGGGAATGTGGAAAATCAGTACAATGTAAAGATTAGGCAAATGCTGCCAAATCTGAGACTGAAACTGGTAACCAAATGTGGTAGTGCCCAAAGAGTTGTAGTTTTAAAGGGACACATCTTTAATCTGCACCACAGGAGGGTGTCCACCATGCTGGCCAGCTGGACCAATGCAGGAAGACATGAACATAGAAATGCACTCCAAAAGCTTTTATCTGTGTTCCTCTAGGGCAAAAGTTAGGCCTCTTTGCAGGTCTTGGTCTGCCAGAGAAAGGTTCGCCTGTAGGAGAGGATTGGCCAAGATTTCCCTTGTTTGTTATGAAAGCCATCTCTAAAACCTTTATTCGTTTTAATGTGTGTAATTGAGCAAATGGGTATATTTTTAAAAGGGTATCTTTTTATTTTTTTATTTATATTTTATTGTTTAGCGCATTAAAAAAAAATTATGTTGGATTCAAATGAATTGCTTATTATTTCTATATAAAAGAATAAATTATTATTATTATTAAAACAAGGCTTGGTTCATGACCTAGGTCTTGTTTTTCAAGTCGCCGGTAGAACAGTTAGACAAAAATCTGTACCTGTCTTTGTGCCTGTTACGACTTTGGCAACATGTGTGATACCCTCGGAGCAGTTGAAAGGGCAAAGGGGAGTGAAATCTGTGTGCCACCCCGTAGAACAAAACTGGAGAAAAAGGCCAGTGGGTTACCCGTATATGTACATAAAGATATGAGTCTTTTATACCAAGGGCCACTGTCCAGAGGGAAGGAGACAGAGCTTTCAGAAATGCTTTGAGCGATTCCATTCTAAGTAAACAACTGAAAAAAAGGAAGGTACATGTAAGATGGATGCACAGGGCAATGTGGGAAGAACCAAACTAGGGGTAATAGTTGTGTGAAGTGGACTTGCAGAAATTTTAAGCGAGCGCAAGATCAGTGATACAGAGGCTTTCATTTATGATGATTACAGCTTGAGGTGGTTTGAGATGGTTTGACAGGTTTAAAAACTCTGATAAATATCAAAAGCCCTTTTTCACTTGACAAAGGCAAACTAGGGTACTTGGACTCTAGCACCAGTTGTCTTGACCATAAATGCTGGTCACACTCAAACACGGCCAATCACATGGCTCAAAAAGCAATGTGCTGTGTCACAGACCCTTCATCATTTTGGGTGTCAAATGTCAACATTATTTATCATCCATCTCACTAATATCAATGCAACCAGCATGGAATCACTATTGTATTGTGTTGATTACCATCAACTTGAGTGCACGTGTGATAGAAGCTGATCCATGGTCCATGTGCATGGGGTGTTCATTCACACAGCATGCACAGACGATCAGGCTGAACTGTCACAGACACAACCTTGTGTTTTTGCGCTGGTCTCGATCGTACATGTAGTCAGAAAATTACTACAGACCCGTGCTTGTGCAGAGCAGAGATACTTTTCACATGATGTGGACTTAAGGTTGTGTTCTTAGGACCATGAACCCCTGCTTATTATATCCCTTCAATTGCAAATACCAAGTTGTCACCATCATTCGATTTTTAGCAAACACCTACATTGTATCATTAGTAATTCTCTCTTGAACTTTTGCTAATGGTGACCCCGGTTCAAAAACTAACACAACTGAAACTACAGAAAAGGAATAATCGAAATGGCTGACAAGAAAGCAACTTATGAATACAAGAAAATCACATTTATTTTAAATTATTAACTTAGCGAAATTTATGTTTAACTCTGTCGATTCGACTCGTGAATGCTTTCTCATTCAGTGTCTTTTATAACACCCAAATTGTAAATACAATGCTTGGTGATACAACTATGATTAACTCATCACGGAGGAGTTCAACTCCAGAACATACTTTAAATCTCTTATTGATTCAAACAATCTTAAACTTCAGTTCAACTTATTGGGTTATTCCAGCTTCAATTTCGTTTACGATATACACATTATAAATACACTACTTTCTAACAATTGTATCATTAACTCATCACGAAGGAGTTCAACTCCAGAACAGACTTTTCTTTTCAAACAATCTTAAATTCAGTTCAACTTATGGAGTATTCCAGCTTCAGTGTCTTTTACAAGATTCGATACTTCAAATCTTTTACAAAATCATAACTTTACTCAATCACGATTAACTCATCATCACGGAGGAGTTCAACTTCGGAACATCAGGTACATGTAGGCCTACACCTCCAGACTGCCAAGTACATCTCACAGTTCGGCGCTATTATCACATCTTTCGACCAGTGCCATTCTCTCTCTTACAAGTGTATGGTTACTCCTGAACCCACGGCCATCTATTTATATAAAATAAACCAAAACCCTCAAAAGTATTTTGCAAACAGTTGTTTAACATTACAAGCAATACTTTTCATTTTAGAAGATACACATTTCTTGTGAATAGATTATTTAAATTAGCTCTTGGTTAGAGATACGAAATACCCATAATACGTTCTCGGACAAATAATTTCTCTCTCAATTTTTGGCAACCATGGCAAAAATCACTTTGGTACTTTAGTTCTGCAAATATTTGCTTAACACACAACAACTACGATTGTTGAAACAAAGACTTCATAATGCATGACTATAGATAATATAGTTTGAATGATACGGAGCACAATAAAATAATTCAAGTAAATACTTACGGGTTGCATTAGATGAGATCCTCGGACGGGCTGAGTGTTGTGGTTTTTTTCCCAAATGGGAATTTGAAAAAAGAGTTCCTCCGACACTGAAGTTGTCAGGTTGTCACGATTTTGGGGTTGTGGCTGTCTCCACAAAATAAATCGAGAAAAACCTACTGTTTCAGGCCTTCAGCAAGTTGACACCAATCTTTGCTTCACTCTCTCACAAATACACCCAGACTTTTAACACGTCTTCCTCTGTAAAGAAGTTCTTGAGATCTGCCATATATATATTTCTTCTCGCACTCACTTCCTAACACCAAATTCCAAACAACATTCCACAACAAAATACAAAAGGTCTGGACAAAGCAACCGATTATTAAACAAAGTAAATAGTTAACAAAAACACAAAGCAACCGCAGCTTAATTATCTTACAGCGTGACTCGATTAAAGAAACTTGCGGGAATTTTCTGCACTCTCACTGGTTTTAAAACTTTTGGGCGAGACCACACAAAGGCAAAGGTAGTTTTTATACACTATGCCGAGATACGCACACAAAACAAAATACAAAAATACCAGTGTTAATGTACAACAAGTATAGGAACAAAACTAATTTTGCATGAACTAGAACAGTTTGAAATTACTTTTACAATTAAAGTTGAAATCATTCAAAGATTCCACAGATAACTTACAAACAGACACTTACTTTATTCAAAACCTTTTTCTGGATTTGGTGGGACACATCTGCCAATTCATCTTGAAGTTGCCTCTTTATATCAACACCACGTGTCCTGAATTTGAATTAATAAAACTTATTGTCAGTACTATAAACCACAAGTTAAGAGTGTATTGCATTTGATATTTATAATTTATTGTTTTTTTTCTCATATTAGTCTAGATTTTAGACTTATATGAGAGAAATGTTGCAGAATAAACCTCAATAAAAAAACACCTTAAAGTATTCAGGTATTTTTTCAAAATGTCCACAGATTTACATTACATTCAAACAGGGTTTGAAGATAATGATAGTGGAAAGCTTCCCTTCAAATATATATATAAGGTTGACTTTTTTTGTTGTGTGTGTAAGTTTTTGAGAAATGAGTAAAACAAGTCACAAAATAATTTTGGTCTCATGAGACCAAAATTATTTTAGCATGTAAAATCCCCTTAACCAGTTATGATATTATACCAAAACCATACATTGTGTAGCATAACTGGTTAATGCGTTTTTACATGCTAAAACTGAGACAAAAATTATTACTTTTACTCATTTCTCAAAAACTACAGCACCTCAGTAAGTAAAATTTCAAAGGAAGCTTTCTATCATAATCTTCAAACTGTGTAAGTTTAATGTAAATCTGTGGACATTGTGTTTTTTGTTAGGAATGGTACATATACATGTATATCCTGAAACAACTGAAACAAATCGACATGGTTTAAGCCATGTGGATGTAACAAAGCTAAATTTTCTCCACTTTTGTAGCATTTGCTGAAGATGCACGGACCCTAACTTCTTTTGAAATGCAGACCTAGAAAGTAAGTCATCCAAAGAATTGGGCTTTTAATTATTTTCACAGAAAAGAACAACTTACAAATGCTGTATTATTTAGTGGTCTTTAAAACTCAAACAATCACTTTGCAGAGTCAGTGTGAACCCGTTTGACTTTGTTGGGTTCAAGCTTTAATATTTGAAAATAATCATAACTCCTGAACCACAAATTGGATTTTTTACAATCTATATGTATAATGATGAAACCATGGGACAAAGGATTTTTAAGCCATTGCTCTTTTTAATGTTTCTCAATCTGCCTGCCTGTTTCATCAATTTTGAGACTGTCCATTTACATTTTTAACACTGTTGTTAGAATTTTCTTAAGCATTTTTAATCTGTTTATCTTAAATCGTCCAGCATTGTTCTTACTTGCTTAACTTTTTAATAATTGTCTTTGGTCGTTTGTAATTTTCTTAAGCATCTTTAATCTATTTTTTTCTTAAATTGGTTTTTCCTTAAATTGGTCTGTATTTGCTTAATATTTTTAACCTCTGTGGAGCGCCTCGGGACCCTTTGGGGTTAAGGGCGCTATATAAAAGCCGTTTATTATTATTATTACTATGTGATGCGATCAAGCACTACTTTTAAATCTATATGTTTATACAACTTTTTGTTCAAAAGTTGTGAAAGCAGAAACACCAAGTAATATACAAGTAAGTGCAACATAGAGAAAAAGGGTTGAAACCCTTTAAAGACCAAACAAAATGGTACAAAAAACTTTCATTTTAATTATTATATATTTACATGTATTAGTAGAAATAACACAAATGTAGTCATGTTATAATTTTTATGTTCCCCAAAAATAATTATGAAAAAGTGCTTTGGATCTGCATGCGCGCAGCAAAAACTCAAACAAAAGCTGTCGGGTGCATTTTGAGAAAGGCTCTCATGGTGATGTCACTGGACGTCGTAATGACTGGACGTCGTAATGCTTTGGATCTGCATGCGCGCAGCAAAAACTCAAACAAAAGCTGTCGGGTGCATTTTGAGAAAGGCTCTCATGGTGATGTCACTGGACGTCCAAATGACTGTTTACTGCGCCGCGGACCTGCCGTGTAGTACATGGTGAACATGTCACTATCCGCACCACACATGTACACTTCAACATACAGACACAGTAAAGAATTACAACGTCTGAAAGCGAACTCGATTATGAAGAAGTATCAAATGCAAGCTGTGAACAGTTGTATTGTTAATCATCTTCATTCGATGAGGATGACTCTGACTTGGAATCTGAGGAAATTCGGGGGATTGGAACCCTATCAGTTTGAGCTAAAATTGGCCGACGACGAACCTGCAGGCTCGAAGACACTGATACTAAATGCCGAAGATATTGAACACTAGCGACAGAATGGTATTATACATTTACCTCACGTTTTTCTTAGATTCTTACGAATAAACTTGTAAAACAGACACCGTGAAACTTTGCACACATGACATTCCACTGTCCTTTCTCTATGGTTTCATGAAGCGAATTTCTCATGGCAACTTAGAAAACGATCTTTGTTTTGTTCCGCTAAAAAGTGCAGTACAGCTGTGTGATATGAAACCAGACTATATGTAAAACGAGAAGCTTTTCCACCGTGAGTCCGCAACCAGACCATTGCTGTGCACAGGCGGTCGTGTGCAGGCGGCAGCAAATAAACCTGAAGAAACCTGAAGAAACCCCACGTCCAGCAACGTCATTTTTTTGGGCAATATGTTTGCTGCCACCATCAGTTAGAGGCACTCGTGTTTCTGGAAGCCTTATGTTGCGGGGCGTTTTATGGCCGCGAACTACAACATTACACTTAGTACATCAGCTTCAGGGACAAATCTACAGCTTTTGTACCTCTGATGCTACATGTACATGTAGTCCTGGTGTTATAATGAAACGCAAGACAACGGACTAAGGAACCGAGCGAGCGAGGCTTGTCCGGCACCGGTAGCCGTACCGTCCGGCAGCGCAACAACAGCGCTGGCCCTTATACATAGCTACACCACACTCCTAACACTGCTGAAGCACGTACAACATGTACAAGTGTATACAGCGTACAGCTGCAGCGGAGGCCTATAATACATGGACGTGGCATGTTTGCCACGTCATTCTCAATCGCGCCTGTGATTGGCCAATGTTTAGAATGAAACGCCCACATCCTGCATAAGCACTTTTATTGGATTTCCAATAAAATTTACACACCCTTCAAGGCTGTTGTTTGATGAGCCACGCGTACGAGGTTGAAAGTAGAAAGACATGACCGTACTCACGACTTCGCTACACTGTTCTCGCTGTACAATGTACTGTGTACATACAATGTATACGTTGTTCGTGTATGCACTGCGTGCAGACTGCCGAATCGTGCCGCACCGGGCCGGGGCACACTACGCCAACAGCCTTGAGTCAAGGCTAATGTGGTTGAGGAAATATTTATAAACTTATGAAATATTGACGACTGTAGAAGAGACTAAATAACCGAGAGGGAAATGTTATGTTGAAAGCACCATGAACACAGACTATCCTTGAAACTACATAGCGCGCTATATGGATGAGCATGACTCTGCAACGCATACACTACACGTGCTGTACGTGTAAAATCTTTATGAACGACCAATGGGGGATATATGTACTTCTTCAGAATTGGAAGACAAGGTCAAAATGGGGTTGTGTCTGGGAAGCATTTACACATTTTTTAATGACGATTCCGATGATGTATTGATTGTATGAATCCCTCATGTAGATCAAAAGTTATTATTAGAAAACAAAAGAACAAAAATAAGAGGTGTTCCGGGCTGAATGCCCGAACACCTAAATACTGGTGAATTGATGACTGTTGGGTCTTTTACTGGCAAAATATGCAAAAGAGCGTCATGCTGTTTGCACAGATATAAATGTATTATATTCCTGCGTTACAGGGATAGCAGGAAAAAAAATTCTGTACATGTAGGGCACTGGCAAGTGGGTTTGCTTGTAAAGAATTTGGTATGCATAGCCCAAGTTGGGCTAGGAATGTAGCCTACATGTAAGGTGTGGCGATTCCTAAAGGCGCCACAACCTAGTAATACACAATCCAGATTATTTTAGCTCAAACAGTTTTGTCTCTGGTTTTTAATCCTGGGCACATCAAGTCCTATTCATATGGGTGTAAAGATACTGAGAAGAAATCAGAAAACGGTATAATAAAATGTATTGAGAAAAAGTACTGAAAATTTAAAAATCAGTTGAATAAACTATAGCCCATTAGTCGTACACTCTCGATAAAAGTGGCATTTAACTGTTTGTGCAGGAACCATCGGTACCAGTGGTTCGTGCAGATGATATTTTGTGCACGTGCTAATGGTATGGTGGTTCGTGCACAAACATGTGTGGTCAATGAAAGCATGCACAGTCACCTTCACTGCAAGGTCAGTGATGCTACTGCAGCTAGGACTGTAGACATTATGTAATGCATGCATGCATTCTTTGGGTCTGATTTCCGAGCGAGTGATACACATTATTTTGAAAACTACCCAGTGCAAAATTATTCCTCTATTACTTCCTTCATGGTAGCATCCAAATGTAATAAAGTTTCTTCAAAGATAATTCTGAACAATTAATTTCTAAAAGTTCTCTAAATATTCTGTAAAATTTCAGGTAGACTTGAGCGATACTGATAGAACTTGCCGCGAATGCTCATTACCACCTGATAAATATGACTATATGCATATTTCCCGATGTTAAATCGGTTTACTGCATTACACGTTAAACCATATTACCACCTGATAAATATACACAGACACAAGGATTTGTTGTTGTAGTGAACTCAGCCAAGAGTTGTACCACCAGCGTGCCGCTGCTGTGGCGAATGATACTGACCCCGGTACCCACGTTCTTGCTTCGGATTGATAAGCATCTTTAGGCTCTCTTTTACCCTATGTCTTATCTGTCCCGAATTTTCCTTCAAGATATCTTTGGTCCCTAGATGTAACAGTATTGTCGTTGGGACCTCGCCACTGTGCCGCTGCTGTGGCGAATGATACTGTCCCCGGTACCACGTTCTTGCTTCGGATTGATAAACATCTGTATAAATAAATATAAAAAAAAAACAGCCTGGGTAATCTGTTCTGACTAATATTTTATCTAGTCAAAGTCTTGTACGTAGTTGAAAATGTTGTACACAAATTTTTAACAACCAACTCAACATTCACCAATCTTGTAAGTGATGATTTATCTTAAACAGCAATATGCTAATTAAAGAAGTGGTTGCTGTACACTGCTTATTTATAACCTTAATACTAGCTAACCCCTTTTAGACAATTGAAAACATTAAGTCTGGCGTAATGTAGGATTCAAGTGCTCCAGACTTCCATCTCCCCATACTTTTGATTTGTTCCTCCCGAAACCCACACATATCCTGCAACTATGAGCTGAAAAAAGGGTGTGGGGGTTACCTGATGGCCTTAATCCCTGCTATAAGATGTGATAAAATTGTCTGGCTGACAAAGGGTCCCCTGAAATGTACAAACAGTGAAGTATTGGCATTCCTGTCAATAGAATTGATTGATGCTTTACCCACTTGATCCGTTTTTGAATATCTTAGAACTACTTGCAAATTCCCTTCCAGATTAAAGGAAATATCACCAATACGCAACGCCCGGGAATTTGCCATCGTGAGTTGTAAACTCACTCACCCTCAGAATAACCGAAAAGGGCAACCAAGAATGCTGCTTTTAACAGCAGGGCTTCATATGCTGATTATACTTTAAACATTAACTATGCTACTTTAATAAAGGTCATGTAAGTCAAATATGGTATGTCTGCAAGCTATGCTGCAACCGGATGAAGATGTCTGCAAGCTATGCTGCAACCGGAGCAACTGATTCCTTTTTAATCATTCATCTTCTCTTTTCATCTTCACACTCTTCTACATTTACATCGAACATTTGTCTTCTCTGTAAAAAATTACACCCTGTAATTAAACCTTTTTTAATCATGCATCTTGTCATTTCATGTACATGCTCTGTTACATTTTAATCCAACATTATAATGTTTGTTACTTTTTGTAACCACTTTACGAATTGTTGTCTTCACTGACAATAATTACACCTGTAACTTGAAAACACCGGATCAGCTGATCCTTTTTAATCATGCGTCTTCTTATCTCATGTACATGTACATACTCCATTACGTTTTAGTCCCACATTATAATGTTTGTTACTTTTTGTAACCACTTAACGAATATTTGTCTTCACTGACAATAATTACACCCTGTAACTTGAATAACCGGATCAACTGATCATTTTTAATCATGTGCCTTTGCTTTTCATATACATAAGCTTTACGGTTTAGCTCGCATACAATGTTCGTTACATTTTGAACCGACATTTTTACGACACAACGTGTCATTCCGATATTGGAAACATACACCTGATCTATGCAAATCAACGCTTTCAGGCTCAAGCTAGTACTGACCTCCCTGCTAAGCTATGGTAGCTGCTACTGTTGCCGATGATACTTAATCTATAACGACTAAGAAAAGACTAAATTAACAAAACTTTAATGTGTATATTGATAGCACAGCAAGAGTGAAGTGTCTACCTTAAAGCCTTACCCTGGGTACCGCACCCGGTCCTATTCAATGTTCCCGCCGAACCATTGAAGCGTGTAACTCTTTACATAATAAGTATAAAGCAGATTTATTCTAATTCGCCTCGGGACTCAACCGAATAATTCAATATTTTGCAGACTGGCGGTAAATTACTAACCAGACTGCTCAGCACTGGAAATGTAATGGGACATCTTGAATCTTGCCGAGGGTCCAAGCGTCTACAACCCTCTTTTATCTTAGAAACAATTAAACTACCTGTGGGATCCTCCCAATTGTGCAATTTATGAACATATGAAATACCTGATACGTATGTACCAATGGAAGAAGATGCAAAGGTCTTTAAATTGAATATTATGCAATAGGCTACCACTTGATTTATGGAAGCTGGCCATTTAGTGCCTAATGATCAATCATTTCGAAAGGCTATATGAAACTTGCTATTGCCCTTCTATATGTACACTTTGTTCTAGAGCTTGATTAACACATCGTGCTATTTGTACTACTAGGCTCACTCTTCTCTATAAGATCACAGCGAAATCCACAAACTCGCTATGAATAATCTTAAATTTTAAGGTTAGCGGTAGACCCTCGCCCAATTCGCTACAAACAGATATCAATGAATTAAAGGGAGTGGATGGCTAATTCATATGCTGCATGTTATTCACCATCGGTATGCTTCCAGAGCCCGCTGTGCAATCAATGGACCCCAACATGCTACTGCTCCCTACTGTATGCCCCATCCCTGTTATGTATGGAATACCCTGAATATTGACTATATAGTTTGGCAAGTTGTACACTAAACTACTAGGGTTACTTATTCCTGATTGGCCTGACTGACACAAGCTCTGACTAACATTCATATTAAACGGCAAGCTGCCAGAAAAATTATGATTGTTCGCCCTTTCTTGTCCTTGTGTACCTGTACTCATGCTTTGAGAATGTTGGCCCGTTATACCCCGAGTTACATGTAAAGGCCGTGAAATATCGTGACTATTCATCTGTGGGGATGTTCGCAATTATTGGCCCTTTATACACACTTGATTTTTAAAACCTTTCCGTTGGGGCTGTATTTGCCCCAGCATTAGGTCTGAATGCTAAATGTAGCGACTCACCCGATGGACCGATGGACCGATGGCCCGGCTAGTAAGCAATCGGTTTCACCACTTGGATTTCCTCACCGGGATCCTCCTGTGATATCTGATTATGGGTGCTGCCCTGACTGCGGGTTCATGTGTGGACGTCTGCTGTGACTGTGACGGTGTTTGCAGAGCTCAGTGCTGCCCTGGCGTTTGCCCGGGCTCTGGTCCGTCCCTCACTGCTGGTGCTCATACCCCAGCCTCTTTTTGCATTGGACACTGTCCCATACCCCGCCTTCGATTTCCGCCTCGAGACCGCGCCATTTGACTGGACAATTGTGCAATCTATCTTAACTCCTCGGTGGCAGAATATTCAATGACGGTTCCCAGAAAGACAAGCACCCTTTCCATGAAATGCATTGCTTTAGTTGGTTGAAAAGAACAATGGAAACACGTCTGAATGCACCCTGACAATCCCAATCGCTTAGCCCCGACTGTGTAACATGACTATATGCATATTTCCCGGTGTTAAATCGGTTTACTGCGCTACGCGTTAAGTCCTACTATCTATACCTACATTGTCACTAACATGCTGTCTTCAGAAAGTTAAATGCTGTTCGTAAGAGTAATGTGCCCTGTGACAAAGGGGTACAATAATTTATGCGTTTTGGGGGTTTAAAAAATAAAAACAAAGGGAAGTTAAGAATTTGTTTTGCTGTCAGTAAGGACTCGTGTGCGTTTATGAAATCAATGGATCGGCTAGCTGCGGAGCAGGGGGGCGTGAGGGGCGCACGCCCCCTATTTTTCCTTCCAATACAATAACATAAAGATATCTTGCCCACTTGCAATGAAAAGTTAATCAACTTTCGACTTCAACCATCGTTTATCGTTTGCTTGATCGATTAATCCTCCAACCCTCCGTTTGGTAAATCCTGGATCTGCCTCTGGTCGGCGCTGCCTTCGTGGTTGCATAGCAACAGACTCCACATAAACAGTTTAAATCCCATATACTCGTAATCTGAGCAAAGATTTCCATAATGTAAAGTGAAGGACAAATCTTAGCCTTGATATAGAGCAATGCTAGCTCATTGAATTTTAATGGATTCTCGGACTTCCAGCTTCAATGGGGGGGGGGGGGAGGACTGGGTTTTTGTTACATCTTTTTTAGTTTCCTTAGTTGTTTCTTCTACATGTAATTGAAAAATAAACTCTTTCGTTACGCTTATTAGTATGTTGTCACAATATTGTTTTGCCTAGGTTATCGGTATGTGGTTTTTGTGTTCTAAAAGAAACATTTTAAAATAATATATGTTAAACCTATTACTGGGGGTATAATTACACCAGATACAAGCCTTGAACCCACACAAATAATGTAATGGACCTAAATAAAATGGTTAATTTTGTCCAAAGACACGACACCGTTAATTTCCAACTCACGTTCGTTTTATTTTAAGGGAAGCGAGTGAAGGTAAGCAATTTGTTTCTTAAGTCTTTGCTCCCTGAGAACTGAGTTGCCGCACTCCATTTGGGTAATGGTCAAGCAGTAACTGATTGGTGTGCAATACCACCTTGGGGTTGGGGGGGGGGGGGGTCCACCAGACCTTAAGCACACAGTATTCGTTCAGCACTTTGTTTCATCATTTCGTTATACTGCATTGGTAAAATGAAGTCTTAAAAAAAAAGCAATCCGCGATATTTTTGAAGTTAAGACAAATGCAAGTATTCGAGTACAACTTACCATTGAGAAAGTGCGTGAAATATATCCGTCATTAACATCATGTAAGATAGGAAGATATCTGAAGTCAATATTTGGACACAAAATCGGACGAGGAAAGCCAGGGAACACCAAAGCGAACGCACGGCCAGTATGGGTGTACTACAGTGTACTACAGAATACAGCCTGCCGATTCAAATAGACGCCCACATGATTTTGGAAATTCCAGCGGCTTTGACTCGAAAAGTTCGAAACCAGACAAAGTGGACGAACCAATCAAGGAAGCTGAAGCAGCACCTCCAGAGTTGAGCCGCCTCAAAGAAGATAATCTAGAGATGAAGGGGACAATTCAGCAACTACTCAAGGAAAGAGAAATGAACCGGCGGATAATAATGACTCTTAATAACGAAAGTTCGACAAATAGATTTCCTAAAAGATGTACATGGAAGCTAGCAATCTTCCCGACGGTAGACTGGTAGGTAAGGGGACATTTGGCTCATGCAAACTGTCAACCTACAAAGGGATATCGGTTGCTGTAAAAAGTTTTTTAAATCCAGAGCAGCTGATCGTTGGAGAGCTCCGTAGAACTGCTGAAAAGGAAGCAAAAACTATACTGATGTTGGAACTTGCCCCCATCTTCCCCTTTTGATCCGCATAAGTCTCCAACAACAGCCTTTTGCGTTAATTACCCAGTACTAGGGGAGTATAATCATTTGGAAAGCAGTTAGAGAGAAGCGATTAATCGGTTGTATACCCTGGGTTAACATTATCAAGCAGGTAGTGGAAGGTCTATCTGCAATTCACAGAAGTCGTGAGGTACACAATGACTTAAAAGGTAAGTCAGTATTCTTAAAGCAATTGGTTTATAGCGACACCCTCCCCCACTTCGCTCATGTTTTAAAGATTGATTTTAGCATAATTTATTTATCATAACCATTCGGTAAGCTACACCGCTGCCTCAATGGGATCCTGTGTTGAAAACCGCTGTCTAAATGGGACCTTGTGCTGAAAACTTAATTGCACTTTAAGTGAAACAAAAGAAACTGCGCCTTTTGCAAGATGACACATAACAAAAATGTGCTTTTAAAGTTGTCTTGTCTTGTCTTGTCTTTACTGCACAAACCGCCGCCACTGGGCTATAACCGTGCAGACCCTCATGCATGCATGCTCCCTACTCAAATTTTGTATTAACAAGGAGGGACTTAAAATTATTAGCGTCAGGGGCTGATTTAACTTGCGGCGGGAGTGAGTTCCAGATTGGTATAGTTTTGGATACAAGGAGTAACGGTAGCAGTCTTTGTTTGATGAGATGGTGTTATAATTTAGGGTCTGGTTTTGACGAGTTGTGGGTCTGTTCCGTTGGTTGCAGCGAAGATTACTAATGTTGGATGGAGTTATGGAGTGAGTTTCTTTGTATAGTGTAGTAAGTCTAGCTATGGTGCGGCGTCTTTGGAGTGTATCCCATTTGAGGTTTTGTAGCATATCCGTTACACTACTGGTCTTGCAATAATTGCTTTTGACAAATCTGGCTGTTCTCCGTTGAACTTTTTCGAGGTTGTTGATGAGGATCCCAAATAGCACTACAGTATTCAAGCTTTGGCCGAACAAGAGTTTTATATTTCTTTAGTGGCTTTAGTACAGTTCCAGAAATTTCGCTTGAGCAGTCCAAGGACTTTGTTTGAGCTTGAGATTGTTTGGTTGATGTGTTTGGTCCAGGTGAGATTATCAGACAACCCAATACCAAGGTAAGGATGATGTTTCACTTCTTGTAGAGGGACGTTTCCCATATTATACTGGTGTTGGTGGTATTTCTTTTTATGAGTCATTCTCATGATATAGCATTTAGAGATGTCAAATTTCATCTGCCATAGAGACTCCCATACTGACAATGAATCAATATTGCGTTGGAGGGCATTGCAGTCATCTGGAGAGTCGATTTCCTGATAGAGGATTAGGTCGTCTGCAATTAATCTCACATTTGAGGTTACATGAGTTGGAAGATCATTAATGTAAGTTAAGAATAGGAGTGGACCCAACACTATGCCCTGTGGGACACCAGAGATAACCGGAGAGCTAGATGAAGATTGCCCATCAATCACTACATTTTGTTGTCGGTCAGTAAGGAAGCCTTCGATCCAATCTCTAGTGGAGCCCCTTATACCAAGATGGTCTAGTTTAGCTAGTAAACGCTGGTGAGGAACCATATCAAAGGCCTTACTAAAGTCCATTATACAGAGGTCAACTTGTTTCCTTGCGTCAAGTGTCTGGGCCAGGTCATTGACAAGTCCAGCAAGTTAGGTTTCGCAGGAGCGTCCACTCCTAAAATCATGCTGCCTGTCACATAGAAGAGAGAATTTGTCTAGATGACTGATGATATTACTGTGTAGAATATGTTCTAGCTGCTTACATGCTGTACTTGTAAGAGAAATCGGGCGGTAGTTGGAGGGCAAGGTCCTGTCCCCTTTCTTAAATATTGGTGTAACCTTGGCAGAGAGCCAGTCCTTTGGTAGGATGCCGGTGTTGAGTGACTTCTGATAAATTTTTTGTAAGATAGGAGCAACACTTGATGCACACTCTTTCAAAACAGGAGCAGGAATATCGTCTGGTCCGGCTGCTTTGTGGGCTTGAAGATTTTTCAGTAATTTTTCTACCCCAGAAGTTGTAACGTGAATGTCTGGCATGTTAGGGATTTTACAAGTGCCAATATGAGGGAGTGATGATAGATCTTCTTTGGTGGAAACTGAGATAAATTGTTGGTTTAGTGCCTCGGCTTTGTCTTTAGCACCCCACACAATCTTTCCCATGGAGAAACACCAAATACTTCCCTGCGAATCGCTTTCACATAGTTCCAAAAAGGTTTGGTGTTTTCAGTCTGAAGGCTTGTACCAATTTTGTGGACATAATCTTGATGAAGTTTCCTCAGTTCTTTGTCAACCTTCCGTCTCTGATCTTTAAACTCATCCCATAAGGAGAAATCACCCGTTTGGCGTGCCCGATTGTACAATTTGCGTTTTTTCCTGATACTTCTTTTGATGGAAGCATTGACCCATGGGAGGCTAGACTTAGATGAGCTAGTTTTATGCGGGATATTTTTGTCCATCGTTTTTAACATGGTATGCGTAAAAATGGTACACATTTCATAAACATCACCAGTCAGCCGGCAATTCAGTTCATTTAGATCCTTTGAAATGTTGCTGTAATGGGCTTTGGCATAAATGAAGATCTTACGTTTAGGTTTCTTGAATATCTTTGGTTTGATGGTGGCCTCTACTGTGACGAAATTATGATCACTAATACCTGCTTTTACATTGAACCTGCAAATGAATCCTGGGATACTAGTGAAGCACAAGTCAAGGATACTCTGTTCTCTTGTTGGTTGAATGACAGCCTGATGAAGATTATAGTCAAGGGCAATATCAATCATGATTTTACTTGGCCCGGCATATCTACCACCCGGCAAAAAACTGTTTGATGCCCAATCAACATCTGGCAAGTTGAAATCGCCGAGCAACCAAATGGAGGCGTGCCCTGGGATCCTCTCAATGGAGCTTTCGAGTAGACGCATATAGTCATTATCTGTCTTTTGTGAACAATAAAAGGCCTCTATGTAGACCGGTGCTATCCCCTTGACGTGAATACTAATCCACTTCAACTCACAATCGGTTTGGTCCAAATTATTAGTTTCATCCTGTGCAATCAGGTTGTCCTTAACAGCAATAAATACACCACCATGTGCATCTCCTTTGCACGATCCTTTCGGAAGACTTGAAAAGTAGAAGGGAAAATCTCTCCCGTAGCCACGATTCTGTGCCTACCACTACATCAGGGTCTTCGTCCTGCAGGAGGTGTTGGAAACCAGGCAGTTTAGCACGCACACTTTGACAGTTCACATTTACAAACTTCAGAGGGCGTTCCTTAGGTTTTCGTGCAGATTTACCGACCTTGGCTTTACTCTGTGCATTTTCAGCAGCATGTTTACTAGGGCTAGATGAGTTTAATGGTTTACCAATTGAAGCATATCTGGTGGCAGACTGTCAATGCTAATGCTAGAGAGACTGTCAAAAATGTTACTATCACTAAATTTGTTTAGCGATCCAAAGTAGGTGTCAAAATTGGGCATTCTGCAAGTACAACAGATCCAGGTGTAAGACGAATGTTGTTCAAAAATGCTATAGATGTTCCTATCCATACTTAAACAGTGTACATGGTACCATTGCTGACAACAATCACATTGTAGGCATTCCTGTCCCCATTTGGCTGCTTTTGTACACACTTGGCATGGGTATTTAGGCTGGTACGCTGGTCCTGGGTTAAGGGTAACATCACCAGCATAACAGTACCAATACAAGAACGGTTTTTAAGTTGTACTTTAGCATTGTTTGGCTGATAGTATGGTTGATAATGTTCCAAGTTCAAAAGAGTAGCATGGAACTGACTCACCGGGGTTTGAAGACTAAGGTTATCTGACGAGATGTTTACTGGTGCAGACCAATGCTCCACAAAATGCAGCAAAGGTAATGAGGGTTGACTGACACTGTTAATCCTGATTAAGACTAACATCAGTGAGGCTATGAGGGTTTTCCAGCAGGCTTTAGAGTTATCCATCATGTGTAAAAAGTCCCAATAAAATACGAAGACAAAACGACGACGACGATGACGCAGTAAGAAACAAAAAGTCTATAACAAGGGGTTTAAAATGGCCGCCGTAGCAAGGCAGACAGCCAGCGAATTAAAAAATTAAAACCGACGACAAATTACACCAAAACGATGAGAGTTTAAAAAGCACGATCCAGCGGTAGCTAGGAGGGATAAAAAACACCAAGAATCAAAAGCAAGAGTCCAAAAACAAAACAAAAAGTAAAAAAACGCGTTAAAAAACAAAAGATGTCCAAACTGTGTACACCGATCTGTTGTGAACTTAGCGGCAGGCGCACTGGTTACAAACAATAGGCCTATTCAAACAGTATAGACCAATCTTTCTGCAATTTGAATAACTGTGTTATTACACATAGTTTTGTCTGTTAAAACTTTTATTTGTTTAAATGGATCTTTTTCTTTCTTTGATTCTGACAGTAGACAATGTCGTCCTTCGACATGAAAAAAAACAAAACAAAAAAAACCATTTTGAAGGAGTGCATAAAACAACACAACCATTAAACGGGTTTTAAATTCCCACTATTTACCCAGTATGCACCAGTGACTGCCTTGCAACAATTTTCGGTGTTCTAGTGGACTACACACAGTTGGTGTAATTTTAACACTAGAGTGTTTGAAGAATATAACACCAATATGTTAAAATAACATCCACATTTTTAACACCGCGGCGATGTCCACAAGTTTACACTGGGTGTGTGAGTGAGTCCATGCATTTACTAGACTAGTGTTTTATGGGCATTTATTGTTTCAATCATGGTATCCAGTCTGTATTCAGGACGCCAGTCGAAGGCAGATGAGCACACCGTATTTGCAGTTATCTCAATGACTTGGGTTCTAGCTAAGAGCTTAACAATCAACCGGCAAACATAGGCATATTTGTCACTACCCGCAAGTTGTTTGCAATCCCAATGTTGCCCTAAAAGTTTGTCTAAACTCTTGTAGCTTCGTGGACAATAGTCCTCTCTAAAAGCATTATGTGCATTCAATCCTAACTCCTTAGCGTCAATTTGGTTATCATAGCTGAAACATATTTTAATTTGCCGTTTGTGAGAGGCAAGGCCGTTCTCAGGTGGATCTCTTATATTTTATCCAAGAGCAGCAAGTCTCTGAAAAATGTCTTGGATGCGTGGCACCGCATGTCGGATCATTCGTTCCGCGGCGGCTAGCTGTGTACTGGTTACTCTCTGCTGCCAAGCGGTATCCATGCTCACTTTAACAGTTTGTGGGTGTTCCAGTTTGGTACAAAATGTTCCAACTTGGCAAAAATTTCTTTTTGCCCATGTCCATTATGGTATATAGCCAGATGCTTCACACTGGCCACTACTATCTACCTGTATTTTAACCACAAAATTAAAGTTATTAATTTTCTCAGTTCTTAAGAAATCTCCACATCTGACCAACTTGTCAGCAACAATGCATTGTGTGACTTCGGTAAGTGGGCGTGGATCCAGACTGTCTGCTTGAGGCTCAGATTTGCTGGATAAAACGTGCCTCTGATGTTGGAAATCTATGCGATACTTTGCAACCACACGATGTGTTTGACCAATGTTGCTACCCTTTCTGCATTTCTTGCGCCTGCTTTTGGGGGCTTCTGTCTGTATGGGAGGGTTGGTGTTTGCGAGCTTATCATAGTTCACTTAAACAATGTGGCTATTGCTGCCTGACTCTTCAATCAAAACGCCAAACATTTCATTGAATGGATCATTGATCACAATCTTTCCGTTGACCAGATTTCCGTTATAAATTATGTTAACGTCATCGTCTTTCACCATAAATGATGGGTTTACATGACATTTCCTTGCAAGACTGTCGACTTGATGATGTGGGTTTCGTTTGCTCGCTTACACTTGCCCAGTTCTTTCTCGATAGTCTTAGCACGGATTTGGCAGTGGCGTAATTTTTCATCAAACTTGTGTGACCAAGTGTCATAGTGAATCAAGTAGTCTTCCTCTCCCACATCCATGATAGTAGCTGTCCGCCACACACCAGACTCTACATCAAGCGCTTGTACACTATCTCCTCTGCTGAACATCGTGCTCATGCTGTTGTCACAAAGTGCGAGTACATCAGTAGTTCCAGTGCATTATATACCCACAGATATGGGTTGTAAGCATGCGTCCCATACGTCACAGACATACAAAGGCTTTATGTTGCACCATGGTTGCACTGATGTTAGGGGCAAGGTCACTCTCCGGGTTCTTCTTTCCTTTTGTGGTGTAATAGAAGAAGCGACTTTAGTTTTAAGTTTTGACATTTTAGGTATATTTCATAAATTAGTAAGCTTATTTACTTCAATATATTTATCAAGAAATACCGGGAGGTGCAAAAACTAACGAGACAAAGGCTTGAAGTGCTTCTTTGTTATGACCCATAAAGGGGTTCGGAAATCAAAAGGGGTTCGGAAATCAAAAGGGGTTCGGAAATCAAAAGGGGTTCGGATATCAAAAGGGGTTCGGATATCAAAAGGGGTTCGGATATCAAAAGGGGTTCGGATATCAAAAGGGGTTCGGATATCAAAAGGGCTTCTGATATCAAAAGGGGTTCGGATATCAAAAGAGGTTCGGATATCAAAAGGGATTCGGATGAAATGTGTAGGACTAAAAAGGGGTTCGGAAATCAAATGGGGTTCGGATATAAAAAGGGGGTTTGGATATCAAAAGGAGTTCGGAAGAAATGTGTATGATTAAAAAGGGGTTCGGATATCAAAAGGGGTTCAGATATAAAAAGGGGGTTCGGATATCAAAAGGGGTTCGGAAGAAATGTGCATGATTAAAAAGGGGTTCAGATATCAAAAGGGGGTTCAGATATAAAAAGGGGGTTCGGATATCAAAAGGGGTTCAGAAGAAATGTGTATATTAAAAAGGGGTTCGGATATCAAAAGGAGGTTCGGATAACAAAAGGGGTTCGGATGAAATGTGTACTATTAAAAAGGGGTTCGGATACCAAAAGGGGTTCGGAGGAAATGTTGTTACTAAAAAAGGGTTCTGATATCAAAAATGGGATTTAATTGGCTGCATTTAATTGGCTATTGTAAATCCCCCCCTTTAATCTTGCACGGTGACAGACTTTACATCAATCACCATAGAGCAAGGAAGATTTCACTGTGCCATCTTTAGCCGCTGAAAACACCTCAACGCTCTCTTTGGTCTTGTCTGTGTAGTTTGGTTTAGTCAGGGAATCAATATGTTATTGGCTTGAAGCATGCTTGAGCCATGCTTAAACACAGTTTGGAACCATTAATTAGGGTAATTTGTCAACCTTGAAGTTTCACCTTGTTTCAGGTCAACAGTACACTTCCAGTGGTTATCGTGGACCGCTGTTTAGGTTTGGATAGTAAATTAATGAAACGGACAAATTAATTTTCCCCATGGGACAGAAGGTGTAATTATTCAGCAATTAAGGAGGTTGGGTGCCTGGATGGAGTGCATTCCGTGAGGAACCAGTGAGTTGTCTACAAAACTATTTTTTTCATGGCGATTTTAAGGGAATTGCAAGTTTTATAAGAGCATGGTAAACTTGGTGAAAGAAAAATAACAAATTATCAGCCAAATCGTGTTTACCAAGATTTCATGGTGGTTTCACAAGCATTGAAAACTTTCATATTTTTATACTAAAAGGGGGTTCTAATACCAAAAGGGAATTCGACTACGTTTTCAAAACGATGTGTTTTTTCCATATAAAAATGAAGCCAATGTCAACATTTGGGGGGAAAATACCTGGCTTGTAGGGGTACATCATTAATCAACGATAAGGCTCTTCTGTTGTAGTTGTCCTTGTCCATCTCTGGCATAGCACGCCAATCATCGCAAACAGTTCGATTAGCAATTGTAAAAGTTGAGACATTTGCAAGAGCCTGTTGGATAATAGAAAAAAATATAAACATGGGTTAGATATACATAGAGACATACGGAAGTGTCTTAATCCTAAAATTTTGAAGTGAAAACGTGACATTTTGTATTGTATAAACTGGGCGCCAAAATGGTGCACGATAAAATACAATAATATGAACGTAACACAGGTTTATATGGACTGCATACCTCTTTAAACTTAGATTTCTTGAAAACTGAAAATCCAGAGGCTGTACTGGGCCTACGGTGTCTGTTTTCCTTTAGAACTTGTCGCGTGCCTTCCTTCAAAACTTTAGATCTATGTCCCGGTGCGCTGTTGAGATGACGCTTTAGCTTGGTTAAAGCTGAGATTCTGAAGAAAAAGTGTTTAAAAAAAAAAAAAAAACGACAAACGTTGACATTTTGTATTCTTAATAGTTGTTAGTCCTAAAAACAAAATATTTTTTTCTTTTTTCTAATCAATTATTTACCTTTTTAGTGCGTGATGCATGTGATTAATATGGTATCCTATAGGTTCTGTTTAGTGGCGTAATGAAAAATAAACTTTTGCTTAGCTCTTGTCTAGGACAGAGTCGTTTGATTTTTATGCTATATATTACCTTCTGCTTTCTTGTCCCATCGTATCGCCTGGAGCAGGAAGCTTCCTTAGTGCCTGAAGTGACTGCTGTGGAGCTTCTCTCAATCTTTGTGTGTCTAGCAGGTAGTTATCAACACCCACATTTATGTTATCTCGAACACAGTGTTCGAAGTACTTTTCCGATAAAACTACCCAGTCCCTCCTATATCCCTCGGCCAGGTTATTTGAAACATTCCGTGATTCCCTGTTACACTCTGCTTGGGATGAAACAACTATCCAATGTAAGGGAATTCTCTCATCGGGCAATCTGCTACTTGACCCCCAGACTCTTCCGCCTAACCGTCGTATCTGAAGAGACAGTGCCTCATGGGAAACGCCCAGTTTACCGGCAAGGACAAACCTTTGACTATAAAGAATACTTCTGGATGTATTTACATGCAGTTCATCTATTTCTTCGTTGGTATCAACTGCCGCGTCTCCCGATGAACTTGGATTTTGATCTTCACTATCGCTGAGACTGTCTTCATCACCACCGACATTCAAGTCGTTCGTTATATGAGATTCAACGAACTCGTCAAACGCATCAACAATTTCGGATGGACCTTGTCTGATGCGGTACCAAAGGCATCGCACTGCCATTCGAAGAGAGCTTGCAAAACTGTGGGTCTATTCTTACCCCCACCCCCTTAAGGTGTGCTGGTGAAAGTACGTCATGTTCAGGTAATGCCGATGTTCACCAGCTTCTGTAGCCAGCCTCATCATTGAATGGAAGGGAAACCTTTCTAGTAGTAGGGGTACAACATCAATCAGTTTCATCATGTACGACGTTAAGCTGGTTGGCCCATATTTGAAGCACATCAAACGATGGAATTTATCAGCATGGTTCTGGTATGACTTGATTTCGTTTGACGACAAGCCAAATACAAAATCTTTCTCATTCTTATTGTTGACATCAGCGTCAGCAGTCTTTGGAATTGTCGGATCCATCGTGAGAAATTTGTACATCTGCCACATATGAAAATGAGTCAACTGGATCAGGTTCTTGTGTGTGATTATTGGTTGTTCAACAACAAGAAGTGTCATTATGTCTTGTGGGAGTGGTGTTACGTATATAAGCTGATCATACTGGAATTGGATTTGACTTGGATATTCTTCAAAACATATATTATATCTTCGGATGATACATGTAGCTTGCCATCCCATTGTACGTGTTCGGTATTCTCTTGACTTCTTTTCTTAATGCTCATTGCCAACGCCATACAGAAATCTTCCTTTCCACCATGATGGACTTTGGTTGCAATATTAGCCAGTTCCTTTTCTTGTGAGTGGACCCTTCTGGTAAGACTCTTGTAGGCTTTTGCCCGACCATGTTCTGGTGATCTGTTTTCTGCTCTCACTCTGAGTGACATGGACGAAAGAGAAGGCCTACCCGTTCGAATTTGCCCTTGATTAGGTATGGCTAATTCTTCTACATCAGTGTCAGAGTCAGCGTCAGGGTCGTTGTTGTGCATATCACCCTCATCAATGTGCTCAATTCCCATCATTTTGATGAAATGCCTCTACATGTATTTCTCCTATGTTGATTCCCTCAGTCAGGGTTTGAACACATCATCTTCTTAGATTTGAAATTCTATTTTCAGTCTCGAATTGTACTTCATCGCTGACTATGCCCTCGCGATCTTAAAGATGCCCCCCACCAAATAACAAAGCCACAAATGCATCAAGTGACAATGCCTTCCTCAAGTTACTTAATTTGATAAAATGGTCCTCAATGTTAAATCCCTGTCGCAGCCTTTTATTTCTTCTATTATCTTGTGCCAGATATAGCAGTGCTTTATCAGTTTCGATTAAGGTTTTATTATTTATACGGTATGCTCCAAAACTATCCTGCCAAAAAGCGAACGAAATCATTATGATAATGTGCGTGTATCCTGCATTACGGTTCAAAGGCCGCCTTTAAAGGGTCTATGTAACTTTTGTAGTATGACAAAAAACACAATGTCCACAGATTTACACTAAACTTACACAGTTTGAAGATAATGATGGTAGAAAGCTTCCCTGGTAATATTACGTGCTGAGGTGCTGTAGTTTTTGGGAAATGAGTAAAACAATGTCATGAAAATAATTTTCGTCTCGTGAGACGAAAATTATTTTAATAATTTACAAACGTATTTTCATGACATTGATTTACTAATTTCTCAAAAACTACAGCACCTCAGTATTAAGTAATATTTGAAGGGAAGCTTTCCACTATCATTATCTTCACACCCTGTAAGTTTAATGGAAATCTATGGACATTTTGAAAAGGTATTCAAATCCTTTAAAATAATTGTGCAAGTTATTGACTAGGATAATTTTGGCTTATTTGTGACAAAATATGCAGATTGCGTGAAAACAGACATTACATAGCAAAGTCTGCAACAGAATATTTTAAAGTTATTTGATTGTGTAACAAAGTTAAGGTCCCAAATTAAATGTACAAAAACTGGCATAATTAATCAATCTCCCACCCCGGTGGTAGGAGTGTACGAACAAATACTTACCCGTAGAGCCACTACTAATGCATTTTCCCTAACCGATTCAAATTGTAAGATTTGTTAACATACCAGTATACGCAACAGCGCTCTCATGCACAGGGGTTTGGAGAGGGGTTTGCCAAGCATCTGTTGAGGCTGCCTTGATTGCTTGCACTATCCAGCAATGGTGTCTTTCGAGGCCACTGGATGTGGATGTAATAAAAAGCTGCTTGCTTATTCTCCCCGCTTAAGAGCTTGTACTGGGCACCAGAGTATATCTGCAGGGACGGAATATCTAGCACAAAGATGTCCGACGAGTGAAAAGATGATGACTGATTCTTTGTAAGAAAAGCCATCATACACGTAGAAATCAGTTGCACCACTCCCTGCTCCCGGCGTACATGTATGTGCCCTCAGGATCAATTGTCAGCGACTGGAGCTCACTCCGTTGGCAGGCGATGGCTACCGCTAAAAGAAAGGCTACCTTGATGAGAGGGTAGCCTTGATTCAAGGCTGTTGGCGTAGTGTGCCCAGCCCGGTGCGGCACGATTCGGCAGTCTGCACGCAGTGCATACACGAACAACGTATACATTGTATGCAGTTTGTATGTACAGTACATTGTGCAGCAACAACAGTATAGCGAACTGCAGACCACCATGGGATCATATTACACAAACATTCATAATGCACATGGGGTGACCTCTCATTCACAAAACAGGTTGTGGATGGGTCAGCGGCGAAACTAGACATTTTCATTTGGTGGTGGCAAAGATTAAATTTGGGGGGGCCAAAGAAGTGCACGATTATTATTAAATATGTTAACTGATATATAGTTGATACACACCAATGCAGTTCTAAAACAGTCTACATAGTCAGCAGGTAACAAAAGATTGCGAAAACAACAAAATCTTAGAGAACTTGTCATTTTGTATAAGATAAAACCTTTTGACTGTATAAAAGGATTAAATTACCAACTGTGATCACCAAGTACCAATTTAGAGTTGTACACGGCATTCTCAAATAGGCTCTGTGGGTGTGTAAATACCCAAAACATAATAATATTAGGCCAAGTAAAAATAGAAAAATAGGAATGTTTAGCGTCCCACCCGCTTACTTTTTCTTTTTTTTTGCTTAAGTTATTTTTATGCACATGTTTTTGTTTTTGTTTTTTGAAAAAGGGTTATTTTAAATGATCTCTGCAAAACAGAACAAAATCTGAATGTCTTGTCTGAATGCCTTGACCAAACTGTTTCATTAATGTTTTGTGTATTCAGCAGCAGAAAAACATATTTGACATTCATGGTGGCCATCTTGAAATATAAAAATAAAAAGCCCCTCCTCCTTCCTTTTTTTGAGAAACCCAGACACTAAACATGTTTCTTTTTTTTACTCGGCCTTATTGTAACAAGTGTAAGCCATCAAAAAAAAAAAAAATGCAGGATTGAAATTGTGGGTGTTTAATAATCACATTTTAGTTATGAAATGGATATTTAAAATAGGCCTATCTCCTCTCAATTGCACCACTTGCTTGAAAGGAGAAGAAATTAATGGTCTAAGCAACCTTTTTCGCTGGCCATTTTGCTGTAGTAATTTCTCTGTAGTGCATCTGACCATGGAGGTAGAATTTCTACCTCCATGATCTGACTAAGTTGTGTTAACAGAGCTATTGGTCTGCATTCAGACCACCATGTATTTAACAGAACTTTGTCACATCCTGCACTCTCTGTAACCGCAAAACCACAACAAACATTTACCGCCAATACGATCGCGCGCGCCTTTCCATGCATTTTTCATGTTATAGTCCACATACTGATATGAATAAAAGTTTCCCTTTACGGCAGCATTTTATGCAGCCTTAAACGATTTATATATTAGGCCTATACAGTGCTGGGCCTATAAGAATATACTTTTCTCCGATTTCATATGGGGGGGCAAGAGGGGGGCAAGGGTTCTGAGCGGGGGGCGGGGGGCGCCAGCCCCCCTCTGGTTACGCCACTGGGATGGGTTGTGGTTTGTGTAATATGATCCCATGGTGGTCTGCAGTTCGGTGGTCTGCAGTTCGGGTGTGGTGTACAAGTGTCATGCCTTACAATTACATCTCAGAATTCTAACCAAGTAGCCATATCCTACCGGAAACCCATGACACCTGCATACATTTTGAACCTTTCTCAAACACATTTCACACCCTTGATGCATGGTCTAATTTTCTTCCTTCTATTGAAAGCTTCTGTAGTTGTGCTACTATGTGCTGTTGCAAATTATACACCATTGATTTCAAGCGACTTACAGTTAACAACCTTTTTTATTTATTTTGGGGGTTGAACCCTTTTTTTTACGAAGGTACCGATTTCTCCCTCCGTCGCCGCTATTGCGAGTGCTTGCAGAACACTGTGATTGATATCGCAGCGAGAGTTTATAGGTCAACCAACAACCAATGAGAACAGGTTTTTAGTAAACATTAGCAGTATGAGCTCCGCCCTAAATTTGGGCAGTTACAAAACCATCAAGGCGTTACTTATAAAGTACTCACATACATGTACAATATTATGTACACCGTATAGATGGTTATGTGTTATGTATGGGGTGTGCTGGCGGAATTCAGTGGGGACTTGAATTATGCCGGTCGCGGCCGGCTGGAGCGCCTTGATCAAGGCTAATGAGAAGGAGGCTTTGTCAATGTCTCTCGAACCTGTGGGATGTCCCAGGAGGGAACTAACTTCTTGGTAAGGCCGGGGCGTTCGACAAACATGCTGAGACAGGGTGCTGTTGTCTGACACCGTGGAACCGTCCTCAGAACCTGAATGGACTGCAGCGATCGCTGAGCGAAAATGGCGAGAACAAATATTTAACGTGAAAAGAACCCTAGGGAGCTGAAGGTAAGATCTGTTAAAACAATCAAGATTGAAGGATGTAGGGAATCTGTAAGCATTTATAACTAATAGGGTCGAAACGTCAGGCAGATCTATATTTTTTGCATTTATATTGGTCATTTTAATAAATATAGTATATATTTTTAACATATTTATTGTAATGTTTGTAATTTCAAATACAATTCGGCTTTTTGCTGTGACTTTTGAAATGATTTTAATTATCAATAAACCAATAATTTTGGTTGGTGAGCATGGTGAACAATTGCAACAGCTATAAATTTAAAAAAATCATAATAATTGTAACAAAAAGAGTTAACGCATTTTCCATGTTAAAGGCAGTGTATACTATTGTTGTTAATTACTCAAAATAATTATTAGCATAAAACCTTAATTGATAAGATAAATGGGGAGAGGTTGATAGTATAAACATTGTGAGAAATAGCTCCCTCTGACATGTCTGATGTGACATAGTTTTCGAGAAATAAGTTATTTTCCACAAACTTGATTTTGAGACCTCAGAATTAGATTTTAGGTCTCAAAACCAAGCATCTGAAAGCACACAATCTCGTGAGACAATGGTGTTTTTTCTTTCATTATTGTCTTGCAACTTTGACGACCAATTGAGCTAAAAACTTCACAGGTTTGTTATTGAGATACACCAAGTGAGAAGACTGGTCTTTGACAATTACCATTAGTGTCCAGTGTCTTTAAACATTCAAAGAGAATGATGATGAAAACAGATCACACAATTAAATTTTAGAAATGTTTCCCTCAACATTTTTTTTTTAAGTCTCAGATTTATGCTGACTATTAAAGCCATTGGACACTTTCGGAACAGAAAAAAAAAAGTTCACAGATTTACAAATAACATACAGGGTTTACAGAAGGTAATGGTGAAAGACTTCTCTTGAAATATTATTCCATGAAATGCTTTACTTTTTGAGAAAACATGACAACAATTATTAATTCTCGAAATCGAGAATCGAGAAACATGGATTTATTTTAAACACATGTCATGACACAGCGAAACATGCATAAACAAGGGTGGGTTTTCCCGTTATTTTCTCCCAACTCCGATGACCGATTGAGCCTAAATTTTCACAGGTTTGTTATTTTATATATACGTTGTGATACACGAAGTGTGGGCCTTTGGAAAATACTGTTTACCGAAAGTGTCCAATGGCTTTAAGACTTATAGAAATATGAGCTCTGGTGTGGAGAACAAACAAAGACCTATCGGACCCACTGCTCATTCTTGAGCAACCCAGAAAACAGAAATTCATATGGATGAAGCTGTCTGGAGATTCAAGAACCAAAATGTGACCCTCAATTATTATTGTTTATAAGAGCTTTTGATCAGGTCCCATTATCTTTATAGATCACAGAAATGCCACGTCCAGAGGCCAGCTATCCGTGAGATTTTTCAAAGCTCAAACCCCCCCCCCACCCCCCCGGAAACTCGGATATCGAAATCGCCGCCCAACTTTTTGGCAGAAATTTAATTGTGGACAAAAAGTGTTTCAAAATGCATCAAAAACCTCTTCAGAATACTTAAAACTCACATGAGGTACACAGGAGATGTTGGCGGTTAATGTGGAGGTACGATTGTGTCATATTATTCCCCCCCCCCCCCTCCAAAATCCTCCGCTGTGTTGAGCGCATTGAACGAATTTGCTAAACGAATCGGGACAAACTTGTGCGCAATAAGCGTTTTGCGCTCTGCTGAATTTTAGCTGAACCTGCTGATAGAGCAAAAGCGTGCGCAATCTGCAAATTTTGCGCTCTGTTTGTACGGCAGCTAAAGTTGATGATTCTGATAAACTGCATGCAATCTGAAGATTGTGCAAACTTGTGGTCTACGTTTTTTGTACACACGAGCGCGATTTGGCAAGACATTGTCGTAATTTTTTTTCTTTTTTTTCGGTCTGGCCCCAATGCGTGAGAAAATGGTTGTGGCGCATGTGAGCGTGAGACAGACCCCTAATGCGTGAGTCTCACGCCTAATGCGTTAGACTTGGTACATGTAGGTCTGAGATCAGAAGCACAACATAGCAACACCATAGTCCAATCCACACACAAAA
Source organism: Asterias amurensis (assembly GCF_032118995.1). Classification (NCBI taxonomy): domain Eukaryota; kingdom Metazoa; phylum Echinodermata; class Asteroidea; order Forcipulatida; family Asteriidae; genus Asterias; species Asterias amurensis. The sequence goes on along the minus strand of NC_092662.1, from coordinate 10,138,792 downwards.
GAGCAGTCAACTGCAAAAGCGTGCGCAATCTGCAAATTTTGCGCTCTGTTTGTACGGCAGCTAAAGTTGATGATTCTGATAAACTGCATGCAATCTGAAGATTGTGCAAACTTTGTGGTCTACGTTTTTTGTACACACGAGCGCGATTTGGCAAAACATTGTCGTAATTTTTTTTCTTTTTTTTACGGTCTGGCCCCAATGCGTGAGAAAATGGTTGTGGCGCATGTGAGCGTGAGACAGACCCCTAATGCGTGAGTCTCACGCCTAATGCGTTAGACTTGGTACATGTAGGTCTGAGATCAGAAGCACAACATAGCAACACCATAGTCCAATCCACACACAAAAGAGCAGTCAACTGTAATTTAAAAGTTATGTAATCTAATTTGCAAAGGTCAGAAAGTTGCTTTGGCTACTGGTTATTGCTAAGCCTACATGCGCGCCCATGTGTACATGTATGTACACAGTTAAGCCTAGGGTGCACAAACTGTGTATATCACATATACGCCCTACACACTATGAAAACCTCCTCCGTTAAAATTGCACTTACACCGTTGTTTCAATTTAACAGAGGTATTTAACCTCAGCTAAAATGACCGGAAGTGTTCGCTGTAGTTTCAACGGAGGATAATTCCTTTTGTCACTAGTAAGATTGTTCAGACTAACAATAGCAGTTTTAGCAGGTTGTGGATTCAAGGAGGAGCTCTATAAATAACGGTCTTCAAACAGCTAAATTGATTATGATTGTATAGGTTGCTAATGAAAAGAATTGCCGAGTGTGGTGTGTTTTACTACGAGTTGTGATCGACGGATTCCTTGTACAACGTACAAAGACTTTATGTACACTGAGTGAACTTTAGTGTTACAACAGCAATCAACTGGTAATGCAGAAGTGAACACACCTTGCACAGCCATCATAAACCATGCATAAACACACGCTTAAAAAAAAATAATATTCAGAAAATGGTTTACTATTTTTCTTATCTGACTTCGGATTCATGCTGAGAAAGGTTTATTCCTATTATCTGCAACGTTTGGTAGTGGTTCATGTTCAACAACTGTCCCAAATAGCTTGTAGAAAAGTTGCGAAAACATCTTTTCAAATGCTTTGCGTCAATGGGGCCGGACACCAGTGTTTTGGCTGCGCTGTCACTCTCGACGATCGGCTATGTTTCGGGATATTCCGTGGTGATTCTAACATCCCATTGTGCCCATACATGTATTTGGCAGTTTCATTCATAACGATGATGTCGAAACGCGTCTCGGACGATTGGGAAATAAATGGCTGCTTTCTGTGCCATTCACGCAAGTGTTTGATGGGTCTCAATCTGGCTGTATTTTTTGCAGTTTCTAGATTTCACTCGCACATCAGATGGCACCTAACCAATTATGTCTACTACATTTCTGCCTAGTAACAGCTCCAAACTATAGCGGGGTCATGCTGGATCCCGCCTTTATTTTGAGGTTGCCACCAGTGACTATTCCGCGTGTGAGCACAACTATTTTTGAAGCCGTGTGAATACACTAGTAGCTGCTATATGCTGTAAAAACACCAAAAATGTCTCCCAGCAGCCAGATAACGAGGCTCGTTGCCAACTATGAACTACAATATACCAGGTTTTTATTCTGGCCATTATATTTTAAGATAAATTGTTAAAATTGATTCTCAACCCATTTAAAGTTGTGATTTTCATGACGAAACATCGTTTTTCGATTGGGGGAGTAAGAGCAAACGCCCAATAGCGTATTTGGGGCCCCATATTTGTTGGTATGCAGTTTGCTGATAAGTGGGGGTTTCCAACTTCATCGTTTTGGCTGTTCCATCTGAACACTAATTTCCGCTTCAGAATTTTATGTTGTCAAACAGTTTACTCCTGACTGATTCATTCAACTCTTAAATCTTCTTCATAATATAAGTGTGGAAATGTTCGAACTTTATATTTTTAATAATATATTGCCGTTGTGAGATATTTTCTTATTGGTTAAATTCTCACTTCCGCGCTGTACAGAACTGTCAACATCGATTTTGCACGACAGTCATTGAACAATTTATAATCACATTCAACATATACATGTACTACTTTTTCCTCTGTGTTGTTGCATGGTTGTTTTTAGTAATATGCCTATATTGTTGCTGATAATTATTGCTCTTTGAAAACAGAGCGCCATGACAACAATTGTTGCTGTGAACTCTGGCAACCAGCAGGAAGAGTCCCACAAAACATTTCGGTGTCTTCTTTTACAACAGCAAGTGCATCACAGACAATGCACGCCAGGAGATGTTTAGTGGGGCGTGGGCGCCATTGAAAATGTTAGGGATCACACTTAACTTTGGGATGAGTCAGCTAAACCACCATAGAGGTGCGAATGCAGTTTTAGTTTGGGAGTTGGTGTTGGTGGGGGTTTTATGGATGAGGGTTGTTCTCAAAAGGGCGAACAAACAACAGGGGTTTTAGCGAGAACATTTTGAATGCCGGCTAATATATACTAATATATTGTAGTGAGCGAAGCCGGGTCCACCATCCACTGCCTGGTTTTTTTTAAGGGGTTTGTTTCCACCTGAGACAAAATGTTTTAATTTTTTATTTTTGCGAGCATTTTCACTTTGTAAATATTTATTTTTTCAACTTCATGGCAGTACCACTATAGGTGACTTACTTTTACCTAAGGAAAATAGATATTCTTTTTTTGCAAATTGGATATATTTCATAACGAATGAAAAAGTGGTGGCAGGATACGAACACTATTATACACATATTGGCTGTCATAATTCGGTAACTAGTGTACATCTATTTCCCCTCGGGCCTGTGAGTGACCAGAAGAGGGGCCTATTTCCCTCGGCCATGTGTTTTATGACACAGCTCGGTCTTAAATGTCAAATAAGAAACAGAAATCTGGAAAAGAAAGGAAGTTTTATAGTTGCAGTTCACGGTTCAAGTCAAGAGAGGGCGCTGTAATCGGGCAAAATTCTCAAAGACTAGTTCCCGCTTGGGTACGAGTTCCCGCAAAACAGGCGCGCGCGATCACTAGACTATTATTAGTTCATCCCACGTGACCATGTTTCAGCCAACCAAAATACAGAACAAGCAAGAGGTGTGTTATAATTCAAGTTATTGTTATGTCTATACAATGTTGAGTGCAATAAATTAATAAATTAATAAATAAAGTGTTTACTATTGTATCTGTTACAAAATAGTCCAGGCCTCTTGAATTACGAAACATATTTCAGCAAAGGCACCAGGCCAGATAAATCAATAGGCAGCGAACTATATAAGCCAGCAGATGGCAAACCACAGAGATGCACACACAGTGGCTTGTCTTCTGATTATAGAAAGAGTGATACAAATGTAAAATAAACTGAAACAATGTCACTGTGGAGGATTAAATAAGAGGTAATTGGATCTCAATACCAAGGCCTAATGATGGGACCTTGCTCTATAATTTGTTTCCTAGAAAAGTTTTTGTTTAAAATGTTTGCCACAACGTTATGTTTACTTGTCGCCAGGCACTAATTTTAAATGTGGGCCTACGTGTGTACATGATTGGCACCGTGTGGACATGACTGGCACCGTATACTTTTAGTAACTCAATGACCAAGGGCAAACTTCCGACAAACGCAGTGAAATTTGTTTTCTTCTTCTTCTTTTTGCCGTTCTTCTGGTTGATTTTTTTAAAGGGCCAAGTTATATAAATCTCTCTCCCTCTTGAACAGTCTGGACTTAATTTCTCATGAACAGTTAGATTTAAAAATTATTAACTTATGTGGTAACCCTTAAATGGCTGGGGAAACGCTAAAGGGTAAGATTCTGTAAATCATAAAATAATTGCAATGAATGATATTATGTTAAATGTTGATTTTATGCTGAATGAAGTATTCTTTTTAATATTTTGTAGTAGGATTTCTTAAACTGATCACAAATTGAATTAACAAAAACATAAACTCCTCTAAAAGTTATCATCACTCATGAAACTTTCTCAAGTTTTCTAAGGGAGTTTGAGAATTTGATTTTGGAATATCTGCTTCATCCATCGGAAATCATCATCACCGGCGACTTTAACATTCATGTTGATGACATCCACAACACCAATGCAAACCAGTTTAAGCATCTACTTCAGGCTTTTGGTCGTACCCAGCATATCAAGGAGCCGACTCATCGTCTCAGTCATTGCCTGGACCTTGTCATAACTCGTGAAATCTCCTCACTAATTGTCTCAAACTTTGTTATTCTACCTGGATTATCAGACCATTATGCAGTCATGTGTAACTTGAGTCTGTGCAAGCCAAAAGTCCCAACCGTTACTATAAAGAGCCGACAATGGCAACATGTGAATCCTCCCGAAGTGTTCCGCAACATAGGCACTCATTTAGCAAATCTAGAAGTTAATCATGACTGCTTGGATTCCTATGTCAGCCAATATGAGAGTACAGTCAGTGACATCTTGGATAAATACGCACCTTGGAAAATGGGATCAGTCAAGGTCCAAACTGAAGTCTCCTGGTTCAATGATGATATTCGTACAGCGAGAAAGATCTGTCGTCAACTGGAGCGGAAGTGGTGGAAAATTGGCAAATTGGCAATACAACGACAAGAATATCGCAACCAATGTAAAGTAGTTAGGAATTTGATCAACCAGGCAAAGATCATCCATTATTCATCTCAAGTACAAGAATCCTCAGGAGATCAAAAGAAGTTCTTCAAGATAATTGGTAAGTTGTTGCTCAAACCCAAAACCCCCGGTCCTTCCTTAGTAATACTAAAGGAATAATCTTTCAGTTAAACTTGGTGTTGGGTGAGAAATATCACTAAAATCATGAGAAACATGCACAGGAAAATTGCGAATGAAATCTGATCCCTGGTCTTGAAGCAGAGTCAATGTACGGCCGTAGACGCGGGTGATAGCTGTATAGCCCAGGGGCATTACGTGGTTCCTTGCACCCTCCCGGTAATGCGTTGAACCCTGCCGTGATGGAACAAACTCGCACTTCAAGTTGGAAATAACAATGCAAATTACTCTAACATTTCAGGTAAAAATCACAAATTTATTGTTGAAATTGGAGTTGAAATTGTCTACACATTATAGTTAAATTAATCATTGGGTGTCGTAAATTTTTGTCCTATTTTTGGTCCAACTATGGGGGGTTAAAAAATCAATGTTTTCATTCAGTAAAAAATATTATTTTAAAGAGTGTGTGAGACGTCGCGTTTTTAAAAATATAATTTTTCTGGCGTTTATGTTTTTCAAAACGGGTCATAACATTTAGCGTCAAGGTCATCGAAAATTCCACATTATTTCGAACAGGAAGGTCGTATGAACATGATTTTTATTTTATTTAAAATGTTGAGATTTGCTTGTTGGGATTATTATGATAAACTCAAAAATGAAATTTACTCAATATTCCTCATTACGAAGGAGCGGGTCACATATGACCAATTTATGGAACAAAACCCAATTTTAAAGCAATAATAATATCTGTTTATATTTTTACCACCTCTAGCCATGTTGCTCAATTTTTAATGTTGTAAATACAAATACACTCAATGGTCTGCTTTTATCCAATTGTTGCTCAGATTTTTATTGGTCTTTTGCTTGTTTTTCTTGATTATAACATTTACAATTCTTGTCTGCTGTTTTTGTTTGATTGCCACACCATATTTGAGTTAAATTAATTTAACTTCAATGTGCAATGTTTTTAGGGGAGTGGCTTAACCATTCCACTTGTTTTTATTGCCAATCTGCCTTCTGTTTAATTTCAGTTTTGCGACCACTAACGAGTCATCGCAAGATTGTTGCGACCACTAACGAGTCATCGCAAGATTGTTGCGACCACTAACGAGTCATCGCAAGATTGTTGCGACCACTAACGAGTCATCGCAAGATTGTTGCGACCACTAACGAGTCATCGCAAGATTGTTGCGACCACTAACGAGTCATCGCAAGATTGTTGCGACCACTAACGAGTCATCGCAAGATTGTTGCAACCACTAACGAGTCATCGCAAGATTGTTGCGACCACTAACGAGTCATCGCAAGATTGTTGCCATGAGAACTGTCATCGCAAAGTTTAAGTGAAATCGCTATTAAAAATCCATTGCTCAGTTGCGATGGATTTTGGATTTAGCGATAGATTTCGGCGTTTGCGATGATCTCTAAGTGTTAGTGAAATCAGCCCCTAGTGTAAAAAACAATATTTCAGCTTGCTTTGTTCTCAAGATATGTAATAATGAATGGATGAGGTCATCATGACGTAACTCAAACGGTTTCCTGTCCTACACATGTAATGAATATCTAACTATGTGTGAAGTTTCAAGTTCATACGAGTTTGGGAAAAGGTACTGCCTTTGTTAGCGGACAAGGGAGATTCAGAAGAAAGAAGAAGAAGTATTAAGAAAAGAAAAACAAACAAACAAAAGTAAGAGGTGTTCGGGCTGAAAACCCCAACACCTATAACAAATATAAAACAACGGAACAATAAAAAAGAGTTGTTCGGGCTATTACTGAACACCTAAAAAAAAAAAAAAAAAAAAAAAAAAGGAACAACACAGAGTTGTTACAATTTTTCCAAATAGTAAACTTTGATTTATTGTAACTCATTTATTGTAACTCATGATTTATTGTGTCATCATGTCGCCATAGAGTTGTATCATGCTTGGAAGAGCGAAATCATACATGTAGCCAGCAGAGAAATTTTGTGAATAGGTTGGTTGATACTTAAAAATATTAACGTACAACATGACAACTTAAGAATAGGGTAACAAATTTGACTTTGCCTAAAATCCAAATTGAACACATGTATTGCAAACCCTACATGACCATGATTGACATTTCAACAAAATAGTATTAGGATACTCAAAAAACTTCCAGTTACACTGTCACTCAGCAGCTGGTTTATAATGCAACTGATACTAGTGTAGTACTTGCACTAGCATACTGTACACAAATACATACATCAGGTACATTGATTGAAGTTTGACACCCCAGTCAACAATGTACTCTCATAATTTCTAAACAGTTGTGAAAAAGAAAAAAAGTGCAACAATGTGCTTTTCACACACACACAAATTATTGCCCAAACTACAAAAACAACACATGCTTACTGGGGTGCAATCCACCATACTGTAGCATTTTTAATTTCCATTTTCTTTGTAAGTAACCTGTTTAGCACAGAAAAATAATTTAAACTAGAATTTAGTGTTTGTAGAAACAAACACTAGGTGTTCGGCTATCGTTGGGTCAGTGTTTTAATCAGTGAAATGAGTGTTGTTAATAGCTCGTCAAAATGCAAAGAAATACAAAAACGAAAATGTTTTATTGATGTGTTTAAGTATCAAAAGGGCACATTTCAACCTAAAAGCCATTAAATAACGCCTGTTCAAGGCATTTTACAGGCACTTCCGGTTTAGACAGGTCAAAAGGTCTAAGAGAAGAAATGTCGCCAATATATCATTTTTGTGAAGTACGTAAAGCCCTTTCATATGATGTATAGACTGCAAAATAGCTCATTTGGTTGAGGAAATATGAACTTTTGAAATACTGACGACTGTAGAAGAAACTAACTAATCGAAAGGGGAAATGTGTTTGGAAAACGCCTTGAACGCAGACTATACACGAAGCTAAGCGCTCTTTGGATGAGCACTGAAGCATGACACTACACGTGTTGTACATGTACATTAAAAATCTCTATGCTGCACGACCAATGGGAGATTTGTAGTTCTTTAGATATGAATTTTTGACTTTTCAACATCCGATTTGAACCCAAAGACAAGGTCAAAGTGGGGTCATGTCTGTGGAGCGTTTGAAGCTCTTTGCAAGACCTTTCTGATGATGTATACATTGTTGGAATAGCCTCTTTACTTCTTGGTTTTTTGAAATAATAAACTTTGGATAAGTATATTTCACCAACTGATGACGTCATTGTGACGTAACAACTTTTGTATCATCTACTGGTCATTGTCTACCTGCATGCAAAGTTTCACTTTATTTCAAGCTTCGCAACTATGCGTTTTCTTGCGGACAATCGACGCAGAGCTAAAAAGAAACACCCCCCCCCCCCCAAAAAAAAAAAAACCAAAAAACACCAAACAAACCCAAAACCCCGAACAATAATAACAAAGAGTTGTTCGGGCTGTTGCCCGAACACCTAATAAAAGTATCACTGGATTAAAAAAATAAATCTCAATCACACTGATTGTCAGTTTATCAGTTATTATGTACAATTACACGTTTAAAACCCCATCAAGTTAAAAAAAGATGGCCTACCCCACTTGAGGATTATAGGGCGCACCCACTGATCTCTACCAGTTACCCCATCCCATAGCATAAAGATTAAAATGCTAAATATTTTTAAAAATATTTTTAAAAAAAATACACGAAAAATACTCAGAAGTCTTACAGCTTTTTACAGTAAAGGAAAAATTATTCATTGACTCTAGGAACTTTAATCCTTTGCTCAATTTAATATGGGGAGTCCTAATGCCCGTCGAGTTATTTCCCCTCCAAGCAAAAATACCCCTACACCAGTGTAATTTTCCAAACATCCGAGCATCAATCTTGAAAAATGTCCCTACACCTCTCAGCAAATCAGACCATGGGCTTCAATCTGTATTGAAAGATTGGGGGGGGGGGGAACGGACATCGTTAGTCATAACATTTGGCGTGGGGTCCGGGGAAATGTTAGGGCCCCGGGAAAATGTTAGGCCGTACATGTAGATGCTCTCTGGTGCAATCTAGGGAGTTTTAGGGGTGATCCGCCCCCTCTCAGATGTTGGAATTTAATGCCTATTATAAGCTATGATGCACCTTTTTTTGATATCATGGTTATTGTACCTAAAAAAATACTCAATTATAGCTTTGTATCCATATTATTGCTGCATATAATGCTCAGACGGCGTTTCATCCCTATCATTACCAGCATCATCGATGGTGGATCAAGACAAGAAATTTTAGGGGGGGGGGGGGGTTGGTGTGTGGGGCAAATCTATTAAAGATGGAGCATGCTATAAAGCAGAACGCGAAGCCTTATCCGGATCGACACCGTGTAGAAAAGTTGTAGTGTGAAAAGGTCAGTGCACATTATCCGGATCGAATCCGTGTCCAACACGGAGATTTTTTTGTGTTGTGAAAAGGACTATAGTGTCCCCCACCCTCCAAAAATTGAGCATTTTTGTGAGAAGCCTTTATGGTGTGGGGTCCGGGCCTGCTTAAGGGCCCGGGAAAATTTTGCATTTTAAATGCTCTGTGGTGCAATCTTGGGCCAATTTTGAGGGGGGGGGGGGGGGACATTTTAAATAGTACACAGGGTTTGGTCTTACACAGTGCAATACTTTGGGCTTCATGATAAAGGTGGCCAAAAAGATGGGGGACATTTTTTTTACACTCAAAACCCTTTTTGGGGCTCTCAAATCTGTTGTTTATAGAATATTTTGAGGGTACATATAAACAAATTTATAATGAGCTCACAGTCTGTTTTCTCCTTATTTAGTGGGGTGCACCCTACATGTATAAAGTGCTGCAATTGTTACTACTGGGATTCTTAAGATACAGAATTTTAACACTTTGCTGCAACTTTATATAAAGTATAACAACCTTTCAACATTTTCGCTTTGTATGCAGCTGCCAACATTATTGACCACAGTTATTGACTAAGACTTCTTATGTTTACCATGTTGTTATTACTTCTTCATTTAGACGACCTACATGTAAACTCACTATTGACATTACCTAATAAGCTGTTATAGAACTACACATCTTTGCAACAAAAGTGGGGGATAGCTCACATTAGAACTTTCACAATTTTTAGAAAACCTAAAAGGCACATAGCAAAGCTTGCAGAGTATTATTATGTTGGCATATGTTTTAACACACATTGTCTTCTTGTTTTTAGATTGGTTTATTTTATGTTTTGTGTTCTTTAGAAAATCTGATATCTACTATGTTCAGCTGATCATTACTTTGCTTCAATCTTAAAGACACTGGACACTATTGGTAATTGTCAAAGACTAGTCTTTACAGTTGGTGTATCTCAACATATGCATAAAATAACAAACCTGTGAAAATTTGAGCTCAATCGGTCGTTGAAGTTGTGAGATAATAATGAAAGAAAAAACACCCTTGTCACACAAAGTTGTGTGCTTTCAGATGCTTGATTTCGAGACCTCAAATTCTATACCTTAGGTCTCGAAATCAAACTCCTAGAAAACTACCTCTTTCTCGAAAACTACATTTCATCAGAGGGAGCCATTTCTCACAATGTTACTAGTTACCAAGAAAGGTTTAATGCTAATAATTATTTGAGTAATTACCAATAGTGTCCACTGGATTTAAAACTTGTTTTTTTTCTTTATCTAATTAAACTAATCTAATAATAAAATATAACTTACAATTTAGTAAACTGGTCACTGCCTTTTGCCTTCAAAATCCCAGTTGGTGGAGACACCGTAGCAACTGTTGTGTGCTGCTCCGTGTAGTGTTGACCATGAAAGTGGTACCCTTCACTAGGGGAAGACTGAAATGACGGGGCAACCAGGCACTCTTGGGTTAGTGTAACTGGATTGGTTTCTGGAGATGGACCAGCACTCACCTATCACAGCAATATGAAAAACCAATGTACTCAAAATATTGAATAATATTATAATAGTCCTGCAGATAAGTACAAACTGTGTGCACTTTGTGGTAAAAGCATGAAAATTTGTACTGTTGTACAAATATACCTAATACCAAAACTTGAAAAATTAGTTATAGTGCCATCTCTTAAATGTACTGTGGTAGCAGTGATTGATGCTCCAAGAGTCGCTGCCATTAGCCTTTTTGAGGTACATGTATGATGTGCAATATAGGAGTGTACTACATGCATTTGGTTTGGGTGTCAAATTTACCCAAACCAAATAGTGTAATTTAGTATTGTGTGTCCACCATACCTCAAAATGGCTTATTTTGTGATTGGCTTATGCTTGTAAGGCTTTAATTAATCCAGTAAGTATTAACTTGATGCAGCATTTAGACCCTCTCTAAAGGAATCAGACAAGGGTGCCCTTTGTCTCCACTGGCTAAATGGCTTGTACCAGGTTTGCACCTTGCCTGCTGGAGATGCTCCCTCCACTTGAACTACATTGGTCGCCCGTCTGCCTGACACTTCGTTGATGATTGCCCAGGCCTCACTGTACTGCTGTTCTTTACTAGCTGCCTCTACTAGTAAATCTTGCTTAAAATGTCGTCCTCCTTTAACTTCTTATATGTGTTGAACAGCTTTTCCTTAGCTTTCTGTAAAGCGTCCCCACTGCCTTCAGTAGTTGCATCTACATGTACGTGTCTTGTATGTATCTTTAACCTCTTGCCTGGCTTCTTCTACTTTGGGGTGATCATGGGATTGGACCTTCTTCTTCTTCCGTTTGACTGGTACACAGGATTCAGCTGCGCCTCTTTTTGCCCCGATGAACCTCGCATATCTCTCTGGTGGGCATTCATCCGGAAGAAGTTGGAATCTGTTTTTCACCTCTACTGTATATTGCTCCTGAAAAGCCCTGTTGTTTGCAGAGGCATACCAGTCATACTTGATCTGCATCCTTTGATGCCTCCTAGGGGCTCTCAAACTCAGACGGAACTTTGCAGTGACAATTCAATGGTCTGATCCTACACTGGAGAATGTGCTATAGGCATCAGTGTTCAGGACACTGTTCCTCCACTTCTTCCTGGCGAGGATAACGTTGATCTGGTACTTGTTGTGATTGAGACTCAGGTACATGTACGTCCAGTATTTCCCCTCAGATTTCAGGAACATACTGTAGTGTTATTGGCAATAAGCTGCTTCTCCTGCATGAACTCTATCAGCAGCTCACCATTCCTGTTGGTCAGATCATGAAAAGAGTGCTGAAACTCGTCTCTACCAAGTCTTGCATTGGGGTCCCAAAGAATCATCAAAAAGTTACAACACTGGTAACTGCATCTCTCAGTTGCAGACGAAACTGCTCACTTCCCTCTAGGGTGCTGGAGTTTGTAGGTGCATACACTACAATAGCTGTTGTCACAGGACTGCCCTGGAAGTATGCTATTAGGATTCTGTTTGTCACTGTCTGTACTCCTATCAAAGACTTCATTGCATTCTGGACTGACTAGTAAGCCCACTCCACCAGTAGATGCTTGTGCTTCGTTTCTCCAGGCTGATGATGTAACCAGAGATTGCCCAAGCACCTTGAAGAATCTTAAAGGGTCGTTGTGAACTATCCTACATGTATGCTCCTGAATGCCAATAATATCTATTCCTTGCTTGATCATGCAAGAAACAAGCTCCTCTTGTCTACATTCCTCTCTAATTGTCCTGACATTGAAGGTTGAGAATAAAATAGTCTCATATCTTACAAAATAGTGGCCAGAAAATGTTCCATCCAAAGAATTAATGCATGTGGAATTGTAGGTTGACTCAAACATCACATCAATTTCAGCCTAATTCAAGAGAAAAGACAAGGTCCTGCAAATCACATTTGTAATTGGCTTGTTTTACCAGATCAACGTGCCTATAGTGAAGTCATAATTAAAAAGACCAGCTCGAAAACTAACTACCGCAGAATGATTTCAACAAAATTCATCACACCCAGAACTCCAAGTATTTGGCAACAATTTGTCCATTATGCTAGGGATTTGGACTGGTCTCTGATCTGGAAAAATGGTTTTACTAATAACTTGCTCGATCCAGATGATAAAAATTTCTTGTTCAAATTAAAGCATATGATCCATCCTATACTAGAGATGTTGTACACAAAACTGGCATGATTCTGGATTTAAAATGTCCCTTGTGTGAAACTGAACCAGAATCTCATCAACACTTGTTCAAATACTGAGTTCAAACATTAAATGCCTGGGTCTTTTAGAATACTTGAACTAAGAAATTACACCGGTATCAAAACTTTGGAAATGACCTAAAACTGGTCCAGGGTGTTTTAATAGTCAAGATGCTTTGACAGATTTGGAACATCAGGTGCAAACAAGTTTTTTAAAGCTACAAAAATCCCTCTAATGTCGACATTATTTTACAGTTCAAACGTACACTCAAGCACTTTGTCACTTTAGAAAAGGAACGAATGGCGATGACCAATACCCCAAGTTACAAACAAAACTTTAGCTTCACCTATCATTTTCTCTCTTTGATCCGATGACCAAAATTCACAGCAGCTTGACAAGATTTTTCGTCTTTGGGTCTAAAAGATAGATACAGCTGAGTGTCATCGGCATAGCAATGAACATCGGGCAGATGATGCTCAATGATGTCAAACAATTTAGAGGCATAGACAATGAATAAAAATGGACCTAAGCAGGATCCCTGAGAAACGCCACAGTTGATATAATATTCTTAATACCTACATGTATTGTAAGGGGAGCGGGTCTAAACTCAATATAGACAAATCCAAATGCATGTGGCTTGGGAAGTGGACTGGTAGAGTTGACACATCTTCTAACCTCCAGTGGTGTAATAGGCTTAAAATCCTTGGGATTATATTTGGGAACGATGTCGTACCAAATGAAAACTGGGGTCCGAGAGTTACTGTATAAGATATATAAGATGTTAAATTTCAACGGGGATACCCGCTGCCAAAACATAGGCTTCGAACTGCCCTTTAGCTACCGGGCAACCTCGGTAGTCTAGTTGGTAAGACACTGCTCTAGAATTGCAAGGGACGTGGGTTCGAATCCCACCCGAGTACAAGCCTGTGATATTTTTTTCACAGACTGGAGTATACAGTGCTAACACACATCGGTGTATGGGTAAAAACCAAAATTAATTTATGTAGAATTGTGTGAAAAAAAAATCTACATTTTGTTCGTACACTTTTAGGGGGAGGGGGGGAGGGGTCTTGAAAAAGTGTACTCTTTGTACACTTGTGAAAATGTTGATAATTGTGAACGGCCACTAAAGTAGGAGGTATTTTGGATTGTAAACATGCTAGTGTTTTAGAAACAAGAGAAATGCCTTTGTGGAATAATGTTAGCATCACCAAAGAAATGTCACTTTCAGTAGTACATTGCTTAAATCTTTTGGTATCAACAGGATAGAACATATGATTTGAGGCATTGCATGGTGAGGTATCAATATATATTTGTTTTGCGGTAACACCATGTGTGTATCTGCTTGCCAAGTAAAGTTTGTTCTTAGAGAACTGTCTTTCTTTATTCTACTATCGCGGAGTAGATTTATCGGATGTTTGGGAGACTTCTCAGTTCTGAAAAGAACTGTCCTGCTTTTCAACTACTACCCGGGCTGAAGGTATAGAAAATTGGCTGGGACTACTTCTTTAGCTTATATGATCGTCTCCTGACGATGACTAGAGCAAGCTAGTCGAAACGTGGAGACCAATTCAAGAACTGACTCCGCATTAGTACAGTTAATTGCGATTATAACCTAATTGATAAAAAGAGAAGGTCCACCTACCCTTTATGTAATTGGTTAGTTATCAAAGATGACAGACCGGTATAGGCCTATCAAACAACTAAAGCCAAGACCAACTACGTCAATCTGATTAGGAAAAAAGCTGCCGTTCCTAGAGTTCAATCAATTTGGAAAAACATATTCTATATTAATCAAGATCTTGATTGGTCTGCGATATGGATTAGCGAGTCTACGAACTTCTTGGTGGATCCCGATGATAAGCATTTTATGTCCATATAATTAGACACAGAATTTTACCTACTAAAGATGTTTTGCTTAAAGTTGGTATTGTATTGTATGAAAAGTAACTTGCCCGCTTTGTAATGTAGAAAGAGAAACTCATGAGCATATTTTCATTTACTGTTCCGACACATTGGATGCTTGAATTTTTGTAGAAAGACTGCTTAGAAAAAATACAGGTAACAAATATTTTTATTTAAAAGACTCTAACATAATTTTGGGGTTTCCTTTAAAACCGGCTCAGGCCATTGTTGTAGCTAAACTGCTAAGGCTGATCTGGAATACACGATGCAAAAAGATGTTTAACAGTTATTCCAGACCAGCAGAAATCGACATCATCTCTCAGTAAAAGATATCTGGAAAACCTGAAAAACATTGGGAACTTCATCTACAATGTAACTTTATTGGAATCATGGCTGGACAGATACATTGCCTAAATTTGTAGACTTTATTTAGTTGTAATCTATCAAAAAAGAATTATTGTAACAAATAGTTTTGCCCACCTGAACTGGACCTGTAGATTTGAAGGGCGTACGAGACGACTTTGACATCGGGTTATGACCTTGCTGAAATAAGTTTGAATCATAGAATGCTCCTATTGGTAATGTCTGGTAGTATCGAGTCATCTCACAATGCTCAGCATCTGATGTGTATGGAGAAAAGTCAAGCTGTGTCTCTGTGGTTTTCATTTCATTTCTTGAATCTGCAACAAATAAAATAAATATCCGCATTCACACTAAGCCCTGATGTTATTATAAAGTAGCATACTTAATAATCAATGTATTTTAATATAAAAAAATTGTTCGACCAAAACAACACAAATAATGAATATGTACAAAATAACACATAACAACTGATGAGACGAGCCTTCTAGTGAGATATGTGTAGCAGCACAAAATAATGAATATTTGTACAAAATAAAAACAAATAACAACTGATGAGATGAGCCTTCTGGTGAGCCTTCTTCTTGAGACGAGCCTGATGAGACAAGCCTTCTGGTTTGGTCAGAGTCGTGAGCGATATCTCCTTGCATTCTGGTCACGGTAGTGTGTAGTGTAGTTGTCTGGTTTTGAGATGGGCCACCTGTTGCTTGGTCGAAGGGGGAAGCTGTAGGCTGCACACAGAGCCATCTCTTTAGGTTTGAAGTGGGTGGCAACCTCGGACTTCCATTAAATCTCCCTGACCACCGCATTCCAGAGTGACTCATTTGAAGTTTCGCAGAGGGGTGTATGCTGGTCTCAGCCCAAGACTATAGTGCTCGATATTGGATAGTGTACTACGTGCAGTTGTATATCGCGGTATGATTTAATTTACTGGCGAGCGTGAAATCTAGACTATACTAATCAAATAGTCGTGCTGCCAAGACTACTACAAAAAAAGTCACGACTTCCTGTTTGGTGAACCGATTGTATCGCTCACGACTATTCATGACAACATAATTTACTTAAGAAACAAAATCAGACATCAGTGACACAATTCCTTCAATCCTTTCAGCACAAAATTTACCATATTGCCCCTGCTATTAGCAGCGTTGATTAATGTTGAGGAGGAGACCAGACTCTTGCGAGCCTTTGGTCGAATAAATCCACAGCTATCAGTGACTTATTGATTCGTTGAGGAGGGAACCAAAATACAACTGCTGATGCCAAATTCATCGTGTTATACAATTGTCTGATTGGCCCTTTAACAAAGACTGCCTGATTTGTCAGCAGTGTGATGACACTTGACTATTATCCGCATGTATTTGAAATGTACCCAACATGCTCAAAAATTGTGTAATTATAGCAGTGTGCTATATTTGTAGTCGTCTGAGTAATCCTTACACTCATAGCAGAGAAATACTCAGTGCAGTGAATAAAATTAACACAATGACAAAGCCGATTGAAAAAAAACTATGCAAAAAAAAGGGAACAAATAATCCACATGTATACGGATAATGCGTAGGCCTACTTTGTCTTCATCCAGGTTGCTCGATCAACACTAAAATAACACAAAAAACCCTACATATCATCATGGCAGCTCAACTCCGGAAACAAACACCAAATATTATGCTTCGTTTAGTTGGAGAACGAGGGGAGGTGACATTTTGCAACTATGTTGTGCACGCTTAACAATTTATATAAAGAGACAACAAATGACAATATTTAATACCGATTATAAATACAATTTCCAATCCAATTCTACAAAATGATTATACCTCTGTCTTTAACACCTCCCTTACCCCACATTACATTTCGCAACAATTGTATATCCTAGGATCATCCTCATCGTCGCGAGGCATCCCGCTAGTCATTTTTTAGTCCCTTAATTCTTTTCCGTCCTGTACATTATTTTTCATCCTCTTAAAAAAGAAAAGGTGCCATATTCCCTGCCCCAGTGTGTCCCTTCCTCTCCCCGTCCCACATGCTCTAACCCGTGCCACTGTTCCCGGTGCGTTAGCATTGTTCTTTGCTTGACGTGCTTATTTTTCAGACGTCCCCATTGGTTTTGTACACAAAATCGAATCGAGGACGTCCTCGGTGTGACTTTTTCCCGGATCCCTTTTGTTATAACCATCTCCAAGTCCTCGGTTTGAATGCATAGACATGCCCACCACTACAGTTACACACACACACACACAAGTGTGTAAACACCTGCAATAGCGGACCGTCCTTTGTTCTACTCTTTGTGATAGCAACACCGGACCCCATTGTATTCCTTTGTAATAGCAACCGTGGACCCATTGTCCTTTTTGTTATAGGTGCCCAGTTTGAAGGTGGATACAAACCCGCAAACAGCCCCAGACACACCCACACACACTGAAGGGCAACGCAAACACTATATGCCCCATCGGCTTGCTTAGCCGGTGGGGAATAACAATTTGTTTTAAAAGTGTGACTATACATGTATAAAAATTGTACATCTAGTTTGTTTGTACCTTTAGGAATATGATTCCATGCAGTATGTTGCTGTTTGACGCGGCGATCCATCTCCAATTGTATTTTTTGTCCTCTTTCATAGTGACAGCTTCCTGCTTGCTTATCCTCTTGTTTTACCTGACATAAAAAAAAATCAAACCATTCAAATACATGAAATAACGCACAATATATAGAGTTTAAAAAAATTTGCAGGTCTTAAAATGTTATTAAAATCCTGCACAGTGAAATTGGACGGTTTTGAACAAATGTTGTGTACTCCGCCAACATTTTGGACACAAGTCTCAACAATTCAAAGTTCTAATATATGTCAAATTTGCATCGGGGATAAAGAATCCCATTGAGTAATATGCCTGTGATTTTTTCACAGAAGTACTGAGTATACAGCTGACGCACATTGGTGTATACAGGTTAAAAAACAAAATTAAAATTCCAAGTTCTTTGTTGAGACCTAATCAAATAAAATGACAAAGGTAAAATTAATGTGGGTTAATTATTTGACTAAACAAATTTCCATCAATGACCACCCCTCTAGGAGATTGGGTTGAAAGGCATCAACTCTTAAGTGTAATGCAAGGTTAAAACTACCCACCTTTGTTCATACAAATGAATTTCCAATGTACATGTACATATTATTTATGTACACAAATCCACTAAGAAAACAAAGTCAATAATCTAGTCCTAAGCCTACACATACAAACCTTAGATAGCAAGGGAGGGAAGGTAATGAAGATGGACATTTTCTTTTCGAGATTTTATTACAACAAAAAATCAATACAATAAACCATCTATTATTAAAGAAAGACACAACCACCCTTATACATGTAAGTATTTGACACACACATTAGATGTGGTACAAACACTCAATTCCCAATAATTCCACATATGGAGGAAAAACCAAAACAAACACAGAATTTTGCGAGTGAATCCTAAAGTGAGCAATCAGGACATCTGGCACTTGTTCTGAAAGCCAATCAAACATCATGAGTTATCAGTATGAAGAGAAGGAGAGAACCAAAGTGATCCGATGTCACTTACATGTACATGTACCATTTGGTCCTTCTCATCACAAGTTTCACATTTCTTACGTGCTCATAAAGTGCAGAATCAGTTTTTGTGTTCATAAATTAAAATTAAAAAAAGTTAATGAAAAAATTTATCCAGAATGCATTTTATTTCAGTCTTCATTTCCTCTTGCTCCTATTTGCAAAGATAACTGAATATGTATGAAGTATAGTAAAACAAACATAACATGGTTTCTTTCGTGTGACTAGTCGATTATTAGCTCCCCTCGGTATTGGAAGTTGACAAACTAGTTTCCGAGGCAAAGCCGAGGGAACTAGTTTGTCAACTTCCAATACCTCGGGGAGCTAATATCAACTAGTCACCCTCAAACCATGTTATTTTTGTATAATAGTTTCTTCCTATGATTTATAGTTTCATTTAAGGTTATTTTTTCTATGGTCCGTGATTTATATTTAACATCTCAGGTTTGTTTATACTTTAACTGCAAACTTGAGCTGTCATACTGCGAAGAGATACACAGAGATGCCAAGTTCAGAGATTTTTCAGACCCCCCCCCCCAACCTTACTAGGTTTACGGAAACGCCGCTTGAAAGAAATCATGTTCCGGGAAAAATCAAAGACTTATTCAGTATATTTCAAACTCACATGAGGTACACATTCAAACCTACCAAGCCAGGCCAAAGGTCATTCACAAAGCAGAAGAAACCAGCAGGATATCCTCTGCAAGAAAGATCATCGCACTTAACCACAACCTCTCAGCAAAAACGATCATTCCGATGAATATCGGTATCTGGAATGCTCAATCTATGATGAATACACCCACGGAAGTTTGTGACTTTGTACTCACATAGAAGCTTGACATCTTAGCTATCACTGAAGCTTGGTAGGAAGAGTTTTGTGAAATTGACCCCAGATCCACTCCCAAAGACCTACATGTACACGTAGAATAACCTAAGGCTTACATGGACACTGGAAAAGACCTGGTAGGAAAGATTGAGACAGAACTCACAAGTCACCTGAAATACTGTTGACAGCTTTCGTAGTGAGGGCAGTATATTGGCACTGCAGGGTTCTTCTTGGAAACAAGGTACATGTAACACCAAAAACACAAAGAGTGATCATTGAAGGTGTTATGAGACCCTATTACATATGTCATTATGTGTATACAAGGCACGCTGTCAATCATTCTCTGTGTATAAGTCCATTGACCCTAGTGGGCGGCGCTCTGAGTAGATTCGCGTGAAATTGCCAGCATTTAGAAGGGGAAAATCACTTTCTCAGCTTTATATTTGGGTCAACATGAATATATTTTTACTTTTCCGAAGACCCACTATTTTTGTATTAAATTCTGTTTATCCGACACAGTGTTAAGTTTTTTTAAAACCACTCACGTCAAGTCTTGTCGACGTCTGATTCTTAATCCTAAGACACCGCGCACTCTGCCCCTGCTTGTTTGTACTAGTTCAGTTGAATTTAGGTCCTTGGTAAACACTGGCCAAGGACCGAAACAGTTATTGGTTCCAGCCGCGAAACGAACCCCAGTACATTTTGTTTTATCCTGTCCGTGGATTGGTTGATAGCGCAAGCGATCCCGTTTTGGACCAATAGTCTCCCTGGATAGTAAGCTCATGGAATCAATCTGCTTTTATACACGTGGTTACCATGCACCGACATAGTCTATTTCCCAAGAAAGTTTGACAAGACTAGATATTGCTAGATTTAATTTGGCCATTGAAAAACATGATGCACAAACCACATGGTGCCGAGTATCCTCGACTCTTTTAACACAACATACACACACACACACACACGGTCGACCAAAGTCCATTCAAACCAACATTCCGCACGCTGTGATTGGCCGTTGATGGCTGTTGATGATTCCATATTCATGATCTTCTTGACTAGACTTCAATGCAGTACACGTTCACGAACGGAGTAAAGAATTGCCGCACGTTGTGCATTACGCCTGCAGATTGTGCACAGTGCACAGCCTTGGAGGAATTCTAATAACATGGACAACTGTTGCCGACTGAGGGCGTTGCTGGGCAAAGTTCATTGAATTATTTCTCAATGACCGATCGTTGATTCACAAAGATTTGGTTGCAAACGGAGTTCAAAACGTGTTCAAAATAACCGATCCTCAAACCACGAATTCATTAAAATGATTTTTGATGGAAAAGGGATAATTTAGGGCATACATTAAGAGATAAAATCGTCCAAAAACGCAATTCTAAGGATTCACTTCCGTGTTTTTTTGTGTGTTTTTTACGTTTCAAAAAAAAAGTTAAGGGAAACCCCTGTTCTCGCGAAATTCTTCAGCGAGAATCCATTATGATTCTCGCGGAGTCATGCGAACTTCTAGGTCTGGCACTAATTTGTTAAGAATGATCTAGAATGATCTGGGCTCTGGAAGTTTGAAGTTAGTTGTAGTACTTTCCAGAAAACATCACAAATCCTTTATATACAGGCCAGGGATGAATTTTCGACGGGACACAATTAGTCAAGACTGGTGGAAGCTAGAAGGTGGAGCTTGTTCTGGCCTCGCAGCTTGGCTGGCCGCTTGTAACACCGCTCTACCCATCCACCTGCAGACAGCCTTCAGGTAGCAGTCAGAGAATGTGGAAGGGCTCTTCCAGGAGGCCGCACTAGCTATATCACCCATGGAGACACCTTTAAAGAAAGCCCATGAGGACGACACCCCCCGTACCTCGTGGGCATGAACTGGACCATCGGTCGCTGGCCATCCACCTGGCACCGAGCGGATAGCCGTAACTATCCAACGCGCGATCGTATCGCGAAATGCTGGTCGGAATGGCGGAACCATGGACACAAACAGCTGTGGCCAGTTTGGATTGACTTTGTGTGGTCGACGTACCACTTTAATGCCTGCACCGGGCACCAAAGTTTGTCGGCCGCGACCGCTGAAAAGGCTTTAAGGTCGGGGACAAAGATGTCTGGGGGTTCGAAAGAATCAGACTGATTCTTAGCCAGAAACCCTGCCGTAGGTATCAGGAGGACTCCTCCAGGTTCCCACCGGATGTGTCCTGCCAACACTGTAAGGGAGTGGAGTTCACTACGTTTGCGAGACGTAGCGACTGCCACCAAAAAGGCCAACTTGACCGACAGTGCAGCCCCTCCCAGCGCATAGTCAGGGCGTAGATCTGCCATGCCCCGGGGTCGGGACCCCTGGCACAGTAGATCGGCAGCTGATTGTTCGTCCGAGAGACGAACAAGTCCACATAAGGCCGGTCGATAAGTAGAAAGAGCGACTGGGCCACACAGGGGCAGAGGGACCACTCTGTAGGGACGATCCAGCCCCGGGAGAGAGCGTCGGCAGTGACATTCTCCTTCCCCGGGATGTAGACCGCCGACAGGGCGATCCCCTGCTGCATGCACCAGTGGATTAGATCCCAGGCCAGTGCGCACAGCTGGGCCGCCAGGGTACCCCCTTGGTGACTGATATACGCCACAACTGTAGCGTTGTCGGAGCGCACCAGGATGGCCTGCCCCACTAACTACGCCAGGAAGTGTTGGAGGGCATTGCGGACCGCCAACATTTCGTGGACGTTGATGTGGGCTAAGTGTTGTCCGGGCCCCACACCCCCGCTATTTGGCGTGGGTCAAGGGTTGCCCCCCAACCGTACAGAGACGCGTCAGTGACGATGGTCACGAACGGCCGCGGCGGGCGGAACATTCGACCACGCGTGAGGTTGGTGTCCTCCACCCACCAGCGAAGGTGGGGGTTCAGCCAAGGTGTGATAGGTACCGGGAGGTGGATTGAATGACGGCTGGGCCGGAAGTAGGAGTGGAGATGGGAGCTGGCTAGGCCTCATCCTCAGCCTGCAAAAATCGATCAGATCTACTATGCTGGCCATAAGGCCCAGTAATCTGAGCCAAGCCACCACCGGGGCCACCGTAGCCCGAAGGAAAAGGGCCACACATTGACGCAGGTTCTGTACCCGGTCCGCCGAAGGGCGGGCCAGCCCCCGCCGAAGGTCGAGGGCCGCACCGAGAAAGGTGGGCACCTGAGAGGGGATCGGGTGCGATTTCTTGGTGTTCACCAGGAACCCTAGGCTGGACATGAGGCGCCAAACAATCCTCAGCGCCTTGTCCGTTGCCCGCGATCGGCCCACGATTAGCCAATCAACAAGGTATTGGAAAATCAACAGCCCTCGCCTCTGAAGTGCTGCTCCGATCGCCCTCGCCACGCAGGTTAAAACCTGTGCGGAGGTGGACAGGCCAAAGGGGAGCACCACAAATTCGTATAGCGTTCCGTTGTAGAGGAAACGCAGGAATTACCGGCCCACGAAACCCACCACGGGCGGGTCTCTGTGGGCGCCGGCGGGGGATAACAAACGAGGCCTGTTTGTGTTTCTTCGCCGCTGGTGCAGAGGCCTGCGGTTTCTTGAGGTTAATCTTATCTGTGGCCTTAAGACGTTTGGCCTCGGCCTCCATAGTTTTTTTAAACTGCCCCACCAAAAAGGTCCCGTCTCGTTAGGGGGAGCGCATCAAGCTGTAAAACCCGAAGAGGAGGGCGGGCCCTGTGAGTGGGGTATGCCGGGGAATCCCAGGTACCCCCTTCTGCACCATCAATCCTTTTCCCGATGGCAAGCGCCCCACAGCCTATGGCTTGGTCGGGTGCCGTTGGGGTTGGATAACCTCGTAAAAGACCGTCACCGACCGTCGAGGGGGAATCCACGTGGTCGGTAAGGGCCGGGTACCTTGAGTCGTGTGGAGGGGGGATGCCCTCCGGCTTCAGTGACCCCGAGGCGGTGCTGGGAGAGGGGGCGGTGCTGGGAGAGGGGCATCCCCTCTAATTACCAAACTATTATACACATACATGTATTGACTGGCATTGAGGTAACTAGTGTACATCTATTCCCTTGAGGGACTTTGAATGACCAGAAGAGCGACCTATTTCCCGAGGCCGACGGCCGATGAAAATAGGACCCTCTTCTGGTCACTCACAGGCCCGAGGGGAATAGACGTACACTGTCGTTACCAAATTATGCCAGTCAATATGTGTTTCATAACATAGCTCTGTCTTACAGTAATGATTAAATGTAGGTATCAAAAACTCACGGGAGTAGGGAGTAGAACGAGCGAGAACGAGTTTTAACGAGCGCACTCGTTATTACCCTTTAACACCCGGTCCTGCACGTAATCGCTCGAAACCGCACGCTAACGCACGACATCGCTCGGTTGCCTTTGATAATGAAATGCCAAACAAGCGTGTGCTTTCGAGGAGTCACTGACCCATGAACGGTGGTCATCTTTTCCCAACTGAAGATCTGTAACCCAAGTAAAAATTCAAACGGACGTTCGCAAATGGATCAAGACTCGCATGCATGAGGTCGTAAGAATAAACAATTGTTTTTTTAAAACTTTGCCGGAAAGTCAAAACTTGTGAATGTAGTTTTTTTTACTATGATGAATTTACTCAACTAAAAATTGTCAAAGGCTTCAATAAAAATTAAATCTTTTACTATTGTGTAAAGCACTTGGAGGCCATGCACAAGGTGCTTTATAAATGTTCCTTTATTAATGTTTTTATTGATGTAGTTACATCTAGTTCATCTTGGGTTTCGTTTAGATTTGTTTTAACCCTTGTTATCTTTTGTGAATTGATGTTATATATTATTTAGTTGACAAGTAAACAAGACAGTTTTAACATACTGGTAAGAGATTAAAAAACGAAAATAAATTTATGGAAATACTTTTATGTACATGTATGATTAAATGATTTATTTATAACATTTAGTTTTAACTTTTATACAGAAAAGTTGTGAAGGTAGCAGAGCAAACATACTGAAATGCAAAGGCAACCTAAGCGCATCAAAGAACAATTATTTTAATACAAGCTAAAATGAAGACAATGTTAAGCTGTGAAAAAAAAAATGAACCACCACAAAAAGATCGTATCGAATAAGCCTGTTATCCACAATAAAATAAACAGTTAAATTCACTTCAAAAAGGTTTTACCAAAATAATAAACGTTTATTTTTACATTTCTGGCAAAGTCCATCTCAAACCTAGAGCGCTAGTCTTAGTCTTAATGGAATCTCGTTTAGTTTACAAGAAAAATAAAAGATCATTTTTTTTTTATACAAGCAATAGCTGTAAATAGAAATGCAGTAAAAAAAATGAAAACACTTAAAAAAGATCGTGCATGAAGCTTTACAGAGATGCAACCAGGTGTTGAAGAAAAAATCTGAAAAATTTTGCGGTGACGTTTTGGACACTTAACGCAGTAAACCACCCCAACCTCGCAGCCAGAAATAGGGACAAACCTGGATTGATTTGTTGCGGTCGCCGGAGGTGAACAGACGAAATCTGTATATTTTACTAGTTTGGGGGTCAAACAAACTTTGGGTAGCACAAAAAAATTTCACTAGCCCAATTGTAACATTAATGCAAACAAAATTCAAAACGTAAAAAAAACTATCTTACCCGCTAATTTCTGCATTTAATAACTCTTTTTTTTCGTCAACAGCCATTTTCATGGGTTTATGATTTGAAGATCGGTTGTATTAAAAACTCATTTTGCAATAAAAATGTTCGGTCAGCAACGCAGACTTGGAGATAGCGCAGAGGTAGAAATACATGTAAAGATATTATGTAGGCTGGTAGGGTCCACAAAAGAGGCATAGAACTGTAATGTATTAGCTTCAGGAGAAGTTTTAGGTAACATTTTGGTGTAAAAATTTAGGTTTTTTTTCTCGTGAAAAAAATTATCTCTTGACCTAACTCGTCAATGATTGGTACTGCTTGGTGTATTATGTACTGTGATATGTGTAAATTGATCGGTGCCGTCTTGGGTCAAGACTAAAACTTATCCATGCCTGCCATATCTGCGTGGTTGAGATTTGACCGCGAATTGACTGACACAAGCGAGTTGATGGCGAGTTGACAGCAGTTATTAAGACCAGGTGCATGCGTTGTGATTCGCGTGCGATCGCTGATGATACCAGACGGGATTGTGTTAGTTTCTCCATGGTTTTAACAGCGATTTTCGAATTTAAAAATAGCGAATTTGGAAGCAAAATTGGGGAAATATTTTGCTTTTTTTCCCCGATTTATTCATTATAGATTTTGAAAAAAACAAAAAAGATTTTGTGGGTAAAAATAAGAAAAGTCAGTTTTCCGATTTAAATCGGAAAAGTTGCATCTCTGGCTTTAGCGCATTATCCACAAGTAAACAGTTAAATTATCGGTAATCTATACCGTTCGTCGATTGCACCCTTTTTGCCAATACTCATCAAACTGCGATGGCGTTTTATCTAGCGTATATATTTCCTCTTACACCCAACAGTTGCTCTTGGACACGTCTTCTACAAGATCGAGGGCAAAACTATGCATCATTTTTTCAATCAAACATAAGGAGTCTCGGTCAATAATTGTGAAATGGGCAGCGGTGTACAAAAAGCATAAAATAATGAAAGGCGGCATACAAAGAAAAAAATGGCCAGCGGCTACAAAGCAAAAATGTGAAGCGTTGTTATACTTTGTATCAAGTTCCAGTGTAACAATTTTTTATTACTTTTGAACCTCAGTAGTTGTCGCACATCTAAGGGGGAAATTGTCACCGACCCTGGCAGTGAGGCCTGGAGTGAGAGGTAGTGAGACCTTGAAGCATTCTGGTCTTTTAACTTAATAAATCGTTTTGTGGGTTTCGAAGGCTGACTGGTTATGTACTTGTTTTAATACAAATCAAC
This sequence comes from Asterias amurensis, assembly GCF_032118995.1. NCBI lineage: Eukaryota > Metazoa > Echinodermata > Asteroidea > Forcipulatida > Asteriidae > Asterias > Asterias amurensis. The sequence goes on along the minus strand of NC_092662.1, from coordinate 10,112,483 downwards.
TGTTAAGTTATTTGTGACCAGTGGGCCCAAATTGTGTTGATTTTTTTTCGATGACAGGAATTCTAAACTTAATATTTTGGACCTGTAATTGTTAAATAAGAATGTTGTATAGTGATTGAAACTTTTTTTTTTTGTGATTGACACAAATATTTTAGTTTGTTGTTATTTTTTATCTCCAGTCTCAGAAATCATACTACAATTTAAATATATATATATTAGCTTATTAAATAAACATTTAACATCATGGCGACGACTTAACGACTTAACATCACGATGTGGATAACATATAGAAAGTTTTGAAACCAATAAAATATTACAGGGGTAGGCCCCCTATCCAGTTATACTTTACTGCAAATCAGTCTAAAGAAAGAAATGTTTCAGTTGTACCTGAACCGTTTACTGTACAATTATTTCTGCTATCAAAAGTAAAACAAGTTTTTGTTTCAATTGCACGATCCAATTTTATCGTTTGAAAGAATGTTTTTCTTTGATTGAATTTAGATAGATGATGACGTAAACAAAATATGACCATTCATAACGAACTTACCGAGTATACGAAACAAGCAAAACAAAATTATGTGAGATGGACGTGAGATGGTGTCAATATCCTAGTCCTAAAATAGTTAATGTAATGTTCCTAATTAACTAACCATTGAATAAGTATTTCTGTTAAACATTAAATGATGAAAGGTTATAGATTTCTAGAATCTGTCAAAAACGCTGCTTAAAAAAATTTCAATCTATTTTCATTTTAATCACATTGGCAAAAATCGGATCTAGCATCTTTCTTAATAACGAGTTTACCCAACAACAATTATTACCAAAAGCTTGTGGTTTTTATGAGTCTGGGGTTTCCCCCTTATATTCGACCGAAGAGTTTTGTTACGTCTTTGAAAATGTAATTTTACCAAGCCAACAAAAACAGCAACCTACAGAAATGTGACGACAGCGCCATTGATAAAAGCCCGCCCAGTCACAACAACTTTCGGCAACTTTTGTTCTTTTTTCCGTTAAAAAAATTATTGTCCAAGTTGCACTAGTCCCGACGACAATTATTATTAAAAATGTGGGAGTTCGGACACTTTCTATATAAAACATTTTGTTAACAATACTCAAAAGTCTCAGAACGGGATTATTATTTTAAAGACGGGGTACGGACATCCTTACAATTTAAATGTAAGTATTTCCCAACTGCAAATGTTCCACAACGCCCAAGTATTTTTAAAAAGATGGGATTTCCGACATTCTCTGTTTAAAACATGAGCAAAGTACATTTACACTCCAACGGTCTCCAAGTCTCTGACCCAACAGTCTCTGAACGGGAACATCATGTAAAAGACGGAGTATATGGGCGGTCTTTTTTCCACTTAAACAAAATTGTTGTCCAACTGCTAATGTCCCTCAACGACAATTAATATTAACAATAAGATGGACAAAAGTTCGGACATTCTCTGCATAAAACATTTTAACAATACTCCAAAGTCTGAAGACGGGATAATTATTAAAAAGATGGACTGCTGGAACCGTCGCCAGACCACAAAGGATTTTCTGACAGTGCTTTGTTTGGTCGGCACAAGTCAGTTGTGCTTTGTGTGGTCGACAGAAGACTTTATGGACCATGTTTACACAATAACTACACTCAGATCCGTCCGCAGACGGGCACCGCTGAAGAATTCTCTTCAGGTCATTATTTACGCATGAATGCTCCTCGTTAGCCCTCGTTCAACATGGTAAATGGGGTACTCCCCCAACCCACTCGCTCCCGCTCCCGCTCGAACTCACACGTTATCGCTCGAACTCGCTCGTACATGTAATCGCTCAATATTGTAACGAGTTTTGCCGAGTGACTTGCGGGTACCCATTCCCCGTTTTGATAACTACCTTTAATCATAACTGTAAATGTGAAATAAGAACAGAAATCTGGAAAAGAAAGGAAGTTTTGTAGTTGCTGTTCACGGTTCAAGTCAAGAGAGGGCGCTGTAACCGGGCACTATTTTCAAAGACTAGTGCGTGCTCGGGAACAAGTTCTCGCAAAAATTGAGTTAGTCAAAAGTTTGTTAAAAATGTTTTTTTGTGCAAAAATGTGTGATTTGAGTCAGTTAGCTCAGTTCATGGTACGACCGACGATTTGTAGGCTTTGTTTTTCTTAGAGTATTTGTGTGAGCCATCAGCATGATTATTTACAAAAATGTATGTGATTATTTTATGTAATAGAATATATTAGTTTGGAGTGGAAGTGAAGTGAGTAACAGATCATACCATAAGGATTAGTCTGAAAAGGGTCAATGTAATCAGCATTTAATTAATACAAACCTTTTGCAAAGTATTTTCAAGGTCCTGCATTGACATCTTCTTAAACTCTGACAACTCATGGGTTCCCATAGGCCTCCCTTTAATGTTACAGTCAAGGTGATCGATAACTGACATGTGACGAACAGTAGCCTTACTGTATGTCATTGTATAATTGGTGTTAATCTCTTTTACAGGTCGAATAAGGGAGAATGGAGCTTGACTAGTCCAAGGGTTGTAGCTGTTTGCATCATCTTGAGCGGCTTCTGACTTCCTGATGAGAAAATATAATCTCAAGATTAAAACAAACAATGGAAATAAATAATGAACATCTCTGACAGGGCTGATATAAACTCTTAGCATCCACGACTATAGCGCACTCGATGTATCAGGATTACAGGGCCCAAGTTGAAACTTTGACTGTGCTTCATTTGACATGCAAGTTCTGTGTAATATCTGGTGTTCAAAAATTCACTTACATGTATTGATAGTATCAACAACTCAATGTTTTTTACATTTCAGAGATGCAACCAGGTGTTGAAATAAAACCCTGAAAAATATTGTGGTGATCTTTTGGAAACTTAAAAAAAAACGTTTGTTTCATAAATTAAAAAAATGCGAGTTAAAAAAATCGTTCACACAACCACGCTTGAGATCAAAAGTTGTGCCTTCCATCACGGCATTTTGGCTTCGCGCGATCACCCTGCAAAATAACAGGTTTGAAACACCCAAAATACAATAGAACCCCACCCAACAGAAGTGTGGGTGGGTCTACGAGCGAATACTTACCTGTAGAGCGAATACTACAATTGCATGTTCCCTATGCCGGCAGGCAAATAGCTAAGAGTTTTACATACAATAGCGCCCTCAAGAGTCCTATCCCCGACGCCCTGTGACATGCGCACCACGTCGGCGTCCTCTTTTTCGTCAAGCGTTAAACGCCTAAGTTCTCAAGAGTTCGTATAGTAGGGAAGGAGGGAGGGTGCTCTACAGGTAAGTATTCGCTCGTAGACCCACCCACACTTCTGTGGGGTGGGGGTCTACTTCACTCTACTTACCTGTAGAGCGGATACTACAATTGCATAGACTCGCACCGAGTAGGCGGTGGGTATACGCAAACTATCGTATGTCTACAGGGGCGTAGCACACGGGGCGCGCCTAAGAACCCCAAAATGGGGGGCCCAGAGTTCACCCGCAGGCAAGCGGGAGCCATAGGGCCCGAAGGCGGGCCACGCAGAAGAGGACCGCATTATAATCAATGGGTCAGCCGAGACGCGTGGAACCGCGAAGCGACGCGCGCGGCCCTGGGGGCCCGCGAATCGTGCGCAAGAAAATCGGGCGATATCGCCATTATGGGATAAAAAACATAATAGGTACATGTACACCTCGTTATATTTCAAATACACATAGGAATATATATAATATTACATGTATATAAGAGGAAAGTGGACTCACCAGTTAGCGTTTCTGGGAAACTTAACTTGCCGTCTCCAGCACTTCTCTTCCCGTTCTGCCGTCTGCCTGAAGGAATTCCTTCAGGTAGAGTTCCTTCAGGTAGAGTTCGGAGAACCTGTTAGGGCACTTCCAGCAGGCCGCCTTGGTTATATCAGTTAAAAGAACACTTTTAAAGAAAGCCCAAGAGGCGGCTACCCCCCTTACATCATGTGCCTGAATTGGATCTTCAATCGCCGGCCAGCCGCCTGGCACGGAACGGATGGCGATCCAGCGGGAAATGGTACACTGCGACGCCGGCCGAAAAGGCGGTGTTGCTGTGATAAAAAGCTTCTGATGATCCATACGAAGTGACCTTGTATGGTTCATGTAACACTTGAGTGCCCGAACGGGGCACCACAGTTTATCCTTCGCCTCTGATGAAAAGGACTTGATGTCCGCGACAAAAATGTCCGGGGCGTAAAGGAGCTGGACTGGTTTTTGCTCAGGAAGCCGGTCGTGGGGACCAGGCCGACGCCGCCTGGTTCCCATCGGATGTGTCCTGCCTTCACCGATAGGGCGTGTAGCTCACTGCGCCGTCGGGAAGTAGCGACAGCCAGGAGGAATGCCACTTTGATGGAAAGCTGCAACAGTGTTGAGCAGTCCATCGGTTCGTAGGGAGGCTCTGTCAAAGTCGATACGACACAAAATAGGTCCCAGGCCGGGACAAGTTTGCGTACTGGGGGATGGGTAAAAAACATCCCCTTGATCAGTTGGCTGATGGCCCCGTTATCCGAGCCGGAAGAACCGTCCGGGAACCCGGGTAGGATTGCGGCGATGGCTGACCGGTAATTCCTTACGGTGCCCGTCATGAGGCAGCTGTCCAGAAGATATATCAGGAAATCTCCCGCCTCCCCTACAGGCGTATTGGGAGGATGGAGGGATTCCCGACTACACCATTTAAAGAAATGGCGTAGTCGGCTGTTGTATACCTTCCTGGTGGATTATCCCGAGCTGGGCTGGTACAGGAGATCCGCTCGCCCCGTTAGGATCACCAGGCGGTGGACCCAGGAGCCTGACGAGTCGTGGAAACCACGGTTATCGGGGCCAGAACGGGGCTATGAGAAGGACCCGGCAGTCCTCCTGCTCGATCTGTCAGTACCCAAGAGACGAGCGAGATGGGCAGGAACGCATAGGCCGTCCCATTGCACTGACAGAGCGTTGATCTTCCACGCATAGGGGTCTGGGCCCCTTGCGCAGTAGATTGGCAGCTGGTTTTTCGCATGGGAGGCAAACAGGTCCACGTGCGGCCGGTCGATCAGGTGAAAGAGCGATTGGGCCACCTGTGGGAGCAGCGACCACTCCGTGGGGGCGATCCAAACCCCCTGAGAACGTCGGCTGTGACATTCTCTAAGCTTGGGATGTGGACTGCTGACTGTGCCATAACTCACTGCGTGCACCAGTGGATGAGGTCCGAAGCCAGTGCACACAGGCGTCCAGGACATTTCCAGGACGTTGATGTGCGACGATTGGTGTTCGGAATCCCACACGCCTGTGATCTGTCGCGGGTGGAGGGTTGCCCCCCAGCCGAGGAGCGACGTGTCGGTCGTGACTGTCACCGACGGACGGAGCGGGCGGAAAACGCGGCCCTGCGAAATGTTCGCCTCGACTAGCCACCAGCGAAGATGGGGGATTAGCCAGGGTGTGGTTGGCACCGGGTGGTGGGTTGGGTGCCGGATGGGCAGGTGAAGCTGAATAGGTGAAGCTGAATAGGTCTCATTCTCAGCCTGCAAAAATCCACCAAGTCCACCATACTGGCCATGAGGCCTAACAGCCTCAGCCAGGCCAGGGCCAGCCTCCTTCTTGGGAGTCAAGAAGAAGGTTGACATGAAACCCGTCCGAGTCCCCAAACGGGGGACAATACGCACCGCCCCCTGTAGGAGGAGGGCGTCTATCTTCCCCTCGAGGGAGCGACGCTTTGCTAAGTCGGCTGGTACGGGTGTTGGCCGACTGAGCATGTCCGACGGGGTAAACTCGAGCGCGTAACCGCTGCCGAATGTTTCGAGGACCCACAGGTCGGAGGTCACTTGACCCCAGGACACCAAGAAGTTCCGGAGGCGGCCCCCCACGGGTCCGTCGGTGGGAGGCCGCTCGGAGTTTGTTAAGTCACTTGCGCCATGCCCCGGTATATCGGGGGGCGGGCGCTCGGAACCCACGACGCGACTGGGTGCGTGGTTGGCCAGGTTGGGTTTGTGGATAACATGAGCCAGCCGTGTTATCGGTGCGGCCACGAAAACTGCCACGGGCCGTCTTTTGTGGCCGGCGATGGGGGATGACGAAGGATGCTTGCTTCCTTGCCTTATTACTCTTGGCCTTAGGCGGGGCGTTAGGCTTTTTCAGATTAATTTTGTCCGTGGCTTTGAGGCTTTTCGCCTCAGCCTCCATGGACGTCTGAAACTGGCCGGCAAATAAGTCACCCCGGTGAGCGGGAGATCGTCAAGGCGTTTACGGGCCCCGGCTAGCCGTGTGTGGGAGTCCCCGTTGGCCCGGCGCAAGCCACCCATGGCCGTGCTGACTATGGGGTACCGGTTCGGTAGCCAAATCAGATGGGCCTTGTCCAGCACCCTCGCGTCAGCCCGTAATTGGGGCCCCAGAGGGGCAGTTCCCCGTTGCCAATCTCCCCGGCGGCCGACAGCGCCCCAAGCCCAATAGCATAGGGAATCCACAGGGTCGGTGCGGGCCGGGTATTCTGAGCCGTGAGGAGGGGGGAGACCCTGAGAAGTGCTGGGAGAGGGGGCGGTGCGCTCCGGAACGGAGCCATCTTTTGCCCTGCCTCTCTTGGTTGCTGCCCTGGCCCCGGTTTTCTTGGCCTTGCCGGGGCAGCGACCTTCGACTGGGCCGACCCACGCACACTGACCGAGGAGAGGGAGCGGGAAGCAACCCCTCTTTGATCGATGGGTACTCCGGCCGACGCAGCCGACAGAGGCTGCGTGGGCCGGCTGGCGGAAGACTGCAAGATGAGCGACACGAGTGTCACCAGCGCAGCCCTCCGAGAGCGCCGACTGTCCAGGGGAAACGGACGTAACCCCAGTACTGACAGCCGAAGCCCTCCCCAGTTTCTTTACACTACTCATAAATATTTATCAATGAAATCAAACTATAGTTTATTTCTCAAACTCACTACAACAATAACTATAACTCTACAATCTTTTAGTCTTATAATAGCACTCTTACCAAGGATAAGGCGTCTCTATTTTAACATAGAAAACGTTGAACTGTAGGAACAGATTTAACACAACCTCACCCACTCGCGGCTAAGAGAAAAGAGGACAACTCATGGGGCGTTGTGGGTAGGACGCCGGAGGGCGCTATCGTGTGTGAAAGTCTTAGCATTATTGCCTCGCGGCATAGGGAATATGCAAATTAGTAATTCAACTCTACCGGTAAGTAGAATGAAGTAGACTCTGATATTTTTCAATCAGATTTATATATATTAGATTTTTGGGGTTAAAATCTGAAAAGTTGCATCTGTGCACATTTGTTTGTAATAATAATAATAATAATAATATAAAAGTCTTATATTGACCCCTTGCACGCGTATCACACGCGGTGACCAATGTCACGCTCACCATGTTGGTGGGCAGTTTACGTGTATAATCGCCGCGTTGCCTAAAATGCACACTTTACTGCATAACGCGCAGCATCGAGTTATATATAAAAACGCACAGTGAAATTGCCCACCAGTATGGCGCATTCAAGATTTTTCTGCTGATGACGTCAGGTGAAATGGGTCAATAGCGCACGTATCTACCAAACAAGGTACTCAAGGCGCTGAGTGAAAAATAAAAATGTTTGAATATTCACAAAAAGAGGGAAGAACAATCTTGTATCGTTGTGATTGTTCGATGTCCTCACACACTACATGTCTAGGTAAATGCATGCCATTATTTGTTGTAACAATTTTGTTCTTAAACGTAAGGTGTAACGATGGTGTACATTTTTGTACCCTAACTGTTTACTACTGCTTTGTGCAACAATGTAGGTATCATTGGGAATATTTACAGAGTGAATTTTAAAAACACACTTATAGTTAACCTTTTCTTCTTTTCCTTACTCAATAAAAAGTACTATACAGAATATGTGATGATCTAATTATGAGGTTAGTGTCAAGTGCATGAGCTTTGCACATGGTAAAGAAAGAGTATTAAATACAAACGAAGGAAAGTTTGGGAACTGACTACCATATTGCTTGAATTGTTAGTTTTAAAAAAATTCTCCCAAAATCCGCAGGGATTTTCTATTCTATTTAAGAAAATACTCACCTCCGATACCTACATGTACATGTACAAATGCATTTACAGTGCGCAAGCGCACGCGACTCCGCTGAACAAAAACAAAGCACCCCTCCTTGCACTGCAGGTCACGCGTGTAAACACAAATAACGCCCTTCTTTTACCTGAGCCTTTTCTGTGTAAAGTACCTGAACCCTTTTTAAACCTTATGGGAGGGAAGGTATCGATTAAAACCAAATCCATCCGATATCGAAATCGTGTGCAAATTAATATCGCGATATTCGATAATATCGTGATATCGCCCAAGCTTACTCGAGGCTTGCAGAGAGGATCTACATGTACCCATAGCCAGCGGAGATGCCATTCGCATCTGTGGTGGATGAGATTGAACCTGGGTGGATATTCATGCCGTTCGCATCTGTGGCAGCCTTCGATGAACCTGAGACGCTATTTCGCACTGTCAGCGGTTCGCCTGGCAGAGTTGATCCTGGCCGGTTTTCATATGCTCTACTTGGAGAACTGGGCGCTGACCCAAGTTGGGCTTGCAGAGAGGGTCTACCCATAGCCAGCTGAGATGCGATTCGCATCTGTGGTGGCCTTCAGGAAATGTGTTGAATGGGTATGGCCAAGGAGATGCCTTTTGCATCTGTGGTGGCCTATGATGAACCTGAGACGCTTTTCGCGCCGTTAACGGTTCGCCTGGCAGAGCTGATGCTGGCTGGTTTTCATATGCTCTACTTGGACGACCAGGTATTGACCCCAGTTTGGCTTGAGAAGGTCTACCCATAGCCGGGAGATGTTATTCACATGTGGTGGCTGAGATTGAACCTGGGCGGAAATTCAAAGCCGTAAACGAATCTTCCTGAGCTGGTAGAATGGGTATGGCCTAGGAGATGCATGTCGCACCTGTGGCGGCCTTTGTGGAACCTGAGACGCTTTGCGCTGTTAGTGGTTCGCCTGGCAGAGCTGACGCTTGATGGTTTTCATATGCTCTACTTGGAGGACCAGGCATAGACCCAAGTGACTGAGTAGCAGTAGGCTGTTGTAGTTTATGTTACGCTCATAGCTTCAACAATCCACATAGCAGAAGTAGTTGCAGAGGCTGCATGGTATGGCAGAACTGTTGTGATGAACAGCTGCATTGCGTCACCCCACAGCCCTTTCGTCCGATCAATATAAAACTTTAGAATGTGGACAGGGTAGCTTGTCATCCTAGATGCTTGAAAAGCGTGTAAATCTTGGACAAAGATATCTGGGTTTGAAAAATTTGACGACTGGTTCTTAGCCAAGAAGCCAAAGTGTGGAATTAGTTGAACGCCCCCTGGTTCCCAGCGCAAGTGGCCTGGTTTTTTAAGAACAGAGCGTGAAATTTGAGAGTGAGAGTCACTCTCGCAGTCTACGGAGTGACAATAATTTCTCCCGGTTAAGAACAAGAACTTCACATTTTAAAAATAGTCCCGTTCCTTATTTTGTTAATTTACTTAATAGGTAGTACTTTCATTTGTGTGTGTTTTGATGGTGGTTTGTTCACGTATCTTTGTAAATTTTAATATAGCCTCCAATGGCGATATATTTTTTATATAAACTTGCTGTTTATTTTTATATGTACATTTTTTTTGTATGCAAACTTTTTTGTATGTATTGTAATTTTTACTGTAATTTGGCCGTTGGCCACGAATGTAAAAAGAAATAAACTATCTATCTATCTATCTATCTACTTCTAGGACGGGCCATGGAGGCAGCTAGCAGAAAGATTGGTTTGACTGTCAGCAAATGAAGGAACAGGATCCAGCTGGTTCAGAAGGAGACTTTGACCACTGAGAAGTACGCTGCAGAGGTCCCACGAAGGAGTTAGCCTTTTGGTGCGTGGTCTGTCATCGAACATGCCCTCCAAAAGGTGTGAAATGGAAGTGCTGTTTATAAAGGTTTGAGTTATAGCCAAGCCTTCCGAGTAAGACACCAATGACAGATCTGTGGTCAGGAATGGTTGTAATTTGAAGGTCTGAGCGAAACAGGTGAAGAAGAAAAATCCCCATCCCCTGTTATATCAATCAATCAATCAATCGTTAAATTTAAAAGGCGCTAATCCAACAGTCATTGCTCGAAGCGCCGAACAGTAAGCTTTTTGAAAAAGGATGAGATTTTATAGATGCAGAAGGGGGCTGAATACCTTCTAGCTGCACCATTTGATGCAATGTTGCAAGGTCCCTTGCAGCTCTGTTGTTTGATCCGTTGTAGTACTCAAGGTAGCAGGGAAAATGAGAAAAAGATGGACCCCAGGAGGACTGTCCAATCGAGCTCAGGGATGAGCGTGTCGTTTACAAAGCGTTGGAAGCTTGTGATTGAGATGGGATGCAAACCGGTCTATGTGAGGCGTGTCCATATTATTGAAAACTTGTAGGAACTTCCTGTGGAGTTGTCTGTCTTTATAAGGACTATACGATATATGATGAAGAGCCCCTAGAGTAGATGTGAAGTAGCTTTTCTGTAGGTGACCAAGTTCCCACCACTGAAAAATTCGTCCAGGTTGGCCCCACAACACGACAGTGAGGCATCTGTATTTAGAGTCACTGATGGAGTGGGTGGCGGTGATGTTGAAACCACAGGGAAGATTCTAATAAAGAATGTACCATTTGAGATGGGATTGGATGAGAGAGTTGACCGGAACTGGTTTGGTTAAAGTGTAAAAGAAAAATCAGATGAAGCTGAAGATGGCGCATGAGCATTCTGCACCACTGTACTGGGTCTTGAAGACTGGCTATAAATCCAAAAAAGACAAAGTCAGACCCTGGCTGGGAGAATTGACGGAGTAAGGAATATTTGAATATTTGAACCAATTCCGCTCTGGTGAGGCCACATTCCACAGTGGGGGTTGGGGGTTGGGGGGTTGGGGGTGGGAGGGGTGTTGAGGGATGCCCCTAGAAATGTTGGGCTTTGAGATGGAACTAGAGAAGACCTCCCTATGTTGATAATGAGCCTTACATGTAGGTTCGTTGAAGAGCTTTGACAAGTGTCCAAATAAAGGATCAGCCAGTCGTCCGGGTACCTAGAAAAGTGACTCTGGTAAAGACCTTTGGAGGCATCAGGACTGGTAGGTCTTGTGTGGGTAATGGACTGGAGGTATCTCCGGTGACATGTATGACTCTTAAGGACAGCTCATAGCGTTTCCATCAGGAAATGCTTGGTTTGAATAAGGCACTGAGGGGCCGAAGGTTGATGATCGGTCGCCACTGGTTGAAAAATCTTGGGAGCCAGAAGGAAGGAGATGAAGCCCGATCTAGTATTCAGGAAGAGAAACTTCAATTCAATTCAATTCAATTGTTTATTGTCACACATATAAATACATATACAGTGAAATTCACTTCGGCTTGCGAGTCTTAAAATATTAACAATCAAAAATTACAAAAAATACAGAAAACCCTAAAACCACATAGGCATACAATAACGAACAAATAAACAGTATGCGCACAATTTGCAGAGAGACAATAACAGTAACAAAATTGCAAACCCCCAAAACAAATTAAAAAGTATTAATCATTAAGTAACCTTATTGCACTGGGATAAAAACTATTGCGAGTACGGTTGGAGTCGACTCTGATCGCTCTATATCGCTTACCTGATCTCATTAATTCAAACAAACTGTTCGCAGGGTGAAATTCATCCGAAATAATAGATCTAGATTTCTTCAGAACCCGAGCAGTATAAAGTTTATCCAAAGCAGGAAGCTCACGACCAATGATAAAGCTAGCAGTACCGACTACACGATTGAGGCGTTTTCGGTCATCTGCCGTGGTGTTGCCATTCCAGACAGTGATCGAGAGTGTCAAAATACTCTCAACAACTGCCCGATAAAACTTTACCAGCAAATCTTGGCTGACACGAAAACTCCTCAATCTTCTAAGAAAGAACAACCGTTGCTGGGCCTTCCTAACAATGGAATCAACATGAGTCACCCACTTAAGATCGTTTGATATGTGCACTCCTAGAAATTTAAAAGAGTCGACAATTTCCACTTCGGATCCATTAATATTTAGCGGCTCAACTTTGTCTGGATTTCTTCTGAAGTCTACAATAATTTCCTTAGTCTTTTGAACATTTAATTCTAAGTTATTGTCGTGACACCATTGAACTAAATGATTAACTTCATCACGATACATGGAATCGTCCTTAAAAATTAGTCCACCTAATGTAGTGTCGTCAGCATATTTTACCATAAAATTATTAACAGAGTTTACTTCACAATCATGCGTAAACAATGAGTACAGCATTGGAGATAAAATACATCCTTGTGGCGCTCCTGTACTTAGGACAAGTGACTTAGAGAAACATTGACCAATTCTAACCTTCTGTGAGCGATCCAATAAAAAATCTAAAATCCAACGACACAAAGAATGGTTAAAATTCAAAGTTATAAGTTTATCATACAATTTAAAAGGAGATATGGTGTTAAACGCCGAACTATAATCCACAAATAAAATCCTGCAATAGTTAGGGACGTTCTTATCGAGGAACTGAGATGCTCTGAATAAAGACCATGATACTGCATCGTCAACTGACCTGTTAGCCTTGTACGCAAACTGGAAAGGGTCTAATTTAGGCGGCAGCTGAGATTGGATGAAGTTGCTAATTAAAGTTTCAAGGCATTTCATAACAATTGAAGTTAGAGCTACAGGGCGGTAGTCATTAAGGCAAGTAACTGGTGAACGTTTTGGCACAGGAATGATGGTCGATTTTTTAAAAACATTTGGAACATGGCAAGTTTTCAAAGACCAATTGAATAATTTACATAAAATATTGCATAAAAAGTCATTACAAGATGTGAGAAGTCGTGGGGTGATGCCGTCTGGTCCAGGTGCCTTGTTGAGTTTTAGCTGACGTAGGACACGACAAGTGTCTGTGAGTGTTATTTCAAATGGGGGAGGTAGTGTTTCACTCATATCCGGTAAACGGTCTTTTGGACGATCAAAGCGTGTAAAAAAGTCATTCAGTTGATCCGGAAGTGTTGTATCGTCCTGGGGTGCTTGTTTTGGCTTTGGTTTGTAGCCTGTAATTTTATGGAAACCTTTCCACAGTTCCCTTGAATTAGTCGCAGAGATGTCATCTTCGAGTTTATTGCGAAACCTTAGTTTTGCATTCCGGATTGCCTTTTGAACGGCGTATTTGGCTTTTTTGATGGCTGGAGCATTGCCGGATCTAAATGCTTGCTCCTTAGCAAGAAGTTCGGTATGAACGGACCGGTCAAACCAGGGTTTGCATATACATTTTTTTATTTTTTTATTTATAAGAATCTGTTGCGATTGAAGTCACAACGTCTCGCAACCGACCACCCACTGGTCCCGGAGCCAGTGAGACGTGAGGTAAGCAGTTATGTGGAGTCATTGTCTCCTGGGTCCTTGAGACCACTGCGTCTTGAAGGAGTGGGTTGTGCTAGAGGGTGTTGCCTTAGCCGCAGAGGATTGGGAACGATAACTTGGTTTGGCTGCTGAGCGAGAACAGTTAGCCCTTGGTCAACGAAAATTGGACTGGTAGGGGCGATGAAAAGGCCCTTCATACTTTTCCTGCCCTTGTCGTTGGTGCATGGGGCAGTGAAGAAGAAGATTTATTTGAGGGTCGACGCAGGTTGATCTACCCGTCAATCTTTAGAAGCTTGGCCTCTTGAAGCATACATGTAGTATCATCAAATTTATTTGCGAAGAGATCACTCCCGAGCAAAAGTAATTTTTCTATCTGTTCTCTACTCGAGCACTGTGAGGGCCAGTAGAGCTGATCGAGGATGAGCGACCTACGCAGGGAAGTAGACATAGCCAAACTGGTAGTAATTGACTGTAAACCTGAACCGAAGCAGTCATCAAGAAAACTAAGCATGACTGGCAGGAGCTCTGGATCCACTGTCGCAGGGTCCTTTGAAGCCCGAGCGAGAGTATCCGACAATAATATAGACATGTTGGAAACCTTGGCTCCATAGCTCAAATGACGGTCTAGCTTCTCGAGAGAACTGTTGAGGTCTCTAGTGCGTTAATCTGGGAAGATATTTTTTCGGGTAGGCTTATCAGACCGAAGCTTATCTTCAACTTTAGATGAAATTGTTGGCACGTGAATTTTTTTTCAGTATCTTCAGTATTCCTATTGAAGAGACTTGATTCACAAGGAATTCTCACATGCTTTTTCTTTTGAAAGATTGAGAAAGCCTCTTCAATATTCTTAGAGCAGAAGCTGTCTACAGGAATAGTAAACTTTGGTGGAGGAGTGAGTTGGGCAGAACCCTTGCAAAGAGACAAGCGGGGAGTCTCTTTGGGAGAAGGAGAAGGAAACTGTAAAATATTACTCACTTCAGAGATGACAACTTTCCCTCTGTGGAACATGGAAGTAGTTCCAGGCTCCATCAAATCAAAATCTGGCCCAACGGAGCTCCTTGGGGAGTAGTGACCAGAAAAATGACGTCTTGGTGAACAAAGACCGCCGCCGGTGAACCATAGTGAGGTATAATCGGTGAGCGGGACCGAGAACGGGACCCTCTAGAACGGGAGCGGCGAAACTCGGAGCAATCCCCGATGCCGCCAAGGAAGTGACGCAGAGAAAAATCCGCGCTACGTGGTGGTGGGCGAACGTCCAAGTGAGAAAAACCTTCAGAATCCAGTGGCTGTTCCTGCGGGAAGTAGCCGGCAAAACTACCAATGGGCGCCGAAAAGGTATTATTAGGTGTTGACTGAAATCTGCGAGGATCGCCAGGGAAGAAAGACCATTTTGAGGCCTGGAAGTTGGCGGTGCAGGGTGAAGGAAATGCCCGGAACTCTTTTGCCGGAACCTGGTGTAGATGGGACTGTCCGGCAGAGGCGGGGAACAGGCGATCAAAAACATGACTGGAGGATGACAAATCTTCCGAAGCACCACAATTCATAGTGACAAATTGACATCCAGCGGGGGAGTTGGTGAAAACATCGTATGGTTAGAAGAAGATGTTGTGTCTTGGAGAATCTTCGACAAAACCTGGAAACTTTCCCGTTTGGTACATGTAGGTGACTTGCGTTCCAGACTATCCTGCCAGGCCGTAAAATATCTCCAATTCGCAGTAGACCAGCCGGAGCAGACCCGCACGGTTTTTCTTGCGAACAGACGCGACATCTCTGACATGTTGCGAGGATGTCGAACTCTAAGGTCGAGGGGAGACCACCGCAGGATCTACATCTCAATTTTCTGATAGGTTTCTTCTCTCCTTTCGTCGATTCTGACATCGTAACAGAGTTGTCCGGAAACTGGACCGCTTGCCTATATAGTGTGTAACGCTACGTTGTTTTCAGAGAGCTTGGGAAAAAAAACGACTTGACACTATGGGCGCTGTAAAAAGAAGGGCATTATTTGTGTGTACACACGGGACCTGCAGTGCAAGGAGGGGTGCTTTGTTTTTGTTCAGCGAAGTCACTTGTGCTTGCGCATTGTAAATGCATTTGTAGGTATTGGAGGTGAGCTATTTTCTGTAATAGAATACAGGCTTAAACTTGATGGGAAAACATTTTAACTGTTTCTAAACCATAAATAATTTAAGGTGTTAGGTGCATTACAATGCATACTTACTGTTTGGTGATTGAGTCATTAGGTATGGTCCAAAGTGATGCGACTGTTTTTGGCAGCGACTCATTTCTCTCCCATGGATTCTTGCTTTTACCACTGCTAAAGCCACTGAGTTTATACAAAATTTCTTGCTTTCGTTCACACAATTCTCCCAGAGATATATCCTATAAGCAAATCAAGAAATAATAATAAAACAAATTAATTCTATCAAGTTTGGCATAAACAAACCTCAAATTCAATTTTGCCATGTTGTTTCCAAGTTTTAAAGGAACACATTGCCTTGGATCGGACGAGTTGGTCATTGAAAAGTGTTTTAAAAAACCTTTTGTTATGAAATGTATATGGTTAGATAGATAATTCAAAAGTAAAATATAATGATCCACACAAATTTGCTTCGAAATTGCACGGACGGCCATTTAGGGGAGTCAAAAATTTGCCTCCCATAAATGGCCGACCGTGTTAGTCGACGAGGTAAAAGGAAAACCACGCAATTTCAAGAAATATTTGTGTAGATCATTGTATTCTACTTTTACAACATCTTTCTAACCATATACATTTGATATCAAACGGTTACAAGAGCTTTTTATAAACCAACTCGCCAGATCCAAGGCAACGTGTTCCTTTAACAAACCTATGATGGGGACATAATAAACCGATTAATGTAGGAAGATGTATATTTATCCACTGGGAGATGACAACTTTTACAAACACATAATCCTGTTTATACACCCCAAACATTTTTTAGGGATATGATAAAAATGAAGGGGTGACATTTATGCAGATAGACATAGTATGCACATGTATGCTCTTAGTGTGCTATGCTTTGTTTCCCTAACACAAATAGGGTACTTTTATGTATGGAGCTCATTTTAGAAATCTCCCTTTTTCTGGGTTCTATAGACCATCTATATGCACATGATATCAATTATAAAAAAACGTTTTGCACCGCGCAAATAAATCTGTGCGTTTCGTCATCCTTTTACATGTACCTTTAACATGGCAGCTGGATGAAGTCAGTGCATAAGGTCCATTTTGTAATAATAATAATAAAATTAAAAAAACAGTACTCCTTTCTGAGAAAGGTTTGTGCAGGTTGTGTAATGAAGGACGGGTGTAAGATCACCCAACTGCCTTTTTTTACAATTCAAAATTCGAAGTTGCTTGCAAAGAATGAGGCAGAGATCATTTCTTTGGTGCAGACCATCAGGATTTTCAGCAAAGACATCGGCATGCAATTTTTTCTGGAGAAAGGTGCTTGAACATTGAATGACAATAAAGAGGTGAAAGAGGTAAATCCAATGGTGTACATGTAGCTCTGTCAGGAAGCACAGTTAAGGGCTTTGGGTGAGGAGAGTTTTCGGTTTACTTGAACAGGACCAAGTAATGGAATTGATTAAGGCATGGAGAACTGAAGTAGAAAACCAAGGGCTTGATAACTGCAGCTCAAGACAAATGTAATGAAGTCAAGTGTAGAATGTTTAAAAAGGTAGAGGAGACTGTATTTCATACATGTATTGTCACTGGGATCTATGCAAAAAAAAATAGTTTCCAAGTGCTTGCAAAATCTTTGACCATGAAACAGTCATGTTCCAGAGAAAGTCGTAGAGACTGACCAAGTCAAGATCCTCTCGGACTTTAACATTCAGACTGATCATGTTATAGAACAAAGGCTTATGGATGGTGTAGTCTTAGATAGGGCAAAGAAGATGTGTCATGGTTGACATAGTAATGCAATGTAAAATAAGAACAGCTTCAAAGGAGACAAAAAGATCCAACAGTAAGGCACCATGGATAAATTATGTCGCGGGAACGACCGCGTCGCGACGCGTTCCTTCGCGTGACAACTTGAACAAAAGAAAACCTACTGAGTGGAACCACCAACCACCCGGTCCTCCAACCACCCAGTCTCGAGGAAGACCCACTGTACATGTGTATAACAAAGGAACAATGGTGTTGGCCGAAAACCAGTGTGTAGTTATAATCGGCTTACTCACGGGTAGATCAACCCAAGTTGTTTCCACTGCAATAATCTATACATGTACGTCTACTGTCATTTCAATAAACAAACAAAAAACTAAAAGAGAATCCATGTAAATTTAATAATTGTCATAATATTTTGAGTGTTTTTTTTTCCAAGTTTACAAAAAGATTAATCCTAGCCCTTTTCACGCAATAAGTCTTCTTTCATTTCAATTGAAAAATTAATATTAAATTCATGTAAACGTTCATTGTGTTCCCTACATGGTTCTTTAATTTATATTTATAAAAATTTGAATTCAAAACACAACCGCAGATTAAAAAATAGAAAATACTGCGTCTTTGCGCGACCACCCTGCAAAATAATCCCCCAAAATACAACAGAATAAACATAGGAAAAACATATTACATTAAACAGTAAAATTATACTCTTTTTTTGTTCATCCAGGGTATCAAAAATGTTTCATGTTTGAACAATGAAGCCAACACGTTATGTAGTTTTCTTAAACATGCTAAATATTTCTAAGGAACTGCTGAAAATTCACCACGTTGTTGACATGCCCACCGTACCAGCGACGGCAAACAATGTTGTATTGTATGAATTTAGCTTGGGCACCAACGCTGCTTACTATTGCAGCTTTCCGAGCATGTGCTGACATGTTGAGTCTTTTATCTCAAGGCGGTTGTAACTAATTTTGTAAGCTGTTGCGCAATATTTTACCAACAGAGGGCGTCACTCTCCCACTAACGCATTGTTAAGGAAAGCCCTCTAGCGTTCAGTTTCTTGCATTATAGTTTGTTCCACGCAAAGTAACAAGACTAGTAGGCCTGTATATTGAAAACACTGTCTGTGAGTGTCGCTGGCTAGTGCGTTTGTTTACTGTGTAATTTTGCGTGTGTTTTGTGTGATTGCGAGCCGGTCAGCATGATTTCGCGGTACCTTTATGAACGAATCTTGTAAGTGTAATAATCTCTGTTAACCCGGGTCCTAATTTAACAATTACATGTAGAACCAAAATAAGTTGGCAATGATTTCAAATTTAAGAATTGTCACCAGTTCAACTTGTTAATGTATATGGCAGTAGCATATTGGTTTTGGCAAACACATGGCTGTACATGGACATAATTATTATCTCCAACCCATTGTCTGGTGTATACCTGAGCTAGACCGCAAACACTAATTCTTCACCCCCTCGTGGCTTACTTATGACTGCCTTGTCCATGTAATCTGAACAACAAAAGGCACCAACAATAGAGTTCGATAATGAAGGACCTTAAAAATCACTGAACGCTTAATCCATCTTGGGACGGCCACGTGAAAATTTTGGGACAGACTCATTCTGGAACGAGTCTGCCTGCGGGCGGCCGCATTCTTAATTTATTCATGGTCCCTAAGTACCGAGACATGACCACGGAACTTTGCGAGATTTGGCAGGTGAAAGCAAAAAATTGTCCCGGCTGTTGTGGTTGGAGCATGACCATGGGCCAGGTTTACCGAAGGCGTAGGTCAATCTGTTGCTGAGCCAGATTTGATCGCCTGCACAATACAGCGGGCAATCGTATCCTTGGATGCTGCCCGGTGAGAGGGAACAGAGGCAATGAACAGCTCCTTGCACTCCCCCTGTAGGTCCTTGGTGCGGTTGAGATACCATTTCAGCCCCTGTACAGGACACCATAGTCTGTCTTCCGGAACCAAGGACAGAAACTTCAGTTCGGGCACAAAGATATCAGCTGGTTAAAAGGACGGGAATTGGGCGCAATGAGCAGAATCTTGCGGTTTTCGCGCTGTATCTTTGCAAGCACTCTTGACAGGAGGGAGATTGGGGGAAAGGGGTACTCCAGTATCCCGTCCCTTGCCATTGACAGGGCATCCGTATGAAGGGCCAAGGGGTCGTACATGTAGCTCCGAGTGCACTACACGGGCAACTGAGCGTTTGCTGCCGTTGCAAATAGGTCCACATGTGGCCGGTCTATCCATCCGCCTGAAGAGCAGTTGGGCAATTTCTGGAAGCAGTGACCATTCTGTCGGGACAATCTTTCCGAAAGCTTTCCGATATGAACCGCCGAAAGCTGAATATTGGAATCGATTGTCCAATGGAGGAGGTTCCATACCAGTAGACACAGAGATGGGGATCAAGTGCCCTCTGGTGATTGATGTAGGCGACCACAGTTGTGTTGTCGCATCTGATGTGCACGTGGTGCCCCGATATCAGTGGTTTGAACCGCTCAAGGGCATTTACCACTGCCCACACCAAGTTGATGTGAAGGGATCATAAGTTCTTTTCCCATATGCTGCACACCTGTCATGCGTGCAGCGTTGCCCCCCAACCCGTCAATGAAGCATCTGTCATGATGATCACGGATGGCCGGCGTTGTCGAAAGGACTAACCCGATGCCACATATGCCTCTTGATGCCACCACCGAAGACGGGGATGAATATGGCAAGGTATTGGATCATGTGACCCAACTAGTGTTGCTTTGGTGGATAAAAAGCTAGCAAGTGCAGCTGAAGTCGGCGCATGCAAAGCCTGCAGAATCCCACAAGGTCCACCATATTGGTCATGAGCCCAAGGAGACGTAGCCAAGCAAGGGCTGTGGCTGATGTTCTCTGTAGAAAAACCCACCCAGTCGTGAGATGGTCGGCAATCACCCTCTGGAGGCCGAAAAAAATTGGAAGCCGAGTTGGCTTCGGCCTAGATTTTTCCTCTTTGTCGATAAACCCGAGGGAGCTCGTTAAATCTAGTGTCATGGACATGGCTGATCGAGCCTCCGCCTCGGACTGGCCCACAACGAGCCAATCGACTAGATACATGAATGTGGTAATCTTTGTCTGTGAAGATGTGCCCCGATCACTTTCACAATTATCGTGAAGACACCGAAGGGGAAACAGTAAACTCGAAAGTGTTGTCCTTGAAAAGGAATCTAAGGAACAGTACGGTGGAACAGTACATGAAGGTCTATGCGTCCTGTAGGTCCAGTGACGCAGCCCATGATGGAATCAGCAGTGAGTCTAGGACCGCCCACATTGTGTCCATCCTGAAGCGTTTTGGTCCGATGAATCTGCTGAGCTGTTTTAGATTCAGAGTCGGTCGCCAGACAACGGTGCCCTTCTTCGGTGTCAGAAAGAAACTGGACACGAACCCTATGAGTTCTTGTTCTCTGGGTAATGTGTGAGTAGCAATTTTTTGTGAGGAGGCAATGAATTCCCCAAATCAAAGGTAATTTGCGAAGGGATGATACTTACCTGTTAAACCTACAATTGCATATTTGCCCTAGCCATAGACTTTCACTAGATTCTTTTTTTCCACACCACAATAGCGCCCTCAAGAGCCCATACATTCCCTATGCCTGTCCCCAAGTGTTGGATACATGTAACTCGACCTCTTTTTCTCGAGGTGTGAGTAAAAAAGACACAGCATAGGCCGAACCTGAGCCGGGAAGGAGGGAGGGAGGTTTAACAGGTAAGTATCGTCCCTTCACGGACTCCCAAATCACCTTTGATTTGGGGGAGACCACTTCAGGGACTCCCTTACCTGTTAAACCTACAATTGCATAGACTGGCACAGAAGAGAAGGCAGTGGGCCTAAGGGTGAGGCATGAAGTAGTAAAAACAACCACTCGGAAAACCGATAGCTATTTATAGTCCCTTCATGTTCTCCCAAACCATGAAAACAAGAAAAGGAAGTTGGACTACTCACCAAGGATTTGAGGCCAGAGGAGGAACGTCTCGTCACTCCTGGAGGGCTGCCGCAGGGGGCTGAGGTACACTCAGAGCAATACCGCCGACTTTTCCTCTGGATAATTGGACATCTCGGAGGTAACATGACATGAATGTGGAAGGTGTTTTCCAGGCTGCTGCCTGTAAGATATCCTGGAGAGGAACACCTTTAAGAAAAGCCCATGAAGTGGACATGGACCTGGTCTCATGAGCACTAATTGGATGAATATCGGTCATGGGTGAAGGCCAGGAAGCCAAGGATGAACGTATCGCTCTAACTATCCAGCGGGAGATGGTTTCAGGCGAAACTGCCCTATATGGGCTGGTAGTAGTTATGAAAAGTTGGGTTACAGGGCCTCTGAGCGTCTTAGTGCAGGCAATGTACCACTTCAGAGCCCGAACAAGGCACCATAATTTGTCCTCAGTAACTGACGAGAACGATTTGATATCTGGAACGAAAATGTCAGGGGGGGGGGGGGGTGTACATGTATGTAGGAGACTGGTTCTTTGCTAAGAATGTTATGTTTGGGACGAGGGGGACACCGCCTGGTTCCCAGCGAATGTGACCTGTGTCAATTGATAAGGCATGGATCTCGCTCCGTCTTCTACTGGTTGCCGTAGCTATCAGGAATGCTGTTTTCACAGACAAATCTATAAGTGAGGCATTCGATAGCAGTTCCAACGGGGCCCTAGACAAAGTGTGAAGGACTTGTCCTAAGTCCCAAGCAGGGAGAAGCTTTTTGTTCGAGGGGGGCTCGATGAACATGCCCCGGAGCATTTGGGTTAATGCGTTATTGTTTGAGATGGAAGATCCATCTGGGAACCCAGTGTGAACTGCTCCAACGGCAGAACGATAGCCCCGAATAGTGGCCACTGTGAGACCCTGATTGAAGAGTTTCATCAGAAAATCACCAATGACTTTTAAAGGTGCTGAGCAGGGATCAAAAGAGTTGTGCTGGCACTATTTATGGTAATGTTGAAGCCGGCTGTCGTAGGTCTTTCTAGTGAACTTTCGGCGGCCTCTGGCAGCCATGGATGCAGTGTCTGATGAAAGGCCTGATGATCAGAAGGAATGTTGGACAACATCCAACACGTTAAGTGGAGGTTCTCCGACCCCGGGTGGTAGATCTTCGACTGGGGTTGGGCTATGAGGGTGTGGCTATGCCCCGTTGAAGGTTCAGTACAGCCCCGAGAAAAGTTGGGTTCAATGAAGGTGTCAAATGGGACTTCTTTTCGTTGATGATGAATCCCAAATCTCTTGTTAAAGAAAGGGTGAGATCCATCACCCAGTGTGCTTAGGCTTCGAAATTGCCTACGAGCCAATCGTCGAGGTAGACAACAAATTGAATGATGTGGAGGCGAAGGAATGCTGCAACAGTTTTTGCCAGTCGCGTGAACACCCTCGGAGCCATGGACAGGCCGAAGGGGAGCGACCGAAACTCGAATGTTGTTCCCCGATATTGGAAGCGGAGGAAATGGCGGTGATGTTCTGACAC
The DNA here is from genome assembly GCF_032118995.1 of Asterias amurensis. Classification (NCBI taxonomy): domain Eukaryota; kingdom Metazoa; phylum Echinodermata; class Asteroidea; order Forcipulatida; family Asteriidae; genus Asterias; species Asterias amurensis. Next base: position 10,089,711 of record NC_092662.1, on the reverse strand, counting down.
AAGTTCGTGAAGGTACGCATCCTTCAGGTCCAGTGTTGCACCCCAAGACGGAACTGTGAGGCAATTTAGGACTGTGCGGAGGGACTCCATCCTGAACCGACGTGGTCGAATGAACTTGTTTAGCGGCCTTAGGTTAGGATTAGGCGCCATTCTCCGCTGTTTTTCGGAGTGATGAAGACGGAAGAAACAAACCCACGGTTCGAGTCCTCCTTGGTGACACAGTATGTAAGAATCTCCGATTCGAGAGCCAAGCGTTGAAAATGATCGGATAGGATCGGCGTAGGCCGTGGGAGGTACGACGACGGAGAGGTGCTCGTGAATTCTAGTTTGTATCCATGAGTGACAGTATCGAGCACCCATCTGTCGGTGCACAAAAGGGCCCAAGTGCTTGCGAGAGACTGGAGGCGGCCCCCTACGGACCCGTAATAGGGGGCCGCTAAAAGAAAAGCGTCACCGACGCCATGGCCTACCCCGATCGCTCCCATAATTAGCTTTGGAGCAAGGGGTGTATGAAATCCGGGAACCCCGATTGTGGCTGCCGTGCGGGGCACTGGGAGCCAACAATGGCTGTGGGGAAGAGTAAGGGTTAGCTGGGCTAGCCGATGGAGTACGACCTGCAGCTCTATATGGTTGTAAGGGCTTGCGAGGGAAGCGGGAGCCAGAGCCCTGTTTCCCACCACGACCCGACACATTCTGGGAAGACTTGCGTTGATTAATTTTGTCTGTTGCTTTGATGCGTTTGGCCTCTTCTTCAAGGGTCTGTTGGAATTTACCCGCAAAGAGGTCCGTACCAAATCGAGGGAGGGCTTCGAGTCGAGACCGAGCCCCCTCGGTGGGGAGAAAAATTGCATCAAGGACGTTTCCCCGCCGGGTAGAAGTAGCCAGAGCGGATACCTGGGTAAACTGGTCCATGCAGATGCGTAAGCTGTTGTCCAGGCAGCGGAAAGCCAGCTCAACTGCATTAGCTGACACTGGTGAGTCTGACTCACAGGAGCACACCAAGTACTCAGAGAGCAGTTGTAGGAAGCAAGTAACACGGAGACCAGCTCTGGAGGCCTTTTCTACCTTGACGAGGGTGTCTTCCAGTGTATTGCGTTCCTTACTTGAGAACGGGGACCTGAGGGAGGAGCGCCCCCGGAGTCGGCCGCTATTTTGTCACGTGCTGCGTCAGGTAAGGTGGGAACCGCAAGAAACTTGTCAAAGTCATTCCTCGGAACCCGAAAATGACGGACATCACGTTTAGCCACAGGGCGCCATTTCTTAACCCCTGTGATAACCTCAATACGGTCAGCACAGAGGCGGTCTACAGGGAGGACTGGGAAGGACTGGGCCCTAGACTCAGCCGGGCCGGTGCGTTTTTTGAACGACTGGCGGGCTCCTTGATCAGGTGTAGGATCCTCCTCCCCTGGGATATTTAGGACACGAACCATATCCTGAATAACCCAGGGGAGGAGTCTAATGTCGGCTGTGGAAAGCATGACAGAGTCCCCCGATTCATTGCCTGAAGAATAGCAAACAGGTTGATCTGGGTGAAAAGACTCTCCATCCCCAGGGGGTAAGGGGGCTGAAACTTCTTTAGCCATATCTGGGTTAGGCTCTGTCCCATGGGGGAGGGAAGCCAAAGGAGCAGGGGCCAACCGTCGTGGACGAGAATCAGAATTATCAGAAAACTCATCAGAGGGAAAAAGGGAAACAATTTCCTCCGACATCTGACCAGGATCCAGAACAACTGCTGAAGCAGGCAGAACAACGTCTGCTGAAGCATCAGCAGCCGGTCGTTGCACTAATGCTGACACAGTAGCTGTGAGTTGTCTCAGCATTGAGCGGGTAGAAGTACTACAGTGGCGATGGCGTCGCTCACCAGCCGAAAAGCTAGACGAAGAAGCGAACCCATCCGAGGACAGGGAGCTTTAAATAAAATAACGCCGTTTCTTCTTTCTATCTCGTCTGCCCCGGTCAGATTGACGAGCTGGGCAAGACGACTTGCGCTCTGAAGAGCCACAGTCAGTCTTGGGTGTGGAAGAGGCCATGTTTTTAGGTCTCGCTTCAGAAACCCGAGCCCCGGAGGGAGCAGTTTGAGTGGCAGGGTCCAAGGTACCGGAAGCTAGAGGCCCGGAAGGCATAGCCCCGGGACGCTTACGTGGTGTATGTTTATCCTTCCTGGGCTTTTTAATGCTTGGGTTAGAGACTGGAGGCCCCGGAGGGTCAGCCTTAACAAGCAAGCCTGAAGTGCTGGGGGCCAGAGGCCCGGAAAGCGTGTCCCCAGCAAGGGCATTATCATTATGCATAGGGACTGGAGGCCCGAGAGGCGCAGCCCTAGCATTAACATCGGAAATGTTACCAGGAGCCAGAGGCACGGAAAGCATGTCCCTGGTAAAGGAAACAGGAATATCTCTCCCTGTGGAATCTGCAGAGGGAGAGTGAGGCCGAAGTCGTGCCACTCGAAGTTTATCTTACGAGCGAAGAAAACGAAAACGGTAAAGATAAATAAATAATAAAGACGATACAAACTTTGTATACGCTTGTCCTTATAAAACTTTACAAAAAAACAGAGAATCTAAAAGCTTATAAAATACGTTTGAAGACGGAAATCCAAACACGTCAGTTCAGGTCGAACACTAGAGAAAAGGAGGTCGAGTTATCCAACACATGGGGACAGGCATAGGGAATGTATGGGCTCTTGAGGGCGCTATTGTGGTGTGGTAAAAAGCAATCTAGTGAAAGCCTATGGCTAGGGCAAAGGACTCATCACAGGAATCACCCTTTTCCAGTTATCAAGCTTGCTGCCATGAATCCTCACGCGCAGTCGTGCACGCTGCCCCCGAATCATTGCGCACGCCTCGCAATGCAAGCTGCCACACGTAGATTTGCGCGCACACGTAGATTCGCGCGCACACACGCGCTCATTCAACCTAAATAAACTAATATTTACAGTGAGTTTCCCTTGTGGTTGATTAAGTTACGTTTTTAATGATATTTAGAAAAAAATGAGTTGTAAAGCTGCTTATAATTACCCCGATATCCCATGCTGACCCCACAGTAGGCTGGATACTGTCTCGACTAAATGGCAATCGTCCATCTGTCTCATCTAAGCATAAAGTATTGTCATCACAAGACCTTTGCCCAAAATCAGGCTCATGTGTTTTGAAGATTGAAGACTTCATTCTGTGGGGTGCAAATCTTTCAGTGTTACCACGATGATTAGAAGCTTGAAGAAGCATATTATCCACAGCATCGCAAGGATTACCGTATTGGTAGGATGACACATTCGAAATTGTTGCATTACATGTAGCTGTCAATGGTCGACCATAACCACTACTTTCCACATAATCTTCCTCATTCTCTAACAAAACAGGTGAGGGTGTTCCTGAGGGTAAAACAAAAATATATATACACATTAAACACTAATAGTCATGTATGTCCACCTGAAACAAATTCAGGGCCCAATTTCACACAGCTGCTTAAAAACAGTAGTTTTGGGACACAATAACCTTTTAACTCTTACTTTAAGCAAACGAATGACATCACAATTCAAATCCACGATGAATGGAACAAGGTTTTGGGTGCAAATATTATATATCAACTGTGCCATTCAAACAAAAAATAGTGTGTTGACGAACACAAATGCCCTACTGGCATTTACCTTATTCATCTGAAAAATTTCTATTGTTTGAGCCATAACAACCTTGACATTTGAGCTACATGTAGGGGGTCAAAAACCAAGCTTCTGGGGGATCCCAAGACCAATCTTCACATCAATTTTAGAGCTGGACCCTCCTTTGTTTAACTCTTTGTGATAGCAACCATGGTGGACCACAATGCTTTTCTTTGTAATAGCAACCGTGGACCTATTGTCCCTTTTATTATAGGTGCCCGGTTTGAATGTGGATACAAACCCACCCCAGCACACATGGAAGGACATGTCGGAAACGGTATAAAAATTAGCAATCACATCCTGACATTATTGTTTTTGAAAAATCATAATCAAAAGATAAAAGTCTACTAATTTAGTTTAATAAATTATGCTATTATAATTTGAATCGTTGCATAGTCTGTGAAAGGTTTATTTATGCAAACTTTTTATAATTGTTTATTATGTTAGTTTTTGAATGATTCATTTTGTTCCACTTTTATTTTTTACCTGCCATTCAAAATCTGGTATTACATGTAAGCGCTATATAAATGCATGTTATTATTATTATTATTTTCCACAACCCCAAAACACCTAGATATTGTAATTAGACAATCACTACATTTCTTTAAGGTCAGCGTTAGCACCATGTGTAAATCTATGGTGCGTTTGATTAGCTTTCCTAGATCGACCCCGATCTGCCCCGGTACGTTTGCATAGCTTTGACGTCATTCCATACTTGGGGCTGGCCCAAGATGCATGACGTCACCACGAGAGGGTGAGTGATCGTTCTATTAGCTCTTGTCAGGGGCTCACCCGAGTGATCACTGCGGGGTCGACCCAGGGAAGCTAATGTAACGCACCTTATATTGAATATTGTTGATTCTGAAAAAAAAAACATCTTAATCTGGCGCTGACTAAGCTGCAGCCGTTATGATGATCACGCTCTGATTTTCTCGAAGTTCTTATGTGTGTTGGTGTTTCTGATTGGTAAAATATTTCAACTGCTGCCACATAAAGACTTCCTGCTCACACAGGTAACTTTTTCTTGAGTGATTGGCTTACCAAAAAGAGTGAAATTCCATGATGTTTTTGGGACTTGTCGCTGTGATTTGTGTGTACTCGCATCTGTATGCACAAATGCTCCAGCGCACTTGAATTATCAGAATCAACGCATTCATATGTTAATGACTGCATCAATAGGAAGATCTCAAAAGCCACTGAAAAGGTCATTCATGCATTTGTTACAATGGCGATGCTCTTCTCTACAGTCTTCCTAACAACCAGATTTCCCGTCTTCAACGCCTCCAAAATACTGCTGCCCGCATTGTGACAATGTCTAAGAAATCCTGTTCCATCACCCCCATTCTGAAACAACTACACTGGCTCCCTATCTCTCAACAAATCATCTTCAAGCTGATGCTCATTGTCTACAAAGCACTTAATGGCAAGGCTCCCCTCTATATTTCTGAACTTCTCCAAGTTTACACTCCATCAAGAAATCTTCGATCAAGTTCCATGCTTCTTCTCATTGAACCCAAGTCTCAACACTCATGGGGAGACAGGTCTCTTTTTTTCAGCTGCGCCACGCATCTTGAACTCTCTACCACTTAATCTTAGAACTTGTCTTTGTACCACTACATGCAAATCTCTTCTCATAACTTATCTTATGTCACAGGTTTTCAAGGACTAATATTTGTTGTGTCTGTTTTTCTTTGTATTGTTTTGTTTGTTGTTGATTTTACTACGCCTTGAACATCCAGCAGGGTGGATACGTGCGCGTTACAAGTCTTATTATTATTATTATTATTATTAAACATGAATATTCCGGCAGCTCTGCGGAGAGACCGGTCGGCTATTGTGAGGTCCAGATTTTAAATATATCAATAAGCATGATTGGCATGGCGGCTCCGCGGACTTACAGACCGGCAGAACCGCTGAGGAACACAGGTGGTGAACAATGGCTTTTGACCTTTGCAGGGCAAAACGCTAAGTTTGGGAATTTGCTTTTTTATTACGGGAAGATGGGACCGGGTAATGTGTTTATTCAAGGGAAGATCCGGGAACTTATGGCAAAGATCATAGGGGAAGACGGGGCGTGTATGATGCAACAAAACTGAAAATTGACTTCACCAATCTTTAATTTTAAGCAAACGTGACGTTTTGACCCTATTCTCGAAAGTTGACTCGTCACACCACTCACTAATTTTTGCACCATATTCACTCATTTATCGAACAAGGCCGATAATGTAGTGAACGTTTTGAGTTGTTCAGCCGGGACTCAACATTATGCTTTAAAAAAATATTATCCAGTTCTGTGCCTCTTGAATGCCTGTTGAATGCCTCTGGAATAGATGTTGATTTTCAAAGTCGCTGATTTGATTGTATATTGACTATAATAAATGTTTACACATTATGCGCGCGATTATCACGTGAGCAGGAAGGTCTGCTGGCACATCCAATGTGCATGGTGCAATGGTCTTGTCGGTGCAGCCTGTCCGCTTCCAGGACAATGGTATTCATGAGCCGAGAATATTTTATTAAGAACCTTTAGATTCATGTTATAACGTATAGCCTTAAGTCAAGGCACATCGCTGCGTCGCCACTCTCTCTGGTCGTTTTTCTTGAGTGACATTCAGGGCAGTGAGTGCAATCTGGGTGCCGCGTGCGCCTTGTGGTTTTTCCAAGCGTCAACACCATAGTTTTGGGCTCCTCGACTCGTGCAGACAACATTGGTGATGACTTGAAGCGTGCGTAAAGCCTCAGCATGACGTAGTCACGTACCAGTCGATATCGTGGATGCAAAATCTAAAGCTGCGTGTTGTCTGCACGACGTGTCGTATGAGGTGCCAAGCGTAAACTTATTATTTAATGCAATTATTTACATCAAACTAACCTAATTTTGGGGTGCTGAATCCGAAAATCGGGGATACCAAGCCGAATTTTGAGATTAAAGGTGTCTTATCGACAAATTAAACAAAAACAATTAAAAGTATAAATAATGCAAAACATATCTGTGTTTGTAAATCAATGTTACTGAAGAAAGATCATTTAACATTACTTGACCTTGTTTAGGACTAACTGGATCCAAACAATAAGTTAATTGCGTGAATGCATTGATTAAAGGAACATTTTTGTCAGAATAGTTTGACATGCTTGGAGTGCGAAAATCAAGCAACATTTTTAAGTGTTTCAGTTTGATGTCACTATATATCCTATAAATATCCCAATGTATAGACACAAATGTTATGTAGTAATTAGGCTACCTTCCCTGTCCTTAAAGGGACATTTCTTCTCATTTGATGTTTCGCAGAGGTACCTCAATAACTGGTACAGATGGTGTAGATACCATTTTGTACAGAGGTGTTTTAATTTCGCATGTTAAATAAAAATATATATTAAGGCTTACATGAGAAAAAGAAAAAAATGCAACTGTTACAGATGTGTTTTTTGTAAATAAGTCACTCATGTAGGCCTACCCAAATTCTCAGCGATGTATACATGCATCAAACAGCAACCCCTGTTGCTAATAACTTTATTTGTTCCATTTAACCCTGTACCATTGGTGATACAGTCCATGCCATCACCACACACAGAACGTACACGTATACACACAAACTGCAACATTTTCAACATTGATGCAAAACATATCTTGCTATTTGTAAACTATGTGACACTATCTTTTAGAACAAATTGTTCACAAGAAAGAAGTGTATACATTACTGATTCTTTTCATATAAGTTTTGCCAGTTAAACCTTCAAATGAGTACATGAAATTACCGTTTCAGAATAGTGTGTTTGTAGAGTTACGGAACTTTGTGAAGCATCAACGGCTGTTTTGAAGCTGTAAAAAATATTCCATTGGTCAAAGTTCTGAACCAAAATGACATTGGTAAGTCCATTCACAAAATTTGTTAGAACTTAGAGCAGTGTTTTGGTCAGGACTCAAGATGTACATTTGCCAAATCCGTTTTGTAAGCATTTGGTCATTGGGTTACTGAGATTTTTTAACAAAAGAGCCCTCATGTGCAGATGAATCGGGTACATTTTTAGGAGTTTCTCCATATAAAATTTACCAAACTTGACGTACAAACCCTCAAAATAACAGGGTAAAAGGTTTTCTAAAACTGAAATAAGTGAGAGAAAATGAAGGACCAATAAAATTACTGTTTTTATTTGTTTGTATATGAATACAGTATCAAATTGATGTTTTATCAGGGAACTTATTTTCAATAAAATTTTACAGAAATTAACTTTGTCCTTAGATTGTTCCAGCCCTGCATACCAACTGGCACGTCTTTTTATCTGCTGTTTATCAGAACTTCTTCCTTTTCAGTCAGATAAACTCCGCGGCAATAAGTGGCTCTTATTATGAGTTCTTTAAAGTCACCTGGAAGTGGTATTTTGTCAAGATAAAGCTTTTATCACTAAAATGTGTGGTTTGATGAGTAGAATATGAATAAACAGTTAACTAAGGTTCAACAAATTTAGTTTCCATTTTATTAAAAAATTTAAAAGTAGGCCCAACCCGATAGGACGCTGTTCGTGACGTCAATCGAGGCGTGATATTTGAAGCACGGCGGCTCAAAGTGTTTGCTGCACAGCGCTGGAAAAGACGTCGGACCGGACCACTTTGCAAACTGACCCCATTTTTAGTTGTTTTGCTGCCTCAAGCAGCAATACAACAGCAGCATTATCTCAGACATTACTACCCAGGGCATGCAGTCATTCAAATGTAGAGTAAATAAATACCTTAAGTAACGTCCTGTTTTACGGCAATTATGATTGCAGTGTGATGCTAGTTGTTGTGTCTCTCATCACTTTCTAGTGAGTGAGGCATAGTCCAATAACCATTATCTCCTTTCTTTTCTTCTTGTTTTTTTTATCGTGGAATGGTATGTTGAAACAAGCTCTTAGCTATCCCTATGGGATATTATGCTTGTCTTTTCAGGGGGCACTCCTTAAACATGTGTTCAATGTTCGATCGAGGCAAAGTCTGCCTCGATTGACATCACAAAAGGGGTAGGCGGAGTCACCCCCAAACAAATTTATCTATTTCTTAAACATATAAATCGTTCCAAACAATTACTCAAAAAATTATTTTATTGTTCATTAACATATACTCTAATGTTTGAATAAAAAAAAAAAAAAAATCTATTTCCAGGTGACTTTAAGAATGGTACCACTTTCATACGAGCCTTTTTAGTCGGATATCTCCTCTGCTATTAGCAGCGGTGATTATTGTTGAGGAAGAGATCAGACTCTTTCAAGCCTTTGGTCGAGTAAATCCGCGGCTATCAGTGACTATGTATTTGTTGAGGAAGGAACAAAAATACCGCTGCTTGACTATTATCCGCATGTATTTGAAATGTACCAAACGTGCTCAACACAATAAAATAAGTGTGTAATTATAGCAGTGTGCTATATTTTTAGTTGACTAAGTAATCCTTATAGTCATCTTAGCGGGGAAACACTAAGTGCAGTGAATAAAGTTAACACAGTGAAAAAGCCGATTGAATTAAAACTGTGCGCGAGAGGGAAAAAATAATCCACATTTATACGGATAATGCGTACTTTGTCTTTATCCTGGTCGCTCGATCAACACTAACATAACATGAAACAAATTACCTACATATCATGCCAAGTACCATCATTGCCAAGTATACCCTCCCCCAATGGAGCTCAACTCCGGAAACAAACACCAAATATTATGCTTCGTTTAGTTGGAGAACGAAAGACAGAAGGTGAGGAGGGGAGGCGACGTTTTGCAACCATGTTGTTCACGCTCAACAATTTTTTCAAAAGACAACAAATGACACTATTCCATACCGATTATACATACAGTTTCCAATCCAATTCTACAAAATGATTATTACATGTACCTCTGTCTTTAAGAATACCTCCCTTATCCCAAATAACATTTCGCAACATTTGTATACTAGAATCCCGCTAGTTATAGCTATAGATGTATTGGCCTATAGATTTTCCCTCATGACCTGACCTGCTGATTATGGCTTTTAGTTTTTCTGCACCTTGGATAACAAAATAAAGGTACAACATACCTTAGTCAATATCAGTTTTTCCCTACAAAGACTTACCTGATGAGTTAATGTTTCCTCTTGGATCTGTGCTGGCAGGGTTTGCAGATTGGCCAGGTATATTAAGTATTTTTCTGCATGACAACGACTCGTTTCTTAAAGACTCATCTGTAGGATGATTTATTTCTGTTTGATGATCATCAACACTATTCAATACAAGGTGTGAAATAGAAACAATTGTTTTATATAAACAAAAGTATATACTTTTAAACTTACAAACTTGAATTGCCGATTACGCAATAGTTGAAAATCCAATACCAACAATACTCTTGTCAAGTACATATAAAGCGCTTCTCTATCTCCCTACACTGGTCATCATTTATTTTAAACTGCAAGTAACCCCTCTTTTGTTGGACAAAAGAGAGCGCTGTTGGGAATTCCCCAAAAACGTTCGCGCCATATGATTTATACAAATTTTAAACGTTGTTTTATTGTTATTTAGAGTGTCATGGCCGAGAGGTTAAGAGCATCAGATTCAAGTTCTGGTGCGTTTTCACCGGAGTGTGGGTTCGAATCCCGGTCGTGACACTTGTGTCCTTGAGCAAGATACTTTACTATAATTGCTTCTCTTCACCCAAGGGAATAAATGGGTACCTGCGAGGGTAGAGGTTGATATTGTGAATGAAAAAGCCTTTGGAGCGATATAAACTGTTGCCCAGGTTGTATACTCCCAAGGGAGCTGAGAAACATTAAAAAGGGATGTTATTGGCCCTATGACCAGGGCACTAATGTAAAGCGCTTAGAGAATTAAGTGTTAGTTATTAGGCGCTATATAAATCGAAAGTTATTATTATTATTTTTTAATACCCGATGACGTCATTATGACGTAATTAGGCCTGTGGTGTCTTGATACTAAGGTTCAACTATCTGTTGAGTTTCAAGGTTCAAATCGATCTTGTTCTTGAGTTATGCCGTAGATAAGCTCAAAAGTTGTTTTTTTTATGAAAAAATATGAAGATGAAGTTTGACCCAGGGTAAAGACGATTTTGGCGTTAACTTTTTTAAATGTTGCCCAAGTCTTTATCTATTCGATGCCTAGGTATGAACATCATAGCTTTTATATTTGTTGAGATACAGCAACAAGCAACTTTAAAAACCTTGTCATGACATCATCAATGACGTGATCCTTAAAAACAAATGGTGGTTTCATCTACTCACTATTGCCTATGTACATAGTAAGTTTTAAGTTTGTTCAAGCTTTACTTTTGTTTAAAAGCTCAAAAGTTGTTTTTTTATGGAAAAAACACAAATGCGAAGTTTGACCTAGGGTAACGACCCGGAAGTTAAGGTCGTACGATTTTGGCGTAAACTTTTAAAATGTTGCCCAAGTCTTTATCTATCTGATGCTTAAGTATGATCATAGCTTTAATATTCGTTGAGATATAGCGAAAAGCAAATGTCGTTTTTTAACTTTAAAAACCTTGCCATGATGTCATCAATGACGTCATCATTCCCAAAAAGTGGCAGTTTCATCTACTCACTATTGCCTATGTACATAGTAAGTTTTAAGTTTGTACAAGCTTTACTTTTGTTTAAAATTGCTGGAGAAGGTTTGCAGGGAAAGAAGAGCGTGCGAAACTAGACATAGAATTTTTGTTTATTACAAAAACACGGTGATTGGTTGAACGTTATGTGATGACGTAGTTCAAAAACATTGAACCATAAAGATGACTTTTTATGCAATGTGTCATTTTTTTTATAGTTAAACTAGTATCACACTTTTTAACAACTTCTTGTTTCTTCACAAATGCAATATGTTTGTGTGAGATTGGCATCAGGTTTTATTTTGCAACTTATGGAAGCCTTTTAAAAATTTCGCTATCCCTGCATGGGATGCTGTACACAGATTTGATGATCATCAGCGCCCTCTTTTGTTGGACAAAAGAGAGCGCTGTTGGATGCTGTACACAGATTTGATGATCATCAGCGCCCTCTTTTGTTGGACAAAAGAGAGCGCTGTTGGGAATTCCCCCCAAAACGTTCGCACCATAAGACTTTAACAAAATTTTAAACGTTGTTTTATTATTATTTAATACCCGATGACGTCATTATGACGTAATTAGGCCTGCGGTGTCTTGATACTAAGGTTCAACTATCTGTTGAGTTTCACAATTCAAATCGATCTCAATCTATTACTTTTGTTTAAAAGCTCAAAAGTTGTATTTTGATGAAAAAAAACCACAGAGACGAACTTTGACCCAGGGTAACAACCCGGAAGTTAAGATCGTACGATTTTGGGGTTAACTTTTCAAATGTTGCTAAAGTCTTTATCTATCCGAAGCCAAAGTATGAACTTCATAGCTTTTATATTAGTTGAGACACAGCAACAAGCAAATGGTCATTTTTCAACATTAAAAACCTTGCGGTGACGTCATCAATGAGGTCATCATTCCAAAAAAGTGGCGGTTTCATCTACTCACTATTGTCTATGTACATTGAAGTTTTAGGTTTGTACAAGCTTTACTTTTGTTTTAAAGCTCAAAAGTTGTTTTTTGATGAAAAAATGCGAAGGCGAAGTTTGACCCAGGGTAACAACGGAAGTTAAGGTCATACGTTTTTGGCGTAAACTTTTCAAATGTTGCCCAAGTCTTTATCTATCGGATGCCCAAGTATGAACATCATAGCTTTAATATTCGTTGAGATACAGCGAAAAGCATAAGTTGTTGTTCAACTTTAATAACCCTGTCATGACGTCATCATTACCAAAAAGTCGCGGTTTCATCTACTCACTAGTGCCTATGTACATAGTAAGTTTTAAGTTTGTACAAGCTTTACTTTTGTTTAAAAGCTCAAAAGTTGTTTTTTGATGAAAAAATGCGAAGGCAAACTTTGACCCATGGTAACGATTTGGCGATTCGGCTGTTAGCCGAATACCTAAAAAAACAAAAAAAACACAACAGCAACAATAGTTGTTCGGCTGTTAGCCGAACACCTAAAAAAAAAAACATCACAATAACAATAGTTGTTCGGCTGTTGACCGAACACCTAACAATAACAATAGTTGTTCGGCTGTTAGCCGAACACCTAAAAAACATAACAATAACAATAGTTGATCGGCTGTTAGCCGAACACCTAAAAAACATAACAATAACAATAGTTGATCGGCTGTTAGCCGAACACCTAAAAAACCCATGACAATAACAATAGTTGTTCGGCCTATTCGAAATCTTTAGTGTTTTGAATACCATGTGCTGACAGTTAACATGCAGTTTGAACCATTGTTCCAAAGATTTCATTAATCTTTGTGTCTTGATACTAAGGTTCAATACAACTCTCTATCGAGTTTCAACGTTAAAACAATCTCAACCTTGAGTTATTCTGTAAATAAGCTCAAAAGTTGTTTTTGATGAAAAAAATACAGAGGCGAACTTTGACCCAGGGTAAGGACTCGGAAGTTAGGGTCGTACAATTTTGATGTTAACTAAAATAGCTAATTGATAAAAAAATACGAAGGCGAACTTTGACCCAGGGTAACGACCACGGAAGTTAAAGTCATGTGATTTTGGCGTTAACTTTTCAAATGTTGCCCAAGTCTTTATCTATCTGATGCCTAAGTATGAACATCATAGCTTTTATATTTGTTGAGATACAGCAACAGGCAAATGGTAATTTTTCAACATTAAAAACTTTGTCATGATGTCATCAATGACGTCATCGTTCCAAAAAAGTGGCGGCTTCATCTACTCACTATTGTGTATGTGCATAGTAAGTTTCAAGTTGGTACAAGCTTTACTTTTGTTTAAAATTGCTGGAGAAGGTTCGGAGAGAAAGAAGAAGACGTGGAAAAAAAAAAACCCCAAAACCATAACAATAACAATAGTTGTCCGGCTGCTGGCCGAACACCTTATAACTTGCATTCTTTGAGCAGCACCAACATGCACATGATAACATCAACATAACATGGTTTGGAGACTAAGACCATTACAAACATGTTACTGAATTGTGAAAGACAGGCACTTTGTTTTTGTTGATAATAAGCATATGAACAGAAAAAGAAAATACCTTTGATCTCGGAGAGCAATGTGTTGTTTGAGTTCCATTAACTCATGGTGATCTTCACTTGTTAATCCATCATCTACGCCTCGTGAAAATAGTTTGTCCACATTAGCTCTTTCTGATGTTTTATTCTGAGAGCTAACCTGACGATTCAATGCAGATAGCATACGACGACTCTTAGCACGATACCTTTTATTTAGAATATTCAAAATATAAAAAATAAGGGACATCCTTAGTAAAAATGTATGGTGAATTCCGGCCAACAGTCAACCAACTCTCTTAGTTGCCAAAACTGGCTGTCCCAAGTGGATACATGCTTCTCTGCATTAATGACGAGGCAGGTTTGGTTCTAGCCTTTATAATATGTTAACTCTGTTAACATACATGTATCACCTCAGAAAGGGCCACAGATTCAAGATACATGCTTTAGTCAGAGTTTGTTCAATCATAGCACCTGGGCCCAATTTCATGGAGCTGCTTAAGCGCAAAATTTTGCTTGAAGGCACTGGACCAGCGTTGTAGCCACCGTGGGCGGGCCCGCCCAGCACTGACAATTTCCGCCCAGCACTCGGGCTGTAAAGCAGACTACCGCCCACCACAAAATTACCCAGAAATATTATACAAAATTAAAATAACTTCCGATATTGATCACATCGCAAGATTAAAATGTTTTGTTTTCCATGTTTTGTAATTTTGAATGCAAATTGTAATTCTTTTTTGAGAAGGAAAAATAAAATAAAAAATACAAATGTATTCACATGATACTTGTTTCTTGTGTTTTCTTCGTGAAGACATGTACGGACGTACAAACGTGGGCTGGATGCATGTCAAAAAGAAATGAATTATCAGCCTCGAACCCATGATAAATTTCGTAACGTCGGACAATATAGTGGGGTCGATCGCAAGGCACGATGGTCAGGAACAAGGTACGAGATAGTTGCAAAAGCAATAGTCGGGTTGCCTTGCGACACACAGAAAAATTACACGCTAAATGTAACCGTCCGTTTCATAACACAAAATTTGAGTTATGGGATCCAAAATATTGCGTCTTCCATCACCATGGCATCGATTGAATTGCGGTGCAATCACCCCGAAATAACCCCCCAAAACACAATATAACAAAACAAAATCAGGAAGAAACTAATCTTACATTACACAGTAAAATTATAATCTTTTTGTTCATCCAGGGTTTCCTAAACTTGTCAAGTTTGTACAACGAAGCCTAAACAAGTAGTCTACTCTGTAGTTCTTCGTAAACACGCTAACACTGCTCCAATTTTACCACGCTGTTGACAGATTGTGAATGCCTGTTACCAACGACGACATTGTTGTATGATTCTAGCTTGCGCACCAACGTTGGTTACCACTGCAATTTTCAGGGAATGCCCCATTCTGTCGCGCATGGGCAGATACGTTGAGTCTTTAATCTCAAGGCGTTTGTAACTTATTTTGTATGCTGTCACAAAATTTTACTAATAGAGGCGCATGCTCTCACACTATCGCATAGCCGTCTAGCGTTCAGTGTTACTTGCATTGTTTGTCGCACGCAGAGTAACAAAGACTACAGGTCTATAAATTGAAAACGATGTCTGTGCATTGTTTGTTTTGTGTGATCGCGAGCCATGCAGTCAGTGTTTCGTGGTATCTTTGAGTGATTCTTTTTAATGTAATAATCCCTGTTAGTCCTTATGCAACATAAGATATAAAATAAGTTTGCGGTGGGTTCAAACTTAAAAATGTGTGGCCTGTTTGATTAAAAATATACGGTGGCCATCTTGAAAAAAAAAATAAAAAAAAAAACCCTCATCCTCCTCTTTTTGCATGGTCATGACACATGCTGCATGCGCTCGACATCTCTGGACTTTGCCAACTTTCAAATCAAAATGCCCACCACTAAACATGCTAAAATTGCCCTGGCTACAATACTGCACTGCACACTATTGGTAATTGTCAAAGACTAGTCTTCTCACCTGGTGTATCTCAACATATGCATAAAATAACAAACCTGTGAAAATTTGGGCTCGATTGGTCGTCAAAGTTGCGAGATAATAATGAAAGAAAAAAAACACCCTTGTCACACGGAATTGTGTGCTTTCAGTCCTAGCCACGAAATGGGACCTCTCTATCGGAGCATGCCTCAGTCAAAGGGCGGGCGGCGGCGTCGTGCATGCTCTAGCAAGTGCTTTGTCTTTAATTAATCCAGTGCGAACACGGCTTATGACTTGGAGTAGGGAACAGCAGACAGCCGTTCTACTCCATATGTTTTAAGAGAAACTATAAATATAAATATTAATAGTAAACTTGAGGGTACAACCATGAGTAAAATCTCTTTTGAAGGAGTGGTGGCTCTGAAAAGTATACTCAAACAGTATACTCTGCTCGTCTTCAGGAGAATGTAGCAGAGTATACTGTTCGAAACGTCGATACCAAATCAGCTCTTTTCAGTACCACCACTCCTTCAAAAGAGATTTTACTCATGGTTGTACCCGCAAGACACTATTATAATACTTTATTTATAGTTTCTCTTATTCTCCACACCATTCAAAGTTTCAAACAGCATTCCATATGTTTTGCTAGTCCCCTGAAAAGCTGAAGAATGACTCCAGGACAAGGGACCTCCACGGACGGAGTGACGCGTTATTTGGATCACAGGGAGAAAAACTGCAATTCTATCAGGAGGATTAAAAAAACTATTAAAGTAATAACTCAAGGAAGATTCCAAGGTAAATACCGTTATTCCAACTACTGTAAACTACTACATACTAATATTAATGATGATGTACAATAAAAAAGGTTTATACTTAACTCATACAAAATATTCTTGAAATGAGAGTGTTAAAAAAAAACATCTACACGACACCTGTCACAGGAAAATAAAGGATAAAAGATTTTGGAGTCGCATCAATGGTTATGCCCCGAGAGGGTTGATTAACACTTTTAACCAATACAGTAGATTGCCTATTAAATCATGCAGTAGTAGTGCTATTCGGGTAAGTGAATGAAGTAGACACTAAAAATAATACAGTTTGTAAAAATGTGTGTAAAATTGAGGGCTCGCATTACTCATGAAGTCTGGACCCGAGAGCAAGAAGTCTTTCTCATACTGTACCTCCTGCCTTTACACATGGCATGTACATGTACTATCACATGTTTAGAATGACATCTTGCTCTCGATGGATAACCAACAACTTGTCATTCTTGTCATGCTAGATCTCTCAGCCGCATTTGACACTGTAGACCATGGTGTGCTTCTCCAAAGGCTGTCACAGGACATTGGCATCACAGTCACTGGCATGGTTCACTTCATACTTACACAACAGATCTCAGTCTGTCCATATCCAGTAAGAGGCCTCATCTGGTGAGAGTCTTCTGGCTTATGGTGTTCCACAGGGCTCTGTACTGGGACCACAACTATTCTCCATCTACACAGCTCCAATTTCCAACATTATTCGCAATCATGGGCTGAGCCATTACTCCCATGCTGATGACTTGCAAATCTACCTCTCATTCAAACCTTGCCAACGACACCTCACTTCCGCCATTACCAGTATGGAATAAGAGTCTTGATGCGCTCAAATTTTCTCTAGTTTAACAACGTAAAGACCGAGGTGACTATTTTTTGATCTGCCCAGCAGCTCAGGAAGGTCAAAATTGAGAATCTGTATATTGGCTATACACTGGTCATTCCGTCTTCCATTCCGGGTACATTTTGGCAAACACATGACCCATGAGGAGCATGTCACTTCAGTCTCCCAGGCTGCAATCTTCCATCTGCGTAACATAACCCAGATTAGGAGATACCTAACACCTGGTGCAACAGAGCAGACAGTGCATGCTTTTGTCACAAGCAGGCTCGACATGGGAAACGCTCTCCTGCATGGTCTACCAAAGTAACAACTGCTGAGGCTCCAAAAACTTCAGAATTGGGCTACTCATCTGGTAGTACATGTATGTGCCAAGAAATGTGATCATGCGACACCAATCTTGAAGAGTCTTCACTGGCTACCAGTTGAGTCAAGATCTCAATTTAAGATCCTCCTACTTATGTTTCACTACCTCAATGTTCAGCCCCTTCATATCTCACTGACCTACATTGTCCATCAAAGAACCTGTCAGAAATCTGCGTTCCTGTTCCCAAACTTCAATTTTTCACATTCAAAGAACTAAACCCAGTTGGGGGATCCAGCCTTTTCTATCGCAGCACCAAGGATGTGGAATCATCATCCTAAGAACATCAGGCAATCTACTTCATTAGCATATTTCAAAACTTTGCTTTCATGTAAATCTCACCTTTTTTTCAAAAAGCCTACTGTACAGCACTATGAGCAACTTCTTATTGATTTAGCGCCTTATAAATTAAAAGATTAATTGAAAGGGAGGGCAAGGGCGTCGATCGCTACTGAAAAGTGGGGGGGGGGGGGGGGAACGGGCGAGCAAGTCTTTTAAAAAATCTTAATTATTTGCACCCGATACCATTACTTTAACACTTAAATCCTGTGTTCCCTATTTTTTGATTGACCAGGAGGCGAGTAAAAGGGGGTAATAATTTAAAAAAAAAACATCACCCGAAAAGGAGTTTGGGAATGGAATTACCTTATGTAAACCTAAAACTGAGATTCTACCAAATACAAACATCGTATAATGCGCAGTCCTTTTTAATGTAACAACATTGCGACAAATTTATGTTTTTGTTCCATTTCGTTTTCTTTTATATTGAGATTTTTTTGTTTTTAGAAAACAAATTAAAACCCCCGAACTTACCTTAAAATTTACCAAAGATTCTACCGCGTGTGTCGGCTGACTTGAGCAGAAATTCCTGTGCAATGGCTTGAGGTTTTACCGTTGCCAGTCGGTCTCGGTGTACGTGGCAGACCATAAGATGGTTCAGACGACTTCTGCTACCTGGGATGCAACGTTGCAGATAGCCGAAGTGCCATTCAGCGACGACGGCAGCTGGCATGGGTCGCCGCTCGTAAACTCACACCTGTGTGGGATGGAGTAGCCAGCGATAAAGCCAAAATGCAGCTCTTCAAGTCCACGGTCAAGGCAGTGCTTTTGTATAGCTGTGAAGCTCTAGCGATCACCGACACCATGGCCAAGAATCTCGACGCGTCTCACCGTGCTCTCATGCGTTATAGCCTCGGTGTGCACTTTCCAGTACGGCTGTCCAACAAAGACTTGTACTCTCGCACATGCATAACACCTGCCACAACAACCCTGCTGAGAAGTCGTCTTCGTTTGATCGGCCATGCTCTTCGGAGACCTGAGGTGCCTCTTGCTACTTTCGTAAATCCACAAAACCAGCCATCTGAACCCTTTCGACAGGGTGGAAGCCTCCGCTGCACCTACATATCACAGCTAATAGACGACCTCAACGCCATCGGCCTACAACACGATCAAGCTTTTCAAGCTGCCCTGGATCGGCCTGGATTGCAGTGATGAATTTCTAACATTGGACAAACCCAAGGTCACAACGTCTCGAGTCGAGTTCGGCCCGAGTAGCGTCACATGGGCTCTGCAGTAAAAGTAACTTGCCAGCGATTGAATTTTCTTGATCTCTGCTTGACATCCTTTGTATTTTCCAGACATGTTCCTTGCCCCGTCATACATTTGTGCTCTTAAGGTGTTGTAAGGCAGTTGCAGCCGTAACAGCGCATCCTGCAGCATCTTTGAAAGTGATTCCCTAGTTGTTGAGGAAACCTGGTAGAGGCCTAACATTTCCTCCTGAACAACAAACGAGTCATCAACATAGCGCATGCAAACACTCTCCTGTTCATTGCCCTGAATGTCTGGCGTTCCATCAATTATGATTCCAAACTGAGTGGACATTTTGTTCACATCACTACAGATATCCCTCAAAACAGTATGGCCCATTAGTTGCAAAATTTCGTTCTGAACTTCGCCACCTGTAAAAGTAGTCTTTCTTGTCAGCCATCTCTTCAGATTGTCATCATCATCAGCCCGCAACTGCAACAATTTCTGGAAGTTACCATCAAACAAATCTTTTCCTCTAATGGCAAGACCCTGTTGGGCTAAAAACTGCAATGTGGTATTAATGATCTTTAGAAGAGCTGATCGTGCAGTATGTTGTTCTTCTCAAAGTTTGGAGTCAAGTTGCACATTGATGTCAGGTTGAATTCTTCAAAATTTTTGATTTTCAGAAGCAAGGTTGTGAGTGGTTGACATTTCACATTTTCTAAATTTCTCTGTGCCCTTCTTCCAGTTAAGAAATCCCTTTGACACAAAAGCCTCCTCTGAACAGCGGGCAAGCCGAGTAAGAATTTGCCGAGTAGCACTAGCACACCAGTGGCAAAGTACCCCAACTATGCTCAGATCGAAATGAAGCCATGGGAAGTCTTTGAACCACTTATCATGCTTATGCTGAAACTTTAATTTACGGTTCTGGAGTGTTTGAACTGGGATGCAACTTACATCATCAGGTTGATAAGATTTATTGGGGAACTGCTCAGCAGTAGTCCCCATCTCAATGTTGGAGCATGCACCTTTTTCTTTCTCATTCTCATCGTCATCTAAGTTGTCGTCATCATGCTTTTCACTTTGGGCATCATGCTCATCTTGTTCCTGTTGGGACTTAGCTATTATTATTATTTTTTTATTATTTATAATATGAAATCAAGAAATTGATGTATATTTTTGTATTTTGTTGCATATTTCTAATGAAACAGTCAATCAAAAAGTGGGGGGGGACATCTGATTAGCTGTGTCCCGAAAAGTCGCAAATGGGTGTGTATTTTTGGTTTTTATTTCCGGTGGAAGTATTTTCTTTTCTTCCTTTGCCATTCACATTTTTTCCCCCTGCCAAAATAACTCTTTTATCTGGGATATTCGATGAGCGAGGTGAAAGATTTTGAACACATCTTATGCAATGATCTTATGACAACTCCCTTGTAATTGTGTAAACTTGCAACAATAACATATTAAGCATTTAAAACCTGTGGTCCAGGATAAAATATATCTCACGTTGTTCTTGGTCGCTCCGGCATTCAATGGTTTTCTAGTACTACACTTATATTTGAGAAACGCCGGATAGTAATGTTTTTTTACCCGCGATGTTTTTACTGAATATGCATGAAACCAGATACCGACCGACCCGATCGAATGTTGATCACCACGCGTTGCTTCCTTTCCACATTTTTCATTTTAGTCGGCTATGTTCAGGGATTAAAAGGTCTGCAACCCTACCCTTAACAAATTAAACATCACATTTATGCCCTGGTTAAATAAATAATTTCATTTTGGAACAGTAATCTGATAAAAATTATTATTATGCAGCACCACTGTGTAGGTTCTGGGTTTGCAGCCTCCTTATTCATGGAATTTGTCGCCCAGTGATGAAAAGTAGGTAGCACCGCCTATAATGTTCTCTTTTCAACCACGTCCGCAGCATTACTATTTAAAACAAAAACCTTTGCTGAATTATTGACCGATTTTTGCAGTTCATATTAATAGACGATACATTTATATGAATCAGAAGTGCTTAAAAAGTATGTTTTTCTTCTAAATTTATGCATAAAGAGGCTTGATTTTTCACCCCAAAAACGCCAGAAAGCTCAGAGCTCCATGGGGCTTCGCCCCTGGACCCACCAGGGGCCGAACCCCACCCAATAAATTGGTTCGAGCCCCCCCCCCCCCCCCCCCCAAAACAAAAAACCCACAACATAATCCTGGGTGCGCCGTTGAAAGGCAGTGGACACTATTGGTAATTACTCAAAATAATTGTTATCATAAAACCTTACTTGATTACGAGTAATGGGGAGAGCTCGATAGTATAAAACATTGTGAGAAGCAGCTCCCTTTGAAGTAATCCCCCCCCCCCACAATAGTGTGGGACGAGTCTATGATTGATACTTACCCAAATAGCCACTGCTTATGCATATTTCATAGCCGACAGGCTAATTTGCTAGAAAAATTGACAACCAGAGGGCGCCCTCTCGCGCCCACCATGCATGCTACGCAGTAGCTCCGCCAAATACGTCCTTCTTTTTCTCATCTTACAGGTAACCCTGAACACGAGCCGTTAGTGGGGAAGGAGGCTGGAAGGCTATTTGGGTAAGTATCAATCATAGACTCGTCCGACACTATTGTGGGGGGGGGGGAGTCTATTTCATTCACTTACCCAAATAGCCACTACTTATGCATAGAATAGCACCATAACATGGAGGTTGGGTAGGCAAGGCGCCTTTATGAAAAATCAGACTATAGTCGGCAAGTACCCAAGACTTAAAACTACAAACTGATAGGAAGTGCTTATAAGAATCGGGGAAAATTTGGGGGGCTCACCTCAAGCTCTGTCCTAGCGGTGCCTGGACGGGTCGCTTGCTTGGGGTTCCCTTCTGGGTTGGAGGCTGACAGCACTGCTCTCCCAAAAGCCCCTTGGTTCTGGAGCACATCACGCAGATAGAAGGTGGTGAAGGTTGATGGACCCTTCCAGCAAGCTGCTTGTGAGATCTCTGCAAAGGAAATCCCCTGAAGAACGCCCAGGATGTGGACACGGCACGGACATCGTGTGCACGTATGGGTCCCTGACTGCCTGTGTCCTAGTCTGACAGCCAGTCGGGGTTTGCTGACTTTATTGCTGATACAATCCACCATTTGATTGTATCTTTGGAGGCTGGACCATGCGGGGGAGTAGTCGAGATAAAAAGTTGGTCGCAGTTCCTTTTAAGTGGTTTTGTACGTTCCAGACACCATTTGAGGGAGCTAATGGGGCACCAGAGCCTGTCTGATCGGACAGATGATATAGAGGCAATTTCAGGAATGAAGATATCAGGCGGGGTAAAAACTGCTGTCTGATTCTTAGTAAGGAATGAAGCCTTGGGTACAAGGCGAACCCCTCCCGGTTCCCACCGGATATGTCCCGGTTGGATCGTAAGTGCCTGGATTTCACATCCCCTCCTAGCTGAAGCTGCAGCTATGAGGAAGGCCAGCTTGATTGAAAGTTGCAACAGTGAAGACCGGTGTGCCGGCTCATAGGGGACCGCTGCTAAGTTCTCTAGCACCCGCCCCAAGTCCCAGGATGGGACCAGCCTCTGTCTCGGGGGCCTTTCGTTAAACATGCCCCGAAGTATCTGTGTTAGCACGGGCCTCGATGAGATTGTGGAGCCATCGGAGAACCCTTCATGGACTGCCCCAATGGTCGATCTGTAATTCTTAATTGTTGTCAATTTCAGTTGGGAATTAAAGAGGTGAACCAGAAAATCTGACACCATCGCTAAAGATGCAGTGGTTGGATCCAAAGCGCGGTCGTCACACCACCGACTAAAATGTTGAAGTCGGTTGTCGTAAACCTTTCATGTGGAGAGGTGATGCCCCTTCGCTGCATATTGCACTGATAAAGAGCTGTGATGCGCTCCGTTGTGGGAAAGGCCACGCCGTCGACGACCGCTCCTAGGAAGGTCGGAGACTGGGTTGGTATGAACAGGGATTTCTCTTCGTTTATAATGAAGCCTACAGCCCTTGTCACCTCGCAGGTGGTCTGCAGATATTGGGCTGTTTCCTCTTCCGATCTGCCGACAATCAGCCAGTCGTCCAGGTACATATAGATCATGATATTTTGACGACGTAGATAGGCTGCGATTGCTCGTGTGACTCTTGTGAATGCCCTTGGTGGCGTTGAGAGTCCAAATGGGAGGGCCAGAAAGAACGTCGAGAGAAACCCCTGGAACTGTTCTGCGTCCACCACCTGACGCACTGCCTGCTTTTCTAGTAGGGAGGATATCTCCTTCTCTAGAGCCAGGCGCTTTTCCCTGTTCACCGGAAAACTGGTGTTTCGCGAACCAGCGTGTCCGACGGAGGGGTGCTCGTGAACTCTAAACGGTAACCGTGTTCGACCGTTGCGAGCACCCATGCATCGGACGTGATCTCGCTCCAAGACCCTACGAAATCTCTGAGACAGCCCCCGACGGGTCCCGGTTCGGGAGCCAGAGTCGGAAGCAGGGCATCATCTCCTCCACCCCCCCAAGTAGCGAGGAGGGGGAGGGGGCCTACCGCCGCCACATCCCCTGCCGCCTGTCTGGAAGTTCTGACGGGCAGGCTGGGAGTAGCGGGGTGCCACTGGGGCAGTGCCGAGGGATGTCCTAGGGATGAAAGGCTGGGCGTGGCGTGAAGCCATTCCTGGTAGCCTTTCTTCCCCCACACTTGGCTTTTGGGGCCGCTGGTTTTCGCAGGTTTAGCTTGTCTGCGGTTTTTAAGTGTTTGCCTCTGTCTCAAGAACCTCTTGGAATTGCCCTCCAAAGAGGTCGTTCCCAAGAAGAGAGATATCCTCTAATTTCTTCTTAGCCCCTTCGTAGGGAATGTACAGTGTCTCAAGTACATTTGTCCTTCTGGATCGGGTGTTCTGGAGCGAAATTCTGGTGAATTGCTCCAGGGCAACCTAAAGCCTTCCTCTAGGCAGCGAAAAGCTATGGCTAGCATGTCCGCTGGGGTGGATGCGCCCTCCTCACAGGTGCAGACAATGTATTCCGAGAGCAGTAGAAGAAAAGCGTTGGCTTTGGCGCCAAAGCGGGCTGCCTCATCGATTTTCCTCATCTGCTCCTCAAGTCGGGCTTTTCCCTTGTCGGCAAAGATCGCCTTAGCTGAGCTTTACCGCTATCGCTTTGGAGTTTGTCTTTTGCAAAGGGTATGGTGGGGACGGTGAAGAAATCTTCACAGTCCTTTTGTGGGTACTGGAAGTCACTTTTGGTGTGTGGAATCCATTTCTTTAGAGCGGCTGTGCTTTTGATGCGGTCCACGCAAAGACGGTCTAATGGGAGGGTCGGGAACGGCGTACTGCGTGTTTCCTCCCCTCCGGTTCTTGTCTTGAAGGAGCGACGATCCGATGAGTCCCCTGGGGTCGGTAGCTTGAGTACACGAACCATGTCCCGTTGCACCAGTCGGAGCTGAGTTTCAAATGAAGAAAAACTGCCCGGTTCTGTGGGCTCATCTTGCTCGGAGCTTGCCTCACGTGAACTCCTCTCCCCCTCGGGCTCCTCCCCGGGTTCCTCCCCCTTGGATGCCTTAAGGGTAGTTGAAGGGTGCAGCGAGATGGCCGTAGGAGAACCTCTCCGTTGCCATTCACGCCCCTGAGTGCAAGGCAGCTCCGACCCACTATCGATTACCTCTGACAACTGTGGAGGTCCAGTAACGACTGGGGCTGCTCTGATAGGCTCCCAGGTCTGGGTCCGGGAAGGTGGATGGTGGGGGAGCCTGCTGTGGGGTGGGTGCCGCCCCCCATCGCTGTTGGGCGATCGTTGCCAATGAAGCGTTGATTGAACCGAACGCCTTCATAAAGGCTGACAGGAATATGATATCCTGTTCTTTCTTCTTCTTTTTGGCCTTCAGTGTAGCTGAAGAATCATCAGAAGAGGAGACAGAACGCTTTTGCTTGGTCTTCTTGACTGAAGCCACGCTGACCAGGGAAAACTCTGAATCAGTCATTGGTATTCCCGAGCAGCGGTCAGTAAATGAGGTGGACTGTGATTCCCTCATTCCTAGTCCCTGGTCCGTCCGCCTGACGGGCGGGGGACCAGAGCGCCCGGAACGCGAAGATTGGGCCGGAGAAAAATTTAATTCTGAGCTCACTCGCTTTTGTTCACCTGCCTGGGCTAACACTCCAGAAGATTGTTGAGGCGTAGAGGATCCTGAGGAAATCTTCGCCTGAGGACTGAATGAAGATGCAGTCGTTGGCTTCGAGTGTGATGTACTTTTCATGGGTTTACCCTTGGTACTACTCGAACCCTTAGCTGTGCTCTTTACCATTGTAAATAGTCACGCGCGGAGCGCCGTGATATGTTGTGGTAAGTCGTGCACTTCTTATTTAGGCCATTCCAACTTTATTAGTTGGTTTACAGATTTTTTAGGTGCTGAAAAAGTTCGTCAGACAGGGAAAACAAATTTTTAAAAATGATGATGACAAGTGTTCTGTACATACGCTGAAAGCCCCCGAACGACAATCAAAAGTTGCCAATCGTAATCGACAATCATAGCTGCCTATTAATAGTGGGACTTTTCTCCAGTTTGCAGTTCCGTGTCAAATCTAATTTAGCCCATTTTGCATAATCTTAAATTTATATTCAACACATCTTAAAATTAATTTTACCATTTGTCTTTTTTAAATTTTATTATTAAATTGAAAATAAAAGTTTGATGATTGAGTCAGAGAACAAGTCTTCAGAGATTTTTTTTTATTATTCTGCATCAGAAAACACATGAATGGATACATACTAGAGCTACAAGTACAAAGTGGCTTTTTTGGGTTGTGAAAATAAAGACATTGTTCTGGACTGCCTATATTATATAAAACTGTGAAAATGAATGTATTTAAACTTGCTTCAGCTTACTACCCTTGGCCTCGACACCAAAACTTATTTTAAAAGGTGGCCCGAAGTTTTGATCGTCTAGGAACCCCCCCCCACCCCCCATCCCCCCAAAGAAAAAAAAAAAAAAAAACCCACAAGATCTACAGATGGCAAAACATGGCAAATTAAATGATTTAAGGTTTATTTTTTCTCTTTTAATAGTTGTAAACCAAAAGGGGCAAGATTGTTTTAAACTATATAAACATAAATATCTTATACTATATAGACGGTAGCAAGCACACACTTGGAACATTTCTTGTCACACACTTGGTAAATCATTCTGATTTTTGGTTCACCCCAGACAAAAATAAAAGCGCTTATGATATTATTAAACACATTGCAACTTTGTTTTGTTTTGTTCTATGTGCGGTCAAACAGCATTGTGCAAGCCCAAAATAGCATCACATTGAACATTTATACTACGTACAGATAATTTTTACAAAAACAATTTTGTATCATAAATAAACAAATATTTATGCAAGAAAATGCCAACGTCTCCTTAATTTTAGACGTTTTTTCAAATTGACTTTGGCCATGAAAATCGTATTTTTCGAGAATAACTCTCTCTTTTAATTTAAATAGATACAAACAAAGTAATGGGAAAAGGTTCAGTATGCCTCCTAAATTCATCCTGGGCAAGAAACATTCATTTATTTTAATAAACTTACACATGTACTTAAAACATACAGCTTCACAACATCAAACATCGTGTGTCAGAAAGAAAATATTGTTTACAAAAACACTTCGTTGTACGTACATCGAACATGTCGTACTATGTATGTACATGTACATCGTACACCCTACTTAAAGCCATGTGGGTCAATGGTACCCCGCTTTACGCTTGTTTTACTCTAGAGGGACCAGTGATGCTGCAACTACACGCTTCAAAATAAAATATCCGTTTAAAACTGTGTATTTGGTGATACTGTACGATGCACAACTTAAATTTTGCACTCCTTTTTTTAATGCCAAAGTAACAGTTCATATATTTTCAGAATGCATAAATAAAATTACTACACAAGATCAAAATCCGTTTGTTTTTCTCTCGGAACAAAACTTGCACTCTAAAATGAAAGAATTAAAAAAGATTTAAAAAAACAAATCCCGGTCTACGGCACGCTATGGATACGGCGGTACCGTCCTGCCCCCCCCCCCCCCATGTGCCCTGGGAAATCTGTCCGCATATGTTGCACCAATTGCACAGTACAGGGGCGGGTACCAAACTATTCTGTTTACATCAGAAATAATATTTTGCCGTCTTACACCAAACCCCACACAGTTCCAGCACACGCATGGGCTCCCGTTCTCACACCCCCGCTGCGTGCTGGATGCATGATCGAAACTGATGTACATGTACACTGTACACGTCGTACGTATAGACACGCAAGGAAAAGTATCCTGCACAGAGGTTTCTTTTTGCATTTTCTTTATTTTTTTGCAAACCGTTTTTATCAATTATGAACAGGTATTTTTTAATAATATCATTATTTTTGTATTTTATAATATCCTGACCGATGTTTGACTTCGTCGCCGGGAAAAAGAAGAAAAAAGTATTGTGTTTTCATGATTTTTTTTTCTTTTCAAGTTTTCGCCGCAATCCGTAAACCAACTTATAAAATTGGAACGGCCTAAATAATTATATTAAAAAAAAAAACCTTATTTTTAAATTTTTTTTATTTATTTTTTTAATTTTTATTTATTTGTTGTTATTATTATTTTTGATAATCGCGCGAAAGAAAAAATCGCTAATGCGTTAATATCACGTGGATAGTGAAGTGATAGGAGACGCTAGGGCACGTACGTGCAGTAGCGCGGTCTTTTTCAATTTTGACCGGTACTGAACTTTGTCCCTTTTTCCAGGCGGTACTGTGTATGTGGGAAGAAAAAGACCGTCCGGTCGATGTTTTTCACAACAGCGCCCTCAATTAGTCCCTCGATCCAAGTCACCGCGGTGTCGAGGAAGGAAAATGGCTGACCATGGAATTTATCGAACGGCCTTACCTGGTAGCTCGGGGACCGGCTCAGTACAAAAACAGACGGGGCAAGGGAGAGGCCAGAGGCCGGTATACCCCGTATATATTTTCGTTTGCACCCCACGCTCTCCGCTGGAGCGAGGGGGAGCGAGCAGGGGAAGGGAACGGATTTAACAGGTATACCCAAGCTCTCTCCGCTAACTTCCTGCGCCGGGCCGGGAGTACTTCTCTCGGGGCGGGGGGAGTTCGACTGGTCGCGACCAGAAGAACGTTAGCCAATCGTAAAATTATTGAGCCCTGGAGTCAGCCTCCTACTACAACGGCCGGGAGTACTTCTCTCGGAGAGTAGGGAGTCCCACGAGTGTGGATAACTGACCCTAAAAAACTAGCTTTTCTACCACGGACGGGAGTACTGCTCCCGGAGGGAGTCCCACGGAGGTGAGACGCTAGTTAATTTATATATCATAATTAATTAAATTAAGGAAGACACGGAGACACAACAATAATATGTATACACTTGGAAAATAAGGTAAGGGGATGCACTCGATCCCCGAGAACCCTGAGTGCTACTCGCGCTCAGGTCTCAACAGAATTCAGAATATATATCTTAGCAAATCATGCAATAATTCTCAAGAATTCGGAGGATAAGTGTAACACAAAAACATCTCGGGCTCTTCCAAGACGTCACTCAAAATGACTGAAAACTCTACTAATAAACTGGTTGTAATCTTATAGGAATAAAGTGAACGTACAAGTACTCTAGCTAAAGCAAGAGGGTGGAAAAAAACTCACGTCTACCACGTACGGAAAAGAAGGACACTAGAAAAAGAAGGACGTATTTGGCGGAGCTACTGCGTAGCATGCTGGGTGGGCACGAGAGGGCGCCCTCTGGTTGTCAATTTTTCTAGCGAATTAGCCTGTCGGCTATGAAATATGCATAAGTAGTGGCTATTTGGGTAAGTGAATGAAATAGACTGTAGTTTTTGAGAAAGCAGTAATTTTCCACGAATTTGATTTTGAGACCTCAGATTTAGATTTTGAGGTCTCGAAATCAAGCATCTGAAAGCACACAACTTCGTGTGACAAGGGTGTTTTTTTCTTTCATTAATATCTCGCAACTTCGACGACCGATTGAGCTAAAATTTTCACAGCTTTGTTATTTTATGCATATGTTGAGATACACCAACTGTGAAGAGTAGTCTTTGACAATTACCAATAGTGTCCACTGTCTTTAAAGGATTCGGGTACTTTTTCAAAGTGTCCTCAAATTTACATTCAACTTACAGGGTTTGAAGATAATGGGCAATTCCATGAAGAAGTGGACATGACCTCAAAATTTAGAATTGTGTTTTTTGAGTAAAAATTAGGCTTATATTGTAGCATATACATCAAATATTCAGGAAAAAATGGTTTCAATGTCATTTCTTTGCAAGAAAGTTACAAAAAAATAATTTTTGTGCCAACAATGTTTTATCATGAAATTATGTGTAAAAAAGTTGTGCAACTTCAATTTACTACTGAAGGGGGAAGATAACAAGGTATCAAATCAATCTAGTCATATTTATTCATTGATTGGACCTACACATTGGCTGCAATCGTCAAAATTTGTGTTTGTGATAGATTCAGACCATCAATCTGTGAAGCTTGTACCCCCATTAAACCTTATGTAACGTAACTAACCAAAACTTCCAATTGTTTCTGCCTGTAGAGAAGGCAATCAATTAAAATGTTTATATCTTGAATTTTCCTACTTGGTGCAATCCTTAATTAAAATAAGGAAGGAAAAATCATAAAAATTGTACCATGTGGAAAATAGAAGCAGTCAAAAACTGTAACGTAACTAACTATGTAACGTAACTAACCGGACCGTAACGTAACTAACCGACATAAAGACTATTAAGATGCTGCTAAGTTGACACAAGCATAAGTTTTCAGCCATGTTGTAGAGTTTAAACAAGTTAGGGAAGTGTGATACTGTTCTTTGACCCACAATTCAACTTCTAGCAATGTTTTGTTTGCCATGTGCCTCATTTTGTCTGTATGCATATTATGTATGCAAGATCCATGCGCAACACCCCTGTCCTACAAGTTCATCTTCTTCAACTTTTGTGGTGAACTTTTTGGGGTAAGTTTGATGACAATAAAGTTACATGGTGTAATCCACATGAATTTTATTTTAAAGGGTTATCTTAAAGTTGTATTTCTCTTCTATATACTAAATTAATGAGAGTTTGTGTACAAGTGCTGCATGTGTATAATTCTAACATTGTTCATCAGGTACATACATATGTGTAGTTATAAAAATTGCAATTTTCAAAAAAGTTGATTGACTTTGTTCCTTATTTTTATGTCCATAGATCAAACTGGCCATTTTCAAACAAGGAAAAGCAATTAGCAACACTAAGAAAACATAAAGGCAGCTAGTCACTACAAAAAATACAACTAGGAGAAAAAGGCAGTGGCCGTCCAGACATTTTGTGACATAAGAAACAGCGAGAGATTTTGCTGTCTAATCGTCAACAATATCAGCTTGTATGTAAGGGGGAAGCAAACTCATTATAAGCTTGTTGCCCTGTGCAAACAGACCATGGGATGCGATTAGTGTGAAAAAAACAAAAAAATTTTGATGTGCATCTCGTAGAGATTTTTTTTAGGACAAAGCACAAAAAACAGTAGGACCGGAACGTGTTCAAAAGGTTTAATATTATAATAAGTCTTCCTTTGTACATGGATAATCAAAGGCTTTAGTTATTAATTAGGGAGGGGGTACATGTATGTAGTAGAAGGGCAAAGAGGAACTGGTGTTGATAGGTCAGGGTGGGGTTAGGAAAGGAGGGAGGGTGTGATGAAGAGAGAGAGAGACTGCCCATTTAAGCATTAAGCTGAAAAGCATTGTGGAGCGTGACAGCTGTACTTCAAGAGCAGCACAAGATTGAAATTCGCTGGACTTTCTTCTGCACCTCCCATGGCAAAGGTCATGTGGATGGCATGGGAGGGGCAGTGAAGCATCTTCTGTAAAATGGCCCACTCAAAATGTTTGTATCTTCTATACGAGGGACAAAATGATTTTCAAGCTAGATGTGCCAGAAAATGTCAACAATCGCGAGCATTTCAAAATTTCTGTTTAACTGTAAGATTAGTGTCCATGACCAAGAGTCAAGACAAGCGACTCATTTAACATCCTTTCTATTGTTTTGTTTTCTTTGGTATCTATGTAAGAGAGAAATTCACTTGGTTTATTGTGACTTTAAAATACTGCATGGCTTATAAATGTAAAGGAACAAGTTTATATGTTACAGATATAAACATTTTGTAATATATGTGACCTGGGTTAATGATATGGCGAGGTAATGGCTTTTTATACCTTTTTTGCAATTTTGTTACCAAATATTACTTTATTCCATTGTTTTTTGCTTAATTGATTTGTATATAGTGTAGTATTGCATACTAGTTACTAATATAGACCAGATTAGAGCTGTGAGTGAAGTACAAAGGGTGTATCACAAATAATATTAGTCACGGACAAAGTGTAACGTAACTAACTGTAACGTAACTAACCATGATTTTGGGGCAATGCCTGGAACTGATAAGAGTTATTTTATTTTTTCCCCTACCAAAACACTTGCTAGTACCCTTGTAGTTATAGAAATAGTAAAGTTTGTTTCAGCTGTACCCTGTTTGAGGAAACTTTTTGTTCAAAGACATGCATTTTTTTTCCATGTCCCTTTTTTGTAACGTAACTAACCAAAATTAAACTGATCATAACAACGGAATAAATGTGTCTAGAAGTTTGTAATTTTGTTGTATATTAGGTCTAACCAAGATGTAGCCATGGTACAAAAATGGAGACTTGATAGGCTTTCATGTTAATATTGGAGATCACAGAGCTGTGCTAAGCAGCTAAAAGTGTAACGAAACTAACCGTGGAATTGCCCTAATGATAGTTAAAAGCTTCCCTTCAAATATTACTAACTGAGGTTGCGTAGTTTTTGAGAAATGAGTAAAACAAGTCACAAAATAATTTTCGTCTCAGGAAGACAACAAATATTTTAGCATGTAAAATCCCATTACCAGTTATGATATTATACCAAAACCATACATGTACATGTAGCATAACTGGTTAATACGTTTTTACATGCTAAAACTGAGACGAAAATTATTTGTTTTACTCATTTCTCAAAAACTACAGCACCTCAGTAAGTACAATTTCAAGGGAAGCTTTCTACTATCACAATCTTCAAACTGTGTAAGTTAAATGTAAATCTGTGGACATTGTGTTTTGTGTTAGGGTTAGGAAAAAGTACATAGACTCTTTAACGGTTTAAACATGTATATCAAGAGAATTGTAAAAAAAAGCTTAACATTATACAAGTATGTAAAGATTATAATACATACCGCTCTACTTCCTCTTCTGAATGAGCAAATGTACAGCTACTTCCACGAGGACAACCTGCTTTCTGTGAAATATCCCTGCACATGCTTGTCTTGTACTTTATGTTTTGTGTTTGCTGCAAGGAGAAAAAAATATACAAAATTGGTAAACAAGCACATAACAAAAATACTGTATTGTATTCAAACTAAATAACAAGTTGTTAACCAGAAAAATGGGGTAAGGAGTGTGAGGAATATGAGAAATGCAGGCTTCTGAGGAGTCTGTTGTTACTTTCACTAAAGGAGATGGTTGCAGGAAAACATGCATCCTAATACTAAATGAGGTCAAGCTGTACCAAGCCATTCAGAACTGTGAATCAATTTACTAACGGGCTAGCTCGTCTCTCATAAAAAATATTAGTATGGCGTGTCATGGCAGAGCGGTTAAGAGAACCGGATTCAAGCTCTGGTGTTTGACCAGCAGAGTGTGGGTTCGAGTCCCGGTCGTGACACTTGCTACGTTAAATTGGGGAGGTCCCGGTCGTGTAACTTGCTACGTAAAATTTGGGAGGTAGTGCTTTCTGCCCTACCAGCCAGGCTTCGAATTGATGATACCCAAGCCTACATCCATATACATCCAAGTATACATGGAAAAGATTCTTCTGAACCAACAAAGATAAAGTATGATTCCCTTTTACAAGCTAAACGTGACTTGACATTATCTTCAAACTGTGTGAGTTTCATATAAATCTGTGAACATTGTGTTTTGTGTCCTACAAAAAGTACCTAGCCCTTTAATATGTTTAAACCAAGAATAATTATAAGCCCTTTCTGCCGGCTTACACATTTAAAATAATCTAAATTCAGTGGCACCAAAATTATTCTGAGAAGTTTGACCCACCTTAAAGACCCTGTACACTATTGGTAAGATCAAAAAACACAAATGTACACACAATAGATTACCCCCAGCCTTCTCCAATCTATTAATTCTTGATGTGAGTCGTCTTAATCTTACAAAAAAGTACAAAAATTCTCTCACAACCATTTTTTTTCTGTTCTGCTAAACAAGCTGATTTCCCAGCAGTTTGAGAAGGAGAAAAACAACATTAAAAATGTGTCCTCAAAAACATTTCCTCACCCATTTCTAGTATCAATGTTAATGACCACAGTATTAATGATCCTTTTCTTATTGCAGATCATTATCATGATTTTATTTTAAATATTGGACCCAATCTTGCCGATCAAACTGCTAATTGTGATTCCTATTTTCAAGATTTCATTGTGGATCCGAATTCCTACTCCATGTTCTTAAATCCAACTGAGCAGGAACTTTGCCCATTGTTTTAAATTACTAAACAAGAAAAGCTCAGGTCATGACTCAATTAAGAGATTGGTATTGAGTGCTACATGTATGCTCTACTTGGCAGAAACCTTCACTCTCTACAGAAGACATATTAACAGGCTCTCCATTGTGCAGTTGAGACATCTCCACACAATAATGGGTATTTCCTGGAAGGATAAGGTCACCAA
The DNA here is from genome assembly GCF_032118995.1 of Asterias amurensis. NCBI lineage: Eukaryota > Metazoa > Echinodermata > Asteroidea > Forcipulatida > Asteriidae > Asterias > Asterias amurensis. The sequence continues at coordinate 10,055,756 of NC_092662.1, read as the reverse complement.
CATGGAAGTTCTAAATTGCGCCAACATGCCTTCCATTGAATCAATCCTGGCCCAAGTTCAGCTGCCCTGGACTGAACACATTCTATGTATGCCAGAGGAACGCATCCCAAAGGCCCTGCTTTACATCGAGTTGTCTTTAGGGAAGCGCACCCATCGACGCCCTCTGCTCCGCTAGAAAGATGTAGTAAAAAGGACCATACATGTAAGAGCAGCGGGCATACCAGCTGATGTGCTGGGCATATACACGATTCATGGGCCCAAAGCCATGAGGAGCGACGGCATGAAGGCACGCCCGTGCTGTAGGACGACCTCTGCAGGCATCATCTGACAAGATGGCCTGACGATGATGATGATTAAAAAGATTATTCAGGTTATATACAAGCCTTTAGTTTTAATTATTAATTTGTCTTTAACCACGGGCATAGTTCCTGACTCTATGAAGATTGCTACGGTTATGCCTAATTTTCATAAAAACAGTGATCGTAATTTAGTTAATAAATATCATCCTATTTCTATCTTTACTTCCTTTAAAAAATACTGGAAACGTACTGTTTACATCCGCAGGGAACGATTTCGTCCAAAAATTTGCATAGCAAAACTGCTATGCAAATTTTTTTTGGGTATAGCAAAATCAAAATTTTGCATAGCAGTCCATAAATATTGCATAGTAAGTTAAAAAAAATGCTTAAATTGCAGTACGTAAATTTTTGAAACGGGTTAAGGTCTTAGGGCAAAATTTAAGCGAAATGCTGTCATACATTTTGCCTAGCTTGTTACTTCAATGTTTTCATTGTGAAAAAAGGAGAAAAAAAAGAAGTGACATCTCCCGGTTATCTTCACACGATTAAAAAAAACAGATAAAAATTATTGCATTTCTCCAGCTCCTTTGTCGAAAAAACAACAGTTTAAATTATTTAATATACCTTGCAGATGTTCTTAAAGCCATTGGACCCTTTCGGTACAGAAAAAAAAAAAAGTTCACAGATTTACAAATAATTTACAGGGTTTACAGAAGGTAATGGTGAAAGACTTCTCTTGAAATATTAGTCCATGAAATGCTTTACTTTTTGAGAAAACGGTAAAACAATATAAATTCTCGTTAACGAGAATTACGGATTTGTTATAAACACATGTCTTGACACGGCGAAACGCGCGAAAACAGGAGTGGGTTTTCCCGTTATTTTCTCCCAACTCCGATGTCCGATTGAGCCTAAATTTCCACAGGATTGTTATTTTATATATAAGTTGTGATACACGAAGTGTGGAACTTGGACAATACTGTTTACCGAAAGTGTATAATAGCTTTAACATAAATAAACTAGATATTCAGAGTTTGTTTTATAACAAACTCTAGGTGTTCGGTTTCCGGGAGTAAAAGTCTGGTGTAAAAAACAAATGATGCACCTTGCTATATGCTCTCCAGATTTGTAATAAATTATCAAAATTGCAAACATTATCAGAAAACATGATGGCGTCATCATGATGTCATTACAAGTTCAAGGAATTTAATGTCCTTGTCTAAAAATACATAAAGTTTTGCCTCGATTGAACTAATGGTTTGGCATACACACAGCTTTGAAAAGTGCACCTTTAAAGCAATACCACGTGACACATAACGATGTCATCAAGCTAAGACTGCATACACAGATAAGTTGCTATTATGAAGGAGATTATGTATATCATTTTTGAAACAATTGTTATAAACTCTGCCACAGACATATAGTAGAAGTGTATTTTGAGATGTTTTTAATCTGCCACTAGAGGGCGCTCTTACAATTGGTGACATAATTGGTATTATTTTTAAAAACCAGACCTTTGCCAGAGTTGTATTCTGTAATGGTAAAGCATCAAAAGGTGTACATATTAACATATTAAAAGTAATTAAATAACGCCTTTTCAAAGTATGTTACAGGTACTTGCAGTTTAGACAGGTCAAAAGGTCACGAGAAGGTCATCAACATATCCATTTTTGTAAAGTACATAAAGCCCTTTAATATAATGTATAGATTGTCAAAATAGCTTGTGTGGTTGAGGAAATATGAACTTATGAAATATTGACGACTTCAGAAGAGACTAATTAACCGTAAGGGAACTGTATGTTGAACACGCCTTGAACGAAGACTATTATACGCGAAGCGTCACGCTCTATGGATGAGCACTGGAGCGTGACTCAATAAACACATGTTTAAAATCTTTACGCACGACCAATGGTGGAATTTTTCAACTTCAATTTTGAACCGGAAGACAAGGTCAAAATTGGGTTATGTCTGCGAGGCGTTTACAGAGTTTTTAATGACTGTTCCGATGATGTATTGATTGTAAGAATCCCTTATGTAGATCAAAAGTTATGATTTTTTGAAATAATAAACTTTGAATTTTCATAACTCAAGAATGGATGACGTCATCATGACGTAACTACACATTTTTCTTCTCCTAATAAATATCTAACTATGTGCGAAGTTTCAAGTTCATACAAGTTTGGGAAAGTTGTGTTTGTTAGCGGACAAGGGACGCTGAGAAGAAGAAGAAGAAGAACTAGACTTAAGTTTTTGTCATAACAAAAACAAGGTTTCGGCATCCGGGAGTACAAAAATACAAGCCTAGTGGAAATTACAAAGCGACAATTCCAAGAAGTAACGCATACTCAAAGAATTTTACATGCACTTCCGGTTTAGACAGGTCAAAAGGTCAAGAGAAGGTCACCAACATACCCATTTTTGTGAAGTACATAAAGCCCTTTCATATGATGTAAAGATTGTCAAAATAGCTTTTCAAAATAGACGATCCAGACAATAAAAATAACAAAGGCACAAAAGGGTACAAGAACAAAAACATATAAAAAAAATTGGAAAATAGCATGTCATCAAATACCATATCAAATATAATTATATAGAAAATCTATAGAAAATTCATTAACATTCCAAAAAACCGCCTGGCATCAAATTTAACAGAAAAGACCCCACATCCTCGCTCCTTTCAAAAAGGTAGGATGCCAACCATTTTCCTTTAGTTCTAAAGATAAAAAAAAGTGAATGATAATTTAATAAAAAACGTTTTCAAAATTATACCTGCTGCTCCAATGCTTTCTTGTTCAGACTGTGGTTCTGCACAAAATTCACCAACCCCTGTACCACGACTTTGACTGCAATCATGGCCTTCTCTAACTCACTCCAACTTGGAGCCCCTGCATCTGTATTAAACCAAACAAATTTCAATTAACCTCACTATAAAAGAATATGTAAACAGTGTTGTTCACTATTGTCATTAGCAGTATTATTAGCTGTTCCGACTTACTGTCGGAACAGGTATCATTTTCATCAAGATTTTTATTATTAGCTGTCCTGACATAGAAGTTGTTATACATGTAGCTATTTTTTTGTTAAGATTTTTATTTGTTTTCATTATTTTTATGGAGAACACTGTTCACTTCCAACTACCAGTCCCAACTGGAAGACAGGTCAAAAAGAGGTCACCTCTATGTAAGTTTTTGCTAAACTTTTAAAGACCTTAAATATGACACATTGATTGTTAAAATAGCTTCTGTAGTTCTTCCGAGAAGAAAAAGAAAAACTATACAAATAATGTTTTTTAAACTCATAAAGACAATAGGTGTTTGGCTGTTGCCTGAACACCTAACAAGAAGTTTTCCAGGTCCAGGCCCAAATACCTTACAACAATTGGAAAAACCACATCACTGATCTTGAGTCAATGCTGCAAGACTTAACGTCTTTAAAAAAGCCATGGCAGCAAGAAGGTTTACTGGACTCAAAGTGAATATGAAAAAGACAAAGGTCGTGGCAGAGCCAGTCTCAGAAGGAAGCACTAGTGAACAAAACAGAAATAGAATCGAATGAAAAATACATCTATAGTAGTAAGACAAGCTCTCATTGAACTCATCTACACAGCAAAGTAGATACTACACAAAGTGTTACCACAAATTGAGTATGTACAAGGATGCCTCACCATGCAATGCCTCAAAACCCACATAGATACCTAAAATGTACGTAAATGTAGGCCACGGTTCTCCCTTTGAGACAAATACCAAGACAACAAGGAGGAATCAAAGCTGGACGACAAGCCTATTTGGAGGATACAGTACCTTCATGACAGGCAACCTCCCAATGTGCCTGAAAGAAAAGTGTAAAGTCGGTGCATCTTCCCTTTCAAGTTCCAAATAAATGTACCTGAGTTTGGGTCTATTTCACCTAACCGGTCCAGCTGACATCTGAGCTTGCCAAGGTTTCCTGGGTCCCCTGATCGTTGCAAAGCAATTGTCAACTCTTGAATACTTGCAGCAAATGAGGCTGGAGTTTGCAACTTGAAAAAAAAAAAAAATGAAAAAAATGTTAAGTAACAAATTATTTACATGTATGCAAAGGGGTCAAAGAAGTCAGTATAAAGTAGATGTGATAACACGTAAAACAGGCCTGTATGCTTTGTTTTTGAATGGGCAACGGCACCAAGGCATTTTCTCCTTGGCAAGGGGCACCCTATGAGGAAATTGTAAATTTAAACTAGAGCATTTCAAGGGCACCAGGGTGGCAATCGCCTTCGGTAGGCAATAGACCGATCCATTAAGCTCCGCCCCATTGCGTATTGACCAATCACAACCCATTGCACAACCAAAAGTCTGACACTATAAAGTCCGACATGTGTACACGTATGCTTGGTGCGCGGCAGAGTTGTGCAAAATGGCATTAGAGAGGCTCACGTTTTCTTGCTCACACGTGCGCCGTGGGCGGAGCCTAATGGATCGGTGTATTGCTTCGTTGCCTCCGTGAAGTGCATACATGTACATGTAGGCCTGATGTACATGTATGTAGCTTAGAAGATTCTACCATTTACAAGTGTATACTTACAGGCATGACAATTGATATTCAACCTTTGAGAAAGTCAGAAAACTATTTTTTGTTTAAACATGACACATTGACAGTAACCATGGTAATACCACTGTACGGAGCTCCAGGAGTGCCATCCCACATGTTGAGTTACCGACATTATTTATCTCATCAAGACGACCTATTTTGTGGAATAAGTTAACTTACCGACATATTTTATCTTGCTAAGTCAACAACATAATTTAGATAAAATGATAAGTCGACTAACTGACATAATTCATCTCACCTAGTTGACTAAGACAAAGCAACAAGTCGACTTACTGACATAATTTATCTCACCAAGTCGACTTACAGAAACCAAGAAGTTGACTTTTACACAGCCTGAGCACAACGTGTGTGTACAAGTCATGTACACAAGCACTAGAGCACGCATCCGCACCCCATGTGCAATGTGCGTCCAGATAAACCGTAAACTTGTTTCCTAGTCCTTACAGCACAGTCTGTATCAGGGCCTATAGAAACATTTTAAAGGTGTCTTTATCCCGGCACTGCTATTGAGATGATGCATTAGAGGATCTTTCATTCAAATCTCCTCAGACTTCAACGGATCGACAAGGCTTTTTCTTCCTTGTAAAATGTGTCAGTATTTTGTATTTAATTTTGTGTACTAAACGTTATATAGTACTTGCACACTTAAACTAAATGCACTGCTTAAATATCCCTTTAAATGATGTTTGACGCCTTGGACCAGGCACCACTAGATCAGAAGATATAAAGTAGGTTCATATAAGCCACCCAAGGTTAATCCTGCTACATTTCTTGACTCATTTGATATTGTTCTCAAACAAACTAACAAAGAAAACAAAAAGACTTTTATTATGGGCGACTTCAACGTAGATCTCTTGCAATGTGATTCCCATCGACCTACCCAGAATTTTGTTAATAGTCTTTTTAGTAATTATCATCGGCCGTTAATAAATAGACCAACCCGTATTACTGACACGACTGCCACCATCATTGACAACATCATTTCCAACAATCTCGATGATGACATGTCTTGTGGTATTCTACTTACTGAAATTACAGATCATTTTCCCATCTTCCAAGTCTCATCATTAAAGGACAATCATCAGCCCCAACATTGTGCTAACCAATTTAGAAGGATAATCAATGCCGGTGGTATTGCCAGGTTTTCATATGACCTTGTTGAAAGTGACTGGAGTGACGTTTTGTCTAATGAGGATCCTAACCAAGCTTTCAACTTGTTTCACTCTAAGTATACCTCAATGTATGATGCAAATTTTCCTGTTCAACAAGTAAAATCCCAAAACGACTTGTAAACTTAAAAGCTGGATGACCACTGATCAAAATTAAAAGACGGAATACGGACATTATTTCTACCAAATAAAAACAAACGTTTGTTCCAAAACTGTAAAAATTTAGCAAAGAGGGGAGGTCCGACATTCCTAACTTGTAAAAAAAAATGTTCCCCAATACTCAAATGCCGCCAAAATTAAAAGACAGAAAACGGACATTCTACCAGGATAAAAACAAATGTTTGACCCAAAACTGCAAAAATGTAACAGAGAAGGGAGGGGAGGTCCGATTCTTAACTTGTAAAAAAAAAATCCCCCAAACTAGAATGCTGCCAAAATTAAAAGACGGAATATGGACGTTCTACCATCTCTTTTTAAATAGCCGATTCGTGTGTGTGTGGGCATGTCTACTATTGATAACCGAGGACATTAACAAAAGGGATCCGGGAAAAAGTCACACCGGGGGGACAGTCCTCGGTAGATTTTGTGTACAAAACCAATGGGGACGTCTGAAAAATAAATTATGTCCAAACAATGTGAGAACAACGAGAAGTCCACGGTCTGCAACATAAACATGGCTGTGTGTGGGTTCGAAATTAGGAAATTAGCGGTCGCCCGGTCGCCAAATGCGAGTGAAAATAGCGGCGGGCGAGTGAAAACCCTTTCTCAATAGCCCGCCGGGCGAGTCAAATAATTATTCCTATTCACATATAAAAGAGGGTTCAGTGGCAAAATCCCACAGAAAACTTTTACTAAAGCTTTTAAAATAGTAAGTTTGACAATTCTAGATACTTGCTAGATTTAATTTGGCCGTGATCGGGACCTGAATTGCTGTCGTTCGTTTCAGAAAACACGTACAATCAATTGAAAACACGATGCACAAACCACATGGTGCCGAGTATCCTTACAGTACATGTACACGGTCGCCCACTGGTACGTCCATGCAGTATGCACAGCACATACACAACACACACAGTCGTCCAAAGTCCATTCTGACCAACACTCCGCACGCTGTGATTGGCCGTTAATGGCTGTTAATAAATCCATGGTCATGATCTTCTTGACTAGACTTTAATGCAGTACACATTTACGAACGGAGTAAAGAATTGCCGCACGTTGTGCATAATGCCTGCAGACTGTGCACAATGTACAGCCTTGGAGGAATTCTAATAACATGGACAACTTTTGCCAACAGAGGGCATTGAGGGGGCAAAGTTCATTGGATTATTTCTCGATGTGCGTTGTTGACTGATCATTGATTCATGAAGATTTTGTTGCAAACGGAGTTAAAAAAATGTTCAAATCAACCGACCCCCTAACCACAATCATTAAAGTTGTTGTTGATGGAAATGGGATAATTTAAGGTAAAATTTAATTTCGTTTCTGTTTTGTTTTTGTTTTTTTTCGTTTTGAAAATTTTGTGTATAAATGCATGCGGGCTAGTGAAAAAACCTGCGGGCGATCGAGAATTTTGGTTGACTCGCCCGGCGGGCGATTGAAAAAAAAAAAGTTAAGGGAAACCCCTGTTACAGTGTGTGGGTGTTGGATCTCCTCCCTGGATACCGCATCAAACCTCGCCAAATTTACACGGAAGAAAGACGCTGACTTCGTCTTGACACTCATCTATTTTTGAACAACATTTTTGAGAATTGACAGATTTATGAGCAAAAAAACACCAAAATTGGTGGAGTTTTGCACGCCGTTTTAACTGTTGCTATGGGCAGCGCGCACGTATAATGCGAGCAAAGAACTGTTGCTATGGGCCGCGCGCGCGTACAGTACAGTGGCTGCGCCCCCATAGCCTCATTTTGGGTAAGAATTATGACGTCATGCATAAATAATAAGAGAGAGGCGTATGGAAGGGACGGGATCATGGAGAACGGAGGCAGGCTTTGAGAGCACGTGGGACAGGGAGAGGGAAGGGGCAGGGGGAAGGGGGAATGGCACCTTTTATTTAACTGTTGCTATGGGACGGGATCATGGAGAACGGAGGCAGGCTTTGAGAGCACGTGGAACGGGGAGGAGCAGGGGAATGGCACCTTTTATTGAATTGTTGCTATGGGATGCGGCGGGATCATGGAGAACGGAGACAGGCTTTAGAACACGTGGGACGGGGAGAGGGAAGGGGCAGGGGGATGGGGGAACGGCGCCTTTTATTTAACAGTTGCTATGGGACGGGATCATGGAGAACGGAGGCAGGCTTTAGAGCACGTGGGACGGGGAGAGGGAAGGGGCAGGGGGATGGGGGAACGGCACCTTTTATTTAACTGTTGCTACGGGACGGGATCATGGAGAACGGAGGCAGGCTTTAGAGCCTGTGGGACGGGGAGAGGGAAGGGGCAGGGGGACGGGGGAACGGCACCTTTTATTTTACTGTTGCTATGGGACGGGATCATGGAGAACGGAGGCAGGCTTTAGAGCACGTGGGACGGGGAGGGGACGGGGGAATGGCACCTTTTATTTAATTGTTGCTATGGGACGCGACGGGTAGTGCTGGGCGAATAGTGAAATTTTGTTATTTCGGATACCGCTGGCCAACTATCCGAAATTAACCGGATATTCGAATAGTTTTTTTCGCCGCTAGAGGGCGCTATTAAAAAATAAAAATACCTTTTATTTAACTGTTGCTATGGGACGGGATCATAGAGAACGGAGTCAGACATTAGAGCACGTGGGACGGGCAGAGTAAGGGGCAGGGGGAACGGGGAACGACACCTACCACGCAGCTCCATTTTTTCAGAACACATGCATCTGTCCTCAAGCAAATTACGACAAACTTATTAAAACACGCCTTAAATTAAAAGTTTAAACATGGGGACATTAATTTTTATTATAAAACTCGCGACATCTACATCTCTTTTGTTAGACACTGTCGTCACGTGGATCATTGTTATGCGTAGCAGGTATTCAGGTGTGCTAACTGCCCAGTTTATGTCGAGCGGGAGCCGCAGTACAAGAATTTGCACAAAACAAACAAACATTGCAAAAACGCGTACAAGTGCGCAAACGGGAATACTGAATGAGACGGGAACAAAACTAATTCGACTGACAAACAATACGAAACAGGAAAAACAGGACGAGAAAATAATAATCAGGACGGAAAAGAATTAACGAGGCGGGGGAAATAATACGGGAAAGGACAACAGAAAAGGGACTAATAAATGATATGGGACAGGAAGCAAATAAACTGAACGTGAAAAAAAAAAAAAAACGAAACGGAGTACACTCTTTGCTTAGCAGTTAAGATTGATACAAAGTTAAGATCAATCTTAGTGGTTTGTGAAATAAAAACAGCGCGAAAATCTAGCGGGACCCGCACGCAGAGCGGGTTTCCCGCTAGTATACATTTAAAACAAATGTTTGACCCAAAACTGCAAAAATACAACAAAGAGGGGAGGGGAAGTCCGATTCTTAACTTGTAAAAAAATGTTCACCAACTCGAATGCCGCCAAAATTAAAAGATGGAATACGAACATTCCACCATTTAAAAAAAATCTTTGTCCCAAAACTGCAAAAGTATAACAAAGAGGGGAGGGGAAGTCCAACATTTTTATCTTGTAAACTAGAACAGCGAAGCTGCCATGGCGAGCTGCTGATCACCTAGCCTTGCTCAAGGCAGTCGAATTATTCACTCTGAAAAAAGACCGCCGCTGTATAAAAACCCACCCGTATACACAGGCGAATGTGTGTAACCACATCGCACGACACGACTATCAGCATGCGTCGGCCGTCAGGGCGACAGCCTTGTAGGTTCTGTGTTGAACCCACTGACCTCATTACTATAATAAGCGCGAACAAAGAGTTCCCACGGTCAACTCATTACCATAATGCCCGCGAAAGACGAGACATGTTTACATCACACCACACCACGAGTGCGAATGACTTGTGCACAATAGTCGTACGGTGTGGTTAAGCGATGTGACGGTGTATACGGTTGGGCTGTGCGGTGTGAAATACACACAGTAAGCACAGTGTATATTACATGTATATATGGGTGGGTTTACAGCGGTGTCTTTTCGGACTGAATAATGTGACTGCCTTGAGCAAGGCTACTGATCACCAGATATAACCAATGACTACCAGAAAAACCAATCATTTGATCAACTGATGGTCAAAGTATGAAGTAATGGCCATTTAAGGTTGTCATTGCTTTAGCTCATTCAACTAGAACCAGTGATCTTTGAGTTTTATCTTTTCTATTACATGTAAGTAGCAATATTTGATTAGTGTTTTGCAAGAGGCCGGGGTGGGAATCCATACCCCTTCAAGATTTTGATCATCTTGCCTCTGTGGATGGAGTCGAAGGCCTTTTTGAAATCTAGTAAGGTCAGTACAGCCGGCAGTTTGTTGTTCTTTACTTCCTCGATAATACGTCGGAGGGCTAAGATCTGTGCGACAGTAGAACGTTTTTCTCTGAAACCGTTTTGATTGTACCTAAGTTTAGGGTCAATGGCTGCTCTAATTCTATTCAGGATCACAGTTTCTCAACACTTCCGGGGGAATGTCATCTGGGCCTGCCCTTTTCCCCTGCTTGAGGGAGTATTTGACTTTCCTTAGCTCTTCCATCGAGAAGGGGCCATCATCAATGGCAACATTCGTGAGTACCAGTCACAGAAGGAGGATCTCCCAGCAGATTTCTGAAGTGGGTGAACCATGACTTTACGCAGTTTTCTGGCATGTCTCCCTTGACTTGTCCTGCTTTTGACCTCTTCCTGCCACTGACCTCGTTGACTATTCTCCATGCCTCACCATATTGCTTGCTCTCAGGAGCTACCTCTACCTCCTTGATTCTAAGTGCCAATTCTTCCTCTCTCAGCCTTTCATACACGTCAAATAGCTGAGCTTTGGCCAACTTGAGGCTTTTCTTGAGCTGTATATTCTTGCTTCGGATGTAGGCATCATGTTGTTCCTCAACTATCTTTCGTGCTGCAATAACTTCTGGGTGATCAGGGCAGAATTGTGACTTCTTTTTACTTGATTCACCTTAGGCAAGCTCTTCTTTGCCTCTAAGTTGGCCACGATGAAGTGCTGGTAAAGAGATGTTGCATCCTCCTCTCTTCTTAACTCTCCTTGCTTGTTCTCTTCCTCCCTTTCTCCTTCGTCTTCTCGTTTACTCCCAAGCACATGGAAGCGATTAAGCACTACCACTGTGTACTTTGCCTGTAGATCAGGACGGGAGGAAAACGCCTTCCAATCAACCTTCTCCTTGAAGCCTGTGGTCTTGGGTTGTCTTAGGCTAAGCCTACATGTAACTTGCATCGATACAACCCTGTGATCGGAGGCCACTGTCCTGAAGCTGCTGTATGCCTCAGCGTTTAGCACACTGTTGCGCCACTTTCGTCGAACAAGAATGAAATCCAGTTGGCGACGGTCTTCTGTGCTAAGACAATCATGGGGCACGCATGAGCGGCCCTCTTGGGGCACGCATGAGCGGGCTCTAGGGGATGGCCTCCCGAGGGCGCTATTAGCAACTTCTTAGCGATCGTACTTGCCGGTCTAGGAAATATGCAAATGTAGTCTTTCACTGTACAGGTAATGTATGAGCGATGTAGACATGAAAAGATTTACATTTTTGAAACCATCCATGTTTGAAGGTGACCTCTTGAAATTTTTATTGTTTTATAGCTTTATCAACAGAAAAAGGTGTCATACTCAAGAAGTCAATTTGTGTATGAATCTGCACCTCGATTTATATGCATACATTAAAAGATCTTCAACTCACCTTGTCAATGATTGACTGCATGTGTGATTTGTGGTTGAGATCACCATACAATAGTGAGGACCATTGTTCTGGTGATATACGCAATCCTGCCTCCATTGCTATCTGGACAATCTGGGCATCATGTTCTCTACGAAGAGCATCATAGTTACGGAACTGTTTAAAAAAAAGAAAGCACAAACATTTTAGTTTGCATCAAAATGTTACAAGATGGCCATAATGCATTTCGAAAGAGCCTTCAATTGGTAATTAATGTCTAAAAAACAGTATTTATTATTAACTTTAACCAAACATTGCAAAATAAGCCTTAAAGATACTCCAATTTAAAAACTAATAATAATCCAATGAATGTTTCTGTGGGGAAAGACTATACGTTAATTTCCATGGGGTATGGAAGAGTAAGCACAACATTCAAACAAACTCTCATATCGGGTTAGTCATACCTAAATTGTGTGTGTCTCTGTTACACCCGTTACTCCTTTATATCTTGTTGAGTCAAACTTTGTATAATAAATTTTCACAAATAACTGATGGCCTTTTCATATGGAAGTTTCAAAATAAACACCATGGTTGTGCTCAACTGAAATAATACCTTTTTGATGTGTATGGCAAGGCTAAGTGACAGGAAAAAAAAATCATGTGTGACAGTATTTGCTTTTTTGTGTGTTGCATGACATTAAGAGGCATTTGTACAAAAATTTAGAAACTTGTGATGCCCCTGAAAACAGAATTGTTTTAAGATCATTGATTGCACCAATACCTTTCACCACTGAAAGTTTCATTGTAATTGCTCTTCAGGAACTACTCGCGTTCGACGGCCTTTTCACGAGGCCAGGACAGTAACCAGGATTTTTTTTTAATTTTTGTCCTTTTTTTTTAAATTATTTTTTAATTTTTTTTTATTATTATTATTATTATTATTATTATTATTATTATTATTATTATTAAATTGCGATTTGGACGATCTTTCCCCTTAATTTCTCCCCTAAATAAAAGTGTTTTTATCAACAGCAAACTTTATGGAAATTAGTATGTAAAGGTTTTATAGAAATGGCTAGGCATGAGAATCTTCCGGTTTTAACTGGAATTCCGGTGTTTTCCCTTTCAAATTTGTGGTCTTCAAGGTTAGTGTGAATTTGATATACATGTATAAAACAATTTTGTGGGGCGGGGTTGGTTGTATGGAAACAGCTAACAGGTCGGAACAGCTAACAAAATATCATCATGAAAACAATACCTGTTAAGACAATACATGTAGGTCGGAACAGCTAATAATAAAAACCTTCACGATAAATTGCTAATAACATTAATAGCCGCAATGTACTTCCCCTTCATCAAAAAGGAGACCGAAGTTCTTGCAAAAAAACATTGATTATACAAACTGTAAAACCACTTTGCTTTGCCAAAGTCCACATATTATAGCCATACCAGGGTCTGGTTTTGGGGTGTTTTTTTTTTTTTTTTTTTGGGGGGGGTGGGGGGGGAGCAACGGCTAGAGGGGGCGATAGATGCAGTAGAAAACAGGGTCAAAGGTCACTCATTAATATAAGATGTGGTCACAGCTGTTACAGTACATAGCTTACTGGTTATTTGGTGCAAAATATCAAGTTTAAGAAAATAAAAAATGCAACAGACAGGAACTGTGCTTTGAGATTAACTCTCCCAAAATCCTGCCTGCACAATCTCTGGAATGGTCACCCCCTGAAAGAGAGCTAAGATGTAGTCACGCTCCCTGCTTGGTGAGCTCCGATGGGAACCCGGTTAGCCTTTGGCGCTTGGTTCGGAGCCTTTGATGCCTTTCGCATCATCTTTGATGTACTCGAGGCTTGCAGAGAGGATCTACCCATAGCCAGCGTAGATGCCATTCGCATCTGTGGTGGCTGAGATTGAACCTGGGTGGATATTCATCCGTTCGCGTCTGTGTCAGCCTTCGATGAACCTGAGACGCTATTTCGCACTGTCAGCGGTTTGCCTGGCAGAGCTGAAGCTGACCGGTTTTCATATGCTCTACTTGGATGACCAGGCATTGACCCCAGTTTGGCTTGCAGAGAGGGTCTACCCATAGCCAGGAGATGTTATTCACATCTGTGATGGCTGAGATTGAACCTGGACGGAAATTCAACGCCGTAAACGGTTCTTCATGAGCTGGTAGAATGGGTATGGCCTAGGAGATGCATGTCGCACCTGTGGCAGCCTTTGTGGAACCTGAGACGCTTTGCGCCATTAGTGGTTCGCCTGGCAGAGCTGACGCTTGCTGGTTTTTATATGCTCTACTTGGAGGACCAGGCATAGACCCAAGTGACTGAGTAGCGGCAGGCTGTTGTAGTTTATGTTACGCTCATAGCTTCAACAATCCACATAGCAGAAGTAGTTGCAACGGCTGCATGGTATGGCAGAACTGTCATGATGAACAGCTGCATTGCGTCACCCCACAGCCCTTTCGTCCGATCAATATAAAACTTTAGAATGTGGACAGGGCAGCTTGTCATCCTACATGTAGATGCTTGAAAAGCGTGTTAATCTTGGACAAAGATATCTGGGGGTGAAAAATTTGGCGACTGGTTCTTAGTCAAGAAGCCGAAGTGTGGAGTTAGTTGAACGCCCCCTGGTTCCCAGCGCAAGTGGCCTGGTTTTAAGAGCGTGAAATTTACTTCTAAGACGGGCCATGGAGGTCGCTAGCAGAAAGACTGTTTTTACTGTCAGCAAATGAAGGAACAGGATCCAGCTGGTTCAGAAGGAGACTTTGACCACTGAGAAGTAAGCTGCAGAGGTCCCACGAAGAAGTAAGCCTTTTGGTGCGTGGTCTGTCATCGAACATGCCCTCCAAAAGGTGTGAAATGGAAGTGCTGTTTATAAAGGTTTGAGTTATAGCCAAGCCTTCCGAGTAAGACACCAATGACAGATCTGTGGTCAGGAATGGTTGTAATTTGAAGGTCTGAGCGAAACAGGTGAAGAAGAAAAATCCCCATCCCCTGTTATATCAATCAATCAATCAATCGTTAAATTTAAAAGGCGCTAAGCCAACAGTCATTGCTCGTAGCGCCGAACTGTAAGCTTTTTGAAAAAGGATGAGATTTTATAGATGCAGAAGGGGGCTGAATACCTTCTAGCTGCACCATTTGATGCAATGTTGCAAGGTCCCTTGCAGCCCTGTTGTTTGATCCGTTGTAGTACTCAAGGTAGCAGGGAAAATGGGAAAAAGATGGACCCCAGGAGGACTGTCCAATCGAGCTCAGGGATGAGCGTGTCGTGTACAAAGCGTTGGAAGCTTGTGATTGAGATGGGATGCAAACCGGTCTATGTGAGGCGTGTCCATATTATTGAAAACTTGTAGGAACTTCCTGTGGAGTTGTCTGTCTTTATAAGGACTATACGATATATGATGAAGAGCCCCTAGAGTAGATGTGAAGTAGCTTTTCTGTAGGTGACCAAGTTCCCACCACTGAAAAATTCGTCCAGGTTGGCCCCACAACACGACAGTGAGGCATCTGTATTTAGAGTCACTGATGGAGTGGGTGGCGGTGATGTTGAAACCACAGGGAAGATTCTAATAAAGAATGTACCATTTGAGATGGGATTGGATGAGAGAGTTGACCGGAACTGGTTTGGTTAAAGTGTAAAAGAAAAATCTGAGTTTCCGACGAACTCCCATGTTTTTAATAATAATCGCCGTTAAGGGACGTTTCCATATACAACATTTTTGTCTGTACTCCTTGCCGTTTTGGGACTTTTGAGTATTCGGGAATTTTTTTTAAGGAGAAGACGTCATTTCGAACTGAATGTTTTCAATAATATTGCTGTTGTGGGACGAAAGCAGTTGGCTTGAATTTTATTTCAACAGTAAGAATGTCCATACTCCGTCTTCAATAAGTTGCCGTTTTGAGACATTGATAACAATTTTTTTAAAGGGTAAGAAGGTCCAAACTCCGTCTGTAATTGCTGTATGAGACGACCCAGTATTGGAGAAAAAATAAAAAGCATGTCCAACGAATCCCATGTTTTTTTAATAATAATCGCCGTTGTGGGACATTTTCATGTACCAAAATTGTTTTTATTGTAAAAATGTCGGTAATCCGTCGTCGTTAATAACAAATTAGAGTATTTGGGAACAATTTTTTAAGGGGAAGACGTCAGTTCAAACTGAATGTTTTCAATAATATTGCTGTTGTGGGACATTTGTAGTTGGTTTTAATTTTGCTTCAACAGTAAGAATGTCCGTATTCCGTCGTGAATAACAAATTGCCAATTTTGGACTTTTGTGTATTTTGGAAAATTGTATTCCAACAGTAAAAAATTTCCCTACTGTGTCTTTTAATAAGGTCCTAACTCTGTCTGTAATTGCCGTATGAGACGTTGGAGAAAAAAACAATGTAGTTTTTTGATTAGTAGAATATCCAACGAGCTATGTTTTAATAATAATCGCTGTTGTGCGACATTTCCAAGTACAGTGTTTTAATTGTAAAAAGGTCAATACTCCGCCGTGAATAACAATGCTCTTTTGGGACTTGGAAGACGTCAGTTAGAACTGGATGTTTTCAATAGTTTTGCCGTTGTGGGACATTTACAGTTGGCTTTACCTTTTTTTCAACAGTAAGAATGTCCGTACTCTGTCTTTAATAAGTTGCCGTCAATTTTTGTTGAAGGGTTAATAAGGTCCGAACTCCGTCTGTAATTGCCGTATGAGACGTTCGAGTATTGGAGAAAAAAATAATGTTGTTTATTAATTAGTAAGAATGTCAAAACGAACGCCCATGTTTTTAATAATAATCGCCGTTGTGGGACATTTCCATATACAAAAATTAATTTTAAACTATTGAGTATTTGAGAACAATGTTTTTTAATGGTAAGAAGGTCCGAACTCCTACTTTTGATAATATTGCCGTTATGGGACATTTTCATATTGGACAAAATATTGTAAAAGTGTAGAATGCCCGAAGTTGTTATTGTTACAATTATATATTATTGCCGTTAATTTTTTATAAGGTTCACTTTCGTTACAAAGTTGACCTTGCAACAAGGGAGATTTTGCAGGGCAGTCACTATCACTCAGGGACCTATATGTGCATGTATTTTAGAATTACATTCAGCATAGAAGATACAAAGTTTCCACATCAGTATTCCAAACTTGAACCAGGGAGAGTCGTCAGCTCTGATGGTTAAACGCAAAAAGCATATAATAATTGTAAGTAATATCCTGCTTCTGTCAATGATGGCTCATTGAAAACGGATCGGCATACGACAATAAATGTTGATGTGGCTGGGAATGCTGGCAACCAGTAGTGGCTAGTGTATCATTAGAACACCAGATAAGACCCACAGCAAGTGCATCACAGACAATGCACACCAGGAGGTGTTTAAATACAGCGTGGGGGGCCCCCATTGTTTAATCACCACTTGGCTTTGGGACCCAGCTAAACCACAAGGTGCGAATGCAGCTTTATATGTGGGAAGGAGTTGTTGGTGGTGGGGTTTATGAGAGGGTAAATTATCATACTGGTAGTCACAGCCCATGGGAGTTTTTCCAATGAGTACCATAAAACAGGATGAGGGTCGTTTCAAATAGGGCATAGCAGGGGAAAGTATTGAGTGCTGGCTAATTTATATTAAAAATAGAGCGTAGTGATGAGCGAGCGCAGCGTTTTCACCAACTGAACGTTTTTAGTGGGTGCAACGATGTGTTATAAAGTACTATTATTGTATCTGTTAAAAAACACCAGGCCTCTAATTACGAAACACATTTCAAGGCACTCCCACTTTGGCCTTGGAGTAAGCCAAATTTCGGGGGCACTAGATAGTAGTACCATACTGCCAAAAATGAATTTAAAAGATATACTCCGACATCCCTATGTTCCGACAACTCAATCTATATTCCGATACCCCTATGTTCCGACACCCCTATATTCCGACACCCCTATGTTCCGACACCCCTATATTCCAATGACCCAAACACCCCTACGTTCCGACAACCTGCACCAATATTTTGTGTTACGTGTTAGCCGTTTTTTAAGAAAAAAGGTGCGACTTTAAAGACACTACACCTGACCGCAAATGAGTCCATAAATGTACCGGTAACCTATCTTTATGTAGTCCCCAGAGGAGTTTAATTAATTGTATGAAAAGTGTTATTCTGCTATTAAAAAATAGCAACTTTGGTTTATTTAGAAGAGGACTGAGTAAAGGTTGTGTAAGGGTTTTTGTAAACACTGGTTCAATCACATGCTTACAAAAACCCTTACACAACCGCCTTTAATTGTGTTTCTCTGAAAAAAAGATTGTGCAGGGTCAGATATCTTGGAACCCGCATAGCTTACTACGGAAATACATGTGCAACTTTCCAGCTGGAATTATTGGTATCCGGGGATATCAATCCAAACCCTGGCCCACAGCCAAACCATGCCAAACTTCAAGTTAAAGTACACCCAAAAGACAGGCTAGTTTACAGTCTTGAACATCTAACCGAATTAAATACATCTTCTGGTCATACACGGCGACCCTTACCAAGATTGAGCACAGAACTTTGGAACACAATCATCTCTCTTGGAATAAACTTCCATCACCACAAGAAGCGTCGGGGTAAAAGAGACGGAAGACGTATAAAACTAATAGCTGCCACCCAGACAATATGGTACAGAAAATTCCTGTCTGTAAATCAACACGAAACACAAGCCAGAAATTATCATCATCATATTGTGACTTTCCACAAAAGGCACATTTGACCAACCTCATACCACTGCACCGTGAACTCTACAACAAATTAAATGTAAGCTGTTGGAATGCTCATTCAGTCCAAAACAAATCTGCTCTGATCTGTGATCACATTATGGACAAGAATATTGATGTCATGTTCATAGTAGCAACCTGGTTTCACAGTGACGACCCAGTGGTTATCTCCGAATGTACACCTCCTGGCTTTACATTCCTTAATGCACCATGTGATGGCAATGACTCTCATGGCGGTTTAGCTGTCATCTTCAAATCTACACTCAAACTTTCTTTGGCAAATAATATTGTCAATGCCAGACCTACATTTGAACTTGCTTGCGTTACTGACCCTACCAAACATGCAATCTTCATGGTCATTTACCGCCCACCTCCCTCAGCCAGAAATCGCCTAAAAACTTCCGACTTCTTGAATGATTTTGAAGAATTTTTGGGTGAAGTTATCCTCCTCACCAACAGAATCATCATGTTAGGAGATTTAAACATCCATGTCGATACTCCCAGTAAATCAGATGTGTCTCAATTCCTTACATCACTCAGTGATTGTGGTGTACACCAGCATATCAATGGACCTACACATAAACTAGGTCACACCCTTGACCTCATCATCTCGCGGCCATCAGCTGATCAGACCCGGCTTTTCGTTCCTAGAACTAGACGGAAAGCTGGGGATAGCTCATTCTCCATAGCTGCCCCTCACCTATGGAATGAGCTCCCCGCGGGTCTGAGAGAGGCGATCTCGTTGTCCCTGCGGGTCTGAGAGAGGCGATCTCGTTGCCTGTATTCAAAAGCCTCCTCAAGACATTTCTTTTTCCCCACCCATCCTAATTTGTTTGTTTTTCTTTTGTTGTCATAGTCTCATGTCAAGCGGTCTGTTCTCCGCAGAGCGCTATATAAATGCTTCGTATTATTATTATTATTATTATGATTAGAAGATGGTCTTGTCCAAGACAGCGGAGTTGCTAATATTCTGAACTCCGACCACTTCGTCTTAAGCTGCACGATCAATTACAAGACACCCGACTGTGTAAAGATTACGTCGAACTCGAGAAATTATCGTAGTATTGATTTAATGATTCCTTCGCCATCGATCTTTGCAACGCTTTCCAGTGTTTCCCATATGACAGTGATCTGGAGAACCAGATCATGTTATACAACAAGACAATAGTTTCTGTCCTGGATAGTCACTGTCCAGTCACCGCCCGACACCACAGGTTCAAATCGCACCCTGCTTGGTACACCAACGAAATTCACCTTGCAAGACGTACTAGACATAAACTCGGATGGAAATGGACAAAATCACGAAATCTTGCTGATCACCGCCTGTACCTGGATGAAATCCATGCCTTTACAAGACTTACAAGAAAAGCAAAATCACACTACTATACCAAACAACTCTCCACAGCAGACATGAAAAACGTTTTTCAAGACAGTGAACACTCTCCTCAACAGAAACATTCCTGCCCTTCCAAACGCCAACTCCGCCAAGAATCTTTGTGACAGTTTTAGTAATTTCTTTGATGTCAAAATCACCAAAATCAGGGATAGCATTATTTTAGCTCAATCCATCTGCAATAACCCATCCTACTCCATATATGTAGTTCCTGATGAGTTTCATGAATTCAACCTGGCAGATTATAATGAAGTTCAGAAAATCATAATGAATTCCAACAATAAATCTTGTATATTAGACCCACTTCCAACTTGGCTACTAAAACAAAATGTGTGCACGATTGTTCCTGTACTATTATCCATTGTTAACACATCTTTGTCCACAGGAACCTTTCCTACAAATTGAAAAGATGCTGTGGTTACTCCGCTACTGAAAGGCCCTTCCTTGAACAAAAATATTCTCAAAAACTATAGGCCAGTTTCAAATGTTGCTTTCCTGTCTAAAGTAGTTGAGAAAGTTGTTTTATCACGTGTCACTGAACTTATTGCCAATAATAACCTGCATTGTAAATTTCAATCAGCTTACAGGTCTGGCCATAGCACCGAGACGGCTTTGTTGCGGGTCAAAAGTGATATAATGGATGTTATAACACCCCTTGCAAGTATTCTGCCTGCTCATTGGTTTAGAGCGCGTCACATGACATGTCTTAGTTTTACTAGACGACGGCCGTGTGATAGTGCGTCGGTTTGCCATGCGCTAGTCCGAAGACTAGCACACGGCGCCGTGCGCTAGTCCGACAGACTAGCACACGGCGTGCAGTACCCAGACGTCCGTTGCGTGTACGAGGATGATAAATTAATAGTCTGTAACCATTTCGGATTGCACGACACTACATGCAACACAGTAAGTAAAAGTGTTTGCAATCTGTATTTGCGTCGTCCGTGGATTGTAGCATTCAGGTCTGTAACTTAATAATAATAGTACAGTATTTAGAAATGTTTGGGGTGTTATAAAACAAATACTGACTGCTTTTACTCGTGCAATGGTTAAAAACTATGACTCCCTCGGTGATCCCCGGAGCATTCTATTTTCCCTCAGCTTCGCCTCGGGATAATAGAACGCTCCGGGGATCACCTCGGGAGTCATAGTTTTAACCATAGCACTCGAAGCAGTCAATATTTGTATACTATTGACAATCAGCAGGCCGTCTTTGTGGTGTTGCTGGACCTGTCAGCTGCATTTGAAACAATAGATCCTGATATTTTGTTAATAAGGGCTTAGAAGTAGCGTCATTGACTGGTTTAAGTCTTACCTTTGTAACAGAACTTGTAAAATTAAGATAGCTAATGAGTACTCCTGTTCCAGAACGCTTACTTATGGTTTACCACAAGGCTTCCTGTGTTGGGCCACAATTGTTTTTGTTTTATACTCGCCCAATTGCAGATATAATTAATCATCAACCTGGGGTCAGATTCCGCAATGACTATGTCCCAACATGTTTCTTCAATCTGCAAATCTGTCAAATTTCATATGAGAAACCTGTCAAGTGTACGAAGCTTGATAGATGAAACAACATGTCATTTGTAGGTATCGGAGGTGAGCTATTTTCTTTAATAGAAATATCATGCAGTGATTGTAATCAGAGACGCCTAACCACCTGGTCAGTCAAGTTTTCCAAAAACGTCAGCAAGAAGAACTTTATAAACTTGTTTTTCAAATACATGTAACACTCAATTCCCACCCATTCGCCATGCCTTCATCAACAAACTTGTTAGCTTTTGGCCTTGATCGTGATCAATGATACATTGTCTTGTGTGTTGTCATTTTTTATTTCAAGCTGTTTCAATGTTTGCTGCTGCATCCCACAAGTAAAGCATTGTAAAAACTCCAGAGCCAGACTCTATAGAACCAATACCTGTACATTTTGCATGGTCTGTATCTGGACTGAATCTTATCATAACAACATATGTAGAGTATCGCGGAGCCAGACCTAATCCTTTTTTAAATGCATTAGTTTATATCTAACTCACCCAGAATGTTTGCACATCGATGTGTGGTGGCAAACTTATGGCAGAGGGACTAATCTTTTGACAGAAAACAATCTGGATACATCTTTAATTTACAGTACAAGTAGATTGTCTTTAAAAAAATTCATATTTTCAGTTAAATAATTAATACTTTGGCAAGAATATTTAATAAGTAAACTAATTTATTTCACAACATTGGACCAGCGGTGCTTCAAGGGGGGATCCAACCCGCCGTTAAAAATATTTTTGACGTTGTCCATTAACTATATTGAGTTAAATTAGTTTTTAGTTTAACACTGAACCACTTTGGGTTTATCTTTAAGCACGGTGTGTGGACAGAATAAAAAGTACCACATCAGGTTTTAAAGACAATGGACACTATTGGTAATTGTCAAAGACCAGTCTTCTCTCTTGGTGTGTCTCAACATGTATGCATAAAATAACAAACCTGTAAGAATTTGAGCTCAATTGGTCGTCGAAGTTGCGAGATAATAATGAAAGAAAAACACCTTGTCACACGAAGTTGTGTGCTTTCAGATGCTTGACTTCGATACCTCAAATTCTAAATTTGAGGTCTCGAATTTCAAATTCGTGGAAAACTACTTCTTTCGCAAAAACTACATTACTTCAGAGGGAGCCGTTTCTCACAAAGTTTTATACTACCAACCTCTCCCCATTACTCGTTACTAAGAAAGGTTCTATGAAAATAATTATTTTGAGTAATAACCAATAGAGTCCACTGCCATAATTTACACCATATATGACCCTGACTTGTGTAAGTTTAAGGTCACTAAATACTTAATGCCTTGGACGACCATGGTATGACCATTGTACAACATCCACAATGAGGAACCTTGACCAGTATATAGAAAGACTTGGAACAATTTCAGAGGAGTACATGTGTGTAAGTATACAACAAATGCAAATAATTTGTTTGCTATGCTCAAATGAGTAAGAAACCAGACTGATGAGTTAAGCACATAATTTTGTACGTTGTTGCAGGAGCACTAAACCCAATGACATAATAATAATAACTTGGGGGGCTAATCATCCTTACTCGCCCGTATAAGTTTCCGGCTTAGGCCTACTTTTGCTTAAAACAGAAAAAAATATGATTTCAAGTTCAATAAACCATGATGAAAACAATTATTTTACAACAAATGTTGTTGAACATCATAACATTTAACATGTAAATTGTAGAAATCGGTCCCTATAAACAGTACACAATGCCCTGGATTGGGCGATTTGAGCTACAAAAAGTGTTTGTTATGAAGTAAATTTAATTGGTTGGAAAGATGTTTTAAAAGTATAATGTAATGACTGCAAAAAATGCCATTTGTGTGATTTTCTTTATACTACGTGAACTAATACTGTTCGCAATTTTGGTGAAGTCAAATTTTTGACTCCACAAAATGGTGTTTGATTTTTCCCGAGGGAGGAAAACCGGATGGTCTGGAAAACCCTTGTGGAACCAACGCACAACTCAACTTACATATGGCCTGTCAATCAATCACATTGAAACCACTGCACTCTAGGCTGAGTAACCAGCAAATAGCAGATTGTGAATCCGTAATAGTTACGGATTGCAGATCCGTAATAACGGTTTGCAAATCCGTAAACGGAGTGCGAATGAGTAGTATAACGGATTGCAGATCCGTAATAACGGATTGTGAATCCGTAACAACGGATTTGAATTTTATGTTTTGCTGGCACTAATGGGCCTTCGTAGAATTGCGAAGGCATGGCTACAACGTGTTCGAGAAGCAGGCATGCAAGGGCGCCTTTGGCTGCCAGCCACATCAACCTATTATGACCACGGAGCACAGCCAAGATCGAAAGTGTTTGATTTTTCCCGAGGGAGGAAAACCGGATGGTCTGGAAAACCCTTGTGGCACATCAGAGAACCAACGCACAACTCAACTCACATATGGCCCTGGCTGGGAATTGAACCGGAATCATCTTGGTGAGAGGCGAGCGCTTTACGCACAAGCCAACCATGCCACCCAAACTTGGGTAAAGATTCTTAAGTCAGAGATCTTTGCCGTTTTTATTTTATTTTGTAAAAGTTGTTGAAGCTTACTTCACATGTACAAGTACATGTCAGTGTTGAAGCCGCCTGGACTATAAGCCGAGAGTGTGATGGAGGCCTGAAAATCAATTCATTAGCCACTGCTTATGGTTTGAAAATTACGGTAGATAGATCAAGCATTTGTCAAATTGTAGGTTACACTATGTTTGGTTGTCCCTGGAACAAACAAGTATACTTTTAGATGGATGTACATCGGCTCTTAATGTACCACTTGTTTAATCACAATGTTGAGTTTGAACTGAGAACATTTAGAAACAAGGCTCGTTTAACTTGTTCACCAGCAGTCATCTCGAGATTGAACATAATAATTTGTAAAAATAAAGTTAATTTGTATTAAAGATTTTGGGGATGGTGCGTATAGATAAAAGTGCCGTACACATACATGTAGAACACAGTCGCTTCACAATTTACAAGAACTTGCCAATATTTAACATCGCATCATTACCTCGGGAGTTATACAACTTCAAGAAGTGCACCATTAATGCTGCGTCACGTGACCCCCAATAACATCATTGATCTTAAACTTCACACATAAGATACCTGTGATAACACACAACTTCACCACACACATCTTCAAAAAGTCCATTTTGAAGAGTTTTAAACTTGCCGCTAGAGGGCGCTGATTGATATTGTGACGTCATCACTATTTTTTTTTAACTACCCACCCTTGCCAGACACTAACATTGTTAAAAGTAACTTCATAACTTTTGTCACTTTTGAATTAGAGGGCACATCCGGTTGCGACCGGAGGAAGAGGTCATGTGAGGTCACGCACATGAAACAAAATGAATACCTAATTTATCTCTACCCAATTCCCGCAAACAGCAACCTACGGTCTGTTGTGCTGATTTGATATAGAATTTTCAAATCTTTAAGTTAATTACGTTTAGGGACGAATTCAAAATTTAAAAAGCGGTAACTCGGGGGCAATTTAAGAATCCCCCGAGGTAATACAGGGTAAACACAGCCTTGCATACGAACAATAGAGACATGAATAGAGTCATGAATATCCGTGAGCACATGCTGGGTCAACTTAGTCATGGATGGGCAACCGGGATACAAAGAGAAACTTAACAAGAGGCCAGATTTGCGTTTGGGATTATGACAGCAAGGGATTATCGGATTAGTGACAGCTGCCTGGCTGCTCCAATAAATGTTCTACTGATCCATTAACAAATTATGATTATAAATGATTAGTCCAAACGTTGTTATTTTAGATGTCTCGAATCGTTCTTGTCCGCCAAAGTTTTCTTTAGTTCATTTTTGGAGCGGTTAAAACGATACCCAACAATATTTTATTGCAGGTTGTGTGTTCATTACCATCGCATTAAACATACATGTATTAATTTGGATATTTTTACGTGCATGATATCTGGAGCTGTGCTTGACACGGGTGCCGCGTGCACCTCAACTAAAAGGCTAAGATACGTGCTGATTGATGATCTATTTTGGATGTAAAAAAGAAGATAAAAACGAACGGGGAAAAAGCGAAGCCCGCAAGAAAAACGCGGAATGGGAAAATTAAAACAGCGGAAAGATTTCACTGGCCTGATTACCTTTCATCAATGAAAGTTTCATTGCAATTGCTCTTTGGAAACTATGCAAAAGGGCAATTCCATGGTCAGTCGCATTAGACTTTTCTGTGTCATTTGTTGATCTTGGTTCTAGAAGTTCCATGTTACATGTAGATATTCTTTCCACTAAGTTTATAGACTGATTTGTACTTGACACCCAAGGCTTTGAATTGATGATATTAGAAATGTTGTGAGTTTTGTGCTCTGGATGTTACAACCTTGTAAAAAGTGGTCAGTCGCATTACACAAAAAAAATTTGGTAAAAAAAAAAACTTTTCATAAATAAAAAAGTTCCTCAACCAAAAAGCTTGCGAAAGTATTACTATATATGTAACACACAACTCTTATACATGAATAAATGGTCAGCAACTTTTAGATGCCAAAAACCATGGTCCGTCGCATTACGGTCAGTCGCATTACAGTTTTTCACTCAATTTAGCCACGCCTACATGGGTTCTTTTTTGGCAAAATTGGGTTCATTCCTTGTCAACAACTAAAATTAAATTGGTTTCATATGTTAGCTATAACTTCTAAGTGGAAAGAAAGTTGTGACAAAAACTTGATTTTTTGGAATTGGCCAAAAGCCTCCTTAAAAGAACCATGGCTTTTTTTACTGAAAAATGCAATTTATTTTATTTTAACTTTAACAAAAACAAGAGCTGTTTCGCAGCAACTGCGCTACGAAACAGCTCAAAACAAGACACGGCTGCATTTGTGTGCACAAATGCATAGCTACAAAACATATTTCGTTAATATAAGATTATGCATGTCGTGGCCGAGCGGTTAAGAGCACCAAACTCAAGCTCTGCTGTTTCTGTTCAGCAGAGTGTGGGTTTGAATCCCTGTCGTGACACTTGTGTCCTTGAGCAAGATACTTTACTATAATTGCTTCTCTCCACCCAGGGGTAAACGGGTACCTGTGAGGGCAGAGTTGGTCATTGTGAAAGCTCAGTGCGCTACATTTTGGCGGCACAGGCTGTATACTCCCCAGGGAGCTGAGATGGTTTAAGGAATGGTTTAAGGCCCAGTGTCAGGGGTAATAATGTTGAAGCGCCATGAGTGTCACTGCGTGACGGACCTGAGCGCTATATAAGAAGCCACTATTATTCATTATTATTATTAATAACATTTTCAAATTTCTCAACTGAATTTGAAATTTCATTTATAATCAAAGCAGTTATGACCAATCCAGGCTATTTAAAAATTGAATGAAAAAATGAAAAACATCGTAAAAAATCATGTGATGACGTCATTTCACAATTCACAAGAACTTGCCAACATCTATACAACCTAATAAGTTTCTACATGATCGCATCATTACTTTGGCATGTATACAAGTTAAAAAATTGTACCTTTAATGCCATGTCACGTGACCCCAGATGACGTCATTGAGTTGAAACTTCACACCATGATGCCTGCCTGACGATCAATATGTGTGTAAATTTTGAAGTGATTACAAAAAACTTCACCACACACATCTTCAAAAAGTCAATTTTCAAAAGTTTTAAACTTGCCGCAAGAGGGCGCTCTTGTGTGGCGTGACGTCATCGAACCCTAACATCGTTAAAAGAAAGTTCATAACTTTTTTGACTTTCGAATTACAAGGCACTTCCTGTTTTGACTCGTTTCTACCGTAAGTAATCCAACCCAATCCTGCAAAAAAACCTATACCGGTCTCTTGTTGCCCATTTAATACAGATTTTCAACTATTTAAAATTTACAACTCTAAGATGACGTCACGTGACAGGTCATGATGTCATCATAACGTCATTCTTTTAGGATCATCATTGTACCATTGCCTTTCATCACTGAAAGCTTCATTGCAATTGCTCAAACAGCTAATAATAATAATTTAAAAAACTTAACAAAAACAAGAGCTTTTTGCTGCGCTGCGCTAAGAAACAGCTAAAAACAAACAAAAATTTGAGGTGTTCGGGCTGAATACCAAACACCTAATTAGATATTTTGTATTAGTCCTGTGGTTGACCCATTTTGTGTCTGAGACTTATGCAAAGTGCATCAAAAGGAGCATCAAGTCATAAAGAAACTGGTTCCCTTTCAGCTTTTTTTTATTTTGTGATGTCAATTTACTGTATGCAGTTTAGAGTGACCATGTTTACACATGGTTCACTTGAAATGAATTGTGTCAAATTACTTTTCTTTTGACACACATTCGGTATTAAGTGCCACACAAGCGCTCAAAGGTTTTTTAAAGGCATACGTGCTGAGCAGTAATTTTTGGTTAGCTAATTAGCTTTTCAGTGAATCCCTCTTAGGGGTAAGTGAAGAGAGGTATCGACACACATGATCGACAGTGGCTGCCCATGGTAGTGAGGCTGGACTCTTGGAACATTTCACAGCAAAGATTCTTGGTATCAAACAAGGTCACTTCACGGCACGCTGGACAAAGTTGGTGTCTTACATGGAGGCGTCCACTTTGTTTAGAAGTTTTTTAAAAGAACTTTCAGAGTAATAGTAGGCCAACCAAAGTGTGAAATTACACTTTGGACGGCATAGTTTGTTAATGCCTGGCATCCATGCTAGATGTATGGATCATGGGCTCGGGAAGACGATTAGGGTGGATGCCCAGCTTGATTTTGAATTTTAAGGTCATTTTGGGGTAAAAAGGTCAAAAAAGGTCAAAAATCAGTATTTTCAAAATTTGTATCAAATTTATTCACATTTGATAGATCTATCCATAAAATGTATTTTTAACTTTATGTTGTTACTACAAACCTATGTAATTAACGTATAAACTTTGACCTTGTGCACAAATGTATAGCAAAACGAAGTGTAAAAGTGTGATTATCTTGAAAAGGGTACATTTTGAGTACACCAATTGTTTTTGCACTCCCCATCCTCATTGGTGCATATATTGGTTTGAAACAACTTTTTTTGAAAGGTAAATATACCCAGGCAGTTTTTGAGAAAAAATAATAATTCAAATACCACCTTCATGTGGGGGTCTTAACGACTCATTTTAAGGTCAAAATTTCAAATAAGGCAAAAATTTTGCATTTTTGAAATTTTCACAAAATTTGACCCCAAGTGATAGATCTATCAATAAAATGTATTTTTACGTTAATGTTGACATGAAAAACGTATGTAATTAACGGATAAACTTTGACCTTGTACACAAACGTATAGAAAAGCAAAACGTAAAAGTGTGATTATCTTGAAAAGTGTACATTTTTAGTATACCAGCATTTTTTGCACTCCCCAGCTCATTGGTGCATATATATGTTTCAAACAACTTTTTTTTTGAAAGGTTAATGTACCCAGGCAGTTTTTGAAAAAAAAATAAAAATCAAATACCACCTTCGTGTTTTTATTTTTTGCGCCTAATTTTACCCCAGGCGGCAGATCTATCCATTTAATATAGTTTCATCATGAAATTGACATGCCAAGTCTGTGAAATTATGATTTCATCTTTTGTCTTGTACACAAACGTGTAGGAAAATTTAATCTTAAATTGCAGTTTTCTCAAAAAGTGCGTATCTTGAGCATAATACAGTGTTTTGCACTTCCTATCCCAGCAATGCATATAATTGTTTGAAAACAACTTTTTTTTTGAAAGGTCAATATACCGAGGCATTAAAAAAAACATACACACGCGTATCAAACTTTCTTATGTACTAAAATGAAACCAAAAGGTACTTGTATGGTATTCACGCAGAACAGTTTGACATAGTTTTACAGTTTGACTTGGTGCCCTTTGATTTGCACCCTAATAAAACTAGCTCAAATCAAGCATTTGAGATAGGGGTAGTCTTCCAGGTAACACCACTCTTTCTTTTAAGCTCATGTGTGTCTGTGTCAGTGTGAGAGATGAGACGTCCATGTATTCCTAGTTTATGCTGTGTGAAGTTTCAGTGCATCTCTTGTTGGCGGTAACATCTCCAGACACTTCTTCGCCTTATTTACCAAAGAGTTGGAGCCTGACAAGGTTGATGATTTTATACCAAGGTGCACAAGTGTTACCAAACTGCTCAATGAGAGCAAGTTCTCCATTCCGGCTGATTCCCTTGACACATATTAACTTTGCTTTTCAGAGACTTTCTTTTCCCAATGGTCAAGTAGGAGAGGCTGTGTCGCGTCATTTAAGAGCATGTAAGCTGCCTTACAGGTTGGCAAGTCTCTCAGTTACTGCACGTATCGGGTAATTAATGTGCATTTCTTTCCAAGTTTCTGACGCTTTTGAACACACAAAAGTGACATTTCTCCACCTGCAAATCACTCTTATCCTTCATTGACTGCCTCTATGCATGGAGCATCAACCGGGTGTCAGCCTGCTAAGGTGTCCTCAAAACGTCATCTCTCCTAAAGGACCATGGCTTCCGTAACATAAAGGAACCCCCGCCTGTACTATTCCTCATCTTTCCAGTAGACCCCTTGCCCTTTCTACAAAAACGTCTGACAAGAACTTGAGATCAGGTTTGTTCAATAGCCCATACCTGACGTGTAGGAGTGGAACCCCGGTCTATCGATGAACTTTCGAATTGGCTTTTTCTTTCCCATTCTCTTTGACTGTGTCATTGCCTTGGTGAGCCCTCTCCAATCTAGCGATCAAGACCAGGTTGTAGGTTCCAGTGGCAGCATTGAGCAATTGTTGCAGTAACTTTCTGTCCGTTTTGATAGGCTTTTGTACCGTACATAATTCGTTTGGTTGAAACATTTGCATTGTACAGATCAGAGAAAGTTTTTGCGCAATGTTTTCTTCAGGGCGTCACTAAAACCATCAGTTTCTTGAAGCAGACGGTGCTTCCAGATTGTTATTATATACTGCGTTCCATGATCTGGAGTTGTTATAAGATCACTTTACCACATCAACTGGTGCAATGTCTTTTGTTGTCAAAGATACCAGTGGTATCTCTCTCACAATATCAGAGTCTGTGTCATCGTCTTCGCAAAGGTTTGGTTTAGTCGGAACACATAAAATCTTACTGTTTGTTATGAAAGCTTCTAAACATCATCAACATCTCTGTCTTCTTGAGGAGTTTCATATCTGCCAGATGAACACATCCCTATCGATCAAAGTTACTGTGGTCATAGATGATGGGGACGGCAGCATTGCGGAAAAAGCTCCCAGATTGGTGATCAAGTATCTGTCTTTCTGAGTCCTGGATCTCAATCTCCACCATCACAATGTAATGAGACCACAGATGGGAGTTTGGATTTCTAGAGTGCTTGTTGAATTTGTTTAAGCAGACGTAGTCCTCCCTTGAAAAAGATTTAAATCTCAAACTTTGGACTTGCCCGTTTAAGTTCATTTCTTCCTGATGTGTATAGTGGCCAGGCAACTGTGATGATGGAATGTTTCTGACCTGTGTGTTATGTCCACAAACTGATTGATTAAAGTGATGAGATTGTCATTGCAGTCTGCTAGTGCCTGAAGAGTAGTGATAATTCTTTCATCAAAGAAACTTGGCATAAAAGTATGTCAAGCTGTAGTGGTTTTGGTGTGCCTGGTTACATGTAGCTCTGGAGTTAGCTTTGACTAATGGCACTCCAGATAAGAAAGTATCCAATGTATCACTGCACGATACCCCATACCCCCATCGTAGCTACAATGTATAGGCCTACCTAGGAAAAAACAACATTTTACTGCAAAAAGAATGTTCAACTTTGTTTATTCACTAATAAAAGTTGAGTATTTAACTGCATACATGTACTTGGAAAGATTGGGAGTGTTAAAATAACTTTGATACAAACATGCATTTTTTGAGCACGTCAAACTATACAACTACTATATCAAACTAATTGCATGAATCAGCATACGCATTTCTTGTTTCAATTTACCAATGAGGAAGGTGAAGTATGAATTTATTTTAAACTAAAAACTGCCTTGGTATATTGACCTTTCACAAAAAAGTTGTTTTCAAACATTTATATGCATTGCTGGGATAGAAAGTGCAAAAACACTGTATTATGCTCAAGATACGCACTTTTTGAGAAAATTGCAATTTAAGATTTAATTTTCCTATACGTTTGTGTACAAGACAAAGGATTAACTCATAATTTCACAGACTTGGCATGTCATTTTGATGATGAAACTATTTTATTTTATGGATAGATCTGCCGCCTGGGGTAAAATTTGGCAAAAAAATATAAAAAAATTAAATTTTGACATTTTTGGCACTTTTTGACCTCAATATGACCTTACACGAAGGTGGTATTTGAGTAAAAAAAAAATTCAAAAACTGCCTGGGTACATTAACCTTTCAAACAAAAGTTGTTTGAAACATATAAATGCACCATTGAGTGCAAAAAAAAACTGATATACTGTACTAAAAATGTATACTTTTCAAGATAGTCACACTTTTACGTTTTGCTTTGCTATACGTTTGTGTACAAGGTAAAAGTTTATTCGTTAATTACATACGTTTGGCATATCAACATTAACTTAAAAATACATTTTATGGGTAGATCTATCACTTGGGGTCAAATTTTGTGAAAATTTCAAAAATGCTAATTTTTTGCCTTATTTGAAATTTTGACCTTAAAATGAGTCGTTAAGACCCCACATGAAGGTGGTATTTGAATTATTATTTTTTCTCAAAAACTGCCTGGGTATATTTACCTTTCAAAAAAAGTTGTTTGAAACCAACGTATGCACCAATGAGGATGGGGAGTGCAAAAACAATTGGTGTACTCAAAAAGGACCTTTTTCAAGATAATCACACTTTTACACTTCGTTTTGCTATACATTTGTGCACAAGGTCAAAGTTTATACGTTAATTACATACGTTAATTACATCTAGCATGGTTGCCAGCCATTAACAAACTATGCCGTGTTTTTTTTTTTCTAGAGTAGAGCACTTTTTAAAGTTTGGCTGGTCTACTATAAGAGGTGGATGAATTTTCCTTTTTTTGTGTGTGTGTTTACTATGGTTGTAGCATAAAATTGTGTATATAAAACCACTCTTGGTGAAATCTGGGTTTTTCAATAGTCCAGATTTGACCTTGTACTTATTTCATATCCTGCAACAATGCACTCACATGTTTCCTTTTTTTAAATAATATAGATGGATTGCACATGATGTTATTGGTTGCCATCTTTGATGACTTAACAAGTACATACAATGGAAAAGTGCAAAAAGTGTGTAGTACATGTACATACAATGGAAAAGTGCAAAAGTGTGTAATATGCAAAGAATTAAATATGGCAGTGAGTGAAGTCTACACAACATAGTGTCAGCACTGTGTCTATGAATTTTGTGCATTGGAAACTTGAATCGATCAATCACCATCAATACATGAAACTATGAACTCGATGCTGGCATGCTGGTGGTCACATCATAAAGCATGCGCGAGTTAGTTACCGCTGCGAGAGTGACAACTGTTTGATCGTGACAACGCAGGCCACCCACATGTAAACAACTTAATTTCAGTCCATTTTTAACGGTCTTTTTCAAAAGTGTTACGGATTTTGGTAAATTTATTTTGTTCAAAATGATATTTAAATACTGTTAAAAAAGTAAATTGTGGATAAACTGTCTTGCTAGACAAAATCTTACGACATTACATAACACGGTTGCTACATGTATGGTGTGCTACATGTAAATCATACGTAATTTAGAGTGACAACATTTGAAGAGCCGTATAACTTTATTTCCATAGTTTTCATGACGGAGCTTTATACAATGTGTAGCACAATACAAAAACAAACACTTTAATTGTATTGTATTGGTTGGTTCAGTTCCTTTTACTCAAAATCAGTTTCCAAATTTTAGCAAATTAGCAAACAAAACGTATTGGGAAATTATTACAAACTTCGAGGGCATGCAACTCAAAAAAGAATTATTTCGAGCATTACTTGTTGTGCATGAAATTGTCGTTGAATAGCCTCTGTAACAAATTAGAATACATTTTTGGTCGAGAAAACTACCAATTTATGTCTCAACAATTCTTTATTTAGGCATACTCGTGTTTTGGGGACCGTATGTTTTTTTTGTAATTATGAACTTCCCACTAACTGAGTATTTTTAAGTTTAAATAAGATTTTAAGAAAGTGGAAGAGGTCAAAATTATCAATCTTCCTAACTGATGTGCATAGGTCACAACACTGATACTTGATTGGCTTTTGAAGAGCAATGTAAATGCATATTCATGACGGTTTGTTTACCTTTTTCAATGCCATAAGGTTCGCACATGCGCAGAACTAAGTGGACATGTGAAACGTACAGTATGTGAAGCAAAAACTCTCTTAGAGTTTATATTCCATGTATGCCACACACCTTCTTTAATGATGACGACAGTCCCCCTTTAACACATGTACGTGTACATGTATACACTGTACGTATAAATCAAAAGCCCCAGCCCAATTTCATAGTACTGCTAAAAGGTTTTAACTTAAAATATGTTGCTGACTGTGTTAATTCAGTTTCATAGGGCAAATAACCCGGCCGTGTAAGAACGTGTCGCTACCCTTTTATTCCCTTAATAATGCACTACTGTACCTCATCCTTGAGCTGCATAAGTGACGACTCCTCATCTCGTTTTGTAACCTTGAAGCAAGAAGCTCGATACAGGAGCTGCACTACATGTCCTACACTTGTCTTTGATGCTTGAGGAAACTGTTGCTCAAGTTTCTGTACAACAAACATAACAAGCACCTTTCGAGATAAAGCTGCTCCATCCTCCAATGCTAGTAGGACTAGCTTCAAAGTTTCCTCCTGCATTGCTGAGGCGAAAAAAATTGGGATGTTAAAAAAATGTTCTGCAAAATTTTAGAAATAACGAACACATCCACGCCAGTAATAGACTTGATTCAAGTCCCATTCTCGTGTGAGAGGTGCCTAAAGCATATCACCCCAACTTACTATGAAACAACCCGTAGCATACAGTACAGTGCGCGCTCACCGTCCAAATGTGGTCCCGAGAATGGGACTTGACAAGGTTGTTTCTTACTTGCACGTAATCTCCCCAAATGGGGAGATGTACAAAACCAATGGGAGTGTGGAAGCGCTGCCCCGCTGGTAAAATATTCATTATTTTTCTGGGGATGGCACGGGATTGGGACTTGAGTCATAGGTCTCTGCAAGCAATGACTCAAACTATTGGTTGTTAACACACTAACCCGCAGTAGTAAAATTTGTACATATACATGTATGAATATATTTGTAATTGAAAACTGGCTACATACAAGTAACACACTCCATCTCAAAATACACCACTTGAGGGAATAAGCCTACTCAACATTTGCAAGATCACAGCTTTGTTATTATAAACATGCAGCTATTTTTGTTAATGTTTTATTCCTTCAGACTCTTCTGTAAAGCATTGTACAGCTAAAAAATCAAACTGAATTTTACAACTCATCACACTTTTAAACCTCCCAATCAGGCCTGGCTGATGGTTTGTGATCTGCCACACTGACACAAATTCAAGCTGGTAGCTCCAATGCTATTGATGACTGAGGTGATACGGCCCCACACAGTTCTGAGATGACTCAGCAGGGTTCTCCACAAGCAGTTTGGGACAGGGGTGGTGCCACTTCAAAAATGTAGCGCCCTAGCAAATTGCATTTTTCTCTGTGTCGGAAGACAACCTGACCACTTTTTTAGCCGATAAACGGAACCTTGTGTCCAAGACTCAAGTCAAACCCACACTTTCATGAGAGATATTTGTTGTTGTAAATTGTCCAGTTGGGGAGGTAGTGCTTTTTGCTCTACACAGCCAGGCTTCTGATGGATGTTACCCAGGCCTACATGTGCATCCGCATGGACTGTTAAGGGGGTAAGGGGGTAACCCTGTTTCAGCCCCATGAGTAGGTGGCAACGGTCCCTGGAGGTGGTTTGTAGATATTATCAATATGTGTTCCATTGGTCTGTATGATGGACCACTGAATCACAGGCGTCTTAGGTTTTTTTCCCCAGGAGACTAGCTGATGGTACAATCTTTGATGTAAAAGACAAATTTTCATGTTTTTTTGGGGGGGAGCGAATCAGGATGTGAGCAATGTTGTACACTTAAAAAGACGCACTTCACAAGCTCACATAACCTTCAAACTTCACACATCATAACATAGTGTTGTCATCAGGTGAAGATTTACATAATTTCAAATTTGAGTGTTTCAAAAAATCCCCTAAACTACGTAAAGCTATATATATTTGGTTTTGCGGTAACATTGTATATCTACATGTACTTGCTTGGTAGATTATGTCATATTGACGTATAGATTGTGAAAATAGCTTGCATATATGTGGGATTTTAGGCATTGTATGGTGATGTATTGTCTTGCGGTACTAGAATATATAGCCAGAAAAACATGTCATAGGAAAAGGTTTTTTTTAACACATTTCATAAAAGTTATACTGTGTATGAAACCAATTTGACATTTTACTTTAGTCGAAATCACAAGTTGAAGTGAAAAACTAATTTTGGAGGCTCGTTTGGAGGTCTCACAAAATGAATTTACATCTGGAAACAGTCTATGTGTGTAGACTTATATTGTATAATGGTAACGACTTCATCCTTGTCGCTTGTGACAAAGTACTATTTTGCTAAAACTAAATTAAAGTTCAAATAGTTTAGACTTTACCATACATTTGTAACTCAGTGCCCAGACATGCCAGGTAAATGCCATCACGATATGATGACATTCATGGCTTTCAAATTACGATTAATCAAAGTTCATAAACTAAATAATTAAAGAGAACCACAGCTGTTTTGATTTGAATATCTGCAAGTTTAACCTCATATTTCTTTTATTTAAAATAGAATTAGCTGTTGCAAGCAACTTACCAACCAAAAGGACTAATGGTATAAATGCAAAAAAAAATAATGGCCTGACGCTTCGACCCTAGTACAGGTACGTGTCAGCAACGCGCAGTCTTCTTGTTTTCCAACTTTGCGCATGCGCGAGTGACGACTGTTTGATCTTGACAATGCAGGCCACGCACATGTAAACAATGGACTTTTACTCCATTTTTAACGGTCTTTTTCAAAAGTGTTACGGATTTTGGTAATTATATTTTGTCTAAAATTATATTGAAGTAATGTTAAAAAAGTAAGTTGTGGATAAATCTGTCGTGCTAGACAAAATCTTACGACATTACAGTTGCTATGGTGTGCTAAATCATACATAATTTAGAGTGGCAAAATGTCAAAATTTGAAGAGGTATACTTTATTTCAAAACAAACACTTTAACCTTATTGTATCGGTTCAGTTCCTTTTACTTCAAAATATTTTTTCCAATTTTATGACGATTTTTGGAAAAGACAACAATTAGCACACAAAACGTATTGAGAAATTATTACAAACCTTGAGGGCATGCAACTTGAATTTTTTTTTTTTTCGAGCATTACTTGTTATGCATGAAATAGTGTTGAAAAGCCTCTGCTACAAATTAGAAATACATTTTTGGCCGAGAAAACTACCAATTGGTAGTTTGGGGGTTTTGGGGTGTACCGTATGGGTTTTTGTAAATATGAAATTACCACTAGCGTATTAGTATTTTTAAATTTACTGATGTGCATAGGCCACAACACTGATACTTGATTGGCTTTTGAAGAGCAATGTTTATGCATATCAAGACAGTTTGTTGACCTTTTTCAATGCGATAAGGTTCGTGCATGCGCAAGACTAAATGGACGCGTGAAACGTACATTTAAGTAGAGTCTTTTTCAAAGGCTAAATAGCAACAACTTTTAATATTTACAAGTTCCTGCTATCCACAAAACCTGAATAAACAAAACTCAATGTCCTATTTGAATCTGTTTGTTGTAAGTACCTGGTCCAAGAAACTGACATCCTCTTGCACGGACTGCTGCCCAAAGATTAGCAGATAGTTGTTGTTGATTCTGATGCTGTAAAATCAATTCTGTAACAGTACGTTCTCCAAGTGATCTTGCTGCTCGCATGGCACGTGATCGCCCCTCCTCCTCAACTAACTGACAATTCACCAATGCAACTAACTTTCGCTGCATAGGTTTACTCAAGACACAACTAGCAGTAAAAGAAGAAGTAGTGCCACTGTTGCTCAATCCAGCTGTAAGGTAATAGGTCACAAGAATAACAGCTTTAATAGGATGTAATAATTGTGTGGCAATGTACATGTATGGGGATAAAGAAGATTACTTTTTGGTTTTACCCTACACCCACGTGTGATAAGCAATGTATACTCGGTGCTTTTGGAGTCCCACCAACAAGAAAAAATCCAAGGTACTGGCATGGCTTGGCTGTAATTTGAAACCATGATGCACATTTGCTACATGTATCTATAATACTAATGCAAGTAACGTGTCTGTTTGTGTAAGAAAAGCTCCTAGGTGCCTGTATAGATCGGGCTGCAAATTTTCCTACGCCATTTTTTTTCGGTATGGTGATCATACTCAGGGGGTTCAATTTTTTTTTTTTTTTGTATTTCAAAACTTCTTTTATTTCACATACTTTTTTTGAAAGAGGATGAACGAATGCAAGGTATGAAAGCGCGGTTGATGATTTACGAAAACGTGCCAATGAAAACAATGTTGAAGTCGTGCAGCACGAATCATGTGCGGCACCAAAACCTGGATAACTCTGCAACCTCGGCTCACGCACAGTCATTGTAACAAAATTAAACGTCTTCTCATCGTATTTTTTTCAAACTTATTAAATGTTTGAAAATTGGTTAAATGACATGTTATACACAACAAATAATTTAAAACTCAAATGAGAAATTTGAAATGTTATTGACGAAACAGCTATGTATTTGTGCAATGGCATAAGGTTGCGTGCCATAGCCTCACGCACACATTGTACACGAAGTACATGTACAATGCCATGCCAATGTGCGTAATCATTTGAACACGAAGTACAATGCCATGCCAATGTGCGTAATCATTTGTACACACAGTCAATGTGCAATGCCATGCCAATGTGCGTAATCATTTGTACACACAGTCAATGCCATGCCCATGTGCGTAACCATACAAAAATACCATGCCGTGTCCTAATTGTACACACACCCGATTGCGTGTATTCCTTATGTAGTTGCATTTTGTACACAGGTGATCTAGCGTGTAGTTCCCAATGTAATATCCTCATGCACATTCTTAATTGTACACAAAGCAATGGCAAGCTCCATCATGGTTCCTAAAGAACAATTGCAACCAATTTTTAAGTGATGCAAGGTATTGGTCCTTTCTACCTCTATGGTCCTATGATGATCCTAAAGCAAGGATTTCATTCATCACCGGTCATGTAACGTCATCTTAAAGGTGTTCTATGTTGTGTTTGAAAATCTATATCAAATCAGCCACAAGAGACCGTAGGTTTTTGTTTGCGGGATTGGGTAGTGATAAATAATTAGGTCTTTATTTTATTTTGTGTGCGTGACCTCACATGACCTCTACTTCCGGTCGAAGCTGGAAGTGCCATCTATTTCAAAAGTGGCAAAAGTTATGAAGTTGGTTTCAACGATGATAGTGTCTAGCAAGGGTGGGCAGTTCAAAAAAAGAATCGCTTACGTCACTAAATGCAACAGCACCCTCTAGCGGCAGGTTGAAAACTCTTTAAACGGACTTTTTGGAGATGTGTGTGGTGAAGTTTTGTGTAGTTACTTCTAATTTTACACAGGCAGGCATCATGTGTGAAGTTTCAGATCAATGAAGTCATCGGGGATCACGTGATTGCACTTTTTGAAGTCGTATAACTCCCATAGTAACAATGCGACTTTGTTGAAACTTGGTAGGTTGTTAGATATTGGCAAGTTCTTGTGAATTATAAAATGCCGTTATGATGACATCATCACACGATTTGTTATGATTTTTTTTATTTTTGCACCTCAGTTGCTACTTAAACATGGTATAAAAGGAATTTCTCTTTTATTTATGCCTAATTAGGCTAACTGCTTTGAATACACACAAAAAATCTAATTCAGTTGAGAATTTGAAAATTAATTGACGAAACAGCTATGCATTTGTGCAAAAATGCAAT
Source organism: Asterias amurensis (assembly GCF_032118995.1). NCBI lineage: Eukaryota > Metazoa > Echinodermata > Asteroidea > Forcipulatida > Asteriidae > Asterias > Asterias amurensis. The sequence continues at coordinate 10,016,159 of NC_092662.1, read as the reverse complement.
TATGTCTAGTTAGCTGTTTCGTAGCAAAGCGCAGCGAAACAGCTCTTGTTTTTGTTAAAGTTTTTTTAGCTGTTTCGTAGCGAAGCGCAGCGAAACAGCTTTTGTTTTTGTTAAAGTTTTTTTTATTAGCTGTTTCGTAGCGAAGCGCAGCGAAACAGCTCTTGTTTTTGTTAAAGTTTTTTGTATTATTTTTTTTATTTGTCTGTTTCAGTACTCGCAATTTTTTGCATAGTTCCCAAAGAGCAATTGAAACTTTCAGGGATTGAAGGTTATGGTGAAATAATGATCCTAAAGCAAGGATGTCATGATGACGTCATCAGTGGTCACGTGATGTCATCTTAAAGGTGTTTTGTGTTAAATGTTTGAAAATTTATATCAAATCAGCCAAAATAGACCGTAGGTTTCTGTTTGCGGGATTGGGAAGGGATAAGTAAGGCCTTCATTTTGTTTCGTGTGCGTGACCTCACATGACCTCTACTTCCGGTCGTAACCGGAAGTGGCCCTTTAATTCAAAAGTGGCAAAAGTTATGAAGTTGCTTTCCAAGGACGTAAGTGTCTAGCAAGGGTGGGCAGTTCAAAAAAAATATCGTTGACGTCACAAATTGCAACAGCGCCCTCTAGCGGCAGGTTGAAAACTCGTCAAAATAGACTTTTTGAAGATGTGTGTGGTGAAGTTTTTTGTAATAACTTTAAATTTTACACACACGTTAACTGTCAGGCAGGCATCATATTTGTGAAGTTTCAGACCAATGGCATCGTGGGGGGTCACGTGACGCGACATTAAAGATGCACTTGTTGAACTCGTAGAACTCCCGAAGTAACAGTGCGATCATGTTGAAACTTAGTAGGTGTTAGATATTGGTAAGTTCTTGTGAATTGTGAAATGACGTCATGATGACATCATCAGGTGATTCGTTATGATTTTTTCATTTTTGCACCTTTAACACATAAATTGCTATCTGAACATGGTATAATCAAAATATGTGTTTTTATTTATGCCACATTGGGCAAATTGCTTTGAATACACAACAAATTTCAAACTCAGTTGAGAAATTTGAAAATTTTATTGAGAAAACAGCTCTGCATTTGTGCACAAATGCAATCATGTCTAGTTTAATTTTTTATTTGTCATCTTAAGTACTCGCGTTTTTTGGCATAGTTTTTTTAAATAGCCAGGATTGGTCATAACTGCTTTGAATATAATTAAAATGTCAATTTCAGTTGAGAAATTTGAAAATGTTATTATCGAAACAGCTAAGCATTTGTGCACAAATGCAATCATGTCTAGCTGATTATTGTTCCTCTTTTGTGATTTTTATGTTTTTTTGTCATCTCCCCTGTAAATTTTTGGGATGGTTGTACATATCTTGTCTCTGTGTATTTTGTCACGTTTATATTTTTATACCTGTGTTGATTATATATATATATTTTTTTTTCTGTGTTTTTTTATCATTGATGCACACTGGAAGGCAATTTTCATGTTTTTAACGTGATGTGAATAATAAATTGAACTGAATTGAAGAACTCGTCGCTGCCCTTTTATTTCCTTATGTAGCAGTCACAACAAAAGTTTCAGCTAAATAGTGTCTTCTTGGTGACAAAATTGTCACTGTATTTTCACTCATCAATGATTTCATCCAAGTTTAGTAAGGTAATGGCGGGTACCAACCGCATCTCTGGTGGCAGAATTCCCGAGCGGACACCAACCCTCAGAAATCTTTTACAAATAACCCATTACAATTCTGCTCACCGGGGTCACTTTAATAAATGCAACCAATAATGCAGGTCCACTGGGCTAGCTGTCCTTCAAAAAGCTATGCAAATAAATACTCTAGCAATGAGCAAAGCATCAATGAGTGAAAACCACCACGTTTCATTGTAGTACAGGCTCCAGCCAGCCACACAGCTGTCAAAAGCGGAAGCACAGCATCGTGAACGTGCCGTGTGTGTGTACACAATCACCAGCCTGACAGCACAGTCATGTTTATGTTCGGGTACTCGGACTGTCTCGGTAAATTTTGCCGCATGGTTTATTTCTGATTTGTTATTGCATTATGTATGGCGGGCGCAGTACCATTGAGCTTATGGGAAACAGCCCGAACACCTCATATTTATGTTCGTTTTTTTTTTTTTAGGTGTTCGAGGTGCAACCCAAACACCTCTTATTATTGTTCGTTTTTTTCCCAAATACGAACTTCTTCTTCACAGCGTCCCTTGTCCCCTACAAAAGCACCTTTCCCAAGCTCGTATGAAATTGAAACTTCACATATTATAAGTTACTCCACAAGCGCGAGTGGAATAGGCCTATAGACAAATATGGCGCTTCTGCGTCCCATATCCAACGAGGCCGAAGGTCGAGTTGGGTATGGGACGCAGACGCGCTATATTTTGTTTGCATTCCATGAGCGCGCGTGTTATAACAAATTTATCTTCCAGTCTCAACCTCATTTATAAAGAAACAAAGCCGTTGACTTGACTCGTTTTTCATCAATTTCATCCGCAGAATGACAAGAAACGCATTTACGGATGATAGAAGCGTCAAGTTTTTAAAAAAATGTTTAGGTTCGCCATTTTGCTAATCAAAGAGTTGGCTGTAATAAATTCGTATTATGACAAGCGTCACACATGCAACGCGCAAAGTTTAAAACTTCAGAACGTTTTTTTCGCGATGAACAGCGTTTAGAAAGTTTAGAATGTAATTTTTGCACTGTCCATGTGCAGAGCGTGACGCATTGACACTCACAATACGCAGTGTGCAATAACAAACAACTGGGAGTAGGTTATTTTGATAGGTGGATTAGCGCGTACTGGAAGAAAAAGTTAGATATTCATTAGGAGAGGAAACCGTTTGAGTTACGTTATGATGACGTCATCAGGTGTCGAATTACAAGTATTTTAAGTTTAAAAAGTGACCATTTGCTTTTTGCTGCAAGTCTTTGAATTGTACAGCTTTTTTATATTTGGGCATCCAATAGATCAAGACTGGGGCTACATTTCAAAAGTTCCTGCTAAAATCGTATGACCCCTCCTTCCGCTCGTACCGGAAGGTCAAAGTTTGCTAAGTATATTTTCATAAAAAATACATTTTTCGGCTTATCTACAGCCATGCTACATGTACGTTGAATGATCGGTTCTCGTCCGATAACCGAAGTAAAGCAACATTAAGCCCGGTCAGTACTTGGATGGAAGGCCGCTTGGGAAATACCGGGTGTCATGGTTTTTTTTTTTTTTTTATTTTATTTTAAACTCTTCCTTTTTTGCCCCATTGGCCACTCATAAAACTACAGCAGCCAAGCATGTAATATTTTAAAGGTAAGCTTTTATCTTAAAACGGTGTAAGTTTAATGTAAATCTGTAGACATGTTGTTTTGTGTTGCACAAGTACCCAAATCCTTTAAAGGAAGTAGTGTTGAGTTTGTAAAATGTATCTTGTCAAATGCAAAAGAAAAACTCAAAGATTATAGAAACCTTTTCCTAAGGGTTGGAGGTACCATGCAAGTTCCTCAACACAGCTTTTCGCAGCAGCATAGTTCCTTAAATACCCACTGATAATAGAATTGGGTAACTGTTCTTGTTGATGTCCACCAATCTCTGCACCAACCAGCTGTAACAAGGCATAGTTTGCAGGCAGTTCTTCAATATCACGTCCAATTTCTGTTTGGTCAAATGGGCACTGTTTTTGATGGAGCTGTCTCAAGCACATCTTACAAACTGTATGACCGCAACCAAGGCTGATAGGTCGCCGAACATTTTCATCAAAATCATTGAAGCAAACTGGGCATGAGAGAAACTCTGTCCACTGCGGAGCTTGAATGGGCATTTTCTATGTTGCTGGGCTGAACAAATCTGCAAACAAAAGAGAATTAAAAACAGTTGTAAATGCAGGGATAGGAAATTTCTGACAACTGTTGGAAAACTTACTTCCAAAAAGAGTAACCGACAGCATGATCTGCAAGGCACAGTTCCTCAGAAATGTTAGCTTGTAAAATTTCTGACATGATTTTACAGGGCATAGAGCAACCACGGAAAGACTGTTTGAGTAGGGAGAAACTCTGGATTAGACGCCTTCATGCAGACCATTCAACCCCATGGTCTGAACATCCAAGAAGGAAACGACTAATAAACCTTTTGTTTTGCTGTCTCCTTTTCCCCCTTTTAGCCTGCGCCTCATTCACTAATTAATTAATTTTTTTCCCATATCTTCCCACCCTTGATATTGTCCTTTGTGTTTCCATCTTCTTGTGGTCAAGCCAGTCCATTCCCTTCAACCCTCCCCCTTTTGTCCCCTTATTCATTGCTTACCCCTTGCTTTTTTCTGTATGCTTTCTAACCCCATTCATGTATTTCCACTTCACTGCTTATGTTTCACTTAGTTACCTGTTCATGTTTGTTGTGTTGTCATTTAGCCTTTGTGAAAGACTCTGCTAGGGTCATTAACTATTTTTTGCAAATGTTAGCTTGTTTACAAAAAACTTCACAGATGCTTTATTTTACAAAAATGATACCATACCCTGGATTGACCAAAAGGTTATTTTACTGTTTATCGTAAGATTTTTTATTTTTTTTATTCTGTTGTTTGGGGGAATTTTTTGAGGAGTGTTTGCAGTATTTGCTGTGACATGCATTGTTTTTGATCATGCGCGGTTGTTTTTAAAATCTTAGATTTTGTGCTGAAACAGATGATTACATGTACAAGTGAACGACTGTTTGAGAAACAGTCACTTGTCTTAGTAAATTTTGCTTTTTGCAATGATGCAACAAAAAAATTAACAAAAAATGCTGTGGTGCCTTTTTTATGCTGCGATGCCCTTCAAATCCAAGAAAAAGCTATGTGCTTTTTAAACCTTACGTTTAAGGTCTGTTAGGTCTTCGCCTAAGTAACTCTGTCATCAAGTTCATCTTGCAAATGTTGTTATCTCACTACAAGCCCTCATATGTGGTTGTGACGTCTTTTTCAATCTTCTGTACATTGACATTGACTATGCGCTGCGTTTCAATATGACACTCTGGTGAGCACATTCACAGATGTTTTCGAGCTGCACAATTCAACCACCAAAAGGTTTACACTATTCAAATTTACATGTTATAATAATCAGCAATCAGCTAGTTAATAGTGCAACTACATGTACATGTAATAAGCTTACTGTCAAATACCTCAACTCAAGGACTGCAACAAGACAATTGTTGCTTCTTAGCAATATCCTGACTTGCTTAAATGGATCCTGCCCTGTTGAGTGACCAAGTACATGACAAACATGTAGAACTTCGAAGTGTCACCAAGCATGCAGTGTAACTGTAAGCATGCATGGTTGACCTGCCTGTAGTGTCATGTAGTGTAAAGGCAGTCAAAGGTTAACCATTTAAGGTTACTTTGAAAATGTACATGGGTGAAAATTCACTAAGCCGCCGTAATTACGCTCAATTTGGGTCCAAAATTCAAAATAGATTCAGAATAATCATTCCAACTCAGTCAAATAGTCCAATTGTTCTAATTTATTAATTTGATAATGACAGGGCTACAACTATTTCGAATATTTAACAAACAATACTTTAAGCTCAACAACTTGTAAACAGTAAGCAGTAAATATACAAAACAATAAGACCATTTTGAAAAACCTCTTTAATGTTAACTGCTAATGTTTTTAACACCTTGTTACAAATATGCTCTGCAACATTTTTGCCGAAATACGTACCATATGGCTGTTTTAGAAAAAAATTATGGCTATCTGCGTGAATTTCAGAGTGTTTTTTCATGACTAGCGCACATATTTTGAAGGGTTTACTGAACAACCAATAGTCCTAGTCTCATATCAATGCTTGTGTTTAGACATACTAACCTACTGATCATTCATACAATCATTGAAGTTTAGAGTGTTTTTGGTTTAAAAGATACATATTTCTTTGGGTGCACAATTTCGGACATAACTTTGGACAATGTGGACATTTCGGACATAACTCTTTGTAGACATTACATAGTTTTACATGGACAAGACACTACTAGACACCTTTTTTGTATTTAACTGATGGCTTGGTACATAAATAATTGTAAATCATGAGGTGGGATCTCTTTCTTTCAGTCATATCATTATATTATAGACATAACTTTGAAATTTATCATATTTCGGACATAACTATGTCCAATGTCCATTTTTGTGAGTACTCTGGGACATTATTTGAATAACTCTTATTGTAGCATCGCAGTTTGTTCAATACGAATCTACTACTGGAAGACAGCAGATGGTCTACTAACAAGATATTCCCAAAATAACATTAAGCTGCCTTACCTATACAGATTACAGAATGTAGGAAGTTTAAGGCCTTTTCAGTGAAACCATGTCAAAACCATCTTCAAAGTAAAAAGTAGGTGACATGTTTGAAGAGAACTGAAACAACCAATTTAAACTCAAAAGACATTTTAACACCAAGTAACTGCCAATAACATCATATAAAATACAAACAAATTTAACTTGGACACAGTTGTCTTTCATTTTGGTTGATCTGGATGACAGGTAAATACCCATGCTTTACAATAACGCCAGCTTTTGTTAAATTTGTGACACATCATCATCACTCCACTTGGGGCGCCCCTTCGAGTCATTATTATAGGGTTTGGAATTGAGATCACCATGTTTAGGGATGCTCATGATGACTTCCACTCCTTGTTCTCTCCAGTTGGCCAAACAATGTAACCCTTTTTTGACAACCTAAGTTTGAAAAAATGAAAGAAACTTTGGTTTAAGAGGAAAGCAATAACAATATGACCTTAAGTTTAATTACAATTAATAAGCAATTTAAGTCACACTCTCAGATACAGAAACAGTCTATACAGATCTTACCTGGTTCCTTTTGCAACAAAATTTACATCTGCTCTTTGTTTCCTAAGCCTACAAAAACATGCAAGGAATCTCTGGAAAATAGTTTAAATTCAGGTCTTATGATTGTTTTAAGACAACTTAATTATCACTTACCTATTCACTGCAGCAGAAGTGTGGTATACCGTGTGCTATGTGCGTGCAGAAGTAGTGCTTGTTGTAGTATACTGTCATGTAGTCTATGTATACTGTGTACATCATCAAATACAGGTTTTATGCGTACTCTTACAGAAATGTAAGTCAAACCCACCCAGACACACACTCCTGTGGAAGTTTTAACAATTTATCTTTTTCATTACCTACATGTAGACTAGAGCCATGGCCCACCATTTGTATGTCCACTGTCTTTAGTTAATGTCCGAAACAGCAATATGTCCACACAAGGAAAAGTTAATTTTGAACAAAACACTTCAAATTTCCGCATTACTTTGGGATAATTGGTGCAAATAAATTAGCTACACATTATTTGAGACTCAAGAATAAAGGTTCTTTACATCATTATTCTTAACTTCCCACATTAAAAGCTTGGGCCTTTTGGGAGAGAGACTTCAAATGTGATGATCATTTTGTAGTTTTTGCTCAATTGAAGTATTATTTATTTCACAAATGCCAATTTATGTTCTCATTTAGTTGAATTGATGAAGTACATTAAATATACGCCCCACCCACATACAAAATAAGTTTAAGTCATAAAAAAAGCATTAAGTGAATTCTGGACATAACAGTTATGTCCAAAAGGGTTTTTTCAGTATATTTTGGAGTAAAACGTTAATAAACTTACTAATGGTTCTATATGTTTTTAATTATCATTCTTCAATACACAAAATAAGAAGTGTCAGAGTTTCAATGTTATAACTTGCCCCAAAATGTTTATTCTTCCATTGGACACGTTTCGGACATAACTTCTATTTCTGACATAACTCATGTGGACGGAAAGTTCTTAATCCACCTCCCTCGTGGAGTTTAGGGGTAACTGTTTCAGGTGAAGATTTTTATTAATTGACAAGTCAACACCACTTGTTGTAACAAGTGTAACTTGGAATGATTTCTTTACTAGGGGTACATTTTATAAAGAGAAATGTATTATTTCGGACATAACAAAGTTGTGGACGGAAATATGCATCGCTGTTTTTAGCACTTTGTCACACTTAAACCGGCGCATCTGAGATTATGAAAACAATTGCACTTAGTGCTGGGCTAAACAACCTTGGGAAAAATGTTAAACTTTCTGGTTTTCTATTTTACTAGTTGATAGAAACTAGTATCAAGAAAATACCTTAAAATTGGACGGAAAATAGTTATGTCCGAAATGGCTCACTAATGACCCTGGTGTGCTTTTACCAGACATAAATCATTGAAGCTATTGTTGTTATCAGCAAGGCATTTCTCCATTCTATCATCATGTAACATGCAGTGATGGCTTTGCTAACTAATGTCTTTAATTGGCAACTGAAACAAAAATATAGTTTTTTATTGAACGAGTTTCCGTCCACAAATCGGCCTTTTACCAACATTCTGAAAAACTTGCAAAGCAACTATGACAAAGTTGTTGCTACTGTAGGTACCTCTAGGTGGGTACTTCAAATGGATGCTTTAGTTATCTTGACATCATGTTTGGTTTATGTGCTACAATGCTAAAAGGGCACTCTAATTAGTGCAGTTTAGTGAATTTTCACCCACATGTACTCCTAGAAGTTTCAGACAGTCAGTTTGATTAATGAATTAGCCATTAAAAGAAGGTGATACAGGTGGAGAGCGCTGAAAACAAAAATTGATTGATTGACACTTACGTAGAAGGAATTAGTCTCATTTACATGTAATACTTACATGTATAGAAGGATTTAGTCTCATGTAAAACAGTAGTCCATTGTTAGAGATGATCTAATTAGTTTTGCATGCTACTATAATGGAGTTTTTGATCTGAGTTTGATCCGAGTTCTTAAAAGGTTGAGTACATGTAAGTGTCATATCATCAATATTATTTAAAATGCGAAACCTCAGGCAAGTTAGTGACAAAATTGTTCATCGTAACTAAGAAAGGGGTTGGTCCAATTTGGGTGCCCAGCCGTCGATTTCACAAAGAGTTAGGACTCGTCTTATCTCGAGTTAGGACGAGTAACTCTTCCTAACTTAGGATTAATCTTAAGGTCTGCATGCTACAGTGCAGGGTTGGGACTTGTCCTAAGTCCTAAGACTAATCTTAAGTTAGGAAGAGTTTTGTGAAATCGACGGCTGTGCAACACCTGCATCAACATTTCCCAAGATGATAAGACACCATTATATCAAACTGATGTTAACAAGATGACAACAAGTTTGTAATCCATGGCACATAAGAGGATCTGACACCAAGTTGGATGAACTTTGGAATTAACATCTGATGATCTACAATTTGGAGGATTATCATGATCAGTGGCACTAAAAATGTATTTAAAAGCTTAACCAAGCAAAGTGATGTTGATGAACCCTTAAGTGATCCAAATTGGTTTTTGTCTAAAGTACATGTAAGTTCCAATGTCTTTCATTATCCAGTCCACGACAAAAAATGTCAAACACTTTTAAAGCAAAAATGCACGCAAGTGCTATCGGACACAACAATCTATCAGTCCATTGTTGGGGGATTGGTATTGGGTATAGGGACAATAAAAGCCTTTTTCCAGATAGCAGATACATTTACTCTTGGAGAGAACAATTAAAAATGTCAATCAGTGGAAAACAAAGTGCATGTGATTTCTTTCACTAGGCGCGGTGGGATGCAGTGGTGTCCTCTACTCGTTTAAATTGATTGTTCTTATTTGATTGAAGATGTCCAAGGGGGTGACAACAGGAACTGCAGATTTGGCGGGTACATGTACATGTAGATAATATGCAGGTAGCTTAGCAGGATCTAATTTAGGGATGTCCTTCGCCACAGGGATGAAATTGTTGTTGATTTCATTTGCTATGTCTGATGAGGACGCAAAGAGTATGAGAACTTTCTTTTGATGATTCAGGCCAGTAATTTTCTGAATTTGATGGTGCCACTGCCTTGGATTAGATAATCTCAGTCTGGCCACTTTGCAGTTATAGAAAGTAAGTTTCGCTCAAGTCTGGTTACCTTGTTACGTGCCAGGTTGCTTTGTCCCTCATGTTGAGTCTCGTTTAGATTGAGATTAGAGTCTTTGGTGATGGTGTCTGGGTAGCTTATTGTCCCCCTGCCGCGATTTGGATGTCTGCCAGAAGGATTCCAGAAGATCAGGTGCAATAGACTAAGATTAAGTGGTAGAGAGTTCCATATGCGTGGTGCAGCTAAAGAAAAAGACCTGTCACCCCATGAGTGTCGAGACTTGGGTTCAGTGAGGAGAAGCATGGAACTTGATCAAAGATTCCTTGATGGAGTGTAAACTTGAAGCAGTTCAGAAACATAGTGGGAAGCCTTGCCATTAAAGGAACACGTTGCCTTGGATCGGTCGAGTTGGTCTTTGAAAAGCGTTTGTTATAATATGCATATGGGTAGAAAGATGCTGTAAAAGTAGAATACAATGATCCACACAAACATGCCTCGAAATTGCACGGTTTTCCTTTTACCTCGTCGACTAACACGGTCGGCCATTTATGGGAGTCAAATTTTTTACTCCCATAAATGGCCGACCGTGTTAGTCGACGAGGTAAAAGGAAAACCACGCAATTTCGAGGCAAACTTGTGTGGATCATTGTATTCTACTTTTAAATTATCTTTCTAACCATATGCATTTTATCACAAACGGTTACAAACGCTTTTTTATAGACCAACTCGTCCGATCCAAGGCAACGTGTTCCTTTAAGAGCTTTGTGGACAATGAGCATCAGCTTGAAGATGATTCCTTGAGTGATAGGGAGCCAGTGTAGTTGTTTCAGAATGGGGGTGATAGAACAGGATTTTCTAGACAGTGTCACAATGCGGGCAGCAGTATTTTGCAGCAGTATTTTGGAGCCGTTGAAGACGGGAAATCTGGTTGTTTGGAAGAATGTAACAAATGCATGAATGACCTTTTCAGTGGCACTTTTGTCCAAGTACTTGCGAATCTTACCTATATTCCTGATGTGATATGATGATAGACGAACAATGTTGTTGATGTGTGGCTGAAATGTCAACGATGAATCAAAAATAACCCCTAAGTTCCGAGCTATCAGCGAGGGAGCTATGTATTCGAGCGTCATCGATGGAAATGTATGGCACTGAAACCTTTGTTAACTGTTTCTGTGACCCAAATAGAAGGAACTCTGTCTTATCATCATTTACCTTCAGGAAGTTTTGTTGTGTCCAACGTCGAATCTCTTGGATGCATTTCTCAAGTCTTGCAATAGATGCATTGGCGTTTTCTTGAGAAGATTTAATCGTGATGTATAGCTGAGTGTCGTCTGCGTACACATGGTAGTTCAAATTATATTTCAGGATGATGTCACGAATCGGTAAAGTGTACAGCGTAAACCACTGCGGGCCGAGTACAGACCCCTGTAGCACAGAGTATATCAAAACAATAGGGTCGGATATCGCGATGCCAATGTATACATGCTGAGTTCTATTGTAGAGATACGATTTACACCATGCTAGGGCCGTGTCCTCAACGCCAAGGTGATTCTGGAGCCGAGAGAGAAGGATGTTGTGATCAACAGTGTCAAAAGCAGCACTCAAGTCTAGCAGGACTAGTGCTGTAAGGTTACCATTGTCCATTGCAGAAAGAATATCGTTGCTCACACGGACTAGTGCAGTTTCTGTCCCATGGAAAGGCTTGTATGCTGACTGGAACACGTCGGACAGGTTGAAAGTATGAATGTGGTCAGAAATACGTGATGAAACTACTCGTTCGATGACTTTTCCAAGATATTTTAAGTTTGCAACCGGTCTGCAGTTTTTGAGTATCTCCTTGTCCAGGTTTGGTTTCTTGATGAGCGGCCTGATGTAGGAAACTTTGAGGCTATCGGGGAAACAACCGGAACTGAGAGATTCGTTTACAAGCTTAGGCCTTAGTGATGTAGGGTACAAATATATTGATGTTTTGCTTCATCATGGATGTTGACACTGGATCCAGCTCACAGGATTTTGAAGGAGATTTCATAATAACCAGGTCTCAGCAACAGTCATGACAGTGGCAGGCTCAAACACAGAGAGTCTACACTCTGTCATTTCGTCTAGTTGCGATAACGTAACCCTCCTCGCCGTCGGGAGGAGGGTTACGTTATCGCAAACTACATTTCAGCCTAGTTTTTGGCCACCAAAGTATTTGTGGTAAGATTAGGAATCGTGCAATCTAGCCTAGTTTTTGGCCACCAAAGTATTTGTGGTAAGATTAGGAATCGTGCAATCTGGGTGCATAAATCCTGGAAATACTGTACAATCCTTTTTATGCATTGTCAGCACTGTAATCAGCACTGTAAATACTATCTCTCGCAGTCGCATCGTAAAACCAAAACCTTTATTTAAGATTTCAACACACGATGAAGTGCAAGCAAGTGTCATTGTACAAAGGTTGGATAACATAGATGATTTTAAACAAAATGATGATTGTGAACGATTTCCCTGTTATCCTATGTACCAATGCCTACTAAAAACCCATGACACAAGGACGGATATCATATCGAATGAAAAAGTGGTGGCGTCATACTTAACCTCAATTTCGTACCTTGCAAAAGGTACGATCGTCCAGGACCAGGGTACGAACGAAGTGGCAAAGGTACGAAGTGTCCTGACACCTATCACTATAAACAAGTATCACTATATCGCTTTTGAGTCAACTCGGTCCCAAGTCAACTCGGTCCCAGTCAACTCGGTCCCAAGTCAACTCGGTCCCAGTCAACTCGGTCCCAAGTCAACTTGGTCCCAAGTCAACTCGGTCCCAAGTCAACTCGGTTCCAAGTCAACTCGGTCCCAAGTCCACTCGGTCCGTATGGTTGACAGGAAATAATTGAATTACCAATGTTCGGGGTATAATATTCAATGCCTTCAATAGCGACCCATTTGTTTCTATATTCAACATTCACTTTTGAAAATTACCGATTGTGTTGGCCAATAAGTTTCAACTAAAAAAAAGATCTTCAAAATATCTCTTTGCTTTCAACCAGTCTGTATGCATGGCTCTCAACAATTCATTAATTGACAAACATTAACAATTGAATCCTCTTTGATTTCTTTTCAAGTAACTTACAATTTACTTTTAAAATTAAATAAAAACTAAAATCTACTAATTAAAAAACTAAAACTATTAAGAAAAATAGTGTTTGGTCGAAAATAAATAACAAACATAATATTGTTCAATTATAACTTGGGTTGCGGTCCCTCCCCGCCCTCCCTCCCGCCCGTGCAAGCTTCCCTGTCTTGGGACCGAGTTGTCTTGGGACCGAGTTGACTTGGGACCGAGTTGACTTAGGACCGAGATGACTTGGGACCGAGTTGACTGGGACCGAGTTGGCTTGGGACCGAGTTGACCGGTACCCACTATATCACTTATCAGCTCCCACAGGCCGCAACGCAACAAACTTACCAGCCACTGTTTAGAGTGTTAGATGTTAGAAGTGTGATGTTTCCTGATGGATGCAATTTAAACTCTTGCCCGGAGTGGAGACCGAAAGAAATACATACATTTTTGTACACTTGTTGACGTTTCATCACTAATATCAAAATCCATAGTTAATATAAATATCATATGATTTCATCAACAAAACAGACTGATGTAGATGCATGGCATGCATGTCAACTTCGACAAAATGTTGTGCATTTGTGTAGCGCCTGCGCACGAGCTGCGTTCTAGCTTAGATATAGAGCATAACTCTATGATATAGAGCCATCGCTCCCATCCCCTGCACTTGCTCAAATCTCGAGATTGCGCAGCGCAATATGGATTGGTTTGTTTGGTTGGTTGTCGTCTTCATTTGTGGAGCGCAAATTCTAGATTGTCTCCCCTATTTTCAAATCCCACAATCCTACTAATCTTATGGAACGCCAAAGAGGCATTTAATAATCGGTGATAGTCTTTTGCAACCGGTGATCAAATTTCCTGGTGTCATGGGTTTCAAATAATGTTCACAATCAAAAACTTTTTAGGTGTTCGGGCCAACAGCCCGGAACACCTCTTATTTTTGTTCGGTTTTTTTTGTGTTTTTATTAGGTGTTCGGACTCGAGTCCGAAGACCTCTTGTTTTTGTTCGTTTTTTTTTTTTTTTTTTTAGGTGTTCGGCCACAAGCCGAACAACTATTGTTATTGTTCTGTTTTTTTTTTTTTTTTTAGGTGTTCGGCCACCAGCCGAACAACTATTGTTATTGTTCTGTTTTTTTTTTTTTTTTTTTTTTTTTTTTTTTTTTTTTTTTTTCTGCGTGTTCTTCTCCTCGAACGTTCTCGCGCGATTTTCGCAAAAACTAAAGCTTGTATGAACCTGAAACTTACCATATATATTGATCTTAATGAGTAGACGAAACAGCAACATTTTTGGAATGATGACGTCATTGATGACGTTATTACGTTCAAAAAAACGCTAAAAATTGGAGAGTTCATATCTTGAGAACTACAAATGCCACACACAAGATATTTGGTGCATATAAAAGGTCTTGTAATTAGCTACAAAAGTCGTGCACAACGTGACCTCATGTGACTTTTACTTCCGGTTGAAACAGGAAGTTCAAAATTTCAAAAGTTCATATCTCAAGAACTATATATCATATTCGCAAAATTTGAATATCAGTTTGAAGATCAGTTATCCTGCTCAAACTTTTGCACAAACATAATGCCAGTTGAATTTTGCCTTCTGGTCGTAAAAGCGCGCGTTTGTGTTGACCTCCATTCATTACGCGTAGAAACCAGATAGTATCGCCATTCATGTATGTGAATGCTACTATTGTATTGTGGGTGTGTGGGTGTGTGTGCGTGTAGTTCATGTAGGCCTACATTGTATCCATGCTCTACGACAAAACAGCACTGCGTGGCTGTGGGTATTACGGGTTGTGTATACACATGCAGACTCCGTTGAAGGCGCGCGTAATTCAAATTCCACTACGCTGGGACTTCAACCTTTGTACAGCAGAGCATGAATATAGTAACAATTTGTAAACAATTCTTCAATTACATCTTCTCAATGAAACTTCTCTCGCAATTTTGAACAAAACTAACGCTTGTATGAACTTGAAACTTACCATGAACATAAACCTTAGTGTGCAGACGAAACCAAAACTTTTTTTGGAATGATGACATCATCGATGACGTCATTACGTTAAATAAACGGTAAATAATTGAAAAATTCATATCTTGAGAACCACAAACGCTACGTACAAGATTCTTTCACTACATGAAACCTCTTGTAATGTTCTACAAATGTTGTACACAACGTGACCTCATTTGACCATTCACCCGAACACCCTGAGTTTGTACACAAACTCTCAATTTCTAGTTTCTGCGTGTTCTTCTCCTCGAACGTTCTCGCGCGATTTTCGCAAAAACTAAAGCTTGTATGAACCTGAAACTTACCATATATATTGATCTTAATGAGTAGACGAAACAGCAACATTTTTGGAATGATGACGTCATTGATGACGTCATTACGTTCAAAAAAACGCTAAAAATTGGAGAGTTCATATCTTGAGAACTACAAATGCCACACACAAGATATTTGGTGCATATAAAAGGTCTTGTAATTAGCTACAAAAGTCGTGCACAACGTGACCTCATGTGACTTTTACTTCCGGTTGAAACCGGAAGTTCAAAATTTCAAAAGTTCATATCTCAAGAACTATATATCATATTCGCAAAATTTGAATATCAGTTTGAAGATCAGTTATCCTGCTCAAACTTTTGCACAAACATAATGCCAGTTGAATTTTGCCTTCTGGTCGTAAAAGCGCGCGTTTGTGTTGACCTCCATTCATTACGCGTAGAAACCAGATAGTATCGCCATTCATGTATGTGAATGCTACTATTGTATTGTGGGTGTGTGGGTGTGTGTGCGTGTAGTTCATGTAGGCCTACATTGTATCCATGCTCTACGACAAAACAGCACTGCGTGGCTGTGGGCATTACGGGTTGTGTATACACATGCAGACTCCGTTGAAGGCGCGCGTAATTCAAATTCCACTACGCTGGGATTCGCCTCATCTTTCTTCGTGCGATTTTGAACAAAATGTTAAACTACTATGAACTTGAAACTTATCATAAACATGAACCTTCATGAGTAGATGAACCCGCAACTTTTTTGGAATGATGACGTCATTGATGACGTCATTACGTTAAATAAACGGTAAATAATTGAAACATTCATATCTTGAGAACCACAAACGCTACGTACAAGATTCTTTCACTACATGAAACCTCTTGTAATGTTCTACAAATGTTGTACACAACGTGACCTCATTTGACCATTCACCCGAACACCCTGAGTTTGTACACAAACTCTCAATTTCTAGTTTTACTTCGTCTTCTTCTCCGTGGTTTTTGTCCGCTAACAAAGACATACTTGCTAAGCTCACATAAACTTGAAACTTCACACATAGTTAGATATTCATTAGTAGATGAAACCGTTTTAGTTTCGTCATGATGACGTCATCAGGTGTCGAATTACAAGGTTTTTAGGTTCAAAAAGTGACCATTTGCTTTTCGCTATATGTCTTCGAACCTTATAGTTATGATATTCATAATTACGCATCTGATAGATCAAGACTGGGACTACATTTGAAAAGTTAACGTCAAAATCATATGACCCCTCCTTCCGTTCGTACCGGAAGGTCAAAGTTTGCAATTGTATATTTTTCTTCAAAAATACATCTCCGTCCCTTGCCCTCTAACAAAAGCACACTTCCCAAACCTGTATGAACTTTTAACTTCACACATAGTTAGATATTTATCAGGAGAAGAAACCGTTTGAGTTACGTCACGATGACGTCATCAATTCTTGAGTTATGAATTTTCAAAGTTTATTATTTCAAAAAATCATAACTTTTGATCTACATGATGGGTTGTTACAATCGACACATCATCGGAGAGTTCGTTAAAAACTCCGTAAATGCCTTGCAGACATGATCCCATTTTGATCTCGTCTTCTGGTTCAAAATCGAGTTTGAAAATTCATAATTTCATGTATAAAGAACTACAAATTTCCCCATTGGTTGTGCGTAACACGTGTGTCGTACACGTGTAGTGTATAAGGCATCATTTATTTGGTGGCATGCTGCCAAGTTTATTGTACTCTGTGCCATAGCGTGATATGCATAGAGCTATATAGCTCTATTATTTAGAGCTGTATAGCTCTATTTATGCAGAACGCTGCGAAAACGATTTCCTCTCAATCTTCGGCGTCAAATTGTTCAAATGTTACCCTTCTGATGGCTTAGTGGTCAATGTGGAATTGAAGACGAAGTTTCGCTGAGATGGCCACCTACTTCGGTGATTCATGGGACTTTTAATTATGTGAGAAAACAACAGTACAAAATGACGAACATTGGTCATGTTTTGGTTAAACACCGAGAAGAATAGAGACGTTACATCGATCGACCACTCCCCCCGGGTGAAGGGCGTTTTGGGCCCACGGAATTCACGTCAGTATTACAATATCTATTACTTCTTGAACTTAGCATATTCATCAATTGTTTTGATTATTTGTTAAAACAACTATCCAAGTTATTCTGAGTTAAATAGTTTGAAGAAAAAAAAATCTCTGGAATAACATAAGCCCTTTTAAACTTTCTCTAGTAGGAAAGGACGTTACGTAAACTAATCTATTTCTACCTCCATGCACAGACATGGATGTTACAATACAAAACATTCAAAGAAAACAGAATGGTTAAAGTATAGGGTCCAAGCAATTAGGAGTGGTCTTGCTAAAATAAACTGCCGGATTAAACAAAACTTTAGTACAAACAAATAAATAAAACAATCCAGATTTTCATCTTCTTCTTCTCTTCGTCCCTTGTCCTCGAACAAAAGCACACTTCCCATACTCGTATGAACTTGAAACTTCGCACATAGTTAGATATGCATTAGGAGTGGAATAATGTGTTAGTTAGGTCATGATGACGGCATCCATTCTTGAGTTTTAAAAATTCAAAGTTCACTATTTCAAAAAATCATAACTTTTGATCTACATGATGGGTTGTTACAATCGACACATCATCGGAAAGTTCGTTAAAAACTCCGTAAATGCCTCGCAGACATGATCCCATTTTGATCTCGTCTTCTGGTTCAAAATCGAGTTTGAAAATTCACAATTTCTTGTACAAAGAACTACGAAATTTCCCCACTGGTTGTGCCATAGAGTAAGGACAGAGATACTCTATGGTTGTGCGTAACACTTGTGGCGTACACGTGTAGTGTATTAGGCATAATTTATTTGGTGGCATGCTGCCAAGTTGTTGTACTCTGTGCCATAGCGTGATATGCATAGAGCTATATAGCTATGCAGAACGCTGCGAAAACGATTTCATTTCAATCTTCAGCGTCAAATTGTTCAAATGTTACCCTTCTGATGGCTTAGTGGTCAATAGGCCCATTCACACGAGCGCTGCAAACGAGGGTCCCTGTTTAAGGGCGCCAGCCGTCTGTCACCTTTACCGCGTGCGATTTTTTAGCGAGCATTCACACGACACACACACACACACACATGTAAACATACGTCCCTCGTTTGGGTAGGCTTGACTGCATGGACTAAAGTCTACAAGCGATTACAGTTAAAAGGAATAAAATAATACAATTTCATTGAAATCAATTTCATTTTAAGTCACATAAAATGTAGAATATTTTACAAACATTTGCGATAACGTAACTCTCATCCCGGCGGCCGGCGGGAAGGGGTTACGTTTTCGAAGCTAAAAAAAGAAAAACACGATTCAAATAGCTTTTTAGACGTTAAAAATGCTACATTGTTGAATGAAAATGCTTTATAGATATGAAGTTATTGATGACACATACCAAATTATGAATTAAAACATCGAAAAGCTTAACCAAATGACGTATTCTGCTTCCGAATGAACGATGTTTTTGCTTCAAGGTTTGAGCTTGCATGTCTTGAAATGCAGCGATCCAGCAACGTCGAGTCATGTTCGAGTCGAAGAAAAACACAAAATTCCACGATTCAAATAGAGTTTTTGACGTTAAAAACGCTACATTGTTGAATGAAAATGTTTTGTAGATATGGAATTATTGATGAGACATAACAAATGGTGAATTAAAACATCGAAAAGCTTTGCCAAAAGACGTATTCTGCTCCCGATTGAACGATGTTTTTGCTTCAAGGTTTGGACTGGTCTAGCATCCGGCCACAAAACCCACCAGCCAAACGATCGTTGTCCAGCGTTGAGCAGATATACATCACGTGTATGTACATGTATATGCATGCTATAGTTCGCCCATTTCTTCCTCCATAGTTCTACACGTGTCAACGCAGCGGTCCCTCGTTACGATCGCAGGCATTCGGTTCAGACGATGGCTCCCCATGATTATAACATCGATGCGATTTTTTGGAGGAGGTCTCGATCTGTGTTATGAACAACACGGGACCCAGGTAATTTCGTAACATACATAGCATTCACACGACGTGGATTTGCGATTTCATAACATCGATGTTATGAAATCGCACGGGACCCTCGTTTGCAGCGCTCGTGTGAATGGGCCTAATGTAGCCTTGATCAAGGCGCTACAGCCAGCCGCGATCTGCAAAATCCCAGTCCCCATCACTGAATTCCGCCAGCGCACAAGCCTTGATCAAGGCTGTTGATGTACTGTTCCCCGGCCCGGTTCGCTGCACACGCATGCAGTGCATACACAAATGTACATTACCATACATTGTACAGCGAGAACAGTATAGCGTAGTCGTGAGTACGGTCGTGTCTTTCTACTTTCAACCTCGCACACGTGGCTCAAACAACAGCCTTAATGGGTTTGTAAAGCTTTATCGGAATTCCGATAAAAGGGTATTCATGATGTGGGCGTGTCATTCTAAACATTGGCCAATCACAGGCGCGATTGAGAATGACGTATTACTGCAAGCAATCATGCCACGTCCATGCATGCATGGGTGTGTGTGTGTACGCTGTACGCTAGCTGTATGGACATGTACTGTAATACGTGCTTTTTATAGCAGTGTCGGGAGCGTGGTGTGTATATTAGCTATGATTGTAAGGGGTCTGAATGCGCTGCCGGACGGGTGAGCTGGACAAGACTCGCCCGGTCGGTAATGGTGTTGAACAAATTCGAACAACTTCCGTTGTCTTGCGTTTCATTATAACACGAGGACTAGCATCATAATTACAACGTAGCTGGTAGATTTGTCCCTGAATTGAAAGCTGCTGTACTATAAGTGTAACGTTGTAGTGTAGTACTAGTAGTATGGCAAGAGTTAGTTTATGAAATTGAACTTTACTTGTAGTTGTTGTTCAGCCACACGCCATCTTCTACCGTCTGGTATGTTTTCGACAACACATATTTTCGATCCCCAACTTCGATTTACCGCGAGAAACGTAATAAATAATATATGTCTACATTAAGACAAAATAAACAGCTGGGTTTCTTATCTCATCTGGTCTGTGTTTGTGCTTCAAGGGGATGGGGTGTGTTGTACTGTCATATGCCCAACACCTAAGAATTCTTACCAAGTAGCCATTTTGCCGGAAACTCATGACACCTGGATACTTTTTTAACCTTTCTCAAACACATTTCACATGTTCTAATTTTCTTCCTTCTATTTCTAAACCCATGATTGATGCATTTAACGCGGTTGTTATATTTTGTTGAAAGTTTCTGTAGTTGTGTTGCAAATTATACACCACTGATTTCCAGCGACTTACTGTTTTGTTTACTAGTAGGGATTTCTCCCTCGCCCGCCGCCATTGCAACTACAACCACGGTTTGTTTACAATTACGTCGACGAGCACGTGTGTGCGAGTGCTTGCAGAACGTTGTGATTGACATCGCAGCGAGAGTTTATAGGTCAACCAACAACCAATGAGAACGGGTTGTTAGTAAACATTAACATAATGAGCTCCGCCCTAAATTTTGGCAGATACAAAACCATCAAGGCGCTACTTAGGAAGTACCCATATACCGTAAGTGTACCGTATACAGATGGTACATGTACATGTACAGTACGTAAGTATGTGTACATACGCTGTATACGTATTATATGCACTGTGTTATGTATGGGGGCGCACTGGTGGAATTCAGTGATGGGGACTGGGATTTTGCAGATCGCGGCTGGCTGTAGCGCCTTGATCAAGGCTACCAGCGCACCCCCATACATAACACAGTGCATATAGTACGTGTACTACAGCGTATGTACACATACTTACTGTACATGTACATGTACCATCTGTATGCGGTACACTTACGGTACATGGGTACCTCCCAAGTAGCGCCTTGATGGTTTTGTATCTGCCAAAATTTAGGGCGGAGCTCATTATGCTAATGTTTACTAACAACCCGTTCTCATTGGTTGTTGGTTGACCTATAAACTCTCGCTGCGATGTCAATCACAACGTTATTCTGCAAGCACTCGCACACATGTGCTCGTCGACGTATTGTAAACAAGCAGTGGCTGTAGTATAGTTGCAATAATGGCGGCGGGCGAGGGAGAAATCCCAACTAGTAAAACAAAACTGTAAGTCGCTGGAAATCAGTGGTGTATAATTTGCAACACAACTACAGAAACTTTCAACAAAATATAACAACCGCGTTAGAAATAGAAGGAAGAAAATTAGACCATGTGAAATGTGTTTGAGAAAGGTTAAAAAAGTATCCAGGTGTCATGGGTTTCCGGCAAGATGGCTACTTTGTAAGAATTCTTAGGTGTTGGGCATATGACAGTACAACACACCCCATCCCCTTGAAGCACAAACACAGAGCAGCAGATGAGATAAGAAACCCAGCTGTTTATTTTGTCTTAATGTAGACATATATTATTCATTACGTTTCTCGCGGTAAATCAAAGTTGGGGATCGAAAATATGTGTTGTCGACAGACGGTAGAAGATGGCGTGTGGCTGAACAACAACTACAAATAAAGTTCAATTTCATAAACTAACTCTTGCCATACTACTAGTACTACACTACAACGTTACACCTATAGTACAGCAGCCTCCAATTCAGGGACAAATCTACCAGCTACGTTGTAATTATAATGCTAGTCCTCGTGTTATAATGAAACGCAAGACAACGGAAGTTGTTCGAAGTTGTTCAACACCATTACCGACCGGGCGAGTCATGCCCGGCTCACCCGTCCGGCACACATTCAGACCCCTTACAATCATAGCTAATAATATAAACCACGCTCCCGACACTGCTATAAAAAGCACGTAGTACAATACATGTACATATACAGCTAGCGTACAGCGTACACACACATGGATGTGGCATGATTGCTAGCAGTAATACGTCATTCTCAATCGCGCCTGTGATTGGCCAATGTTTAGAATGACACGCCCATATCATGAATACCCTTTTATCGGAATTCCGATAAAGCTTTACAAACCCATCAAGGCTGTTGTTTGAGCCACGTGTATGAGGTTGAAAATACAAAGACACGACCGTTCTCACGACTACGCTATACTGTTCTCGCTGTACAATGTATGGTAATGTACATTTGTGTATGCACTGCATGCGTGTGCAGCGAACCGGGCCGGGGAACAGTACGTCAACAGCCTTGATCAAGGCTAGCAAGTTACCAGGCTGGCCCGCTTGTCTGTTTCCAGTTGTGCGCGTGCGTAGTATTTTGTTGACCCACACGTTGAATATGTATGTGAGGTCACATAACTCAAACATGTACACGGACCAAGACGTTTCTCCGGCGGTGAGTGGACTTATAAGTCAGGTGAGTCGTTGCGCGCGGTGTCGGTGAATTGGCCGCGGTGTGCGTGATATAAGAAAACGAGAAACGTCTTGCACCAAGACTAGCGTTGTGCCTAAATAAAGCGTTTGCAAAGCGATGCGACAAGTTCAAAATATATAAACCTGGGAAATCGTTCCGGGATCTGGTAAGTTTTTGTCCTTTTTCTTCAAAAATACTTTTCAAAGGTGTTTTGACTTGTGAGTGTTCATTAGAGTTAGACATTGATTGAGGATTAAGTTTCATGATTTTGAAAAGTGGTAATAATGGGGCAAAATCTGGTGACTAGCTGTCGAAATTATACGTGTTGAACCAGATTGTAATTAATTGACGATCAAAATAATCTCGTAACCCTCCGGCCTGGCGGCCGTTGGGAGGAGGGTTACGTTATCGCAACTAGTAGTTGTGTACATGTTTATGAAAATTCACGTGTATTTTTAGCCAAAAGTAAATATTTTTTAGGGGGATTGCCCTTCCAAGTTTTTGAGATACCAACAAGCGTAACTTCAGCTTTTGTTTAAGCAGGGCACGGTTACCGGACCTTCTCGTCGGAGGCATAAACAAGCAGAAACTATCCAGATAGTTAAAAAAAAGACAGGAGTAAATAATTGTGGGAAAACATCAAGAATTTCTTTTTATACGAAGAGGTCAGGTTTCGACCGAAAGCTAAGGCCATCTGTGACGGGGTCGTTAAATCGAAAACTGGGAACGGACAAGGAACTAGGTGCAATCTGTAGGTTTATTCTGAAAACAACGCACACACACAAATTGATGTTGAAGGCGTCTTTATATACAAACAATACTCAATTTAAAATAATAAACAGTATTTAATAAGATATTTATGAAGAAAAACAGTCATAATAACTTTCAAAGTTATTATAAACACTGGCATACCAATTACAAAAAATAGAGGTCGACATTTTTTAGTCTGGTCACTGTAGCCTTTAATTTATTTAAACATTGTTTGGCTCATAATATAGTAATTCTGTCCCCTCATTGGAAATTAACGTGGGCTGTAAGAGGACGATTTAAGTTTGTACACAGTTTGCAAGAACCGAATCTCCGGGGCACAAAATCTCCTGCCACACCGACCCATCTGACTGAAGAATAGTAAAATTGTTTTGCTGTTTGTTATTTCCCCCTTTGCTAATTGTGCTCTCTACCCCACTTATTGTTCCGTGTTTGCCTTCTTATTGTTCTCCTTCTTCTGGAGCTACTTTAGATTGTTTAACGTGCCAGTTTTTGTGTCTTAACAAACAACTTTAGCAAGTAAAATGTAAGTTGTAAAATTTTTTTTTTTTTAAATTACAACTGCCTACTGAAAATTGTTTAAAAGTTGGTAACGTTTTAAGAAAACAGAGATAGTTAAAGGAACACGTTGCCTTGGATCGGACGAGTTGGTCTATAAAAAGCGTTTATAACCGTTTGTAATAAAATGCATATGGTTGGAAAGATGTTTTAAAAGTAGAATACAATGATGAACAAAAATTTGCCTCGAAATTGCGTGGTTTTTCTAACACGGTCGGCCATTTATGGGAGTCATAAATGACCGACCGTGTTAGTCGACGAGGTAAAAAGAAAACCGTGCAATTTCGAGGCGTGTTGATCATTGTATTCTACTTTTGCAACATCTTTCTAACCATATGCATTTTTAATTAAAAACGGTTACAAACGCTTTACAAAGACCAACTTGACCGATCTAAAGCAACGTGTTCAAAGTGCACATTGTAAGAATGATGACGAAACATGCATCAGCCAGATACAAGACGTTTACTTGACAAAGATTGAGACATTTCAGAACATTTTTCTTTCAGCTAACACTTATAGCGAATGCGTTTTTAATATCGTTTTATCGACTTTTATCTTTGCAATTATACATTATTTTCAAAGTGTTACAGAAGTCAAACGATGTAGCCCACCTGTCACGTAAACGGAAAACCACGGAGGCAAAATAAAAGAGGGGAATGCTTGATTGACAGGTCTTCCACACGTTTCTTGTTAAGGCTATCGACGCCACCTTGGCGAAGAAGCGTCAATAACTCCGCCCACCTCATTTAGACTGGATGATAATGCATGACAAAAGAAGGTCATGTGGCCTTTAGTACATAGGCGGTCATTTAGAGTACACGCAACAGACTGACACACTGATGTCACAATTGCCACTTTCTTATTCATCTCCACAGCTCAGCCAAAAATACTCGTAGTTTTAAAAATAGCAGCACGGTCAGTTGACCCATGGTGAGCGTTCTCTTTTCTGTCCTTGTTTCCCCCATGAACGTCCATGGTCATAAAAGGTGTTTATGCAGTGACATATCATTTCGCCACTATCCTGCGGCAGTAAAAACACATTTTGTGCTTAATACGAATTGGATATATATAACCATTGCGGACACGAGACCAGGTCCCATATACAGGGGGCACATGACAGATTGATGCCTCATATGGTGGGTCAAATGGCTGCCTCGCCACAGGAGAATGTCATCGTTAAACAAGAGACACTGGAATCCACGGTAAGAATATCAAACTGTCTACCAGTTTACGTTAACTTATGATGGTCTATGCGGATTGTAACCTCACTTCCGAAGTTGTTTATATGTTACAAAACTTAACAACTGAGTTACATTTGATGAATAATCAATGTCAACGTTTGATGAATTTGATGAATAATCAGCTATCTTCCGGAACATGTTCACAAGAGTTGTGTTTAATATGTTGAGTTAATTAAATAATATCAACGACGTGAAGCACATAGTTAAAGACAGTGTACACTATTGGTAGTTGTCAAAGACCAGTCTTCTCACTGGTGTATCTCAACATATGCATAAAATAACAAACCTGTTCAAATTTGAGCTCGATCGGTCGTCTGAGTTGTGAGATAACTATGAAAGAAAAAACACCCTTGTCACACGAAGTTGTGTGCTTTCAGATGCTTGATTTTGAGACTCAAGTTCTAAACTTGAGGTCTTGAAATCAATTTCGTGGAAAATTACTTCTTTCTCCAAAACTAGGTCACTTCAGAGGGAGCTGTTTCTCAATTTTTTATACCATCAATGGTTATACCATCAACCTCTCCCCATTACTTGTTACCAAGTAAGGTTTTATGCCAATAATTACTTTGAGTAATTACCAATAGTGTCCACTGCCTTAAAACCAGTCGTCTCGAAATCAAAGTCATATATTTTAGTGAGAAATTAATTCGTTCTCAAAACATACTTTTCAAAGGAGATGTTTCTCACAACGTTGTATACCATCAACAGCTCTTCATTACTCATTACCAAGTAAGGTTGATGCTAATAAATATGAGTGATTACCAATAGTGTCCATTGCCTTTAAAGACATTTGACACTATTGGTAATTGTCAAAGACTAGTCTTCTCACTTGGTGCAACTCAGCATATGCACACAAAAACAAACTTGTGAAATTTGAGCTCAATTGGTCGTCGAAGTAGCGAGATAATAATGGAAGAAAAAGCACCCCTGTCATTTCAAAGTTGTGTGCTTTCAGATGCTTTTCGGTACCCCCAAATCTAATTCTGAAGTCTCGTAATCAAATTCGTGGACAATTTCTTCTTTCTCGAAAACTACGGTACTTCAGAGTAATTACCAATAGTGTCCACTGCCCTAGGTCGGGCTTCCCTTCTATACATGTGTATCTATAGCCCCGTATCCATTTACGTTTAGATCTCTTCCATGTGAGGCCATTTTGCAGTCGGGCTCAAAGACCAAGAATACCTTTCGTTCGCTAACCATTCGATTGTTGTCCTACAAAAAAAATATTCATAAATACCTCAGATATTTTCGCTATTCGCGTCACGTGGGGGTGTTTAAACCTTTGATAATGACCAGTGTTTATAACCGGTTGTGAGCGGATACTCCGCGCTAGTCTTGGTGCAAGACGTTATTGTAACGGCGATGCGGACGCTGTCGATGAGTAGGCCGCGCTGTGTGTGAAAGGAAACCCAGGGCCCAATTTAATGGCTCTGCTTACGGTGAGCAGAGAATCGGCGCTTACGGAAACAGGGAATTATGTGCTTACGGCAAGCGTATTTCACGGGTTAGCGGCGAATTTTGGCTTCTGCGCGTGCGTACTTCACGTTACTAGGCATTCTACGCTTACAAATTGCGCTTGCACGTAAGCGGGGAATCGCGATCGTAAGCGCAGAATTCGGCGGTAAGCAGAGCCATGATATTTGGCCCAGAACGTGTTGCACCAACACCAAGACTAAACGCGCACGAAAGAATCAATGAACTGTCGGAATAGGCGTCTCAATTGCGGACGTCGTACGTACAGAGCTCAAACGGATACGGAAACGGATAAGTTTTACAGAGTTTCTTACCTTATTACGCCTTCTAACCAAAAAAGCATTTATGAATGGGAATAAAAGAGTAGTTGGTTACTCGTTCTTTCACGGCCGTTTAAAACCTTGCAGGGTCGTTGCCGTGTGTGAAGAGAGTAAGTTTTGAATACCGAGAGTAAGTTTTGAATACCGAGAGTAAGTTTTGAATATCGAGAGTAAGATTTTACGATAATAAATTCTGGAGTGAGTCTAAGTAAAGTATATAACCTCCCTTTTAAACATTTGCTCGTTCCCATTTACGGTGTTTTGTCTATGATTTTCTGTGGTATTCGTTTGCGGTTTTTGTTTGTCTGTATTATTATTTTGTATTTATTTCTTTATTCTTACTTACTTATTTATTTATTTTAATTTTTTGTTGGGGGGGGGGGCTTGTGCTGCTGTTCAAAAAGAAAGTTCAGTGTGCATAATAAATAAGTGTTAAGTTCGTATTTAGCTTTAAAAGCCTAATAATAGCTGGGAAAAGTACTTTTATTTTAATTTGTAATAATGATAAATTTTAGCTATCAGTTTCCATTGAAAGTGTCTTATCGTGTCAAATTTAAAATGTTCCTGCTGGTTTTTAAATCATTTTACAAACTTTCCCCTGTTTATCTTTGTGATCTTATCAATCCACGCTCAAACGCAGTGTACTCCAGTACATGTCATGATCATGTCTTCCTGCAGGTTCCTAAGACAAAGGATGCTATTGGTGATAGAGCTTTGACTGCAGCTGGTCCGCGACTATGGAATGAACTTACACTTATGCTTAATATGAAGCACAGCACTATTGAAGGTTTTAAAAGCTTTCTTAAAACTTACCTGTTTCAAAAGAAAGCTTTTAAATGTGTGACTGTTTTTTTAATTAACGTTTAATCACTGGCTGGTCCAGTTGTATTTTGTGTTTTTACTTCCAGATTTTGGTGTCTTTTAGAATTATGTTGTATCTCTTGCTGCATCATTATTTTTCTTTGTTTTTTTTGCTGCATCATTATTTTTCTTTGTTTTTTTATTTATTATTTTTTTGTTTACTATTTAAATGTTTTATCATTTATATATATATATATATATATATATATATATATATATATATATATATATATATATATATATATATATATATATATTACCCGGGTGTGATCCCTGGCTACACGGCAGTTTGCGGTTTAATGGCTTCTGACAGGCACCCCCCGAACAAAGATGTTGACAAAATTGGGAGACCACCAACATAGGGCTAGATAGCTCAGTTGGTAGAGCGCCGGCACGTTAAACCGGAGGTCGTTGGTTCAAATCCCGCTCTAGTCAATTTTTCTTTGTTCAATCCTAAATCATTTAAAAATGTACCCAGTCAGTTTCCCTTGTGGTTTAGTATTTGATATCTAATATAAAAAGTCGCATCCCCTTAAGGTGATCCCCTGTCTGCCGCTTCCCAGGTTGTATCGTTACCCGGGTGTGATCCCTGGCTACACGGCAGTTTGCGGTTTAATGGCTTCTGACAGGCACCCCCCGAACAAAGATATTGACAAAATTGGGAGACCACCAACATAGGGCTAGATAGCTCAGTTGGTAGAGCGCCGGCACGTTAAACCGGAGGTCGTTGGTTCAAATCCCGCTCTAGTCAATTTTTTCTTTGTTCAATCCTAAATCATTTAAAAATGTACCCAGTCAGTTTCCCTTGTGGTTTAGTATTTGATATCTGATATAAAAAGTCGCATCCCCTTAAGGTGATCCCCTGTCTGCCGCTTCCCAGGTTGTATCGTTACCCGGGTGTGATCCCTGGCTACACGGCAGTTTGCGGTTTAATGGCGTCTGACAGGCACCCCCCGAACAAAGATATTGACAAAATTGGGAGACCACCAACATAGGGCTAGATAGCTCAGTTGGTAGAGCGCCGGCACGTTAAACCGGAGGTCGTTGGTTCAAATCCCGCTCTCGTCAATTTTTCTTTGTTCAATCCTAAATCATTTAAAAATGTACCCAGTCAGTTTCCCTTGTGGTTTAGTATTTGATATATGTATATAATATATATATAATGAATAGGGTAGATGGCCTTAGCTTTCGATCCAAACCGGACCTTCTTCAGAGGCATAAAACAAGTACAAACAAATACATATCCATTTATAGAAAACGAGAGGGGGAAAGGGATTGAGGAAAGGATCCAAAAGAAGCGGGAAAATAACAGCCAATCAAAGTTTCTATTTCAGAGACAATGTGTGGCTGTGAACCAATATGAGTAGAGTGGCGAGGACAAAGGATGTTTAGAATGAAAGGATGGGTTACTGGACCATAAAAGTGGTAAGTGTATTGTTCGACAACAATGCCGGACAACATGAAAGGGTAGGATTAGAGAGCAAGTTGCATCATGATGCAACTAACAATGGTCAATTAATAAGAATAGCAAGATCAAAGGTATGATGATTTTCATGTGGAAAAAGAGGGGGGGGGGGGGTTACTTACATCAGATAGTTACAGTGATGAATTTATAAAAACAACTTTAAACAAGATTAATTTATACTTTATGAATATATACAACATATAAGTTCTTAGGCCGAAGTGAAGTGGAGGGTAATGAGAAGTTATTTGATACCAGTGTTTATGTTAAGTCCAAAGGGTTTGACTGTCTTGAGTTGGTGAATCCAGTGTGATTCTCTACTCTTGCGGTGTGTGTCATCACCATTGCAAGCTTCAATCACCAGAAGTTCAACATCACTAACACTATGATTGGGGCTGTTAAAGTGGATAGAGACTGGGTACGGTTTCTTAGTCTTTATGGAAGAGACATGATTCGCAAAGCGAAGACTAAGTTTGGTCTTAGTCTCTCCCACATATTGTAGCCCACATCTCTTACATGATATGACATAGACTACATTAGACGTGCTACATTCAGAGTCGGTCTTGATGTTGTATGAAGAGCCAGTGGTATGACTCTTCACCTTGAGTGAGGGCTTAATGTGCAGACACGTTCTGCATTTGGAACGGGTACATTTGTGACAGCCCAGTATATCTGTCAGGGGTTGTGTTTGGACTGTACCTGGGGGAAGTTTGGCCCTGACTAGTATGTCACCAAGGTTCTTAGGGCGGCGGAATGCAACCATGGGAACTTCGGGGATTGCTGAGTGTAACCTGCTGGAGGAGTGAAGTATAGGCATGTTATTATTGAGAATTGAGGGAAGTTTGGGTAGTTTGGGGTGGAAGGTGGTGACCAAAGCAACTCTATCGGTCGGAGCTTTTTTAGCTCCTGTGTTAGTCAACAGAGTATGACGCGGTACGTTGAGAGCCCTGTTGATAGCAAGTTGGACCCTACGTTCGCTGTGTCCCCTAGATACAAGGTGTTTCCTTAGCTCTGATGAGCGCCTCTTGTACAGGGTATCTGTGGAACAGATACGTCTGATACGTAAGGCCCGACTGTAAGCAATTGCCTTCTTACAGTGACTAGGGTGACAGCTATTGGAGAGAAGGTACTGGTGGGTGTCGGTGGGTTTCCTGTAAACATCTGTGACAAGGCCATTAGGAGACTTGGTTATTGTCACATCTAGAAAGTTCACACTGGTGAGAGATTGTTCGGTAGTGAACTTTATGGTGGGGTGAAATGAGTTGATATGGTTAATAAACTCATCCAAGCTGTCTTGGTCACCACACCAGATGGAGAAAATATCATCAATAAATCTCCACCAAACTAGTGGTCGGTTGGGGGCGGAGGACAGGAGTCTGTCCTCCAACTGAGACATGAATAGGTTAGCATATGAGGGTGCCATTTTGGTACCCATTTGTCAATACATATACAATATATATATATATATATTTTTTTTTTTTTTTTTTTGGGGGGGGGGGGGGTTGTTTACCATTTAAATGATTATGATCATGCTAAGTATGAACACGTTATTGACCAAGCACCATAGACACTGTGTACACTGTATTATCTTGTGGTTTTACACTCAATCCCGTAGTAATAGTTTTTTAAGTGTTTATTTCTATCGATCACATATTCAGGAATTTCCAAGTAATTGTATCAATGAGATAATTCCTTGGTTGTCCTTGCCTAAAGACGTTATCAGCAGGGTGCCAGCCTACCTGTCTTAATCTGCATTACGATCGATCAACAACACCAATCCTTGGTCTCCTCATTATTATTATAATGCAACCAACCATTACAGGCTTTTAAATATGTTGCAAAGTTATTCTTGTAACTATTGATAACAAGACAAAACGGCATACTGAAAATTCACAGTTTTACCTCGACTGTCGCCACAGTTATGTCACAATGAGATGTCACATCTGTTGACGACGTTTAAAGACACTGGACACTGTTGGTATTTGTCAAAGACCAGTCTTCTCACTTGGTGTATCTCAACATATGCATACAATAACAAACCTGTGAAAATTTGTGCTCGATTGGTCGTCGGAGTTGCGACACACAAAGTTGTGTGCTTTCAGATGCTTGATTTCGAGACCTATATAAATCTGAGGTTTCGAAATCAAATTCGTGGAAATTTACTTCTTTCTCGAAAACTACATCACTTCAGAGGGAGCTGTTTCTCACACTGTTTTATACCATTAACCTCTCCCCACTGCTCGTTATACCAAGTGAGGTTTTATGCTGATAATTATTTTGAGTAATTACCAATGTTGTCCACTGCTTTTAAAGGGAAGGTACACGTTTGGTAATTACTCAAAACAAATATTAACTTAAAACTGACTTGGCAAAGAGCATTCGAGAGCTGTTGTTAGTATAAAACATTGTGAGAAACGGCTCCCTCTGAAGTAGCATAAAATAATAAAAAACTAAAATAATAAAAGACTTCTAGCCAGAAGTCTTATATTCCTATCTGAAAGCACACAAATTCGTCCAACAAGGGTGTTTTTCTCTCATCATTTCTCGCAACTTCGATGACCAATTTAGCTCAAATTTTCACAGAAGTGAGAAGACTGGTCTTTGACAATTACCAAACGTGTACCTTCCCTTTAAAGACACTGGACACTATTGGTAATTGTAAAAAAACTGAGAAGTCTCCCGATTTACGAAAAATCTACCCGCGGTTACGAGACCATCAGGGGTCGATTTCACAAAGAGTTAGGACAAGTCCAACTTAGGACTAGTCCTATTAGGGGATATACAAAACGTGTGGCTAGTCCTTAGTTAGAACGCGTAACACGTCCTAACTCGAGATAAGACTAGTCTTAACTCTTTGTGAAATCCACTCCAGTTCTTAAAAGAACATACACCCAGCAAGAATGAACATATGAAACTTAGTTTTTTCCAGAAAGAAGGGCACGACGGAAGTGATGAGAAAAGGGCACGGCACAAATTGTGATGAAAAGTGGGTTTTTTGAAGGGCATTGCGGCAATGCCGTCGTTGCCATCGTGAAGTATCAGGGCTGAAACTATTCCACCCAACTCACGAATGTAAACAATTTTCGATATTAAGTATCATTTCATACGAATTATGTTCAGCGGGTCATCCATAATATATCGCTGTGTCATATAACGCATGGCGTGGTACAAAATATAGGGTGTGCACAAGAAAACTAAGGATGGACCAAAATGCGTGTTGGCTAATGCTACTCTCACACTAGGGAGAATATGCTAGCGAATGTGCTTACGAACGGAAATATTTAACAATCGCTCAAACTTCGCAACATTCGCCACAAATTCACTACGTTCACAAGTCATTTTCCACCTCCTTACGAAGATTGGTCACTTTATGCTGCTCTCACACGGCGAATATGCTAGCGAATATGCTATCGGAAGGACATATTTGACAATCGCTCAAACTTCGCAGCATTCGCCGTGTCTTCGTAAGCGTTGGTAACAAATTCGGAACGTTCACAAATTATTCCCCATCTCCTTACGTCGATCGCTCAATTTACAAACCGGTTTGTTAATTTCAGCGAATGTTGCGAAGACGGTCATTCGGCGTGATTTTCGTAAGCATTGGTAACGTTGGTAAAGCGTGCGTAAGCGTTTGCAACGTTTGTAAAGGCATTGGCAAGCGTTGGTAAGGATCCGTAATATACGCGTGAGATATTGGTAAGGAGAGGGCCGACCGAGGACGATCGAGGGGTGAGACCGAGATGAAAATATTCACTATCCAACCGCCATTTTGGACGAATTCTACGCGCAGTTCCAACATTCATGTTCGCAAGAACATTCGCCATTCTGTGAGAGCAGCAATACGAAGTGCATCCGTACATTCAGCGAACGTTGTGAAGACGGTAATTCGCCATCGATTTGCGTAAGCATTTGTTAAGCCATTGGTAAGCCATGTGTTGCTTGTTTGCCTTTTATAGTTGTTGCATGATTTGTATCATGGTCTGTCCTTTTTACTATTTTTTGATAACTGTTTTAATTTTCCATCCCCTGCCGTTTTACTCATAGCTGGGGTAACTTGCCAACAGACCTGTTAATAGACTTGTGGACGGGTCGTTAGGTCGGCCCCGTGCGCTGGGATGGTGTTCACGCGGGATCGCTGCTCTCGCGCGGGCTGGTGGCTCCCCGGTTTCGACTTCTCATTA
Source organism: Asterias amurensis (assembly GCF_032118995.1). Taxonomy (NCBI): domain Eukaryota; kingdom Metazoa; phylum Echinodermata; class Asteroidea; order Forcipulatida; family Asteriidae; genus Asterias; species Asterias amurensis. The sequence goes on along the minus strand of NC_092662.1, from coordinate 9,982,635 downwards.
ATGAGGGGTCGGGGGCCATTGGTTCGCGCGGGAGCGGTGGTCTCCCGGGAGCACTGTCTCGGTGCGTGGGGCCCATATGACGACTTGCCCACAAGTCTAACCTGTTAACAATGTCATTTCATTTGTGTCCCCTTACCGGAGTTTTTATGTATTGCTCTAAACTATTTTGATGTATTGTCCTGCTTTTTAACGATATCCTTTTTGGATTGTGTGTATTTTTGTGTATTTCTCTGCTTGTTTGCCTTTTATAGTTGTTCAGTGATTTTTATAGTTGTTCAGTGATTTGTATTATCTTCTGTGCTTTTTTTATATGCCCTTTCTTGCCCTAATGTAGTTTTGGGGATTTAGGAGACATACGCCTTTCGGCGATAGTTATTTTTTTTTTTTACTTTTATGCTCTCCTGGGCACCCCACTGTTGTTTTACTTTGTTTTCAAAAATATGTTTAATGTATGTACATGTGCTTGTAAATGTGATTGCCCGAATAAAAAAAAAAAAAAAAAATGCCATGGTACTGTTGGTAAAGCGTACGTATTATGCGTAAGATATTGGTAAGGAGATGTTTAAGGGGGACCGAGAACATATTCACTACAAGTCGCAACTTTTGGGCGAATTCATCGCGAATTTCAAACATTCATATTCGCAAGATATTCGCCCCAGTGTGGGAGTAGCATAATGCTACTCTCACACTAGGGAGAATATGCTAGCGAATGTGCTTATTGCACGTTCACAAATTATCCCCCACCTCCTAACAAAGATCGGTCAATTTAGAAACCGGTTTATAAATTTCAGCGAATGTTGCGAAGAAGGCTATATTCGCCGTCGATTTTCGTAAGCACTGGTAACGTTGGTAAAGCGTGCGTAAGCGCTGGCAACGTTCGTAAAGCCATTGGCAAACGTTGGTAAGCATTCGTAATATATTCGTAATATATTGGTAAGGAGAGGGCCGACCGAGGACGATCGAGGGGGGGGGGGGGGGGTGAGACCGAGATGAAAATATTCACTATCCAACCGCCAATTTTGACGTATTCAACGCGAATTTCCAATATTCATTTTCGCAAGAACATTCGCCACTCTGTGAGAGCAGCAATACGAAGGGCTTCCTAAATTTCAGCGGATGTTGTGAAGACTGTAATTCCTATCGATTTTCGTAAGCATAGCCCAGCCAGTACTGTTGGTAAAGCGTACGTATTATGAGTAAGATATTGGTAAAGAGAGGTTTAAGGACGACAGAGAACATATTCACTATAAAATCGCAACTTTTGGGCGAATTCATCGCAATTCAAATATTCATAATTCGCAAGAATATTCGCCCAAGTGTGAGAGTAGCATAAGGACAACTTTTAATGAAGGCAGCAAGGATATAGAAAAAGCATATACGTCTCTCCTATATGTTCAGGAAGTGTAATAAGGCGGAGGAGACTGTCAGCGAGTTGTAAGATGGCCCAGACGGAGTACAAATAGAGTACAAATTTGTATTTGTTTATGTAAATCAGAAAATTTCAAAATGGCCGCCAAATATGAACAAAATACATTTTTCTTGAGTCTTGGGAGTCATGAAAAGCCCGGGGTGGTTGCCAAATATGTGACTTACATGAATTTACAGGGGAAACCAGAATTGAGTTGAACAACTGTGTAAGAACGTGAAAAGTGTGAGGAATTTCCCCCATCACTCACTGCTCGTCCGCAGGCCGCGGCTCGGCAAACGATACATGTTTTGCACATTAGTATAATATTGTGATATTAAAATACTTGAATTTCAGAGATATACATATAAAGCTGGTAAATTTATTCAATTATGAATAACTGAAAGAGCAATTTTCACTTCGTTATGTTATTTTACAAATTATGTTACGCCGAAAACGCATGCCAGTTCAGTGTGTGACGGAATCGTGCGTAACGCCCGTCCGCCTCTTACCTTCGCGCTTGAATGGCAACACAAACTCAAACGCCAAGACGACCCTTAGGACGAGTTCGGGCCGTTACCATGGAAGTTGGGAGGCGTTGAACCCTTCTTATCTTTTGTGAAAACGTTGCTAGGACGCGTGCTAAGTTGAGTTACTCGTCCTAACTCGAGATAAGATGTGAAATCGACCCATCAGTGCCTTTTAAACAAGTTACAATTTAAACCATAAGGGAAATTGACTGGGGTAAAACTTTAAAAAGTTTAACGTTCTCTTGGGCTACAACAGAGCCATACCCATAGAGGCTAGCTCTATGGGTATAGCCCCGGTCTGCCTATTTTCTGTCGATATATTCGTTCGTTTAGGGTAGATTTTGGGCTGTATTTTATAGGAAGTATCGTAATGTTGTCCTTTTTATTATTATGTAGAATTTCTGGCCAGTTACGAACCATTAACCAGTAAACCTTTATTGAGTTGAATTTGACCGTTTTGTGTCCGACAAAAGTTAGACTGTAAAGTATGAACCATTCCGTCTCGAACATGCTGCTCCATGTCAAACTATACGTGGCCTATTCTTAACAATTTAGAAAAGTTTGGTTGATGTGTGTGTTTCTACAACAAAACAATTGAATGCATAACTATATGAACACCGTTATTTGATATCGTAGTCAAAATTCGTCTTGTTTAGTTTTCTAGCCTTGCAGGATTTAAAAGGTCATCATCAAGAAGCGTAGTGTTTTTTATTTGTAAGTGTGAAGGGGGGGGGGGGCTGCCGAGCAAACATAACGGTGAAGACACCTTGAGCCTGCACCTATACCGCAAGAGGTGTTGATTAGAAATATTTGGGCTTTGTGGCTTCAGTCCTACAATGGAAGACATGCGCCATCAAGCTTGATTGATCGGTAGCCTTGTTAGTAGACTTTTCTTTACGTCAATTAAAAAATGCAGATAGGGAACACAGGTGCAGTCTCAGCAGATGGCTTTTCATTTCCAATAACCAATCTATGGTGTAATTTGGTTTGTATTGCCATGGTAGCATTCGGGCTTGCAAAGATGAAATTCATGTGCACAATTTCATAGAGAGGCAAACGGCCGGTTTTATGCTCACTATGTGATTTCCATTTCATAGCGCTGCTTACCGTAAGCACACGCACGAAAATGCATGCTAACCTTCCGGCGCTTACTGTACGAGAATGAACGAGCTAACATTACAATGCAAATCCATGGTCGATGCGCAAGCTGTGGTTCATTCTTCTTTTATGAAAAGACCCATCGCAAAGTCACTAGACGTTTCTTTCGCAAAGTCGGCGCCCTAGTATTTGGCCAGCGACGTTGGAAAACTAGGAAAGCCATACTATATATGGACCAATTAAAAAAAAAAAAAACAGGTAGCCACAGTTTGTATGTCGAAAAAAATAGTGATGAATCTGTTGGAAACAAAGCAACCAGACAGAAAAGGTATTTTATTAAATCGACAGTTTGCAGACGCTTATATTGATCTCAATGTGATTGTCATACACATTGTCACCATTCTTACGACATTGATCTCAATGTGATTGTCATACAAACCATCACCATTCTTACGACATTGATCTCAATGTGATTGTCATACATATATCACCATTCTTACGACATTGATCTCAATGTGATTGTCATACAAACCATCACCATTCTTACGACATTGATCTTAATGTGATTGTCATACATATATCACCATTCTTACGACATTGATCTCAATGTGATTGTCATACAAACCATCATCATTCTTACGACATTGATCTCAATGTGATTGTCATACATATATCACCATTCTTACGACATTGATCTCAATGTGATTGTCATACATACCATCACCATTCTTACGACATTGATCTCAATGTGATTGTCATACATATATCACCATTCTTACGACATTGATCTCAATGTGATTGTCATACAAACCATCACCATTCTTACGACATTGATCTCAATGTGATTGTCATACATATATCACCATTCTTACGACATTGATCTCAATGTGATTGTCATACAAACCATCACCATTCTTACGACATTGATCTCAATGTCATTGTCATACATACCATCACCATTCTTCTCTTGCAGGACATGCACCGGGTTCCTTTGAAAGCGAAAACCTACTGTATGTTGAGTACGCACGCGCACAAACCAAAATTCCCTGCTAAGCCGTGAAATGTGCTTGACGTCGTAGGCGCAAAACTGCCTGCGTCCGCAAACGTCGATTACTTGAATTGCTTGCAGTATGCAGAGCCATGACACTGGGCCCTGAAGACAAGATTGAATGTTTTGCGAAACATTCGGCCGTCCATGCAAACCACGTGCGGTTTGTTTATCAACAATAGTAATGTTCTTTAGAAACCACGAAAATGTGCTTACTGTTTAGCAGCACTGAAACTGTGTATTGGTTAGAAAAATAGTGGCGTTATACTTAAGCCCTTTTCACACTACAGAGCCATTTCCCGGGAAATAAACTACCGGGAAAATCCTGGGAGTTTTTAACCCACTGCCACACCAGCAACCGTGCTCACTATCCCAATTTGATAACTCCCGGGAGAACTATTTCCCAGGAATATGCACGGTCGTTTCACACTTACGATCAAATCCCAGGAAATGTGGTAAACAGGTCAGCCCATGCGGAAGTTACAAATGTTTGTGGACGGAAGTCCGTTCCCACAATGCCACGCGGCCGGCTGCAAAATCCTTGCACATGCGACCCAAAATGGCTGCACATTAATTGTGTATTTGCGTGTTGTTATACCAATATTTGTGTGATTACGGCGGAGAAGAGGTCTTGCAGTTCAAGGAAGACGTTTATGGCAAGCCATATGCCCAATAATTCGATAAACACTGTTTATCACCGATAAACACTGTTTATCGCCGATAAGCACTGTTTTTCGACCGATAAACACTGTTTTTCGAGATAAACACTGTTTATCAATTGATAAACACTGTTTATCGAAAAACTATGTTTATCAAGCGATAAACACAGTTTTTCGAGGTGATAAACAGAGTTTTTCGAGGTGATAAACAGAGTTTTTCGATAAACACTGTTTATCAAGTGATAAACATGGTTTATCGAAAAAACACTGTTTATCAAGTGATAAACATGGTTTATCGAAAACAGTGTTTATCGGTCGATAAACACAGTTTTACGCCAACGCCAGATGCCCAACAATTCGATAAACAGTGTTTATCAGTTGATAAACACTGTTTATCGAGAAAAACTGTGTTTATCAACTGATAAACACAGTTTCACGCCGACGCCACATGCCCAATAATTCGATAAACAGTGTTTATCAAGTGATAAACACTGTTTATCGATAAACTATGTTTATCGACTGATAAACACAGTTTTACGCCGACGCCGGATGCCCAATAATTCGATTAACAGTGTTTATCTAAAAACTCTGTTTATCGACTGATAAACACAGTTTATCGAAAAAGTCTTCATCAAGTGATAAACAGAGTTTATCGAATTATTGAGCATTTGGCGTTGGCGAATAACTGTGTTTATCAAAAAACTATGTTTATCAAAAAACCTTGTTTATCAAGTGATAAACTGTGTTTATCGAAAAACTCTGTTTATCAACCCAATAAACACTGTTTTTCGATCAATCGTGTTTATCACCTGATAAACACGGTTTATCGAAAAACTCTGTTTATCACCTCGAAAAACTCTGTTTATCGTTAATAAACATAGTTTTTCGATAAACAGTGTTTATCAGTAGTCTATTTTTTAATTCATATATTTATTTGTAAATTGCAGGTGTAATTCACTTTTATTTTCGTACCTAAATGTAAACACTTTCAGAAGGAGAAAACAAAAAAGGGCTATTGTTACCGCGCGAATTATTTGGCGCGCTATTTTTGACGTCTGTGACCTTTCGAGATTAATGCCGTCTCAACACAGTGGAAGCAAAAGGTGGGATAAGTTAAACCCGCTTTCGTTCTCACTAGCTGCTTTTCCCGGGAAAAACGTTTTTCCCCGGGGTAAACTCCTTTACCCCTACCCCTGAGCAGGGTTAATTATTTCCCGGGAATAAGCTATTTCCCGGTAGTGTGAAAAGGGCTTTAGCGAACCCTTTGCAATGTAATAGGTCCTCAGCTCAGCTTTTCGACTAGAAATAGTTTGCAGTACAGTGCTACGGCACATCGGTGTGAGGGTAAAACCAAAATTAACAATGATTGGGTTTGTTCTTATTTTCAGTTATATTTACAGTAACATTTTGCAATACATTTGTTGTCATTTAGGTGGGTAGCTGTGAACGATGTAGTGGTTGTGGTGGTTCTATTACTGATCGTTTCTTGCTTCGTGTTGGTGGAGGATTGAGTTGGCATATGAAATGTTTGAGTTGTGCTGATTGTCTAACCAGTTTGGATACTCAGCTAACATGCTACTGCAGAGACTCTCAGGTGTACTGTAAGCACTGCTACTCAAGGTAAGTGTCTGTATAGACATTGACTGGTTATATAACTGACATACAGATCCTTGTCATTTGATTGGTGGAACTTACTTCACGTGACATTCACTATTACTCCCATCCGCACCGGCGATCAAAAAGACCTATTCGCCCATGGGGAATAGCATTTCCCATTCAACAGTTAGGATCATGCTTGTTCCCAATGTTTTTGAGCAGTACAGCGCCGCCGCGCCGCTGCTAAAACAAAAGAACACCTGTGCAAAAGGTTGTGATCCGATTGCTATTAAATTTGTGCATTGTTGCCGCTACGCGGCGCTATATGATTTGCAATTGAAATCAAATACAATTTATTCCGAACCAGTAATTTGTGTGATTTTTCATAATGTTATACTTTTAAAGTACATCAAATGACAAGGATCTATATGTCAGTTATATAAAACAAATATTGAGTGGCCGATGCCTTGCGGTTGTGTCGTGGGGCCGGAGATATAAAACCACGGGCGCGATGAACTCCTCATCTTGCCGTTCTAGCCAGGAGCTGGGGAGGGATTAAGATCCAGACATCAAAATAAATGTTTGTTATCGTGGGTTTGTCAGTCGATAAACCTCGCTTGTCGAATCCGTTGTTTATTAGAAAATACAGCCCTTTAAGAAGCAAAAATAGGAATACCAGTTTTGTTTCATTTGTGAAGAAAAAAACACACAAAACATGTCTCTTTTTTCGTGCCGCGGGCGCTTTGACTAAAGGCTACAAGTATGTAAAGCTTTGCTGACAGACATGTATTTATTTTTTGAAAATGTATCCGTATATAGGCCTATTGGATTCAAGTGGAAATACTTTGGAAACGTCATGAAACTGGCAAACTTTAAACCCCTCTACATGTCTCGTTGTTGTGAATTCAGTCATGTATTGTATGAGAAACCAATTCTCAACATAATTGGCATAATCTCAACATAAAGACCCTTTGCCAGATAATAAGCTCCCCATAGAAAACTATATCACAGCGCTTACAAAAACTGAAAGTTAATGCACAATACACAACAAAATCGTATCGGAAAAGCTACATAAACAATGTTTGAAAAGCATGAGAAAAAGAGAAAAGCTTAAAGTCACCTGGAAATATAATTGTTTTTCTTTCAAACATAAGAGTATATGCTTACGAACAATAAAACAATTTTGTCAGTAATTGTTTGTCACGATTTATATGTTTAAAAAATATATAAAGTTGTTTGGGGGGCTGACTCCGCCTACCCCTTTTGTGACGTCAATCGAGGCAGACTTTGCCTGCAATGTGTGTAGTAAACACACGTGCAAAGTACATGTACATCCAAGTCGTGAGTTGGTACGTTTCAAAAAGTGTTTTTCTGCATTCAGCAGCAATACACCTGGTCGGCATTGCCGGAAAAACAAAACAAAAATCTTTTTTTGAAACGTACAAACTCACGACTTGGTCCGTACATGTACTTTGCAATTGTGTTTACTCTACGCATTACAGGCAGAGTCTGCCTCGATTGACGTCACGAACAGCGCCCTCTCGGGTCGGGGTCTACTCTTAAATTTGTAAATAACATAAGAACTGATTTTTTAAAACCTTAGTTAACTGTTTATTCACATTCCACTCATCAAAACACATAATTTTTTTATATTAGTGACAAAAGCTTTATTTTTAAAAAATACCACTTCCAGGTGACTTTAAAGGCAGTAGACACTATTGGTAATTACTCAAAATAATTATTAGCATAAAACCTAACTTGGTAAAGAGTAATGGGAGAGGTTGGTAGTATAAAACATTGTGAGAAACGGCTCCCTCTGAAGTGGAGTAGTTTCGAGAAATTTGAGGTATCGAAATCAAGTATCTGAAAGCACACAACTCCGTGTGACAAGGGTGGTTTTTCTTTCATTATTATCTCGCAACGTTGATGATCGATTGAGTTCAAATTTTCACAGGTTTGTTATTTAATGCATATGTGTTGAGATACAGCAAGTGAGAAGACTGGTCTTTGACAATTACCAATAGTGTCCAGTGTCTTTAAACAGGGAAGAGATGTGTTTTCAGAAGTTTTTTAAATTGGTCTGTGGATTTTGCAGCTTTAATGAAAGAACGGATGTTGTTCCATTCTGTGGATGCAGTTAAAGCCATTGGACACTTTCGGAATAGAAAAAAAAGTTCACAGATTTACAAATAACTTACAGGGTTTACAGAAGGTAATGGTGAAAGACTTCTCTTGAAATATTATTCCATTAAATGCTTTACTTTTTGAGAAAACATTAAAACAATATCAATTCTCGATATCGAGAATTACGGATTTATTTGAAACGCATGTCATGACACGACGAGACGTGCGGACTGCGGAAACAAGAGTGGGTTTTCCCGTTATTTTCTCCCGACTCCGATGACCGATTGAGCCTAAATTTTCACAGGTTTATTTTATATATACGTTGTGATACACGAAGTGTGGGCCTTGGAAAATACTGTTTATCGAAAGTGTCCAATGGGTTTAAGGCCTGTTTGACGGTTACAAGTTAATTTAAATGTTAAACTTTTCGTTTTTACGGCTAGGGGCAGTTTTTAGCTTCCGGGAGATAACTTAATCAAATCATTCCGTCAAGGACTACGTGGTCGGGCGTACTCACGACAATGACATACAAAATTGCCGCGGTGCGTATCATGAGTGGAAGTTTTGGCTGATCGCTCACCGTAACCGCACAGTGTGTATCTTGTCGTCACGGTGTGTCATGTTGCTATTATTTTGCTGCAGGGGGTACCATTATCTGTGCTAGTCTCCCGTGATGATTCCGCGATCAGAACTAGAAAACACGTTTAACGAAGGATTTGTTTTGTTTTCTAAAACCAATACAATACTCATTATAATTTTTAGATTTCATATTAAATCCACGAGTAGGTTGTTAAATATTGTTAAAACAATATCTGAGACAATGATGCTTATTTGATATTTTGTCTTTGTCGATCGCATCGTTACTGACGACCACTTCGTGGTTTGCACGATGAAACGCCAATCTGATCTTTCTTTGGCTATGCTGCTTGCTTTGTTGAGTGACATGCCGGCTAGAGTCTTCACTTGATCCAACAATCTGAGCCTCGGTCCCTCAGTTAACTCATGTGTGTGACTCTTCCTTGCATGGTAATTTCATCCAGGCTGTGCCCTTCTTTTTTGTTATGTGCCCCAAAATATGAGGGAACATCTTATTGTTGATTAACAAGCCGTGGAATCCCAACTTGAGTAATCACACTCTCATGTTGTTCTCTCACTCAGGCTCCATCAGATTTCTAGCATTCTGCGCTAATTGACATGTTGCCTGTCCGCTTTATTCATCGTCCAAGTTTCACAAGCTTGATTATTGCAAAGGGAAACACACGTGACTGCAGTTTTTGAGTTTGACTTTTACTTTGAAGAAACCCCTTTTGTAAATCCACTCCCGAAATTTGCCACTTCTAAAAGCTGGGCCCAATTTCAAAGAGCTGATTAAGCACAAACAGCTCAGCACAAATGCTTACCAGAATAACGTTGTCAGCCAATGAAAGTACTCTGCAATGTGTACAATTTGTAACTGGTGTCCTGCTTTTTTTTTCGCTAAGCAGGAAGGTAAGCATAATTGTCTATGTTTAGACGCGCAATGGTCATGTCGGCTTAAAATTAACGCATATGACACAGTTAAATGGACACACCGGCTGTGTTGGGCTTTTTTGGGCTACAAAATATACTAAAATACGACCCCAAATGCCTCCAAGCAATGAAAAAGAAAGGTCCCTTGAAAAAAAACCCCATATATAATTTTGAAATTTTTGAGCATTTTTCTAAAAAACTAAGGCCACGTGATTTATTTGAGCCAAAAGTGGTTCTGATAAATATTTCTAGTTTACTTCAAGCCGTATAAAAGTAAATTTTCTGAACCAAATTAAAATATTTCTAAAATCAATTTTTCTAGGGGGGGCGCGGAGGTGGGGGGGGGGCGCGCTTCAGAACAAGGATGGATTCAGACCCAAAATGTTAGGAGGGGGCTAAATCTGTCAGAGAAGATTAAGCCGAGTGCGGAGCGCCAAGCTGATACGGCATGGGGTCTGGGCCGCTGAATGGCCCGGAAACTTTTGCATTTTTAGATCTAAGGCCATTTAGAGGCATAATTGATGAAGGAAACAAAACAAATAGCCTTCAAAATTGAGCGTAGAATGTGGTCCTTTTGGATTTGGCCAATGCTTAGATTTTCATTCATAAATACCTCAGACAGTTTCGCTATTCCTAATAGTCTAGAACGCGTCACGTGGGGGTGTATAAACCTTTGATAATGACCAGTGTTTATAACCAGCTGGCTTCCGGGTGTCGGGCGCGCAAGATTATCACGCGGAACGCAATTCATAGCTATAGTATAAGCACGTACACACAACCCACGCGCATCGCACAGATTCTTCACAAAGTTTTTGGAAAAAAATATTTAAAACCTCGACTTTTCAATTGTTAAAGTGTCTATAATTGTATTTTTTAACGTTTTTTAACAAATAGGCATTTATAAATGGGAATAAAAGAGTATTGACTCGTTCTTAAACGTCCGTTTAAAACCTTGCAGGGTCGTTGCCGTGCTCGGGCCTTTATCACACGGCCGCCGACCCTGCCGGCTTTAAACGGCCGTTGAAGAACTCGTCGCTACCCTTTTATTCCCTTAAGACACAGTGCAAGAAGGGTTGGTCGGTTTAGAATTTTGTTTATAGCTTATTGTGAAGAAAAGACACTCAAAACAAAACAAACCGACTGTTGCCAAGAGAGCTAAACATCGGTAAAAGGAGATACTATCTCTGGTTCGGTTATTTTAGCCATCATTTTCGCCAAAAATTATCAATGTAGTCCTACTATAAAGGCGAATTGACATTGCATCCAGTTATAGTCCTTTCCGATTGAATATCATGTACCAATTTACATTTTTGACGATCTTTTGGGCATTCGGAAGTTAGTTATTTTGTTGCCATTATTATTGGCCGTTGTTGGAGTGTATAGTTTTAAAAAGCTTTTTGGGGTTGAATAAAGAATTGACTAGAGTGGAATTCGAACCAACGACCTCCGGATTAACGTGCCGGCGCTCTACCAACTGAGCTATCTAGCCCTATTTTGGCGGTGTTCTCTTAAAATATGACTTGGTGATGTAATGTAGTTTTTGGGAAAAGAGTAAAACAATGTCATTTGTGCTTTGATTTGATTAGCGGTGTACTTCTTAACGAAGAGTTGTTTGCGAAAATCAAGTGTAAAAATTGCGTTACATTTACTCCCCCAGCTTACCGCCCATTTCACAATGACTGGAATAGATCTTGTCGTCTAGATAATGAATCACAATTTCTTGATTTGCATAATTCATAATCATAGACGTTAAAGCAATGTTTGTATGAGAGATATTGGCTGTTGCCAGCTTGGTGTTTATATCCCCTTGTGGGAGTTTGCCGAGTTCCCTTGATGGGAAGATCATTCAAACAAACAAACTTTTTTCGTCTATTCTCTACTAGCCAGTTTTTGTATAGCGCTGTTCACACATGTAGGGCGTCTTAAAGCACTGCCAACATTATTACCCCTGGTCAGTGAGACAGATATTTACAGAAACAAAAACCGTCATTCTCAAAGATTTTACAAGTTGCCAACTTGTCACCAATCTCAACGTTACAACAGATTTTCAACAATTGTATATTGAAATCATGCTACGGGGCATGATTTCGTTGCTTTTTAACTTAAAGGAACGTTACAGAATTGGTAAGAAACAAAAATCATGAAGATCACATATTTACATCAAACTTACATGGTCTAATGATGATGATAGTTGAAAACATCCCTTGATGAGATATAAATAATCTAATTTCGCGTTTGGAGTTTATCGCTCAGTGAGCGTTTTATTCATTTTTTGTTTTGGCATCGATGGAATGCAAAACTTGTATTCGGTTTTTCACTATTCTCTCGTGACCCAGATGGCCGATCGATCTCAAACTTCTACAGGTTTATCAGTTGTATATGGTGGAATACATAAAGTGCTTACACTGCCATCAATTGTTTTGATAGCAAAAACCAATTCTGTAATGTTCATTTAAACGCAGGTTAATTTAAACGTTGATTTAGAAAAATGAGTCTTAGCTTCTTCCAAAATGTCTCGATGACCATGGAATTGGGTTTGCCAACATTTTATTCCATCCATATTTCGTATTGGACCCTTTTGGTTGAGCACTCGTTTTTTGTCCCCAACATCAGCCCACTACACATGTTGTCTTTGACTTAGTAACACGCTATATATGACGAGTCATCTGCATGCACACAAACATTTACGACATAATATCTCACCCTCTCCAACTGTTGTAATGGTAATTAATGAGTGGTTTGGATGTCGCATTATAATTAGTTAAGGTTTATGGATTGTAATTGTTGATGATTTCCTAAAGTAGGACTGTTGTATGACGGTTACAATTCCATAAATATGAGTTTTAACTATAATCATACAAGTTGATGGTTAGAGATCCTTGTGAACATTGCACGGAGTGCATGTATCATTAATCCATCATGGAAAATACAAAATAAAATGCATTGATGTAATTTGATAGATTTTGTGGTGTGTACGGTACCCACACAAATACAAACTCGCTGAAGAAAATATCTGGGGTTCTGTACAGGTTGTTTTAAAGATCCTGTGGGGTCGCCCTATACGCGTAAACTTTTGTTGTACACGAGTAACATTCCTAGCTCATTACTGTCCATTGTTTAAACCTTGTAATTAACCGAGGTTGGTTAGTCACCGCGTAGGTCCATTGTAGGTCCATTGTAGGTTTGTATATTCAAATTGAGTGTAATTCATCACCGTTGCGTTGAGTATGTCCTTGATTAGTATCGAACGTCTCCCGGTCCCCAAGCCAAATTAATGACCGTTTGTTATCTAGTACATGTTTTATCTTATTTTATATAATATTCTACCTAATTAAAAGGGCCATTAGTAAATATTTGTGTTGCTTCGGAGAATGTGAAATCAGACGTGACATTGGCAAATGAAGCACGAAATGTAACTCGAGTCGGCCAGTGATTATTGGCTATCCTGTTTTGTTTTTCCCTCGGGACCATGGCGTAGCATCAAACTTCACCGTTCTATCTTAAACTTGTCTGGCTTTCTGTTGACACATCTGACTTATGGCAGGTTTCCCACCCAACAAGTTACTGACATTTACGGCTCAAAATTTAAACATTCTTGGGTTACGTGTTGTAACGAAGGCATGTTACTCAACAAGTTAGGAATGTACACTTTTATATTAACGTTAATAACATTGCTGCTACGGGGTATTTTGAGCCCGTGTCTCCCCCCCCCCCCAACCCACACACAATACACACTAAAGCTTGTACACGCGTGCAACCGTGACCTCCTATTGTCCCTCTGTTGTTTATACCCTACTTTGTTTGCAACAGCTCCCCTTGGTTTTGTACACGTTTTCCCAACTGTGGAACCGTGGACTCAACTAGTTTTAGGTCCTCGGTTTGAATGTGTATACCTACTCACACTCACACACAAAAGGCTATTTTTCCTGGTTTTGCTTTTAAATCTATATCATTGTTTCAATTCATCTGGTCTTTGTACTTAAGAAGGTTTCAACTTATCACTCGAGCCTTGTCCTTGGCTCTATCTTTACGCAAGCACCGGCCCGCTCAGTTAACCTGGGCCAAATTTCATGGCTCTGCTTACCGTAAGCACAGAATCGGCGCTTACGGAAGCAGGGAATTATGTGCTTACGGCAAGCGTATTTCACGGGTAAGCGGCGAATTTTGGCTTCTGCGCGTGCGTACTCCGTGTTACTAGGCATTCTACGCTTACAATCGTGATCGTAAGCGCAGAATTCGGCGGTAAGCAGAGCCATGAAGTTGGGCCCAGGTGAGGTAGCGTTGGACGACAAACTGCATATACATTGATACATCACCATGCAATGCCTCAAATCCTATAAACTGCATATAGATACAAGTACTTACTTGATACAGTTTTGCACCGACGTGGGGTCGAAGCATGTTTTTTAGGTGTTCGGGCCAACAGCCCGGAACACCTCTTATTTTTGTTCGTTTTTTTTTTGTATTCATACTTCTTCTTCTTCTTCTTCTTCTTCTTCTCTACGTCCCTTGTCCCCAAACAAAAACATCTTTTCAAAATTTGTATGAACTTGAAACTTCACACATAGTATAGATGTTCATTAGGAGAAGAAAAATGTGTAGTTACGTCATGATGACGTCATCCATTCTTGAGTTATGAAAATTCAAAGTTTATTATTTCAAAAATTCATAACTTTTGATCTACGTGAGGGATTCTTACTATCGAAACATCATCGGAATTGTCATTGAAAACTCCGTAAACGCCTCAAAGACATAACCCCATTTTGATGTTGTCTTCCGGCTCAAAAGAGAGGTTAAAAATTTCAAAATTCACGTCTAAAGAACAACGTAAATCCCCTCTGGTATGTGCATAAACATTGCACGTAGGCATACACACAACGTGTAGTGTATTAGCGGTGTATTAGTCTTTTCTACAGTCGTCAATATTTCCTAAGTTCATATTTCCTAAACTACATAAGCTATTTTGACAATCTATACATCATATGAAAGGGCTTTACGTACTTTACAGAAATGGATATGTTTGTGAACTTTCGTTGACCTTTTGACCTGTTTAAACCGGAAGTGACTGTGAAATGATTTGAAAGGGCGTTGTTTGTTGCCTTTTAGGTTGAAATATACATCCTTTGATGCTTTACCACCACAGCATACATGTCTGGCAAAGGTCTGGTTTAAAACAAATACTACCGATGACGTCACCAAACATACACTTTTACAAGATGACGTAATCATGTTGTTTTGACAGTTTTTGCACTTTGAATCATTTATTACAAATCTTGAGAACAAAGCAAGGTGTAATATTTATTTTTAATCCAGGTTTTTACTCCCGGAAACCGAACACCTTGAGTTTGTTCACAAACTCTCAGTCTCTATTTTTTTTTTTTTTTTTTTTTGGGGGGGGGGGTGGGGGGGGGGTGGGGGGGGGGTGGTTCAACATCGAACAACGGCTTCGCTGTACGAGGTTGAAAAACTATATGCCTCGACCCCGCGGTAGCAAGTACTCCCTGCAGTACCGTGCAGTTCGTCGCCCAACGAATGAGCGTGCTTGATACGTTTGCCCATCCCAGCGCCTTTGGTTAAAGGAACGCGTTGCCTTGGATCGGACGAGTTGGTCAATTAAAAACGTTTGAAACCGTTTGTTATGAAATGCATATGGTTAGAAAGATGTTTTAAAAGTAGAATATACTGATCCACACAAGCACTCAAAATTGCACGGTTTTCCTTTTACGTCGCGAACTATCACGGTCGGCCATTTATGGGAGTCAAAATTTTGACTCCCATAAATGGCCGACCGTGTTAGTCGACGAGGTAAAAAGAAATCCACGCAATTTCGAGGCATATTTGTGTAGATCATTGTATTCTACTTTTACAATATCTTTCTAACCATATGCATTTTATAACAAACGGTTACAGAACGCTTTTCAAAGACCAACTCGACCGATCCAAGGCAACGTGTTCCTTTAAGGCAAGGCGCTGGGAACGAGCAAACATGTTGTTTCGCTTACTGCTCAAGGTTCCATAAGCACACGAAAAGGCATGCTTATACCTTCCGGTGCTTACTGTAACCAACCTGTGAATCACGCTTTTCTTAAGCAACATTTCCTGTTATAAGTAGCACGGAAATTTGCTTACCATTTAATGGTAAGCAGCGCTTTGAAATGGGGCCACAGGATGAAAATATAGCTGGCTTTTCAACAAGACGAACTGTAAGCCAACGCATAACGCGAAGCGCAATCACTACGGACGGTGTAGGTCCATCAGGCCGGCTTTAATATTGTCAAAACAATTAAATGTGTTGTTTCTGGTTGACGTCGCCACACTTTGGGCTGATTGCATGCTCACGTATATGACGTCTGCGCGCACCTACGTATCCTCCGACACCCCAAAATCTGCGCGTTACAAATATTCCTGCAGGCACCTTTCCCGCCGCGTAACTTTTTGTTTACAAAACGCAATGACATAATTTTTTGCTTTCATGAAAGTATACAACATAATCTTCAATCTTCTGCAAAGATGGGACAAATCGTAGCCTGTCTGGTTGATATTTTAGATAATCTATAATTTTAGTAGAAAATCATACCTTTAGACTAAACACAAAATATGCCTAGCTAAAATGGTTGATAAAAACACTTAAAAAACCCTGAAAGTTCTTTGCGTTTGTTGTCTGACATACTTCACTACTTCAATTACAAGATCATATGATTTTTACATGACAACAGAGGGGATACAAAAAACTGTGGAAGGTTGAAGTGGACGTGCGCCTTTTAGGCAAATTTCCAGAAATTACGATTTTATTGTAATTTGCACGTGGGTAAAAAATAACCCCCAAAACATCAGAAGCCTTATTGATAAAAAATACGCTCATTTATTATTCATAATTTGTTATAATACAATTAACCATGAAAAAACAGCATTTTAGTAGTGTATAACTTAGTTTTGTAAATTGATGGCTTCACCACAGGTTGGGCTGGGTGTAAGATGGGGGTTCAGCTAATTAGCCTGGTAGAAACCCAACAATTGATGGAGTAAATAGTTATAACTGGCAGTTTTGGCATTCTAGTTTCCCTGCCGCACTGACTCGAGTGTTTAGAAGAAAAGGCAGCATAGAAAGGGTCCCCGTATTGACGTTTCAAAACAAGTGCGTGGATGTATGTGACGCAAAACGTATGCCGACAAATTGTGGTCGTTTGCATACGACGACCTCCGTTGTGCTTCGATGGCGTTCTACGGGCTTGAAATTCTCCTCTCAGGTGGGCTATGACATCGGACAAATAAAAATAAAGCTCAAAGGTGTTCTTGGTTCTGTTGATTAAACTAAAATTCTATCTCAAGTCTTCAGTGCGTAAATATAGGGTACACGAGGATACATGTACATGACGTGAAAATGGTAACTTCACGAAACTATGGTGAGATTTTAACGACACATCTTTGTGACGTTCACGTTCACGCGGAACGTGCAGCTTATCTCCCTATGTTGGCTTTCTTGTACGTCGGATGGTTTTGCATACTAGCCCCGGACACAATTGCATATGCAAAAGTTTCCAGAGCGGACAGTATACAATTGTTGCACGCTGTGACGGGATCCATGGCGTTTTGTCAGCCCGAGGAGGGGGCAAATGGCACCCGAGGCGAAACCGAGAGCGCCATTTGCCCCCGAGGGTGTACAACACCCATGGACCCCAAATCACACAGCGTGCAACAATTGTTTTGTTATACCTTGGTAATATTGTCATTCCTCTTCTCAAAGTTATGTTGTCACAACATTATTACGACGGAGTATGCATAATTTAATAAGCAGACGAACAGTTCAAATAAGAAAAAATTCCTCACTGTTCCTTCGAACCCGCCGGTGGTTCGTACACAGCACTAGAAATCGACCAACGCTGGGAACAATCAAGGTGATGTACACCGGTGTACATCACTATTCACGTTACGAGACCCCAAGCCATGTAATATGCGTCTTTGTGTTTGTATCACGTGATTGGTTCTCGACCAATCAAACTTCTCAATTTGTTACCGAGGTATAACAATACTGCATGGCGGACACAATTGCATCTGACACATGCCCCGACACTATAGCTTTGAATAATACGTGCTGTCTGGTGGCAATTGAGTTGCCACTGGGCGTGCACTTTCCATTGTTTCTGCCAGAATAAAAAACAAATTAAAGGCACTTGACACTCAAAATAATTTTAAGCATAAAAACTAACTTGTAAATAACATAGAGGGCGCTGCTCTGTGGCGACTGGCGACCACCCTGTGTAAAAAAATCCTCTGTACTTTTTGCCTTATTTCTGCTATTTTCACCTTATCGTCTGTGTTTCCTTAAAGGGACACACCGGCTCACCGTTTACGCAATTTAGGGGTGTAGAATCATAAATAATGTTTTATAGATGGTTGCTGTAAAATAAAAATCATCAAAATGTCACGTATTTAGCGAAAAACGATTTAAAAAAACCAAAGCAGTAAAAGGCCAGCGTATACGTGTTTCCAGCCGTTGCAACTGTCAAATCTTCGTGACATTGTCGCACAATGTTATAAGTAGACTGGTGCTTTGTTTATAGAAACGTTTTACTATGACGCAGCATAAGGATCCAGTCTATCCATACAACCAGCATAAACGGATCAGGCAAATCCTTCCACGATGGAGGTAGACCTTCGTGCTTCGACGTACATCCAAAGATCGTCACGAAGAACACAAAGAAACTAACCCAGAATATGATGGGACAGGGACAAGTAAATAAAGCATTCCTGGCCCCAATAAACTAGGCATACTACCGCACAGCCATGATGCAGTTTGGAATGCGATCGTGGCGTTACGTGCTCCCGACGTGCCAGGACCCAATTTCATAATGCCTTCACAGTGGCACAAAATTTGCCTAGCACGAAATAGTATTGCAAAGCTGAAACTGATTACCAGCCAAATTTTAATTAAATTTGAAAACTTTTGGCTGGTGCCCGACTAAATTTTTAAACGGTAAAGAAAATTTGTTAGCAGTATTTTCTGCTAAATAGATGAAACTGATCAATGGGCCCTGTTCAGTGAAAGATTGTTTTATCTCGGGGGGGGGGGGGGGAGTGCAACTTGAGGGATTAAAAAGTGTCCGTGTGAGAATGTATTTTGAAACGTAAGCGTAGCTGCAAATCTTGAAACGTAAGCCTAGCTTGACTCGGGATTGAAAGCGTACCTTTTGATTATAGCGTAACTGGAACCTAATTGTATCTTGGATTGTATAAGCGTAGCTGAGTAGCTGCGTAGCTTGAAACGTAACCATTTCTTTTGGAACGTATAACCATATTTTTTGGAACGTAAGCATATCTTGGTACGTAAGCGTAGCTGGGTATTTTGGAACGTAAACGTAGCTGCGTATGAAACGTAAGCCTAGCTTGACTCGGGATTGAAAGCATACCTTTTGATTATAGCGTAACTGGAACCTAATTGTATCTTGGATCTACACCATCTTAGTATGTGTTTCGAGCATTTTCAGCAGTGTTTTTACACTCTCCTCCGAGTCTACGTATGAATGCGAGTGGCCATTACAACATGCACGCATTGAATACACGCGAAATGAACTATTGAATTTCCGCGGGTCACCAGCAGCTTCTGCCACACCCAGTTTTGATATTCCAGAGGAATTGCTTTGGAAACCACGCAAACGGGGTAAAAAAGGTGGACTACGAGTGCGTCTCCGAAGACGGAAGCTTAACCCGCCACTTCCGACAATTATTATCGGTAATGCCCGTTCTCTCTGTAATAAACTTGACGAACTTAATGCAAATACAAAGTACTTACACGAGTATAGAGATTGCAGTTTTATGTGCTTCAGTGAAACCTAGTTTAATGATATGCATACTTCGACTGATATTGATGGCTTCATATGTGAATGCATGGACAGAACCCAAGAATCGGGAAAAACTATTGGCGGTGGAGACTGTATTTACGTGAATCGTAAATGGTGTTCTAACATCTATACTATTAAAAGCGTAACCTGCGCCATCTTGGATTGAAAATTAGAAGGTCCAGTGGTATGGCATCCTTGTGGAATCCAACACGGTTGTTTGTGTGGAATTCAATACGTTTGTGTGGTTTCAGACGTCGGGTTGCAAGTCTGCAAAACCCGGATCCAAACTCGCACTTACAAGTCATGTGATTGGAGGAAGTTTGGGCGGCGACCGTGCGTCAACCACTGGTCGATGTTGTTACCAGACTTCCTAGAAATCTTTCTGACAGGCGACTCATTGGACAGTGTTTCGCAGATGGTGCTCCGGATTGGTTCATTCATTGCCCCTTGAACGCCCACCCGCCATTCGATCCGCCCTTTTTGGTCAGGTTACTTTCGTGTTGTACTAAGCATGGTTCTCCGGATTGGTTCATTCATTGCCGCGCAGGGTCGAAAGGGTCGTCTCGAAGAGGCTGTGTGCCAGGACAAATCCGAAACCAATCTCACGAATTTGACCGAATTTGCATTGAATGGATTAAGTACCGTAGATTGATGTTTCGCAGGTGACCATGTGTCAACCACTGGTCGACGTTGTTATCAGACTTCCTAGAAATCCTTCTGCGGGTGACTCATTTGTTGAAAAGATTAAATGGAGAATATTTATAAAAAAGCATTCACTTCCAAACGGCATGAGAATTATCATGATGAACAAAGATGGGATCAAACGGAAGCTTAATAATTTGGAAACATTGGGTAGGGCCGGCTATAGGTTGGAAGGTGTCTAAGGGAACTTTACAATTAATAACATTTTGGGGGTGGGGGGGGGCCTTACACAAAGAGCCATTCTGGTCAGTGTATTGAGAGCGGTGTGTTGTCTGGTTTGAGACAGGCCACCTGTTGCTTGGTGAAGAAGGTCGCCGTGGGACCATTTTAGGTTGGCAGTGGGTGGCGACCTTGGACCTTTTGCCAGTAAACTCAAATGGGTACATGAATACCGTTTTAGAATACGGTCTGTTCATGGAGGTATAATGTTGCAGTTTCAGAGTTTAACCATGGCGGTAGAATTGTGAAACCATTCCTTACTCTATGGTGAAACTTATACACACACGTCAAAGGCTGTTTTGAAGCTGTAAAAAAAAGAACTTTGCTTTGCATTTGGTCAAAGTTGTTAAGCAAAACGACATTAAGTTTCCTTTTGAATAAGTCCATTCACAAAATTGGTTAGAGCAGTGTGTCGGTCAGGTCTCAGAATGTACATTTTGCCAAATCCATTATGAAGATTAATTTAGTCATCGGCCCGTCGGGTTGGTTACTGATGGAGATAATATTAACAAAAGAGACCTCGTGCGGCTGAATGGGGTACATTTTTAGGAGTTTGTCTATTGACCCAAACTGGACGTAACAAACCCTAAACATGACTTGACATGCTTTCTGAAAGTGAAATAAGTTAGAGAAAATTAAGGAGTGGGGACGAGTTTATCGTTTTTATTTAGTTTGTACGATATAGGGTTCCAGAGATATGGGATGTATGGAGGTTTGTTCCTAGAGCAGCGTGAACATGAACGCGGTCAGAAATTGTGTCGTTTGTCGTTCAAATTTCGCGAGATGCAATAAGCCCAAAGTGACAATAAAACAAAACCAGACCTGCCAAGTCTCACGCATTAGGCGTAAGACTCACGCATTTGGGCTCTGTCTCACGCTCACACGCACATCAACCATTATTGGGGCGAGATCGGGAAAAAAAATTAACGACATTTTTTGTACAAAATTTGTACAAACAGAGCGCAAAATTGCAAGTTGCGCACGCGTTTGCTCATCCAGTAGGTTCAGCTCACATTCGGCAGAGCGCAAAACGCTTATTGCGCACAAGTTTGTTCCGATTCTTTTAGCAAATTCGTTGAAATGCGCTCCACTAGCGAAGACACAACAGGCAGAAGAAGTGAGCGATTGATTTTGGACATCATTTTTAGTCTATTTTTTTCAAGTTTGGAAGGATATAATCTGACATAATCGAACCTCCACATTAACCATCAACATCTCCTGTGTACCTCAAGTGAGTTTTAATTATTCTGAGGAGGCTTTTGATGCATTTTGAAACACTTTTTGTCCACAATTAAATTTCACATTGTTTTATTTATTTATAAAAAAAAAAAAAAAAAAAAAAAAAAAAAAAAAAAAGGTTGGGCGGCGATTTAAAAAGGCCTTCTTAAACTGGCAATTTTTTTTCCGGGGGGATGGGGGTTGAGCTTTGAAAAATCTCACATATAGCTAGCCTCTGGATTTGGCATCTCTGCCTGCAAAACACTTTTTTGACGTTCACGTTAAGTGCTCCCGTTATACATGCAGCCTATTGACCAGAAAGTTTACAAGACCAATTCAGATGAGAATAAACTAAAAAGAGGCCTACGCTCTTACCACCCCCGCCCCCCCCCCCGAAAAAAAATAAACAGTAGATAAATTAGATTTGTGGCACACAGCATGTTCCAAAAACTCGCTTTACTTATAGTGCTGTAGCAACGCTATGTATCGTGGGACGTAAAAATGTCATTTTTGACGATGTTTTGTAAAAAGGAAATGCAAGCATTATGAATGAATATTGAGTGTGTGGAGAAAGTTTTGGTAGTGTAGTACAAAAGAAACTTTAGTTATTGCTGGCTAACGGTCAGTTTCACCTATCAACGCTGATTTGAAAAACGTGTAACGTTAGGGAGGCCCAACATATTAGACCCCTATAAGGATCACGGGGGAGCCTTATAGTTTCTAGATGCATAAGGTACGTTGTCTAACCCAAAACGAGGTGGGTACAGCCACTGCAAGTAGTGGTGGACGTGCGAAATAGCTTCATTTTGGGTTAGAATTATGACGCCATGCATAAATATTGAGAGAGGCGTATAACACTCTCACCCACATTTCGAAATATTTGTGTAAAGGATTTTTATATCCTAGCGGGGTGCCGCGCGAAGCGCGGCATCCCGCTAGTCTGTATTAAAGAAAAACTTTGCTCGCGTGATATCGAGCTTATAACGGTGGGGCTACGACCATTTTATCTACCAAGAGAATTCCCTCAGATCTTTGTGACTGTTATTTACATTCCACCTAAAGCTGATGCTAACAATGCTGTGGCCAAAATCGCAAGGATTACACTCGAACTGGAAAAGAAATCACCCGATGCAGTTAACATAATAACAGGTGATTTCAACCATTGTGATCTTGAACCAGTGATGCCCCACTATTTCCAATATGTGGACATTCCCACCAGAGGTCAACGTACTCTTGACAAGTGTTATGGAAACATTCCTGCTGCATATCGGGCATATGGAAAGGCACCTCTCGGCATGTCTGATCATGACATGGTTCACCTGCTTCCAAAATATAAACAG
The DNA here is from genome assembly GCF_032118995.1 of Asterias amurensis. Classification (NCBI taxonomy): domain Eukaryota; kingdom Metazoa; phylum Echinodermata; class Asteroidea; order Forcipulatida; family Asteriidae; genus Asterias; species Asterias amurensis. The sequence continues at coordinate 9,959,348 of NC_092662.1, read as the reverse complement.
AAACTTAAGCAAACAAAACCAGTCATCAAAAAAGTCAAGAAATGGGACCAACAGAACATCGAAACCTTGCGATGCTGTTTCAAAACCACGAACTGGAACATCTTTATAGACCCTGCTTCAATTGATCAAACTACTGATGTCATCACTGACTACATAAAGTTCTGTGAAAACCTAGTCATCCCAGAAATTGAAGTTAAAATTTACCCCAACAATAAAAACTGGCTAAATAAAGAAGTTTGTCATCTCATAAAACAAAAGCACCGGGCACATTACAATAATGAGGATCAAGTGAAACGTGAGTTAAATTCGGAAATCAAAGAACAAATCCGTCTCTGCAAGAAACAGTATGGCAAGAAACTTGAAAGAAAGATTAATGATGGTGACCCCAAAAGTGGATGGAATGCCATGAAAGACATCACAGGTTATGGAACTCGTAACAAATAGGCTGGTCCTCAAGGAGATCCAAAAGAATACCTGAACGACTTGAACCAATTCTACCGGCGGTTTGATAACACAAGCCCTCTCCATGACCTAGCTAAAGATCAACTGTGTGCTACGTTTGCTTCAAACATCAATGATAACAATAGAACTCTGCTGACAACTGCCCAAGTTGAAAAGTCTTTCAAAAATATCAAACCCAATAAAGCTGCAGGACCAGACGGGATCTCTGGAAGGATCCTTAAAAACCTGCTGTAAAGAACTGGCTGAAATCTTTAGACAACTTTTCCAATGGTTCCTTGACTGCCATATCGTCCCTAGGATTTGGAAAGCATCAACCATCACTCCTGTCCCCAAGATGTCAAAGCCAAAGGAGTTAAATGACTTTAGACCAATTGCTCTCACAGCCACCGTAAGGAAATGTTTCGAACATATTATTAAAGATGTACTTTTAGATGAAACTTATAACTTGTTGGACCCTTTTTCAGTTTGCCTACCGGGCAAACCGTGGTGTATCGGATGCCTTAGCTACATTATTGCATAATACTTACGAACATCTTGACAAACCTAAAACCTATGCGCGTACCTTGTTCATTGATTTTTCTTCAGCTTTTAACACCATTAAACCACATATTCTTCTAAGTAAATTGCTAAATATGAATATTAACCCACGTCTTGCCCTCTGGATTGCTGATTTTTTTAATTTTAGGACACAAAGGGTCAGATTTGCCAACACGTTTTCCGACACCACTCACATTAGCACAGGTGTTCCCCAAGGTTGTGTTTTGTCACCATTGTTATTTTCTATGTATACCAGTGACTTCCTTTTAGATAATAATCAATGTGTTCTTACCAAATATGCAGATGACACAGACCTAACAGGGCTCATTACAAATAATGATGAGGTTGGGTACAGAAATGAAATAACTAAGTTTCTTGTTTGGTGCGAAAACAATTATCTAGTTCTGAATGTAAACAAAACTAAAGAAATTGTGTTTGATTTCCGTAAAACTGCAAACACTATTGAACATGTTACAATCAAGGAAGAATATGTTGAGATTGTCAAAGAGTTGAAGTATTTGGGTACATTTACTGATAGCAAACTAAACTGGAATGCAAATACTACCCATGTGTATAAAAGATCTAATCAACGGCTTTACTTTTTAAGGATATTGAAATCGTTTAACGTAAACACGAATATTCTTAAGCTTTTTTATCAAAGTACAGTTCAATCTATTTTAAGCTTTTGTTGTGTCTGTTGGTTTAATTCCCTCTCCCAATTTAACTCTAAGAAGCTCCAACGTATTACTAAACGAGCTGGCAGGATTATTGGAGCTGACGTTAAAGGCATGCGGGAGATTATGGAGGATTGTATCATTTCTCAAATCAATAAGATCATTTGCGACCCCAACCACCCTCTGCACCCTCACATTATCCAAAACCACTCAGGCAGGATCCGACAGCTATGCTTAAAGACCAACAGGTTTAAGGATTCTTTTCTCCCTAGTGCTATTAAGCTTTTTAACAGTAGATGGTCGAGATAATTTGGTTCACTCTCATTTGTTGTACTTTTTACAAGCTCGCCACATATTCTTATCTCTATATTTGTATATATCTGTAAATTGCAATTTTATTCTTGTTGTCTATTTTTGCTATGCCTTTCTTGTATGTATTGTATAGTCTCCTTTACACAGGGAAGACAAATTTCATGTTTTTATCATGACAATCACTATTTTTTAATCTTTTTTTTTTAAATCTTTAATGGAGATAATGATAAATTTAAGTTTTTATATAGCGCTTTTTCACTACCAAAGGGTGGCTCAGGGACACAAGTGTCACGACCTGGATTCGAACCCGCACTCTGCTGAACAGAATCAGCAGAGCTTGAATTATGTGCTCTTTAGACCTCAGGCCTAAAAAAACAACCTTTTAGGCATCTGAAAGCACACAAACTTGTGCAACAATGGTGTTTTTTCTTTCATTATTCTCTTTTAGCTGCAAGAAGGATGATTAGCCTCCCAAATCCAATGTCGATTCGAACTGCTTCTAGCTACCGGGAAATCTAGGTAGTTTAGTTGGCAAGACACTGCTCTAGAATTGCAAGGGTCGTGGGTTCCCACCCGAGTAATATGCATGTTATCTTTGTTCACAAGACTCGGGAAAGTACTGAGTAAACAGTGCTAACGCACATCGGTGTATGGGAAAAAACCCAAATTAATATTCTTCATCCCCGATGCAAATTTAACATCTATTTTATTTGTATTTTGTTTAGGAGCTTTAGTACTAAGTGTACTGGTTGTGCACGCACTATCCACTCGAGTGATTGGGTTCGCCGAGCTAAGAATCATGTTTATCATCTTGCGTGTTTTGCCTGCGATGACTGCAAGCGCCAACTTTCTACAGGTGAAGAATTTGCTATGATAGAGAACAAAGTACTATGTAAAGCGCATTACCTTGAAATGGTCGAAGGCAGTTTACAATCAAGTAGTGGCAAAGATGGTAAGTTGAACTTTAAGGAATCTTGGAGTGAGGGAGTGATCTCTGCTATCGTATTTGCAAAGACTGGATTTGGCGTGGTCGTCTTGTTACGTCACTGGTTTTGAAAGAGAACACGAATTGTCACCCTTAATTGTATTCATTCACGATAAAGGCACATGGTAAAAAGAGTGTTTCAATTGTTACAAAATGTTGTTGTTATTTTTTTTTTCAAGAGCAGTTATTATTATTTTTTAATCTCAATTATTACTTTTCGAGAGCAGCCGATGTGTTTGCTTACCAGTGATCCCCTAGCCTTGTCCAGGGCTCTTTACGCAAGCGCCGGCCGGCTCTGAATTTACCACATAGCGTTGGACGACGAACTGCATATTATACATCTACTGGCACGGTACTTGGTATTTGATATACAATACTTGATACCGTGGGGTCGAAACATGGTTTATCGAGGTTTTTCAACCTCGTACAACGAAGCCGTATGTTGCGGCTTCGTTTTCGGCTTCGTTGTTCGAGGTTGAAAAACCGCGACAAACCGTAGTTCGACCCCACGGCATCATATCAAAATAATATCCTGTACCGTGCCAGTAGATGTATAATATGCAGTTCGTCGTCCAACGCTACGTGGTGAATTCAGAACGGGCCGGATCCAGCACTTCAAGTAATGTCTTTAGTTTGGAGAGGTGACTTCTGTTTTAATCCATAATGAACTGGTTCTTATACATCTTTCGAAATTATGTCTTATAAAGGCCAAGTGTTTACAGCTTAGATTTTGCAGTTCCTTTCTAAACGTTATTTCATTAAAAATTACGAGCGTCGAAGCACTAATTTAATATAAGCTAATCTGATTATTAGTAACAAGATCGACATATAGCAATCTATAATGCAATCAGGTCTTAATCGAGTACACTGGCTCGGTTTATTTTACTTTAAACTTGTTCAAGTCTTTCTGATGATAGAACAAATGATCCCATGACTGAGATACTTGTGTAGAAAAAACTATTTATACTTTGTGTGCGTTTCTACTTGACCCCAAGCCCCAGAGGTGCCTTTGCTTACGATTTCGTTTTACCTAAAACGAAAGTTATAACTGCATCCGCGGGTGACAAGAAGTTGAATAGGAGCTCCCAATGATGTACCTAATGTTGAATTGTTAACATGGTTAAGCGGGATTGTTACGTTCCTTTAGTTACACATTTAGATGAAGCACCTTTGTTACACAAATAAATCACCCATGTTTGGAGTATGATCAGAGGAGTCTGAGACGTAAGAATGGCAGTCCGTACTCTTTTAAATTCAAGTACTGCGTTTTGATCATTTTGATCAACCTTTCAATTACACGATAAATGTCACTGCATGTCAGTGTTTGGCCTTGACAACATGATATTGAATAGAGATATCAGTGCAGTACTGCCAGCGTATGGCTGGACATTGGATAGGGCTTTATGTGCGATAACAAAACTCCTTTTCATTTGAACGTTTCAAGGCCCATTCTTTTTCAAGAAAGAAAAAAAAAACTAACACATAAATAATAAGTAAAGTACATTGACAATGTCTGTCTGTCTGTCTGTCTGTCTGTCTGTCTGTCTGTCTGTCTGTCTGTCTGTCTGTCTGTCTGTCTGTCTGTCTGTTTGTTTGTTTGTTTAAGCTAGCCATTTCGCAACGGATTAAACACAAATCTAAATTTCCTGAAGAAATAAGATCCTTAAATTTATCTTAATGTCCTGAATGTGGTATCCCGTCAAACAGTGAAGGAAACTTCATCTATAGGGTGCACCCCACTAAATAACACGAAACCCGAATGCGAGCACATTATAATTGTGTGTATGCCCTCAAAATATATTGGACAAATTTGAGAGCAAAAAAGTGTACAAAATCATAAATGTGCCAAATATTGTGACCTGTGGGTTGTTGATTGATACTCAACAATGCCGCTCACCCCCCTTAAATAGAGATTTTTTTGGTGTAATTCTGGTCTATAGTAATGGAACATTTCGCGAAGGTTGTTGTTGCTGAAGACGACACTGTTCTTCACAGATTCTAATTAGAACCCAAATACATTTGAATTCTTCATTGCTTAATTATCAGGATGTGCAGTGTCACCCCTGCGTCTGTATTGTCTACTGGGCGATATCGAAATCGATAAAACAAACTTCGAGGGCTAAAATAAAAGGCTACAACAATTCGTAACATAGTTATGTATAAAAAATGCCATTCCAGGACCTTATCGTTTTATAATCGCACCTTTCTCAAATTGTTCCTCTTTTTTAAATCGCCTCATTCCTTTGGTTGTTTTAATCGATTGTGGAAATGCATACTAGTAAAATTATTGTGAGGTTAATTATACAATTTTTGTGTGTGTATAGATTCTGGCTCTTTTTATGGATGTGAAAATGGCGAAAACAGACACATTCATAAGTCGAAGCGAATAAGGACTACGTTCTCGGAGGAGCAGTTGGAGGTGTTACAAGCCAACTTTAACGTAGATAGTAATCCAGACGGTCAAGACTTGGAGCGAATTGCCCAACAAACAGGCCTTAGCAAAAGGGTTACACAAGTAAGTAATAATGGTATCCAATTCTTATGTAGTGCACGTATCTACCAAATAAGGTACTCAAGGCGCTGAGTATATACAAACTTTCAGAAAGCAGTGATTAATTCCGAGTTCCAATTATTTAGCACATTATAAGGGTTTATAAGGTGCTACAGCGCATACAGTAGCTTGTCGATAAGTGCACTGGGTTCGTTTACATGCGTAACACAACACAATCCCAATGTGACCAACGGCTTTACGTTCCATCCGAAGGACGAAGCAATGGACGAAGCAATGGATGAAGCAAAAATGTCTTGCTTAAGGACACAAGTGTCACGGCTGGGGATTCGAATCCCCACTCTGCTGATCAGAAATACCAGCGTTTGAATTCGGTGCTCTTAACAGCTCGGCCACGACTCTTCCACGGTGCACCGCGACTCTTCCATCATTTGTATCGTTGTAGTATAGCCATGGTGTCCAGCATCAGTGTTTTCACCTTATACACAACATTGTGATGTAGAAACTTGTTCTTGAATTGTGTTGGTCCACTTCCTACACACTCCGCGTGCGTGTGTGTGTTGGGTTGGGGGGGCGGTTCTTCTCAACACCGGCCGCATATAACGCAAACCGACGTTCTGCAACCATTGAAGCTTTCGGGTACGATTTTTTTCACCTATTAAAAATAAAGCTTCCACAAAATAATGCGTAACTAGTGGATAATATATGTTGTGCTTCTCACAAAGTTCTAGAAGGGTGCATTCCACAGGGAGAACAGAGCGTCGGCTGCCTAAAAATTGTTTGCTTCTCGAAATATTCTATTGTAGACGTACTTGAGAGCCAAATTAAAGCGTTACAGTTTACACAATTAACCAATATAACGCTTCATCTATAATAGGTTTGGCAGATGAATTAGCGCATGTGGTGCACTTAAAAGGGGGCATACTTCTTCCAGTTACACGACCTCATCTTCATTGAGGCGTCCCTCAGGTCCTTGAGCTCGGACCCATGCCCATTCCCCATTCCCATTATGATGGGAATTTTAATCAAACGCCAGTGTAAGTCTACTTTTAGTTTGCGTAACTGCCACATTTAAAAATATCCTAACCCAAGAAGAATTGAAATACAAATTTGAAACAATTTGAGAAGGGTTATCGGGTGTATCTGTCATGCGTAATAATTGTAGAATTCTGCTTATTATATTGCAGGTTTGGTTTCAGAACTCACGTGCTCGTCAAAAAAAGCACAAGGATTCCCCAAGCGACATATTTCATGGATCAGCATCTGGCGATGAAGGTAATATTGTCATCATCACTGAGAGCTAAAGGATAATAATAATAATTAAAATAATCTCAAAAGATATATCATTTGGTACAAAAATATCACACCTCCTAAAACCTACAGAAACAATTACATGGAGTTACTAAGGAAGTTTTGTGGCCGAGCGGTTAAGCGCACCGAATTCAAACTCTGGTGTTCAGCTGATCATCAAAGTATGGGTTCGAATCCATAGTCATGACACTTGTGTCCTTCCTTAAGCAAAACGTTGTGCAGGGATGAGATTGTTCAGTCTTTTGGCTGAATTCAGACTTTTTATTTCGGCCTGGTGAAGAAAATCAGACAATATTTTTTACACAAATAGAGAAATCCTACTCATTGGTCTACGTCTCTAGTGCTTTGGATACTGTTTGCAAAAGCTCCTTGGAATCTATATCCCCAGGGGTTACCAAACAGTAAAAATGGCATCATTCCAACATACCTTTGAATTTGTATCCAAGTTTCAGTCTTTTTCGTTAGTAATGACTCTCACCCCTGGTTCATTTAAATTCTTTTGCAGATACCAGGAGAGATACATGCAGGAAATGTGCTACTCGTTACTGTTTGTGTATAAAGGAAGTCTCTACTTGCTCCTCGTAACCAAGACCCAACATCTGCTGCTGATTCTTCATCATAAACAAACTCAATTCGGTTTGAGCAAAAACCACCACAAGTTTAAACGCAACGATAAAGGCAATCTTATAAATAATCTATTAATGATTAAACTGACCCTCTTCTTGTTCAGACCATGCAAATGTTGACCAAGAAGTGCTCACAACCCCTTTATTATATTCATTGTAGTACAGTATGCCTACATGATGTGCTCACCGTGGTCTTACACACTGTTTTAATTTACCGACTGGAGTTTTCCCCTCTTCCTCTTTTTTGTTGTAATTTTGTTTATGAAAACGTTCCCCCAACTTACCTGAGGGATAATTTCCTTAACAATTTTGGATACGCTGCAGAGTCATGTGAATAAACTTAACAAAAACTCAAAACAATAGCATTGGGACTATTGGAAATAAAGGGACACGTTGCCTTGGATCGGTCGAGTTGGTCCATGAAAAGCGTTTGAAATCCGTCTGTTATGCAATGCATTATATTATGGTTGGAAAGAGTATAGAATTTAATGATCCACACAAAAATGCCTCGAAATTGGGTGGTTTTCTCTTTACTTTGCGAACTTACACAGTCGGCCATTTTGTGGAGTTAAATTGCGTGCCGTGTGATTAAGGAAAACCGTGCATTTTCGTGAGGATCATTATGTTATACATTCTTCCAACCAAAATGCAGTTGATAACAAACGTTTTCAAATGCTTTTCATGGACCAACTCGACCGATCAAAGGCAACGTGTCCCTTCAGGCAACGTGTCCCTTCAGGCAACGTGTCCCTTCAGGCAACGTGTCCCTTCAGGCAACGTGTCCCTTCAGGCAACGTGTCCCTTCAGGCAACGTGTCCCTTCAGGCAACGTGTCCCTTCAGGCAACGTGTCCCTTCAGGCAACGTGTCCCTTCAGGCAACGTGTCCCTTCAAGGATTGGTCATAATCGGCGAGACAAATAACAATCCAAACATAACAACACAGCAAATGTTCAGTCAGAAATATAGCAACCAGTACCTTAACCAGAATTCGCAAGAAATTTGTCCTCGGAATCATTAAATCCATTGACGCTTTGTATAATACATTCCACCACCGATCATTTCAGGTAATTGTGAGAAACTAAGAGGATAAATATTCACTTTATTCTTGCAATCAATGAAGGAAGATATACCCAGTCAATATCCAGTATTTGATATTCAATTTTTAAGGATATTGTGTCACAACATTGGTAACAGAGACGGCATAAAAACACAGTTTTCAATCCGCTTTAGGTATGAAATTCACAATATAATGCAGTATAAATGGTCATATGTTTTGTACAATTATTATTAGAGTATTTTGTAAATATTGTTACCAAATGCTATCATTTGGCCCAAGGGGCAGACTTGTAAATGTAAGATTATCAACTACGTTAATACAGGGTAGTAAGTATTTTGAGTACAAAAAACATTAACAACGGGAAAATATAATTATCTTGCTATAAAACACCAACAAACTGCAGTCTTTTATTTTCGCCATTGTTTCACGTACGCTGAAAATCCATTGTTATATCCCCATGGTAACATGGAATCCTGTTTTTTAGTAAGATTTATGGGTTCTTTTCAAGTAATTTGTTAGTAAAGTTTTACCAGTGATCACTGGGTATATGCCTACTGTTCAGGGCCCAATTTCATAGAGCTGCTAAGCACAAAAATTTGCTTAGCATGAGATTTCTTTTTGGATAAAGGCAGGATTACCATCCAAATGTCCATTTGTTGCGTGTTGCTTTCTTACTGGTCTTCAGCTGTTGTTTGCTGGTATTGAATCACGTGGAAATTTGGTTGGCATTCCTGTTTTTATCAAGGGAGAAATTTCATGCTAAGCAAGTTTTTTGTGTTTAATAGCAGCTCTATGAAATTGAGCCCTGGTTGTATTTGATGGACGAATCAGTGCCTTCATGTCCCTATGTTAATGTTCAAGATGCCGCTCGTATTTTGTGGTAGAAGAATGACTGTGCATTATAGTATTACGTACAATGTTTAGTGATATTCGAGATCCAACCCTTCGTGGAAAGGGAGGAATCACAATGCCCATTATCGTCAGTGATTGGGGTTTTCAATGTTTTCGTCTTTTTCTGTTTTGTCTTTCTTTTTAAGCAGTAGGCCTACGGTCTGCTTGTAGCAGGAGTATAATTTTCACATAAAATGTGTGTTATTTAATGTGCAATATTGTTTACCTGAGCTGTATGCTCGAATACATTGATGCCATATGCATCTACAAAGAAACAAGTTGGTTATATTTTACAACATATTGAGTGTACACCTGATTATCACTATAAAGTTCTTCGAAAAGAAGACGGAACTTAAGCGCAACGAACCGATAACGAACTGATATTAACCATCCAATGTGTATTACCTTATTAAACTTGTTATTAAACTTCAGTTTCAGCAATGTCGATATATAAACTTTTAATGTTCTACGCAATATGTTGATGTTTGTGTAATAAATGAATTGTAAGGATTTTCAAGGATTGTCTTTCTTTCATGAAATCACAAGATGTGTATTTTCTGTCTCAAAGTGCGAAATCTGTTAAATTAAAAAATGAAGGATAATTATCAATTGATAGGTTGAAAAATGTTGCCAAAAGAGAAACCCCCTTAATGTCGATACACTTCTCTCTTTTTTCTAACACATGGAACTCTACCATTTTTAACAAAGCATGCAGTGCTGCGCTTTATCTTAAAAAAATGATAAAAAGTTCTTATTAAAAGGTCTGTAGCCCTATAAACGTTTGGTAATGACTCTGAAAATCAATGTCAATACAAACTTACGTGGTTAAAAGTGCAGCAGCTTTGGATAGTAGGCCTTTAATGCATTTTTAGAAATATTTCACATTTTGAAGTATAGGCCTACTGCAGTAATGTAAAAAATAAATAATTTTTAGTTTATCACTTTAACCCCCCCCCCCCCAAACAAGAAGAAAAAAAGGAAAAAAAAAAATGAGAATGAAGAAACGTTCTTCTTAGACTGTGTAGCCGATAGGTATCGGACTATTCTCCCTGCTTGGGCATAGTCATAATCTCGCTCCTTCGCTACGCTCATACGCATGAAAAACAGTTTAATTCTATTGGGAGACAAATAATCACAAATAAAGACACATGTTTATGATTCTGATAAATTTATTGTTTATGGTAAAGCATGGGATAGGGCCGGCATTAGGCTGCTCTGTGCTTCCAACATTAGAAATGTTATTATTGTTAACTGTTAATATCGTTTTTCTTCTTCTTTGGCACAATAATCTTTTCTCGTAACTCCTGTTAACCGCTCTGGGTTTTAATCTTGAAATACAAAATCATCATTCGTAGAAGACTTGGTTCAATAATCCTGAACAACTTTCCTGTGTGGAGGCATGCAAAATTCGCCAAACCCTGGGAATTACAACTTTTTGGTGCAAAAGTGACGTCATAATCTGACCAAAAATCGTTGATTACCGCCAAAGTAAAACATTGACGGGGTTCAACTTTCCCGGCACACTCGGGTGGGGCATTCGCAAGAATTAACCCACACCTGTGACGTCATGCTATTGTTAAATCGCTCCATTATTTTGCACGATGGCGCGATGGGTACATCTATTCACCCATTGTGCATAAAAGAGTTAGGGAATAAAGTAAATGAAGTCAATGACGCCATGGACCATATATTATTTTGTTTTTAATGGTTTTTAACACAGGTTAATAGAGCTACACATGTATTGCAAAATGATCGTTAACACTTTCCACAAGTGAACAGCTACATTATTAAATTATTATTTAGCTGAGATGTTAAAAAATAATCATAGAACTACAACAGTAATTTGAGCAGGTCTTAAAGTCAGATAAATCAATTTCATTTTAACCAGTATTTTTGTTTTTTGTTTTTATTAATTCAAAATGCTTAATTTATCATACACAAACATGGTAAGTGAGTAAAGTCCCTAAAATTTAAGATTGCAAAGATACTTTTTTTAATATCATCATAAAATAACAGGAATTCAACTGAAATTGTGGCCATCTTGTTTTTCTAATAGTCAACACTTGTAATCGCGTTTTGACGGTGCAAATCGACCAAGTTGAGAATCCTGAACACCTTTCCTGTGTGGAGTCATGCAAAATACGCAAAACCTTGGGAATTACAACTTTTTGGTGCAAAAGTGACGCCATAATTTGACCAAAAGTCGTCGATTACCGCCAAAGTAGAACATTGACGGGGTTCAAACTTGCACCCGCACTCTCGGGTGGGGTATCCGTAAGAAGTAATCACGCTAACTCGGCTTTTCGGGGTGGCTCGAAAATTAAAAAGTTTATTCCCCGGGCAGGAAAAAGAGAAGAGCGGTCATCTTGTTTTTCTAATAGTCAACTCCGGATATCGCGTTTTGACGGTGCAAATCGACCAAATTGAGCATCTTGAACAACTTTTCTGTGTGGATTCATGCAAAATTCGTAAAACCTTGGGAATTACAACTTTTTGGTGCAAAAGTGACGTCATAATTTGACCAAAAGTTGTCGATTACCGCCAAAGTAAAACATTGACCGGGTTCAAATTTGCACCGGCACACTCGGTAGGGGTATCCGCAAGAAGTAATCACGCTAACTTTGCTTTTCGGGGTGGCTCGAAAATTAAAAAGTTTATTCCCCGGGTAGGGGAAAGGGAAGAGCGGCCATCTTGTTTTTCTAATAGTCAACTCTGGAATTCGCGTTGTGACGATGCAAATCGACCAAGTTTACCATCCTGAACAACTTTCCTGTGTGGAGTCATGCAAAAGTCGCAAAACCTTGGGAATTACAACTTTTTGGTGCAAATATGACGTCATAATTTGACCAAAAATCGTCGATTACCGCCAAAGTAAAACATTGACGGTGTTCAACTTTGCACCGGCATACTCGGGTGGGGTGTTCGCAAGAAGTAGTCACGCTAATTTGGCTTTTCGGGGTGGCTCAAAAATTAAAAAGTTTATTCCCCGGGCAGGGAAAAGGGAAGAGCGGCCATCTTGTTTTTCTAATAGTCAACTCTGGAATTTGCGTATTGACGGTGGAAATCGACCAAGTTGAGCATCCTGAAGAACTTTCCTGTGTGGAGTCATGCAAAATTCGTAAAACCTTGGGAAATACAACTTTTTGGTGCAAAAGTGACGTCTTAATTTGACCAAAAGTCGTCGATTACCGCCAAAGTAAAACATTGACGGGGTTTAAATTTGCACCGGCACACTCGGGTGGGGTATCCGTAAGACGTAATCACGCTAACTTGGCTGTAAGTAAGGGGTGGCTCGAAAATTAAAAAGTTTATTCCCCGGGTAGGGAAAATGGAAGAGCGGCCATCTTGTTTTTTCTAATAGTCAACTCTAGGAAATCGCGGTTTTGACGGTGCAAATCGACCAAGTTGAGCATCCTGAACAACTTTCCTGTGTGGAGTCATGCAAAATTCGCAAAACCTTGGGAATTACAACTTTTTGGTGCAAAAGTGACGTCATATTTTGACCAAAAATCGTCGATAACCGCCAAAGTAAAACATTGACGGGGTTTAAATTTGCACCGGCACACTCGGGTGGGGTATCCGTAAGAAGTAATCACGCTAATTTGGCTTTTCGGGACGGCTCGAAAATTAAAAAAGTTATTCCCCGAGCAGGGAAAAAGGAAGAGCGGCCATCTTTTTTTTCTAATAGTCAACTCTGGAAATCGCGGTTTTGACAGTGCAAATCGACCAAGTTGAGCATCCTGAACAACTTTCCTGTGTGGAGTCATGCAAAATTCGCAAAACCTTGGGAATTACAACTTTTTGGTACAAAAGTGACGTCATAATTTGACCAAAAGTCGTCGATTACCGCCAACGTAAAACATTGACGGTTTTCAAATTTGCACCGGCACACTCGGTGGGGTATCCGTAAGATGTAATCACGCTAATTCGGCTTTTCGGGGTGGCTCGAAAATTAAAAAGTTTACTCCCCGGCAGGGAAAAGGGGAGAGCGGCCATCTTGTTTTTCTAATAGTCAACTCTGGAAATCGCGGTTTTGACGGTGCAAATCGACCAAGTTGAGCATCCTGAACAACTTTCCTGTGTGGAGTCATGCAAAATTCGCAAAACCTTGGGAATTACAACTTTTTGGTGCAAAAGTGACGTCATAATTTGACCATAAATCGTCGATTGACGCCAAAGTAAATCATTGACGGGTTAAACATTGCACCGGAACACTCGGGTGGGGTATTCGCAAGATGTAATCACGCTAATTCGGCTTTTCGGGGTGGCTCGAAAATTAAAAAGTTTATTCCCCGAGCACGGAAAAGGGAAGAGCGGCCATCTTGTTTTTCTAATAGTCAACTCTGGAAATCGTTTGACTGCTCAAATCGACCAAGTTTAGCCTCCTGAACAACTTTCCTGTGTGGAGTCATGCACAATTCGCAAAACCTTGGGAATTACAACTTTTTGGTGCAAAAGTGACGTCATAATTTGACCAAAACTAGTCGATTACCGCCAAAGTAAAACATTGAGGGGGTTCAAATTTGCACCTGCACACTCGGGTGAGGTATCCGCAAGAAGTAATCACGCTAATTTGGCTTTTCGGGGTGGCTCGAAAATTAAAAAAGTTATTCCCCGAGCAGGGAAAAGGGAAGAGCGGCCATCTTGTTTTTCTAATAGTCAACTCTGGAAATCGCGTTTTGACGGTGCAAATCGACCAAGTTTAGCATCCTGAACAACTTTCCTGTGTGGAGTCATGCAAAATTCGCAAAACCTTGGGAATTACAACTTTTTGGTGCAAAAGTGACGTCATAATTTGACCATAAATCGTCGATTGACGCCAAAGTAAATCATTGACGGGTTAAACATTGCACCGGAACACTCGGGTGGGGTATTCGCAAGATGTAATCACGCTAATTCGGCTTTTCGGGGTGGCTCGAAAATTAAAAAGTTTATTCCCCGAGCACGGAAAAGGGAAGAGCGGCCATCTTGTTTTTCTAATAGTCAACTCTGGAAATCGTTTGACTGCTCAAATCGACCAAGTTTAGCCTCCTGAACAACTTTCCTGTGTGGAGTCATGCAAAATTCGCAAAACCTTGGGAATTACAACTTTTTGGTGCAAAAGTGACGTCATAATTTGACCAAAAATCGTCGATTGACGCCAAAGTAAACCATTGACGGGGTTAAAAATTGCACCGGAACACTCGGGTGGGGTATCCGCAAGATGTAATCACGCTAATTCGGCTTTTCGGGGTGGCTCGAAAATTAAAAAGTTTATTCCCCGAGCACGGAAAAAGGAAGAGCGGCCATCTTGTTTTTCTAATAGTCAACTCTGGAAATCGCGTTTTGACGGTGCAAATCGACAAAGGTTGAGCATCCTGAACACCGTTCCTGTGTGGAGTCATGCAAAATTCGCAATACCTTGGGAATTACAACTTTTTGGTGCAAAAGTGACGTCATAATTTGACCAAAACTAATCGATTACCGCCAAAGTAAAACATTGACGGGGTTCAAATTTGAACCTGCACACTCGATACCCCATCGGCAAGAAGTAATCACGCTAATTTGGCTTTTCGGGGTGGCTCGAAATTAAAAAGTTTATTCCACGGGCAGGGAAAAGGGAAGAGCGGCCATCTTGTTTTTCTAATAGTCAACTCTGGAAATCGCGTTTTGACGGTGCAAATCGACCAAGTTTAGCATCCTGAACAACTTTCCTGTGTGGAGTCATGCAAAATTCGCAAAACCTTGGGATTTACAACTTTTTGGTGCAAAAGTGACGTCATAATTTGACCAAAAACCGTCGATTGACGCCAAAGTAAATCATTGACGGGATACAAATATGCACCGGCACACTCGGGTGGGGTATCCGCAAGAATCACGCTAATTTGGCTTTTCGGGTTGGCTCGAAAATTAAAAAGTTTATTCCCCGGGCAGGGAAAAGGGAAGAGCGGCCATCTTGTTTTTCTAATAGTCAACTCTGGAAATCGCGTTTTGACTGCACAAATCGACCAAGTTGAGCATCCTGAACAACTTTCCTATGTGGAGTCATGCAAAATTCGCAATACCTTGGGAATTACAACTTTTTGGTGCAAAAGTGACGTCATAATTTGACAAAAACTAGTAGATTACCGCCAAAGTAAAACATTGAGGGGGTTCAAATTTGCACCTGCACACTCGGGTGAGGTATCCGCAAGAAGTAATCACGCTAATTTGGCTTTTCGGGGTGGCTCGAAAATTAAAAAAGTTATTCCCCGAGCAGGGAAAAGGGAAGAGCGGCCATCTTGTTTTTCTAATAGTCAACTCTGGAAATCGCGTTTTGACTGCGCAAATCGACCAAGTTGAGCATCCTGAACAACTTTCCTATGTGGAGTCATGCAAAATTCGCAATACCTTGGGAATTACAACTTTTTGGTGCAAAAGTGACGTCATAATTTGACCAAAACTAGTAGATTACCGCCAAAGTAAAACATTGAGGGGGTTCAAATTTGCACCTGCACACTCGGGTGAGGTATCCGCAAGAAGTAATCACGCTAATTTGGCTTTTCGGGGTGGCTCGAAAATTAAAAAAGTTATTCCCCGAGCAGGGAAAAGGGAAGAGCGGCCATCTTGTTTTTCTAATAGTCAACTCTGGAAATCGCGTTTTGACGGTGCAAATCGACCAAGTTTAGCATCCTGAACAACTTTCCTGTGTGGAGTCATGCAAAATTCGCAAAACCTTGGGATTTACAACTTTTTGGTGCAAAAGTGACGTCATAATTTGACCAAAAACCGTCGATTGACGCCAAAGTAAATCATTGACGGGATACAAATATGCACCGGCACACTCGGGTGGGGTATCCGCAATAATCACGCTAATTTGGCTTTTCGGGTTTTCTCGAAAATTAAAAAGTTTATTCCCCGGGCAGGGAAAAGGGAAGAGCGGCCATCTTGTTTTTCTAATAGTCAACTCTGGAAATCGCGTTTTGACTGCGCAAATCGACCAAGTTGAGCATCCTGAACAACTTTCCAGTGTGGAGTCATGCAAAATTCGCAAAACCTTGGGAATTACAATTTTTTGGTGAAAAAGTGACGTCATAATTTGACCAAAAATCGTCGATTACCGCAAAAGTAAAACATTGACGGGGTTCAAATTTGCACCGGCACACTCGGGTGGGTTATCCGCAAGAAGTAATCACGCTAATTTGGCTTTTCGGGGTGGTTCGAAAATTAAAAAGTATATTCCCCGGGCAGGGAAAAGGGAAGAGCGGCCATCTTGTTTTTCTAATAGTCAACTCTGGAAATCGCGTTTTGACGGTGCAAATCGACCAAGTTGAGCATCCTGAACAACTTTCCTGTGTGGAGTCATGCAAAATTCGCGATACCTTGGGAATAACAACTTTTTGGTGCAAAAGTGACGTCATAATTTGACCAAAAATCGTCGATTGACGCCAAAGTAAATCATTGACCGGATACAAATATGCACCGGCACACTCGGTGGGGTATCCGCAAGATGTAATCACGCTTATTTGGCTTTTCGGGTTGGCTCAAAAATTAAAAAGTTTATTTCCCGAGCACGGAAAAAGGATCAGCGGCCATCTTGTTTTTCTAATAGTCAACTCTGGAAATCGCGTTTTGACGGTGCAAATCGACCAAGTTTAGCATCCTGAACAAGTTTCCTGTGTGGAGTCATGCAAAATTCGCAAAACCTTGGGAATTACAACTTTTTGGTGCAAAAGTGACGTCATAATTTGACAAAAAATCGTCGATTGACGCCAAAGTAAACCATTGACGGGGTTAAAAATTGCACCGGAACACTCGGGTGGGGTATCCGCAAGATGTAATCACGCTAATTCGGCTTTTCGGGGTGGCTCGAAAATTAAAAAGTTTATTCCCCGAGCACGGAAAAAGGAAGAGCGGCCATCTTGTTTTTCTAATAGTCAACTCTGGAAATCGCGTTTTGACGGTGCAAATCGACAAAGGTTGAGCATCCTGAACACCGTTCCTGTGTGGAGTCATGCAAAATTCGCAATACCTTGGGAATTACAACTTTTTGGTGCAAAAGTGACGTCATAATTTGACCAAAACTAATCGATTACCGCCAAAGTAAAACATTGACGGGGTTCAAATTTGAACCTGCACACTCGGGTGGGGTATCGGCAAGAAGTAATCACGCTAATTTGGCTTTTCGGGGTGGCTCGAAATTAAAAAGTTTATTCCACGGGCAGGGAAAGGGGCAGAGCGGCCATCTTGTTTTTCTAATAGTCAACTCTGGAAATCACGTTTTGACGGTGCAAACCGACCAAGTTGAGCATCCTGAAGAACTTTCCTGTGTGGAGTCATGCAAAATTCGCAAAACCTTGGGAATTACAACTTTTTGGTGCAAAAGTGACGTCATAATTTGACCAAAAATCGTCGATTGACGCCAAAGTAAATCATTGACGGGATACAAATATGCACCGGCACACTCGGGTGGGGTATCCGCAAGAATCACGCTAATTTGGCTTTTCGAGTTGGCTCGAAAATTAAAAAGTTTATTCCCCGGGCAGGGAAAAGGGAAGAGCGGCCATCTTGTTTTTCTAATAGTCAACTCTGGAAATCGCGTTTTGACTGCGCAAATCGACCAAGTTGAGCATCCTGAACAACTTTCCTATGTGGAGTCATGCAAAATTCGCAATACCTTGGGAA
The DNA here is from genome assembly GCF_032118995.1 of Asterias amurensis. Taxonomy (NCBI): domain Eukaryota; kingdom Metazoa; phylum Echinodermata; class Asteroidea; order Forcipulatida; family Asteriidae; genus Asterias; species Asterias amurensis. Next base: position 9,941,341 of record NC_092662.1, on the reverse strand, counting down.
TTACAACTTTTTGGTGCAAAAGTGACGTCATAATTTGACCAAAACTAGTCGATTACCGCCAAAGTAAAACATTGAGGGGGTTCAAATTTGCACCTGCACACTCGGGTGAGGTATCCGCAAGAAGTAATCACGCTAATTTGGTTTTTCGGGGTGGCTCGAAAATTAAAAAAGTTATTCCCCGAGCAGGGAAAAGGGAAGAGCGGCCATCTTGTTTTTCTAATAGTCAACTCTGGAAATCGCGTTTTGACGGTGCAAATCGACCAAGTTTAGCATCCTGAACAACTTTCCTGTGTGGAGTCATGCAAAATTCGCAATACCTTGGGAATTACAACTTTTTGGTGCAAAAGTGACGTCATAATTTGACCATAAATCGTCGATTGACGCCAAAGTAAATCATTGACGGGTTAAACTTTGCACCGGAACACTCGGGTGGGGTATTCGCAAGATGTAATCACGCTAATTCGGCTTTTCGGGGTGGCTCGAAAATTAAAAAGTTTATTCCCCGAGCACGGAAAAGGGAAGAGCGGCCATCTTGTTTTTCTAATAGTCAACTCTGGAAATCGTTTGACTGCTCAAATCGACCAAGTTTAGCCTCCTGAAAAACTTTCCTGTGTGGAGTCATGCAAAATTCGCAAAACCTTGGGAATTACAACTTTTTGGTGCAAAAGTGACGTCATAATTTGACCAAAAATCGTCGATTGACGCCAAAGTAAACCATTGACGGGGTTAAAAATTGCACCGGGACACTCGGGTGGGGTATCCGCAAGATGTAATCACGCTAATTCGGCTTTTCGGGGTGGCTCGAAAATTAAAAAGTTTTTTCCCCGAGCACGGAAAAAGGAAGAGCGGCCATCTTGTTTTTCTAATAGTCAACTCTGGAAATCGCGTTTTGACGGTGCAAATCGACAAAGGTTGAGCATCCTGAACACCGTTCCTGTGTGGAGTCATGCAAAATTCGCAATACCTTGGGAATTACAACTTTTTGGTGCAAAAGTGACGTCATAATTTGACCAAAACTAATCGATTACCGCCAAAGTAAAACATTGACGGGGTTCAAATTTGAACCTGCACACTCGGGTGGGGTATCAGCAAGAAGTAATCACGCTAATTTGGCTTTTCGGGGTGGCTCGAAATTAAAAAGTTTATTCCACGGGCAGGGAAAAGGGAAGAGCGGCCATCTTGTTTTTCTAATAGTCAACTCTGGAAATCGCGTTTTGACTGCGCAAATCGACCAAGTTGAGCATCCTGAACAACTTTCCAGTGTGGAGTCATGCAAAATTCGCAAAACCTTGGGAATTACAATTTTTTGGTGAAAAAGTGACGTCATAATTTGACCAAAAATCGTCGATTACCGCAAAAGTAAAACATTGACGGGGTTCAAATTTGCACCGGCACACTCGGGTGGGTTATCCGCAAGAAGTAATCACGCTAATTTGGCTTTTCGGGGTGGTTCGAAAATTAAAAAGTATATTCCCCGGGCAGGGAAAAGGGAAGAGCGGCCATCTTGTTTTTCTAATAGTCAACTCTGGAAATCGCGTTTTGACGGTGCAAATCGACCAAGTTGAGCATCCTGAACAACTTTCCTGTGTGGAGTCATGCAAAATTCGCGATACCTTGGGAATAACAACTTTTTGGTGCAAAAGTGACGTCATAATTTGACCAAAAATCGTCGATTGACGCCAAAGTAAATCATTGACCGGATACAAATATGCACCGGCACACTCGGTGGGGTATCCGCAAGATGTAATCACGCTTATTTGGCTTTTCGGGTTGGCTCAAAAATTAAAAAGTTTATTTCCCGAGCACGGAAAAAGGATCAGCGGCCATCTTGTTTTTCTAATAGTCAACTCTGGAAATCGCGTTTTGACGGTGCAAATCGACCAAGTTTAGCATCCTGAACAAGTTTCCTGTGTGGAGTCATGCAAAATTCGCAAAACCTTGGGAATTACAACTTTTTGGTGCAAAAGTGACGTCATAATTTGACCAAAAATCGTCGATTGACGCCAAAGTAAACCATTGACGGGGTTAAAAATTGCACCGGAACACTCGGGTGGGGTATCCGCAAGATGTAATCACGCTAATTCGGCTTTTCGGGGTGGCTCGAAAATTAAAAAGTTTATTCCCCGAGCACGGAAAAAGGAAGAGCGGCCATCTTGTTTTTCTAATAGTCAACTCTGGAAATCGCGTTTTGACGGTGCAAATCGACAAAGGTTGAGCATCCTGAACACCGTTCCTGTGTGGAGTCATGCAAAATTCGCAATACCTTGGGAATTACAACTTTTTGGTGCAAAAGTGACGTCATAATTTGACCAAAACTAATCGATTACCGCCAAAGTAAAACATTGACGGGGTTCAAATTTGAACCTGCACACTCGGGTGGGGTATCGGCAAGAAGTAATCACGCTAATTTGGCTTTTCGGGGTGGCTCGAAATTAAAAAGTTTATTCCACGGGCAGGGAAAGGGGCAGAGCGGCCATCTTGTTTTTCTAATAGTCAACTCTGGAAATCACGTTTTGACGGTGCAAACCGACCAAGTTGAGCATCCTGAAGAACTTTCCTGTGTGGAGTCATGCAAAATTCGCAAAACCTTGGGAATTACAACTTTTTGGTGCAAAAGTGACGTCATAATTTGACCAAAAATCGTCGATTGACGCCAAAGTAAATCATTGACGGGATACAAATATGCACCGGCACACTCGGGTGGGGTATCCGCAAGAATCACGCTAATTTGGCTTTTCGAGTTGGCTCGAAAATTAAAAAGTTTATTCCCCGGGCAGGGAAAAGGGAAGAGCGGCCATCTTGTTTTTCTAATAGTCAACTCTGGAAATCGCGTTTTGACTGCGCAAATCGACCAAGTTGAGCATCCTGAACAACTTTCCTATGTGGAGTCATGCAAAATTCGCAATACCTTGGGAATTACAACTTTTTGGTGCAAAAGTGACGTCATAATTTGACCAAAACTAGTCGATTACCGCCAAAGTAAAACATTGAGGGGGTTCAAATTTGCACCTGCACACTCGGGTGAGGTATCCGCAAGAAGTAATCACGCTAATTTGGTTTTTCGGGGTGGCTCGAAAATTAAAAAAGTTATTCCCCGAGCAGGGAAAAGGGAAGAGCGGCCATCTTGTTTTTCTAATAGTCAACTCTGGAAATCGCGTTTTGACGGTGCAAATCGACCAAGTTTAGCATCCTGAACAACTTTCCTGTGTGGAGTCATGCAAAATTCGCAATACCTTGGGAATTACAACTTTTTGGTGCAAAAGTGACGTCATAATTTGACCATAAATCGTCGATTGACGCCAAAGTAAATCATTGACGGGTTAAACTTTGCACCGGAACACTCGGGTGGGGTATTCGCAAGATGTAATCACGCTAATTCGGCTTTTCGGGGTGGCTCGAAAATTAAAAAGTTTATTCCCCGAGCACGGAAAAGGGAAGAGCGGCCATCTTGTTTTTCTAATAGTCAACTCTGGAAATCGTTTGACTGCTCAAATCGACCAAGTTTAGCCTCCTGAAAAACTTTCCTGTGTGGAGTCATGCAAAATTCGCAAAACCTTGGGAATTACAACTTTTTGGTGCAAAAGTGACGTCATAATTTGACCAAAAATCGTCGATTGACGCCAAAGTAAACCATTGACGGGGTTAAAAATTGCACCGGGACACTCGGGTGGGGTATCCGCAAGATGTAATCACGCTAATTCGGCTTTTCGGGGTGGCTCGAAAATTAAAAAGTTTTTTCCCCGAGCACGGAAAAAGGAAGAGCGGCCATCTTGTTTTTCTAATAGTCAACTCTGGAAATCGCGTTTTGACGGTGCAAATCGACAAAGGTTGAGCATCCTGAACACCGTTCCTGTGTGGAGTCATGCAAAATTCGCAATACCTTGGGAATTACAACTTTTTGGTGCAAAAGTGACGTCATAATTTGACCAAAACTAATCGATTACCGCCAAAGTAAAACATTGACGGGGTTCAAATTTGAACCTGCACACTCGGGTGGGGTATCGGCAAGAAGTAATCACGCTAATTTGGCTTTTCGGGGTGGCTCGAAATTAAAAAGTTTATTCCACGGGCAGGGAAAAGGGAAGAGCGGCCATCTTGTTTTTCTAATAGTCAACTCTGGAAATCGCGTTTTGACGGTGCAAATCGACCAAGTTTAGCATCCTGAACAACTTTCCTGTGTGGAGTCATGCAAAATTCGCAAAACCTTGGGATTTACAACTTTTTGGTGCAAAAGTGACGTCATAATTTGACCAAAAACCGTCGATTGACGCCAAAGTAAATCATTGACGGGATACAAATATGCACCGGCACACTCGGGTGGGGTATCCGCAAGAATCACGCTAATTTGGCTTTTCGGGTTGGCTCGAAAATTAAAAAGTTTATTCCCCGGGCAGGGAAAAGGGAAGAGCGGCCATCTTGTTTTTCTAATACTCAACTCTGGAAATCGCGTTTTGACTGCACAAATCGACCAAGTTGAGCATCCTGAACAACTTTCCTATGTGGAGTCATGCAAAATTCGCAATACCTTGGGAATTACAACTTTTTGGTGCAAAAGTGACGTCATAATTTGACCAAAACTAGTAGATTACCGCCAAAGTAAAACATTGAGGGGGTTCAAATTTGCACCTGCACACTCGGGTGAGGTATCCGCAAGAAGTAATCACGCTAATTTGGCTTTTCGGGGTGGCTCGAAAATTAAAAAAGTTATTCCCCGAGCAGGGAAAAGGGAAGAGCGGCCATCTTGTTTTTCTAATAGTCAACTCTGGAAATCGCGTTTTGACGGTGCAAATCGACCAAGTTGAGCATCCTGAACAACTTTCCAGTGTGGAGTCATGCAAAATTCGCAAAACCTTGGGAATTACAATTTTTTGGTGAAAAAGTGACGTCATAATTTGACCAAAAATCGTCGATTACCGCAAAAGTAAAACATTGACGGGGTTCAAATTTGCACCGGCACACTCGGGTGGGTTATCCGCAAGAAGTAATCACGCTAATTTGGCTTTTCGGGGTGGTTCGAAAATTAAAAAGTATATTCCCCGGGCAGGGAAAAGGGAAGAGCGGCCATCTTGTTTTTCTAATAGTCAACTCTGGAAATCGCGTTTTGACGGTGCAAATCGACCAAGTTGAGCATCCTGAACAACTTTCCTGTGTGGAGTCATGCAAAATTCGCGATACCTTGGGAATAACAACTTTTTGGTGCAAAAGTGACGTCATAATTTGACCAAAAATCGTCGATTGACGCCAAAGTAAATCATTGACCGGATACAAATATGCACCGGCACACTCGGTGGGGTATCCGCAAGATGTAATCACGCTTATTTGGCTTTTCGGGTTGGCTCAAAAATTAAAAAGTTTATTTCCCGAGCACGGAAAAAGGATCAGCGGCCATCTTGTTTTTCTAATAGTCAACTCTGGAAATCGCGTTTTGACGGTGCAAATCGACCAAGTTTAGCATCCTGAACAACTTTCCTGTGTGGAGTCATGCAAAATTCGCAAAACCTTGGGAATTACAACTTTTTGGTGCAAAAGTGACGTCATAATTTGACCAAAAATCGTCGATTGACGCCAAAGTAAATCATTGACCGGATACAAATATGCACCTGCACACTCGGGTGAGGTATCCGCAAGATGTAATCACGCTTATTTGGCTTTTCGGGTTGGCTCAAAAATTAAAAAGTTTATTTCCCGAGCACGGAAAAAGGATCAGCGGCCATCTTGTTTTTCTAATAGTCAACTCTGGAAATCGCGTTTTGACGGTGCAAATCGACCAAGTTTAGCATCCTGAACAAGTTTCCTGTGTGGAGTCATGCAAAATTCGCAAAACCTTGGGAATTACAACTTTTTGGTGCAAAAGTGACGTCATAATTTGACCAAAAATCGTCGATTGACGCCAAAGTAAATCATTGACCGGATACAAATATGCACCGGCACACTCGGTGGGGTATCCGCAAGATGTAATCACGCTTATTTGGCTTTTCGGGTTGGCTCAAAAATTAAAAAGTTTATTTCCCGAGCACGGAAAAAGGATCAGCGGCCATCTTGTTTTTCTAATAGTCAACTCTGGAAATCGCGTTTTGACGGTGCAAATCGACCAAGTTGAGCATCCTGAACAACTTTCCTGTGTGGAGTCATGCAAAATTCGCGATACCTTGGGAATAACAACTTTTTGGTGCAAAAGTGACGTCATAATTTGACCAAAACTAGTCGATTACCGCCAAAGTAAAACATTGACGGGGTTCAAATTTGCACCTGCACACTCGGTGGGGTATCCTCAAGAAGTAATCACGCTAATTTGGCTTTTCGGGTTTTCTCGAAAATTAAAAAGTTTATTCCCCGGGCAGGGAAAAGGGAAGAGCGGCCATCTTGTTTTTCTAATAGTCAACTCTGGAAATCGAGTTTTGACTGCGCAAATCGACCAAGTTGAGCATCCTGAACAACTTTCTTATGTGGAGTCATGCAAAATTCGCAATACCTTGGGAATTACAACTTTTTGGGGCAAAAGTGACGTCATAATTTGACCAAAACTAGTCGATTACCGCCAAAGTAAAACATTGAGGGGGTTCAAATTTGCACCTGCACACTCGGGTGAGGTATCCGCAAGAAGTAATCACGCTAATTTGGCTTTTCGGGGTGGCTCGAAAATTAAAAAAGTTATTCCCCGAGCAGGGAAAAAGGAAGAGCGGCCATCTTGTTTTTCTAATAGTCAACTCTGGAAATCGCGGTTTTGACGGTGCAAATCGACCAAGTTGAGCATCCTGAACAACTTTCCTGTGTGGAGTCATGCAAAATTCGCAAAACCTTGGGAATTACAACTTTTTGGTGCAAAAGTGACGTCATGATTTGACCAAAAATCGTCGATTACCGCCAAAGTAAAACATTGACGGGGTTTAAATTTGCACCGGCACACTCGGACGGGGTATCCGTAAGAAGTAATCACGCTAATTTGGCTTTTCGGGGTGGCTCGAAAATTAAAAAAATTATTCCCCGAGCACGGAAAAAGGAAGAGCGGCCATCTTGTTTTTCTAATAGTCAACTCTGGAAATCGCGGTTTTGACGGTGCAAATCGACCAAGTTGAGCATCCTGAACAACTTTCCTGTGTGGAGTCATGCAAAATTCGCAAAACCTTGGGAATTACAATTTTTTGGTGAAAAAGTGACGTCATAATTTGACAAAAAATCGTCTATTACCGCCAAAGTAAAACATTGACGGGGTTCAAATTTGCACCGGCACACTCGGGTGGGTTATCCGCAAGAAGTAATCACGCTAATTTGGCTTTTCGGGGTGGTTCGAAAATTAAAAAGTATATTCCCCGGGCAGGGAAAAGGGAAGAGCGGCCATCTTGTTTTTCTAATAGTCAACTCTGGAAATCGCGTTTTGACGGTGCAAATCGACCAAGTTGAGCATCCTGAACAACTTTCCTGTGTGGAGTCATGCAAAATTCGCAAAACCTTGGTAATTACAACTTTTTGGTGCAAAAGTGACGTCATAATTTGACCAAAAACCGTCGATTGACGCCAAAGTAAATCATTGACGGGATACAAATATGCACCGGCACACTCGGTGGGGTATCCGCAAGATGTAATCACGCTTATTTGGCTTTTCGGGTTGGCTCAAAAATTAAAAAGTTTATTCCCCGAGCACGGAAAAAGGATCAGCGGCCATCTTGTTTTTCTAATAGTCAACTCTGGAAATCGCGTTTTGACGGTGCAAATCGACCAAGTTGAGCATCCTGAACAACTTTCCTGTGTGGAGTCATGCAAAATTCGCGATACCTTGGGAATTACAACTTTTTGGTGCAAAAGTGACGTCATAATTTGACCAAAACTAGTCGATTACCGCCAAAGTAAAACATTGACGGGGTTCAAATTTGCACCTGCACACTCGGGTGGGGTATCCTCAAGAAGTAATCACGCTAATTTGGCTTTTCGGGGTGGCTCGAAAATTAAAAAAGTTATTCCCCGAGCAGGGAAAAAGGAAGAGCGGCCATCTTGTTTTTCTAATAGTCAACTCTGGAAATCGCGGTTTTGACGGTGCAAATCGACCAAGTTGAGCATCCTGAACAACTTTCCTGTGTGGAGTCATGCAAAACTCGCAAAACCTTGGGAATTACAACTTTTTGGTGCAAAAGTGACGTCATGATTTGACCAAAAATCGTCGATTACCGCAAAAGTAAAACATTGACGGGGTTTAAATTTGCACCGGCACACTCGGACGGGGTATCCGCAAGAAGTAATCACGCTAATTTGGCTTTTCGGGGTGGCTCGAAAATTAAAAAAATTATTCCCCGAGCAGGGAAAAAGGAAGAGCGGCCATCTTGTTTTTCTAATAGTCAACTCTGGAAATCGCGGTTTTGACGGTGCAAATCGACCAAGTTGAGCATCCTGAACCACTTTCCTGTGTGGAGTCATGAAAATTCGCAAAACCTTGGGAATTACAACGTTTTGGTGCAAAAGTGACGTCATAATTTGACCAAAACTAGTCGATTACCGCCAAAGTAAAACATTGACGGGGTTCAAATTTGCACCTGCACACTCGGGTGAGATATCCGCAAGAAGTAATCACGCTAACTTGGCTTTTCGGGTTGGCTCGAAATTAAAAAGTTTATTCCCCGGGCAGGGGAAAGGGAAGAGCAGCCATCTTGGTTTTCTAATAGTCAACTCTGGAAATCGCGTTTTGACGGTGCAAATCGACCAAGTTTAGCATCCTGAACAAGTTTCCTGTGTGGAGTCATGCAAAATTCGCAAAACCTTGGGAATTACAACTTTTTGGTGCAAAAGTGACGTCATAATTTGACCAAAAATCGTCGATTGACGCCAAAGTAAATCATTGACGGGATACAAATATGCACCGGCACACTCGGGTGGGGTATCCGCAAGATGTAATCACGCTTATTTGGCTTTTCGGGTTGGCTCAAAAATTAAAAAGTTTATTCCCCGAGCACGGAAAAAGGATCAGCGGCCATCTTGTTTTTCTAATAGTCAACTCTGGAAATCGCGTTTTGACGGTGCAAATCGACCAAGTTTAGCATCCTGAACAACTTTCCTGTGTGGAGTCATGCGAAATTCGCGATACCTTGGGAATTACAACTTTTTGGTGCAAAAGTGCAAAATAATTTGACCAAAACTAGTCGATTACCGCCAAAGTAAAACATTGACGGGGTTCAAATTTGCACCTGCACACTCGGATGGGGTATCCTCATAAAGTAATCACGCTAATTTGGCTTTTCGGGTGGCTCGAAATTAAAAAGTTTATTCCCCGGGCAGGGAAAGGGGAAGAGCGGCCATCTTGTTTTACTAATAGTCAACTCTGGAAATCGCGTTTTGACGGTGCAAATCGACCAAGTTGAGCATCCTGAACAACTTTCCTGTGTGGAGTCATGCAAAATTCGAGATACCTTGGGAGTTAAAACTTTTTGGTGCAAAAGTGACGTCATAATTTGACCAAAAATCGTCGATTACCGCCAAAGTAAAACAGTGACGGGGTTCAAATTTGCACCGGCACACTCGGGTGGGATATCCGCAAGAAGTAATCACGCTAATTTGGCTTTTCGGGGTGTCTCGAAAATTATAAAGTTTATTCCCCGGGCAGGGAAAAGGGAAGAGCGGCCATCTTGTTTTTCTAAAAGTCAACTCTGGAAATCGCGTTTTGACGGTGCAAATCGACCAATCGACAGGGGTTCATATTTGCACCGGCACCCTCGGGTGGGGTATCCGCAAGATGTAGTCACGCTATTAATTCGGCTTTTCGGGTTGGCTCGAAAATCGACAAATCCTGAAAACTTTCCTGTGTGGAGTCATACAAAATTCGCAAAACCTTGGGAATTACAACTTTTTGGTGCAAAAGTGACGTCATAATTTGACCAAAACTAGTCGTTTACCGCCAAAGTAAAACATTGACGGGGTTCATATTTGCACCGGCACCCTCGGGTGGGGTATCCGCAAGATGTAGTCACGCTATTAATTCGGCTTTTCGGGTTGGCTCGAAAATCGACAAATCCTGAAAACTTTCCTGTGTGGAGTCATACAAAATTCGCAAAACCTTGGGAATTACAACTTTTTGGTGCAAAAGTGACGTCATAATTTGACCAAAACTAGTCGTTTACCGCCAAAGTAAAACATTGACGGGGTTCATATTTGCACCGGCACCCTCGGGTGAGGTATCCGCAAGAAGTAATCACGCTAATTTGGCTTTTCGGGTTGGCTCGAAAATTAAAAAAGTTATTCCCCGAGCAGGGAAAAGGGAAGAGCGGCCATCTTGTTTTTGTAATAGTCAACTCTGGAAATCGCGTTTTGACGGTGCAAATCGACCAAGTTTAGCATCCTGAACAACTTTTCTGTGTGGAGTCATGCAAAATTCGCAATACCTTGGGAATTACAACTTTTTGGTGCAAAATTGACGTCATAATTTGACCAAAAATCGTCGATTGACGCCAAAGTAAATCATTGACGGGTTCAAAATTGCACCGGCACACTCGGGTGGGGTATCCGCAAGATGTAATCACGCAAATTCGGATTTTCGGGGTGGCTCGAAAATTAAAAAGTTTATTCCACGAGCAGGGAAAAATGAAGAGCGGCCATCTTGTTTTTGTAATAGTCAACTCCGGAAATCGTGTTTTGACGGTGCAAATCGACCAAGTTGAGCATCCTGAACACCTTTCCTGTGTGGAGTTTTGCACAAATCGCAAAACTTTTGGAATTACAACTTTTTGGTGCAAAATTGACGTCATAATTTGACACAAAATCGTCGATTACCGCCAAAGTAAAACATTGACGGGGTTCAAAATTGCACCGGCACACTCGGGTGGGGTATCCGCAAGATGTAATCACGCTAATTTGGCTATTCGGGTTGGCTCGAAAATTAAAAAGTTTATTCCCCGGGCAGGGAAAAGGGAAGAGCGGCCATCTTGTTTTTCTAATAGTCAACTCTGGAAATCGCGTTTTGACTGCGCAAATCGACCAAGTTGAGCATCCTGAACAACTTTCCTATGTGGAGTCATGCAAAATTCGCAAAACCTTGGGAATTACAACTTTTTGGTGCAAAGGTGACGTCATAATTTGACCAAAAATCGTCGATTACCGCCAAAGTAAAACATTGACGGGGTTCAAATTTGCACCGGCACACTCGGGTGGGGTATCCGCAAGATGTAGTCACGCTAATTCGGTATTTCGGGGTGGCTTGAAATTAAAAAGTTTATTCTACGGGCAGGGAAATGGGAAGAGCGGCCATCTTATTTTTCTAAAAGTCAACACTGGAAATCGCGTTTTGACGGTGCAAATCGACCAAGTTTAGCATCCTGAACAACTTTCCTGTGTGGAGTCATTCAAATTCGCAAAACCTTGGGAATTACAACTTTTTGGTGCAAAAAGTGACGTCATAATTTGACACAAAATCGTCGATTGCCGCCAAAGTAAAACATTGACGGGGTTCAAAATTGCACCGGCACACTCGGGTGGGGTATCCGCAAGATGTAATCACGCTAATTTGGCTTTTCGGGTTGGCTCGAAAATTAAAAAGTTTATTCCTCGGGCAGGGAAAAGGGAAGAGCGGCCATCTTGTTTTTCTAATAGTCAACTCTGGAAATCGCGTTTTGACGGTGCAAATCGACCAAGTTGAGCATCCTGAACAACTTTCCTGTGTGAAATCATGCAAAATTCGCAAAACCTTGGGAATTACAACTTTTTGGTGCAAAGGTGACGTCATAATTTGACCAGAAATCGTCGATTACCGCCAAAGTAAAACATTGACGGGGTTCAAATTTGCACCGGCACACTCTGGTGGGGTATCTGCAAGATGTAATCACGCTAATTCGGCTTTTCGGGGTGGCTCGAAAATTAAAAAGCTTATTCCCCGAGCACGGAAAAAGGAAGAGCGGCCATCTTGTTTTTCTAATAGTCAACTCTGGAAATCGCGTTTTGACGGTGCAAATCGGCCAAGTTGAGCATCCTGAACAACTTTCCTATGTGGAGTCATGCAAAATTCGTAATACCTTGGGAATTACAACTTTTTGGTGCAAAAGTGACGTCATAATTTGACCAAAACTAGTCGATTTCCGCCAAAGTAAAACATTGAGGGGGTTCAAATTTGCACCTGCACACTCGGGTGGGGTATCCGCAAGAAGTAATCACGCTATTTTGGCTTTTCGGGGTGGCTCGAAATTAAAAAGTTTATTCCACGGGCAGAGAAAGGGGAAGAGCGGCCATCTTGTTTTTCTAATAGTCAACTCTGGAAATCGCGTTTTGACGGTGCAAATCGACCAAGTTGAGCATTCTGAACACCTTTCCTGTGTGGAGTTCTGCAAAATTCGCAAAACTTTTGCAATTACAACTTTTTGGTGCAAAAGTGACGTCATAATTTGACACAAAATCGTCGATTGCCGCCAAAGTAAAACATTGACGGGGTTCAAAATTGCACCGGCACACTCGGGTGGGGTATCCGCAAGAAGTAATCACGCTAATTTGGCTTTTCGGGGTGGCTCGAAAATTAAAAAGTTTATTCCCCGGGCAGGTAAAAGGGAAGAGCGGCCATCTTGTTTTTCTAAAAGTCAACACTGGAAATCGCGTTTTGACGGTGCAAATCGACCAGGTTTAGCATCCTGAACAACTTTCCTGTGTGGAGTCATTCAAATTCGCAAAACCTTGGGAATTACAACTTTTTGGTGCAAAAGTGATGTCATAATTTGACCAAAAATCGTCAAGTGACGCCAAAGTAAATCATTGACGGGATTCAAAATTGCACCGGCACACTCGGTGGGGTATCCGCAAGATGTAATCACGCTAATTTGGCTTTTCGGGTTGGCTCGAAAATTAAAAAGTTTATTCCCCGGGCAGGGAAAAGGGAAGAGCGGCCATCTTGTTTTTCTAATAGTCAACTCTGGAAATCGCGTTTTGACGGTGCAAATCGACCAAGTTGAGCATCCTGAACAACTTTCCTGTGTGAAATCATGCAAAATTCCCAAAACCTTGGGAATTACAACTTTTTGGTGCAAAGGTGACGTCATAATTTGACCAGGAAACGTCGATTACCGCCAAAGTAAAACATTGACGGGGTTCAAATTTGCACCGGCACACTCTGGTGGGGTATCCGCAAGATGTAATCACGCTAATTCGGCTTTTCGGGGTGGCTCGAAAATTAAAAAGCTTATTCCCCGAGCACGGAAAAAGGAAGAGCGGCCATCTTGTTTTTCTAATAGTCAACTCTGGAAATCGCGTTTTGACGGTGCAAATCGACCAAGTTGAGCATCCTGAACAACTTTCCTATGTGGAGTCATGCAAAATTCGTAATACCTTGGGAATTACAACTTTTTGGTGCAAAAGTGACGTCATAATTTGACCAAAACTAGTCGATTTCCGCCAAAGTAAAACATTGAGGGGGTTCAAATTTGCACCTGCACACTCGGGTGGGGTATCCGCAAGAAGTAATCACGCTATTTTGGCTTTTCGGGGTGGCTCGAAATTAAAAAGTTTATTCCACGGGCAGAGAAAGGGGAAGAGCGGCCATCTTGTTTTTCTAATAGTCAACTCTGGAAATCGCGTTTTGACGGTGCAAATCGACCAAGTTGAGCATCCTGAACAACTTTCCTGTGTGGAGTCATGCAAAATTCGCAAAACCTTGGGAATTACAACTTTTTGGTGCAAATTTGACGTCATAATTTGACCAAAAATCGTCGATTACCGCCAAAGTAAATCATTGACGGGGTTTAAAATTGCACCGGCACACTCGGTTGGGGTATCCGCAAGATGTAGTCACGCTAATTCGGCTTTTCGGATTGGCTCGAAAATTAAAATATTTATTCCCGAGCAGGGAAAAGGGAAGAGCGGCCATCTTGTTTTTCTAATAGTCAACTCTGGAAATCGCGTTTTGACGGTGCTAATCGACCAAGTTGAGCATCCTAAACAACTTTCCTGTGTGGAGTCATGCAAAATTCGCAATACCTTGGGAATTACAACTTTTTGGTGCAAAATTGACGTCATAATTTGACCAAAAATCGTCGATTGACGCCAAAGTAAATCATTGACGGGTTCAAAATTGCACCGGCACACTCGGGTGGGGTATCCGCATGATGTAATCCCGCAAATTCGGATTTTCGGGGTGGCTCGAAAATTAAAAAGTTTATTCCCCGAGCAGGGAAAAATGAAGAGCGGCCATCTTGTTTTTGTAATAGTCAACTCGGAAATCGCGTTTTGACGGTGCAAATCGACCAAGTTGAGCATCCTGAACACCTTTCCTGTGTGAAGTTTTTCAAAAATCGCAAAACTTTTGGAATTACAACTTTTTGGTGCAAAAGTGACGTCATAATTTGACACAAAATCGTCGATTACCGCCAAAGTAAAACATTGACGGGGTTCAAAATTGCACCGGCACACTCTGGTGGGGTATCCGCAAGAAGTAATCACGCTAATTTGGCTTTTCGGGGTGGCTCGAAAATTAAAAAGTTTATTCCTCGGGCAGGGAAAAGGGAAGAGCGGCCATCTTGTTTTTCTAATAGTCAACTCTGGAAATCGCGTTTTGACGGTGCAAATCGACCAAGTTGAGCATCCTGAACAACTTTCCTGTGTGAAATCATGCAAAATTCGCAAAACCTTGGGAATTACAACTTTTTGGTGCAAAGGTGACGTCATAATTTGACCAGAAATCGTCGATTACCGCCAAAGTAAAACATTGACGGGGTTCAAATTTGCACCGGCACACTCTGGTGGGGTATCTGCAAGATGTAATCACGCTAATTCGGCTTTTCGGGGTGGCTCGAAAATTAAAAAGCTTATTCCCCGAGCACGGAAAAAGGAAGAGCGGCCATCTTGTTTTTCTAATAGTCAACTCTGGAAATCGCGTTTTGACGGTGCAAATCGGCCAAGTTGAGCATCCTGAACAACTTTCCTATGTGGAGTCATGCAAAATTCGTAATACCTTGGGAATTACAACTTTTTGGTGCAAAAGTGACGTCATAATTTGACCAAAACTAGTCGATTTCCGCCAAAGTAAAACATTGAGGGAGTTCAAATTTGCACCTGCACACTCGGGTGGGGTATCCGCAAGAAGTAATCACGCTATTTTGGCTTTTCGGGGTGGCTCGAAATTAAAAAGTTTATTCCACGGGCAGAGAAAGGGGAAGAGCGGCCATCTTGTTTTTCTAATAGTCAACTCTGGAAATCGCGTTTTGACGGTGCAAATCGACCAAGTTGAGCATTCTGAACACCTTTCCTGTGTGGAGTTCTGCAAAATTCGCAAAACTTTTGGAATTACAACTTTTTGGTGCAAAAGTGACGTCATAATTTGACACAAAATCGTCGATTGCCGCCAAAGTAAAACATTGACGGGGTTCAAAATTGCACCGGCACACTCGGGTGGGGTATCCGCAAGAAGTAATCACGCTAATTTGGCTTTTCGGGGTGGCTCGAAAATTAAAAAGTTTATTCCCCGGGCAGGTAAAAGGGAAGAGCGGCCATCTTGTTTTTCTAAAAGTCAACACTGGAAATCGCGTTTTGACGGTGCAAATCGACCAAGTTTAGCATCCTGAACAACTTTCCTGTGTGGAGTCATTCAAATTCGCAAAACCTTGGGAATTACAACTTTTTGGTGCAAAAGTGATGTCATAATTTGACCAAAAATCGTCAAGTGACGCCAAAGTAAATCATTGACGGGATTCAAAATTGCACCGGCACACTCGGTGGGGTATCCGCAAGATGTAATCACGCTAATTTGGCTTTTCGGGTTGGCTCGAAAATTAAAAAGTTTATTCCCCGGGCAGGGAAAAGGGAAGAGCGGCCATCTTGTTTTTCTAATAGTCAACTCTGGAAATCGCGTTTTGACGGTGCAAATCGACCAAGTTGAGCATCCTGAACAACTTTCCTGTGTGAAATCATGCAAAATTCCCAAAACCTTGGGAATTACAACTTTTTGGTGCAAAGGTGACGTCATAATTTGACCAGGAAACGTCGATTACCGCCAAAGTAAAACATTGACGGGGTTCAAATTTGCACCGGCACACTCTGGTGGGGTATCCGCAAGATGTAATCACGCTAATTCGGCTTTTCGGGGTGGCTCGAAAATTAAAAAGCTTATTCCCCGAGCACGGAAAAAGGAAGAGCGGCCATCTTGTTTTTCTAATAGTCAACTCTGGAAATCGCGTTTTGACGGTGCAAATCGACCAAGTTGAGCATCCTGAACAACTTTCCTATGTGGAGTCATGCAAAATTCGTAATACCTTGGGAATTACAACTTTTTGGTGCAAAAGTGACGTCATAATTTGACCAAAACTAGTCGATTTCCGCCAAAGTAAAACATTGAGGGGGTTCAAATTTGCACCTGCACACTCGGGTGGGGTATCCGCAAGAAGTAATCACGCTATTTTGGCTTTTCGGGGTGGCTCGAAATTAAAAAGTTTATTCCACGGGCAGAGAAAGGGGAAGAGCGGCCATCTTGTTTTTCTAATAGTCAACTCTGGAAATCGCGTTTTGACGGTGCAAATCGACCAAGTTGAGCATCCTGAACAACTTTCCTGTGTGGAGTCATGCAAAATTCGCAAAACCTTGGGAATTACAACTTTTTGGTGCAAATTTGACGTCATAATTTGACCAAAAATCGTCGATTACCGCCAAAGTAAATCATTGACGGGGTTTAAAATTGCACCGGCACACTCGGTTGGGGTATCCGCAAGATGTAGTCACGCTAATTCGGCTTTTCGGATTGGCTCGAAAATTAAAATATTTATTCCCGAGCAGGGAAAAGGGAAGAGCGGCCATCTTGTTTTTCTAATAGTCAACTCTGGAAATCGCGTTTTGACGGTGCTAATCGACCAAGTTGAGCATCCTAAACAACTTTCCTGTGTGGAGTCATGCAAAATTCGCAATACCTTGGGAATTACAACTTTTTGGTGCAAAATTGACGTCATAATTTGACCAAAAATCGTCGATTGACGCCAAAGTAAATCATTGACGGGTTCAAAATTGCACCGGCACACTCGGGTGGGGTATCCGCATGATGTAATCCCGCAAATTCGGATTTTCGGGGTGGCTCGAAAATTAAAAAGTTTATTCCCCGAGCAGGGAAAAATGAAGAGCGGCCATCTTGTTTTTGTAATAGTCAACTCGGAAATCGCGTTTTGACGGTGCAAATCGACCAAGTTGAGCATCCTGAACACCTTTCCTGTGTGAAGTTTTTCAAAAATCGCAAAACTTTTGGAATTACAACTTTTTGGTGCAAAAGTGACGTCATAATTTGACACAAAATCGTCGATTACCGCCAAAGTAAAACATTGACGGGGTTCAAAATTGCACCGGCACACTCTGGTGGGGTATCCGCAAGAAGTAATCACGCTAATTTGGCTTTTCGGGGTGGCTCGAAAATTAAAAAGTTTATTCCCCGGGCAGGGAAAAGGGAAGAGCGGCCATCTTGTTTTTCTAAAAGTCAACACTGGAAATCGCGTTTTGACGGTGCAAATCGACCAAGTTTAGCATCCTGAACAACTTTTCCTGTGTGGAGTCATGCAAAATTCGCAAAACCTTGGGAATAACAACTTTTTGGTGCAAAATTGACGTCATAATTTGACCAGAAATCGTCGATTGACGCCAAAGTAAATCATTGACGGGGTTCAAAATTGCACCGGCACACTCGGGTGGGGTATCCGCAAGAAGTAATCACGCTATTTTAGCTTTTCGGGGTGGCTCGAAATTAAAAAGTTTATTCCACGGGCAGAGAAAGGGGAAGAGCGGCCATCTTGTTTTTCTAATAGTCAACTCTGGAAATCGCGTTTTGGCATTGCTCTAGAATTGCAAGGGTCGTGGGTTCGAATCCCACCCGAGTAACATGCCTGTGATATGTTTTCACAGGACTCGGGAAAGTACTGAGTATACAGTGAGTAGTATATAATGCGTATTTGAACCCGTTTTCTGAAGGAGGGTCATGACCCTCAGTCATGAGGGTCATATGAGGGTCTTCGCCTGCGAGAGGGGAAAGGGGGCGTTTCCCCGAAACGTATAGGTTGAATGGTGGGTTGATCGATAACGTCGCGAGGGGTGTTTGTTATTGGCGCGTAATGGAATAATTTCATACATATTTGAGATAGTGTTATTTCTTTTTGATTGTATGTTGGACGATGTAGCGTACAATGTATTGTGTAACTAATTAAACTATTACACAAGTAATTTTGATGAAAATAAGACGTGTCAAGCAAGAACACCCCGGTCAAAAATGTAGGAGTCCACCGATGGGTATCGTCTGCAGCGTTTCAAGCGTGTCCAAACATGTTCAAGCGGGTTGGATATTGGACGAATCAACGATAATCACAAACTTCCGCAACCGTTGCGCTGAGACTACTGGTTGTTATTTAAATGACCAGAAATTCAGAAAAAAAAAAAAAAAACTTGGTTGTCGTTATTAAATTAGCATTATATGATTTGGTGTATTCTAACTTTGGCGCGCCGTATTGGGTTTTGTTTATACACTGATTAGTGAGTTGATAATTCTTGAACGAAGTTTTTAACATTTGTACTATTGTTGTTCGTTTTATAGCCTATATGAAACAATTGAGAATTATAACATGTTGGGGTACAATATCAAGTTATTATTACTAAAAACATTTTTTTTATATAAGTAAGTTTATATTTGTGTAAAAAACAGTTACCCGTTGTATTATTTCTTTCTTAAATATAGTTATAAAAAAATAAAATTACAATAATAATAATACTAATTTTATGTCAAAAGCACCCAATCAACCCATCGATGTCCAAGGCGCAGAGAGAATATAAAGTACACTATGAAGGGTCGAAAGATAAACCAGTATTTTTGGGGACAAGTTTGAAAAAAACCCAAACAACAACAACAACTTGATGAGGTGGTAGAATTAAGTAAGACAACAATACACAATAGTCACAGGCCTTCTGAGTATTCCGTGAGGAGTAATTGGAAATTACGTCAAATCGACTTAAAACAACGGGTGCTTTAACGGCCGTACGGAAAAACATGTACAATGTCATGTGTTGTGATCCTCTCTGTACCATCAGCGTTGAAAAGAGGGTTCAAACGAAATAATGCAAGCATGACCATACCACCCCACTCCACCCAACAGCCCCAGTCAGTGCGCAAGGGTCAGAAACCCCCTTCATTTCATTTGTTAGATATTCATGACCGTCGCGGCTATGAATATATAATGAGCTCGGAGGACGCATTTTAAAAAATCCAATTCGGGAGTATTAAATACTCTAACAGACAAAAACTTTCATAAAACGGAGTAATAATGTTTTATTGTACCTACAAAAATTATTTCATAATTTTATGTATCCAAAAATAAGAAATATGAGACAAAAAACATTACCCTCTTTGTGCAGAAATAATGGTCTTCAAAAACGTCATCTTTTTAATATTTAACCAAATTGTGCAGAAGAATTTTATAGATAGACTGTTAGGTAAACTATTGATGTAGTCTTTCGCTGTATTCGTTATTTCCAAGGTAGCTCGAAACAGTCAAGTTCACCAAAAGAATCCGACTTCGTCAGCGTGACCGTTCAGAATCGAGAAATCCGCCATGTCTCGCTAGTAAAATGAGAGCCCACACGTGATTGGTCAAAACATGGACCATGCTCAATGTCCTATGTAACTAGTGTAACCAATCAGCTGCTGTGTAAGGAAACGCTAGTCATTTGCCTAGCGTTTCCGTACACTTCAGTCATGTCTGGTTCCCTACTTCAAACGTTACACTGATTAATGCGGTGTTGGGTAAACATTGAGGTACCAGGCTTTTCAAAGGATTGTGCATTTGTCTAAAAGGGATTCGTTTAAAGAAGGTCTGCCGTACAATGGCTAAATCCATTAAAATTATTTTTTGAAGCTTTTTAATATGCCATTCCACCGAAAATAGTAGTAGATATTCGCTGTGGTTTATACCTTAATGAAAGAAACACTACTGCATTTCAAGGGTCCACCATTACTTGCCCATTTTCATGCTTTTATTCTGTGAGGATTGGTCAATTGTTAACAACATATTTTTTATTAAACACTGCAACATTCTTTTCTTATTTCATTTATTAATTTATTTGATTCTTTCAGCTGTAGGAATGTCTCATGCAATTATCCACATTTTCCTTTAAAGAGTCTTAATTATTTAAATAATTGTTTAATGCTAGGTCAGCTCAGAGAAAAATTACAAAAAAGTTGTTACAGGAACACCCAGGTATTAGGAGATCTGTAAACATATAAAGTGGAAATTATACTTTCTAATTCAACTAGTTTCTTATTTTCCCTATTATCTATAAATATCACAAGCAACTTGCAATACAACATTAAGTACTATTTTTGTCTGCCAATGATATTGATTAAAATAATGTAATTTATCTTGATGGGAACACTGTAAAGCAATGATTGAACAATGCTTACTCTTTATCTTAAAGTTATTGTACAATACTATTGGCAAAGATCTTTTCGTTGAAAAGCTTACTGGTCGTTAAGTTCACATTTGAACTATATTTTCTGTCTCTGATCTGAAATGAAGGTTCACACTTCCTGCGAATGTCAATGCGATACCAATGTTGATATCAAAAGTTCACAAATAACTTGCAGAGGTTGAATTGTGCGAATATTGCATTGTGCAAATATCGCAACGAAAACAGAGTTGTGATGTAAAATTCAAGTAAAATCCATATCGAATTCACATTCGCAGTAAGTATGAACCAGGCTTAAGACTTTAAACTTTAAATTAAAAAAATATTCAGAAATATAAATTCACAAGCATGCAAAAGTTTCAACTCAATTCGGGGTCTGTTAGCTTGAGAAAAAAAAACCCCAGCAAAACATTTCATTTAGTACGAGGTACTAAAGTATCTTGTAAGAAGGTACGAAGTGTCAAAGGTACGAAGTGTCCAAGGTACGAAGAGTCCCATAGTCACTTCGTACCTTGCAAAGGTACGAAGCGTCTAGGGTGCGAAGAGGCAAAGGTACGAAGTGTCCTGACACCTTTCATCTCGGAAGACTGTTATTTGACCCATCCAAGCCTAGCGATACCAACTACATCTCTGAGCACGGCATTCCCGAACAGTCATAATTACAACACCCCGTAGAAATCTGGCTGGGTTACAACATCAGGAAGAAACCAGTCAATGTTCAACTTCACGTTCTCCGACAAGTACTTTGTGACGGAATTATCCAAAAGCTAGAAACAACGGTAGGTCATCAAGGGTAGGCCTGAGGTTTGGAGGGAAAAAAAGTATCATAAGATTTTAATTTTACATCAGGCCTGATACTTCACGGAGGCAACGGAGGCGATTGCCTCCGTTGCCCCTTGCCATTGCCTTGGTGCCCTTGAAATGCTCCAGTAGAAATTTACAATATCCTCATAGGGTGCCTTTTGCCAAAGAGAAAACGCCTTGGTGCCCTTGCCCTTTCAAAAACGAAGCATACAGGCCTGTTCCATTGTTTAGATCCCATCATATAGTTATTTAAAAAAAGGTTGACAGAAATAACCAGGCTAATTCTCATTGTATATGGACCTAAACTGGGGGCACTGTACTCCGTAGCACGCTAATATAAGGTTTGCGGTATAAACACATCCGGTTATTAAAAATTTTACTTTGTATAATAAGATGACAACTAACATGACTAAAGAAACAAATATATGAATGCAATAAAACAAAGTGCAAGTTGAAGACAAAAACTTGTGTATTGTAAATATCATGTCCAAAATAGCCTAGAACTGTCACTGACTCACTGTGTAGTACGAGCATGGAGGGTCTATTTCTTCCTCCATGGTATAATTATAACAATGTTTAAAGTTAAACCAGGTCCCTACTAGTACTACTTTCTGATATTTAAAAAAATGTTTTATAAATACATGCCACGACGACGACGACGAAAGACAAAACAACTAAACAGCAGCCCCAGAAAATCGTGTTTACTGTAACGTCACGCAACAATGAGTGCCGCAACAACGGAGAAATTTGTGATTTCTCGTGAAATTACGAGGCCGAAAACACGACAACGGTTGAACGTGCAGAAGTGAATGTACCATCAATAGGACCAGAAACCCTTCGTCTACCATAATATCGACCTCATTTGTCTCCATTATGCTCGAAACAGTCAAGTTCACCAAAAATGTGAGGCTATTCTTCGAAAAGTGTGAAAACTTAAGTACACTTCAGTTGAAAATATAAATGTCTTAGAGGGGTTAAATTCGGTAAAAATTGGGTTCTAAATCTTCGTTAGATTGTCGAGAAGGCTACTTACCCCACCATGTTGGTCTAACTCCGACGGAAATGTACTTCCCATCGGTTTGAAGGAGCAGTGTCGGAACGCTCGCATTTTCACGCGAAATCTCGAAGGGGTCCGAGGCCAGCTCTCGCTGCAAATGAAATCGAGCGCTATGCTTCATTATCGAGCACGGTGCGCACGGACTGGCCCCTAACTGTAAACACAGAGTTTGATGGACAATACACAATTAACGCAGTTTGTAAACACGGCTACATGACCCCTGGTCACTGGTCATTCATGCGGGTAGTAGTCAACATATGACGTCAAAGCCGATTAGTTTTCAACCAAAACATGTCCGATCGTGTGCCGCCGTGGACCGTTCGTTCTTCACCATTGGGATACGGTGACGTAACAAGACAGGTTGAAACTCGTTCAGTATTCAATCTTCCGGTCCTTAATTCTTGACGGGATGTTAATAGTGTATAGAAGCAACCGTCACACGTAAAAGTGTTACAGCTATACAGATTTTAACCTAATAAATATAACAAATTAAACTTGCTTCATATACTTATGGACACTGGGATTATCAAAACTTTAGAAAGTTGGCAGTTTATTTGTTATTGTTTTTGATGTTATTGTTGCTTTTGTTGTTGTTGTTGTTGTTGTTGTAATGTTGTTGTTGTCCGTTTGGTGTTTACGATTTCACATCATGGCAAGTATGTGGCAAGTCGTTCTTATTTTGTTTAAAAACAAATTATAATCACTACTATTGCTATATAATTATGTTTACTTACAATATCGTTTTCAATTTTAAACAACAGAAAAAATAATGGTATTTAAAGTAAATTGCGATAACAAAATAAATACAGGTTGTAAACACCCCTGGTCACTGGTCATTGACGGTGGTAGCAGTCAACAGATGACGTCACAACAAACTGGTCTACTACACAACCCCAAACATGTCCGTTCTTGTTCCGGAGTACTTCATTCAGACAGGGTGACGTCACACGACGTGTTCGGACTTGAACAAGTTTGACCATGGTTCGTTTCTGATGAGTTAAACTTCTGTGAAACCAAAAAATAATTGGTCGCACATTGTAACGAAGACCTCCGTCGCGTGAACACTGACTAGACACCAACAGAGACGCCGAGACCTTGCAACGTGAAGGGGTGAGCCACTACTAGTTGTTTTGTCTTTTCTTTTAAAGACCAGTTGGTTTTCTTTTCCCCAGTCTCTCACTCTCCAAGCTTTGTTTGCTTCTACCAGATTTCATGAGGCTTTATTTGATTTTAATACAAGGGAGGGGAGGGGGGGGGGGGGTATTAAGTAAAAATGAGATTTTATAATTAATTTTCAACAACCATAAGTCGGATAGGGTTGGTATCTCCCGTGTACATGGTTCAAACGATTACAAACAAATAAATAATAACTTAAGAAATGAAAGCACGTTTTTATAATGAGAATCGGACGTTAACATTACAGTAAGCAGAAACAAAATACTATTGTTTGTGGACTTTTAGACTGTCTTTTACAATAAGGTTGCATAATATGTTACTGGTGAAAAAGCTAAACAAAAGTACAATGGACATAATCACTGTTAAAAGCTTTAAAAAGGTCATCAATCGAGATAATTTTCTTTCACAATCCTTGACAGAAGATACCTGTAGATTTCTATGCAAAGTCTGTAATTAGAAAACCACACAAGTTGTGGACACTGGCACGAATCTAACAAGAACTAACATGTTTTATTGTCATCTACATTACAATACCTCCATCTTATTTACCTATAGTTATTTATTTGTAAATGTTAGTATTTGTATTCATTTTTTTTTTTTTTTTGCCGTTAACGTATACTACTTTTCTTTAATTAAGTATACATTTATTATTTAGTTAAAAATAAAATAAAAATAAACACATGTTATGTTGTTCCTAAAGACTGTGTGAAACTTTGATGCGCAACGTGGATTTCTTACACACCCCGACGAAAATAGCATTTTAGTGTGTAATTTCATATGGACTGGTACGTGATTGTACATTACATTTAACTATTCAATGCAGTAACTATTTTACAGTTTTAGAATAGTAATGGTAAATTAAATGTCAGTGTCTTCGGTGTATTCAAATTCTGGAAAACAAAAACAAAAGATGCATACCTCTTTTAGAGACACTTGCTTCCTAAAAACCGTGTGGGTTTTATCTTTAAGATCTACACCACCTTTTTGTGCTATATAAGGCACAAACCTTCCAATTGTGGGTCATTTGCGAGCTGATCATTGCCCGAGTCGGTTGCTCTCTCTCTCCCCCTCTCTCTCTCTCGCTCTCTCTGGTTGTCTCTCCTTAAAACACACACATTCTAATCCAATCCTTGTTCTTCAATTGTAGACGTTTGAACACGGTGATCCGACAGAGAAACACCATGAAGCCAATTCCTACAACCAAGTCACTAGATGGAGAATTATTGCCTCATGAACAAGCCGGACGACAGGAGGTCGCAGTCGAGGCCATGGTAAGCTTTGCGTAAGCACAAGAACCTTAAAACAAACGACTGCGTACACTTTCCCATTCAGTTGTTGCATTTACATTTGAATGCTTGTGTGCGTAGTCCCTAAAGAAAAAGAAAAAAAAATGAAAAAAAAAAATCTAACCATAATTATTTTCTCTCTCATTGCTACAGGATATGGACCTCCCTCAAGATTTGCAAACAACACCGGAACCGATGGGAAGCGACACGAAGGATCACCAGTTGCGGCGGAACTGTACCTCCGAAAAAAGACGGGTTGCCTGCCCTACATGTGGTCAAACATTTTCTCATTTGACTCATCTGAGTAGACATCGAAAGACACACAGAGACGCACCCTCCTCGGTACCATGTACAATCTGTGGCAAAGAGTTCTCAAGGGTTGACAACATGAAACGCCACCGTAACAACCACACTATACTCCCCCCACAACTCGTCCCTCATATCCACCCAGTTAATGGCAACGAAGTGGCTGGAAATCCGAACCCAACCCATATTCGCCCACCCAATCCGATCATGGAACCACCTCCTTCTGATAAACCACCACCAAGAACCAGTGGAACTACTTCGGTAACCAAGGCGGCTCCATGCCCGGCTTGCGGCACGATTTTCCCAAGTGTCAATCGTATGCTGAGCCACCTGATGAATGATCACATCGATGATTACCCAGCTTCCCCAGTACCCCCCAAACTAAGCCACGAACCCTCAGATAAGATGGACGGATGGGAGGAACGTAATCTCAATGTAGACGAAGAGGAGCCCCAGCAACTTGAACACGGGTCAAGTAAACTTGATTGCCCGGTGTGTGGAAAGCATTTTAGTCGGCTGGGTAATAAGAACAACCACGTCAGGAAAAGTCATGGAGGAAACGTGGGATCAGTAGCATCGGTGCCTGGCTTTCCAACCATAGACCAGTTCATTCCTCGGCAGCAGCCATCACTACAAGAAGACCCTTTAGTGTATCCTACGGGGACTGATGGTGATGTTTTCAATCTCCATCCCGAGGCCATTATCAACACCCTCCGTAAGAACTGGGCGGCTATCCGCACGCATCACTGTCTAAACCGACTCATTCAAGATATGTATAACTTTAGACTCATCAGTAATTCCGAAATGAATGTTGACAAAGTCTTGACAACCGTCTTTCATCGTTTAAGATGTCGGGCTAAGATTAATCTTTCCTTTGGGTTCATCCTTCGACATTCAGAGACCGGCGAACTTCGTTATTTTCACCCGAGTCAAAACAACGGAAGCGTATTCCCCTCTCCAGAGACAGTTGCTTCGGCAGCGGATCTTGATCGTCTGGTGACTCGAGTCCAGGAGGCAGACGTTTTGCAAATTGGTTTTCGTCGACGTCCAGACACAAAGTGGACGGTTGCGGCCACTACCAACGTAACGGTGTATGTCAACAAGTTGACACAATTTCCCATCGGTTCACCCATTGAAAAACTACCACCCTATGTCGCTCACAACAAAGGCCTATGGAATCTAGTGGTTAACTGCAATACCGGTGAAAGATACGATGATAGTCTATGTTTCTTTCGATGTTTGGCCGTTTTCAGAGGAACAGGTAGAAACTCCACTGAAAAAGCCACACGCCATCTTGCAGAGATGTATCGCCAGTACACAGGGAAGAAGCACATAGACGGGATCACTCTAAATGAACTAGCCATAGCTGAAGAACTGTTCCATGTAAAGATAGAGGTGTATATGCTTCTACCGGTGGAAGATAGTGATGATAATAACATGATTGATCCAGATGACAAAGACACAAATACCACGGACGAAAAAATCCAAGTAGAATTGATCAGACGTTCTCACCGTCATTATGACGATAGGTTGTGTCTTAACTTGTGTGGTAGGCATTTTTCTTTTATCAACGATGTTGACATGTACAGCCAATGCTACGCCTGCTCCAAATGTTGCACGGTGTTCACCAGGTCAGCGGATCTAGTACGTCATGAGCCGATATGTGACGTCAATGTCAAACATAAGTTTACTGGAGGGGCGTTTAATTTACCTCTCACGGTCTTTGATCATTTATCTGCGTTGGAGGTAGATGTTGAAGATGACATGAAGTTCTATCCGTACCGGGCTACTTTTGATTATGAAGTTTATTTTAAGCAACTACCACAAACCCAGGAGCAGCAAGCAAAGAAACTGAAATGGGAAGCCCACCATGAGCTACTCAGCGTCAGCGTAGCCAGTAATGTCCCTGGTTACGAGACACCAAAATGCTTCGTGAGTGAAGGAAGTCCAGCTCAATTGGTTTCATGTATGGTCGACTATCTTCACAGCATCAGTCGAGCTGCGTACACCAGTCTCTTGGATTCATTTGACTCCGTCTTCACGCAGTTAGATGAGCTGATCGATACATCGAGGAGTAACACCGAGTCAACGAATCAAAACAAGAAGCTGAAATATGTTGAAAAGGTCAAGGAAATGTTAGACGAGTACCTTCAAGAGCTGCCGGTGCTTGGTTTTAACTCTGGAAAGTATGACATTAACGTCATTAAGCGTTATCTCTATCCAGTGCTACAACAGACCGATCCATTGAAATTCATAATCAAAAGGACGAGCACGTACATGGCGCTGAAGACAAAGAAGTTAAAGTTCCTCGATATTACCAATTATTTGGCTCCAGGTTACAGCTACGCCAAGTTTCTGAAGGCTTACGACTGTCATCAAAGCAAAGGCTTTTTCCCTTATGAATGGGTAGATGACTTGAGCAAGCTGGACTGCAAGGAACTACCACCACATGATGCTTTCTTCAGTAAGCTGAAAGGGACGAACATTTCCGATGAAGAGTACGAGTATTGCCAGGAGGTGTGGAAGGAATTAAACATGTCTTCCTTCCGAGACTTCCTGGTGTGGTACAACAACATGGACGTGACTCCCTTTCTCGAAGCAATCGAGAAAATGTTTGTCTTCTACAGAGAAAGACACATGGATATGTTTAAATCTGCTATTTCTGTCCCAGGTTTGTCCCTTCGGTATCTGTTCTTGACTTTGCCGAAAGATACATACTTCAGTCTCATTGACGAAGCCAACAAAGATCTCTATTATACCATTAAGCGAAACATCGTGGGAGGTCCGTCTATTGTCTTCCATCGTTATCACGAGAAAAATAAGACATGCATCCGAGGGGAGTCTAAACTGTGTCAAAGCGTAGTAGGATTTGATGCTAATGCATTATATCTGTGGTCTCTTATGCAGGATATGCCCACCGGTACATTTATCAGAAGGAAGGCCGAACAGGGTTTCAAGCCAGTTCGAAGTCACAAATATGGTGTCAAGGCGACAGAATGGCTGGAGTGGATGGCGTACTCTCAAGATATCCATATCAGGCATCAGTTTAATAGCACTGAGAAACGCGTCGGTCCCAGAATGATTCCCGTCGATGGCTTTTGTCAGAAAACCAACACAGTCTATCAATTCCACGGGTGCTTTTGGCACGGACACAAGTGTCATCGAAATCCAAATGAGTTTAACAACTTCAGGAAGATCAGTAGAGATGACTTGATGAAGCAGACGGAGCAAATGTCTACCTATATTCGACAACAGGGATATAACCTGGTCGAAATGTGGGAATGTCAGTGGCACGATCTACGGAAAGAAGACCATACAGTGGGACATTTTGTTAAATCTATCAGACTTCCTCTTTCACACAAGCAAGTGATGACTGAAAGAGCTGTACTGGAGGCTGTGATGGATGGGTCTATGTTTGGTATGGTCGAGTGTGACATCAGGGTACCTCCTGCATTGAGGGATCACTTCGCAGAAATGCCACCCATCTTCAAGAATACAGAAGTCAGCCGGGTAGATATTGGCGACCACATGCGGGACTACGCTGAGCGAGAGGGTGTCATGAAGCAGCCACGTCGCACTCTCATTGGTAGCATGTTTGGTGAGCGTATCTTGCTCACTACACCCCTCCTTCAGTGGTATATCAATCACGGATTAGAAGTCCTACACATCTACGAAGTCATTCAGTACGCTAAAAGTCCATGTTTTGAATCGTTCGGTAATGATGTCAGTAATGCAAGAAGAGCTGGTGATCGTGATCCGACAAAATCAATCCTGGCTGATACTATGAAGCTTCTTGGTAACTCTGCCTACGGGAAGACAGTCACTGACCAGGAGCGACACCTAAACGTCCGGGTGTGTACCGATGCCGATGCACCTCATTATGTCAACAAGTCACATTTCCGCGCTCTGCACCCCTTGGATGACAATGTGTACGAAGTTGATATGACAAAAAAGGTCATCCGGCTTAACTTACCCCTTCAGGTCGGCTTTTTTGTCTACCAGTACGCCAAACTTCGTATGCTGGAATTTTATTTTGATTTCCTCATGAAGTTTGTCCACCCTCACGATTTTCAGATGTGCGAGATGGACACCGATTCGGCATATCTCGCCATCTCGGGGGAAAATCTAGACGATGTCATCAAGCCAGACATGAAGCAGCAGTACTTGGATGAAAAACACCAATGGTTTCCTCGAGAAGATACTGCTGAACATCGTTCTTACGACAAGAGAACTCCGGGACTGTTTAAGGTGGAATGGGAAGGAGATGGAATCATAGCCCTTTGTAGTAAGACGTACTACTGCTTTGGTGCAAAAAACAAAATCAGCTGCAAGGGACTTAACAAACTCGGGAATGACATCACCAAGCAGCGATATATGGATGTACTCGAGTCACAGAAAGCGGGAGAAGGTGTTAACCGAGGATTTAGGATGAGAGGAGCCGGGATGTACACCTACGAGCAAACCAAAACTGCCTTCACTTATTTGTATCCTAAGAGGAAAGTAGCATCAGATGGTGTGACAACTACCTGTCTGGACTTGTAAATATCACAGAAAGATAACGGTCAACATTATGTGATAAATGATAAACTTGTGATAACGAGTGGGATCCCATGAGCGATATCGAGGAGCTGTGAAAGTCAAGCAAGCGACGTAGCATTTCAACTTTAACACGGACGACACACGGAAAATAATATATACTATTTTTATTTATTTCACAAACGGTGTACATGGGATACCGCGCCGTACGTTTAAGTACAGGATCTGTTGTCGATAAAAGTAATTTTCTTTTAATTGTCTTGAAATATATTGGACACTATTGGTAAAATACTCAAAGTAATTATTAGCATGAAAACCTAATTAATTTCAAGCAATCATGGAGAGTTGTTGATAGTATAAAACTATGTGAGAGCTGCCTCCATCCGAATAACGTTGTTTTTGAGAAAGAAGTATAAATTTAAATTATTCGGCTGAGGTGCCAAACTCAAACATCTGAAAGCAACAAGGTCTTTGCGACAAGGTTGATTTTTTCCACCTTTATTATCTCACAACTTCGATTTTTTACCTAATGTGTATGTTGAGATACACCAAGTGAGAAAACTGGTCTTTGACCATTACTAAAAAGGTGTCCAGTGTCTTTAAAGCGTTTTTTTTTTTTTTTTTTTTTTTAATAGAAAATGTGATCACTTTGTATCCCGTTTCTTTTAAATTGGGCCTTATACATAATTATTTAATACCTCCTTTTGTTTTCCTTTCTTAAATGCTGTTGTTTAACTTAATGAATTTTAAGCTATTGTTATTTAATTTGTTGTGCATTTGAATAAACATGTTTGAAACTGTATATTGCCCGTTGACCACTTAAGGGATGTTCTGGTGAGTTCCGGTTGGTTTTAGGCGCCCTGTGTCGACTCTTTCTTTGTGTATGTGTATTTTATTCAGCAACCAACGAAAACACACCTAGAAGGACGGTCGGTCTTATGGTGTGAAAAATATTATAAATAAGTTGAACTTATACACCCCACACATAACTACGATTTGTTACAAATTTGTCATGATTGGGGGAAAAAACAACAACAACAACAACAATAACAACAACAACAACAACAATAATAATAACAACAACAACAATAAATAAACTTCCTTCTAAAGTTTGGATAATCCCAATAACTACAGTCTATAAATGTACATGAAGCAATTAAAGCTTAATTTGTTATATTTATGTCGTTATAATAAACGTAGCTGTAACACTTTTACATCGTCACGGTTGCTTCTATACATCCCGTCAAGAATTAATGACCGGAAGATTGAACACTGAACGAGTTTCAATCAGTCTTGTTACGTTACATTATCCGAATGGTGGAGAACGCACGGTCCACGGCACACGATCGGACATTATTTAGGTTGCAAAAGAAAAAGAAAAAAGAAACTACCACCACACTGTTGACTACCACCACGAATGGAACAGTGACCGCGGTGTTTACAAACTGTATCAAAACAACAACAATAACAACAACAAAGTACAACAACGACGACGACATTAACAACTACAACAATAAAAGCAACAATTTAAATTTGAATACCATTGTTTTCCTGTTGTTTAAAATTGATAAACGATATTGTAAGTAAATATAATTATATATATCAATATTAATAATAACAATTTGTTTTTAAACATAATAGCAACGACTTCTCACATATTTGCCATGATGAGAAATCGTAAACAACAAACACACAACCACAACACGACAACAACAACAAAAGCAACAATAACATCAAAACAACAACAAATAAACTGTCAACTTTCTAAAGTTTTGATAATCCCACTGTCCATAAAATATGAAGCAAGTTTAATTTGTTATATTTATTAGGTTAAAATCTGTATAGCTGTAACACTTTTACGTGTGACGGTTGCTTCTATACACTATTAACATCCCGTCAAGAATTAAGGACCGGAAGATTGAATACTGAACGAGTTTCAACCTGTCTTGTTACGTCACCGTATCCCAATGGTGAAGAACGAACGGTCCACGGCGGCACACGATCGGACATGTTTTGGTTGAAAACTAATCGGCTTTGACGTCATATGTTGACTACTACCCGCATGAATGACCAGTGACCAGGGGTCATGTAGCCGTGTTTACAAACTGCGTTAATTGTGTATTGTCCATCAAACTCTGTGTTTACAGTTAGGGGCTGTTGGGTGGAGTGGGGTGGTATGGTCATGCTTGCATTATTTCGTTTGAACCCTCTTTTCAACGCTGATGGTACAGAGAGGATCACAACACATGACATTGTACATGTTTTTCCGTACGGCCGTTAAAGCACCCGTTGTTTTAAGTCGATTTGACGTAATTTCCAATTACTCCTCACGGAATACTCAGAAGGCCTGTGACTATTGTGTATTGTTGTCTTACTTAATTCTACCACCTCATCAAGTTGTTGTTGTTGTTTGGGTTTTTTTCAAACTTGTCCCCAAAAATACTGGTTTATCTTTCGACCCTTCATAGTGTACTTTATATTCTCTCTGCGCCTTGGACATCGATGGGTTGATTGGGTGCTTTTGACATAAAATTAGTATTATTATTATTGTAATTTTATTTTTTTATAACTATATTTAAGAAAGAAATAATACAACGGGTAACTGTTTTTTGCACAAATATAAACTTACTTATATAAAAAAAATGTTTTTAGTAATAATAACTTGATATTGTACCCCAACATGTTATAATTCTCAATTGTTTCATATAGGCTATAAAACGAACAACAATAGTACAAATGTTAAAAACTTCGTTCAAGAATTATCAACTCACTAATCAGTGTATAAACAAAACCCAATACGGCGCGCCAAAGTTAGAATACACCAAATCATATAATGCTAATTTAATAACGACAACCAAGTTTTTTTTTTTTTTTCTGAATTTCTGGTCATTTAAATAACAACCAGTAGTCTCAGCGCAACGGTTGCGGAAGTTTGTGATTATCGTTGATTCGTCCAATATCCAACCCGCTTGAACATGTTTGGACACGCTTGAAACGCTGCAGACGATACCCATCGGTGGACTCCTACATTTTTGACCGGGGTGTTCTTGCTTGACACGTCTTATTTTCATCAAAATTACTTGTGTAATAGTTTAATTAGTTACACAATACATTGTACGCTACATCGTCCAACATACAATCAAAAAGAAATAACACTATCTCAAATATGTATGAAATTATTCCATTACGCGCCAATAACAAACACCCCTCGCGACGTTATCGATCAACCCACCATTCAACCTATACGTTTCGGGGAAACGCCCCCTTTCCCCTCTCGCAGGCGAAGACCCTCATATGACCCTCATGACTGAGGGTCATGACCCTCCTTCAGAAAACGGGTTCAAATACGCATTATATACTACTACAGTGCTACCACACATCGGTGTATGGGTAAAAACCAAAAATAATATTCTTTATCCCCGATGCAAATTTAACATCTATTATATCGTTGCGGTACCCGCTGCCAAAAACATAGGATTCGAACTGCCTCTAGCTGCCGGGCAACCTCGGTAGTCTAGTTGGTAAGGCACTGCTCTAGAATTGTAAGGGTCGTGGGTTCGAATCCCACCCGAGTAACATGCCTGTGATATGTTTTCACAGGACTCGGGAAAGTACTGAGTATACAGTGCTACCACACATCGGTGTATGGGTAAAAACCAAAATTAATATTCTTTATCCCCGATGCAAATTTAACATCTATTATATCGTTGCGGTACCCGCTGCCAAAAACATAGGATTCGAACTGCCTCTAGCTGCCGGGCAACCTCGGTAGTCTAGTTGGTAAGGCACTGCTCTAGAATTGCAAGGGTCGTGGGTTCGAATCCCACCCGAGTAACATGCCTGTGATATGTTTTCACAGGACTCGGGAAAGTACTGAGTATACAATGCTACCACACATCGGTGTATGGGTAAAAACCAAAATTAACATTCTTTATCCCCGATGCAAATTTAACATCTATTATATCGTTGCGGTACCCGCTGCCAAAAACATAGGATTCGAACTGCCTCTAGCTGCCGGGCAACCTCGGTAGTCTAGTTGGTAAGGCACTGCTCTAGAATTGCAAGGGTCGTGGGTTCGAATCCCACCCGAGTAACATGCCTGTGATATGTTTTCACAGGACTCGGGAAAGTACTGAGTATACAGTGCTACCACACATCGGTGTATGGGTAAAAACCAAAATTAATATTCTTTATCCCCGATGCAAATTTAACATCTATTAAATTTGCACCGGTACACTCAGGTGGGGTATCCGCAAGAAGTAATCACGCTAATTCGACTTTTCGGGGTGCCTCGAAAATTAAAAAGTTTATTCCCCGGGAAGGGAAAAGGGAAGAGCGGCCATCTTGTTTTTCTAATAGTCAACTCTGGAAATCGCGTTTTGACTGTGCAAATCGATCAAGTTGAGCATCCTGAACAACTTTCCTGTGTGGAGTCATACAAAATTCGCAAAATCTTGGGAATTACAACTTTTTGGTGCAAAAGTGACGTCATAATTTGACAAAAAATCGTCGATTACCGCCAAAGTAAAACATTGACGGGGTTCAAATTTGCACCGGTACACTCAGGTGGGGTATCCGCAAGAAGTAATCACGCTAATTCGACTTTTCGGGGTGCCTCGAAAATTAAAAAGTTTGTTCCCCGGGCAGGGAAAAGGGAAGAGCGGCCATCTTGTTTTTCAAATAGTCAACTCTGGAAATCTCGTTTTGACGGTGATATAGACCAAGTTGAGCATCCTGAACAACTTTCCTGTGTGGAGTCATGCCAAATTCGCATAACCTTGGGAATTACAACTTTTTGGTGCAAAAGTGACGTCATAATTTGACCAAAAATCGTCGATTGACGCCAAAGTAAATCATTGACGGGGTTCAAAATTGCACCGGCACACTCGGGTGGGGTATCCGCAAGAAGTAATCACGCTATTTTAGCTTTTCGGGGTGGCTCGAAATTAAAAAGTTTATTCCACGGGCAGAGAAAGGGGAAGAGCGGCCATCTTGTTTTTCTAATAGTCAACTCTGGAAATCGCGTTTTGGCATTGCTCTAGAATTGCAAGGGTCGTGGGTTCGAATCCCACCCGAGTAACATGCCTGTGATATGTTTTCACAGGACTCGGGAAAGTACTGAGTATACAGTGCTACCACACATCGGTGTATGGGTAAAAACCAAAAATAATATTCTTTATCCCCGATGCAAATTTAACATCTATTATATCGTTGCGGTACCCGCTGCCAAAAACATAGGATTCGAACTGCCTCTAGCTGCCGGGCAACCTCGGTAGTC
Source organism: Asterias amurensis (assembly GCF_032118995.1). Classification (NCBI taxonomy): domain Eukaryota; kingdom Metazoa; phylum Echinodermata; class Asteroidea; order Forcipulatida; family Asteriidae; genus Asterias; species Asterias amurensis. Next base: position 9,906,525 of record NC_092662.1, on the reverse strand, counting down.
TAGTTGGTAAGGCACTGCTCTAGAATTGTAAGGGTCGTGGGTTCGAATCCCACCCGAGTAACATGCCTGTGATATGTTTTCACAGGACTCGGGAAAGTACTGAGTATACAGTGCTACCACACATCGGTGTATGGGTAAAAACCAAAATTAATATTCTTTATCCCCGATGCAAATTTAACATCTATTATATCGTTGCGGTACCCGCTGCCAAAAACATAGGATTCGAACTGCCTCTAGCTGCCGGGCAACCTCGGTAGTCTAGTTGGTAAGGCACTGCTCTAGAATTGCAAGGGTCGTGGGTTCGAATCCCACCCGAGTAACATGCCTGTGATATGTTTTCACAGGACTCGGGAAAGTACTGAGTATACAATGCTACCACACATCGGTGTATGGGTAAAAACCAAAATTAACATTCTTTATCCCCGATGCAAATTTAACATCTATTATATCGTTGCGGTACCCGCTGCCAAAAACATAGGATTCGAACTGCCTCTAGCTGCCGGGCAACCTCGGTAGTCTAGTTGGTAAGGCACTGCTCTAGAATTGCAAGGGTCGTGGGTTCGAATCCCACCCGAGTAACATGCCTGTGATATGTTTTCACAGGACTCGGGAAAGTACTGAGTATACAGTGCTACCACACATCGGTGTATGGGTAAAAACCAAAATTAATATTCTTTATCCCCGATGCAAATTTAACATCTATTAAATTTGCACCGGTACACTCAGGTGGGGTATCCGCAAGAAGTAATCACGCTAATTCGACTTTTCGGGGTGCCTCGAAAATTAAAAAGTTTGTTCCCCGGGAAGGGAAAAGGGAAGAGCGGCCATCTTGTTTTTCTAATAGTCAACTCTGGAAATCGCGTTTTGACTGTGCAAATCGATCAAGTTGAGCATCCTGAACAACTTTCCTGTGTGGAGTCATACAAAATTCGCAAAATCTTGGGAATTACAACTTTTTGGTGCAAAAGTGACGTCATAATTTGACAAAAAATCGTCGATTACCGCCAAAGTAAAACATTGACGGGGTTCAAATTTGCACCGGTACACTCAGGTGGGGTATCCGCAAGAAGTAATCACGCTAATTCGACTTTTCGGGGTGCCTCGAAAATTAAAAAGTTTGTTCCCCGGGCAGGGAAAAGGGAAGAGCGGCCATCTTGTTTTTCAAATAGTCAACTCTGGAAATCTCGTTTTGACGGTGATATAGACCAAGTTGAGCATCCTGAACAACTTTCCTGTGTGGAGTCATGCCAAATTCGCATAACCTTGGGAATTACAACTTTTTGGTGCTAAAGTGACGTCATAATTTGACCCAAAATCGTCGATTACCGCCAAAGTAAAACATTGACGGGGTTCAAATTTGCACCGGCACACTCGGGTTGGGTATCCGCAAGAAGTAATCACGCTAATTCTGCTTTTCGGGGCGGCTCGAAAATTAAAAAGTTTATTCCCCGGGCAGGGGAAAGGGAAGAGAGGCCATCTTGTTTTTCTAATAGTCAACTCTGGAAATCGCACTTTGACGGTGCAAATCGACCAAGTTGAGCATCCTGAACAACTTTCCTGTGTGGAGTCATGCGAAATTCGCAAAACCTTGGGAATTACAACTTTTTGGTGCAAAAGTGACGTCCTAATTTGACCCAAAATCGTCGATTACCGCCAAAGTAAAACATTGACGGGGTTCAAATTTGCACCGGCACACTGGGGTGGGGTATCCGCAAGAAGTAATCACGCTAATTCTGCTTTTCGGGGCGGCTCGAAAATTAAAAAGTTTATTCCCCGGGCAGGGGAAAGGGAAGAGAGGCCATCTTGTTTTTCTAAAAGTCAACTCTGGAAATCGCATTTTGACGGTGCAAATCGATCAAGTTGAGTATCCTGAACAACTTTCCTGTGTGAAGTCATGCAAAATTCGCAAAATCTTGGGAATTACAACTTTTTGGTGCAAAAGTGACGTCATAATTTGACTCAAAATCGTCGATTACCGCCAAAGTAAAACATTGACGGGGTTCAAGTTTGCACCGGCACACTCGGGTGGGGTATCCGCAAGAAGTAATCACGCTAATTCGACTTTTCGGGGTGGCTCGAAAAATAAAAAGTTTGTTCCCCGGGTATGGAAAAGGGAAGAGCGGCCATAATGTTTTCATAAAAGTCAACTCTGGAAATCGCGTTTTGACGCTGCAAATCGACCAAGTTGAGCATCCTGAACAACTTTCCTGTGTGGAGTCATGCAAAATACGCAAAACCTTGGGAATTACAACTTTTTGGTGCAAAAGTGACGTCATAATTTGACCAAAAAACGTCAATTACCGCCAAAGTAAAACATTGACGGGATTCAAATTTGCACCGGCACACTCGGGTGGGGTATCCGCAAGAAGTAATCACGCTAATTCTGCTTTTCGGGGTGGCTCGAAAATTTAAAAGTTTATTCCCCGGGTAGGGGAAAGGGAAGAGAGGCCATCTTGTTTTTCTAAAAGTCAACTCTGGAAATCGCATTTTGACGGTGCAAATCGACCAAGTTGAGCATCCTGAACAACTTTCCTGTGTGGAGTCATGCGAAATTCGCAAAACCTTGGGAATTACAACTTTTTGGTGCAAAATTGACGTCATAATTTGACCCAAAATCGTCGATTACCGCCAAAGTAAAACATTGACGGGGTTCAAATTTGCACCGGCACACTTGGGTGGGGTATCCGCAAGAAGTAATCACGCTAATTCGACTCTTCGGGTGGCTCGAAAATTAAAAAGTTTGTTCCCCGGGTATGGAAAAGGGAAGAGCGGCCATATTGTTTTTCTAAAAGTCAACTCTGGAAATCGCGTTTTGACTGTGCAAATCGATCAAGTTGAGTATCCTGAACAACTTTCCTGTGTGGAGTCATGCAAAATTCGCAAAATCTTGGGAATTACAACTTTTTGGTGCAAAAGTGACGTCATAATTTGACTCAAAATCGTCGATTACCGCCAAAGTAAATCATTGAAGGGGTTCAAGTTTGCACCGGCACACTCGGGTGGGGTATCCGCAAGAAGTAATCACGCTAATTCGACTTTTCGGGGTGGCTCGAAAATTTAAAAGTTTATTCCCCGGGTAGGGGAAAGGGAAGAGAGGCCATCTTGTTTTTCTAAAAGTCAACTCTGGAAATCGCATTTTGACGGTGCAAATCGATCAAGTTGAGTATCCTGAACAACTTTACTGTGTGAAGTCATGCAAAATTCGCAAAATCTTGGGAATTACAACTTTTTGGTGCAAAAGTGACGTCATAATTTGACTCAAAATCGTCGATTACCGCCAAAGTAAAACATTGACGGGGTTCAAGTTTGCACCGGCACACTCGGGTGGGGTATCCGCAAGAAGTAATCACGCTAATTCGACTTTTCGGGGTGGCTCGAAAAATAAAAAGTTTGTTCCCCGGGTATGGAAAAGGGAAGAGCGGCCATAATGTTTTTCTAAAAGTCAACTCTGGAAATCGCGTTTTGACGCTGCAAATCGACCAAGTTGAGCATCCTGAACAACTTTCCTGTGTGGAGTCATGCAAAATACGCAAAACCTTGGGAATTACAACTTTTTGGTGCAAAAGTGACGTCATAATTTGACCAAAAAACGTCAATTACCGCCAAAGTAAAACATTGACGGGATTCAAATTTGCACCGGCACACTCGGGTGGGGTATCCGCAAGAAGTAATCACGCTAATTCTGCTTTTCGGGGTGGCTCGAAAATTTAAAAGTTTATTCCCCGGGTAGGGGAAAGGGAAGAGAGGCCATCTTGTTTTTCTAAAAGTCAACTCTGGAAATCGCATTTTGACGGTGCAAATCGACCAAGTTGAGCATCCTGAACAACTTTCCTGTGTGGAGTCATGCGAAATTCGCAAAACCTTGGGAATTACAACTTTTTGGTGCAAAATTGACGTCATAATTTGACCCAAAATCGTCGATTACCGCCAAAGTAAAACATTGACGGGGTTCAAATTTGCACCGGCACACTTGGGTGGGGTATCCGCAAGAAGTAATCACGCTAATTCGACTCTTCGGGTGGCTCGAAAATTAAAAAGTTTGTTCCCCGGGTATGGAAAAGGGAAGAGCGGCCATATTGTTTTTCTAAAAGTCAACTCTGGAAATCGCGTTTTGACTGTGCAAATCGATCAAGTTGAGTATCCTGAACAACTTTCCTGTGTGGAGTCATGCAAAATTCGCAAAATCTTGGGAATTACAACTTTTTGGTGCAAAAGTGACGTCATAATTTGACTCAAAATCGTCGATTACCGCCAAAGTAAATCATTGAAGGGGTTCAAGTTTGCACCGGCACACTCGGGTGGGGTATCCGCAAGAAGTAATCACGCTAATTCGACTTTTCGGGGTGGCTCGAAAAATAAAAAGTTTGTTCCCCGGGTATGGAAAAGGGAAGAGCGGCCATATTGTTTTTCTAAAAGTCAATTCTGGAAATCGCGTTTTGACGCTGCAAATCGACCAAGTTGAGCATCCTGAACAACTTTCCTGTGTGGAGTCATGCAAAATACGCAAAACCTTCGGAATTACAACTTTTTGGTGCAAAAGTGACGTCATAATTTGACCAAAAAACGTCGATTACCGCCAAAGTAAAACATTGACGGGATTCAAATTTGCACCGGCACACTCGGGTGGGGTATCCGCAAGAAGTAATCACGCTAATTCGACTTTTCGGGGTGGCTCGAAAAATAAAAAGTTTGTTCCCCGGGTATGGAAAAGGGAAGAGCGGCCATATTGTTTTTCTAAAAGTCAACTCTGGAAATCGCGTTTTGACGCTGCAAATCGACCAAGTTGAGCATCCTGAACAACTTTCCTGTGTGGAGTCATGCAAAATACGCAAAACCTTGGGAATTACAACTTTTTGGTGCAAAAGTGACGTCATAATTTGACCAAAAAACGTCGATTACCGCCAAAGTAAAACATTGACGGGATTCAAATTTGCACCGGCACACTCGGGTGGGGTATCCGCAAGAAGTAATCACGCTAATTCGACTTTTCGGGGTGGCTCGAAAAATAAAAAGTTTGTTCCCCGGGTATGGAAAAGGGAAGAGCGGCCATATTGTTTTTCTAAAAGTCAACTCTGGAAATCGCGTTTTGACGCTGCAAATCGACCAAGTTGAGCATCCTGAACAACTTTCCTGTGTGGAATCATGCAAAATACGCAAAACCTTGGGAATTACAACTTTTTGGTGCAAAAGTGACGTCATAATTTGACCAAAAAACGTCGATTACCGCCAAAGTAAAACATTGACGGGATTCAAATTTGCACCGGCACACTCGGGTGGGGTATCCGCAAGAAGTAATCACGCTAATTCTGCTTTTCGGGGTGGCTCGAAAATTTAAAAGTTTATTCCCCGGGTAGGGAAAGGGAAGAGCTGCCATCTTGTTTTTCTAATAGTCAACTTTGGAAATCGCGTTTTGACGGTGCAAATAGACCAAGTTGAGCATCCTGAACAACTTTCCTGTTTGGAGTCATTCAAAATTCGCAAAATCTTGGGAATTACAACTTTTTGGTGCAAAAGTGACGTCATAATTTGACCCAAAATCGTCGATTACCGCCAAAGTAAACGATGACGGGGTTCAAATTTGCACCGGCACTCTCGGGTGGGGTATCCGCAAGAAGTAATCACGCTAATTCGGCTTTTCGGGGTGGCTCGAGAATTAAAAAGTTTATTCCCCGGGTATGGAAAAGGGAAGAGCGGCCATATTGTTTTTCAAATAGTCAACTCTGGAAATCTCGTTTTGACGGTGCAAATAGCCCAAGTTGAGCATCCTGAACAACGTTCCTGTGTGGAGTCATGCAAAATTCGCAAAATTTTGGGAATTACAACTTTTTGGTGCAAAAGTGACGTCATAATTTGACCCAAAATCGACGATTACCGCCAAAGTAAAACATTGACGGGGTTTAAGTTTGCACCGGCACACTCAGGTTGGGTATCCGCAAGAAGTAATCACGCTAATTCTGCTTTTCGAGGTTGCTCGAAAATTAAAAAGTTTATTCCCCAGGCAGGGAAAAGGGAAGAGCGGCCATCTTGTTTTTCTAATAGTCAACTCTGGAAATCGCGTTTTGACGGTGCAAATCGACCAAGTTGAGCATCCTGAACAACGTTCCTGTGTGGAGTCATGCAAAATTCGCAAAATTTTGGGAATTACAACTTTTTGGTGCAAAAGTGACGTCATAATTTGACCCAAAATCGACGATTACCGCCAAAGTAAAACATTGACGGGGTTTAAGTTTGCACCGGCACACTCAGGTTGGGTATCCGCAAGAAGTAATCACGCTAATTCTGCTTTTCGAGGTTGCTCGAAAATTAAAAAGTTTATTCCCCAGGCAGGGAAAAGGGAAGAGCGGCCATCTTGTTTTTCTAATAGTCAACTCTGGAAATCGCGTTTTGACGGTGCAAATCGACCAAGTTGAGCATCCTGAACAACTTTCCTGTGTGGAGTCATGCAAAATTCGCAAAACCTCGGGAATTACAACTTTTTGGTGCAAAAGTGACGTCATAATTTGACCCAAAATCGTCGATTACCGCCAAAGTAAAACATTGACGGGGTTTAAGTTTGCACCGGCACACTCGGGTGGGGTATCCGCAAGAAGTAATCACGCTAATTCGGCTTTTGGGGGTGCTCGAAAATTAAAAAGTTTATTCCCCGTGTAGGGAAAAGGGAAGAGCGGCCATATTGTTCTTCTAATTGCCAACTCTGGAAGTCGCGTTTTGACGGTGCAAATCGACCAAGTTGAGCATCCTGAACAACTTTCCTGTATGGAGTCATGCCAAATTTGCAAAACTTTGGGAATTACAACTTTTTGGTGCTAAAGTGACGTCATAATTTGACCCCAAATCGTCGATTACCGCCAAAGTAAAACATTGACGGGGTTCAAATTTGCACCGGCACTCTCGGGTGGGGTATCCGCAAGAAGGAAATCACGCTAATTCTGCTTTTCGGGGTGGCTCGAAAATTAAAAAGTTTATTCCCCGGGTAGGGAAAAGGGAAGAACTGCCATCTTGTTTTTATAATAGTCAACTCTGGAAATCGCGTTTTGACGGTGCAAATCGACCAAGTTGAGCATCCTGAACAACTTTCCTGTGTGGAGTCATGCAAAATTCGCAAAATCTTGGGAATTACAACTTTTTGTTGCAAAAGTGACGTCATAATTTAACCTAAATTCGTCGATTACCGCCAAAGTAAAAGATTGGCGGGGTTCAAATTTGCACCGGCACACTCGGGTGGGGTATCCGCAAGAAGTAATCACGCTAATTCTGCTTTTCGGGGTGGCTCGAAAATTCAAAAGATTATTCCCCGAGCAGTGTAAAGGGAAGAGCGGCCATCTTGTTTTTCTAATAGTCAACTCTGGAAATCGCGTTTTGACGGTGCAAATCGACCAAGTTGAGCATCCTGAACAACTTTCCTGTATGGAGTCATGCCAAATTTGCAAAACCTTGGGAATTACAACTTTTTGGTGCTAAAGTGACGTCATAATTTGACCCAAAATCGTCGATTACCGCCAAAGTAAAACATTGACGGGGTTCAAATTTGCACCGGCACACTCGGGTGGGGTATCCGCAAGAAGTAATCACGCTAATTCTGCTTTTCGGGGTGGCTCGAAAATTAAAAAGTTTATTCCCCGGGTAGGGAAAAGGGAACAGCGGCCATCTTGTTTTTCTAATAGTCAACTCTGGAAATCGCGTAACCGCAACCAAGTAAAACCTTGTAAAACGGTGAGTGAGCACAAATGTGATAATACTCAAAATCAAGTTGCGAAATTATTTATGGCAGGTAAACTCGCATATCATATAGCCCAATGGCGCGAGATTACGTCTGATCAATGGGTGCTCGACGCTGTTCAGCACTATCATATTGAATTCACTAAAAGGCCATACCAAACACGCATTCCAAGGGATTTGCAGTGTGAACCACACGAGGCTGAAATTTTAACCTCTGAAATTGCCAAATTGCTCGATAAAAGAGCAATAGTAAAAACGAACCTTGTCGAAGGTGAATTTATTTCGAATATTTTCATTCGGCCAAAAAAGGATGGTTCGTCCCGCCCTATAATAAATCTATGGTGGCCCTGAAGGGACATCGCACATCGCAAATATCTTTGCAAATATTTGCGATGTCGCAAATATCTTTGCAAATGTCTTTGCAAATATTTGCGATGTTGCAAATATCATTGCAAATATCTTTGCAAATATTTGCGATGTCGCAAATATCATTGCATATATCTTTGCTGATATTTGCGATGTCGCACATTTTATCGCATACCTTGTCGCATACTTGTCGCATAGTTTGCATATTTGTGGCGAGAAATTTTTCAAGAGCCTAAAGGGTTGTTTGGGTTCCAGCCTTCATTCCATTAACATGTACACACGGGTGGATAGTCGGGTACAGTCCGCGCGTGTTTTTTTTTTTTTGCCATTACAACTTGCACTAGCCTTTAGTCAAGGCGCACGCGGCACACCGGATAGCACGCACAGCCCCAAAAATGTAACACTCGAAAAAAGACCATCACCGCGAGCGGCGAAGCGCCTTTACCATAGTACAACTAGTCTTGGTCCCAAGACCATGCACGGCAAAAACTGTCCACGCTTGTAATGAACGAACGCTAGCGGGCGCTCTGTTTCTCTGATTTAGATCTCACCATGGTCTTGAATATTTGCAGCGACGGGTCTTAACTTTTTTATTGTTTTTCGGCAAATCTCCCCCGACTTTCCGGTGGAGCCAATTAGAGGCTGCGTTGCGGTTGGCTCATGAATAATTCATCAGTGTTGTGCATGTAGTGTACAATGCATGCAGTAATTCCGTTGCATGACTTTTGCTTTACTCTGTGTGTGGGTACATATGTTTTTATCGGAGTATAATAATGTCCAGATCAGTAGGATTTGAAACTTTGACACAGGGTGGAAATACGACAAAGAAAGGTTTGTGGTACCAGCACAAACATTTCTATGTATAATGTCCTGATCCAGACACCTGCATTGCCATGATATGCAGCTTGAAATGCGATCGTGGCGTTATGCTCCCGACGTGCCAGGGCCCACACTGATGAAGCCTGTATTGGCTAAACAATTTGCTTATAGTTAGCACAAAATAGTATTGCTTAGCAGAAACTGGTTGCCAGCCAATTTTTAATTAAATTTGAAATTTTGTAGTGCCCAAGTAAATTTTTGGATAGTAAAGAAATTTTGTACAGTATTTTCTGCGAAACAGATATTAACTGGTGGGCCCTGTAGTGTTATTCACAGTGAAAGTTTTTAATCTTGGGGGAAGGAAATCTTGAGGGATTCAAAAGCGTCTTTGTGAGAACGTATTTTGAAACGTAACCGTAGCTGCATATCTTGACTCGGGATTGAAAGCGTACTTTTTGATATTGTAGCGTAACCTATTAGTATCTTGGAGTGTATAAGCGTAGCTGAGTAACTGCGTAGCTTGGCACGTAACAGTATCTTTTGGTGGAGCGTAAGCATATCTTGGAACGTTATTCGTAGCTGCGTATCTTGGAACGTAAGCGTAACTTGACATGGGATTGAAAGCGTACCTTTTGATATTATAGCGTAACTTGAAGGAACGTAAGCAGATCTGTAAGCGCAGCTGAGTAGCTGTGTAGCTTGGAACGTTGACATCTTTTGGAACGTAAGCATATCTTGGACTGAAGCGTAGCATCTTGGAACATAAACGCAGCTGCGTATCTTTGAACGTAGGCATAGCTTGACTCGGGCTTGGAAGCGTACTTTTTGATATTATAGTGTAACTTGAAGGAACGTAGACCTAAGCGTATCTTGGAACGTAAACGTAGCTGCGTATCTTGGAATGTAAGCGTAGCTTGACTCGGGCTTGAAAACATACCTTTTGATATTATAGTGTAACTTGAAGGAACGTAGACCTAAGCGTATCTTGGAACGTAAACGCAGCCGAGTAGCTGCGTAGCTTGGAACGTAACCATATAACATTTTTTTGGAATGTAGTCGTAACAATATCTTTTGGAATAACTCATGAGAAATTTCGAGTTTTGATTGCTTGTTCATTGGCGACTACTGCTATTCAACTCCCAGTTATTTGAGGCGAATAGTCGGGTCATTAAATTCCACTAGTTGCCCAGTTTAATCATTACCTCAAAAATAACTCTTCATTCACAGAATTAAAAAAATAATACTTTGTTTGACAAAATTATGCTTTGAGGGAATGTTGTTTTAGCATTATTTTTATTTAAACCTTTTATAAAAAATTCTCATAATTTTTTTAAGCTACTCACACAATAACACTGTCAATATAACAATATGCGATATTCCTACGTTTTGACATCATCAAAATTACCTGAAAACTCATAACAAAAAGAAATTAGGGGCCATGAATTAAAATGGAGCATATTGGAACGTTGCGATCATAAGAAACAACGGATTCGACACCCGCAAGCTGGGAGTTCATAGCGCCTGGGATTTAACACCTCCACCCACAACGAGACACGGCATGGGCGGTACGTGATATTCCACAAGGTTTATTTCACGTTCCGATTGCTCCACGCCGTGGGGCCATACAGCGTCCGATACACGGACTCTCTGAATGCTAATTTTACGTTCGATTTTTGACCATTATTTACGATTTCAAATCGTCACGTATCCATAATCTGAATAGGTACCTATACTTAAAATTTCACTGTTTTCCTTTTAATAGGCCTTTAATGAGCACGGAATCACTCTTTGAGCAAAGATTATTAAAAATAGACCGCCGATCATATTGACCTTTGACTCGATCTAGTTTGAATAGTCATCTTCAATTCGTCACGTGATATGAATATTGCATACATTAAAAGTAATTTACATAGTCTGGCCACGCCTTCAATTTGCAAATATCCAAGACCATGGTGAGCACAGGACATAGACCTTATCGCAAATACCAATGCGCAAGCGCAGATGGTTGAATGAGGTGCATTGTGGGATAGATATGAATCAAATTTTGCTACCAGCTAGACCACAATGCACCTAATTCAAAGCTTTACGCGCGCGCCCCAGTATTTGCGAAAAGGTCTATAGACCTTATCGCAAATACCAATGCGCAAGCGCAGACTGTTGAATGAGGTGCATTGTGGGATAGATACGCATCAAGTTTTGCTACCAGCTAGACCACAATGCACCTAATTCCAAGCTTTACGCGCGCGCCCCGGTATTTGCGAAAAGGTCTATAGACCTTATCGCAAATACCAATGCGCAAGCGCAGACTGTTGAATGAGGTGCATTGTGGGATATATATGAATCAAATTTTGCTACCAGCTAGACCACAATGCATCTAATTCCAAGCTTTACGCGCGCGCCCCAGTATTTGCGAAAAGGTCTATGGTGAGATCCGTAAATCAGAGAAACAGCGCCCGCTAGCGTTCGTTCATTACAAGCGTGGACAGTTTTTGCCGTGCATAATCGGAACGTTGGTTGTGTGTGACCGCGCAACACCAATGGTCTTGGAACCAAGACTATAGTACAACTTGCTGTGTACATAGAGCGTTTACGAATCGAAGGCTCAGGCTTGACGCTTCAGGCTTGGGATTTTCAGGCGTTGTGGATCATGGGGGGAAATAATAATGCACGAGGACAAACGTGCGTCGTCTGCTTTTTGTGTGTGAGGCATTTATTTAATGATTGTAAAATAAAAATTAAAAAAATAACACCACCACAAACACATAATCATACCTTTTGTATTGTAACAAACGCATATTCGCTTTCTGATGGTTTAATCATTGTAACAATACCTCAATAACTTGCAATAATTAAAGCAGCCCACTTTTTAGCTTCACTTGATTGAAAAAAGACTTATTTTAGTGAAAGCCAACAAATGATGGTTGTTTTCATCAACAACAGAACGGACCAAAAATGTTCTGAAAACATCGCTTTATAAAACTGGAATTGAAATTGCATTGAAACTGAAAGCAGGGAAATTTCGAAAGGTAAGTTGTTGAAAACTAGTACATTCTTTTAGAATAAAAACAACATACTCTGACTATCAAGTAAAAACTGCATACAAGCTATACTGCACTACAATGACAACTTTATTTTATCATAAATTGAGTTACTTTTAAACAAAAGAAGTATCAATTTACAGCAATTGATTTTTTTAATAACTTTTTTAAGATTACAAAGACGGTGCTAATAAATAGTTGTTTGTGTTCTCCCATTAGGCTGGGAAAATGTTAGGTTACTTAATGACTTTTAAGTTCATTGCAACTATGATGATCTCCACTTTAAAGTCAAGAGACATGATTATTTCGTCAACTGTTAGGTTAGTATTTCGGAATTGTCAAGCTTTTTCTAACTGTATTTTTCAGCTGTAGAATAGTTGCTAGCAAAAATTAGCAAAGGACAGGTCAGTTTGCTTTACGTTACTTTACAGTTAGAATTGAGCTTTATATCTTTATCGACACTGGTGAAGTTTCTTCTGATGAATCACAGGTGATATTTCCTCTACCGATGACTAAGTCTAAGCGACTAGTGTGACAAGTGTCGAAGTGGAGACTATTGATTGCCTTGTCGAGTTACAAATACCATTTTCAACTACTCAGATAGTCGACGTGCTACCATGACTACTACAAAAACAGTCACGACTACTGCTTGGTGAACCAACAGGAGACTTTCTAGGACGATAGGTGGCAGCAGACTTACTGGGTAAAGCCATTGTTCTCAGAATTATGCGCAAGCTCATAACTACATAAACAATAAAAGTTTACCCGGTAAGTCTGCTGCCACCTAGCGTTGGGAAGTCTCCAATTGTGTCGCTCTTGACTATTCCCAACAACTTCAATCCTTTTAGCACATTAATTTTACTTAATTAGGCCTGCGGCAAACAACTTGCCGCAATGTATATTAGGAGTTTAAAATAGTCGCAACTAGTGTCAAAGTCGTGACTACAATGTTTTTGACACTAGATGAGTAGTAAACTTCACTTGTTGCCCACCATGCCTACTGATGACATCTTATATTGTTCTGAAATGAACTAACAGGTCTTTCACTTTGATGCGGAACTGGTTAGCACACGTTACGCTTCTCACATTGACGCTTTTCTGCAGATCCTTGTAACTGAAATTAGAAGAAGATACAACCTTATGAGCATGGTCAAATAGTCAATGCTTGAGTAGGATCAAATAATCAATGCTCGAGTATGATCAAATAATAAATACTTGAGTATGATCAAATAATCAATGCTTGAGTATGATCAAATAATCAATGCTTTAGTATGATCAAATAATCAATGCTTGAGTACATGTATGATCAAATAATCAATGCAGCCCTCATTATTATAAATTGCAAAATTATAGCATTAATCAAACCATTCGGGTGATCATTGTACAATGTATTTAAACAAAATTGATTGTTAGCTCTTGGGATTTAGAGAGTTTTCTTTCTAACCCCCCCCCCCCTTAGGTGTAAAAAACAAAGGTTAACATTCAAGGGGGGATTGACTTGGAAGTCTCTCGAACTCCAGATCACCACTGATTATCGGGGACATCTCAAAAGGATATCGGGTTAGCCTTGCTAAGCCTTGCTACGGCAGTCAAATTGTCACTCCGAAAAAACGCCACTGTAAAAACCCACCCGTATACATTGTACACTGCGTAAAATTAACCACATCGCACGACATGACGCCCCCGTACACGGCCTCCGCATGCGGTTAGTGATACGAGTGCGGATGACTTGTGCACAGTAGTCGTACGACGAGTGTTCAGCAATGTGACAGTGTATACGGGTGGGTCGTGCGGTGTGATTACACACTACGCACAGTGTATACGGGTGGGTTTAGACCGTCGTCTTTTTCGGAGTAAATAATGCCACAGCCTTGATATTTGTAGTATTCATTTTGGTTTTTACCCATATACACCGATGTGGTCTTAGCACTATATACTCAACACTTACCAGAGTAAAAACCAAACTGAATATTCGTAACCCAGTGCAATTTTAATATCATTTGCAGTTCCGGCTGCTAAAATTTAGGATTCAAACTGCCTCAGCTACTGGGCAAACTCGGTGGTCTAGTTTAGCATGAAATTGCTCTAGACTTGCAAAGGTTGTGGATTCGAATCCCACCCGAGTAATTTGCCTGTGATTTTTGTTTTCACAGAACTCGGGTAAGTACTGAGTTTACAGTGCTTATATAACACACATCGGTGTATAATATGGGTAAAAACCAATTATGTGATTCATACCGTACGTACCTGACAGATATGGGCAGTGTTCAAGTATCCTTTTGCCCCTATTAGTATTAGACTTGAACCTCGGCCTGGTGGTTTTCCTCACACCAAAGTCACTCTTCCAACTCTAAATTGTACTTGTAGGCCTACATGATAAAATAAACCAATGAAAGTTGATACAAGTAAGAATGTTGATGAATGCCAGTCCTCTTCTACAGAAAAATGTTGGAATCCTTATTCCACAAGCAAAAGGTGTTCTTCTATCTAGCAAAGTCCCCCCCCACCCCAACACCCAACCCATATAGCCCCTGCTTGATAAGTTGATGCAGGTGTGCATGTATCATCATTCATTCATTCATGGCTAATATTTAAATGTATGTGTAACAGGTTTGAGTGCGGCTAGCGCACTCTGTGCTGAAACATAATAAATTTTACAAGGGACACGCTGTTTAAGTGGTGTTGTAAAATATAAAGGAAGGTTTATTCAAATCCCGACTACTATAAGGGAGAGGCGACTTTAAAACGCTGTATTTAAACAATGTGAATGAGATACTAATAAAATCTCAGAAACAAAAAGAGAGAAGTAAACCCGGGGGGTCTCGACAATATTATAAATGCAACGAAAATAACAATGAAACTTTATACAATGGAAATATAAAACAAAAATAAATGAATGGCCTATCTGTTGGTGGTGGACTTGGACGGACGATAACTCAAATTGGAGATTCCGGTGTAACAATGAAAAAGTTCTTCCAGCAGAGTTGAAGATATTGGGGCTGTGAAGATTATGATGACAAGCTTGAAGACTTCAGAAACAGGTCCTTGTCCTTGATCAGGGGACAGGATTACTGTTTCTGGTACGACTGGTTATGACGAAAATGCAGTGAAGATAAATAGGCTACAGTTGATGACACGCTGTCCTGCTGGCTCTCTTGATTTGGATTCGGCCTAGAGCAGGACAGGGGATGAATATACAATTATTGTGGTAATAAAGCTGGGCTGGCGCAATCCAACGTAGATGTCCGACAGAGGCAAAGTGTAAATATTGAAGGAACTTGGAGGGTTAATTCTAACACTATCCGTCCTCTGTCGGTGTCCAGTGGCCAAGTTTAAAATTAATACTATGCCATTCACAAATATAAACTACACTAAAATTAAATACCTAATAATAAATCTTATAATCCTTTAACAGAAATCACTAATCTTGGAAGTAAATTAAGTGTGAAACAATAACAGCTGTGTGAGACTGTTACACTAGCCAGTGCAGTATGGGTGCTAAAAGGTCACACTATTCCCCAGACCAGTGCATGCCTGAGGCAAAATGATGGACAGGGTATTTAAAAGCCAATTAAGGGAAACTACACCCCTTGCATAGTGTGTGGTATAAGACATTTCATGGAACAATGACTCATTGGTGCCATGAAACCAGGATGTTTACAATAAACAATGAAAAACCGTGGGAATTGGTTTTGACTACAATGAATTATATACAATGATAAACTTAAAAGAAGTAAAAAATAAAAGTAAATGCAAAACATTAAAAACCAAACGAGAAGTTAAAAAGCAAAGATATATGTATGAAACCATAGAGCAAAACTATGATAAAAATGATTACTGACTGAACAGTATAGTTTCAGTAAATAAAAGAAAGATAGATGCATAAAACTAAAACCAAAGAAACTTCAAAACTGAAACTAGTCTTTGTCTGTTGCCAAACTCATATCAAAAAGGTCTATTAGAAATAAGTTGTTTTAATAATCAACAGGTGTAATCAAATAAATCAACCACTGAATAAAACAGACTCTAGTTAAAGTATCTGGTCTTGAACAAAGTAGACAATGAAATTAAACCATGAAACAAATAAGTACTGAATAATGCAGAAACTAAATCAACATTAAATAAATCAAGTTCAAAGCAAAATAATACTGAGACAAAATGTAATCTGGCAATTCACATTTTGTAAGCATAAAAAGTCAAAAGAGCATGGAAAACAACAAGTCAACAATTATCAATTCAAAATAAGAGCTTGTAAAAAGGAACTTCTTTTCTAGAACTTCAATCATCAAAATCTGAAACACTATCCTTACACAATAGAAAGTAGCAGCGATTGTTAAAACTAAGTGTTAAGCGACACGCCGATCTTTACTTTAACTTTTAAACCTAACTAGGTTCACAAGAAAGATAAAAGTAAAATCAAACTCACCTAGAGCAGGACAGGGGATGAACATAAAATTATTGTGGTGATAAAGCTGGGCTGGCGCAATCCAACGTAGATGTCCGACAGAGGCAAAGTGTAATTATTGAAGAAACTTGGAGGGTTAATTCTAACACTATCCGTCCTCTGTCGGTGTCCAGTGGCCAAGTGTCAAACCACTTTCTTGGGTTTGGTCACTGACCCCTAGACATCCCTTCCTCAATAGCCCTGATTGGTTGCAAATCCTGCTACCAATCACCCACTCATCACACACCACCAGGCAACCACCCACCCCTAGACTCGCCCTAGTCCGAGCAGGACATAGGTAAACTAGGGGTAACAAAAAAAGGGGCTGCAATATCATCCCATTACATATGTAACCATGTAACCTTTTTTAAGTTGCCAAGAAATGTGTTTCCCTTCAGAAAACTCAAATTAATTACTAAATACCTGGAACATCAGTCAGAAGTAAACAATATGAAATATTATTATTTAAAAAGTAGACCTACATTACAACAAAACATTTCTTGAAAAAAGGGAACAAAGTGAAATATTATTCATAAGTAACAACAGGGTTCAATGTAATGTTTATATTAAAAAAATCGGTTCAGCTTAAACGAAACCGCAATATTTATAACTAATATCACTATCCAGCTCTCGGCCTGGGGATTATATTTAAATATTTATGAACAACTTTCGTTTTTAATCAGCAGACAAGGAATTTGATGTCTGCCAACGAAAAATAAAACCATAAACAAGTTAAGAAGACAGGCCCTACTTTCACAAATATTATCCTGTCAAATAATTCCCGAATGTAGCTTGGCTTCATCAGTAAATGTTGAGAATAAAACCAAAAGACAATTTTCACGAACTAGATGCAGCACTAAGTTACCGGCCACACGTACTTGTATCCGTCATTTTTAACGCGAAGTAAATTACCATAAAAAAATTACATTTTATATCAAAACTTACCTTAATATCATTGATGCAAATTGTTTGCCTTCTCATGGGTGGTATACCAGGTGAAGACTGTTGTTATTGATAGTAAAACGCCCTCAAAAGAGACAAATTTGTCAATTTTATAGAACGGTAACCGAGGATTTTAATGGCTGCCGCAAGAAAAAGTTTTATCATCACGAATCTGACGTCATGAAGCCCTTTAGGCTCTTGAAAAAATTCTCGCCACAAATATGCAAACTATGCGACAAAGTATGCGACAAGGTATGCGATAAAATGTGCGACATCGCAAATATCTGCAAAGATATTTGCAATGATATTTGCGACATCGCAAATATTTGCAAAGATATTTGCGACATCGCAAATATTTGCAAAGATATTTGCAAAGATATTTGCGACATCGCAAATGTTTGCAAAGATATTTGCGATGTGCGATGTCCCTTCAGAGCCACCATATAAATCTGAAGGGGGCTTAACAAATTTGTGGAGTATTTTCATTTTAAAATGGAAACTATCCGCACGGCAATTCAACTGATTCGGCCACATTGTTATATGGCCTCTATAGATCTTAAGGATGCTTACTTTGCAGTGCCTATAGCTACGGACGCCCATTAGTGCCACGTTGCGTTTCTCTTTAGCGTTGTAGTGTTTCTCTTTCATGTGGTAGTGTTTCCCTTTCACCTGGTTGCCGCCCCCCGGTTATTAACCGGCGGCCGCCACTTAATTAACTGGCGACCGCCACTTAATAACCGGCGGCCGCCAGTTAAGTAAGTAACGTTAACTTCTTGTTCTTGTTGCGGTTCTTGTTTAAACCTGTCACAAAACGCCAACAGGAAAACGTATCGACAATCAGATAATCTTAACTCCCAACTTTTATTCAACTTCTCAAAAACACGGGCACTCGGGAAAGCATCAGCTTCAGAACGCCTCAGCAATATTCAATACACGCTAGCAAAAGGGCGCCAAAACAACAAACCGCATCCGGTCAGCGCACCTGAATATCTTTAATCATATTGTTATACAACAGTCAATGCACCTCATTATTGTCCAATCACAGCACAGTTCACACGTGGCTGGTTTATACACGCTGTAGTTGTCGTCAGATAAATTTCATAACAAAATTCCCCAGCAAAGGCGAGCATCTTCGGGAAAAACTAGCATTTCAAAAAGATTAAAAAGAAGATGTCCAACTTCTGGCACTACAAAAAAGGTAGTTATTAAGTGGCGGCTGCCAGTTAATAAGTGGCGGCCGCCAGTTAAATAAGTGGCGGCCGCCGGTTATTAAGTTTCGGCCGCCAGTTAATTAAGTGGCGGCAACCAGGTGAAAGAGAAACACTACAACGTTTAAGAGAAACGCAACGTGGCACTAATGGGCTTCCGTATATAGCCACTGAGCATAGGAAGTTTTTGCGTTTCACTTGGCGCAATGAGATATACGAGTTTACCTGTCTACCATTTGGTTTAGCTAGTGCCCACGTGTGTTTACGAAAGTAATGAAACCACTGGTTGCCTCATTGAGGTTAACGGATCATGAATCGTGTGACTATATTGACGATTCCCTTCTTATTGTAAGAACGTTTCAGGAATGCTGTTGCAATGTTCAAGTCCGAACCATTCTCACCAATGGTTTAGGGTTTACAATAAATGACAAAAGGTCAATTCTTACACAGTTTCCGACAATTCGAGACGTTGCCAGGATAATCGGTCTATTGGTTTCGTGTGAACTAGCGGTACCGTATGGGCCATTGTTTAGAAGAACAATAGGAAACCAAAAGAACCTGGCATTATCAGAACATAATGACGATTTGGAAGCAAAAATGAACATTACCAAAGAAGGTATTTGTGATTTAAATTGGTCGATAAATGAACTGCCAATTACTTTTGCTCCCATGCATAGACATGAGCCTAATTACGTAATAGAAACTGATGCTTCCAGCTTGGGCTGGGGTGCACATTTCAACGGTCGCACAACAGGCGGCAGATGGTCAAAATGTGAAGCCACTCATCATATCAATTGGCTTGAGTTAAAGGTATTGCTCATTAGCATTGCAATCATTCTTCTCAGAAGAAAACGGTGTTTCACTCCACCTTAAATCTGACATCACGGTGGTTGCTTTCCTAAAACACTTTGGTGGATCGGGATCCGAACTGCTACATTCCTTAGCTATGGAGATTTGGCTATGGTGCATGGCACGAAAAATTTGGCACCTCCCTGGTGTGCAAAACATTCTGGCAGACACGGCATCCCGACAATTTCGGGATGATCTTGAGTGGAAACTTAACCCCACAATTTTTTCAAAGATCATAACAGTTTTCCCTAAGCCTGATGTGGATTTTTCGCATCTAGGTTGAACCGTCAATTGTTACCGTATGTTTCATGACGAGCTGACCCAGCCTCTGTTCACACAGACGCATTCACAAAAGCCCTTTTCACACTGCAGGTAATTCCCGGGAAATTCCCTGGAAATGTTAGTCGATCTGTTCACACTACAAAACATTTCCCGGGAAATAACATTTTCCCGGTAAATAATTTACCCAGTTAAGGGGTAGGGTTAAAGGAGTTAACCCCGGGGAAAAACGTTTTTCCCGGGAAAAGCAGCTAGTGAGAACGAAAGCGGGTTTAACTTACCCCACCTTTTGCTTCCACTGTGTTGAGACGTCATTAATCTCGAAAGGTCACAGACGTCAAAAATAGCGCGCCAAATAATTCGCGTGGTAACAATAGCCCTTTTTTGTTTTCTCCTTCTGAAAGTGTTTACGTTTAGGTACGAAAATAAAAGTGAATTACATCTGTAATTTACAAATAAATATATGAATTAAAAAAATTGACCACGTGAATGGAATAGGAATAGAATAAATAGTTGGCGTGAACAAGCTTCCTTCTCGTACACACGCTATGTGTGTATGGTATTTTGTATTTACATGTACTTGGCCGTTGGTGGACTTTTGTTGTACAGAGTCAGATTTGAGTTCTTAGATCGACATTGCTATCTACCACCTGACAGTAAATATTTTAGTTCAATCTGTTGCTCAATTTCTTACGATGGGTAGAAGTGACCGATGGAGTGATGATAACACTTTGAAACTAGTTGCATTTTTGGCCGACGATGCAGTCCAAAAACAGCTAGATGGGATAGGCCTACAAGAAACGGGAAAGTTTTCTCAAAATTGACTGACTGCCTGCGTGAAGCTGGATATGAACGGACCCCTGCCTATTGCAGAAAAAACTGAAAACCTCGGGGAAAAAAGACTATAGGTCGGTAGGATAATAGTTTTGATTTTCAAGGCCTTAATATTTTCTATTGCATAAGTGTTCTCCTGCAAAAATATTTTTTTTTTAGAAGAAACATACACATTTTAAAGTCTTTATGAAGCCATGAAACAAATGCTAGCCATATAGGGTTAAAGCCTATTCCGTGTTCTTTCTTTGCACGATGGGAAAACAGCACTATTGATGTTGGAAGGGAAGAATGCTTCTTTTTCTTTCTAATGCTATTGTCAGATTGTGCAAAATCGACCATGCGGTATTTTTTTCTATAAAACCTTTAATTATCTTGGCCCTAACATCATGGACATTATTATGCAATCCTTCGAAAACGCCATTCAGAAAATTTCTAGGCCTTACCCCAGGGTTGATTCCCTTAACCCTGCCCCTGAGCAGGGTTAATTATTTCCTGGAAAAACGTCATTTCCCGGGAAATTCCCGGGAGTGTTTTTGTAGTGTGAACAGATCAACCAAAAGTTCCCGGGAATTTCCCGGGAAATAGCTATAGTGTGAACAGACAAAAATTGAGATGAACGCCAACACAAAACCTCTGGGTAAAACACGGACACAAAAGTCCATTCAATTACAGTTCTCAAAAGAAAAAAAAGCTGTCGCAGAGTAGAAAGCTCCCTTTCGCTTTTTGAAACCCGTCAAAATGAAACCCGTCAATCGCACGACAAATTCCATCCGATTGTTATACCGCATGTCTTTAAAACACTGTCACAACAATTATCTTCCCCTGACAAGCCGTCAGCGACGTCTTCCCCGAACTGCAAGACTTCTTCTCCGCCGTTATCACACAATATATTGGTATAACAACACGCAAATACACAATTAATGTGCAGCCATTTTGGGTCGCATGTGGCAAGGATTTTGCAGCCGGCCACGTGGCATTGTGGGAACGGACTTCCGTTCACAAACATTGTAACTTCCGCATGGGCTGACCTGTTTACCACATTACCTGGGGTTTGATCGTAAGTGTGAAACGACCGTGCATATTCCAGGGAAATAGTACTCCCGGGAGTTACCAAATTGGGATAGTGAGAACGGTTGCTGGGGTGGCGGTGGGGTTAAAAACTTCCGGGATTTTCCCGGGAGTTTATTTCCCGGGAAATGGTTCTGTAGTGTGAAAAGGGCTTTAGACTAGTCATGACCTTTTTTTTAAAATGCATTTCCGCCATAGAGCGTTTACAAATCGAAGGCTCAGGCTCAGGCTTGGGCTTCGACTGATGCAGCCATTTTAAAGCCGGAGGCTCCGGATCGGGCTTCGAATTTGAGGCTTCAATTTTGGCTAAAAACAGCGCCAGGCAAAGCCTCCTCAAGAGGTAGCTTCGCCAGGCTTCATGACGTCAGATTCGTGATGATAATACTTTTTCTTGCGGCAGCCATTAAAATCCTCGGTTACCGTTCAAACAAATTTGACAAATTTGGCTCTTTTGAGGGCGTTTTACTAATAATAACCACAGTCTTCACCTGATATATCACCAATTTGCATCAATGATATCAAGGTAAGTTTTGATATAAAATGTAATTTGTTATGATAATTTACAAGTACGCGTGGCCGATAAACTTAGTGTTGCATCTAATTCGTGAAAATTGTCTTTTGGTTTTATTCTCAACATTTACTGATGAAGATCTACATTCGGGAATTATTTGACTAGATAATATTTGTGAAAGTAGGGCCTGTCTTCTAAACTTGTTAATGGTTTTGTTTTTCGTTGGCAGACATCACATTCCTTGTCTGCTGATTAAAAATTAAGCTGAACCGATTTTTTTTATAAACATTACATTGAACACTGTTGTTACTTTAGCCCCACTTGTGTGGCCAAGGATAGAAGGATTCAGCCATCCTTGGCCACCCAACCCACAAATGGGGCTATATATTGTGATTTATGAATAATATTTCGCTTTGTTCCCTTTTTTCGGAGTGACAATTTGACTGCCTTAGCAAGGCTTGGCAAGGCTAACCCGACATCCTTTTGAAATGTTTCCGATAATCAGTGGTGATCTGGAGTTCGAGAGACTTACAATTCAATCCCCTTTGAATGTTAACCTTTGTTTTTTATATCTAAGGGGGAGGTGTAAGAGAAAGAAAACTCTCCAAACCAACATTAAATCCCAAGAGCTAAAAATCAATTTTGTTTAAATACATTGTACAATGGTCACCCAAATGGTTTGATTAATGCCATAATTTTGAAATTTATAATGTTGAGGGCTGCATTGATTATTTGATCATACATGTACTCAAGCATTTGATCACACTCATAAGATTGTATCTTCTTCTCATTTCAGTTACAAGGATCTGCAGAAAAGCTTCAATGTGAGAAGCGTAACATGTGCTAGCTAGTTCCGCATCAAAGCGAAAGACCTGTTAGTTCATTTCAGAACAATATAATACGTCATCAGAAGGCCTGGGCAACAAGTGAAGTTTACTACTCATCTAGTGTCAAAACGTTGTAGTCACGACTTTGACACAAGTTGCGACTATTTTAAACTCCTAAGATACATTGCGGCAAGTTGTTTGCCGCAGGCCCAATCAAGTAAAAGGATTGAAGTTGTTGGGAATAGTCAAGAGCGACACAATGGGAGACTTTCCAACGCTAGGTGGCAGCAGACTTACCGGGTAAACTTTCATAGACCTTTTCGCAAATACTGGGGCGCGCGCGTAAAGCTTGGAATTAGGTGCATTGTGGTCTAGCTGGTAGCAAAATTTGATTCATATCTATCCCAAAATGCACCTCATTCAACAGTCTGCGCTTGCGCATTGGTATTTGCGATAAGGTCTATTGTTTACGTAGTTATGAGCTTGCGCATAATTCTGAGAACAATGGCTTTACCCGGTAAGTCTGCTGCCACCTATCGTCCTATAAGTCTCCTTATAACCAAGCAATAGTCGTGACTGTTTTTGTAGTAGTCATGGTAGCACGTCGACTATCTGAGTAGTTGAAAAATGGTATTTGTAGCTCGACAAGGCAATCAATAGTCTCCACTTCGACACTTGTCACACTAGTCGCTCAGGCTTAGTCATCGGTAGAGGAAATATCACCTGTGATTCAGCAGAAGAAACTTCACCAGTGTCGATAAAGATATAAAGCTCAATTCTTACTCTGTAAAGTAACATAAAGCAAACTGATCTTGCAAATTTTTGCTAGCAACTATTCTACAGCTGAAAAATACAGTTAGAAAAATCTTGACAATTCCGAAATACTAACCTAACAGTTGACGAAATAATCATGTTTCTTGACTTTCAAGTGGAGATCATCATAATTGCAATGAATTTGAAGTTGTTAAGTAAGCTAACATTTTCCCAGCTTAATGGGAGAACACAAACAATTATTTATTAGCACCGTCTTTGTAATCTTAAAAAAGTTGTTTTAAAAAATCAATTGCTGTAAATTGATACTTCTTTTGTTTAAAAGTAACTCAATTTATGATAAAATAAAGTTTTCATTGTAGTGCAGTATAGCTTGTATGCAGTTTTTACTTGATAGTCAGAGTATGTTATTTTTTATTCTAAAATAATACTCTAGTTTTCAAATAAAAGAACTTACCTTTCGAAGTTTCCCTGCTTTCCAGTTTCAATGCAAGGCATGTTGTTGACATATATTTCAACAAAATAAAGCTATGTTTTCAGAACATTTTTGGTCCGTTTCGTTGTTGATGAAAACAACCATCATTTGTTGGCTTTCACTATAAAATAAGTCATTTTTAAATCAAAGGAAGCTAAAAAGTGGGCTGCTTTTATTATAACAAGTTATTGAGGTATTTTTACAATATTAAACCATCAGAAAGCGAATATGCGTTTGTTACAATACAAATGGTATGATTGTTTGTTTTGTGGTGGTGTTAATTTTTTTTAATTTTATTTTTACAATCATTAAATAAATGCCTCACACACAAAAAGCAGACGACGCACGTTTATTCTCGTGCATTATTATTTCCCCCATGATCCACCACGCGGGCCACATGAAGCCTAAAGGCCGAGTTATAGTCGGTCGCGCGATGGTCGGGCGTCGGAAATCTTGACGCGCGATCATAAAAAGACACGGTTTTTAGGCCTCAGTCTTAGGATTGCGCGTAAGAATTCCGTCGCGCGACCATCGCGCGACCGACTATAAACCGGCCTTTAGCCAGTGAAGCCGAAGTGTTCGAAACAATTTCGTCGCCATGTTGTTTATTATGAAGACTGAGCCTCACTGAGCCGGAGCCTGAAAATCCCATGCCTGAAGCCTCAAGCCTGAGCCTTCGATTCGTAAACGCTCATAATAAACAAAGTACTCACTAAGATTGAGCATGACGAGGCGATCGGTATACTGATCGCGCCTTTATGGCATACTCAATCATGGTTCCCGACAATGCTTAAACTACTTGTCAGAATTTCAACAAGATTTGCTTTCGCTTCCCTTCTCGAATAGACTTCATCCACTACGTGATCGTCTGAGGTTGATGGCATGTTCCTTATCAGGGAGGCGCTCCGACAGCAAGGTGTATCGGGACCAGCTTCCCAAATTATCATCGCATCATGGCGGTCTGGCACAAAGAAGTGCTACAAGTCTGCATTCGACAGATGGATTCAGTTCTGCACTCGAACGAAAACTCATCCGATTCGACCAACTTTGGTGAAAGTGTTGGATTTTTTGACTAAACAATTGTTGTCAGACAGCCAATACAGCAGTTTAAACATTACCAGAAGTGCCTTGTCGGCAGTGATCCCGACGCTTGAGGGCGTCACAGTGGGCTCTCAGGAAAGGGGTGTTCAATCTGAGACCACCAAAGGCTCGATACTCACATACATGGGATGTAACTGTGGTGCTGGACTATTTAAGAACTCTCGGTCCTAATGAGGGACTCTCTTTGAAAAAGCTTACCACGAAACTGGTAGTTCTTATTGCCCTTACATCGGGGCAACGTTTGTCAGACACTATCTTTTATGAACATTAATTCAGCCCAAGTTAGGGCAAATTATTTAAATTCACCATCGAGACACTTACCAAAAACAAGTAGAGTATACTCAGTCATTCTGCTTTTTCACAGAATATAAAAAAGTAATGTTTTATTTTGAAACCGACGATCAGCTTGTAATGTTTCACTGAATAAATGATGTGTCGGTAGGGATGTACGAGAACGTAAACGAAAGGACGTACGGAAACCTAAAAATTTCGTCCACGAGTGTGCAGTGGGCCGCATCTGATAAGCCTGTACGTGTCACATGGGTACCTAATTATTCCATTTGGCGTACGCCCAGTTCTGAATAATGAGCAATGAACAGTGCACTGGATAATATAATTCACTCGCAGAACTACGGTGGCCCACAACTGTCACGGCAAAACAAAAAGCGCCACGGCAAAACAAAAAGCGCCACGGCAAAACAAAAAGCGCCACGGCAAAACAAAAAGCGCCACGGCAAAACGAAAAGCGCCACGGCAAAACGCAAAGAGCTACGGCAAAACAAAAAGCATGCGGGTTAAAGGTGATTCATGGGATAGGTAATAAATGGTCAGCACGCGCAGTGTGCAGTTGATCTTTAGGCCCTCGTAATGTGTACACACGTTCAGGTCCCACAGTTCCAAGCCAACTCGGTACAAGTCAACTCGGTCCCAAGTCAACTCGGTCCCAGGTCAACTCGGTCCTTCGACCAACCTTAATGTGTTTTTTTTTTTCATTATTATTTTATTGTTAGGTCCGTTGTTTTTTTATATTGTTTTTTATGTGTAGGTAAACTGGAAGGTTTTGTTTATTATTATTATTTTTAACCAAACATTAATTTTCTCATAAATCATACATTGAACTCATTGTTTTTCAGTTGAAATTTATTCGCCCAACACAATTATTCAAAAGTGAAACAAACACACGTTGAATATAAAAACAAATGAGACGCTATTGAAGGTATCGAATATTAAACCCTGGAGATCGGTACACACTCATCTCGTTAATGTACAAAGTCAAAGGACATTTAGTTATTTGTTTTCCAAGTCAAAGAACTTTCCGTCAACCATACGGACCGAGTTGACTAGCGACCGAGTTGACTTGGGACCGAGTTGACTCATAAGCATAATTATAGCATGCACCGTTAAAGCCATTGGACACTTTCGGTAAACAGTATTGTCCAAAGGCCCACACACTTCGTGTATCACAACTTATATATAAAATAACAAACCTGCGAAAATTAAGGCTCAATCGGTCATCGGAGTCGGGAGAAAATAACGGGAAAACCCACCCTTGTTTCCGCACGTTTCGCCGTGTAATGACATGTGTTCAAATAAATCCGAAATTCTCGAAGACGAGAATTGATAATTGTTTTAATGTTTTCTCAAAAAGTAAAGCATTTCATGGAATAACATTTCAAGAGAAGTCTTTCACCATTATCTTCTATATGCCCGGTAAGTTATTTGTAAATATGTGAAAAAAAATTATGTTCCGAAAGTGTATATTGGCTGACGTTAAAGCCATTGGACACTTTCGGTAAAAAACAGTATTGTCTAAGGCCCACACTTCGTGTATCACAACTTAAAGATAAAATAACAAACCTGTGAAAATTTAGGCTCAATCGGTCATCGGAGTCGGGAGAAAATAACGGGAAAACCCACCCCTTCTTTCCGCACGTTTCGCACTGTCATGACATGTGTTAAAAATAAATCCGTAATTCTCGATATCGAGAATTAATATTGTTTTCATGTTTTCTCAAAAAGTAAAGCATTTCATGGAACAATATTTCTTGAGAAGCCTTCACCTTTACGTTCTGTAAACCCTGTAAGTTATTTGTAAATTTGTGAACTTTTATTTGTTTGTCTTTTCCGAAAGTGTCCAATGGCTTTAAAAACAAAAAGGAAGAAACGAAATAGAAAGGAAATGCCCTTCTGCAGTAACTGCGGGAATGAACTCGGGAGTGCAGACAATTTTTGTTCTTAATGTGGAAAAGGAGGTGGATAATTTAACAGATTTCAAGTGACGCAGTTAGTTTAGGCTTAAATTTAAATTTAAGTATTTTTTTATAATTATGTTATTTTGTTCTTTTTAATTTTATGTTGTATGCAAGTGAGCCTTTTTTTCGAGTTGATAACAATGATGTGTACATACTACTTACTAGTAGTACAATATAATAGTATACAAAAAAAGTTAAATTAGTTTAGAACAGAGTGTACTACGACTAGTACTAGCAGCTGGTTAGTACAAAAGTACTCTCCGTATTTTTAGCATATGTTTATGAACACTGACTGACCACCACAGCTAGCATGGTCCAAACTCCAAATGTCGTATTATGGAAACGTCTCATGACCAGTCACAAGGGCTAAAGCCCCAGAAACTGACACACTTGTCTGTACTGCCACTGGTGTACTGACATAAACCATGGAGGAAGGAATAGAAGGAGCTCGAACGACCCGCAAAACCGCTGAGTAACAAAAGAATACCCTGACAATGCCCCCGTCTGACCAGTGGAAAAAGATAGGACACCTCCTGTAGCGCACTATGAGCACTCAAAGGGGGGGGGGGGGGGGGGCTGGTCTATAACAAATCTGCTGTGAAGCTTCTACTGATGTTTGAACCTGGTTTATTTAGTCTCAAATCACCGTGAAAACTGTAACAAGATAAATAACAGAAAACAAATTACCATTTGATAAGTAACAATAAGAAGGTATGCATTCATCATAACATACTACTAAAGAACTGTATTTATAACGCACCTATCATTAGTCAGTTTGAAGTTAAGTTCCCTAATAGAAATAAACGTCCGCATTGGACCTACGGTTTCTGCAACCATCTGAATGACTTGACTTTTTCAATCATTTATAAACACACCGTGTATAGTCCTTAATCATCATACAAATATATAACATAATAATAACATAAAATAATCCTCACCGTTCACGCCTTAGACCAGCTGATTAACTTCCAGCATTCAACCCTGATCACTTAATGACTACTTCGACTCTATTTAGCCTAGACGAAATGAAATACAAATCTAGAATCATTTTTATGCAATGAAACAATGAAATGAACAGTAGCAAAATAAACATGCACATGTACTCTCAAACCCCTAGAAAATAGACACAAATTTCTGTATAAACAGTAACGAACTATAATGCAATTGATAATACAACAATATCCATGATATAGTAGGTATCAAATAAGAACCTTTTCTTACCCATAAACACGATACGAAAGGGGGCAAGTAGCCAAAACATTCATCCAAAACTAGCGGATAAGTTTATGTTTGTACAACCTTCAAGCATGACGAATAATAGAAACCCATGATTACGAGAGGGCGCTAGTCACCACTTAGACTTCCTTAAGTCAAGTGAATGCTTTAGCTAGTGCGCCAAGCCGCCAGTTACACTCCCACCAGTTACTAAAACTGATTTATGATTTACAAGAACTCGTATTGCTAAAGGCGAAATAAATCATAAGTAACTCTTTACAATAGGTGTTCAAACAACTAGGTCATAAAAAACAACTCAACAAAAGAATCAATTCCAAAATGTCACTGTCCAGAGGGGTACGATCTAAGTGCTTTCCAAAAGGAGTACTAGCTTCTGCACCGGACGTTCTAGGAAAGTTAGCTTAACTTCACGCTTCCCTTGTTGATTGAGCTTCCTTGTCCCAACTTGGACTTTGGCTTTCCTCACTAAGTTGTCCTTGTCTTTGGCAGCTACTACTACTACACCCATGGGCCATCTGTTCCGAGCCACCTCTGGTTCCAGTATGAGGACGATGTCTCCAACCTCAATGTTTCTTCTTGGCTTGGCCCAGCACTGTCTGCGATTTAAGTTCTGAAGATGCTCTTTTCGCCACCTACTCCAGAATTGTTCTGTAAGGTACTGCACTCTCCTCCATCTCTTCCGAAGGTACATGTCTTGTGGTACAAATTTACCCGGAGGTGGCAGTGGTAGTGGCAGTCCGTTGATGAAGGCATCAGTGGATAGATCATCAAGCAACTCCACGTGAACTGCTCTTGAGCATAGACAGGTGAACAGTAGGCCGTATCTCTTGAAGTTCTTGCGTCCTTGCTTGGTTATAAAGGGACCAAAACAGTCCATGCCGCAATATGAGAATGGTGGAGATGATTCCACACGATCCTCAGGTAGATCTGCCATCTTCTGTTCTTGAGTGGGTCGCCGATTTCTCCTGCAGATCACACATTTACGAATAAGACTCGATATTAGACCGCCACCGCAGATGATCCAAAACCCATTGGCTCTAAGTTCATTCAGAGTAATTCCACGTCCTTGATGATGAACTTTCTCATGGAAGTGAGCGGCGATCAGTCGAGAAATGTGACTGTCCTTTGGAAATATTACTGGGTGTTTGACGAAGAGAGGTAGTGAGGAATTCCTGAGGCGACCTCCCACGCGCAGAATTCCAGAGTCATCGGTGAAGGGATCAAGATCTTTACTAGGGGGTCTCTCCTTAAAGGCACCTGGAAATATATATTTTTTTTCTTTCAAACATAAGAGTATATGCTTACGAACAATAAAACAATTTTTTAGTAATTGTTTGTCACGATTTATATGTTTAAAATATATATAAAGTTGTTTGGGGGGCTGACTCCGCCTACCCCTTTTGTGACGTCAATAGAGGCAGACTTTGCCTGCATCGGTATAGTAAACACACGTGCAAAGTACATGTACGTCCAATTCGTGAGTTGGTACATTTCAAAAAAGTTTTTTTCTGCATTCAGCAGCAATACACTGGGTCGGCATTGCCGGAAAAAAACAAAAAAATCTTTTTTTGGAATGTACAAACTCACGACTTAGTCCGTACATGTACTTTGCAAGCGTATTTACTCTACGCATTGCAGGCAAAGTCTGCCTCGATTGACGTCACGAACAGCGCCCTCTCGGGTCGGGGTCTAATCTTAAATTTGTAAATAACATAAGAACTAATTTTTTAAAACCTTAGTTAACTGTTTATTCACATTCCACTCATCAAAACACATATATTAGTGACAAAAGCTTTATTTTGAAAAAAATACCACTTCCAGGTGACTTTAAACTCAAACTTCTGCACCAACTTAACCAGGAATAAGGCCGATTCCTTTCGTTCTTCGACACTGCTCATATTGCTATCTGTATCTCCTTTTGCTCTTCTACGAAGTCTAGCAATAGCTCGAACCAACACAGGCCAGCTGGAGAATTTGGACAGTAGTAGTAGTAGGAGAAATGGATCATTTGACTCCGCTGTGGCTGTGCTGAGTACTGTCGATTTCTTTATTTCTGGATCCTCAAGTGACAGTTCAGTTGTCATTTGTGTCAGGACCCGTGTACCAGGATGACTCCTGAAGAGCTGTTGCAGTGAGCCCTCTTGAAGCATGATCAGCAGGATTAGAACTAGACTCAATGTAGAACTACTGACCAACATCTGTACTCTCTCTGATCATTTGCACACGGTTGGCCACAAATGTATGGAAGCGTCGCGCTTCATTGTTGATGTATCCTAGGACTACCTGAGAATCAGTCCAGAAGATTTCTTCACCTTTTGTCAGGTGGAGCTCCTCCTTCAGAATTTGACTTATTTTCACCGATACAACAGCTGCAGTCAACTCCAGGTGGGGAATTGTTGTGATCTTGGTTGGAGCGACTCGCGACTTGCCCATCAGAAGTGTAGAGCATTCTCTGTCCTGATGATCCTGAATTCTGAGATAGGAACATTGGCCATAACCCAAAGTGCTGGCATCTGAGAAGTGGTGCAACTGAGTAGACTTAACCTCACTAAATTGACTCGGCTTTAGGCAGCGTGGAATTCGAATCGCTGCAATTTTTGGAAGGTCTGACATCCACTTCTCCCACCGTGGTCCTAACTCTGCAGGCAGAGGATCATCCCATCCACTCCCATTGCGACACATATGCTGCAGCCGCAATTTGTATGAGGACGAATGGAGCTAACAGTCCAAGAGGGTCGTAAACTGATGCAACTAACGACACAATTCCTCGACGAGTGAAAGTTGCCTCCTTGGTCTCAATCTTGAAGAAGAATTCATCATTCTCCACATCCCACTGTATCCCCAGTGTGGTGGACAGGGGAAGCTCATCCTTGTTAAGGTCTACTTCCTTAACTGATGCAGCACGTTCCTTTAGAGGGACCGATTCCAGTACTTCTCTACTATTGGGATGGAGATGAACTTATGTAGGTGAATGCCGCCTTTGCTACACAACTCTCTGGCTTCATCGATGAGTTGGATTGCCTCGTTGTTGGTCTCAGTACTGATCAGTCCATCATCTACGTAAAAGTGATGTCTGATAAACGGGGCTGCGGAGGGGAACTCTTTCTCGTACTTCTTAGACAAATACTTCAGACCATAGTTTGCGCAACCTGGTGAGGAAGTAGCTCCGAATAAGTGGACCTTCATCCTATACTCTGTCGGCTCTCGTGTGAGGTTCCCATCCTTCCACCAAAGAAATCGCAAGTAATCTCGGTCTTCGGGTCTGACGATGAATTGATGGAACATCCTTTCAATGTCGCAGAATATGGCTACCTGATGAATCCTAAATCGACTCAATACTCCCACCAAGGCATTCGTCAAGTCGGGGCCACTCAGTAGATGATCATTCAGGGATGTACCCCGGTGCTGACTTGAACAGTCGAACACAACTCGTATCTTGTTTGGCTTCTTTGGGTGGTAAACGCCGTGGTGGGAAATATACCACACTTCGCCCTCCTTCACATCAGACTGGGCTTCCTCTGCATCACCATCAGCGATGACATCCTGAACAAAGCTGACATAATCATCTTGATATTTCTTGTCTTTTTCGAACTTGCGCTTGAGATGGCTGAGACGGAGAGATGCCTGAGCTTTGTTAACCGGTAGACATGGACGAGAGCGGAATGGCAGGGGCATTTGCAGATGACCATCCTCAAGCTGCGTGATGGAAGACTCTAGGATGTGCAAAAATTGGAGATCTTCCTGTGAGACTTTGGCCCCTTTGTCGTCTTTCAAGCACTGACAAAATGCTCCTGAAAACAGCGGGGCTCTCTTTAGACATCACTCTATGGCACATGGTTGTAACTCTAGATCGGCCTCCCACCAAGATCGGTCTTCACGGCATAAGGCTGGTTATGTTGACCAGTCACAGTCTTTCTGGGTGTAAGGGCTTCTGGACAATTAAACCCTATCAGCATACCAATTTCACAGTCTTGCATAGGTGAAAGTTCTCCAGCAATCGGCTCAAGGTGAGACCACATCATGGCAGTTTGAGTAGTTGGAATGAGTGACCTTTCAGCAGGAATGAAGTCTCTGGTGTATACCATTGGGACGGCAATGACCTTGCTTGAATGCAGACCTCTAACTGTGATTTCTTTAAGGAGACTGCATTCTGATACTGTTGAACTCGCAGTCATTGTTGCCAATTTCAGCTGAACTGGTTGGCCTTTGATTCCAAGACTCTCTGCCCTAGAATTCAGAATAAAGGATGCGTCACTCTGTGTATCCAAAATGGCATAGGTGAGAACTTCACGAGCTGGATCCGAGGTAGCAGCTACCCACACTGGTACTATCATAGACGTACATGTTGTGCTATCTCCCTTGTTTGTGGCGCATGACACAGCAGAGACGTGTTTTTCATTCGTCTCCTTAGCGGGTATCTTACTTTATAGCGGTTTATCATAATGGAGAGCAGTCGTGTGAGATCGCTTGCA
The DNA here is from genome assembly GCF_032118995.1 of Asterias amurensis. Classification (NCBI taxonomy): domain Eukaryota; kingdom Metazoa; phylum Echinodermata; class Asteroidea; order Forcipulatida; family Asteriidae; genus Asterias; species Asterias amurensis. Next base: position 9,873,314 of record NC_092662.1, on the reverse strand, counting down.
CTTCGCACATGTGGATCGCCGCTTACAGTTTTTGGAGTAGTGACCCTTTCTCAAACATCCGAAGCAGAGACTATTTTCTTGAATGAACTTTGTCTTTTCCTCCATAGACTTGTCTCCGAACTTTGAGCACTTGTGGATGGAGTGAGCGCCATCACAAAATGTGCAGGGGGAGGAGGGTTGGCTTGGTTGTTAGATGCCTGAGATTGAGGAGTGGTTGAAGGAGATGGTGCGATTGGATTAGATGCTTGTGTTACCATAACTTGATGTTTTGGTTTGTCTTGTCGTGCTTCCTTCCTTTGACTCTCCTGAAACTTTAACCCAAATGGCGATGTGATCGGGTTACAGGCTACCTCAGCTTCTTCTGCTACAAAGTCACAGAAAACCTTGAAGGAAGGATACTCCTGCTTCTTCAGTGAAGTAGTCACCCGACGATTCCATCGGTTCCCGACCAATGCAGGTAGATTAATTGCCATTTTTCTATTCTCTTCACAGTCAGTCATCTAAGATGGATAAACCCTTGACATGTGGTACGGCATCATTGCAAGCTGAGAGGTGCCTTGGCATCATTATCTTCCACCTTTGGCCAGTGAGCAATTTTTTCCCTAAAGGCCCTCTGGATGAAGGGATCTCCATACCTAGTGTTCAACTTAGACCAAGCATCCTTATAGGCTGCTTCATCTGAGCGAAGAAAAGCACCTTGAATCATCTTAGCTGCGGCTCCGGAGGTGTACTTTCGGAGATAAAACAACTTATCTGCAGCTCCAATATTTTTGCGTGCGATCAGCGCTGTAAATGCATTCTTCCACTCAGGAAATTGCATGGGATCTCCACTGAATATGTTTGGCTTCGGTACAGGCAGTCTTCCAAGGGAGATACTTTCCTGGAAAGCTTGCAGCATTGTCGAAAGATTAACGGGTGGTGACGACGACGACGACGACGACGACGACGACGACGATAATTATTATTATTATTATTATTATTATTATTATTATTATTATTATTATTATTATTATTATTATTATTATTATTATTACTATTATCACCCGTTAATCTTTCGACAATGCTGCAATAATAATAATAATAATAACCGTCTTATTTTTGCAGGGGCAGTTGTAGTAGGGGAAAAGTTAGGGGTAAAGGTGTCTCAACAAGGGAACAGTACACCATGGTGGAAACGTCGGCTGGAGGGTCAGATTAAAGATTTGCGAAGAGATCTCTGTAGAATAGAACAAATGAATAAGGGTTTATTGAATAGTTCAGACTTAAGGAATACAATTATGACAAAGTACAACGTCAAACGTAAGGGTGTGAGTGTTGTAATAGAGGAGATCAAACAGAGGGTTAAGGCTAAGGCTGCAAAAGTGAAGAGGTATGACGACAGGGTTAGGCAATTTCACCAGAATAGATTATTTAACACCAATCAGCGTCAGTTATTTAAGGAATTGGATGGGAAGGCTGACAGCACGCAAGCGGGCCCGAGACCAACAGAGGCAAAAACTTTCTGGGGTGGTATTTGGGACAAACCAGTAAAACATAACCGACAAGCGGCATGGCTAACAGATGTGAAAGATGAATTGAGAGGGGTACAACAGCAAGAAGGGTTCCAGATTGACGTGGACAAGGTTAAGAGACAGATAAAGAAGGTGCCAAATTGGAAAGCCCCGGGTCTGGACCACGTGCATGGGTACTGGTTGAAGAACTTCCGTAGTTTGCATGAGCGAATGGCCCTACAATTGCAAGACTGTCTAGTACAGGGTAAGGTCCCATCTTGGATGACTGAGGCAAAAACGGTGCTGATTATGAAGGATGTCAAGAAAGGTAACATTGCCAGTAATTATAGACCAATCACGTGCTTACCTGTGATGTATAAACTCTTCACCAGTATGATTGCAGAAGACCTATACCGCCATATGAATGACCAACAGTTGTTTCCGGAGGAGCAGAAAGGCTGTAAGAAGCGGTCCAGAGGTACGAAGGATCAACTTATCATCGATAAGGCTGTACTGAAGGACTGCAGGAGCAGAAAGACTAATTTGGCAATGGCATGGATTGACTACAAGAAGGCGTATGACATGGTATCGCACACATGGATAATGGAATGTCTGGATATGGTTGGAGTGGCTGATGCAGTAAAACGTCTTTTAGGTGAGAGCATGAAGACGTGGCGAACAAATCTGACAGCCAACGATGATAATCTGGTCAAGGTATGCATAAGAAGAGGTATTTTCCAAGGGGACTCTCTGTCTCCGCTGCTGTTTGTTCTTGCACTGATGCCCCTGTCGATGATTCTAAGGAAGGTGAGTGCAGGTTATGTAATGAAGAAAGACGGATGCAAGATCAACCATCTGCTTTTTATGGACGATTTGAAGTTGTTTGCGAAGAATGAGGCCGAGATCGACTCTTTGGTGCAAACCGTCAGGATTTTCAGTGATGACATTGGGATGCAGTTCGGTCTGGAGAAATGTGCTTCAATGACCATGAAGAGGGGGAAGAGGGTACATTCCGATGGCATTGCTCTGCCTGATGGTGCACAGTTGAGGGCTTTGGGTGAGGAGGAGAGTTATCGGTATCTTGGTGTTCTTGAATCGGACCATGTCCTTCACGAGGAATCAAAGGTAAGGCTGAAGGCAGAATACATCAGGCGTGTAAAAAAATGTTTGAAGTCTAAACTAAACGGGGGGAACATGATTAAGGCGATTAACACATGGGCCGTGTCTTTGATGAGGTACAGTGCGGGTATTGTCGAGTGGACTAAGGAAGATCTAGATGTCACTGACAGGAGGACAAGAAAACTAATGACCATGCATGGCATGCTACACCCGCGGTCAAATGTTAGTAGACTCTATCTTCCGAGGTCAGAGGGCAGAAGGGGGTTGTTTAGCGTGGCGGACAGTGTTAACATCGAGCGCAGAAGCTTGAATTGTCATGTCAGGAGGACCGAGGAGAGCCTGTTGAAAGTTGGACAAAGGTACACGAGGGCAGACGAAGTTGGGCCGAAGGAATACAAGAGGGAAAGGAAGGAGGAAAGACATAAAGATTGGAGGAACAAACCACTTCATGGCCGGTTCTTGAGGTGTACTGAGGAAGTGGCCAGCAGCAAGTCATGGAATTGGTTAAAGAGTGGAGAACTAAAGAAGGAAACAGAGGGCTTGATTACTGCGGCGCAAGACCAGTCTCTAAGGACAAATGTAATGAAGGCAAGGATAGAGAAAGCAAACGTCTCTCCTATGTGTAGAATGTGCAATAAAGCAGAGGAGACTGTATTTCATATTGTTAGCGAATGCAGTAAGATGGCCCAAACGGAGTACAAAGGAAGACATTACAAGCTGGCCAAGGTGATTCACTGGGATCTGTGTAAGAAGTATGGTGTCAAAGTGCTTGCGAAATGGTACGAACATGTTCCGGAAAAAGTTGTAGAGACCGACCAGGTCAAGATCCTTTGGGACTTTAACATTCAGACCGATCATGTTATACCACATAGGCGTCCGGATGTTGTGCTATTAGATAAGACGAAGAAGATGTGTCATCTCATTGACATAGCTGTGCCAGGTGGTATAAGGGTAGCTTCGAAGGAGATGGAAAAGATCGAGAAGTACCAGGACCTGGCTAGGGAACTTCGTAAGATTTGGCAGGTAAAGGTAAAAGTAGTCCCCGTGGTGGTTGGAGCACTTGGCACCATTCCCAAAGCACTGGGGAAACATCTAGATGAAATAGGGACAAATGTGAGGGTAGATCTGTTACAGAAGGCAGCGCTTTTGGGAACGGCGAGGATCCTGAGAAAGACTCTTGAGATCTAAGGCTACGGGACGTAGCCCGACTCGAGGAGTTACCGACACAAAGGAAAATGACATCTTTCTTTTGCATGCTGTGATAAAATGAAATAATAATAATAATAAACATTTATATAGCGCCAAATCCATTAAAAATGCTCCCAGGCGCTTTACCACAACCAAAATTTTAACCACAAAAAAAATAAAAATAAATAAAGATAAAAACGATAAAACAATAAAGATACATGTACAAGTAAAAAGATGAATATAATCAATCAAACACATTGAGTAAAAGCCACCGAAATTGTTTGATCCAGTAAAAAACACAAACAATAATTATGATAACAACAATTATAAACAACCGCAACAATGATATGAAGCAGCAGGGCAGTAAGAACATAGAAAAATACTTTAAGTTAAAAATGCTTCCCTAAAAAGATGTGTCTTAAGCCCAGATTTAAAGCTACAGAGGGAGTTTTCCTCCCTGAGACAAACATTTAGCTGGTTCCACAGACGAGGTGCTATTGCAGAGAAAGCTCTGTCACCATAAGTACATAATCTCGTGTTCACAGGTTGCAATCTAGTTTTATCTGAGGATGATCGTGTGGTCCTACGTGAAGTTGAGTTAACCGTAAGCAATAGTTCACAAAGATAGCCTGGAGCTAGACTGTTTATACATTAATTTAAAAACTAGCAGACAAATTTTATAAATAACACGATACTTTACCGGAAGCCAGTGCAATTTCATGAGAACAGGGGTAATATGATCAAATTTTCTAGTACCTGTAAGAATTCTAGCTGCACAATTTTGGACACGTTGTAGAGGAGAAATCGTAGATTGAGGAAGACCTGCAAGCAGAGCATTACAATAATCAACCCTGGACATAACTAGAGATGTAATAACCTGTTCAGTAACCGAGTAAGTCAGATATTTTTTAAGTTTACTGATGTTATGTAGATGCCTTTGATGAATTGGGGGAGTTGAACCACCACTACTAGGAGTCTGGAGAGAGGTGCGAGTTGGGCTACTCTCTTCCTGACATGCTGGTGTTCCATGACTATCACCACTGGAGGTGTTTTGCTCTTCCTCTTCATCTTCATATACCTTATATCGGGCTGCAGCAATCTGCATCTCTTTCTCTGCCTTGATTTTTTCTAACTTATGCTCCTCTTCTCTTACCTTTCTTTCAAATTCTGCCTGAATTTGTACCAGTTTATCATGTTGGGCCTGAATTTCTTGACCTGTTCAAATTGTGCCCTTTTTGCAGCTAGCTCAGCAGCTGCCTCAGTTTTACATGACGAAGCATGTGATGCTTTGGAAACACATGACGAGACATGAGACTCCGTGATGCTTCCAAACACAGATAGATATTTTTTCTTGTCTAAACTAGCACGAACATTGAACAAGGCGACTTCTGTATTGAAGTACTGTTCCTGGACTTCTCCGAGTCGTTTCTTGATCAGTAATTCAATGTCCTCGGAAATCTGAGAGGCGCAATCTACTTGACGAAGAATTTGCGGATTTAGTGCTCTCAGGTTTCGTAGTTCTTCATAAATCATTCATTACGAAGTGAAGGCGATTGTGGATCTTACGTAGTTGATCTTCGAGTTCTTCTTCTGACAAAAGGTTCTTAAGGGCGTCTCTGACTAACCGTGCTTCGACCTTCCATCTTGAGTATGCGTTGTTGAACCTTCGTTCTTTGTCTTGTATGGCTTGCTCAAGATGTACTTGGGCCTTCTCTGTCTTCTTTCTCTCTCGTTCACTGCGGCGTGGACCTTGATCCATAGCAGCAGCGATTTCCTTTTCTTGGTCTTCAGTTGACATGACTTGAGAAAATTATGCAAAACCTTTTGTTGCTTTAAGGCTCAAATGGAGAAACACACTGTCATGTGATGTGGGAAATTAATATTCAAAAAGGCAAGAACTGCTAAATTAACTATAGCTTAAACTGATTGATAGAAGTATGTTTACAACAACACAATACAAATCAGTCACTCATTTCAAGTCCTTGTGGAACTTTACTGCATCAAGTCCGTATAGTACATTGTAGACCAATATTGTTCTTGAGATCAAGACGGTAGAGTTTATACTAGCATCAGAACTTTGGCTTGGACATCCGAGTTGATAACAGCAAAGATCAGAGCACAGGGGTATTAAAGCAGCTCCAAGTACATGTAGCACATCATGGCCAACAGCATGGAGAAACATCAAACACAAGGTGAGGCAGGGTAGAATTGTAGTACATTCACATGAAGGCACCCGTTTTCACTGTAGCGCACTATGAGCACTCAAAGGGGGGGGGGGGGGGGTGGTGGTCTATAACACATCTGCTGTGAAGCTTCTACTGATGTTTGAACCTGGTTTATTTAGTCTCAAATCACCGTGAAAATTGTAACAAGATAAATAACAGAAAACAAATTACCATTTGATAAGTAACAACAAGAAGGTATGCATTCATCATAACATACTACTAAAGAACTGTATTTATAACGCACCTAGCATTAGTCAGTTTGAAGTTAAGTTCCCTAATAGAAATAAACGTCCGCATTGAACCTACGGTTTCTGCAACCATCTTAATGACTTGACCTTTTCAATCATTTATAAACACACCGTGTATATAGTCCTTAATCATCATACAAATATAGACCAGCTGATAAACTTCCAGCATTCAACCCTGATCACTTAATGACTACTTCGACTCTATTTAGCCTAGACGAAATGAAATACAAATCTAGAATCATTTTTATGCAATGAAACAATGAAATGAACAGTAGCAAAATAAACATGCACATGTACTCTCAAACCCCTAGAAAATAGACACAAATTTCTGTATAAACAGTAACGAACTATAATGCAATTGATAAAACAACAATATCCATGATATAGTAGGTATCAAATAAGAACCTTTTCTTACCCATAAACACGATACGAAAGGGGGCAAGTAGCCAAAACATTCATCCAAAACTAGCGGATAAGTGTATGTTTTTACAACCTTCAAGCATGACGAATAATATAAACCCATGATTACGACAGGGCGCTAGTCACCACTTAGACTTCCTTAAGTCAAGTGAATGCTTTAGCTAGTGCGCCAGGCCGCCAGTTACACGAGGGTGGTTGGTATTAAATTGTGTTTTTCGATTTGGTGAGCACAAGTGTACACAAATTTTATCACGTCTCAAAAAAGTTGTTTTTCTGTTTTATATCCATACGACATAAGACACCATGGTTGAGTGAAGAACCAAGTGCGCACGCGCAAACTCACAAACGCCAGGTCGCCCATTGTCTGTATAAGGTATGTCGGTGATTACGAGGTGTTGTTAAACGACCGCGGTACCGCAGGTTCGACTTTTGAAGTCCCTTCGTTCGAGCTCCTATATTTCTTCCTCCATGCATAAACCAACACGATTTCTGACAACACATTTCGTGGGCCTAAAGATCAACTGCACACTGCGCGTGCTGACCATTTATATCCTATCCCTGAATCACCGCGACTCTTTTCGACCTTTAACCCGCATGCTTTTTGTTTTGCCGTGGCTCTTTGCATTTTGCCGTTGGGTAGCGCTTTCCGTTTTGCCGTGGCTCTTTTCGTTTTGCCGTGGCGCTTTTTGTTATGCCGTGGCGCTTTTTGTTTTGCCGTGGCGCTTTTTGTTTTGCCGTGGCGCTTTTTGTTTTGCCATGGTGCTTTTTGTTTTGCCGTGGTGTTTTTGTTTTGCCGTGGTGCTTTTTGTTTTGCCGTGGCGTTTTTTGTTTTGCCGTGACAGTTGTGGGCCACCGTACAGAACTATACATACCGCCCATCTGGGTAAATTGGGGGGGGGGGGGGGCTGCACTATGTGGTTTTCTTTCTAAATAATAGCCTAATCCCGGTGGTATAGACGCGTTTACAAATGGCGGAAATATTGTTTCCCCCTCTTTAGCCATGTGTCTTCGTTTCGTGTATGTGACCTCTTAATAGTGACCATTGTTTTGTTTTCTCGGGGAAGTAATGCTTAAATTTTAAATTCAAATATTCAATTTCTAGGAGATTTTACATCCGAGTTTTGTATCTAAAACAGCCCTTGACTTCCCTGAGAAAATCGGAATGTGCATTCAGCTCCTTAGACACTTGAGTGGGGGTTGGGTGTATGTGGGGTGTACATTTACTCGAGGGACACACATTAATTAATTAATGTAATCAATAAATTAACACAAAACTAAACAATTCAATCGAAGCATAAGAGATGGGGGGGGGGGGGTCTACAGAATTCTACCCTAAATAGTTAAAGCGTATTTCACACGTTTGGTAATTTGTCAAAGACCAATCTTCTCACTTGGTGTATCCCAACATATATGCATAAAAATAACAAGTCTGTGTGAAAATTTGGACTCAATTATTGGTCATTGATGGCAAGAAAAAGCTGAAAGAAAAAACATCCTTGTTGTACAATAGTGTGCTTTCAGATAGAAAAGGCTTCTGGTCAGAAGTCTTTTAAAATTTTAGTAAGAATTAACCTCTTTCTCAAAAACCGTGTTACTTCAGAGGGAGTCGTTTCTCGCAATGTTTTATACTAATAGCTATCCGTTGCTCGTTACCAAGTAAATTTGTATGCTAATTTATATTTTGATTGTTTACTAAACGTGAACAGTGTCTTTAATAAGCTCACCAACAATAAATAATAAATAATTAAAATAGCGCGAAATGGACCAAAATGGCTTAAAATTGCCCCCCCCCCCCCCTTTTAGCATTGCAGGCGATCGGCGGCACTATTTTTCATAAACTCCCGGGGAAAATCCCTGGAGTTTTTAACCCTACAGCAACCGTTCTCACTATCCCATTTTATATAGGGTGCGTTCGTTTAGCTCCCCTGGGTCGACCCCGGTGTGTGGCAGTTTTTTTTTTCCAGGACGAACGTGGGTAATTATCTGCACACGTTTTTCCTGGGGAAAAAAACACCACACGACGGGGTCGACCCAGGGAAGCTAAACGAACGCACCCATAGGTAACTTCCTGGAGTACTAATTCAAAGGAATATGCACGGCCGTTTCACACTAACGATCAAACCCAAGGAAATACTTATGGTATGTGTGAAAAGGGCTTTTCTTCTTAGTTTAAAAAGATCGACCAAAGGTTCCCCGGGAATAACTATAGTGCGAAAAAGTGCATGAGATTCCACACTTCACTCAATTCAATTCAATTTGTGCTGCTGGTGCAAGAGTATCGGGTGACCAATCAAACTGGTTGACAGCAGGGACAATATAGTATGGCCATGACATCAACAAGTGAGTTGTTAGATGACTAGTCTTGGCCCAAGACGATGGTGCTTGATTCTGGATAGTGTACTACGCGCGATTGAATCGCCAAAGCGCGCCCGCCACGGTATGATTTAGTTACGTGGACGGCTCGAAATCTAGACTACACTCTGCAAGCTACCATCTAGCTTGCAGAGTGTAGTCTAGATTTCGAGCCGTCCACGTAACTAAATCATACCGTGGCGGGCGCGCTTTGGCGATTCAACCGCGCGTAGTACACTATCCAGAATCAAGCACCATCGTCTTGGGCCAAGACTATTAGATGACGGGCCCGAAGGGTATTTGTGTGCGTGAAGGTGACGTCTATACAACCTACACCGACATACCGCCCCCCGCAAGCGTATTTTTTTTCCTAGGACGAACGTGGGCAGTTTACATAAATGGGCGTAGTTCTCAAGGGCACGACATTGCGGTTGAGTCAGAGAATGGTACACAAAAACACCACGCGCCGCCGAACACGGGCGACACAGTTTTAGTAGTGCTGCACATTCTGAGAATCCTCTGCTGGGCCGGCTGGAAAAACTATCCTTCCTCCTTCGAGTAACGGGCTGTGTGCAGCTACCACATTTCTATTTGGCACTACCATCACGTTAAACAATATCAGTCACTTTTTATTATGTTATAGTAACTGTCCCACACTGAACAAGGTGAAACTGTTGATCAAGTGGGCTTCAACTTGGACTTGGACTGCAACCGGAGACAATACCGTGTCAAAGGAAAGAGGCCACACGCGTAGTACTAGGCGGACAGACGGCAACAGCCATACCACGTATGTACTGTACAATACAAAAACAACATTGATTCTAATGAACTTGGTCATGGTTCGATAGACCCTTTAAACTGGGGCTCTATGTTTTAGCCAAGGAGGAAGTCAGAGCCCAATTACTTATTGCCAGTTACCAAGTAGGTAGTTCTACCTCCATGGTTCTACATCCATGGTATATGAGGCATGATATCGAACGGTAGTTTCTCATGTTGTTTAGACCATGGATGTAGAATTTAGACAGAACTTACTTCTACTACAACTAAGGGGTTCGCTCCGCTATAGTCTGATGTCATGACTATGCCCGAAGCAAACAAACAAACTGAGGTCATAGCCATGGTTTTGACACCACCTTGGGACTATAACTTTTAACTGTGCCCCGATTAGTATAGGCATGAAATATTTGTTTTATATACCGAATAATGAAATCAACAACACACTGACAACGGGTGAAAGGTCGTCTGCGAAGAAAGGTCGTCGCGCCGTGACACGGAACCAGGCGCGGATCAAGGGGGGGGGGGGCCTTTTTGTCGGGCAAAAAAAAAGGGAGGAAAAAGAACAAAAAAAGAGAGAAAAAGGGCGGGGAGGGGGGGGGGACGACACAAAATAAACTACATACCTGTGAATTTTGTATTTTGTTTTATCAAAACAGCTATTAGTAACCCGTCGTAGGCCTACCTTGTACCCTTGTTCATAGTGGACCACTATTTTATACAGACATTGTCTCATGAGGAATTTAACGTGGATCTGGGCTTGTGGAAAGCGTGTTTCCCAATAAACATCAGCGCGAAATCCTGTGCCCAATTTCAGCTCTCGTTTACCGCCGTGAACTCGTTGCAATCACCATTCCACTTCCATCGACCAGCCCTGATTGAAGGAGGATCCCCCTGCGTGCGAATAAAATCACACGCCTGATCCCTCTTGAAAATGCACGCCCTGGCATACATTTCCAGTGTAACATTGTAAAATTAATTAACGTCGTAAAAACTGTTTTTTTTTTCTTCTTCAGTAATTTGTATTAATGACCCTGTTAACAAATTTTAAGTCAGGAATTGAAGTGTTTTGATACCACAATTATAAATATGCAAAACATTGATCGCCACCGACCTACAGGGTCAGTAGATTGGGGGAAAACTATTCCCCCCATAAATCGGTCCAATCCACTCCGTATCCTTGGCCCAAGCACCTTTGATATAAAATTCTTCCGATTTTTGAAAGAAAAAAAAAAAAAACGATCTGCAATGATCATCTGCATCCTGAAACATACCGTAGGTAATTCTTTTGAAGTTGTAGGTAGCCGTACGCCTAGATTTGTTTTTAAAAACGTCACTCGTGTTGGGTAAAAATCAAATGATTTTTTAGTGTGAACTGTCTCAAAGATCTTGAAAACTTGCTCGTTTTTGGCTGTTTTTATAGTTAGTCGGGTTCCTTCAATTGTAGCAATTATCTGTACCATAATTGATAAGTGGTTATGAGTACCCGACAAAAAAACAAAAAAAAGATTTTTTTATAAAATGTGCTGGGCCAAGGATACGGAGTGGATTGGACAAATTTACAGGCCTAAGGAAAAACATGACATTCACGGTACATTCTTATAGGTTTAACTCCCCATTGTATTTTCCCCTCCTTACTCGGCATTCATCCATAATCAAGACAGCTTAACTCTGCTTTATTCAAACACAGACGAGATTGTTCACTCATTCAGGCTTATTCGACTGTGTAAACTAACATTATTTTTTTGTCACCAAAGCGAAATCCAAAATGGCCGTGGCCGGAGATCTGTTTTTCTTAATTAAGGAGAAGTACACGATCACGCGATGTGCAATTAATGCAACAACGGCTGTTACATGTTAAAAAAATATAACATGTTGGTTGTATAGATCAGTGCACTAAAATGTTGTCTCCCTGTTGTTTTTCCCCCATTTAGAAGATAGTAGTGCTCCATGATTCATAAAAGAATTATGCTCTATTCTCTCTCTACATCTGTTTACAATCCTTTATCATTATTATTTTTTAAATCATGGCTGACATTTTATTGGGTCTCAGTCCCCTGCGGCCTGGCCGTAACGTGGAGTATACCCACACTCGCATAACCCCCCCCCCCCAAAAAAAAAAAAAAAAAAAAAAAAATAAGAAGAATCCCTGCTTATCCGTGGAATACGCTTGACGTAAGCTCGGAATTCACTGCTTCCGTAAGCGCCAAGTTCTTTGCTTACGGTAAGCAGAGCCATGACATTAACCCTGCACATGCCTGGCGGCAATTTTTTTCTAATTTTTTTTAAGGATTCCTTTGTTTAAAAAAAAAACGATTCAGAAGAAACAACTTTCCCGTTGAAAGTACTAAAGACAGTGGCAATTTCATAATACCGAAACAAAAATTGCTGCCTGATGGGGATGGCGCGGTATTTCATTCTGGAAAAAAAATCACGCCCCCTCCCCGTTTGGGAAATCCTGGATCCGCCCCTAGGAACGTATAGTCGTACATGTCATACAGTACACACGAGCGACCTATATTTGCGACCGTTATTTTCTGGGCGGGCACAGTGATGTCATTTCATATGATTTGTTATTTTTTATTAGCATCACATTTCGTAGCCGACAGGCCAAACTGGACGTGACTTACAATAATTAAATAGAAATAAACAGTAAAATATTATTAAGAAAATGTAAACTAGGATTAAATACGTTGTTAAAAAACACACATGTACAGGACTGGGGGAATAATAGCACTAAAAAACAGCCGGGACGTGAAGGTTTACAATAAGAAAAGAGAACTTTAGACAAATCCATTAAGCAAATAGCAGGTTGGAGTAAAACACGTTATAAAAAAACACACATGAACAGGACTCGATGAGGAATACTATCAAAATAACTAGCAATCAACAATTTTAAAAACATATGCAATACAGTATATGCAACATGAGAAAGTAAAAACCATCCACAATTCATTAGGTGTTAATAAAGGCAATGGACACTATTGGTAAAATATCAAAGACCAGTCTTCTCACTCTTCTTTGATAAAGCGAGTTTTCGAAACATGCAGGACGTCCAGTTTAGTCACTGTTGTATGGAGAAATTCAAAAAAATGTACCCGATTCAGCCGCAGGAGGGCTGGTTGCTTAGCACAAAACGGATATAGCAAATGTACATCCTAAGTCCTGACCAATACACTGTTCTAACAAATGTTTTGAATGAACTTATTTACCAACGTCATTTTGCTACATAATTTCGACAAATGCAAAGTTCTTTACAGCTTCATGTTTCACAAACTTCTGTGTACTCTATAAAACTACAGCCAGTCAGTCAGTCAGTTAAGCGAGAGGATGTCTTTACCCGACGCCTTCTCGGGAAACTCTGATGGTCGTCTTCCATGCATCCCGGTCCAGTATCAGCGTCCTCGGATGTTTCCTGTTGTGCTGCGTCCTTCTTCAGCTGATAGATCAGCTGAGATCTACGAATGTAATTCTCCTCCTGCCCTTGCTCCTGTTTCCATCAATGGGTTCCCAGAGAAATAGGGGGGGGGGGGCTCACAGCTAGCTCTGGATGGCGGACACAGTGGCCAGCAAGCCTCTTAGTAGGCCGGGCAGCGTAGAGCTGGGAGTTTGGCATTATGGTCTTCCCATCCCAGTGCACATCAAGGGCCATCCGTAGCATTCTTGTATAGACGCCGTCTAGTGCTCTTTCTAGATTTGCGGTCAGAGTCCATGTCTCAGCTCCATACAGTAGTACAGACTCAACTGTAGCAACGGACAGACGTCTCTTGACGTCATTTGAGACCAGCTCTCCACACTCGTCTCATGCCATAAAGGGCCTTCTATGCCAGGACTCTCCTCACTCTTATCTCACTCTCAGTTGATCCTATGAGGACGCAAAGGTATTTAAACTCTTCTATGACATCTAGGGGAGCACCATTTCGGGTCTTGATGGTACTGCCCACTGAGTTGATTGCCATCACTTTTGTCTTCTTTGAGTTGAGCTGTAGGCCAACTCGACTACACAGGAGCTCAACAGATGCAAGCAGTTTTTGTGCCTGATCCACTGTGTCTGAGAGCAGACTGATGTCATCATTATAGTCAAGGTCTCTCTGCATTCCACGCTAAGCAGACAAAACACTATCTGAAAGCGGACCATGAAACACATGGCACATTATACACCATTACTCTATGTACAAAGTATACACCCCACACACGGTGGATTTATTGCTGCATTATTGGGGCATGGATGGGGGGTTGGGGGTGGAAGGAGGATGGTAAGTAAAAACGTTCTTTTACTCGTGGCATCCCCATTGCTTTACTAAATACATGCTTGACTAAAAAAGAGGATAAACACAAAACCTTAGTGTTCTCTCCAGACGCTCCATTCAAAAAGTCAAAGAAAATCTTCACCCCCTGACCACAACAGTAAATAACTTTTTGGAAGCTTCGGTGAGGCCTGCCAGCTGGCACCATCAAGCCTATAAGGTTAATATCTGTTGACAGACGAGCTTGCCTGGCATTTTCATTGCCCAGCAGTAGTTGGTACATGTCTTGTATGCTAAGTTTTTTTTCTTGCAACTAGTCTACGGGCAAATCCCCCGGAACCTTGGATCTGTGCCACTTGATATAGATGTAGCAGATAAACCTGATAAGCTAGGCCACTCAAATTCTCCATTATGTTTCTCAATCGTATAATGGAGGAAGTCAAGAAAAAAGGCTTTCTACTTTATTCTTAAGAGGAGTAATGAACAAAAAACGCTAATTGTGCCAATAAAACCATGGCAAGGTCACTTAACGCAGGGTTTTAATCACTACAACTGGCACTCTCCTACTCCGGCGACTGGCAAGCGTGAAGCCTAGCTCTACTTCCCTTTCATTGATAGCACACCTCAAAGCATAATCTAGAACGAGCACGAACAAGAATGGTGCTAGTGTGTACCATCTGGGGTGACCACCTTAGCCCACGTTTTGTTTAGCTTGCAGTGATTGCCATGACTACCTTCTCTGGAGCACCATTCGCTCGGAGGATCACAATGAGCTTGCCTCGGTGTACAGTGTCAAAGGCTTTCTTGAAGTCGATGAAGGTGATGACACACGACATGTTCTTGTCCCTGACTCCTTCCAGTATTCGCCCCAGGGAAAGGATTTGCCCAGTTGTGGTTCTGTTTGGACGGAAACCATTCTGCGAGTTTCTCAGAAGCGGATCAAGCAAAGGGCGTATATGCGATTCAGAATCATACGGTTGTGTGTCTTCATGACGAGAGAGGAAAGACTGATCCCGGGTAGTTATCTGGTGAAGAGAAGTCACCGGATTCGGGTACTGGTATGATGTGCAGATTAACCCACTCCTCAGGTAGCTCTCCCAACTCGTTAGGCTTTGTTAATGAGTGCCAGAACTGTGTTGTCTAGTAGGAGAAACTTGAGTAGCTCGGGTGTTACACCGTCCTCATCACAACTTTGCCCCGTCTTGATGTTTGACTTGGCCTTCTGGAACTCCTTTAATGAGAAGGGACTATCAAGTATGGGCAGGTTGCTGAAAACTTGGGCTACAATTGTGTGTCCTCATCCACTATCTCGGGAGGGTTCCCTAACAGCTTCTTAAAGTGTGCATGCCATAGCAGCACCCTCTCCTCTGCGCTTGGAGCCTTGAGCTTGGCAGCTTGGGATCTACATCTGCCAGAGATTTCATTAATCAGCTTCCAACTACTTGCATGCTGCTGGGCTGCATGCGCGTTCTCGACCCCTACTATCTTCTGCTCCAGCTCGTCTCTCTCGATAGTGGCGTAGAAGCTGTATAGCTCCTGCTTCTCCAGCTTGTACTTATCCCGTAGGAGCTGAGAATCTATGTCCTTATTATAGGCATGATTTGCCTCAAGCATCCTCTGCCTTGCTGCGTGAACTCTTTGGTCGTTGCAGCTCTCCTTCTTTTTCTTTCTCTTGACTTGCTTCAGACAGGCTTTTGCAGCATCGTGGTTCGCAGACACAAAGTGCTTGTAGAGATCTGAGAGATCGTCTTTGTCACTCTGTAGCACCTGGTACCTGTTCTTGACTTCAACAGTATAGCGAGTCTGCAGCTTCTTGTTTACGTCTAGCTCGCCCACTCATACTTGGGCTTCCCAGCTTCCCGTTTCTTTGGTGCTCTCAATCTGAGTTGCACTGTCGCTGTTACTACCCTGTGATCCGAGTACAGGGACCCGAAGGAGCTGTAGGCTTCACACTTGACACTGTTCCTCCACTTCCTACGTACAATTACATAGTCCAGCTGGTGTCCAGGGGTGATCTCCATGTCCACATCTTGCCTCTCCTTTTCCGGAACAGTGTGTTGGCGGCTAAAAGCTGGTGTTCCTCCATGACTTCGAGAAGGCGCCTTTCATTGTCATTCGTCTCAGGCCTGGCTGTGAACAATGCATCATCAGGGCCTAGCCTGGCATTGAAGTCGCCAAGAACAGCCAGGAAGTTGTGTTGAGCAACTGACTCATTCCAAGTGATTTTCTCAAGTTGCTGTAGAAGTTGACATTGTTCTCATCGCCGTCACCTTCTGTTGGTGTGTACGCTACGATGACAGTTAGTGCTGGATTACCCTGGAATGATGCCTTGATAATCCTCTTAGACACTCTCTCAACAGCCAACAGACGTTTCTGTGCAGTTGTCCCGAGCACGAGACCCACTCCACCAGTAGCTGCACTGCTCGAGTTGCGCCATGCTGATGCAGTGTAAAGTGTCTGCCCCATCTCAGTCTTATTGGTGTAAATCTCCTGCATTCTCCCTTGCTTGTGGACGAGTCTATGCTCTTGCGAGCCACAGACTTCAATCCCCCACCTCTTTACATTCCAAGCAAGCTCCTTATCAGTCTTCAGAACAGCCTCCCCCTTCGTCTATACCACCTGCATCCAGAGATGAGTTGAGTGTTCTGATGTTGAAGGTTGCAAGCCTGAGAGGTCGTTTACACTTCAAGATTTTGGCAGCTGCTCCCCGTCGTCCTTCCATTGGTACCCTTCCACGGGGTGGGTTTGGGGCAACAACGTCTTTGTCAGAAATTTCCTGATGACGGGTCATGGCTGCCGAGCTCCTGAGGACTCCGGCCCCTGGAAGAATACGATTTGCGTTTCTTGTTTCCATCATTGTTTCCTTTCTTGGCTGAGTACTCAGGTTGGGACGCCACCACTCTGACCTGATGGTTGCCCGGAGCAATATGTTTTTAATGCGCCCAGAAATTCGCCTTCACACCTCTGCCCACAGTTCGCAACAGGGATCAGCACGTGAAGCCGGGCAGTAGGAGTTTGAATTAGGGGAGGCTATTTGAGACACTGATCATACGAGACATTTCAATGGATGGGGAGTGGCTCAATCCTCCTCACCGCCCGATCATTCTAAAACCTTCTGACCCCCAACTACTACAATACTGTTCTAAAATGGTAAGTTCTCATTGGAAGGTTTTATTGGCGAAACTGATATGAACAGAATCAGTAATGTAAACACCTTTTTCTTGTGAACATTTTGTTCTATATGGAAGCCGGATTAATTTGCAGGAGATAAGAAATGAAATATTATTTTCAGAAAGTGCGATAATATTTGTTTACCACCTGATAAATATACACAGACACAAGGATTTGTTGTTGTAGTGAACTCTGCCAAGAGTTAATTTATTCCGTACTCTGAATTCCGTGGTAAAACGCCAATTCATAATAATATAAGGGATTTCCCTTTATTTAATTCCATCCAGTGATATCCACTCATAAAGAAGTATACCAGTTCCCATTATAAATACACTTTGCGACCAATTCGCAAAGGGTCCCATTTCCTCACTTTGCGAACGGTAATTTTCCAATCCGCAAAGGTTCCCACTTCTCGGCGATTTGCCAAAGAAGGTGCCAGACCAATTACAATTATTACAATTATAAATGCACTCATTGACTGGAGAAAACTCCGGGTCAATGAGGTTCCCACTTCCAGCGAGTTGCCAAGAAGGTACCAAATTAATCTACTTCTTTATATACAATCACATCTTATTACCACCATATTTATCCGTATCAATTCACATAAATTAATTTACCACTTCCTCACAGGCTACAATGCCTATTAGCTTCTTGTTTATAGGAACAACCTAAACTTACCGCCAAAGCAAATTTTGATATAACTAGAGATTGAGAGTTTGTGAACAAACTCAAGGTGTTCGGTTTCCGGGAGTAAAAGCCTGGATTAAAAACAATATTACACCTTGCTTTGTTCTCAAGATTTGTAATAAATGGTTCAAATTACAAAAACTGTCAAAACCACATGATTACGGCATCAAGTAAAAGTGTATGTTTGGTGACGTCATCGGTAATATTTGTTTTAAACCAGACCTTTGCCAGACTTGTATGGTGTGATGGTAAAGCATCAAAGGATGTTTATTTCGACCTAAAAGACAATAAACCACGCCCTTTCAAATCATTTCACAGTCACTTCCCGTTTAAACAGGTCAAAAGGTCAACGAATGTTCACCAACATATCCATTTCTGTCAAGTACGTAAAGCCCTTTCATGTGATGTACAAATTGTCAAAAAAGCTTATGTAGTTTAGGAAATATGAACTTAGGAAATATTGACTGACGACTGAAGAAAAGACTGTAAGGGGCATGTATGTTTTAACCGCCTTATTGATAATATTTTTAAAAAGAAGTAAAAAAAAAAAACGTGGATCAAAAATAATGATTTTTTGAAATAATAATTTGAATTTTAATTACTCAAGAATGGATGACGTCATCATGACCTAATTAACACATTATTCCACTCCTATTGCATATCTAACTATGTGCTAAGTTTCAAGTTCATACGAGTTTGGGAAGTGTGCTTTTGTTCGAGGACAAGGGACGAAGAGAAGAAGAAGATGAAAATCTGGATTGTTTTATTGATTTGTTTGTACTAAAGTTTTGTTTAATCCGGCAGTTTATTTTAGCAAGACCACTCCTAATTGCTTGGGCCTTATGCTTTAACCATTCTGTTTTCTTTGAATGTTTTGTATTGTAACATCCATGTCTGTGCATTAAGGTAGAAATAGATTAGTTTACGTAACGTCCTTTCCTACTAGAGAAAGTTTAAAAGGGCTTATGTTATTCCAGAGATTTTCTTTCTTCAAAATATTTATTACTCAAAATAACTTGGATAGTTGTTTTAACAAATAATCAAAACAATTGATGATTATGCTAAGTTCAAGAAGTTATATATATCGTAATACTGACGTGAATTCCGTGGGCCCAAAACGCCCTTCACCAGGGGGGAGTGGTCGATCGATGTAACGTCTCTATTCTTCTCGGTGTTTAACCAAAACATGACCAATGTTCGTCATTTTGTACTGTTGTTTTCTCACATAATTAAAAGTCCCATGAATCACTGAGAAGTAGGTGGCCATCTCAGCGAAACTTCGTCTTCAATTCCACATTGACCACTAAGCCATCAGAAGGGTAACATTTGAACAATTTGACGCTGAAGATTGAAATGAAATCGTTTTCGCAGCGTTCTGCATAGCTATATAGCTCTATGCATATCACGCTACGGTACAGAGTACAACAAACTTGGCAGCATGCCACCAAATAAATTATGCCTAATACACTACACGTGTACGCCACAAGTGTTACGCACAACCAATGGGGAAATTTCGTAGTTCTTTATACAAGAAATTGTGAATTTTCAAACTCGATTTTGAACCAGAAGACGAGCTCAAAATGGGATCACGTCTGCGAGGCATTTACGGAGTTTTTAACGAACTTTCCGATGATGTGTCGATTGTAACAACCCATCATGAAGATCAAAAGTTATGATTTTTTGAAATAATAAACTTTGAAAATTCATAACTCAAGAAATGATGACGTCATCGTGATATAACTCAAACGTTTTCTTCTCCTTATACATATCTAACTATGTGTGAAGTTTCAACTTTATATGTGCTTGGGAAGTGTGATTTTTTTAGCGGACAATCGCCGCTAATAAGCAGAATGGATGATCACTGGAGCGTGCTCTGCTGCACCGCTAATACTCTACACGTTGTGTGTATGCCTACGTGCAATGTTTATGCACATACCAATGGGGATTTACGTTGTTCTTTAGACGTGAATTTTGAAATTTTTAACCTCTCTTTTGAGCCGGAAGACAACATCAAAATGGGGTCATGTCTGTGGGGCGTTTACGGAGTTTTCAATGACGATTCCGATGATGTTTCGATTGTAAGAATCCCTCATGTAGATCAAAAGTTATGATTTTTTGAATTAATAAACTTTGAATATTCATAACTCAAGAATTGATGACGTCATCATGACGTAACTCAAACGGTTTCTTCTCCTAATATATCGCTAACTATGTGTGAAGTTTCAAGTTCATACGAATTTGGGAAAGGCGCTTTTGTTAGCGGACAAGGGACGCTGAGAAGAAGAAGAAGAAGAAGAACTAGAGATTGAGAGTTTGTGGACAAACTCAAGGTGTTCGGTTACCGGGAGTAAAGGCCTGGATTAAAAAACAAGTAGTTACACCTTGCTTTGTTCTCAAGATTTGTAATAAATGATTCAAATTGCAAAAAACTGTCAAAACAACCTGATTACTCTAGTAAAAGATGTTTGGTGATGTCATCGGTAATATTTGTTTTAAACCAGACCTTTGCCAGACTTGTATGCTGTGATGGTAAAGCATCAAAGGATGTATATTTCTTTACTCCTCCATGTTTCAACCTAAAAGGCATTAAACAACGCCCTTTCAAATCATTTCACAGTCACTTCCGGTTTAAACAGGTCAAAAGGTCAACGAAAGTTCACCAACATATCCATTTCTGTAAAGTGCGTACAGCCCTTTCATATGATGTATAGATTGTCAAAATAGCTTTTGTAGCTTTGGAAATATGAACTTAGGAAATATTGACGACTGTAGAAAAGACTGTAATGGGCATGTATGTTTTAACCGCCTTGAACGAAGACTATTCTTCATGAAGCTTTTTCGCGCTCTATTGATAATATTTTTAAAAAGAAGTAAAAAAAAAAAACGTGGATCAAAAACAATGATTTTTTGAAATAATAATTTGAATTTTTATTACTCAAGAATGGATGACGTCATCATGACCTAACTAACACATTATTCCACTCCTAATGCATATCTAACTATGTGCGAAGTTTCAAGTTCATACGAGTTTGGGAAGTGTGCTTTTGTTCGAGGACAAGGGACGAAGAGAAGAAGAAAATGAAAATCTGGATTGTTTTATTTATTTGTTTGTACTAAAGTTTTGTTTAATCCGGCAGTTTATTTTAGCAAGACCACTCCTAATTGCTTGGGCCTTATACTTTAACCATTCTGTTTTCTTTGAATGTTTTGTATTGTAACATCCATGTCTGTGCAATAAGGTAGAAATAGATTAGTTTACGTAACGTCCTTTCCTACTAGAGAAAGTTTAAAAGGGCTTATGTTATTCCAGAGATTTTTTTTCTTCAAAGTATTTAAATCAGAATAACTTGGATAGTTGTTTTAACAAATAATCAAAATAATTGATGATTATGCTAAGTTCAAGAAGTAATAGATATTGTAATACTGACGTGAATTCCGTGGGCCCAAAACGCCCTTCACCCGGGGGGAGTGGTCGATCGATGCAACGTCTCTATTCTCTACACTACACGTGTACGACACACGTGTTACGCACAACCAATGGGGAAATTTCGTAGTTCTTTATACATGAAGTTATGTATTTTCAAACTCGATTTTGAACCAGAAGACGAGATCAAAATGGGATCATGTCTGGGAAGCATTTACGGAGTTTTTAACGAACTTTCCGATGATGTGTCGATTGTAACAACCCATCATGTAGATCAAAAGTTATGATTTTTTGAAATAATAAACTTTGAAAATTCATAACTCAAGAATTGATGACGTCATCGTGACGTAACTCAAACGGTTTCTTCTCCTGATAAATATCTAACTATGTGTGAAGTTAGAAGTTCATACAGGTTTGAAAAGTGTGCTTCTGTTGAGGGCAAGGGACGGAGATGTATTTTTGAAGAAAAATATACAATTGCAAACTTTGACCTTCCGGTACGAACGGGAGGAGGGGTCATACGATTTTGACGTTAACTTTTCAAATGTAGTCCCAGTCTTGATCTATCAGATGCGTAATTATGAATATCATAACTGTAAAATTCGAAGACATACAGCGAAAAGCAAATGGTCACTTTTTGAACCTAAAAACCTTGTAATTCGACACCTGATGACGTCATCATGACGAAACTAAAACGGTTTCATCTACTAATGAATATCTAACTATGTGTGAAGTTTCAAGTTTATGTGAGCTTAGCAAGTATGTCTTTGTTAGCGGACAAAAACCACGGAGAAGAAGACGAAGTAAAAAAAAACAAAAAAACTAGATATAGTGTTTGTAGAAACAAACATTAGGTGTTCGGCTATTGTTGGTTCAGTGTTTGAATAAATGAAACAAGTACTGTTAATAGCTCGTCAAATTACAAAGAAATCAAAACCAAACAGTTTTCTCGATGTGTAATAATTTTATGGAAAAAGCATCAAAAAGTGTACACTTCAACCTAAAAGCCTTTAAATACTGCCTTTTCAAAGCATTTTACAGGCACTTCCGGTTTAAAAGGTCCAAAGGTCAAGAGAAGGTCACCAACATACCCATGTTTGTGAAGTACGTGAGGCCCTTTCATATGATGTATAGGTAAATTAATAATTTTGCTTGTTACATAAAATAAAATTGAAGAGGATGCCTGAATTGACTAATACAATCGGAGTTGGACGAGGTGTAGACTTGATTCAAGTTTTAGATTGTGGTTATTCTTCTGCATCCCAGGCACAAAAAAACGCCCCACTAGTAGCGATCACGCGGGCCCTAACTCGCAATCTCAATTTGCAACGTGTGCACAACCTGCACACGTTGCAACGTGTGTGTATTGAGATTGCGAGTTAGGGCCCGCGTGATCGCTTATATTGTGGGGGCGTTTTTCGTGCCTGGGATGCAGAAGAATAACCACAATCTAAGACTTGAATCAAGTCTACACCTCGTCCAACTCCGATTGTATTAGTCAATTCAGGCATCCCCTTCAATTTTATTTTATGTAACAAGCAAAATTATTAATTTACTGATTTTATTTAAAAAAGGTTAATGGCTGTTAGCAAACTGCGTCCAACTAACATTACATGGTGTACATGTACTTGCAAAATAGTGTTACTGGCCTCACGTTTTGACCCTACTAAATAGCTACGTGAGAAGAATGAGACAATACATCATGAATTCAGTTCAAAAGGATAAAAGTTTGTTTTCGTCAGTTTATTCATCAAACTATAAGCCTTTACACAATTAAAATCTTCACAACAAAATGTACGTATGGAAGGTACATGTACCAGACAGCACTTAACGGAGCCGAGTTGAAAAGTGACAATACCAAAGTGCAACCATCAGCCGTGAAGTTACATTATATATGATGGTTGTCAAAAGGATAAAAATGTTGTTGTCGCCACAACCAACCCCCTTATATTCAAATAACCATGTGAATCTATTCAAACAAACAAAACCTTCTCAAGAATATCCATGCATAGATTTGTCAGGTGCATAAAATTATGTCCCAGCCAGCACTTTGATTTATGAGTGTGTTTTACTAGTTTCCACACTCCCCAACCAAAGTGACTACAATACGTCTCTATTGAATAACAATGGTATGTTTAGACATAGTTTTTATTTTCAGCTTTTCCATAGATCCTGTTTTTTATGTCTCCCAAAAATGGTCGACCGTGTTAGTTCGCAAAGTAAAAGGAAAACCACGCAATTTCGAGGCAAATTTGTGTGGATCATTTTACAACATCTTTCCAACCATTATGTATTTTATAACAAACGGTTACAAACGCTTTTTATAGACCAACTCGTCTGATCCAAGGCAACGTGTTCCTTTAACGCATATATAATGTTATTTACATAAAATAAGGAAAATACTGGAACCCAAAGCCGTGCTAAGCATATACTAATTATGTATCGTTTGGAACCTCCGTAACATCTCCTGCCCTAGTGGTGCCCGATCCAAGGCGTCAAACATGACTTAAAGCCATTGGACCCTTTCGGTTAACAGTATTGCCCAAGGCCCACACTTCGTGTATCACAACTTATATAACAAACCTGTGAAAATTTAGGCTCAATCGGTCATCGGAATCGGGAGAAAATAACGGGAAAACCCACCCTCGTATCCGCGCGTTTCGCCGTGTCATGACATGTTTAAAATAAATCCGTAATTCTTTTGACCCAGAGGTGCTCGGTCCAAGTTGTCAAACATAATGATAATGAAGTAAATTTAATCACAAAAATGGAACCCCGTGAGCGGGCTAAGCACGGGCTAATCATACTAATATTCTGGTAGCACCATGTATTGCTTTACAAGGTGCTGTGGCGCAATTTTGCTGCCGATCGGACCGGGAACACCGGGGCGAAATCCTTCTCTTTTCGATAAGTACTCTGGGTTTCTTTTATATGCGTTACATAACACATGGGACCAACGGCTTTACGTCCCATCCGAAGGACGAAGCAATGGTTAAGTGACATCATAACTTTGTAAAGTTAAGAAAACTCCTTAACATCTTTTGACCCAGAGGTGCTCGGTCCAAGTTGTCAAACATAATGATAATGAAGTAAATTTAATCACAAACAATGGAACCCCCATGAGCGGGCTAAGCACGGGCTAATCATACTAATATTTTGTAACCGTTGAAACCTACTTTATATCTTTGCCTGGTCAAACATCATTTAAAGGGGCATTACAGTATTACATTTAGTTTTAGCCCGCAAACGTAAAGTTAAAAAGCAATATAAAGACTAGGAAATAGAGTGCTCTCATAGTGGTGCACAAGGTTTGATACACACACATCTCAACGCGTGTTCAGGCTGTTAAGTCAACTTCTTAGTTTCTGTAAGTCGACTTGGTGAGATAAATTATGTCAGTTAGTCGACTGATCATTTTATCTAAGTCGACTTGGTGAGATGGATTATGTCAGTAAGTCGATTTACCATTTTATATAAGATTGCAAGTTAGGGCCCGCGTGATCGCTAATAATGTGGGGGCGTTTTTCGTGCCTGGGATGCAGAAGAATAACCACAATCTAAGACTTGAATCAAGTCTACACCTCGTCCAACTCCGATTGTATTAGTCAATTCAGGCATCCTCTTCAATTTTATTTTATGTAACAAGCAAAATTATTAATTTACTGATTTTATTTAAAAAAGGTTAATGGCTGTTAGCAAACTGCGTCCAACTAACATTACATGGTGTACATGTACTTGCAAAATAGTGTTACTGGCCTCACGTTTTGACCCTACTAAATAGCTACGTGAGAAGAATGAGACAATAAATGATGAATTCAGTTCAAAAGGATAAAAGTTTGTTTTCGTTAGTTTATTCATCGAAACTATAAGCCTCTACATACTTAAAATCTTCACAACAAAATGTATGTATGGAAGGTACCAGACAGCACGTCACGGATCCGAGTTGAAAAGTGACAATACCAAAGTGCAACCATCAGCCGTGAAGTTACATTATATATGATGGTTGTCAAAAGGATAAAAAGGTTGTTGTCGCCACAACCAACCCCCTTATATTCAACGAACCTTCAAAAGAATATCCATGCATAGATTTGTCAGGTGCATAAAATTATGTCCCAGCCAGCACTGTGATTTATGTGTGTGTTTTACTAGTTTCCTCACTCCCCAACCAAAGTGACTACAATACGTCTCTATTGAATAACAATGGTATATTTCGACATGGTTTTTATTTTCAGCTTTTCCATAGATCCTGTTTTTTATGACTCCCAAAAATGGCCAACCGTGTTAGTTCGCAAAGTAAAAGGAAAACCACGCAATTTCGAGGCAAATTTGTGTGGATCATTTTACAAAATCTTTCCAACCATTATGTATTTTATAACAAACGGTTACAAACGCTTTTTTTTAGACCAACTCGTCCGATCCAAGGCAACGTGTTCCTTTAACGCATATAATGTTATTTACATAAAATAAGAAAATACTGGAACCCAAAACCGGGCTAAGCATATACTAATTATGTATCGTTTGGAACCTCCGTTAGATCTCCTGCCCTAGTGGTGCCCGATCCAAGGCGTCAAACATGACTTAAAGCCATTGGACCCTTTCGGTTAACAGTATTGCACAAGGCCCACACTTCGTGTAGCACAACTTCTATAACAAACCTGTGAAAATTTAGGCTCAATCGGTCATCGGAGTCGGGAGAAAATAACGGGAAAACCCACCCTCGTATCCGCGCGTTTCGCCGTGTCATGACATGTTTAAAATAAATCCGTAATTCTTTTGACCCAGAGGTGCTCGGTCCAAGTTGTCAAACATAAAGATAATGAAGTAAATTTAATCACAAACAATGGAACCCCCATGAGCGGGCTAAGCACGAGCTAATCATACTAATATTCTGGTAGCACCATGTAATGCTTTACAAGGTGCTGTGGCGCAATTTTGCTGCCGATCGGACCGGGAACACCGGGGCGAAATCCTTCTCTTTTCGATAAGTACACTGGGTTTCTTTTATATGCGTTACATAACACATGGGACCAACGGCTTTACGTCCCATCCGATGTGTAATCATTTAATGGTAAAGCATCAAAAAGTGTACAATTCAACCTAGAAGCCTTAAATAATGCCTTTCCAAAGCATTTTACAGGCACTTCCGGTTTAAAAGGTCCAAAGGTCAAGAGAAGGTCACCAACATACCCATGTTTGTGAAGTACGTGAGGCCCTTTCATATGATGTATAGGTAAATTAATAATTTTGCTTGTTACATAAAATAAAATTGAAGAGGATGCCTGAATTGACTAATACAATCGGAGTTGGACGAGGTGTAGACTTGATTCAAGTCTTAGATTGTGGTTATTCTTCTGCATCACAGGCACAAAAAACGCCCCACATTATTAGCGATCACGCGGGCCCTAACTCGCAATCTCAATTTGCAACGTGTGCAGGCTGTGTATAAGTAAACTTCTTAATTAGTTACTGTAAGTCGACTTGGTGAGATAAATTATGTCAGTAAGTCGACTTACCATTTTATCTAAGTCGACTTGGTGAGATAAATTATGTTGTTAAGTCAACTGATAGTTTTGAATAAGTCGACTTAGCAAAATAATATGTCGGTTAGTAACTGGTTCCACGAAATAAGTCGTCTTGATGAGATAACGTATGTCGGCAACTCAATATGTTAGATGGCACTCCTGGAGCTCCGTAGGTGACCTTTTGCCAGTCAAAACTTATCGATGGAAAATCACGCCATGTGCACGCACATGGCACTGGCGTATAATGTGTAAACAAGTCAGAACAAGCTATAGTCGCGAGGGGTATGTTGCGTTGGGCATAAACACTTTGGCCAAGAAAATATACAAATGCTTACTTTTGAACCGTAAGACAAGGTCAAAATGGGATTATGTCTGCGAGGCGTTTACTGAGTTTTGAATGATGATTCCGATGATGTATTGATTGTAAGAATCCCCTGTGTAGATCAGAAGTTATGATTTTATATTAATAAAAAAAACTTTGAATGACCATCATTCAAAAACGGTTGACGTCATCATGACGTAACTTAACCGGTTTCCTCTCCTAATAAATACCTATCTATGTGTGAAGTTTCAAGTTCATACGGGTTTGGGAAAGGTGCTTGTGTTAGCGGACAAGGTATTTTTTAGTTGGCCGAACAAACTTAAAAATACACTAGACATAAAATTTTTGTTAACTAGAGCTAAGTTTTTTGTTCAAACAAAAACGAGGTGTTCGGTAGACATTTCCATTTAGCATAAACTCGCAGGGATAAGAAGAAAAAGAATTAAAGTTGGTCTGATTTCAAGATAGAAGACTCTTGACCTTTGACATGCCTTTTTTCACTTAAGTGGGCCTAAAAACCTAAACCTTGTCTTCATTCTGATACTGAATCGAAATGAGCTTTCAAACCAGAAATAAAGGTCAATATGGGGCCATGGTAACCCTTGTCTAACAATTAATGCTCAAAGGGTTTATAACTGCAAAGAGGTTAAAAATCGGGTGTGTAGTTCTTGAGATATGGTCTCACTTCCGGTTGACCCTGAAGTAAATGTCAATATGGGGTCACTATTACCCAAGGCTAAAGGAGTCTATAACTGAAACAAGTTTGAAAATCGGTTGTGTAGTTCTTGAGATATGATCTCATTTTCGGTTTACCCGGAAGCAAAGGTCAACATGGGGTCACGGTTACCCAGGCTAATTTCAAATGCCCAAGGAGTCTATAACTGATCGGACGAGAACCGGTGTGATCAACGCAGTACGGTAGTAGTCAAAACAAAAAAATTATTGTTGACGAAAACACACAAACAATCTGATTTGAACCAGAAGACAAGGTAAAAATGGGGTCATGTCTGCGAGGCCTTTACGAAGTTTTTAACGACCTTTTCGATTATGTATCGATTGTAAGAATCCATCACGTGAATCAAAAATAATGATTTTTTTGAAATAATAAACTTTGAATTTTTATAACTCAAGAATGGATGACGTAATCATGACCTAACTAACACATTATTCCACTCCTAATGCATATCTAACTATGTGCGAAGTTTCAAGTTCATACGAGTTTGGGAAGTGTGCTTTTGTTCGAGGACAAGGGACGAAGAGAAGAAGAAGATGAAAATCTGGATTGTTTTATTGATTTGTTTGTACTAAAGTTTTGTTTAATCCGGCAGTTTATTTTAGCAAGACCACTCCTAATTGCTTGGGCCTTATACTTTAACCATTCTGTTTTCTTTGAATGTTTTGTATTGTAACATCCATGTCTGTGCATGGAGGTAGAAATAGATTAGTTTACGTAACGTCCTTTCCTACTAGAGAAACTTTAAAAGGGCTTATGTTATTCCAGAGATTTTTTTTTCTTCGAAGTATTTAACTCAGAATAACTTGGAAAGTTGTTTTAACAAATAATCAAAACAATTGATGATTATGCTAAGTTCAAGAAGTAATAGATAGATATTGTAATACTGACGTGAATTCCGTGGGCCCAAAACGCCCTTCACCCGGGGGGAGTGGTCGATCGATGTAACGTCTCTATTCTTCTCGGTGTTTAACCAAAACATGACCAATGTTCGTCATTTTGTACTGTTGTTTTCTCACATAATTAAACGTTCCATGAATCACTGAAGTAGGTGGCCATCTCAGCGAATCTTCGTCTTCAATTACACATTGACCACTAAGCCATCAGAAGGGTAACATTTGAACAATTTGACGCCGAAGATTGAGAGGAAATCGTTTTCGCAGCGTTCTGCATAAATAGAGCTATACAGCTCTAAATAGAGCTATATAGCTCTATGCATATCACGCAATGGCACGGAGTACAATAAACTTGGCTGCATGCCACCAAATAAAGTATGCCTAATACACTACCAGATTTTGAACCAGAAGACGAGATCAAAATGGGATCATGTCTGCGAGGCGTTTACGGAGTTTTTAACGAACTTTCCGATGATGTGTCGATTGTAACAATCCATCCTGTAGATTAAAAGTTATGATTTTTTGAAATAATAAACTTTGAAAATTCATAACTCAAGAATTGATGACGTCATCGTGACGTAACTCACACGGTTTCTTCTCTTAATAAATTGCTAACTATGTGTGAAGGTTCAAGTTCATACGAGTTTGGAAAAGGCGCTTTTGTTAGCGGACAAGGGACGGTCAGAAGAAGAAGAAGAAGAAGAAGAAGTATCAATAAATAAAAACCGAACAAAAATAAGAGGTGTTCCGGGCTTGTTGGCCCGAACACCTAAAAACCGAACAAAAACAAGAGGTCTTCGGACTCGAGTCCGAACACCTAAAAAAAAAAAAAACGAACAAAATCAAAGAGTTGTTCGGGCTGTTGCCCGAACACCTAAAAAAAAAAAAAACGAACAAAAATAAGAGGTGTTCCGGGCTGTTGGCCCGAACACCTAATTAAAAAAAAAACGAACAAAAATAAGAGGTGTTCCGGGCTGTTGGCCCGAACACCTAAAAAGAAAAAAAAAAAAACGAATAAAAATAAGAGGTGTTTCGGGCTGTTGCCCGAACACCTAAAAATTTGCCTAAACACCCCCTCCCCCTTTTTTTTATTTTTATTTTTTTATTTTATTTGTTTATACAAAACTTTGTCCGAGTGTGAAGTGGAGAACCTCAACCCGTCTGATAAATTTTGATGGAACCAAATGAATCATGTCTTGCCATTACGCACCTTCCGGGAAGGGTTAATGAGATGGGGGTGTTTTATAACATGTGCGTTTTGCATCTCCCGAAATATCTTCTTTGCATACATATTTAAATCCCAAGTGCAGCGTTTGTCTGCCCTCCTTTAACTTTACCTTGATACTTCGCCCTTAACAAAATGTCTGACCAAATTAACCGAGTGTTGGGTAGGATATTCCTAATTACCTTTAGGCTCTCTTTACCTTATGTCTACTCTGTCCCGAATTTTCCTTCAAGATATCTTTGGTCCCTAGATATAACACTATTGTCGTCGGGACCTCGCCTTTTGCCAGGTATCTCCTGAGCCTAGTCCCAGCCGTCCAGGCGTGCCCCAGACACGCCTTTCCATGTCACTGTACCACCACTGTGCTGCTGCTGTGGCGAATGATACTGTCCCGGTACCCACATTCTTGCTTCGGATTGATGAACATCTTTAGGCTCCCTGTTACCCTATGTCTTATCTGTCCCGAATTTTCCTTCACGATATCTTTGGTCCTTATATGTAACACTATTGTCGTCGGGACCTCGCCTTTTGCCAGGAATCTCCTGAGCCTAGTCCCAGCCGTCCAGGCGTGCCCCAGACACGCCTTTCCATGTCACTGTACCTCCACCGTGCCGCTGCTGTGGCGAATGATACTGTCCCGGTGTGGCGGCTTCAACTTTCCACCGTGTTCAGCTTTCCGAATGACCAAATACGGTAGCATTGCGTCATGCGATGCCTGCGCACAGCAAGCGAAAGTAGTCAATTTTTAGTGCCGTATTGAGTTATCCGTTACCCTCCGGTAGCTGTCATGGCGGCGTCCACGAGTCGAGTGCAACTAGCGGCAAACGCGTGGATCGTATGAGTTGTTTTTTATGCAAGCAGAGTGTGACCTGCCTGAAGTTGTTCACATGAATACATGTAAGATAGGACAAGAGATTAAGTGACTACACAGAAAAGAATCGTAATATAAACAATGTGGGGTCACTGATGCTGAGAGAACTACATTACTCGCCAGGGTACTCGCGGCGGTATCTGAGAGGTCACCCGGAACACTGAACACGCCGGAAAGCTAAAACCGTTCGAACAACGTGCAGATATGACCGACTACGTCACCCGGAAAACTGAACACGGCGGTAGACTGAAACCGCCACACCGGTACCCACGTTCTTGCATCGGATTGATGAACATCTTTAGGCTCCCTTTTACCCTATGTCTTATCTGTCCCGAATTTTCCTTCAAGATATCTTTTGTCCTTAGATGTAACACTATTGTCGTCGGGACCTCGCCTTTTACCGTATCTCCTGAGCCTAGTCCCAGCCGTCCAGGCGTGCCCCAGACACGCCTTTCCATGTCACTGTACCACCACGGTGCCGCTGCTGTGGCGAATGATACTGTCCCGATAAACATCTGTATAAAACAAATTCAAAGAAAAACAGCCTGGGTAATCTGTTCTGACTAATATTTTATCTTGTCAAAGTCTTGTATGTAGATGAAAATGTTGTACACAATTTGTTAACAACCAACTCAACATTCACCAATCTTGTAAATGATTATTTATCTTAAACAGCAATATGCTAATTAAAGAAGCGGTTGCTCTACACTGATTATTTATGACCTTGCTACAAGCTACCCCCTTTTAGACAATTGAAAACATTAAGTCTGGCCTAATGTAGGATTCAAGTGCTCCAGACTTCCATCTCCCCATACTTTTGATTTGCTCCTCCCGAACCCCAAACATATCCTGCAACTATGAACTGAAAAGGGTGTGGGGTTTACCTGATGGCCTTAATCCCTGCTTTAAGATGTGATTAACTTGTCTGGCTGACATAGGGTCCCCCCTCAATGTACAAACAGTGAAGTATTGGCATGATTCCTGTCAATAGAAATGATTGATGCTTTACCCACTTGATCCGTTTTTGAATATCTTAGAACTACTTGCAAATTCCCTTCCAGATTAAAGGAAATATCACCAATACGCAACGCCCGGGAATTTGCCATCGTGAGTTGTAAACTCACTCACCCTCAGAATAACCGAAAAGGGCAACCAAGAATGCTGCTTTTAACAGCAGGGCTTCATATGCTGATTATACTTTAAACATTAACTATGCTACTTTAATAAAGGTCATGTAAGTCAAATATGGTATGTCTGCAAGCTATGCTGCAACCGGATGAAGATGTCTGCAAGCTATGCTGCAACCGGAGCAACTGATTCCTTTTTAATCATTCATCTTCTCTTTTCATCTTCACACTCTTCTACGTTTGCACCGAACATTTTTGTCTTCACTGTAAAAATAACACCCTGTAATTGAACCTATTTTTAATCATGCATCTTGTCATTTCATGTGTATGCTCTGTTACATTTTAATCCAACATTATAATGTTTGTTACTTTTTGTAACCACTTTACGAATTGTTGTCTTCACTGACAATAATTACACCATGTAACGTGAAAACACCGGATCAACTGATCATTTTTAATCATGCGTCTTCTCATCTCATGTACATACCCTATTACGTTTTAGTCCAACATAATGATGTTTGTTACTTTTTGTAACCACTTTACGAATGTTTGTCTTCACTGACAATAATTACACCCTGTAACTTGAATAATCACTGACAATAATTACACCCTGTAACTTGAATAACCGATCACTCGATCATTTTTAATCATGCGTCTTCTCATCTCATGTACATACTCTGTACGTTTAGTCCCACATTATAATGTTTGTTACTTTTTGTAACGACCGAATTTTTGTCTTCACTGACAATAATTACACCCTGTAACTTGAATAACCGGATCAACTGATAATTTGTAATCATGCGCCTTTGTTTTTCATATACGTAAGCTTTACGGTTTAGCCCGCCTACATTGTTCGTTACATTTTGTACCGTCATTGCCATGGAACATCAGTGTTGTGTTGACCGCCAGATACGAAAAACCAACCGATATTGGAAACGTACACCTGATCTACGCAAATCAACGCTTTCAGATTCAAGCTAGTAACTGACCTCCCTGCTAAGCTATGGTAGCTGCTACTGTTACCGATGATACTTAAACTATATAACGACTAAGAAAAGATTAAATATTAACAAAGCTTTAACGTGTATATTGATAGCATAGCCAGATAAGCCTTACCCTGGGTACCGCACCCAGTCCTATTCAATGTTCCCGCCGAACCATTGAACCGTGTAACTCTTTATACATAACAAGTATAAAGCAGACTTATTCTAATTCGCCCCAGGACCCAACCGAATAATTCAATATTTTGCAGAC
Source organism: Asterias amurensis (assembly GCF_032118995.1). NCBI lineage: Eukaryota > Metazoa > Echinodermata > Asteroidea > Forcipulatida > Asteriidae > Asterias > Asterias amurensis. The sequence goes on along the minus strand of NC_092662.1, from coordinate 9,840,019 downwards.
TGGCGGTAAAATACTAACCAGACTGCTCAGCACTGGAAATGTAATGGAACATCTTGAATCTTGCCGAGGGTCCAAGCGTCTACAATCATCTTTCATCTTAGAAACAATGAAACTACCCGTGGGATCCTCCCAATTGTGCAATTTATGAACATATGAAATATAACTGCAAGCATAGCGAATCACACTGGATTCACCAACTCAAGACAGTCAAACCCTTTGGACTAAACATAAACACTGGTGTTAAATAACTTCCCGTTACCCCCACTTCACTTCTGCGTGAGAACTATAATGTTGTTTATATTCTGTAACTAAAGTATAAATTAATTTTTTAAAGTTGTCCTATATATTTGATACTATAACTATCTCATGTAAGTAACCCCCCTTCTTTTTTCCACTGGTCCCTCATACCTATTTTTAATACCATCGTACCTTTGATCTTGCTTTTCTCTATTAATTGACCATTGTTAATTGCATCATGATGTAACTTGTTCTCTAATTCTACCCTTTCATGTTTCCCTGCATTGTTAACCACTTTTATGGTCCAGTAATCCATCCTTTCACATGAAACCTCCTTTGTCCTCGCCACTTTACTCGTATTGGTTCATAGCCACCAGTTGTTTCTGAAATAGAAACTTTGATTGGCTGTTTGTTTTTTCCCGCTTCTTTCTTTCCCGCTTCTTTCTTCATTTAGTCCATGTCTTTAATTTTAATATTATGCAATAGGCTACCACTTGATTTATGGAAGCTGGCCATTTAGTGCCTAATAATGATCAATCATTCCGAAAGGTCATAATGAAACTTGCTATTGCCCTTCTATTCTTTATGTACACTGTGTTCTAGAGCTTGATTAACACATGGTGCTGTGACGTGCAATGCCCATAATTCATCGTCAATTATTGATGCCCATGATCTAACTGGTGTTAATTGCTGCCTCATTCTAAAAGTGCGCCATCCCCCCTTATTGGACGAGCTGCTGCTCTCTGTGCGTACGATCTGACAATATTTCAATAATTCTATGTGTTCTATGGAGATGAGCTCGCAAATACACTGCTGCATAAGTCAAAAAATGCAGAGGTCCATGTATGTATAGAAGTAATTGGACGCCTGTGTTTATTATCTTTCCATATTATAAAACCCCCCTCGATTACAGCCAGCAAGAACTATTGTGTCTTGACCGGTATTTGTACTACTATAGGGTCACTCTGCTTTATAAGATCACAGCGAAATCCACAAACTCGCTATGAATAATCTTAAAATTTTTAAGGTTAGCGGTAGGCTATTTGTACTACTATAGGGTCACTCTTCTTAATAAGATCACAGCGAAATCCACAAACTCGCTATGAATAATCTTAAAAATTTTAAGGTTAGCGGTAGGCCCTCGCCCAATTCGCTAATTCGGCCGCCAATTAATTATAGCAAGAAATGTTTTGCATCAATGTTGAAAATGTTGCAATTTCTGTGTTTATACGTTTTGCGTATGGCGATGACATGGACTGTACCACCAATGTTACAGGGTTGAATGGCACACGTAAAGTTATTAGCAACAGTGGTTGCTCTGTGTTGCGTTTAACATATGCTAGAAAGTTGGTACATGAGTGACTTATTTAAAATAAACAAATAATTAACAGTCGCATTTTTTCTTTAATCTTCATTTGCATTTATAACGTAAGCCTTATTTACACGCAGAATTAATACACCCTGTACAAAATGGTATCTACACCAAGTATCTGTGCCATTGAGTGAGGTGGATGCATGCACCCCTCTGCGAAACATGAAATGGGTCATTCTGGAATGCGGTATAGTCAGGAGGAAGATAGGAAGTCTGAGGTCGCCACCCACTCCCAACCTAAAGTGATGGCTCTGTGTGCAGCGCAGCCTACGAGACGATCAGAGTGAACTGATCAATTGAAACCAACGGTTCTTTTTAGAACCACCACACCTCATTTAGAGAAAGTCATTACATGGTGTTACCGCAAACCTTTCCATATCGAATTTCCACCATGCAAAGTTTCAAATCTTACTGGAACTGTGATGGTGTTATAATTGACAGGTATTTTTACCGCTATTTTCCGGTAATTCTTGTGTTTTCTCCCTGGTAGTGTTTCGGTGTTTCTGGTAGTTTTCCGGTAGTTACTGTATTTTTTGGGTGTTCTCCGGTATTTTCCGATGTTTTCAAGTAAAGTACCACCATTGACAACTATGGCTCTATAAACCCTGCTCCTGTTTCTTGGTGGTTAGGATACTGTTTCCAAAAGCTCATCATTGACTAGTGACATTTATAACTCCAGGATTAAATCGAGGTATGCCATCATTTCAACGTACCCCTAAAATTGGAGCAGAATCATTGATCCCCTCCAGCTCACCCAGTTCAGATCAAAGAAAAATAAATAATAATTAAATAAGTATGGTTTAGTAGTGTCGATACTGACATTTCGACTGTATATGAAACCCTACGGAAAGATTTCACAACTAAAATTCTGTATCAGACTGTCACTTTGCCTATAGGGCAAATTCTGTCCGTCCGAAAAGGTTGGCAAGAATTTACCGCAATAAACAGGCAAACTGATCGATATGATCTAGCTGCGGTCTGATTATACACTACAAGTGTGTTCAAAAACAAATCTGTGAACATTCCAGGAAGGAAACACATTGGTATTGGAACTTCAAGAATTGCCTGTTTGTGAGCCTACAACCGGACTACAGAGCATGCTCACACAGGAAGCATAGTGGTTTTTCTTAACCTGGACCATTTGGTAGATAGATACGTTTATTCAATGTTGTAAATAGTGTATAATACAGAGCAACATGGTCAAAATTACTATACTGTAAATTTGAAAGAGATTAAAAGGTGAAACTTTAAACAAAATGCAACATCTAGGTCGGGGGATAAGCACAGCTTTTGTTCCCCAGCCTAAGAAAAAAAAAGGACAAAAAACAGACAGACATTACAAATACAGGACAAAACAAATAGGTGTAAGACAGAAAATAAAGCCGTCACTATTTCCACATACAAAAATTACATCAGTATCTTAGTATTCATTTAGAAAATGAGTTTTACGTTTTTTGGGTAAAAGTTGAGAGAGTACGCAATGATTTTAAAGAGTCATCCAGACTATTCCAAAAGAAAGTGCCACGCTGGACAGCACCATTTTTAGACAACGTGGTTCTACAATAGTTAACATAAAGATTTTTCCGCATCAAGATATCATTGAATATCAAATGCTTTAGATAAATCCAGAAAAATACCAACTGAAAAAACGATTTACATCTAGATCATTATACAATTTATTAACAACAAAACATGTAGCTAAATCGGTCGAGCGGTTACGTCTAAAGCCAACCTGCTCTCTTAAAGGGATGCTGCAGTGAATTAAAATAAAACAGTTAATTTGGCTGTCATCTATTTCTGATATATGTTTTGAACATCAATAAAATGTGTTTTGTTTTTTCCCCGACATATCATCTCACTTGCGTAATTAACGAATAAGTCATGCCCCCCCTTTTGTGGATTGTTACCGCCCCCTACCATCGACGTCACGTCGGGAATTCAAACATATCGTCGGCAAAAAGCGCCCACACAGTGCACACGTCTCTATATGCACACAGCCAGGGGGCCCGACGGCTCGGGTTACCGACATGACGTCACGTTTATGCAAATGAAGGCTCCCTTTTAGGGGCGGAGTGGGTTCCCCTAAATACTTGCGCATGTAATAAAAAAAATAAAAAAATATTTGAGGTTTAAAAAGTCATGTTTAATCGTTTAAATACAATTTAAAAAAACACTGCAGCCACCCTTTAATGCAAAAGAGTGAAAAAGCACTCTTTCAACAGCCATATGAAGGACAACTCTTTTTCGAGTGGTCTTCCACTCTTTTAGATTGAAGTTTGCATCTTTTTGAGTAATTTTTCACTCTGTGCTGGAGTGAAACCCCTCTAAATGAGTGAAATAACCACCACTCTTTTTGAAGAGCCATATAAGGGACAGCTCGAAATGTAAAGAGTGGTGTATTCACTCTTTTACATTTAGAGAGTGTGATTCTGTCAAAGGGTTTTGTAAATAAACAAAATCATTCGGGTATAAACTTACTTTTCAAATAATTTCAAATTTTTTGATAAAACAGAGATGGGTCTATTAATTTCCAACATCATGCTTGCACCCTTTTTTATATATTGGTATAACTTCTTTATATTGAAATCTGGACCATCTCATATGGGTCCAATTTCATAGAGCAAAGTAGCTAAGCATAACAAAATTACGCTTACCGCAGAACGAAGTTAACAGCCAAACTATACCATGTTGCAAGTATAGGCCTCCAATTTATGACCGGTATCCTGCTAACTTTTGCTTTTAGCAGAAAATTGTTAAGCATTATTTTGTGCTTATAAGCAGCTCTATGAAATTAGGGTAACTATGGTTTGTAGCATTTGGGGGAAGGTTTGTTTGTCTTTGAAGTGTTTTACCAAGAGTATGTGTACTTGTTTTCTTTGTGAAATTTTTCAAAAAAGATACATACACTTTCTACCCTAAAAAACAGCGCCAAAAGGAGAAAACCAAAACGAAAAGTCCTATATTTGTGCGTGGATACATTTAATGGGCCAATCCATTATTTAAGATTGATATATTGTTTTCTTGTTATTTATTCAGGATGGATGTGGTTTTATGGTTTCTGATTCTGGCAGCAGCTATGAAGGAATGTGTCAATGCAAATGGGAATCCTGGTAAGTGAAGCAGTCCCTCTATAATGAAAGCACAATTATTAGGTGTTTAGGCGCACAGTGTTGCACAATCTTGATTAAGTTTTCTTTTCTTGTGTATTTCCCCAACACTTGCCGTCTTGGAAGTAAATTGCAACTGTACTTATTTATTTCTCATTACCTCTTTGCACATTTCCATAGTTGCAATTCCCGTGAAACTTTACGGAAACCACGGGCAATAGACCCGTGGTGTTCATCATACTGACATTATGACGATGTCATCAGTAGTCAGATGACACCAGATCAAAGATTGATATTCAACATATTTTAAATGAATATTTCTGGTCCTATAGTGTCATGTTGTAGGTATTTGAAATTGTGTGCACTGATATGATACATGCACCCCATTTTGACCGTTTCAGTGATTCGAAATCATCAGTGGGCCGATGTCTTCATCAGTAAAAGCTTTTAGAAAGACTGCAGTATGCCAATCCTATCACACATGGGGAATTTATAATATTGTAGCTTAAGGCATGAACACTATTGATAATTACTCAAAAATAATTACTAGCATAAAACCTTACTTGGTAGACCTAAACAAGTAATGGAGGGCCGTAGGTATATAAAACATTGTGAGAAACACTGAGCTCCCTCCGAAGCAACGTATTTGAGAAAGAAGCAATTTCTCACTTGAATTCGATTTCGAGATCTTAGAACTAGAATTTGAGGTCTCGAAATCAAGCATCTGAAAGCACTTAACTTGTCTAAATGTGCAACAAGGGCGTTTTTGAGCTCAATTGAGCTCAAATTTTCACAGGTTTGTTATTTTATATATATGTTGAGATACACCAAGTGAGAAGTGTCCGATATTGAATACCATCAATGTGAAGCTTTTAAAGTTACATACGTTAGTATATCTCCCGAAATAGACTGGAGTTTAATGATGCGTTACCATCATGCAGTGTACATGTACACATATTATGACAGTAAAAGCACTGTGACCCCAGTTGACATTTCCTTTTGGTCCATTCAACAGGAAGTAAGTACAGACACAGAAATAACTAGAACTTAGTGTTTGTCCAAACAAACACGAGGTGTTCGGCTATCAATGGGGTCAGTGTTGTATTCAACGCGAGAGATTTTAGACTCATGAGATCAAAACTAATTGTTTTACTCATTTCTCAAAAAGTACAGCACCTCAGCCAGATATATTTCAATGGAAGCTTTCTACCATCATTATCTTTAAAACGTGTAAGTTAATGTAAATCTGTGAGCTTTTTTGTTTTGTGTTTTACCAGAAGTACAGAGACCCTTTAAGCTTTGAATTACTTAGCCTTGATCAAGGCGCTACAGCCAGCCGCGATCTGCAAAATCCCAATCCCATCACTGAATTCCGCCAGCGCACCCCCATACATTAAATAACACAGTGCATATAATATGTGTACAGCGTATGTACACATACGTACTGTACATGTACCATCTGTATACGGTACACTTACGGTACATGGGTACTTCCTAAGTAGCGCCTTGATGGTTTTGTAACTGCCAAAATTTAGGGCGGAGCTCATTATGCTAATGTATACTAACAACCCGTTCTCATTGGTTGTTGGTTGACCTACCTATAAACTCTCGCTGCGATGTCAATCGCAACGTTCTGCAAGCACTCGCACACATGTGCTCGTGGCTGTATTTGCAATGGCGGCGGGCGAGGAAGAAATCCCTACTGTACTAGTAAAACAAAACTGGAAGTCGCTGGAAATCAGTGGTGTATAATTTGCAAAACCACTAAAGAAACTTTCAACAAAATATAACAACCGCGGTTAATGCATCAATCATGGGTTGAGAAATAGAAGGAAGACAATTAGACCATGTAAAATGTGTTTGAGAAAGGTTAAAAAAGTATCCAGGTGTCATGGGTTTCCGGCAAGATGGCTACTTGGTAACAATTCTTAGGTGCTGGGCATATGACAGTACAACACACCCCATCCCCTTGAAGCACAAACACAGACCAGATGAGATAAGAAATCCAGCTGTTTATTTTGTCTTACTGTATACATATATTATTTATTACGTTTCTCGCGGTAAATCAAAGTTGGGGATCGGAAATATGTGTTGTCGAACATACCAGACGGTAGCAGATGGCGTGTGGCTGAACAACAACTACAAGTAAAGTTCAATTTCATAAACTAACTCTTGCCATACTAGTACTACACTACAACGTTACACTTATAGTACAGCAGCTTTCAATTCAGGGACAAATCTACCAGCTACGTTGTAATATAATTATGATGCTAGTCCTCGTGTTATAATGAAACGCAAGACAACGGAAGTTGTTCGAAGTTGTTCAACACCATTACCGACCGGGCGAGTCTTGTCCGGCTCACCCGTCCGGCAGCGCATTCAGACCCCTTTACAATCATAGCTAATAATACACCACGCTCACGACACTGCATGCTATAAAAGCACGTAGTATGTCCATACAGCTAGCGTACGCACACACACATGGACGTGGCATGATTGCTAGCAGTAATACGTCATTCTCAATCGCGCCTGTGATTGGCCAATGTTTAGAATGACACGCCCACATCATGAATACCCTTTTATCGGAATTCCGATAAAGCTTTACAAACCCATCAAGGCTGTTGTTTGAGCCACGTGTATGAGGTTGAAAATACAAAGACACGACCGTTCTCACGACTACGCTATACTGTTCTCGCTGTACAATGTATGGTAATGTACATTTGTGTATGCACTGCATGCGTGTGCAGCGAACCGGGCCACAGTACGTCAACAGCCTTGATCAAGGCTATGAATTACTGTAACTTGACACCCGATGACGTCATGATGAAAAAAATGTGTTTTTGTTACTAACAAATTTCATATTGTCTGGTTCAAGAGTTGGATTTATTCACTATAAAACTTCAACTGCCGGTTTGAACCAGAAGTAATAGTGCAAGATTTTATGTTTATTTGCATTAATACAAGAGTTACGATTTTATGAAACAATATTTGTCACAAGAGGGCGGTGTGTAAATTGACGACATCATCAAATATATATTTGAAAGGGCAGAGGTTCAATATTGTCATTTAATACATAGCATAAATTTTGTGAGTTCCCTTTCATCTTGGATGCAGATCTCGATAAGAGGCTTTCAAATACACACACAAATATATCAAGTATGCCATTCACTATTAAAAGCTAATTTATTGTTTAATGAAAACTCATTCTTTATTGATTTAAATCACAAGTTCACACAAGCTATGTTGTTCAAGTTGACATTATTAAGCTATAGTTATTAGAAATGTTCAAAGGATTTCAAATAAATTTGGATTCTCATTACGTATCGGTAGATGAACAATGATTTTCATTACACTTGATGATGATAACCTTCAAATAAGTCAAGCATTGTGTAAGCTTTCAGTTGCAATTTATAAATGGCTTGCTTGATTTTTAGATATTGGTTACCGTACAGAACGTTTTGTTTATTTAGACTTGAGAAAAAATTAAACCTGAGAAGACACTTGTTTGGAATAGTTATGCAATACAAAGGCACATCATAAACATGCAAGTCTAAGCCTCTTGTGAAGTTGGACTATTAAAAAAACTGAGTCAAATACCATTTCTACCTCCATGGTGCATCATACAGTGACTCGGCAGGGAAATAAGGAATGGAACATGACAGCAAGTGCCACAATTTTCACTGTAGACCACTGCGGTACTGGATGTGCTGTATTCTGATGAAGAAAAAACAATAAACAGAGTATGACTTGATGAACATTTCTTCAGACATTTTTTCATAACCTACCAAGTCTCAAAAAAAAAAAAAAATATCATATATTAAACACTGTAAGAATCGTAGCACAATATTTTAAATGCATGAACAAATTTACAATAACTTATGTTTAGAATGTTTCTAAAATATGTAAATTTCTTTGAATAGAAAGTCTCACAGTATTAGTTACGCAAAGTCATGTTATCCATACCAACAAAATATGCAATGAATTACAAGGAAAATGGGCTCAACCAGAAGTTTTATTTCAATTCATTTGGAAATGTTCTACCTTGCAAAATAATTTGTGTCATTTTGAACTTTCAATAAACAACTGTAAATTTACCTCTTAAGAAAAGACCATCCATAATCATGATTTTGGCCAGGTATAATCATAGTGGACAACTGACAGGAGCAGTGAAGACTGAAGATGGCTAATGACAGCTTCAACTCCTTTCTGTGTACCAGTCCTGACCCAGTCATCAGACTCTCATCCCGCCATCAGACTCTGTTCCATATGTTCCTTGATCACTGTACTAACTGGCAAAAAATAAATAAATTGAAGACTTAAAACATTTCAAGATTATAATTTAATAAGTGGAAGGTGACCATACTGCTTTGGAAGTGAATTACTTATCAATCTTAACCTTTGGGGAAACTTCATCGAAAGGTTGTAACAATTATGGCATCATAATTAATATTATTAATAGTTGATGGAACACATTCATCAAATCTGACCATTTTCTGACACTAGTGACAGAGCCAACAATTAAACCAATCCCCCCTACTTGACACATTCATTTTGAAAAGTGATTATGTTGAAACGAAGCTTACCGTTGTATTCACCGTGTCGCGCCGATAAACACTGCCGTGAGTGCCTGTCTGAAACGCCCTTGACAAGCCGATGTCACGTCCGTTCATATCATTCGGTGTATGATCAAAACATGACCAATGTCAATCCTTTTTCTGCTTGAATTTTCTCATATAATAAAAGTGATACGAATCACTGAAGCAGGTGGACATCTCAGTGAAACTAAGTCCTCAACTGCATAATCACCATAAAGCCACCAGAAGGGCGAAGAGGGAACAATTTGACGCCAAACATAGCACAGGTTGAGAGACACTCATTTCAGCAGCCTTGTGCCGCCATTGTTAAAAGTACGATGAACTGTGACATGTCAAACGTGCACAGAAGACACGCCACGACGCATGCAATGTGTAGGCACACGTTCGTACATGTGTATGTATACAGTTTCACTATCGGGCGTTGTCACTGTGGGTCAACTTAAAAGTAAAGGTCAAAATATTGTCATCTGCGTGCAAAAGTTTGAGCAGGCTTAACGTTCTACACCGTGATACAAAAAATAAACTAAAACAATAGGCAGTTTTTGAGATATGAATTTTTGAAATTTTCAACTTCCGATTTAAACCGGAAGTTAAGGTCAAATGGGGTCAAGTTTTGTGGTTGGTTTGTTGAACTTTTAACGACCTGTCCGATGATGTGTCGATTGTAAAAATCCAACGTGCGGTTCACGAGTTATGATTTTTTACAAATATTAAAGGAACACGTTGCCTTCAGATTTCACGAAATTTCACGTTTGAGGGTGTTCCTTTTACTTATTAAGAGTTGTTCTTGCAATAAAACACATTAAAAGTGCTATAATTAGTGAATGGTAATTAAAAAAAAAAAACAACACTGACCTCTGACCCCGAAACATGTCCCGCGAAATATATACGTTTTTCAAGCCGTCAAAACGATCGTCCGTTCATGCGCGATGAACAGCAGTTAGGCTGGCGCCGTAGCCAATGGCCTGGTAAACCTACCAGAAGAACACGAGGTAACATACCGTCTCTACATCGCGACGTTGTATGAAATGTAAACACACCATTTTGCTGTCAACATGGATCGCCAAAAAACACAGATTCAGCTCATTGCTCTACGCAAAGAGATGATTGGAGACACGTCCAAAAAGAAGGAACGGACACCTCGCCAATCAGGGTAAGAATAATGTAGTGGGACATGGACTAGCCGACGAGAGAGAGAGAACGGACCGTGATTGTTTACACCCAATGCAATGTTAGTTAGTTATTATTAATTGTGGACATGACACGTAAATTCACAACCATGACAGCCGCAGCACTGAGTTGTGAGAGTACGTACATGTACTATGATTAGTTTACATGTAATTTTGTAGATCTATTCACTCGGTGCATAGATGGGGGTGGGGATTTGAATCGAGTGTCCAGCGTCCTAATGACTTGGCATAATTTACCCTAGTTTACTTTGATGCTACAATTAAAAGAGTCGTTTATCTGGCTGGGAAGGGGAGGGCTTTTGTAAAAATTGTAGAAATACATTTTAAAAATAGTACAGATTTATTAAATATTTTTTGTATGTTTTTAACAGTTTACCCAAAATATTGTACCCAAGTCAACTCGTACCCAAGGCAACCCGAAATCTTTCAAAGAAGTGTGACCTTTCAAACAATAAAAAATAAAATTGTCGAGAACTAAAAAGTTATATCAATGGTTATCAATTTCTTGTTGAAGGTACTATGTGAGCAGATGCCAGGACTTGGCGTAAACATCTTGGAGACCTCCGCAAAGCTCTTGCCAAGCTGGTGCTCTTGCCAAAGTGTGTTTGTACCAACTGTAGGGAGATGCCAACACAACAGGAGAGGTCATGCTGCAAACAAAGGCCGGATGAATGCTTCTCAAACTTGGCAGTAAGAGACTGATTATTTCATACTGTCAATGGCATACTTGTTCAGTACCTACATGTGCATGTATAACAATATACACATGTACTGTCAAAGCAGTCCAGTTTTGTTACATGATATTTTGATCTGTGTCCCCCCCCCCCAAAAAAAAGGAAACAAAGTAAATGTGTAAACAAACATTTAATAAGGAAACACAAATTTAAGCTTTCATTCATTGTAGTTACTTGTAAACAGCCTCCTTCGCCAACGTTGCATTACCAAAAAACTTCACACTGAACAGCCACATCCCAAATTTTAATAACGTCATGTCTTTGACCAGCAGCCGATTTCACGAAACTTTACGCAACTGCGTAAGTCCACTTGTGCAACGTTTATGGAGCAACTTGCGCCATTAACATTGTGCAAGTGGACTCACGCAGTTGCTTAAAGTTTTTATGAAATCGGCTGCAGGGAGGTAATATTTGCAAAAATGTCACTTTAATACTCAACATCAAGTGCATGGGTTTTATATTCCATATACATGTACAAATAACCAATTTGTATTTTGTTAATTAATTCAAAAGTTTTGCGTTTATATTTGAAAAGATCTTGAGGCACCTTGTTGTGGACCACCATTAGAGTTGGCACGACATCACCGGAATGACATGTACACCAGGGGAGCATGATGTACACAACAAATGACTTTGCCACACAGCCAGCCTTCACAGACAACATGTGTCGTGTCAGAATGGTACTGGAAATAGAGTAACACTACCTGGTTACTGTGTTTGTAAAATCAGGGATATATTTCCAGATTGTTTCAACTTTCATGTACACATGATTTATGCAAAACATGTTTAACAAATGGCAATATTTCCTGTTGTCAACAAGTAGATTCTTATTCATAATGTCAATATTTAAACTTATTATTTTTTTTGCACATTACTTATGTCAACAACTCATTGAATGTGATGTGAGCAGAGTTTGTTTTCATCACAACGACATATGATTAAGTTTAATTTGAAGTACATGGCCAATTGTTTATACAAACATCATATTTATTGTATTATTTATTTGAGATTTCGATATTTTGTAACAAAAAACACACTAGAACAACAAAATGCAAAAACATAAACGATCTGTATTCAAATAAATTTATCTGAAATATCTTTATTCTGTATTCATAAAGAGACATAGATCATAGATGCAACAAGTTTGATAAACACGGTGCCATTTCAATTTTTTAACCTTAACCCTTGCAAGTATATTTTGATTTCAAACCACATGCCTGTTATGAAATGCATGGTCAGAATGATGTTTTAGAACTAGTTATATTGTTGACTAGCAGACCATGTTAGTTCGAATAAGTAAAAGTTTTAAAGGAACACCACCCAATTTCAAGTCATACTTGTGTTGATCATTCTATTCTACTTTTAAAACATCCTTTCTAGCCATATGCATTTTACAACCAAATCACTCGATCTAAGGCATTGGTCTCTCTAAAGGGACTTATACCTTAGATATTGGTAATAACTAATTTGTGATCATAAAACTCACTTGATAAAGTCTACATGATGAGAGGCATGTCAAAGGACTTGTTTCTATACTGTAGCAATGGTGTTTTCTTTCACTGTTTCTTGCAGCTTTTATTGCCAAATTTAGCCCAAATTGTCACAGGTTTATTATTTTATGCATAAATATTGAGGAGATACACCAACTATTACTAAGGATACTGCATGGGATTATAGTGTTCTTTGACAAAAGACAAATTTAATTAATGTTTGCAAATACATTGTGTACTGCTGTGAATTGTAAAAACATGTCTCAATAAATTGTCCATATTGTTTTATAAAGTTCCTATAAATTTGTGACAAAGATTCTCTTTGATTACATACAAACTCTAGAACTTGCCAATAATGCTAATGATGCACTGACCTTATGTCTTATGCACACCTGTACACTGTACAGACAATTTTGTAGTCAAAATATGGAAAGTTACATGGAAATTAAATTTAAGAAGTGGAAAATCTGGATTTGTGTTTTGCTACAAGTTCTTCTGTTGGTAGTAGTGGTGGTGGTATTGGGGGGGGGGGGGGGGGGGATGGCGGCTGCGGGTAGAAGCCATCCTTGCACCATTAGCGGTAAGCCTTGGCGACTAGTGTCGGACTCCAACTATTGAATCATTAATTGAGTCGGGACTATTGTTTTCAACTATTCGGTTAAACGGGCTACAAAAATAGTCACCACTACTTCAAAAATAGTTGCGTCTACCTGTTTGGTGAACCAATTTAGTCGCTCATGATTATTCATGACAACATAATTTACTTACAGAACACAGTCAGACATCAGTGACACAAATCTTCAATCTTTTCCGCTTGAATTAGACTATATTGTGCTTGCGGCACACATTGCCACAGTGCATCTTGATAATTAAAAATTTGTCGCGACTAGTGTCGTAGTCGCAACTATTGGATGGAGGTGCGACTAGTCGATTAGTAATTTTCACTGGTCGCCCAGGCCTAATTAGCAGAGTTTTCCTGTCCTGCGAAGAAGCTGGTTGTCATCTAACCGAGCTTGGAAAACTTCTTTGATGTATGTGTACTCTTTCTTGTCCATACCAGCTTCAATAATCACATCATCACCCAACTTTTACTGTGACCTTGGAATCAAGTGATACAACAATGTTACAAAATAATGAAATTGTTCCCTGTTTCTGATTTTGTTTTGTAATTTTTGAAAAGAGTTCTTCCAGACTATGGCCCTTTTCGAAACCACGGCTTTGGCTTTGGATTCAGCTCGGGCTAGCTTGGCCCCGCAGATGTTTGGACAATACTGAGCGTGCTTTACGTTAGAGATTCAGACAAGAGGACGGAGTCTGAAGCCAAATCCAAAGCCGAAGCCGTGGTTTCGAAAAGGGCCTATGTAAGCTTCATTTTTGTGGACAAGAGTATTACTTTATTTTAGCTTTCCTTGCCAACTACCATTTGCAGTATAAGTATGTGCTCCCTGTTCGATGCATCGCACAGTAAATTTTGCTGTCAAATGATTCTGAGCAATGTAAACAGGAGCTACCTCAAATAGTACCGTCCAAGACCAAGGTCAAGGAATTACATCCCCATAATAATAGACATAAACATTATTTTATAAAATAATGAATGTATAACCCCGAAAGGATCATGTTGGCAAATAAGACAAGTGACATCTATCCTATGGCAAGGGACTAGTATTAGTAATAGACACCACTGCCTTGTTGCCCTGTGACTCTACATGTACATGCAAACAGCATAGAGAAAGGACAGAGAAGTAAAGTCCCTGTAATTATGTATCTAAAAACGAACTGTGGGGTATATGTGACTCGCAATTGCATACTTACGGTAAACACGGTAAACGCCTCTGACATGTCTGAGCAGATGTTTTATTGAGAGGATGAATTCTCTAGCTGTAGTTTTGGTGTGGGAGGTCATGACACGTCCATTTTCAACTCCACTCGCTAGTTAGTATTAAATAATCTAGTCTTTTTGCTGCAAAGGCCCGAGGCAAAAAGAGACACACGACTACAGAGTCACATGCACTATTAGTAATACGGGAACCAGACATTCTTTCGTGTACAAAGTGTTTGCATTACTAGACTGACCCCGCTAAAATCCTACATCGTACGAGCAAGAACGGGGAGTTCACTGCGTCTGGGGAGGTCTGGCCGCGGGGGATGATGGCCCGCTGGACGGCAGCCGCTCGGCCCCGGGACGTGGGCTGAACTTGCTGCTTAGATAGTTTAATAAAAAGTTAATTCAACGTAGGCCCTTTTATTTTTGTTCGTGAACTGTTTTTGGTTGTTGGAGTAACCATGGAAGAAGAGATAGATACAATAGGGTTCGTAAAATTGTTAATAATTGCTCAGTCGTATAGTTCAACGGCTGCGACTGGAAATAAGACTAGTGAATTTGGCGGCCATTTATGGGAGTCAAAATCTTGACTCCCATAAATGGCGGAGCGTTTTGTTTCGAGAAAGTTAGCAAAAGCGAAGCATCTCTAAGGCATGTTTGTGTAGATCATTATATTCTACTTTTTTAACATCTTTCCAACCGTAATCATTTTGCATCAAACGCTTGTCATAGCCCAAAAACGCCCAACAAAGCGCAGCCCAAAGGCAACGTGTTCCTTTAAACTTTGATTTATTGTAATTCCAAACCTGATGACGTCACCATGACATCATCAAGTTTGTGTTGTCTTGATATTGAGGTTCAAATGTCTGATGAGTTTCAATGTTCAGTTCAATTTCAATCTCGAGTTATGCTGTAAATAAGCCCATAAGTGATGTTTTTCAAGAAAAAAAACAAAGGCAAACTTCGACCCAGGGTAACGACCCAGAAGTAAAGGTCATACGATTTTGAGGTTAACTTTTCAAATGTTGCCCATGTCTTGGTCTATCATATGCCCAAATTTAATTACTGTAGCTATAATATTCAGAGACATACAGGCATTGGCATGACGTCACTTTCTGACCTTAAATGGCTTGTAATTTGACACCTGATGACGTAATCATGACGTCACAACTTACTCAGCTTCTGCTGGTTATGTTCTAACTTCACATGAAGTTTCAAGTTGATCAAAGGTTTGCAAGTATGCGTTTGCTTGCCGACAAATCCCACTGAGAAGAATAAGCAAAACTATAAAAAAAAACTAAAAAAAAAACTAGATCTAGTGTTTGTAGAAACAAACACTAGGTGTTCGGCTATTGTTGGGTCAGTGTTTGAATAAATGAATCAAGTATTGTTAAAAGCTCGTCAAATTACAAAGAAATCAAAACCAAACAGTTTTCTCGATGTGTAATAATTTTATGGAAAAAGCCTCAAAAAGTGTACATATCAACCTAAAAGCCTTTAAATACTGCCTTTTCAAAGCATTTTACAGGCACTTCCGGTGTAAATGGTCAAAAGGTCAAGAGAAGGTCACCAACATACCCATGTTTGTGAAGTACGTGACGCCCTTTCATATGATGTATAGGTAAATTAATAATTTTGCTTGTTACATAAAATAAAATTGAAGAGGATGCCTGAATTGACTAATACAATCGGAGTTGGACGAGGTGTAGACTTGATTCAAGTTTTAGATTGTGGTTATTCTTCTGCATCCCAGGCACAAAAAAACGCCCCACTATTGGCGATCACGCGGGCCCTAACTCGCAATCTCAATTTGCAACGTGTGCATACGGAGCTCCAGGAGTGCCATCCGACATATCGAGTTACCGACATACGTTATCTCATCAATACGACTTATTTCGTGGAATCAGTTACTTACCGACATATTATTTTGCTAAGTCGACTTATTCAAAACAATCAGTTGACTTAACAACATAATTTATCTCACCAAGTCGACTTACAGTAAGTAATTAAGAAGTTTACTTATACACAACCTGCACACGTTGCAACGTTATTGAGATTGCGAGTTAGGGCCCGCGTGATCGCTAATAATGTGGGGGCGTTTTTCGTGCCTGGGATGCAGAAGAATAACCACAATCTAAGACTTGAATCAAGTCTACACCTCGTCCAACTCCGATTGTATTAGTCAATTCAGGCATCCTCTTCGATTTTATTTTAACAAGCAAAATTATTAATTTACTGATTTTATTTAAAAAAGGTTAATGGCTGTTAGCAAACTGCGTCCAACTAACATTTCATGGTGTACATGTACTTGCAAAATAGTGTTACTGGCCTCACGTTTTGACCCTACTAAATAGCTACGTGAGAAGAATGAGACAATACATCATGAATTCAGTTCAAAAGGATAAAAGTTTGTTTTCGTCATATTAATCATCAAACTATAAGCCTTTACACAATTAAAATCTTCACAACAAAATGTACGTATGGAAGGTACATGTACCAGACAGCACTTAACGGAGCCGAGTTGAAAAGTGACAATACCAAAGTGCAACCATCAGCCGTGAAGTTACATTATATATGATGGTTGTCAAAAGGATAAAAAGGTTGTTGTCGCCACAACCAACCCCCTTATATTCAACGAACCATGTGAATCTATTCAAACAAACAAAACCTTCTAAAGAATATCCATGCATAGATTTGTCAGGTGCATAAAATTATGTCCCAGCCAGCACTGTGATTTATGTGTGTGTTTTACTAGTTTCCTCACTCCCCAACCAAAGTGACTACAATACGTCTCTATTGAATAACAATGGTATATTTCGACATGGTTTTTATTTTCAGCTTTTCCATAGATCCTGATTTTTATGACTCCCAAAAATGGCCGACCGTGTTAGTTCGCAAAGTAAAAGGAAAACCACGCAACATCTTTCCAACCATTATGTATTTTATAACAAACGGTTACAAACGCTTTTTATAGACCAACTCGTCCGATCCAAGGCAACGTGTTCCTTTAACGCATATAATGTTGTTTACATAAAATAAGAAAATACTGGAACCCAAAGCCGTGCTAAGCATATACTAATTATGTATCGTTTGGAACATCCGTAACATCTCCTGCCCTAGTGGTGCCCGATCCAAGGCGTCAAACATGACTTAAAGCCATTGGACCCTTTCGGTTAACAGTATTGCCCAAGGCCCACACTTCGTGTATCACAACTTCTATATTAAACCTGTGAAAATTTAGGCTCAATCGGTCATCGGAGTCGGGAGAAAATAACGGGAAAACCCACCCTCGTATCCGCGCGTTTCGCCGTGTCATGACATGTGTTTAAAGTAAATCCGTAATTCTTTTGACCCAGAGGTGCTCGGTCCAAGTTGTCAAACATAATGATAGTGAAGTAAATTTAATCACAAACAATGGAACGCCCATGAGCGGGCTAAGCACGGACTATCATACTAATATTCTGGTAGCACCATGTAATGCTTTACAAGGTGCTGTGGCGCAATTTTGCTGCCGATCGGACCGGGAACACCGGGGCGAAATCCTTCTCTTTTCGATAAGTACACTGGGTTTCTTTTATATGCGTTACATAACAAATGGGACCAACGGCTTTACGTCCCATCCGAAGGACGAAGCAATGGTTAAGTGACATCATAATTTTGTAAAGTTAAGAAAACTCCTTAACATCTTTTGACCCAGAGGTGCTCGGTCCAAGTTGTCAAACATAATGATAATGAAGTAAATTTAATCACAAACAATTGAACCCCCATGAGCGGGCTAAGCACGGGCTAATCATACTAATATTTTGTAACCGTTGGAACCTACTTTATATCTTTGCCTGGTCAAACATCATTTAAAGGGGCATTACAGTATTACATTTAGTTTTAGCCCGCAAACGTAAAGTTAAAAAGCAATATAAAGACTAGGAAATAGAGTGCTCTCATAGTGGTGCACAAGGTTTGATACACACACATCTCAACGCGTGTTCAGGCTGTTAAGTCAACTTCTTAGTTTCTGTAAGTCGACTTGGTGAGACAAACTATGTCAGTTAGTCGACTGATCATTTTATCTAAGTCGACTTGGTGAGATGGATTATGTCAGTAAGTCGATTTACCATTTTATATAAGTCGACTTGGTGAGATAAATTATGTTGTTAAGTCAACTGATTGTTTTGAATAAGTCGACTTAGCAAGATAAAATATGTCGGTAAGTTAACTTATTCCACGAAATAAGTCGTCTTGATGAGATAAATTATGTGGGATGGCACTCCTGGAGCTCCGTAGGTGACCTTTTGCCAGTCAAAATTTATCATTGGAAAATCACGCCATGTGCACGCACATGGCACTGGCGTATAATGTGTAAACAAGTCTGAACAAGCTATAGTAGTCGCGATGCTGCGTTAGGCATAAACACTTAGGCCAAGAAAATATACAAATGCTTACTTTTGAACCGTAAGACAAGGTCAAAATGGGATTATGTCTGCGAGGCGTTTACGGAGTTTTGAATGATGATTCCGATGATGTATTGATTGTAAGAATCCCCTGTGTAGATCAGAAGTTATAATTTTAAATTAATAAAAAACTTTGAATGACCATCATTCAAGAACGGTTGACGTCATCATGACGTAACTTAAACGGTTTCCTCTCCTAATTAATATCTAACTATGTGTGAAGTTTCAAGTTCATACGAGTTTGGAAAAGGTGCTTTTGTTAGCGGACAAGGTATTTTTCAGTTGGTCGAACAAACTTAAAAATACACTAGACTCAAGTTTTTGTCATAACAAAAACAAGGTGTTCGGCTTCCGGGAGTACAAAAATACACCCTGGTGGACAATTATCAAAGGAAAAACCCATGAAAATAGGCCTTTTCAAAGCATTTTACATGCACTTCCGGTTTAGAAAGGTCAAAAGGTCAAGAGAAGGTCACCAACATATCCATTTTTGTGAAGTACGTAAACCCCTTTCATATGATGTATAGATTGTCAAAATAGCTTTTGTGGTTGAGGACATAGGAACTTATGAATGATGACGACTGGAGAAGAGAATAAGTAAACGAAAGGGAAATGTTTATTGAAAACGCCTTGAAAACAGACTATAAACGAAGCTGATATAATATTTTTAAAAAGAAGTCAAAAAAAAAAAAAAAAAAAAAAAACATCAACAACTGGTTTAGCGGGTTTCCCATCCAAGTACTGACCGGGCCCGAGGTTGCTTAACTTCACTGATCGGACGAGAACCGGTGTGATCAACGCAGTACGGTAGTAGTCAAAACAAAAAATGTATTTTTGACGAAAATACTCAAAAAATCTGATTTGAACCAGAAGACAAGGTAAAAATGGGTCATGTCTGCGAGGCCTTTACGGAGTTTTTAACGACCTTTCCGATTATGTATCGATTGTAAGAATCCATCACGTGGATCAAAAATAATGATTTTTTGAAATAATAAACTTTGAATTTTTATAACTCAAGAATGGATGCCGTCATCATGACCTAACTAACACATTATTCCACTCCTAATGCACATCTAACTATGTGCGAAGTTTCAAGTTCATACGAGTTTGGGAAGTGTGCTTTTGTTCGAGGACAAGGGACGAAGACGAGAAGAAGATGAAAATCTGGATTGTTTTATTTATTTGTTTGTACTAAAGTTTTGTTTAATCCGGCAGTTTATTTTAGCAAGACCACTCCTAATTGCTTGGGCCTTATGCTTTAACCATTCTGTTTTCTTTAAATGTTTTGTATTGTAACATCCATGTCTGTGCATGGATGTAGAAATAGATTAGTTTACGTAACGTCCTTTCCTACCAGAGAAAGTTTAAAAGAGCTTATGTTATTCCAGAGATTTTTTTTCTTCAAAGTATTTAAATCAGAATAACTTGGATAGTTGTTTTAACAAATAATCAAACAATTGATGATTATGCTAAGTTCAAGAAGTAATAGATGTTGTAATACTGACGTGAATTCCGTGGGCCCAAAACGCCCTTCACCCGGGGGGAGTGGTCGATCGATGCAACGTCTCTATTCTTCTCGGTGTTTAACCAAAACATGACCAATGTTCGTCATTTTGTACTGTTGTTTTCTCACATAATTAAAAGTCCCATGAATCACTGAAGTAGGTGGCCATCTCAGCGAAACTTCGTCTTCAATTCCACATTGACCACTAAGCCATCAGAAGGGTAACATTTGAACAATTTGACGCCGAAGATTGAGAGGAAATCATTTTCGCAGCGTTCTGCATAAATAGAGCTATACAGCTCTAAATAAGAGCTATATAGCTCTATGCATATCACGCTATGGCACAGAGTACAATAAACTTGGCAGCATGCCACCAAATAAATGATGCCTAATACACTACACGTGTACGACACACGTGTTACGCACAACCAATGGGGAAACTTCGTAGTTCTTTATACATGAAATTATGTATTTTCAAACTCGATTTTGAACCAGAAGACGAGATCAAAATGGGATCATGTCTGCGAGGCATTTACGGAGTTTTTAACGAACTTTCCGATGATGTGTCGATTGTAACAACCCATCATGTAGATCAAAAGTTATGATTTTTTGAAATAATAAACTTTGAAAATTCATAACTCAAGAATTGATGACGTCATCGTGACGTAACTCAAACGGTTTCTTCTCCTGATAAATATCTAACTATGTGTGAAGTTAGAAGTTCATACAGGTTTGGGAAGTGTGCTTTTGTTAGAGGGCAAGGGACGGAGATGTATTTTTGAAGAAAAATATACAATTGCAAACTTTGACCTTCCGGTACGAACGGAAGGAGGGGTCATACGATTTTGACGTTAACTTTTCAAATGTAGTCCCAGTCTTGATCTATCAGATGCGTAATTATGAATATCATAACTGTAAGATTCGAAGACATATAGCGAAAAGCAAATGGTCATTTTTGAACCTAAAAACCTTGTAATTGGACACCTGATGACGTCATCATGACGAAACTAAAACGGTTTCATCGACTAATGAATATCTAACTATGTGTGAAGTTTCAAGTTTATATGAGCTTAGCAAGTATGTCTTTGTTAGCGGACAAAAACCACGGAGAAGAAAACGAAGTAAAAAAAAAAAAAAACGAACAAAAACAAGAGGTCTTCGGACTCGAGTCCGAACACCTAACTAGATATAGTGTTTGTAGAAACAAACACTAGGTGTTCGGCTATTGTTGTGTCAGTGTTTGAATAAATGAAACAAGTATTGTTAATAGCTCGTCAAATTACAAAGAAATCAAAACCAAACAGTTTTCTCGATGTGTAATAATTTTATGGAAAGAGCATCAAAAAGTGTACATTTCAACCTAAAAGCCTTTAAATACTGCCTTTTCAAAGCATTTTACAGGCTCTTCCAGTTAAAAAAGGTCAAAAAGTCAAGAGAAGGTCACCAACATACCCATTTTTGTGGAATACGTGAGGCCCTTTCATATGATGTATACATTGTCAAAATAGCTTTTGTGTTTGAGAAAACGTGAACTGATGAATAATGGCGACTGGAGAAGAGACTAACTGACCAGGAGGGAAATGTTTGTTGAAAACGCCTTGAAAACAGACTACGTACGTAAAGCCCTTTCATATGATGTATAGATTGTCAAAATAGCTTGTGTGGTTGAGGATATAGGAGCTTATGCATAATGACGACTGGAGAAGAGACTAACTAACCGGGAGGGAAATCTTTGTTGAAAACGCCTTGAAAACAGACCAAAGCGAAGCTATTTATAGGAGGAAAAAAAATTAAATACAAAAATAAATAGTACCAATTTTGGTCGCCAAGTGGTCTCCCATCCAAGTTCTGACTTGGCCCAAGTTTGCTTAACTTCAGTGACCGGACGAGAACGCAGACTAAAACGATCAACACGTGGTGCAGAGCGTGACTATGCTCCTCAATGCACCGCATACTTACACGTGGTGACCGCAATGCACCGCATGCTTACACGTGGTGACAAAGTACATGTACATGTAATTGTAAAATCTTTACGCGCAATCAATGGGGGAATTTTGTAGTTCTTTATACATGAATTTTTTGAATTTTTAACCTCGATTTTGAACCAGAAGACAAGATCAAAAAGGGGTCATGTCTGTGAGGCGTTTACGGAGTTTTTTTATGCCCTTTCCGATGATGTATTGATTGTAAAAATCCCTCATGTAGATCTAAAGTTATGATTTTTTGAAATAATAAACTTTGAATGAGTGTATCTCGTCAACTGATGACGTCATCGTGACGTAACAACTTTTGTATCATCTACTGGTTATCGTCTACCTGTGTGCAAAGTTTCAACTTAATGCAAGCTTCGCATCTATGCTTTTTCTTGCGGACAATCGACGAGAAGAAGAATAAGAAAAACCAACTAGATATAGTGTTTGTAGAAACAAACACTAGGTGTTCGGCTATTGTTGTGTCAGTGTTTGAATAAATGAAACAAGTATTGTAAGTATCCCGTTAAATTACAAAGAAATCAAAACCAAACAGTTTTCTCGATTTGTAATAATTTTATGGAAAAAGCATCAAAAAGTGTACATTTCAACCTAAAAACCTTTAAATACTGCCTTTTCAAAGCATGTTACAGGCTCTTCCAGTTTTAAAAGGTCAAAAGGTCAAGAGAAGGTCACCAACATACCCATTTTTGAGGAATACGTGAGGCCCTTTCATATAATGTATAGATTGTCAAAATAGCTTTTGTGTTTGAGGAAACGTGAACTGATGAATAATGGCGACTGGAGAAGAGACTAACTAACCAGAAGGGAAATGTTTGTTGAAAACGCCTTGAAAACAGACTACGTACGTAAAGCCCTTTCATATGATGTATAGATTGTCAAAATAGCTTTTGTGGTTGAGGACATAGGAACTTATGCATAATGACGACTGGAGAAGAGACTAACTAACCGAAAGGTTTTTGTTGAAAACACCCTGAAAACAGACTACGTACGTAAAGCCCTTTCATATGATGTATAGATTGTCAAAATAGCTTTTGTGGTTGAGGATATAGGAGCTTAATGCATAATGACGACTGGAGAAGAGACTAACTAACCGGAAGGGAAATGTTTGTTGAAAACGCCTTGAAAACAGACTAAAAACGAGGCTATTTTTAGGAGAAAAAAATAAATACAAAAATAAACAGTACAAATTTTGGTCGCCACGTGGTCTCCCATCGAAATACTGACTGGGCCCGATTTTGCTTAACCTCAGTGACCGGACGAGAACCGGTGTTATCAACGCAGTATGGTCGTAGATAAAACTAATTATTTACTTTTGAAGAAAACTGACATTATGTTGAGAACGCCTCGAACGCAGACTAAAACGATCAAAACGTGGTGCAGTGCGTGACTATGCTCCTCAATGCACCGCATACATACACGTGGTGACCGCAATGCACCGAATGCTTACACGTGGTGACAAAGTACGTGTACATGTAATCGTAAAATCTTTACGCGCAATCAATGGGGGAATTTTGTAGTTCTTTATACATGAATTTTGAAATTTTCAACCTCTCTTTTGAGCCGGAAGACAAAATCAAAATGGGGTCATGTCTGTGAGGCGTTTACGGAGTTTTTAATGCCCTTTCCGATGATGTATTGATTGTAAAAATCCCTCATGTAGATTACAAGTTATGATTTTTTGAAATAATAAACTTTGAATTAGTGTATCTCGTCAACTGATGACGTCATCTTGACGTAACAACTTTTGCATCATCTACTGGTTATTGCATACCTGTGTGCAAAATTTCAACTTAATGCAAGCTTCGCAACTATGCTTTTTCTTGCGGACAATCGACAGCGAGAAGAATAAGAAAAAAAAAAAAAAAACTAGATATAGTGTTTGTAAAAACAAACACTAGGTGTTCGGCTATTGTTGGGTCAGTGTTTGAATAAATGAAACAAGTATTGTTAATAGCTCGTCAAATTACAAAGAAATCAAAACCAAACAGTTTTCTTGATGTGTAAAGATTTTATGGAAAAAGCATCAAAAAGTGTACATTTCAACCTAAAAGCCTTTAAATAATGCCTTTTCAAAGCATTTTAAAGGCTCTTCCAGTTTAAAAAGGTCAAAAAGTCAAGAGAAGGTCATCAACATACCCATTTTTGTGGAATACGTGAGGCCCTTTCATATGATGTATAGATTGTCAAAATAGATTTTGTGTTTGAGGAAACGTAAACTGATAAATAATGGCGACTGGAGAAGAGACTAACTAACCAGAAGGGAACTGTTTGTTGAAAACGCCTTGAAAACAGACTACGTACGTAAAGCCCTTTCATATGATGTATAGATTGTCAAAATAGCTTTTGTGGTTGAGGACATAGGAACTTATGCATAATGACGACTGGAGAAGAGACTAACTAACCGTAAAGCCCTTTCATATGATGTATAGATTGTCAACATAGCTTGTGTGGTTGAGGACATATGAACTTATGCATAATGACGACTGGAGAAGAGACTAACTAACCGAAAGGGAAATGTTTGTTGAAAACACCTTGAAAACAGACTACGTACGTAAAGCCCTTTCATATGATGTATAGATTGTCAAAATAGCTTGTGTGGTTGAGGATATTAGGAGCTTATGCATAATGATGACTGGAGAAAAGACTAACTAACCGGTAGGGAAATCTTTGTTGAAAACGCCTTGAACACAGACTAAAGCGAAGCTATTTATAGGAGAAAAAAAAATTAAATACAAAAATAAATAGTACAAATTTTGGTCGCCAAGTGGTCTCCCATCCAAATACTGACTGGGCCCGATTTTGCTTAACTTTAGTGACCGGTGTTATCAACGCAGTATGGTCGTAGATAAAACGATCAACACGTGGTGTAGAGCGTGGCTATGCTCCTCAATGCACCGCATACTTACACGTGGTGACCGCAGTGCACCGCATACTTACACGTGGTGACAAAGTACATGTAATTGTAAAATCTTTACGCGCAATCAATGGGGGAATTTTGTAGTTCTTTATACATGAATTTTAGAATTTTCAACCTCGATTTTGAACCAGAAGACAATATCAAAAAGGGGTCATGTCTGTGAGGCGTTTACGGAGTTTTTAATGCCCTTTCCGATGATGTATTGATTGTAAAAATCCCTCATGTAGATCAAAAGTTATGATTTTTGAAATAATAAACTTTGAATTAGTGTATCTCGTCAATTGATGACGTCATCGTGACATAACAACTTTTGTATCATCTACTGGATATTGTCTACCTGTGTGCAAAGTTTCAACTTAATGCAAGCTTCGCATCTATGCTTTTTCTTGCGGACAATCGACAGCGAGAAGAATAAGAAAAAAAAAAAAAAAAAAAAAACAAAAAACGAACAAAATCAATGAGTTGTTCAGGCTGTTGCCCGAACACCTAAAAAAAAAAAAACAAAAAAAAAAAACCGAACAAAATCAATGAGTTGTTCGGGCTGTTGCCCGAACACCTAACTAGAGGTTGAGAGTTTGTGAACAAACTCAAGGTGTTCGGTTTCCGGGAGTAAAAGCCTGGATTAAAAAACAAATATTACACCTTGCTTTGTTCTCAAGATTTGTAATAAATGATTCAAATTACAAAAACTGTCAAAACCACATGATTACGTCATCTAGTAAAAGTGTATGTTTGGTGACGTCATCGGTAATATTTGTTTTAAACCAGACCTTTGCCAGACTTGTATGGTGTGATGGTAAAGCATCAAAGATGTTTATTTCGACCTAAAAGACAATAAACCACGGCCTTTCAAATCATTTCACAGTCACTTCCCGTTTAAACAGGTCAAAAGGTCAACGAAAGTTCACCAACATATCCATTTCTGTCAAGTACGTAAAGCCCTTTCATATGATGTACAGATTGTCAAAATAGCTTATGTAGTTTAGGAAATGTGAACTTAGGAAATATTGACTGACGACTGAAGAAAAGACTGTAAGGGGCATGTATGTTTTAACCGCCTTGAACGAAGACTATTCTTCATGAAGCTTTTTCGCGCTCTATTGATAATATTTTAAAAAAGAAGTAAAAAAAAAACGTGGATCAAAAATAATTTTTTGAAATAATAACTTGAATTTTTATTACTCAAGAATGAATGACGTCATCATGACCTAACTAACACATTATTCCACTCCTAATGCATATCTAACTATGTGCGAAGTTTCAAGTTCATACGAGTTTGGGAAGTGTGCTTTTGTTCGAGGACAAGGGACGAAGAGAAGAAGAAGATGAAAATCTGGATTGTTTTATTGATTTGTTTGTACTAAAGTTTTGTTCAATCCGGCAGTTTATTTTAGCAAGACCACTCCTAATTGCTTGGGCCTTATGCTTTAACCATTCTGTTTTCTTTGAATGTTTTGTATTGTAACATCCATGTCTGTGCATGGAGGTAGAAATAGATTAGTTTACGTAACGTCCTTTCCTACTAGAGAAAGTTTGAAAGGGCTTATGTTATTCCAGAGATTTTTTTTCTTCAAAATATTTAACTCAAAATAACTTGGATAGTTGTTTTAACAAATAATCAAAACAACTGATGATTATGCTAAGTTCAAGAAGTAATAGATATTGTAATACTGACGTGAATTCCGTGGGCCCAAAACGCCCTTCACCCGGGGGGAGTGGTCGATCGATGCAACGTCTCTATTCTTCTCGGTGTTTAACCAAAACATGACCAATGTTCGTCATTTTGTACTGTTGTTTTCTCACATAATTAAAAGTCCCATGAATCACTGAAGTAGGTGGCCATCTCAGCGAAACTTCGTCTTCAATTCCACATTGACCACTAAGCCATCAGAAGGGTAACATTTGAACAATTTGACGCCGAAGATTGAGAGGAAATCATTTTCGCAGCGTTCTGCATAAATAGAGCTATACAGCTCTAAATAATAGAGCTATATAGCTCTATGCATATCACGCTATGGCACAGAGTACAATAAACTTGGCAGCATGCCACCAAATAAATGATGCCTAATACACTACACGTGTACGACACACGTGTTACGCACAACCAATGGGGAAATTTCGTAGTTCTTTATACATGAAATTATGTATTTTCAAACTCGATTTTGAACCAGAAGACGAGATCAAAATGGATCATGTCTGCGAGGCATTTACGGAGTTTTTAACGAACTTTCCGATGATGTGTCGATTGTAACAACCCATCATGTAGATCAAAAGTTATGATTTTTTAAAATAATAAACTTTGAAAATTCATAACTCAAGAATTGATGACGTCATCGTGACGTAACTCAAACGGTTTCTTCTCCTGATAAATATCTAACTATGTGTGAAGTTAAAAGTTCATACAGGTTTGGAAAGTTTGCTTTTGTTAGAGGGCAAGGGACGGAGATGTATTTTTGAAGAAAAATATACATTTGCAAACTTTGACCTTCCGGTACGAACGGAAGGAGGGGGTCATACGATTTTGACGTTAACTTTTCAAATGTAGTCCCAGTCTTGATCTATCAGATGCGTAATTATGAATATCATAACTGTAAAATTCGAAGACATAGCGAAAAGCAAATGGTCACTTTTTGAACCTAAAAACCTTGTAATTCGACACCTGATGACGTCATCATGACGAAACTAAAACGGTTTCATCTACTAATGAATATCTAACTATGTGTGAAGTTTATGTGAGTATAGCAAGTATGTCTTTGTTAGCGGACAAAAACCACGGAGAAGAAGACGAAGTAAAAAAAAAAGAAAAAAAAAACAAAAAAAAAAACGAACAAAAACAAGAGGTCTTCGGACTCGAGTCCGAACACCTAAAAAAAACGAACAAAAATAAAAGGTGTTCCGGGCTGTTGGCCCGAACACCTAAAAAAAAAAAAAAAAACGAACAAAAATAAGAGGTGTTTCGGGCTGTTGGCCCGAACACCTAATTAATGAGGCCGACGCTCTGTTACTCCCAAAAGCGGTGGTAAAAACAGTAGATTAGATGTTGCACAGCATGTTCCGAAAACTCGCTTTATTTGGTGCTCGGACAACTTTGTATGCGTCGTTGGACGTACGCTCAATAAATCACGATGAATGGGGCCTTAGACTTAAATCGTGTACACGGCATTGGAAACAAAGCAAAAATCATTCAACAGTTATAGCAACCGATCATTAAATATATTTATTTTCAATACAATTTGCAGAAATTGACTTTGTCGTTAAAGTCTATACCAACTGGCGCGTTTTTTTTTATCTGCTGTATACCAGAACTTCTTCGAAGCTTCCTTTTCAGTCAGATTAACTCCGCGGCTATTAGTGGCTGTGATTATGAGTTTGTTTTAAAAGAGGGTACCACTTTCATACAAGCCTTTTTAGTCGGATTTCTCCTGTGCTATTAGCAGCGGTGATTATTGTTGAGGGGGGAGACCAGACTTAGACCACTCAAATCCGTTAACTGAATTATACCAAATGTGCTCAACACAATAAAATAAGTGTGTCATTGGAGCAGTGTACGTGCTATAATTTTAGTCGACTAAGCATTATTACCCTTACAGTCATCTTAGCTGGGAAATACTCAGGGCAGTGGATAAAATTGACACAATGACAAAAGCCGATTGAATTAAAACTATGCGTAAATGAGGCGAAACATAATCCACATTACGGATAATGCGTTGGCCCGCTCGATCAACACTAAAATATTACGAAATACCCTACATATCATGCCAAGTACCATCATTGCCAAGTATACCCTTCCCCAATATTAAAGCTCAATTCCAGAAACGAACACCAATTCCTTGAGTTGGAGAACGCAAGAGAGAAGGTGAGGAGGGGAGGCAACGCGTCGCGACGTTTCACAACTAAGTTGTGCACGCTCAACAATTAATTTTTATCAAAATACAACATTAATGACAAATTTCCATACCGATTATAAATACAATTTCTAATCCAATCCTACGAAATTATTATTACCTGTAAGAATACCTCCCTTGCCCCCACATTACCTTTTACAACATTTGTATACTAGAATCCTCCTCATCTAGCGGGGTGCCGCGCGAAGCGCGGCATCCCGCTAGTTTCTTATGATCGCATAATGCTCTGTTTTGTGCCATGGCTCCTAGTTTCTTTTTGTTATGAGTTTTCAGGTAATTAAAAAAGATTGATGATGTCAAAACGTTGGAATACCGCATTTTGTTATATTGACAGTGTTATTGTGTGAGTAGCTTAAAAAATGTTTTACAAAGAAGAAAAAAGGATAACAAAAAACGGAGCCCGATCGTAAAAAAGGAAAGGTGAATAACAATTTTGTAAAAGGTTGAAACAAAATAATGATAAAAAAAAATCATCAAAGCATTGTTTTGTCAAAAAAATATAACTTTTTAATTCTGCGAATGAAGTGTTATTTTTGAGATTGTTGAGGTTTTACTTGGCTCTGTTCCTAGCTACGCAGATACTCAGCTACGCTTATGTTCCTTCAAATGAGTTACGCTATAACATCAACAGGTACGTTTTCAAGCCCGAGTCAAGCTACGCTTACGTTCCAAGATATGCTTATACGTTCCAAAAGATAGTGTTACGTTCTAAGCTACACAGCTACTCAGCTACGCTTACATTCCAAGTTTTGCTTACATTCCTTCAAGTTACGCTATAATAACAAAAGGTACGCTTTCAATCCTAAGTCAAGTTACGTTTACGTTCCATATGCAGCTACGTTTACGTTCCAAAATACCCAGCTACGCTTACGTTCCAAGATATGCTTACGTTCCCAAAAATATGGTTACGTTCCAAAAGATATGGTTACGTTCCAAGCTACACAGCTTCTCAGCTACGCTTAATCCAAGATACAATTAGGTTCCAGTTACGCTATAATCAAAAGGTACGCTTTCAATCTCGAGTCAAGCTAGGCTTACGTTTCATCCGCAGCTATGTTTACGTTCCAAAATACCCAGCTACGCTTACGTACCAGGATATGCTAACGTTCCAAAAAAATGGTTACGTTCCAAAAGAAATGGTTACGTTTCAAGCTACGCAGCTACTCAGCTACGCTTATACAATCCAAGATATGTTTAGGTTCCAGTTACGCTATAATCAAAAGGTACGCTTTCAATCCCGAGTCAAGCTAGGCTTATGTTTCAAGATTTGCAGCTACGCTTATGTTTCAAAATACATTCTCACAAGGACGCTTTTGAATCCCTCAAGATGCACTCCCCCCCCCACCGAGATAAACGGTTACACACCTATATTCCGACACCCCTATGTTCCGAAGCCCCTATGTTCCGACACCCCTATGTTCCGACAACTCAGCCTATATTCCGACACCCCTATGTTCCACCACCCCTATATTCCGACACCCCTATATTCCGACATGCCTATGTTCCGACAACTGAACCTATATTCCGACACCCCTATGTTCCGACACCCCTATATTCCGACACCCCTATGCTCCGACACCCCTATGTTCCGACAAGTTGTTCCCGCACATTATTACTCAGTTGATCAATAACAAAAACACAACTTGTATTATGCAAGGTTTCCCAGTAATTTTCGACCGGGATTAGGTTTGAACATTCATAAAATGAATTTGTACTATTTTAAAAAGTGATGGAATCACGCATGCATTTCATTTTTTTTTTGGTGGTTATACACATGAGTATGGCTCCCCGAGGTAGCTGGCAATAAAATACTTTGCTATTGTTAGGTGCGTGTCCGTGTTGATAACATTTCATGAGCCTTCAATTAATAAAAATTCCAACCCTCTCCTGCGTTTATTGCGCCGATGTGTAATTTCTTTCCTTTGCCCCCCCCCCACCACAATTCTTTTTAAAGAATAATAATAATCATAATAATTTGTTAACAATTAATAACAATAAATAATTCAGTCCTACCACCCCCTCCATTACTCAGTCCTCTTCTAAAGAAACCGAATATTTGTAATAGCAGAATCTTGTTATACAAATTAAACTCCTTTGTGGGACTACATAAAGATAGGTTACCATGTGTAGTTTCTTCAAGTCACACCGTTTTTCTTTTAAAAAAATGACTAACACAAAGTATTGGTACAGGTTGTCGGAACATAGGGGTGTCGGAACATAGGGGTGTTTGGGTCGTTGGAATATAAGGGTGTCGGAACATAGGGGTGTCGGAATATAGATGTGTCGGAACATAGGGGTGTCGGAATTTAGGTTGAGTTGTCGGAACATAGGGGTGTCGGAACATAGGGGTGTCGGAACATAGGGGTGTCGGAATATAGAGCAGTCACCAGATAAACAAACCTTCCCTGTGAACAGGGCCCATTGATCAGTTTCATCTGTTTAGCAGAAAATACTGCTTACAAATTTTCTTTACTGTTTAAAAATTTAGTCGTGGCACCAGCCAAAAGTTTCCAAATTTAGTTAAAATTTGGCTGGTAAACAGTTTCAGCTTTGCAATACTATTTTGTGCTTAGAAAATTTTGTGCCACTATAAAGGCATTATGAAATTGGGTCCTGGCACGTCGGGAGCACATAACGCCACGATCGCATTCCAAACTGCATCATGGCTGTGCGGTAGTATGCCTAGTTTATTGGGGCCAGGAATGCTTTATTTACTTGTCCCTGTCCCATCATATTCTGGGTTAGTTTCTTTGTGTTCTTCGTGACGACCTTTGAATGTACGTCGAAGCACGAAGGTCTACCTCCATCGTCGAAGGAATTGCCTGATCCGTTTATGCTGGTTGTATGGATAGACTGGATCCTTATGCTGCGTCTTAGTAAAACGTACACAAAGCACCAGTCTACTTACAACATTGTGCGACAATGTCTAATGTCACGAAGATTTGACAGTTGCAACGGCTGGAAACACGTATATACGCTGGCCTTTTACCGCTTTGATTTTTTAAAATAATTTTTCGCTAAATACGTGACATTTTGATGATTTTTGTTACAGCAACCATCTATAAAACCATTATTTATGATTCTACACCCCTAAATTGCGTAAACGTTGAGCCGGTGTGTCCCTTTAACTGACAAACGGCACGTCAATTAATTGTTTAGCGTTTTTTATGGTTTGTAAACCATGTTTGTGCACATTTGTTATGGTTTATAAACCACGATTAGTGAGTGCACATTTTGTTATGGTTTATAAACTATGATTTGTAAACCATGAATTTGATGCGCTTCATTTTTTCTGGTTTATAAACCATGTTTTAAAGATGCGTAAAATTTCTATGGTTCATGAACCATTCGATTTTTAAATGTTTTTTGCATGTTCGTGGTTTGTAAACCATAAACTTACACACACAAAATACTACTGGTATGTAAACCATAAAAAGGATTTGGCAACACTCTCTATGGTTTATCTAATTGCTATAAACCATGGTAAAAACATGCCTTAAAAATGCCAAACAATTAATTGACAGACGGCGCCCCATATATAGGGCATTAATTTGATTGACAAAAAGTAAAGTATCATTAATTTGCTTTATTTGCATTCAATCAGAAACTTTTTCATACTTATCAAACTATCGATCGTCATGTTTTCACCTCATTTCTATTCTCAATTTACAATTTCAACTGATATGACAGACTCATTAATTTTCCCGTTTGAAGGAATTGCGCCGCCATTGTTCGGCCACGTGTTTATGCACGCAACATAGCGCAATGTCCTATCCAGATGATACCTGACCCAAGATTTTTAACAAGAGACGTCAAGGAATCTTTGGTCAGGGGACCAGACTACATCCATCTCACGACGGTCACAATTGGTGCAAGATATGTGAACAGATTTCCTATGGTACATGTACGAGTAGGATTCTACTCTACTCTACTCTACTCACTACATAACTGGTACTCTAGGATTCTGGCCCTATGCTTTAGCACTGTGTAGGATTCTGGCCCTATGCTTCAGCACTGTGTAGGAATCTGGTCCTAAGCTGCAGCACCGTGTAGGATTCTGGCCCTATGCTTCAGCATCACTGTGTAGGATTCTGGCCCTATGCTTTAGCACTGTGTAGGATTACGGCCCTATGCTTCAGCACTGTGTAGGATTCTTCCTCTATGTTTCAGCATTGTGTAGGATTCTGGCCCTATGCTTTAGCACTGTGTAGATTCTGGTCCCATTGCTTTAACATTGTGTAGGATTCTGTCCCTATGCTTTAGCATTGAGTAGCATTCTCTGACACTTTCGTCATAAAAACTCATGCTATTCTGCAAACACATTATAATGATCCATGATTAAAAAGGCAGAGGGCGCCCTATCTAGCCCTCCGTTGGTTTTAGCAATCATTGGTTTTGTACAGTACTATATGGAGTAGAGCAGAAAGCACAGAGGTCAATGAGTAGAGTAGAATCCTACTTCGCCTGTGTGGTAAAATTTTTGTTAACATATCTTGCAGGGTATAGACGGTCACCAGCAGTGTCGGGATGAATGTCTACACCATAGAGCTATATATAGCTCTATGGTCTACACGCGCTTGTTGATCTGTCAAACCATATCTGTCAAACCACATGGAGCTATGGTCAAACTTCAACAAAATCATCAGATCAGTAGTCATGGCTCGAGTTGAGATTTTGTCGATAATCTTTTGAACAACCCAAGGTTCCAGGCATTCGTTCTGACAACGGCATGCAGCATCGCCCGACTCTAGCCCACCTTGTTGAGCTGTTAATGGCTCCGCTTTTAACATCGGTCTCATCACTGTCAGCATTACAGCCCACCTTCGATACATGTCTTAAACGCCAAGTTTTCAAAGGTCGCAAAATGCGAGGTAGTTTGATTGCAAATTTCTCCCATTTAAAAAAGTCCTATACTACTCCAACATACCTCATTTTATTCCTCACATTTGTGGAATTACTATGACACATCACAGGGCTTACTAAATGATGACTTTGTCCAGATGTGATGATTTGAAAAGTGGTCCCAAAAAACGTGTTCAAAAATGACATTTAACGTGACTATTCTAGGGCGCCGCCATATTTTAATGATTCTCCTCTTGTTGGACGTGAGAATTCAGGGCACCAAGCGTTATGGCTACGCTGATTTATCAATTCATTGTGTGGTGTACAAAGTAAATATGAATATGTATGAGGTGACGTTGCGCGGTTGTAGTTTCCAGATACAGCGCATCGCTACGTCATCTTATACATATTCATTTTTTACTGTACGTGCACATAAGTCTAGCGATCATGACGTCACCTTATGGATATTCATGACTTGCAAGATTTGCCGGGCGCCCACGATCAACAGCGGGTGAATCATTAAAAGATGGCGGCGCCCGAGAATAGTCACGTTAAATGTCATTTTTGTACACGTTTTTTTGGACCAATTTTCAAATCATCACATCTGGACAAAGTCATCATTTAGTAAGCCCTGTTATGTGTTATAGTAATTCCACAAATGTAAGGAATAAAATGAGGTATGTTGGAGTAGTATAGGACTTTTTTAAATGAGAGAAATTTGCAATCAAACTACCTCGCATTTTGCGACCTTTGAAAACTTAGCGTTTAAGACAGTATCGAAGGTGGGCTGTAATGGTGACAGTGATGAGACCGATGTTAAAAGCGGAGCCATTACAGATGAACAAGGTGGGCTACATAGGTCCATTCTAGTCAGACCTTGCTGCTGTTTCATTCACTTGTCGCCTCGATAAACCTTCAGTGCCGGTCAAGAAGGTACATTACAGGAAACTGCGCAATATCAATCTTGAATTATTTTCGGAGGTTTATTTATTGATTTTCTATTGCGCTCTCTCCAGGACCGGACAGCCTGTTCAAGGGCGCATTACATTAAAAATTGCATAGTAATTTATACATTTGTACATCATCGGAGAGGTCTTCAAAATTGACAGAGTTCATAAACCAATTTGACAATGACTTCAGGTTTAAAAAACTCATATCTCAACAATTACCCATACTCTAGTAAAAATTGTCCAGAGACGGTCTTTGAACTTTACTATATTATTCACAAGTACAACATGTAGAAGACATTACTGTAATGATGTCACAATGATGTCACAATGACGTCACCAGGTGATGAATAGACGTCATAGAAGATGGAAACTTTTGGCTTCTTATGGATCTTTCCTGGTTTGAGGTTAGCTATATTACCCAGCGAGCCCTTTCTCCAGAGGCAAGGGATCTTATTATTCTTCAATCAGTAATTCAAGAAGCTAATGTTGGGCTAAGATGAGACTTTCATTCATGATGTTGTAAAGGCCTGCTTCCCGGATTTCAAGACGTCCACACCCTTTCTCATTTCTTTCCCTATTGTCATTCCAGCCATTGAGAATTCATCTCACATGTGATGGATGCATTATATATACTGAATTCTTTTTTATTCTGCTCCAGATTCCTTTTCACTGATTTTTGTTTGGTGGGCAACCGATTAAATCCAGTCAATGTGTGGCTTTCATAACTAGCTGGTTTTTGTTAGAGAATTATACTTGTGAGAGTTGTGAGAACTTGTACTTTCTTCAACTAATTGTGAAGATGAATTCTTTTGATTTTAATGTAAATGTGTGGAAAATCTGAATGCTCCCAATGTTTTCTTGGAAACCTTAACATTGATTGACTTTTAAACATCCCACCCATGGCTTTTTGTTTGTCTTGTCCACAGATCTTCTGCCTTTTGGATCTGACAATGGAGACAGTAATCTTCAAGACGATTGCTCAGTTGATGCCTTGAAGAATTTGGTTTCTCCTACCTTTATACCACCCTATAGATTCCCTGCTTGTGGTCGCCTCCAACGAAACATCTATGTAAGATTTTTGTATTTATTCAAATTTATTAACTACATGCTTGTCTGTTGCAGGCCAAGGCCCAATGTCATGGCTCTGCATGCTTACTGTAAGCAAAGAATCGGTGCTTGGTGAAGCAGGGAATTCTGTGCTTACATCAAGCCTAAATCACGGGTTAGTGGGGAATGTTGGCTTGTGACCGTGTGTACTCTACGTTACTAGGAATTCTATGCTGAATTCTACACAGCTATTGTAGCACAGAGTTTGGCGGTAAGCAGAGTCATGAAATTGGGTATTTTGTTTTATCCTGCTTGATTTCTGTTGCCCTTAAAATACAATGCCAAAAATATCAACAAAGGTGTTGAACAATTTGTTTTTCTTCACATATCCTAATTGTTCTTTTTTGTTACAGTTCACTGATAATGGGCTAATTGTTATGTACAATGGTGAAAAGGAGAAATATGCATACCCACGACCCACTAGTGGAACTACTTTTGGTGCAAGCCTCAACGACAGAGTTTTTGTTGCGCCATTTTACAGTGATGTGAACTTTTCATGTGACAGTACTGTGTATTACCAGGTATTATTCAAGAGAGTTTTTTACCAATATATTTTATTATTATATATATCAGGCTTCCAGAGGCAAAAACATATCAGCGTATTGAACGCTTTTGTAAAAAGTACCCGGATGACAGCAATATTGTGTCAGTAAAAGTTCCCGGATGGAGCAATATTGCTTCAATATTGCTCCATCCGGGCATTTCTATATGCACTATTCCAAGTGCATGGCTTTCTACATGTAGCTTCTTGCTGGTTGGGGCCTATACAAAACACTGCTCCATTCATCTGTTCTGGTGATTATCCCCTTGACAAAGGACTCTACAGTGACTTTCCTATTAAAAACCCACCTCTATCCTAAGTTACTCTAGATTGAATCATTGTTAATTGCATTGTTTTGTCTGTAAAGCATGTAGTTTATCTTTTGTTTTGTTGCTATTGTATTTCGTTAGCGCTTTGTATCGCTTTTGTAAAAAGCGCTTTAAGGTTATTATTATTATTATTTTAACACTTGCATGCACGTCACACGCGGCGACTGATGCAACGCTCACCATGTTGGGTAAGTTAGATTTACGTGTATTAACGCCGCGTAGCCCGGCGCACTTTCACTGCATAACGCACAGCATAGAGATATATAGCGCACAGTGAAATTGCCCACAGTATGGCGCATTCAAAATTTTTCAATAGCATTTAAATAGAAAAAACAAACAATAAAATTGAATTTGAAAATCTGGAATCAGGTGAGCCAAAATAGTGTTGCTTTGATCAAGTCCTCAGCCTGATATAAATAATAATAATAATATAGGATGGTTTTTTTTTCGGGGGATACAAGAATATATGGCACTCTCTATAGCTTGTGCAATATATTCTTGTATCCCCCTCAAAGCCATCCAATATTATATAATTATAACTGGCCAATTAAATTCAAGTCTTTGTGAAAACACAATAATGTTTTGCCTGCACGTTCATTCCAATAGAGTTTCATACAAACTGTTATCGTGGTTATTGCCGTATTCAAGCTTTTCAGAAGTGGTCCTTCCAAGAACCATAACAGACTGGAACAGCCTCGAAAAGAGAAAATAAACCACTCCATCAAAATTTAAACTAAGTCTAGAAAAATATATGTATCCAAAAGGCACAAACATAGCCTACATGGGCGACACTGAATAAAGGTGCCGATCGGTGATGTTCTCTTAAACTTCTGACATTCTGAGACTTATTAGTGTTATTAGACTTACTAAGTATATAAATAATGAATGTTTATGAGTGCAATTGCGAATATATTCATGAGTTGAAAGATGGAATGTTTTTTTCAACAAGGCGGAGCCGAGTTGAATGGAACATTCCATCTTTCAACTCATAAATCAAATGGAACGAAAAATGCACACTGAATGGACTGAAAAGTGCGCATTGAATGGCGTAGCGTGTAATGGTACATTTAATTTGCGATAACGTGACGGACAATCATCCAATCAAATGGAAGGATCTGCTTTGGTGTTATAATGGGTGCGTTCGTTTAGATCCCTGGGTCGACCCCGGTGTGTGGCGTTTTTTTTGTCCAGGACGGACGTGGGTAATTATCTGAACACGTTCGTCCTGGAAAAAGAAAACGCCACACACAGGGGTCGACCCGGGGAAGCTAAATGAACGCACCCATTTTATAATTGTTATATGATGATGTGCAACAAATAAGGGTTGCAAGTGCTAAGCTTTACTTGATAATAATAACATCAAAGTCTTATGTAGTCCACATACTTCCACTGAGGTACTTAAGGCGCTTAAGTATACATTTTTACAGAAAGAGAGGTTAATGAAAGTTATGAGTTCTGAGACCCAATTATGTAGCACCTTATAAGGGTTTACAAGGTGCTACGGCGCATTTAGAAGCCACAGCCAGGAACACCAGGGCGAACCCCTTCTCTTTTTCCGATAAGTGCAATGGGTTACTTTACATGCGTTACATAACACGGGTCCAACGGCTTTATGACCCATCCGAAGGACGAAGCAATGGTTAAGTGTCTTGCTTTAGGACAACAAATGTCACAAGTGGGATTCGAACCGACACTCTGCCGATCAGAAACTGACACCAGAGTTTGAATTCGGTGGTCCAAACTGCTCGGCCACGACACTCCAATCAGCTTAGCATGGAAAGGCAATAGTTTAAAATATTAGGGCTTTTGACTTTTTTGATAACTTTTTATTTGTGCGTGGGAGGGTGGGGGCAGATGGCTGTTTGAGACTTTTTTTAAGTGACCTGGGCAAGTCTCATGAATCAATGTGTGTTTTTGAATGGAACTCATTTCTCAAGTTTACAAGCACCCCTCCATCTGATATGTTGATCCATGATTCACCGGGAAGTTCAAAGCACTCAAGGAGGCGATACAAACTCTTCTGCACAGCAATCTGTAAGATTTTGACTATCACATTACCCAAGATGCACTGTAATTAGCTTCTACTTTGAGCAAGTGGCAATTGTTCATGTCAATGGTCATAAAACAATTATCAAAAAGTCAATGGTTTCCTGTTAAGATTAATTTGAAAGTCAAGCTACATGTCATCTAGGTGTGGCAGATACTATCGGTGTGAAAAGTGCAAAACAACAGTAAGGCAGGGAAAGGTGAATGTAGTTCCTTGAAAAGAACAAATGTCGCACTGTCACGACAATCATGTGGCGCGACGGCCGGGTCGGGGGAACGAATGTGGCTTAGTTTACTGGGACAGCTTTAACCCAGTTCGCATTTGCACTGAACTTTTTGGCTCGGTTAAAAACTAGCTACACATGTGGTCAATTTAACCTGGCAGACTTGGGTTGGTTAAACTACTCATTCAGGTTGGGAAATTTCCTAAGCTGTTTACACTGGATTTAAAATGGCTAAGTTACCCATTTCCGCGGTTAGTTTATACCCAAAATAAGTCCAATGCAAACACAGCTTAAAGGCAGTGGACACTATTGTTAGTTACGCAAAATAAATATTGGCATAAAACCTTTCTTTGTGATGAGTAATGGGGAGAGGTTGATGGTATAAAACATTGTGAGAAATGGCTCCCTCTGCAGTGCCATAGTTTTCGAGAAAGAAGTAATAATCCACGAATTTGATTTCGAGACCTCAGATTTAGAACTTGAGGTCTCGAAATCAACCACACAACTTCGTGTTGCAAGGGTTTTTTTTTCTTTCCTTATTATCTCGCAACTTCGATGACCGATTGAGCTCAAATTTTCACAGGTTTGTTATTTTATGCATATGTTGAGATACACCAACTGTGAAGGCTAGTCTTTGACAATTACCAATAGTGTCCACTGTCTTTAAATAAAACATGTAAAATTTATAACAATTATCTAAAAAGACACATATCAACTTCCATGATAAAGGGGTTTAAATATGTGTCTGCTCATACTCCCATTTCACTACAATCTTAATAATCCATGGACTTTTGACCATTGTGCTGTTTTCTTAACAGGTTTATCAAAGATTTGGAGCAGATCTAAACCAGTTGGCAGTTTTGAATAGAACAGATGAAATAATAAATGATCTACAAGTCTCAAACTTTCGTGCGGAATGGATGCTGGTCATAACTTGGTATAAGGTGTTTTCAAGCTCTTCATCTAATGTGAGTAAGGGTTACTATGAAATTGGATTTTGTTAACAAATTTGTTACACATACAAAAGTGCAAATGACAATAAGAGGGTCATGGTGATAAGGAAAACAAGAAGAAATGAATAAATTTAGTTGTGGGAAGAAGAGCCCAACTTGGAAGACCTACCCCTTGTTCACGCATGTCAGGTAGGAACTGAGAAGACAAATTTAAATGCAAGTCTCCAGGTCCAAGTTTGGACTAAAACTTGGGACCACAGATTTGAAAGAAACCACTGGGCCAACCTGATCCCCAAAGTTTAACACCTGTCTTTAAGTGTCTTGTTAATGGCGCTACATACATTATAAGTTCTCATTATTATTATGACAATCATTTTGCTCTAAGTCATTTCATTTTCAAGAAATTTATTTTGTGCACTCATTTTGTGAGAAATAAAAACGCACAATTAGTATACTTTGTGTGCTCTAACTAAACCATTTAATTCACATAAATGTGTAGGGAACAAAATGCGCCTGTATTGTGACGTCACAGGGTCCTTCACACTCTGTTGTGTCCGTCAAAATTTCTCAAAATGCCAAATGCACCCGTAAAAGAAATGTAGCGCCGGACAAAACCGTCGGGCGCCCGGGCAACAAATTTCGAAAAATAAACTGCTCACAAAAAGTTAGGAGACTTTTTTATTCAAGTTTTTGTTATTATTTTGTGCTCTCTTTATATATGTTTTATATATCAATGCAAAGCTGAAGTGTTCCTCTTTAAAATGCTACTTTATTTGTAATGATGACATATTGCTTGACTTGGCCACATAGTGAGAATGAGACAAAGTCGCAATTTTGTGTCACTGTGTGAACAAACAAATTGATTCTGTAATTAAAGGAACACGTTGCCTTGGATCGGACGAGTTGGTCTGTAAAAAGCGTTTGAAACCGTTTGTTATGAAATGCATATGGTTAGAAAGATGTTTAAAAAGTAGAATATAATGATCCACACAAGTATTACTCAAAATTGCACGGTTTTCCTTTTACGTCGCGAACTAACACGGTCGGCCATTTATGGGAGTCAAAAATTTGACTCCCATAAATGGCCGACTGTGTTAGCCGACGAGATAAAAAGACAACCACGCAATATCGAGGCATATTTGTGTAGATCATTGTATTCTACTTTTACAACATCTTTCTACCCACAGAACGCTTTTCAAAGACCAACTCGACCCATTCAAGGCAACGTGTTCCTTTGAAACAAGCAAGACAATTTACTGATCTTATTCCACTTTATTGAGACAAGAAGTTCAGTAACGAGTGGATGATCCGAAAGCGTTGATGACATCATGGCATCTTCTCTTGCTGCACGCAAGTTTGGTGATACGCTGCTGAGGGATAGCGTTCATTTCTTCAAAAGTACTGGTTTGGTCAGCCACAGTTGATGTGTTGGTGGTTCTGGCGCGGACAGAGCGGCCAAGCTGGTCCATCAGAGATGTTCCCTAGGATTCAGGTCTGGACTGTTAGCGGGCCAATCCATCCGTTGCACCCCAACATTGTTCAGGTAATCAGTCACAAGTCGGGCTTGATGGGGGCGAGCGTTGTTATCTTGAAAGATGGCATTGGGTCCAAGAGTCTGCAGGTATGGGACTGCTATCAGCTGTAGGACATGTAGGATATCGTCTCTGTACTTGGTACCGTTCAGGTTTCCAGCGAACACCACAAATCTTGTTTTCCCAAACATGGATATGCCTCCCCACACCATCACGCTTCCACCTCCAAATGATGTGACTATCAATGCAACAATCAGCATACCGCTACCCAGGTCTTCTCCAAGCTTTAACCCGACCATCCAAATCGCGCAGACAAAAGCGTGATTCATCCTAAGTTCCATGGAGGATGTTAATAATAATAATAATAATAGTGGCTTCTAATATAGCGGTCAGGTTCATGACGCAGTGACGCTCATGGCGCTTCAACGTTATTACCCCTGGTCACTGGGCCTTAAGTCATTCCTTAAACCATCTCAGCTCCCTGGGGAGTGTACAGCCTGTGCCGCCAAATATGTAGCACACTAAGCTAATCAATCACAAGAACCAACTCTGCCCTCACAGGTACCTATTTACCCCTGGCTGGAGAGAAGCTTATGGTCAAGTGTCTTGCTCAAGGACACAAGTGTCACCACAAGGACTGGAACCCACCTGAAGTCATTGTTTAACCCAGTCTTGCAAATACCCAACAAGGATTTTTTCAAGAGATGAGGGTTAATTGTGTGATGTGTGCTTACTGGTGCAAATCTGTGTGTAAACCATTGATGGTTCTGAAGCTTGATCAGTTTGATTATAAATCATTATTCATAAATACCCCAGACAGTTTCTCTACTCCTATTGGTGGAGAGCACGTCACGTGGGGGTGTTTAAACGGTTGATAATGACAGGTGGTTATAACCGGTTGGCTTCCGCGTGTCAGGTGCGCAAAATTATCACGCGGATTGCAATTCATAGCTATTAGTAACAGCGTGTAATATACTTCTAAGCGCGTGTGCGAAATCTATATATACACGGCAATTCGACCCTGCCTTCTTTAAACGGCCGTGTAAGAACTCGTCGCTACCCTTTTATTCCCTTATCAATTGACCATTTAGCACAGATAATGGTAATTTTGGCACATTTGATTCGTGACTTTGCCTCATTGTCATCCATGTAGCCAAAATGACAAATGACTTTCACCGCACCAAATTTGTACACCAGCTACTAGAAAACAGGCGCTTATTTGTTAAACCAAATGGAAAGTGCAGCAGATGGAGGAAACAAAGGAATGGCCTAGCTGCCCCAAGGAATGGTCCTTGCTCCTGTGCTATTCAACATCTACACCAATATGACCAACCAAGGGCAAGAAGGTTCATGTATGCTGACCTTGGGATTGCAGCCCGGAGCACCATCTGGAATAACATTGAGGCCACCCTCACATCAGCCCTAGACAGCCTCACAACCTATAACACAGTCAACCAACTCGAGGCAA
This sequence comes from Asterias amurensis, assembly GCF_032118995.1. Taxonomy (NCBI): domain Eukaryota; kingdom Metazoa; phylum Echinodermata; class Asteroidea; order Forcipulatida; family Asteriidae; genus Asterias; species Asterias amurensis. Next base: position 9,796,712 of record NC_092662.1, on the reverse strand, counting down.
ATCCTACCGAGACCCAGGTAATCCTGTTCCACCTATAGCTACATGGTGACGCTAGGAAGAAATTGTCCCCCGATGTGGAATGGTGTCCACCTGAAACACTGCATCTTCCCGGTATACCTCGGTGTCACCCTGGACCAGACATTCTTGTACAAGCAGCATATATGCCGTATTGAATAACCCCTTTGTTGCTATAAAAGTCGCCAGGGCAAACCATTGTGGGGCAAACAGTATGCGCGTCTAAACGCGTACATCAATGAAGCACGCAGCCGAAGCGTTTACACACACACGCTCAAGCACGCCATGTTGTAGGGCAGGTTTTTGAATGGTTCGATACGGTCTATTAACAAGGTAAAAGGTAAAGTGAGAACCAGAAACAACTTACAAACTCATCATGGGGTGCCAATGTTTCCACGCTCTTTGCCACTCTGCTGCAGAGTATGCCTGGATGGCCCGTCTGGGAAAGGTCCTCTCATGCAAAGATAGTTGACCATGCTCTCAACAACAGTTGCAGATCCATCACTGGCTGCCTAAAACAAACAGACAATACCAGCTTCAATTCAATTCAATTCAATTCATTTCTTTATTCATCATGGCCAGCATGCAAATCACTTTCTAGATTTGCACATTAAAATACAATGCCCTTGCCGGCATTGCCAAACCTGATATACGTACATTGTACATTGTACATGGATCACAGTAGCCAGCAGTACTGAGCACTTCAGACAAAGGATTTGCCCTTTGGGAAAAGAAAGTTTGGGTTGTTTTGGAGGTGAAAAGGTTAGAGGTAGGTCATGATGGTGAGTTGTAGCCTAATGGTTTCAGTATCAGAACTCCAGTTAGAAGTGCCATTTGCACTTGTCTTGTATACTGGGTGGGATTTCCCTTGGGGAAAAGTTTGAGATTATTTATTATTTAAAGGTTGAAGGTCTAGGTCAAGGTGGTGAGTTCAAGTCAACAGATCAATGTCAAGGTTCAGCGCTCGGGTACAAGAACACAGTTTGGTGAGCATCACTATTATTTTTATAAAATTAAAGGACTTGAATTTCTTTTCAATTTGCAGAACTTGACAAATACGTTTCAGGCAACTGTTGCAACTAATGGTCGCCAGGGATACACTATATTCCAATATGAAGTTGGGCACATGCTTTGGGACTTTAATGTGCTTCCATTTCAAGATGTTGTGATTGGATACAAATGCCCTAATGGAGAAAGCACGTACATCAATGATCCTGATCCAAAAGACTCAATTGACATCCATAAGAGACCAGACATGTATCTTGGTAACACTAACCAGTCAGGTATCTGGGCATACAGATTGGATTCCAACTCGGATACCTATGTCAATCCTGAACAAGAATGTGACCAATGGCAAGCTGTTCAGCCAGACCCATCAACTTGGATGCCTACTGATGACTGTCCATGTAGTCACAATCAAGCTATGCTTGATAGTAGATACGAGTTGTTAAGTTTGACTGATCTGGGTATTGATGAAGCTGTTTCCTTTAGTTGGCCCTTATTACCAAAAGGTATGAGTAGCTGATAAACTTACAAACTTAGCTTAAAGAAGCATGTTTATTGTGTGTTATTAGCAACTTTTTTATTGGGGGAGTAACAATGCTAGAATTAAATAAGTGTAAAACAATAATGTAATTTTATTTCTGCAAGTTGATAGAAATTAAGAGAAAAGTTTTTGAGTGGAGAACCCATAAATAAAAGAATTCTGTGAGCCTTTTGTTTTATACAAATCATGCCCATGGTTTGAAATTGAGGTACATTGTAAGTAAAGTGTATTATATAGTACATTGCTTTTCTCCTTATTACACTACAGATTGCTATTATCGTACATTCTTGGCAAGTGATTCGCCAGGATTACTGTGTTGCTATGACAATTTGGAAGCATTAATGCAGTTTCCAAATGACGTTTTCTTTGGGGCTGTTTCTGAGCGCTTTTCATTCAACCCATTCCCTACCTCTGGCAGTGGTACTTTACAGGACAGATATAACACTTGGATTGGTAAGTAAACATGTTCTACATGTATTACAAACTGTTACAGGACAGCAACAGTTTGATGCAATTTATTCAAACAAATTGACAAAGTATCTTAATTTTGATAATCTGGCAGCAAGAATGCATTGCTTCAACAATTCAAGCAGGAAGATATTATTCCCTTTCTTTGAAATCTGGTGTCAGTAGTATTAAACAAAATCTAATAATGTGATCTGGAAATTTAATAAAGTTATTACCCTCATTATTGTATTAAACAAATCATTTACGTTACATCTGAGCTTCCAAGGACAATCACCAGTGGTCTCTGTGTTAACATGCAGAATGTTTTACAATAAAAAAGAAAAGAGGTTGACTTTTGAAACGTAAGCCTTCTTACAGTTATATATTTAAAGGTTTTCATACCACTTTGAATGATTGACCTTGTAATAGTATTTGCCTCTGACTACATGTTTATCCCCTGGCTGCCCCTTCCCAGGTTGTATCATAATTTGGGTGAGATACACGGCAGTTAACGGTTGTATTTGTTTCTGACTGGCACCCCAAACAAAGATATTGACAACAGAGATATTGACAAAGAGGGAACTGCAACATAGGGCTAGATAGTTCACTTAGTAAAGCGCTGGCAAGTTAATCTGGAGGTCGTTGGTTCGAGTCCCACTCGCTTAGTATATTTTTCTTTGTTCAACCCAAAATCATTTAGAAAATGTACCCAGTCAGTTTCCCTTGTGGTTTATAATGTAAATACTATCAACAATAGAAATAACTCACATGGAAATATTATCTGGGTTTCATCAAATCGTATTGTCATAAACTCCACTAGTGTGCAAGTAACAATAATAACATATATGTATGAAGACTGTGGTAATCTGGAACTAGAGCAAGTTCGATCAGGGTACAATCATTGACTAGTGGTTAGTTCGTGACGTACGAAGCGCATACGCGCTGAAATAAGCGTGCGACTGACTCTAGTGGTTTTCTAGCGACCGTGTGAGAAAAAGATGACAGTGAACCATAGCTCTATGCCTGAACACATAAAAAGTCCATACTCACTTCTTTTCAGCTATTTTACGAATAACTGGTCCTCTCTGCCTGCAGCACACTGTGATATGACAAATTGCTGTTGGTAACCAACGATGCGACCAACCTCGACCAGCCTCGAGTGGATGGTCGCGAATAGTCGACTAGACAGGTCCAACTATCGTTGACTAATGCGGGTTCGATCAGAGTTAGTCGAACTATGGTTAACTATGGTCATTGATCGAACTTACTCCTAGTAGCTAGACAAGATCACATCTTTCCTCCAATCAAGAAATAAACGATTCTGTAGAGAAGATTGAATTCAAATATTTTTCATTCAATAGAATATTGTAGCTCCATGGGTTTAGTTTTCAAAATAATGATGTGTCTCACATAGCCTTTTCAAATCTACTTTCTGACATTTGTTCTTTTCTCAAGTCTGTATCTTTAAGTAGGTTACAAAGTCAGTGAGATGTGAGGGTTGTTTCACTGTGCGTCCTAAACTTGTTGTGACCAAAGGTTTTGGTTGTCCTGCGTCTTGTAATATTTCTATATTCGCTTTAATGGTTGTTTCCTCCTTTGATACATTGGTGTCAATGATTGGGTTGATTGGACTTCGGTGCTGCAGAGATCTCTGCGATTTCTTTGGTACATTTTGCCAGTTTTGGTCATCACTTCACATGATCGAGATTTGGTTTTCTTTCTCGCTAGAGTTACAACTTGGATCCAGTTCAAATAGTTGGATGCAGGACATTACCGAGGACATGGACTTGAACATGTACTCAAGGATAGAGCACTCAAACACAAGTTAACACATTGAAAATTAAAAACCATAATGTTATACTCTTTTTGAAGGGTTTGTATTTCTAGTATTTTTAGTCACTGAATTGCTCTTAATGAATTTGTTTTTCTTGCTTATTTTTGTTTAGAAAAAGAGGTTTCGCCAAGGTACTACTGCTGCGTTGCATCTTATAGTCAACAGTTTTGTGAAAGTTATGAAATGAAACGACCGAAGAAGTCTTGTAGCACATACATGCCACCAACTCTAGGTGAGTAGATTTGTTTAATGTGTTATACTGAAAGTTGTTGAAGTTTTGTTTATAAACATTTCCAGTCATTGCGAGAGAATAATGGAAGAATTAACGCCCTTGTTGCACAAGTTGTGTGATTTCAGATGCTTGATTTCGAGACCTAAAATTCTAATTCTAAGGTGTCAAAATCAAAGTAAAATATTTTAGTGAGAAGTTGCTTCTTTCTCAAAAACTGTTTTACTTCAGAGGAAGCCGTTTCTCACAATGTTTTATACTATTAACAACTCTTCATTACGGTTACCAAGTAAGGTTTTATGCTAATAATTAGTTTGAGTATCACCAATAGTGTCCACTGCCTTTAATAGTGCTGGGCGAATAGTGAAATTTTGTTATTCGGATACCGCTGGCCAACTATCCGAAATTAACCGGATATTCGAATAGTTTTTTCGCCGCTAGAGGGCGCTGTTTAAAAAAAAAAAAATTTTTTTTAAAAATATTTTTTTTTTGCCGCTAGAGGGCGCTGTTCGTTTGTGAATGAGATCTTTCGGGCGGATTGATATTAGTTTTAGACAGTGTCACTCGGTTCATTCATAAAAATGACCGGATCTAATTTAAAGATGGCGATTTGCTTTTTCTTTTGATCGTGATTGACTCTACGTGAAGGAAAACTTTTGTAATCTTTGAACAAATTACGTCAGAAATGTCATTGTTTTAACTCTTCACGGAGGTGAGCATAGTTAAATACTTAATATATGCTGTTTTATGCTGTCTTAATAGAAGTTTCATAATTATTCAGACAAAACATTCATATCAGTTGTCGCCCGACGTCCGCGGATATTCGGATATTAAAGAATATCCGGTTACTCGGTTGTAATTACAGAATTATCCGGTTTGTAAATAGGTATTCGCGCCCTATGCGGATATCCGGTTAAGAAAAAAAAGGCATTCGCGGTTACGGATAGGAAAACCTATTCGCCATTAACCAGATATTCGAATAATTCGCCCAGGCCTAGCCTTTAAGATCCAATATTGTAACAATAAAATGTGTTATAGCACTTTGAGGTTACCACAGGGGCCAGTTCTGATTACATGTACATGTGCCAAGGTGGAATTGCACAACTTAATTGTTTGAGGGGTTAACCTCATTGTCGGTATATGACTAGTTCCAATAATTGTTTCATTTTTTTTTTCTATGCAAGTCGCCAGACACACAAGGCCTGAAGGCCAGTTCAAGGTGTGGGCTACAATTATTTTTGTCCAGAGGCGGTTGCCACCTACTCCTAGGGCTGAAACAGGGTTACCCCTTTTACATACAGTCCATACGGATGCAGGCTTGGGTATCCTCAGTCCGAAGCCTGGCCGGTAGAGCAGAAAGCACTACCTCCCCAATTTTATGTAGCATGTGTCACGACCGGGATTCGAACCCACACCCTGCTGATCAAACACCAGGGCTTGAATCCGGTGCTCTTAACCGCTCGGCCATGACACATTGCACGGTGTGCCAAATAATGAATAATATGGGCTTCATTGCCCATTAATAGTGGTGTCACCTGTACCTCTAGAAGATGCCAGGTGTGCCACTTCAAAAGAAGCACGCTATTCCAAGTGTACAGTAATGCTGGTCACCTGTACATTGAAAAGAAGCCATGCTGACCAAATTTGTTGGGTTTGTGTACCACAGTGTGGACGCCCAACTGATGATCGGGTGTATCCAAAGCTCCTTTTTGTCAATGTAACAGTTTTCAGAGGCTGTGACTTATTTGATTCTGCGTATAAACACTTCAAATACTTTTTCCCGCCCATTATTAAAAAAAAGAACAAAGAACACAAACATATTGTAAGACATACATTGTACATGGACAGGAAGTAATGAATACTTAGGTACGTTTGACAATGCATGATAGAAATGAAGAGTGAAGCTGATGCTGTTAATAAAAGCTATGCAAATGAAAATGTACATATTTCCCACAAACTCTAGTACAATAATGACATCTTTGAACTACATTTTGCACATGAGGTGTCATTAATTTTCAGAGTTATGGGTCAGATTGAATAAATTCAAAACATTGTGAGATGACAAAGCTGTGTCAAAGTATGTGTCAATTTCAATCACACAGTCTTTATAGTTGTAGCTTCATTCTTTTTCAAAGTTGATCATGCATTTGACAAACAGGTAACACCACCCTATACTTGACTTATGCATGAGGTTACATAAGCCTGTAGATTTATGGGAACATTACATACATGTTTGTATGAGGTCAATCTAGCCTCAAAATGTAATCCCCATACTTTGCTGTATCTGATTATCCCTTCAATTATTCACAGCTTTTAGTCAAGTACTTGTCAAGTGGGAAGAATAAAAATATAATGAATCAAGTTCTTCACATAAAATTTTGCTTGGGAAACAAAACCACAAAACAGTTGATTGATTTTAATATTTAAAGATGATTTTACTCCAGAAACTTTGGTGTCACAGATGATCAATATACTTTTTTTCACCAAAACAATCTTGCCGCCAACCATTTAAGATAACAATTTTTGCACTTTTTTCAAATCCCCAAATAATGTAGACATTAATTGCATCTTACATATTATTTGAGTCATGGGCGTCAATCTGTCTTGAAAAGGGGGGGGGGGGGGACATCAGAAGTCAAAACATTTACGGCGTGGGGGTCCAGGAAAATTTAAGGTCATAGATGCTCTCTGGTGCAATCTAGGGATTCTGAGGGATGATGTGCTTACCTTTCAGAAGTTGGAATTTAAGGCCTTTTTCAAGTTTAATGCACCATTTGTTTTTGCTATTGGTAATTTATTAATAATAATAATAATAATAATAATAATAATAATAATAATAATAATAATAATAATAATAATTAAGGCTTGTAATGCGCACATATTCACCCTGCTGGGTGTTCAAGTCGCAGTAAAACCAAAAACAAAACAAAAACAAAACAAAGACAGACAGACACAACAAAAATTAGTCCTTGAAAACCTGTGACATAAGATAAGTTTTGAGAAGAGATTTGAATTTTGTCGTACAAAGACAAGATCGAAGATTAAGTGGTAGAGAGTTCCAGATGCGTGGCGCAGCTGAAGAAAAGAGCTGTCTTGAGTAGTGTGATCCCTTTGCAGCACAAATTTGGCTAAACTGGGATGGGTGCAGCGTGGCGTCACAGCTGTAAGGTGCAAGTGAAGAAAGAAAATAGACAAAGTGCAGACAAAAGCACAAGAAGTTGACAAAATCCAACAAAAAACTTGGGTGCAGGTTAAAAAGCTTGACTAGGATAATTAGAGGAGCTTGGAACCAACCGGTAGCCTCATCACTTTAATGGCAGGCAGGGCGGCTTCCTGGAAGGCGGTGGGTGATGTAGCCAGGACAGCAGCTGTGGGCAACTGGTTCCAAATCTTCACGGTGCGTGGATAGAAGGAGAACTTGTATTATGCTTCAGGAATTGTATATTTCAATGGGTGGTCATGACGTCCAATGTAGTGTGCTGGTTGGATAATTGATGGAAACTGGGCAATTCCACGGTTACTCACGTTACGTTTTTGATGTTAGAGTATACCTAGACCTACTTAAGAACCAAAGATGACTTCCAGAAAATGTTGTTAAGTATGATTTAAAAGACACACAAAATCGGTTACTCACGTTACATTTCCTGACATGCATAAAAAATAAACGTGCTTTAATCAAAAAGTCTCCTCATACAAGCAATGTGTGGAAATTTCTTTTAACTTGTTAAAAGACCTTGCCATGAGGCACAAATAGTAGGAGTAAAACAAATCTCAAAGAATCTTTAATTTTCTAGGAATCCATGAAAAACATGGTTTCTCACATTACGGTTACTCACGTTACACAGCATAAAACACTGAAAGGGCAAGAACCAGCAAAGTTATCTTACCTAATTTTGACAGTCTTGTGTTTACAATAGAGCAGATAATTAGTTCTGCTAACAATAACAAGATCCCTACTTCTTAATTTGTTCTTTCTTTTACTTTTCTCACAAAATTGAACTTTCGAGCCTGCTATGCCAATGCAATTTGTTTTATTGAACACTACAACAAATCAAAAAGTTCTTCTATAGGATTGGGTACACACATCATTGAAAATGTTGCAGTTAATAATAAATAAAGGTACTGTACATGGCAAACTGACAGCTTTACTGACAACTTGAAGTGGCCTCTGAACTACAGGCGCATCCAGTTTCGCAACTAGCTTTTATTGAAAGTAGAAGATCTAATTTTGTGGGACTGGCCACGTGTAGTACAATTTCCAGCTGGTCGCATCTTCTCGCAGATCCTTTTGCTTCTTACAGGAAGCAAAGCACACAGGAAGCAAAGCTTCATTTGTCCTTTTTCCCTCTATATATTTCTACATTATGTGCCATGTGTCTTTCCTTGTCGTCAACATATCTCCCAGTTTCTTTCAGTTTAGCTATAAAGCACCTATGTTTCTCAGCATTTTAGAGTGGCATTTCTCTGAAAACAATAATAATAATATTTCGTTAAATATAAATTATTTTATTACGCAGTGGAAGTTCAGTTCAGCTAATAGTATTATGGAACAGTCATTACTGGCTGTCTTTAAGGTGTAATGTCTTGTAGCCTAGATGTACATCAGAGTGTGAAATGCAGACCCAAACAAACGTACCGTATGTTCCTGTACATGTCCATGTATAATGTTACAATAATGAAAATGGTAGGTCCTATGAATGACTTAAAAATTGCTCTATTTCTTATTGAGAAATGAACAAAACAATCTTACTAATAAAACCTACAGTATTTGTAAATAAAAACATTTAATACTCACAACTTCTGCCAGGTCGAATAGATCACACAAGCCTCCAAAGTTTGATAACAGTTTGCATACGCGTGATAATTCCCATGTATTGCTCTTCAAACGGTGTGCAATGCCTCATGGGTAATATTATGTTGCCCTCATCAGTTTTTAAAAGGGGTTATTTGCATACCCTTTTGTAAATAAGGCATATTTGTGCACTCATACATAATACCAGAGCCAAGTGGCAAGTTTTAAAACTAAGAAAAACATTCACTAGGAAAAAAAGATCATATTTTGGTTACTCACGTTACACTACCCACAAGTGCTTTCAATATTCATTCATAAATTCCGCATGAAAATTGTGAAACAATTTTTTCTTTCAAATCTGAATATTAGTGCCAGGATGAACTATAGGAAATAAATAATAAACCAGATTATCACTTAAAAGTCAATAAAATGGACAAAAAGCAAAAGTACCATCTTAACAGAACTTTTTAGTTCAGAACCATTTATCCACTTCAGAGGACATTTTCTTCAAGTGTATCGAAGACAATATGATAAAGTAAAGTTGTTTCATAAACTTTGAACTATATGCTACAATATTTTATGGATGATGGCTTATAATTATTGATTTGAAATTTTGGGCCAATGTCAACTTTCCATGGAATTGCCCAACTGGATATTGACAAGTCCATGATGGATTTTATAGAACATTGTCGTTTGGAAAAGCAGTCGCCTGTTATGAAGTGGATCCCAGCCCAAGGTAGTAATAAGGGGCGTGACCGATGTTGTTCTGCGGTAATCACCAAAGACAAAGCAAGCTGTAGTCTTGGTGCAAGACGTTTCTCGTTCCCTTTTCACGCACACCGCGGCCAATTCACCGACAGCGCGCGCACCGACTCACCTGACTTATTGTCCACTCACCGCCCCGGAGAAACGTCTTGGTCCGTTTGCTGATCGCTCTGGAAATTCCGAGCACATTCCAATCATGCCGTGCTGCGCTAGGCCTGCATAACTCTGACGTAGCAGTATCAGCATAATTTCCCACAGTCTGGTATCTGTACGTCTTCGGTGCAACGCAACCAGAAACAGCCAGGCTTCCTCGTATGTTAGTTGGTGTGTAGGGCTTGTACATTTACGTTTGTCTTTTAATTTTTGTAAACATGATTGCTGTAGAACGATGTGCGAATTTTAGTTTGCCCTAAAATACGTTTTTGGGGAAGATTTTGAGAATTTTTGTAAGTGCAATTAATTGAGGGGAATGGAATCTTAAAATGTTAAGAACGAGGATGTTTAGCAACAGAGCTAACAAAAATAGATCGATGTACACGAACATGGGATTTTCTGGCATTTTTAGTCTTAGTCCAAAGGGTAACTTTGTAGGTAAAAATAATTATAGGGTCACAGTGCCTGAAAGTACTTTTTATTATGCAGAAAAAAACTAAACACTACATCCGAAACTTCCGTATCATACTCACACAGCTTGGTCAAAATCAACCGGTGGTCGACTAACATTAAATATCTAAGCCTATGAGTAATTTGACACGTCTTCGCGAAGATAAGAAGCCCAGACACAACACCACGTTGGCATTCGGTTGTGTACTGTGTGCATGTGTACAAGAAGGTACATGTACATGTCAGACATATCCTTTGCCAACACACTTGGCCACAATTAGACGTGACATGTAATGGAGGACAATTTTGGCGAACGATTGTGATCAACTGTGCTTTATAGTTAAGTGCCGATAGCCATGCAGGATATCTTTCTTTATTTTTGAAATAATGTGCAAATATACCCATACAAGTTACAAGTTCTCTCATCTGCAAATAAAACACTTGACTCCTCGAGTCTTGCCGATGCGGTCAGCAATATTGTTATAGTATTATTTCATTGACTGACAATTTCTTCCCTCTGACAATCGATCGCAACCGCTGATCTCTAATTAATAATAATATAAAGATCAGTGATCGCCTTTGCATGCGCAACAAAACGAACATGGTGTGTATTTCCCCGGGTTCCCGCCGTAGCATGATGCAGCGAGGCTTTTACTCGACACGTTGGGTGCATGCAAGTTACCAGGCTGGCCCGCTTGTCTGTTTTCAGTTGTACGCGTGCGTAGTATTTTGTTGACCCACACGTTGAATATGTATGTGAGGTCACATAACTCAAACATGCACACGGACCAAGACGTTTCTCCGGGGCGGTGAGTGGACTATAAGTCAGGTGAGTCGGTGCGCGCGCTGTCGGTGAATTGGCCGCGGTGTGCGTGAAAAGGGAACGAGAAACGTCTTGCACCAAGACTAAGCAAGCTGCAGCTCTTTGAACCTGCTCTAGGCGGTTGACTCCACCAAGGGTGTATGGGTTCCATACCTGGGCAGCATACTCAAGTTGTGGGCAGACGAGCGTTTGGTAGGCCTTGACACCTTGATGACATGGTGAAAGTGTGCGACGGAGCAGTCCTAATGTGCGGTTGGCCTTCTGTCTGATCTTCTGGCAATGGGCATCCCAGCGGAGATCGTGTGAGATAGCTACTCCAAGGTAATCATGCTGACTCACCCTTTCAAGTGCTTCACCAAAGATGATGTACTGGTGTTGAGATGGTTTTCTCTTCCTGGTTATTGACAGAATGGCACAGTTTCTTTATGTTGAAATGCTCTATCTCACGGTAGAGGATGCTATCATCAGCAAATAATCTCATCTTTGACTGGACCTGGTCTTGGATGTCGTTAATATATAGTAGAAACAAAGCGGGACTGAGCCTTGGGGTACTCCAGATGAAACCCTCCCCCATGATTCAATTTCAATTCAATTCAATTCATTAAGGTTTATTAAAAATATCACAAAATACACGACAGACGTTAAAAAGACTTAAATTGGCGTGTTTACATTCATTATTGTTAACAATGACAAAAAACAAAAAACACAAACTTAAAAGAAGAGAAGAAAAGCTCCAGGCATGAATGCACGAAAAAAGATAAAAATTTGAATAAATTTGATAAACATTTGATAAAACTGATAATGCATTATTGTTAAAAATTACAAAAGACAACAAACTCTGACTTATCAAGGAGAAGAAACTGTAGGCATGAATGCACAAATTAAAAAAGTTTGATCAAATTTGATAAACATTTGATAAAACTTAACCCAACTGTGATGAGTGGGTTCCATTCACAGATACAGCCTGGATCCGATTGTCTAGAAACGAACGAATCCAATCTAGTGTAGAGCCTCTGATACCATAGTGATCAAGCTTGACAGACAATTTGTAGATGTGGAACTTTGTCGAACGCCTTGCTGAAATCAAGTAGTATGACATCGGTCTGGCCACGATGTTGTATGTGTGGAAGCCCAGTCATGAGTGGATGTGATAAGTTGCGTAACAGTGGATAGGCATTCTCGAAACCGTGCTGAGAGTCGATGAGGATGTTGTTCATGTTTATGTGTTTTGCGACGTGGCTGAGAATTATATGTTCCATAACCTTGCTGCAGATACAGGTAAGAGAAATTGGACGATAGTTGCATGGTTGTGATTTAGGTCCCTTCTTGTAGATACCAGTTACAAGAGTTTGTTTCCATTGGGAGGGGACAATGCCAAGGTTGTACGATTGTTGGAACAAAAATGTTAGAGAAGGTGCAAGTTTGTGTGCAACAGTTTTCAACAGCCTGGGTGGTAGCTCATCTGGCCCGCATGCTTTGGTCGGATTTAGAGATGCAAGTTGTTTTTCGACACCTGATACACCAATGTGTGTCGAGACTTGGGTTCAATGAGAAGAAGCATGGAATTTGATCAAGATTCCTTGATGGAGTGTAAACTTGAAGCAGTTCAGAAATATAGTGGGGAGCCTTGCCATTAAGAGCTTTGTGGACAATGAGCATCAGCTTGAAGATGATTCGTTGAGAGATACATTGTAGGGAGCCAGTGTAGTTGTTTTAGAATGGGGTGATAGAACAGGATTTTCTAGACAGTGTCACAATGCGGGCAGCAGTATTTTGGAGCCGTTGAAGTCAGGAAGTCTGGTTGTTTGGAAGACTGTAGAGCTAAGAGCATTGCTGTTGTCAAGACGAGAAGTAACAAATGCATGAATGACCTTTCAGTGGCACTTTTGTCAAAGTACTTGCGAATCTTACCTATATTCCTGATGTGATATGATGATAGAAGAACAATGTTGTTGATGTGTGGCTGAAGTGTCATCGATGAATCAAAAATAATCCCTAAGTTCCGAGATTTCAGCGAGGGAGCTATCCGAGCATCACCCATGGAAATGTCTGGCACTGAAACCTTTGTTAACTGTTGACGTGACCCAAATAGAAGTTTTGTTGTGTCCAACGTCGAATCTCTTGAATGCATTTCTCAAGTCTTGCAATAGATGCATTGGCGTTTTCTTGAGAAGATTTATATGTGATGTATAGCTGAGTGTCGTCATTTAATTCAAATTAAATTTCAGGATGATGTCACGAATCGGTAAAGTGTACAGCGTAAACCACTGCGGGCCGAGTACAGACCTCTGTGGCACAGAGTAGTTCAAAACAACAGGGTCGGATACTGCGGTGCCAATACATACATGCTGAGTTCTGTTGTAGAGATACGATTTACACCATGCTAGGGCCGTCTTCTCTATGCCAAGGTGATTCTGGAGCCGAGAGAGAAGGATGTTGTGATCAACAGTGTCAAAAGCAGCACTCAAGTCTAGCAGGACTAGTGCTGTAAGGTTACCATTGTCCATTGCAGAAAGAATATCGTTGCTAACATGGACTAGTGCAGCTTCTGTCCCATGGAAAGGCTTGTATGCTGACTGGAACACGTCGGACAGGTTGAAAGCATGAATGTGATCAGAAATACATGATGAAACTACTCGTTCAATGACTTTTCCAAGATATTTTAAGTTTGCAACCGGTCTGTAGTTTTTGAATATCTCCTTGACTAGGTTTGGTTTCTTGATGAGCGGCCTGATGTAGGAAACTTTGAAACTATCGGGGAAACAACTGGAACTAAGAGAATCGTTTACAAGCTTAGTGATGTAGGGTACAAATATATCAATTTTGCTTCATCATGGGTGTTGACACTGGATCCAGCTCACAGGATTTTGAAGGAGATTTCATAATAACCCTTTGAATCTCAGCAACAGTGGCAGGCTCAAACATAGACAGTCTACACTCTGGTTTAAGACGTGGCAATGTCTGCGGCACGTTGTAAGAGGCTGATGAAAATGATGACTGGATGTCGAAAATCTTGGTGACAAAGAATTTCTGGAACTCATTTGCTAAGTCCTGGTCATTGTAAGTTGATGGAAGGACGGGGGTTTTGGGTTTGAGCAACAACTTACCAATTATCTTGAAGAGCTTCTTTTGATCTCCTGAGGATTCTTGAATAATGGGTGATCTTTGCCTGGTTGATCAAATTCGTAACTACTTTACAGTGGTTGCGATATTCTTGTCGTTGTATTGCCAATTTGCCATTTTTCCGCCACTTCTGCTCTATTTGACGACAGATCTTTCTTGCTGTACGAATATCATCGTTGAACCAGGAGACTTCAGTTTGGACCTTGACTGATCTCGTTTTCCAGGTGCGTATTTATCCACGATGTCACTGACAGACTCTCATATTGGCTGACAAAGGAATCCAAGCAGTCGTAATCAACATGTTTCCATTGTCGGCTCTTTATAGTAACAGTTGGGACTTTGGGCTTGCACAGACTCAAGTTAATTGTATCTAAAAAAAAAAAAAAAATTGTATGTAGCTTCATATACCTATTATTTCTGCATATATTTAATGCTCAGACGGCGTTTCATCCTTATTATCACCAGCACCAGCATCGTCAAGGATAAATCCAGACAAGAAGTTTTAGGGGGTCTTTTGCGGCGGAGGGTCCAAGCCCCCTGGAGGGCTTGGGAAAATTTTGCATTTAAGATGCTCTGTGGTGCAGTCTTGGGCCATTTAGAGGCCAAATTGGCATACGAAACAATACAATAAGCCTTCAAAATTTGAGCAGAAGAATTTTGGCAATGGTAGACAGAAACGGCGCGTCACCCACAAAGTAACATCCCCACCCCTAGGATTGATGCCAATGACGGGAAACAGGGTTTTGTCTTCACAGTGCAAAACTTGACCCTAATGATAAAGGTGGTCAAAAACATGGTGGGACATTTGATATTGTGGGGGATGGGTCCCCCGCCCTCTTACTATAGATTGATGCCGTTACGCGGGACACAGGGTTTGGTATACAGACAGTACAATACTTGAATTTCATGATAAAGATGGTCAAAGACATGGGGGACATTTGATATTGTGTCCCCCATCCTCCAAAAGGGGGTTTGAGGACACTTGTCAATCTCACTTTTGGTGAGGTGCTAATCTGTGAACGATGTAGCATTCGGGTGTTAAGCTTTACGGCGTGGGGTAGATGCTCTGTGGTGCAATCTTAGGCCAATTTTGTATAGGGGGATATTTGATAAAGTGTCTCCCACCCTATAGAAAGTGGTGCCATATGTTTCTCCCAGGATTAATGTCCATGGCGGGACACAGTGCATAGTTGAGCTTGTCAAAAACATGGGGGGACAAACCCTCCAAAAGTTGGGGGGGGGGGGACATGTCCCCCTAAATGCAATATAACTAGTTTTCAATTTGTGCCGCTGACATTTCGATGGATAACTTTAAAAAAAACAGACAACTTTTCTCCACTGGGCTGATGACGTGTAGTTTGTGCACGGAGAAAAGAAAATTCATGGTTTGTGCATGCATCGCCCCGGACCCTGGTAATCATGCCGAGTGTCGTTTCACACAAGCTCATACTGTACATGTATGCAGCTTAGGAGTGAAACATAACTAAAATCGGTATACATCTAAATTAATTTTGGAACTGAAAAACTTAAACCTCATAAATGTACACTATGATTGTCAGCAATGTCTGCCAAATTATGCAACCCAAAATTTACATTATTGCACTGGGAGTGCCATTTTCTTTTTATAATTAGGGTTGCCTCATTTAAAAAAAATGTTTGCATCTTTTAATTTTTTTAATTTTTTTTCTGCTTTCCAGCATGGTGTGTAGGTGACCCGCACTATACAACCTTTGATAATTTGCAGTACACTTTTAATGGGAACGGAGAGTTCAGGCTGACACTTATCTCACCACGAATTTTGGAATTGGCAGCTCGTGCAGAACGAGGCGAAGTAGTGACCAATCCAGATGCATTAGCTACTTATTTCACCTATTTTGGTATGAGACATCATCAAAGCGGAAAAAGTGTAAGTCTTCACTGATTTTTAATGAGTTTTTAGCTCAATCCCTCATTGTAACCTAGACCTTATTACAATTAAAGTAGTTAAAGTCCACTCTCACTTAGTGTCACAGCTCCCCGCAGGGCAACTATGACCGAAAGACAATCTAGGCAAACTCAAATAATAACAGACAAGTGACAACAGAGTTACATATTTACAATAAATAATTACAAGTTTAATAAATACACTTCTCTCCAACCTTCACTAAGTTTGGTCTACATGTAACTCACAAATCAATATTATTAAATGAAATCCACATCATTGAATGATCTAAATACTTTTGTCACAACCTGTTCCAAAAGGCCTTCTCAAATTCAGAAAGGTTTTAAATAAAACAGACTGTGTCCAACTTCATCGGACACAAACCTTAATTCAATTAAAGGAAACTATTTGACTGGATAATGTATCAATCTCAGTTTAACAGTCACCTTGACTATATGGCACCTTTTATAATACACGAACTATGCCCTTGATCAATTCTTGGCAGTACTTAATATTTACAATTACAGAAATCCCAAAACCCACAGCTCTAGAGTGTTCACTGTTCTAAGCTGTGGTAAACGTTTTTGTCACACACAAAGGAAAAGCAATGTTCTGCTATGAACTTGGGGCAGATTTTACTCCCCAAAATTATTTACAACTTCCTTCAAAAGAGGTGACACTGGCGTTGATAAATACACACTTTTTATATTATAGGTTATTGATCACTCACTTAAGCTTTCCACATAAATATATCTCACATTAGAGATTATACAATAATAAGTAAAGAAACGGCCCCACCGGATTATAGGCGTCCACTTTCCACTCCACAAAGATTAAAGCTAGAAAATCCCAGCTCCCACACAGTAAACTCAAATTAACGTGTTGTGGTTCCAGTCGCTGCGAAACCAGTCACAAAGTTCAAAGTTCACATCACAAAGTTCTCAAAAGTTGTTGCGCCCTCTGCTGCTCATGTAGCAACCAAATTCATTGGACCTGGAACGTCTTATATCATCGGCCGACACTCAGTCTGGCGTTTCTTCTATGTTTCCATTTACACTCACACCCAGGGGTGAAAACCATCTATTTGTTGGGAAAAGTAAACCTCAAACTTCTAATAAATATGTCCAACAAAAGAATAATAAACTGCTCAAAGTTTTCCATGAATCTTCTGTTAACTTTCTTACACACAAATTGATGAACATTTTCAAAGTCCAAAACACTAGAGAATTAAATGAACATGCCTCTTGAATAAATGTAATAAGCATTGAACATAGCCATGACTTGCATTTTCCAAACTCACACTCAGATAAGCTTGGAAGTTAATAGTTCTGGGTTGATACAAGGTGTTTGCTTATCCTGAACTAGGAGTTATATAAAACAAATATTTTAATATTTGTTTTATATAAGGCGCCTTGTCAAAACCTCCCGAGCGTTCCTCTGCGGAGAGTCTGCGGACTGGACAGTAAATACCGCCGTTGCCAAGGACCCTGGACAGTCCGCGGAAGAACGGCCATGTGGGTTGAAGCGCGGCGGAGTTAATGAGCTATCCATGTCGGGCGCTATTGTTAGTATAACAATAAGTCTCATTAATAAACAAGTTGTATTTTCAGGTTATGAATATCAGCGGTTTGGACGCGGACCGGCCGTGCTCTCCCAGAACAATAGGCCTACATTTTCTACTCACGAATACCATCCTCCTGGAAGCGGACAGGCCGCACCGACAAGACAATTTTACACCATCCAGTGCATGTGATAATCAGGGAACGATTGCGCCTGTATCACATCGCAATTTGCGATGCAATTTTGATGATTTGCTATGCAATTGTAAAAAGTGCATCGCAAATGTTGCGATCCAATTTGCGAAGCATAATTTGCAACATTTATGCTTGATACAAAAATATCGATTTTTAACTTGAAACCATTCACATTTAATCAATTTTCCCATAAGAAAAACGGTGCTAAATTAATAAGAAATCACCGCCGCCGCGACTACTAAACGTTTTCTTCCATGATGTTGAATACAATATGCTGCTCTGGCAGTAGGGCAAAATCGACAAAATGAAAACATTCGTTACGCGCGATATGGAAATTCAACAGCCAATAGAAACACCGGTCTCTGAAACTGTGGCTTCCTCCCCCTCAGACATTGGACAAATCAGACTATCTGGTTGTTTTGACACGGAGACACACTCCCACAGGTGTGTAGATTTGTTTATTGGTGACGGTGACTTGGGATTTTATAAATAAGAAACTAATGTTTTCCGCATGGAAAGTAAGAACGAACAGTTAAAATTGTCCCCTGGATACTCTGACCCACTTGGAACGGAGTTTGCACGTAGCCTGGAACTTTTGTCAGTCGAAGCCGGGAATAAAGACAACCATTTTTGAAATTCATGTTTTGGTTATGTAGGCTGGCAGGCCCAACCAAGTCTTAAAAATCACACATTGGAGACAATGGATTTTAGTTACACATCCACCCTTGCTTTGCTTTTTAATCTGCAAAGGTAAAACCATTGTTAACCACCTACGTTCCTCCGCGGTTCCGCCGGTCAGCTCATAAGCTGGACCTTGCAATGGCCAACCGGTCGCTCCGCGGAGCCCCCAGAATATTCATGTTTATTGACATGTAAATGAGCCCGCATGGCCGTGGACATGCCCGGTTGCTAGGGGTTCTTATGTACAAAAATCCACGGACTCACGCAGAATGCACGCGGAATGGAACAACTTGGAGGTTTTGACAAGGCGCCTAATCGCCTTTCGTTTTTGCATTTTCATGATTATGCTTATGGTGTACATGTACTCTGTGAAATTTGGCTTCTCCATTTCACTCGGCTTTGCCTTATGAAATGGAATATTCCAGCTTTTTGGCATGTTGCGGCTGAGCGGTCTAGTTCACTGGACCCAAGCTTTGGTGTTGTCAGCAGCAGAGTGTGGATTTGAATCCCTGTCATGTAACTTGTGCCTTTGTGGCATGTTGTGGCTGAGCGATCTAGTTCACTGGACCCAAGCTCTGGTGTTGTCAGCAGCAGTGTGTGGGTTTGAATCCCTGTCATGTAACTTGTGCCTTTGTGGCATGTTGTGGCTGAGCGGTCTAGTTCACTGGACCCAAGCTCTGGTGTTGTCAGCAGCAGAGTGTGGATTTAAATCCCTGTCATGTAACTTGTGTCTTTGTGGCATGTTGTGGCTGAGCGATCTAGTTCACTGGACCCAAGCTCTGGTGTTGTCAGCAGCAGAGTGTGGATTTGAATCCCTGTCATGTAACTTGTGCCTTTGTGGGTATGTTGTGGCTGAGCGATCTAGTTCACTGGACCCAAGCTCTGGTGTTGTCAGCAGCAGAGTGTGGGTTTGAATCCCAGTCATGTAACTTGTGCCTTTGTGGCATGTTGTGGCTGAGCGATCTAGTTCACTGGACCCAAGCTCTGGTGTTGTCAGCAGCAGAGTGTGGATTTGAATCCCTGTCATGTAACTTGTGCCTTTGTGGCATGTTGTGGCTGAGCGATCTAGTTCACTGGACCCAAGCTTTGGTGTTGTCAGCAGCAGAGTGTGGATTTGAATCCCTGTCATGTAACTTGTGCCTTTGTGGCATGTTGTGGCTGAGCGATCTAGTTCACTGGACCCAAGCTCTGGTGTTGTCAGCAGCAGAGTGTGGATTTAAATCCCTGTCATGTAACTTGTGCCTTTGTGGCATGTTGTGGCTGAGCGATCTAGTTCACTGGACCCAAGCTCTGGTGTTGTCAGCAGCAGAGTGTGGGTTTGAATCCCTGTCATGTAACTTGTGCCTTTGTGGCATGTTGTGGCTGAGCGATCTAGTTCACTGGAACCAAGCTTTGGTGTTGTCAGCAGCAGAGTGTGGATTTAAATCCCTGTCATGTAACCTGTGCCTTTGTGGCATGTTGTGGCTGAGCGATCTAGTTCACTGGACCCAAGCTCTGGTGTTGTCAGCAGCAGAGTGTGGGTTTGAATCCCTGTCATGTAACTTGTGCCTTTGTGGCATGTTGTGGCTGAGTGATCTAGTTCACTGGACCCAAGCTCTGGTGTTGTCAGCAGCAGAGTGTGGGTTTGAATCCCTGTCATGGGTTTAAATCCCTGTCATGTAACTTGTGCCTATAATTTGTGGCATGTTGTGGCTGAGCGGTCTAGTTGACATGCGGGTGATAGTGAGTGGAATACCGGAAAAATGAAGTATGTCTGCGTGTGTTTGACCTTCACACTGAACACTTTTTGGTAGTTTGTCAAAGACCAGTCTTCTCACTTGGTTAGCTCAACATATGCACAAAATAACAAACTTGTGGACATTTGAAGGGTCTATGTATTTTTTGTAGGACACAAAACACAATGTCTACAGATTTACATTACACTCACACCGTTTGAAGATAATGATAGTAGAAAGCATACCTTAAAATATTATTTGCTGAGGTGCTGTAGTTTTTGAGAAATGAGTAAACAATGTCATGAAAACTCAAAAACTACAGCACCTACATGTAAGCAAATAATAGTTCAAGGTATGCTTTCTACTATAATTATCTTCAAACAGAGTAAGTTAAATGTTAATTTGTGGACATTGTGTTTTGTGTTGCAAAAAGTACCCAAATTCTTTTAAACTCAATTGGTCGTCGAAGTTGCAAGATAAGAAAAAAAAAAACCTTGTCACACGAAGTTGTGTGCTTTCAGATGCTTGATTTTAAGACCTCAAAATCTAATTCTGAGGTCTCAAATCATATCGATCAACATTTATTTCCATAGAAACACAATTAATATACACAATTACAAACAATAGGATTTTACAGACTGAAAACTGTATGAAGCAAAGCTTGTAGGCTGGGATACCTTTACAAAACAATAAAATAATATATAATAAGAAATAATAAAACAATGCATATTAACAACATTATACATCAAAACGAGGCAGATAAACGAAACGCAAAAACAAACACCCCAACAAGACAAACAAGCAAACAAACAAACAAACACCTCCAACAAACAAACCAACCGACACCCCAACAAACAAACAAACAAACAATGCCAAATCCACAAGACAGCCACGACGAAAGAGTTAAACCAAGATAATGACAAAATCACAATTATGTTACATAATGGGAGACAATGTGTATTTTGAAGGAGGCTTTGAATCGACCAATAGAGGACTGTCAGCGAATACGCCTATCAATTGAATTCCAGAGGCAGGGCCCATGATAGCGAAGAGTGTTCATTTAGAAAAATGTGCGTGGAAAAGGGATAAAGAGATCATTATTAGAGCGTGTGTTATATAAATAAAAGGTGCGTGTTGCTGACAGAGGGAAAGTAATTGGAGAAAGTGTGGGGCAGAAGATTTTTTGTGTATTTGAACAAGAAAATGCCTGTTTGAAGTTTGTTGATATCCAAGAGTGTGAGTGTGTTCAAATTAGCAAACAAGGGCGCAGTATGGTCACGACAATGAGACTAAAGCCCGTTTCACACGAGCTTTCTAAACCATGGTCATTGGGAGTGAAACCACATTCCCGTTATATAATCACAAATTTGTGTCGTGTGAAATGAATCCGTGCGATGAAATCACCATGGACCCACATAATAAACAACCGGGATCAAGACCCTCCAAAAATCGCAACCCTGTTTAGAATCGCCGAGATCACTCGTGTGAGACGACACACAGTGTACTTAATGTAAAGGTGTGAATATTACCAAGGTCCCTGGTGATCGCACAACAATTATGCATGCACAAACCATTGGGTTTCCTTTCCTTATGCACAAACTTTTAAGCAGTACCTGTCATTACCTGATGGAGAAAGGTCGTCTATTCCAGGTATCTGGAAAAAATGGTGTCGGCGTCACAAATTGAAAATTAGTTTATTTTATTGCTTTCCTCAAAAGTTTTTTTTCTATGACCAAGAAGCTTCCGATCAAGTAAGCCTTGAACCTGGCTTTTCCGCTTGCAATTTCAAACAAAATGCTTTCGGATACATTCATCTTTGGAGTTGGGACGCTGAGAAATCGTTTACTTGTTAACGTTTTGTCAATTTCCTTGTCATCCCAGTGGCTGAACGTTGCAAAACACATAACGACACCGAGTGTTATTTTGATTGTAGCAAAAACAGGGAAAAAAACTGAAAACTTACGTGTGCAGATAGACTTGACAGTCATTCCTTTTTATGTTCAACAAAAGCATACACATCGCACGCACCGCACATTCAAAACACAAGTAGGACTGTTCTTTACTCTATAGAATTTGGTTGTGATCAGTCGCTGTACATGTAAAGTACATGTACTTCGCTGCAATTTCTCCACACATGCATATTCTGGCGACGTCAACATCTAGCAAGGGATGAATCCGATCGAAAAGCACTCTGAACGTCTTTTAATGCATGCAATAATGATGGTGTGGCAGTGTGGTGTGGACGCAAACCCATTCGCTCATCCCCCAATTTTTTATTCAAATTCACACTGAACTCAGAGACTCGGTGAAAAATCCGGAAAATTCTTATGCCTGAAAAACACATTGGTGCGCCAAGAAAATGATCGGTGGTAACCTAAAGCAAATACATGACACTTAACGGGACACTAACAGAGCACCAGCGAACTGACAAACAACACACAGTGCGATCTCACATAAACAAGGGACGTCGGGAACGCAATGTGCGCGATCATGTGAATGTTGGTCATGAAATCGCAAACAACCTTTGTGACAGACAACTGGCGTGAAAAGGGCTATAGAATGGGTACGGATACCTGTTCGATTGGAGTATTATTAATATTGATGGTGAAATTGTCATATGCTTTGCGAGTCCTGCTGAAAACATGTTTTTGGTTTTGCTCGAGTTTAGTGACAGCTTATTTGATCTAAACCAAGACGAGGCCAAACTTAGGGAGCGTCTCAAAAGTCGGAACGGTAGGAACGTTCTTTTTGGATCGCAAGAGTATCCCCGCCGCTTTACTTGGACCGGTTCTTTGGACCGCCAGAGCGATCTTTTGGATCGTTCCAAATGCGTGACCGCGTCTAATCTCATGTTAGAACGTTCCTAATGTCATGATGTTGCGATCCTGCGGGCATATGCCCGCAGGAATGTTCTTTTGCGCTAGGAACGTGCCCGACTTTTGAGACGCTCCCTTAGTGGAAAGTGAAGAGCCAAATGGGAAAAACCTCCAGAAAAAAAGAATAAACAGTATTTTGTTTTGGTTTTTTTTGAGCAAAAGTTTATTTTTAACTATCTATTATTATTCAGGGTACTATTTGTTTTGCTCATGATACACTTGGAAACTGACTTATTATTTTTTAAAGGTGGGCTTTGAACTGGATGCAACTGGAACAAACTTCATAGTCAGGATTGACAAGACCATCATATTAACTGAGGATCAAATAGAACAAGGTACATACATGTTTGTCAGTCATAATATTTGCTACCACAAGTGATGCCTTCACCTGCATGACAGTGTAGAATATGGCTGGGAGTGCATTTAATGCTACTTCTAGCCATCTATGATAATTATCTGCATTAGTCGTAGACATCCATGATAATCATCTGCATAGTCGTAGACATCCATGATAATTATCTGCATTAATCGTTGACATCCATGATAATCATCTGCATTAGTCGTAGACATCCATGATAATCATTTGCATTAGTCGTAGACATCCATGATAATCATCTGCATTAGTTGTTGACATTCATGATAATCATCTGCATTAGTTGTAAACATCCATGATAATCATCTGCATTAGTCGTTGACATCCATGATAATCATCTGCATAGTCGTAGATATCAATGATAATCATCTGCATTAGTCGTTGACATCCATGATAATCATCTGCATAGTCGTAGATATCAATGATAATCATCTGCATTAGTCGTTGACATCCATGATAATCATCTGCATAGTCGTAAACATCCATGATAATCATCTGCATTAGTCGTTGACATCCATGATAATCATCTGCATAGTCGTAGACATCAATGATAATCATCTGCATAGTCGTAGACATCAATGATAATCATCTGCATTAGTCGTAGACATCCATGATAATCATCTGCACTATTAAATGTCCACTTTTTGATGCGATTATGTTCAAACTAAGTAGGTTGCCCGTTTTGTATTTGTGCACAAAACCAATGTGTCTCTGAAAGGTGTAAGTTTTTGGTTAGTTAAAATCTTTTCAAAACAAGTTCAATATTAGTTACCTAAAATAAGCAAATGCTTTCAATCAATAAGAATTATTCAAGGCCTTAATCCAACTCCACAATAATTAATGATGAAGTGACAAATCGGACCCCATGGCTAGCAGGCTGATTGTGCCGTGATTGCGCATTCGAAGACTACTGTAGTATTGGAATCCTAACCGAGAGAGGATATGAAGGTTACATTCTAAAAGTGTTTTCGTTAAAATGCATCGGATTGGGATACCATATTGGGTATCTTATCAAATTTGTAAGTACAATATGAAAAACACATTTTCAAAGCTTATTTCTTCAAAAAATTATCTTCTGAACCACATTTCAAAAAGTCGTAATATTTGTAAAGTCTTGTAGCTTTCAACACTTCCGGCATTTTGTTTTGAGGAATGACTCTACCATGACATTTACTTCCAGTTCAAACAGGCAGCTCTAAAATCTCCCTATAACCACATGTCATAAAGTCATTGTGGTTTTCTTGTTTTCTAGCTTAAAGGAAAGTTACAGAATTTGGTAAGAAAACAAAATCGTGAAGATCACAGATTTACATGAAGTTTACACGGTCTAATAATGATGATAGAAAACATTCCTTGAAATATTTCTGCCTAACATGATGAGAAATAAATAATTTAACTTTGCGTTTGGAGTTTATGCAAAATTTGTGATCGGTTTTTTACTATTTTCTCGTGACCCAGATGGACGATCGATCTCAAACTTTTACAGGTTTGTCAGTTTATGTATATGGTGGATAAACAAAAAGTGCTTACACTGCCAGCAAATGTTTTGTTAACAAAACCAATTCTGTATTGTTCCTTTAAAACATTTGTGAAATTTAAATAAACACTGAAATTGGTCTTTTTGAACACTTTTTAGAGTACCACAAATACATGAACAGTCACTTATTTATTTTATAAACAAACCAGTTATATCATTACCTTGGTTTTATGCCAATTACTAAACTATGTATTATGTTTTGTGTTTTGTTTCAAGGACACCTGGTAAATGAGTGTTTAGTGAAGAAAAAGAAAGATAGTCAACACATCATATTTAGCTGTCAGGATGGAATAACTATAACAGTTTATATTGAGCATGGTATGGGAAACCTCCTTCTGTCAGTACCTGATATCTACAAAACAAAGGCCGACAATGGACTTTTTGGTCAGTATGTAAATGTTGCTGTTGTACCTGTCTGATCACCCAAACTGACATTTAATGGTAATTTGAAACATGCAACAGAGAATAAAATTGCACACAAATTACTTGAATTAGTGTTTTCATTAAAAAAATGTGTAAAAAAAGAAAAGAATATCAAACAATTGGTGAAACTTTTCCTGATGGACCATGTGCAGAATGGTATTTATTTTTTTGCACTGTTTCTATAACACAGACAATAGAGGACAAGTTTCATCCTTCGCTCGGCCCCAGCGGCCAGTATCCAGGACCGCTGGGATGGGCTAATCAGCTTGCACAGATTCTTGTTCAGGAAGTACATCATGTACATTTATGCAGTGCAAAATTATATGGCGTAGTGTGAGTGTGATGCATGATGGGACTGCGCATTATTAATCCAATGAGCGTGCAGGATACGTTTGCCCGTCCCAGCGCCTTTGGTTAAAGCAAGGCGCTGCGGATGAGCGAACTTTCGTCCAAGATATGAACGCCAAAATCCTGCTTACATAGCATTTAAGTTGAGAGTCATTTGTGTATGCAAGTACTGTTACATGATCCCTCCACAAAGCGTGTGTTACATTTTGTTACATTCGCACAAGGCACAAAATGTAGTAAAATCCATTAAAAGAAAATAAAAAGGAGTAGTTTGGGCGATGACAGGTGGTGAAATTCAAAACGAAAATTGTGAAGTTAATGCATGGGCCAACCTTTTCTGAGATTTTTTATGTTAATGTTAGAATTTTTGTAAAAAAAGGAACAAGTCTAAAATATATAGGATTTGAGGCATTGCATGGTGAGGTATCAATATATTTTTGGTTTGAAGTAACACCATGTGTGTATCTACTTGCAAGGTAGAGTTTTGACGATGACTAGAGCAACCTAGTCGAAACGTTGAGACCAATTCAAGAACTGACTCCGCGGTATTGCAGTTAATTACGATCCTATAAGCTAAAGTATAGTCCCAGCCAATTTTCTATACCTTCCCCCCGGGTAGTAGTTAAACAGCAGGACAGTTCTTTTCAGAACTGAGAAGTCTCCCAAGATCTTATAAATATACTCCGCTGCAGTAGAATAAAGAAAGAGAGTTCTCTAAGAACAAACTCTACCTGATTGACTCAACTGGTTCCAGTTCGGCGGTTATGGCACAAAGATACAAGTTTATATGTTAATTCCTTATGAGTGACTGACTCAACTGGTTCCAGTCCGGCGATTATGGCACAAAGATACAAGTTTATATGTTAATTCCTTAAGAGTAATTGACTCAACTGGTTCCAGTCTGGTGGGTACGGCACAAAGATACAAGTTTATATGTTAATTCCTTAAGAGTGATTGACTCAACTGGTTCCAGTCTGGTGGGTACGGCACAAAGATACAAGTTTATATGTTAATTCCTTAAGAGTGATTGACTCCACTGGTTCCAGTCCGGCGGTTACGGCACAAAGATACAAGTTTATATGTTAATTCCTTAAGAGTGATTGACTCCACTGGTTCCAGTTCGGCGGTTACGACACAAAGATACAAGTTTATATGTTAATTCCTTAAGAGTGATTGACTCCACTGGTTCCAGTCTGGTGGGTACGGCACAAAGATACAAGTTTGTATGTTAATTCCTTAAGAGTGATTGACTCAACTGGTTCCAGTCTGATGGGTACAGCACAAAGATACAAGTTGATATGTTAATTCCTTAAGAGTGACTGACTGACCTGGTTCCAGTCCGGCGATTACGGCACAAAGATACAAGTTTATATGTTAATTCCTTAAGAGTCATTGACTCCACTGGTTCCAGTCTGGTGGGTACGGCACAAAGATACAAGTTTATATGTTAATTCCTTAAGAGTGATTGACTCCACTGGTTCCAGTCTGGTGGGTACGGCACAAAGATACAAGTTTATTCCTTAAGAGTGATTGACTCGACTGGTTCCAGTCCGGCGGTTACGGCACAAAGATACAAGTTTATATGTTAATTCCTTAAGAGTGATTGACTCCACTGGTTCCAGTCTGGTGGGTACGGCACAAAGATACAAGTTTATATGTTAGTTCCTTGAGAGTGATTGACTCCACTGGTTCCATTTCGGCGGTTACAGCACGAAGATACAAATTTATATGTTAATTCCTTATGAGTGATCGACTCCATTGGTTCCAGTCCGGTGGTTACGGCACAAAGATACAAGTTTATGTGTTAATTCCTTAAGAGTGATTGACTCACCTGGTTCCAGTCCAGCGGTTACGGCACAAAGATACAAGTGAACTGCCATAGACTATTTCTCCATTGAAACTATAAATACTTCTGATGTTCAGGAGCTATCGCGACTGTTAGAAGACACGCATCTATTAGGTCAATGGAGGCTGTAGCAACCCTGTCATATCAGTGTCAAGGCATATTCAAACGTTTCCAAGACACTTTACCATTGCTTCGTCTTTCGGATGGGACGTAAAGCCGTTGGTCCCATGTGTTGTGTATAGGCATGTAAAAGAACCCAGTGCACTTATCGAAAAGAGAAGGGGTTCGCCCCGGTGTTCCCAGTTGTGGTTGCTTAATGCGCCGTAGCACCTTGTAAACCCTTATACGGTGCTAAATAATTGGGTCTCAGAATGCATCACTGCAATAACTTATCCTTATATAAAAGATTTATTTTTATATTCAGGGCCTTGAGTACCTAGTTTGGTAGATACGTGCGCTATATAAGACTTTGATATTAAGTGACTTGAGGTCACACTTGGAAGTGTCTTTGTATAGCGCAGCTTTGGTCTTCCTAACGGCCTCTTCCCTGATGCCAGCTTTTCATACAGGAGGTCTTTTCGGATACGGCCATCCTCCATACGGGTGACATGTCCCAGCCAACGTATGCGTCTGTGCTTGAAGAGGGTAAACATGAAGCGATTCCCACTCTATCAAGCACTGTGTTATTGGTAATGTGGTCTCTCCAGGAGATGCAGATGATGCGCCTCATCGGGCATCGCATGTGGAAGGCGTCAATCTATGTTTTTGATGGGAGTGTAGGGGTTCATGGTTCACTGCTGTAGAGGAGCGTACTCACCAAACAAGCGTTGTAGACCTGTACTTTGATATGTTCTGAAAGCTTTCTGTTGCACCAGAATCTCTTTGTCAGGCTGGAGAGTATTGTGGCAGCCTTTCCCATACGCCTGTTAATTGAGTTCTACTTCAAGGGAGAGATTGTCGGAGATGGTTGAGCCAAGATACACAAACTCATTGACAGCCTCAAGCTCATGGTTGGCAATGCTGGTAGTTGGTGGTTCATCCACGTCCTGGCCCCTTACCTGCGTTTTCTTTAGACTGATGGCATAAAATCGATCCATGAGCTGCTGCAGGTCATTTGGTGTGTGTGTAGTGATCGCTGCGTCTTCGGCAAACAGGAAATCTCTAAGGCATCTCCTTCGGACTTTGTTTTTTGCTCCGAGTCTTGAGAGGTTGTAGAGGTTTCCATCCGACCTCGTACCAAGGTAGATGCCCTCTGTCGCTGACCCAACAGCATGCTTGAGTAGAAGAAGAAGGCAAGGATGCAATGATGGTATCTTTGGTTTTCAAATTATGCTTAATGAAAATTTGTTATCTCAAATTAAATTTATATCTTAGGGAAGATAGCTGCTGTGATTTAAATGTTTGCATTGTCTTTGAAAGTTTGATCTTTTCATCATTCTTGATACCTTTTAATGACCAGGGGTGCGTTCCACTTGGGTAAACGTTGCCAACGTTTGCGCACACTCTCCAACAATTTCCAGTGGAACGAGTTGTGCGTTGCCACCATTGGCAAACGTTGGCAACCTTGCGCAAACATACTTCTGAGGTGTTGGCTGTTATGGGTTCATAGATTGAGACTCAAAGGAAAGAGGCAATGACTACTTGACTTGTTTAAGAACTCTTTGGGTCATGTTCAGGCTTAGTAATGCTTTGTATACATGAGCTGTGTTATACACTGACAATAGAGGGCGCTATATAAGATGAGTGGTTTATCATCAACATCTCCTTTCTTTTTTTAAGTAAAAATGTTTAGTTGAAATGTTCATCTCCAAAGTTAAAATAAAAAGTTGAATAAAATGTAAAAACTATATTTGACCCGGGATTGCTTGATTTGTTGGTTTGTTGATTTCATGAAAGAATTTAGAGTCCGTTGTCATGTGAAACTATTTGAGAACAAAATCCTTGTACTTGGATGAGGGATTGATGTTAAATCTAGAGCATGTGGATTTCACTGAACTCTTGCCAGGGCTCGGTGGAATCACTGCTGGGTTAGTTGGACTTTTTGGTTTGTCCATCTGAGCATTCACTGGTTCATCCTGTGGACTATTTGAAGTAGAAACTGCTGGTGGTTGAACTGTTGCTCCACTCGCGTTGTTCTCTGTCTGAAGAGTAGATGCGCGTAGATGTTTACGGTTACGTCTTAGCACTTGTCCGTTCTCTAGTTCAATGAGGTATGAACGTGATCCATCGGTGTCAACGCATCTGCCTTGTTTCCATTGGATGTTGTGGTTGTTTGGTTGCAATCTGATTGGCTGTCGATTTGCAACTGAGGTATGGGTTAGCGGTTTTGTCATACTGTTGTTTGGCTCTCTGTTTCTGGTGTCTAATGGTCTCTGGTACTCCTGTGATAATCTTCGGTTGAAGACAGACCTCTGTTGTTGGTAGTAGGGTACGTGTTCGTCGAGACATCAGTTTCTATACTTGACTGCTTCCATATGCAGTGGGTGTGTTACGCCAGTCTAGAATTGCAAGATGTAGATCCTGTTTTGCTTTGGTCACCTTCTTGATGATATTTTTCACAATTTTGACCGCTGATTCTGCCTTTCCATTGCTCTGACTGTGGTATGGTAAAGATGTTTGGTGCTCGAACTCCCAATCTCTACTGAATTCTTCGTAATCTGCGGCTATGAACTGAGGACCATTGTCGGTGATAACTTTCTGTGGTATGCCATGTCTGGAAAACTGTTGTTTGATATGTTCAACGATGGTTTCTGCTCGTGTATCTGTGAGCTTGTCAAGTTCCCAGAAATCGCTGTAGTGATCTCTGGTTATCAGGTAGTCGGTTTGTCTGTAGTGAAAAAGATCCTGACTGACTATACTCCATCCTTGTTCCGTTATCTCGTAAGACATCATCGGTTCCTTTTGCTGTTTGTTGAGGAACTCGTTACAGGCATCGCATTGACTGATTCTGTCTTTTATCTGACTTGCCATCCCTGGCCAATACAACACTTCTCTAGCCCGACGGAGGCAAGCTTCTGCACTAAGATGACTGGAGTGAACTCGCGTCAGCATCAGGCTCTGCATTGATTTGGGTATGATGGCTCGCATTCCTTTATACATTGTGCCATCTTGTACTGTGATCTCATCTCGAAATCCAAAGAACTCGCGGATACACACTGGAACTTCATCTCTGTTCTTTGGCCATCCTCCCAGTACAACTGTCTTCAGCGTTTGAAGTACTGGATCTTCCTTCGTCGCATTTTTGATTTGAAGTTGAGTAGTATCCTTCATTCGGATGTATTTGGATTGTTGGATTGATTCGATCTCTGCATACAGTCGTTCTTGTTGTCTGAGATGAAATATCTGATGGTCAGACAATTGGCTCGATCCGGTTGTCTTCAAGTATGCTCTGCTTAGCATGTCGGCAATGTACATCTGACTGCCGGGTAGGTACTGTACTCTCAATTTGTATTTCTGTAATCTCAAGAGCATACGTTGAAGCCATTTTGGCGCTGTATGTATCGGCTTGGTGAATATTGGAACCAAAGGCTTGTGGTCAGTATTTACTGTAATCATCTCTCGACCATGTAGATATTGGTCAAATCGCTCACATGAGAAAACTATGGCTAGACACTCTTTTTCAATTTGTGCATAGTTTTGCTCTGCAGATGTGAGGGTACGGGATGCAAACACAAC
Organism: Asterias amurensis; assembly: GCF_032118995.1. Classification (NCBI taxonomy): domain Eukaryota; kingdom Metazoa; phylum Echinodermata; class Asteroidea; order Forcipulatida; family Asteriidae; genus Asterias; species Asterias amurensis. The sequence continues at coordinate 9,765,386 of NC_092662.1, read as the reverse complement.
TGGTTGCCCGTTCTGAAGGAGAGTTGCTCCTAGTCCTTTTTCCGAGGCATCACATTGGATTGTGACTTCTTACTTCAAGTCGTAATACTTGAGTACTGGAGCACTAGTGATCATATCCTTTATTTGATTGAAGGACTCTTCTTGCTGTGACTGCCATGTGAATAGCGCTGTGCTCTCAGTCAATTTCCGAAGTGGCTCACTTACATCTGCAAGCCTTGGCAGGTATCGGGAAAGGTAGTTGATGCATCCGAGCAGACGCTGGACCGCTTTCTTCGAGTCTGGTCGTGTCATGTTCCGAATCGCTTCTACCTTGCATGAATCTGGACGTACTCCATTGCTAGTTAACCTTTGACCCATGTATGTTACTTCACTGAGGCGCAGTCTGAGCTTTTTCCTGTTGAGCTTCAGATTTGTCTCTCTGGCACGTTGCAGTACTGCTCTCTGGTTTCTATCGTGCTCAGCTATGTCACAGCCATACACAAGAATATCATCAGCTATGACGGCTGTTCCGGGTAGGCCATGTACGATCTCGATCTGTCGTCGCTGGTATTCTTCTGGAGCCGAATTTATCCCAAATGGCATTCTGAGATAGCGATATCTGCCAAATGGAGTCCAAAATGTCGTTAAGTACGAGCTTTTTTCATCGAGTTTCACTTGATGAAATCCTTCTTTGGCATCAAGGACAGTGAAGGATTTTGCGTTAGCGAGTGTCGGCAATATCTCATCGAGTGTTGGCATCTGGTATTTGGGACGCTTGATGGCTTTATTGAGCTCGCGTGGATCTAGGCAAATTCGCATCTTTCCTGGCTTATCCACGACTACAGGCTACTTATCCATGCTGTTGGTTCAGTTTGCTATGATGCGTCGTTTCTCCAATTCACATATTTTGTCATAGAGTTTATCTTTCATTGGAACAGGAACACGTCGTGGTGCATTCTGGATCGGACCGGTCTCACGGTTGGATCAATCTCAATGTGGTAATCTCCCGCAAGGCATCCAAGCCCTTCGAACACATCCTTGAATTCGTGAACCAAATCTTGCTCTGATAAGGCTTTAACTGCATCATGTTGTTCAACACTATTTACTGCATCATCTATGTGTACACTTATGAGACCCATCTGTGTACATGTCTGGCTTGACAGTAGTGGTGGTTGTCTGGCATCAACTATTTTGAAGTTACGTCGATGTTTATGTCCTTTGTAGTGACATTTGAGGTTACATTCTCCCATGACATCAATAATACTGTCATGATACAGCTTCAACTTGGCAGTAGATTTCTTGATTTTGGGGTCATCCGTCTGGTGAAGTTTGCACAAGCTGGCAAAGGACATTACGTTGCATGTTGCCCCCGTGTCAATTTGACATTTGACTACAGTCTCACCGTTGTCTGCATCGAATGTTAATGGAACAGTCAGCATTCTGTTTCCACTGTTGACAGCCCCAATCAGCTGCATGCCGAAAATTGATTCATCAGAATCAGTATCTGAAGAAGCCTCTTGTATTTGATTGAGTTTCTTCTGTCTGCATACGGACTGGAAGTGATTTATCTTCCTACACTGTGAGCATTTTTTCCCATAAGCTGGACATTTATCTCCGTTACGCTCATGTGAGGAGCCACAATATTTGCAGGTTTGCACTTTATGACTCTGCTTGTCATCTTTGTGCTTAGTTTTGTTCTTATTGTGCTGCTTCCTGCCATTGGAGGATTGATCTTTGCTTTTGCGGTGCTCACTGGATCTGTGTTTCTTCACGTAGCTTACTGTGTCGAGGGGAACATCTATTTTCTTAAGTTGCTCTTGAGTAAGCTCACTTATCCTCGGGCTTTCAATTGCTCGCTTCATATCACATTCTTTTTCTCTGAAGAGACGTGCTCTGGTAGCTTTATCTTTGGTACCAAGCACTAGCCTATCTCGTATCATCTCTGTTTCAAGCTGAGTGAATTTGCATTTCTCCGCCAGTTGCCTCAATCTAATAATTACATACTGATCAACAGTTTCATTTGGCTGCTGATCTGCGGTATGAAATATGTATCACTCATATAGTAGATTTCTTGACGGAGCAAAATGTACCTGAAGCTTATCTAGGATAGTGGTGTGGCTTTTCATTTCATCATCTGTGAGCTGAAGTTGCTTAAGAATATTCTTGCATTCTTTTCCCATAACACTTTTGAGCAGTGCAACTTGGATTGGTTCATCTTTTTTATCTAGCTCTACAGCTTTACGGTAATCTTCGAAACTCTCTCTGAAAAAACTTGTTATTGGCAAGATCCCCAACTGGTGGCGGTATTTGATATGACGCCATCGTGTGTATCGGCTTATGTAGGTACACACATGTGCTTGGTTTTCATGCAGTTAGAGAAAATGGCTTACCAAGAAAACTCTCTTTTCCGGTTGAAGACTGGCTACTCCAACTCTCTAAATGATCTCAATCAATTATCTGATGTTTACTGTTCACTATATCAGCTCACTTCTGACACCATGTTATGGGTTCATTAGATTGAGACTCAAAGGAAAGAGGCAATGACTACTTGACTTGTTTAAGAACTCTTTGGGTCATGTTCAGTCTTAGTAATGCTTTGTATACATGAGCTGTGTTATACACTGACAATAGAGGGCGCTATATAAGATGAGTGGTTTATCATCAACATTGGCGACCGGTTTTTAAAATGGTGGACAAGCATACTGTATAAGTTTGTTGTCTAAAACATAATTACAGTATATTTTCATTGGTCGATAATGCAGATTTGAAATAACAAAGTTCATCAGTTGATGTAATGATGTACAGAAGAGGATATACATACAGCAAAAACAAAGTTTACAAAAAATACGTATGGTATCGCCACCTTCAGGGCACCGCCATATTGACGTCACGTAGTGCGCACCAATCGTTCCAAAGATAAGTAACGTTTGCGCGAACAGTTGCAATTCATTTGCGCAAGTGGAACGCGCCCCAGACTTGACCTTGCTTCCTGTCCAAACCGGAAGTTCAAATTAAACATGTCTTTTAAAGCTCTATTTTTAAACAGACCTTGTTTTCGCATATTGGTTATATTTCATTTAACTTTTAAATAATTTCCTGCTTTTCATACACCTCAAACACTTGATGTTTGTAACAAATACACACATCTAGATTGTTATATTGATGTTTGTATTATTCTTACTTCACGACCTAAGCTTAGATCTTGAAGCCAACTAAGCCAAGGTCAATTAAAGGAACACGTTGCCTTGGATCGGTCGAGTTGGTCTTTGCATATGTGTAGAAAGATGTTGTAAAAGTAGAGTACAATGATCCACACAAACATGCCTCGAAATTGCATGGTTTTCTTGTTACCTCCTCGACTAACACGGTCGGCCATTTATGGGAGTCAAAATTTTGACTCCCATAAATGGCCGACAGTGTTAGTTCGCACAGTAAAAGGAAAACCACGCAATTTCGAGGCAAACTTGTGTGGATTATTGTATTCTACTTTTAAATTATCTTTCTAACCATATGCATTTTTTAACGAACGGTTATAAACGCTTTTCAAAGACCAACTCGACCGATCCAAGGCAATGTGTTCCTTTAAGTGTATTTCATAGTTCAAAGTAATTGTATGTCATAGTTCAAAGTGATTGTGTTGCTGTTACTAAATTGCAAAAACTGTATTTTTTCTGTTAACTCTCAGTAATTTGTTTATTTTATGTTAGAATTGTTTTTCTTCTGATTTTAAACAGGTACTTTTGATGGTGATTCACAAAATGATCTTCAATCCAAATCACAGTTTAGTAGTGGGCAAGAAGGTCCTTACGGGACAGGTCCAAATGGAACATTAACTGCATCAGAGCTGAATCGTTTTGGATACTCCTGTAAGTGTATATTCTATTTGACATTTGTTAACATCCTAAACATGCTACACGTTTGTAGTATTTGTAGACAGGTTTATACTACATTTAATGTATTTCTAAATTAACTCAGAGAGCTGTTTGTGACCAACTTTATAGTCATACATGTATGTCAAAACACTCCATGTTTCCGGTTCTCCAATCATCTTACCGGAAGCATCATAGTACAGAAACGGCTCTTATTAAGGTTAAAAATGATTTACTGATGAGGATGAATTCCCAACGGCTTATAAAAGACACCACAGCACAGAAGGCACCCTTCTGAAGGTTCATCATGACATACATGTAGGCCTATCGCATGATACGGTTTGTGTATTTTCTTTAGTCATTTGGCCTACTCAATTGAATTGCAATGTGTCGTGGACTATTGATTCTTTATTTTCTTTTATAGAAATATATCTATTTTTTAAGTACAGGGATGGGAGCCCACAGTGTTTTGATCCAAACTGGGAACGATTTAGCCTTTAGTCAAGGCGCACGCGGCACACCGAATTTGCATCGAATGTTCTTGTGAGGTCATGCAAGTAATTGTGGCTTCTTATTGGCCAGCAACTCACCACGCTAATGCATTATGCATTACATTTTCTCCCACCAAAATCGTTGGCAAATGTAAAGAAAAACATAAAGCCCCAAAACGAATTGGTAAAGGCGCTTCGCGGCTTACGCGGCTCGTGGTGATAGTCTTTTTTGTGGGTTACATTTTTTGGGGTTGTGCGTGCTATCCGGTGTGCCGCATGCGCCTTGACTAAAGGCTAGGAACGATTGTGAACAGGATCCTTTCCTGTACTAAGCATAAGTAGCCTTTCTATTTACTCCATTTCTTTTAGATTTGGGGAAGTTATGTGTTTTACCAATAGATGGGACTATGCATTTGTTGAGTAAACTAATGCAATTAATTTTTGTTTAAACTTCTGTATGCATTATAGGGAGGGTATCTACCGGAAGATTATTTTACTATACTCCTCCAAAGACATATGCTAACATCAACACAGTTCAGACAGTGCCAACACTTCTAAATCAACTTGAAAGTGCTGCCGATATTATCCAACTAGACGTTTTCAAATCTGGATGCCAGAACGATGAAATCTGTATTTATGATACGCTGGTTACTGGAAACCTTACTCTTGGACAAACTACTAAACAAATAAATGATGGTAATCTACAGATGCAGGAACAATTAGGTAAGTTAAAGTTTGTCCATATTTGCCTGTGCCCGAGTAACTGCCCCAACCTGCATGCTACAATGTAAGAAAACTATGTGCCAACATTGGGCCAACGTGTGTGCTTGTTATCTGAGATGTAATCATTAAACCTATATGCAATGGTTGGTATAGAGTGGTAATCACAATATAGGTTTGAAACAAAAATAAGCATCCTCATTCCAAGTATTTAAAGAATATTTTACAAATATTGTCTTTGTTCATCTTATTTTCTTGTTTTTGAAAAGCTCAAGACGTGCATCGTCTTTTGTGTTCAGTTTATGGTTACTTTTTTTGTACTTCCTCTTTCTCGTTTACTGTTCCCTATTGTATGCATTTTAAATTATCTAAATCATCTTGCAAGTATTAACAAATTATCAACTTGATCATAATATTATCGAATTGATACGTTACATTTTTTTTTTGCCAGATATGTTTCCTCCCTTCCTGAATATTTCCTACCTAGAGGTATATGTTGGTCGTACATTCACACAGCAGTTGTTTGCAGAGGATCGCAATCAAGATGATGTTACTTTTAGTCTACTTAGTGTGCTTCCAAATTCCTCTCTTACAAGAGGTAAGAAAACAGCGGCAGGTTCATTAACCTGGGATTAAGACAAAAGTAGCAAAATGTTTGTACAATTTGGTATATTATGACTGATGATAGTTTACATTTGAACATGTACCGGTAGTAGTGGTACTGGGAGAATGAAACAATCAACCTGTGTTAACTCGCTCCGGACTTGCCCGTCGGAATATTTAATAAACAGGACTAAAACTGTGGAATTCTCTCAAAAATCTTCTCTGGAAACTGAACAATATGAAATCATTGAAGGAAAATCTTTGCTATACATTGTACATACAAAAAGGTATAAATACAAGTTATTCCCAACACATCTTTAGTTATCATTCTTCTGTCAAAGCTTCGCTACCCCCGCTTTAAACTTTAACTGAGACTATTTCATTATTTATCGCAATATTCAATGCTTGAACTTTATTTACTACAGCTTCACTGTTTTGGGTTAATTGTGTTTGTTTGTTTGTTTGTTTGTTTGTTTGCTTGCTTGCTTGCTTGCTTGCTTGCTTGCTTGCTTGCTTGCTTGCTTGCTTGCTTGCTTGCTTGCTTGCTTGCTTGCTTGCTCGCTTGCTCGCTTGTTTGCTTGTTTGCTTGTTTTGTTGGATCCTTCGTCCGTTCGTTCGTTCGTTCGTTCGTTCGTTGAGGTTTTTGTTTGTTTGTTTATTTGTTTGTCGGATTGTTGGTGTGTTTGTTTGTTTTTTGGGTTTGTTGGTTGGTTGTTTGGTTGGTTGCTTAGGTTTATTTGTTTGTTCATTTTATTTTGTTCATTGATATTTATACTCATTTCAATAACTTTATTTATTTTTCTTTATTTTGTGCTCTAAGTAGATTTAACTTTAAATAATATGAATGAGGGGAATTAACACTCAACAAGCTTGCTTCTTACAAATCAACTCCACATCATTGTTTAGTCTGATCAACTTGTTTAGATATTAATGAGGAATGTACTGCTGCTTCTTACTTTTTGCGTTATTGTTGAAATAAAATTAATTAAGCTTCCCTTAAACTTTTACTTGCTGAGGGTGCTGTTGTTTTTGAGAAACGAGCAAAATAATTTCAATGGAAACATTTACAATAGCTGTACATGTGCCTTAGATTTAACCTCCAGAAGTTTGGGGTGCACCATCCTCCTTTAACTGTTTACTATTGGTGTTAATTGAAAAATTGTCATTTCACCGGCATACATGGCATAACAGCATAAATGCAAGGACAAAGATCTTGATTTATTGAGCTAGACATAAAGACATTAAAAGCTTTATTTTTGTTTTGTTTGCAGGCGGATTGTTCACATGGACACCTTCAAGTTCAGAAAAAGTAAATATAACATTTATGGCAGATGATGGAACACTCCAATCTTCAGTTACACCCATTGTAAAGCTGTGCAAGTGTCTGGAAGAAACTCAGTGCAACTACAACCAGTTTCAACAAGATTCTTATGTGGGGGTTGACAAGTTTGCTGTAAGTTTGTGTAGAAATAAGGGACATGATATTTGTATGCTATTATCATGTGCGCGGACAACAGTCTTGGAGGCTGCGAACGGTGTTGACACATCATAAATCGTACATGTACATGTACTGTTGGGGCTTTCCAAACCATTTTGGGGCTCTGGCTTCACCTCCGGCTCTGTTTGATGATTGGAAACACTGTGCAAAATTTCCACTGCTACAAAGTTGATGACAACCCCCCAGCTTAGGTTTGAAAAAGGGCCCCATGGATAATTATTGGATGCTTCGAAGCAACAACTATTGCCCCGCCAGTTTGGCCAAGGGTTGTGTCATATGTTGTGCAGAAGGGGGTTCTGGACTTTATTGTGGGGTCGTGTCTATTTTGGGTTTTTTTTAAGAACAGAAGTCAAATGACATCAAGGATTTTTGTGCTAGTTAAACAAATTAAATATTGAATGCATTTTATTTGTCTATCATTGTAGAATATGTCTTGATTAAATCTGGCTTTTCCATTTTACTCTGTTAAAGCCTTTTGAAATACAACACTTGTGGGGTAATTTTTTTGAAATCTCCTTTTACATAATCCTGCCCAAAAAAGAGATGCTAATAAGTGGTCAGATTGCAAGGCAAAGCATCTACATGTATCAGGTCTATAGGACCTGAAATCTTCTGGGGGCCACACAACCCTGTCAAATTGTTTATTGTACTCACTCGGTGAAATCTGGTCTTTCCATGTCACACAGATTTGCATTGTTTTGCAATTATACTAATATTATTCTACCCAAAAAGGGAAATTCCATTCAAAATAGATTGTATGACAGATATCTGGGACACCAAGCTTCTTGGGCCCCAGATCTGATGCTGGTTTCGCTTCCTGGGCTCAGCAATTGTTTAAATAAAATAAAAAAAACTCAAAAGTTGACAGAACATTTTGTAATCTCCATTTTTAATGAAAATTTGAAAGCTTTGAAGCTCTTATGAGTCAGTTCAGGTAAATAATTGACATAGTTGCTCACGGTCAAAAAATGAATTTTTTTAATACTTTGTTGGTGGAAGGGCCTTGGGGTGCAAGTAAACAAAATTGCATTTTCAATTCTATATATAGCCCGTTGCCATGGTTACGGCCCATTTTGTTTTTTGGTCATTTTAGGCTGATTTTGGGGTTTGAAAAACTGGTTTTTAGCTCATATTTACAACTCCACCCCTCCAAAATGCAAAATTATTTCAAAAAACCTTTTATATCACTACAAAGTATCATCCTTGGCCTTCCTTGAGAAAAAATATTATTGCTTTAAATATCACCCTTGTGCTATTTTTGCATCATGCATTAAAGTATGTTTTTAGAACTTGCAAAATCGACATTTTTACCCTATTTTTGGACCCCAAAATGTCAACTTGCCAGGGGTCTCAGAAAATTTTCCTTTCGGCTGTGATTAGGGCCAACATTGGTCTTTTCATATCTGGTGAGAAAAACTTGGGCAATTGTATCCTGTTGTGACAGTACTGCCTCAAAACTAGACTTTTTCCCAAAAACGTGAAAAATGCCTTTTTAAGGGTCTTTTCACGTAATATCGACATACGTGTCCACGGTAAAAAAAAAAAAAGGAATATTTTTTTTATACTTTGTGGATGGTAGCGACTTGGGGTCCAAATAAACAACATTTACATTTCAAATCATAATATAACACGTTGCCATGGTAACGGTTCATTAGTGTTTAGGCCACTTTAGGCCGATTTTGGGGTCTGAATAACTGTTTTTTAAGTTAATATTTACAACTCCACCCCACAAAAAAACAAAAATATTTCATAAAACCTTTTACATCACTACAAAGTATCATCCTTGGTTTTACTTGAGACAAAAAAATATTGCTATAAATTTCACCCTTATGCTATTTTTAGAACGTCATTAGAGTATGTTTTTAGAACTTGCAAAATCAACATTTTTACCATATTTTTTTCCCTCAAAATTTCATTTTCAGGGGTCTCAGAATATTTTCCTTTCGGTTTTGATCAGGGCCAAAATTTGTCTTTTTATTTCTGGTAAGAAAAACTTGGGCAAGTGTATCCTGATGTTAACAGTACTGTCTCAAAAATAGACTTTTTTTCCCCAAACAGAAAAATGCATTTTGAATTTTTTTTTCTTCATATTGAATTTCTAACATTAAAAAGTAATAATTCTATCAATCTTGCAGCTTTTCCTAAGCACTAGTGGATTACCCAACATTGATCAGGAACTGTTGATGACCTTAATTTTAGAATTTGCCCGGCCCAGCCCCAATCATATTTCTTGACATTGCATAAAACAATGTTTTGTGAATAGCGCCTCTTTTTTTGAAAGTGTTCCCTTTCGGTTGTTATTGGTGTTTTCATGTCTTCTGGTAGAAACACTGTGTTTATTGTATCCTGTTGTGACTGATCATGCCTTAAGTATAGTAATTTTTCAAAAAACAATGCATGCTTGTTAAAAATCTGGCACTGTTTCCATGCCCTTTGAGTAATGAATACAAAGTTTTTATTTAAACATAATGGTATCCAACCAAACCATAACCAATGCTTTGCCACTGAGAGTTCTTGATTTGGCTACTTTACCTATTGTACAGGTATGATTCCCATTGCAAGTAGAGTGCGATGAGCATTCTTTACAAGTTGTCTTTAATACAGGGCCTACTCTCCTTGGTCCTAGTCTTGAAGTCAAGACGGTAATTGTTAAGCGCGGTGTGTAGTTACAGCGCGGCGTAGCTACGGGGACGATACACACACCCTCGATCCCAGTATGTGTGTGTGGGTCAGTCGCAATTACCCTCGCGCTACCTACGACTGTTGCATGTGTAACATCGCACTGTGACTGTTGCATGAAAGGCAGACAAATAGGCAGCGCCTAACGACTTGTCATCAAGTCTACCTTGGTCCCTGCCTGCTATCAAATGTAAAACTTTTCATAGAGATAGAGACCATAAACAACATCTATAGTGTCTGTGCTTGAGGCAGATGGTTTGGAGCATCCAATCATGTCCAACTCAAATGTGGGAAATTAAAAAGCCCGCTTAAAAGTGTTGGAAAAGTTTGCCAAGATCTTATTAAAAACAATGATACTAATGATTTGCAAGATGAGCGTAAGAGATCATTTAAAAACAACACGTTGCCTGGGATCGGTCAAGTTGGTCTTTGGAATGCGTTTGTAACCGTTTGTTATAAAATGCATGGTTAGAAAGATGTTTTTGAGTGATACCTGTGTGGATCATTATATTCTACTTTTAAAATATCTTTCTAATCATATGCATTTTGTAATAAACGTTTACAAACGCTTTTCAAAGACCAACTCGACCGATCCAAGGCAATGTGTTCCTTTAATGAAACAACATTGAAAGAAGTTGTAAATACTTGCACCTGCTCAACATAAATAAGTAAGATGCATTTGCAGTGACAAAAGTTTATTCAGGCTAGTTTGATTATTTTTTCCATTCACTATCTTACTAATTCATAATTATTATATATGTCTCTGAGAACGATCAACAAAAAACATTGTCAAACATTACCTGCTGAATTGTTTATCACATTAAATAAACCAACTCTTTTATTGTTTGCAACAGTACAATTGAAAGGAACCCCACCATGGATGGGGGAAATGCTTACAGAAAACCAAAGCAGGTGAATGACCATTTAGATATTTTGGATACAGTACTTGCTCACTTTTAGAGCCTCTTTGTTCTGATAGGGATGAAAATGTTTAGTTTGGTAGCGGGCAGGGGACCAAGAAGACTGTTATAAGGCCATGTATAGACAAGAATAGTAAAGAATGCTCATCGCACTACTTCTCTTCTTGCAATGTGAATCATACCTGTACAACTAGGTAAAGTAGTCATGACAAAACAAGAACTCTCAGTGGCAAAGCATGGTTATAAACTTTTTATTTGTTACTTAAAGAGCATGGAAACAGTGCCATATTTTTTTAACAAGCATGCTCGTTTTTGTTTTTTATCAATTCAAACTAAGGGATAACTTCAAAATGCATTTTTATTGTTTTTGGAAAAATTACCATGTTTGAGGCAGAAGTGTCACAACAGGATACAATAAACCAAAGTGTTTCTCCCCAGCAGACATGCAAACCATAATGATAGCCCAATCACAACCAAAAGGGAAATATTCTGAGAACCAATAAAAAATTAAGACAGTACAAACTTTCTTGATGTGCGAGGGGAATTAAAAAATGTGACTTTCAAAAAAGGGGCGCTGTTCACAAAACGTTGTTTTTTTTATGCAATGTCAAGAAATATGATTGGGCCGGGGCCGGGGTGGGGCCGGGGCGGGGCCGGGGCGGGGCAAATTCTAAGATTTAGGTCATCAACAAGTCCTGATCAATGTTTGGTAATGCACTAAGCCTACAATGAAAAGCTGCCAGATTGATGGAATTATTACCAACTTCTTAAAGGGACACACCGGCCGAATTGGGCTATTTGGGCTACAAAATAGACTAAGATATGACTTCAACGGTCTTCCAGGAATAAAGAAGAACAGTCCTTAAAAAAAATCATCAAATTTAGCCTTTTTTGAGCATTTTAAGACAAAAACGCAGGTCGCGTGATTGTTCTAACCAAAAAGTGGTACAAACAATCACGTGACCCTCCGGGCTAGTTTTACTTTCAGCCGTCTAAAAGTAACTTACTTAACCAAATTTAAATCTTTTTTTTACAAAATTATTTACGAATAATTGACGAAAAAGATCATGTATTCAAATTATCGCTACAAAATGTAAATAACGGTGAAAAATCTAACGTAAGATTCACATTCAAAGAGTCCGTGTAACGGAAGCTTGTTATATGGCCGCTTTGGTTTTTTAAAATCGTTTTTCGCTAAATACGTGACATTTTGATTTTTTTTTACAGCAACCATCTATAAAAACATTATTTATGATTCTACACCCCTAAATTGTGTAAACGGTGAGCCGGTGTGTCCCTTTAATGTTAGAAATTCAAAATGAAGCAAATATTTCAAAATGCATTTCTCTATGTTTTCGGGGAAATAGGTCTATTTTTGAGACAGTTCTGTTACATCAGGATACAATTGCCCGAGTTTTTCTTACCAGAAATAAAAAGACAAATTTTAGCCCTGATCAAAACCGAAAGGAAAATATTCTGAGACCCCTGCCTCAACTTTAGTAATTCTTTTCAAAAACAATGCATGCTTGTAAAAATCTGACACTATTTCCATGCCCTTTGAGTATTAAATAAAAAGTTTTTATTTAAACATAATGGTATCCAACCAAGCCACAACCAATGCTTCTGAGAGTTCTTTATTTGGCTACTTTACCTATTGTACAGGTATGATTCCCATTGCAAGTAGAGTGCGATGAGCATTCTTTACAAGTTGCTTTAATACAGGGCCTTCTCTCCTTGGTCCCTGCCTGCTACCAAATGTAAAACTTTTCATAGAGATAGAGATCATAAACAATATAGTTTTTGTGCTGCAGATGGTTTGGAGCATCCAATCATGTCCAGCACAAATGTGGGAAATTTAAAAGCCTCCGCTTAAAAGTGTTGGAAAAAGTTTGCCAAGATCTTATTAAAAACAATGATACTAACGATTTGCAAGATGAGCGTAAGAGATCATTTAAAAGGCACACGTTGCCTGGGATCGGTCAAACTGGTCTTTGAAATGTGTTTGTAATCGTTTGTTATAAAATGCATATGGTTAGAAAGATGCTTTTGGGTGATACTTGTGTGGATCATTGTTTTCTACTTTTAAAATATCTTTCTAATCATATGCATTTTGTAATAAACGGTTACAAACGCTTTTCAAAGACTAACTCGACTGATCCAAGGCAACATGTTCCTGTAATGAAACAACATTGAAAGAAGTTGTAAATACTTGCACCTGCTCAACCTAAATTAGTAAGATGCAATTGCAGGGACAAAAGTTTATTCATCCTAGTTTGATTATTTTTTCCATTCACTATCTTACTAATTCATACATGGTATATATGTCTCTGAGAACGATCAACAAAAAACATTGTCAAACATTACCTGCTGAATTGTTTATCACGTTAAATAAACCAACTCTGTTATTGTTTGAAACAGTACAATTGAAAGGAACCCCACTATGGGTGGGGGAACTGCTTACAGGAGGCTAAGACAGGTGAATGGCCATTTAGATACTTTGGATACAGTATTTGCGCACTTTTAGCGCCTCTTTGTTCTGATGGGGATGAAAATGTTTAGTTTGGTAGCAGGCAGGGGACCAAATAGACTGTTATAAGGTCATGTATAGACAACTTGTAAAGAATGCTCATCGCACTACTTCTCTTCTTGCAATGTGAATCATACCTGGACAACGAGGTAAAGTAGTCATGACAAAACAGGAACTCTCAGTGGCAAAGCATGGTTGTGGCTTAAAAATAAAAATGTTGTACTTGTTACTTTAAAGAGCATGGAAACAGTGTTTAACGATCATGCTCGTTTTTGTGTTTTATCAATTCAAACTAAGGGTTATCTTCAAAATGCATTTTTCTTGTTTTCAGAATAAATTACCATGTTTGATGCAGAAGTGTCACAACAGTTACAATAAACCAGAGTGTTTCGCCCCAGCAGACATGCAAACCACAATGATAGCCCAACCACAACCAAAAGGGAAATATTCTGAGAACAAATAAAAATTAAGACAGCACAAACTTTCTTGATGTGCAAGGGGAATTAAAATGTGACTTTCAAAAAAGAGGCGCTGTTCACAAAACTTTGTTTTATGCAATGTCAAGAAATATGAGTGGGGCGGGGCCAATGTGGGGTACATTCTAAGATTTAAGTCAACAACAAGTCCTGATCAATGTTGGGTAATGCACTACAGAGTGCTTATATGAAAAGCTGCCAGATTGATGGAATATTACTTCTTTCTGTTACATGTATAAATTCAAAATGAAACAAATATTTCATAATGCATTTCTTTATGTTTTTGGGGAAAAGGGTCTACTTTTGAGACAGCACTGTTACATCAGGATACAATTGTCCAAGTTTTTCTTACCAGAAATAAAAAGACAAATTTTGGCCCTATTCAAAACCGAAAGGAAAATATTCTCCTGAAAAAAAAAATGAAATTTTGAGGTAACAAATATGGTTAAAAATGTTGATTTTGCAAGTTCTAAAAACATACTCTAATGCACGTTCTTAAAATAGCACAAGGGTGACTGTTATAGCAATAATTGTTTGACTCAAGTAAATCCAAGGATGATACTTTGTAGTGATGTAAAAGGTTTTATGAAATATTTGTGTTTTTTGGTGGGGTGGAGTTGTAAATATTAACTAAAAAACAGTTTTTCAGACCCCCAAATCGGCTTAAAGTGGCCTAAACACAAATGAACTGTTACCATGGCAATTTATTATAAAATGATTTGAAATGTAAATTTTGTTTATTTGGACCCCAAGTCCCTACCATCCAAAAAGTATAAGAAAAAATATTCCTTTTTTTTCACCGTGGACACGTATGTCAATATTATTTGAAAAGACCCTAAAAAAACATTTTTTCACGTTTTTGGGAAAAAAGTCTAGTTTTGAGGCAGTACTGTCACAACAGGATACAATTGCCCAAGTTTTTCTCACCAGATATGAGAAAACCAATGTTGGCCCTAACCACAGCCGAAAGGAAAATTTTCTGAGACCCCTGGCAAGTTGACATTTTAGGGTAAAAATAGGGTAAAATAGGGTAAAAATGGCGATTTTGCAAGTTCTAAAATATACTGTAATAAACGATGCAAAAATGGCACAAGGGTGATATTTAAAGCAATAATATTTTTTCTCAAGGAAGGCCAAGGATGATACTTTGTAGTGATATACTAGGTTTTTTGAAATAATTTAGCATTTTGGTGGGGTGGAGTTGTACAAATGAGCTAAAAACCAGTTTTTCAGACCCCAAAATCGGCCCCAAATTGCCAAAAAACGAAATGAGCCGTAACCATGGCAACGGGCTATATATGGAATTGAAAATGCAATTTTTTTTACTTGCACCCTAAGGCCCTTCCACCCACAAAGTATTAAAAAAAAATCATTTTTTGACCGTGAGCAAGTATGTCAATTATTTACCTGAACTGACTCTTATATATTTAAAAAAAATACTTATAATTGTTAAAACCGGTTCTTTTCAGAGTCAACACGTTAACGAAGAGATCCATTTTAAATAGTCTATTTTCAGTTCAAAAGATTATTTTATTTTTACACTATGACTTTATGCACTTTAAGCAAGTGTGTAAAGTTCGACAAACTTTGTGGAGGCAAAACTCTGAGAGGTGGTGTAAGTTTTGTAAATTCAATCATAACTTGTGGTTAAATCTATTCATAGTGATTTTAATGCAAGTGACTGCTTGTTTTCTTGACCTTGAAGTGAGAGATTTTTCAACTGAATTATCAAATAAACCAGCAATCTTCTTATGTATATGGTCCAGTTTTAAAAGTCTGTCAACGAGATACAACAACTTTTATTTCAGACTGACTCAGGGTAATGATACATGTCAATGATAACATGGAGCTAGAACTTAATTGAACAATAAATTGGATTATTGAAACTTAGTAACAGAGCAGATGAAAATGGAGCCAGCATGGTAGGACAAAAGTGAATCAGATAAGAACTGCTTTTGTACTGTTCCCTTATGAGTGCAAATCAAAATATAGAACAACTTTTACAATTTCAGATAGCATCATGTGATTGTCCTATTGGAAGGTCAGGAGCCACATGTGAAGAAGATTTCAATCCTTGTGTTGTGGAACCTTGCTTTCCCAATGTTCTCTGCAGTGACACACTGGCGCCTTCTCTTGGGTTTACCTGTGATACATGCCCCACTGGATTGATGGGTGATGGTTTTATATGTCAAGGTTGGCTTGCATTTGCTAAATCTATTTAATATCAAAGTATCTACATCCATTAATATGTGCAAGACAACAAACAAGTAACTCAAGTTAAAAGGAATGGATTGGGGGAAAGCATGAATTATGCTCTAACAAAGAATGTGCATTCCTTAATGGCACTGGACACTATTGGTAATTACTCAAAATAATTTTAAGCATAAAAACTTACTTTGTGACAAGCAATGGAGAGCTGTTGATAGTACAAAACATTGTGAGAAACTGCTCCCTCTGAAGTAACATAGTTTTAAAAAAGAAGTGGTTTTCCACTAAAATATTTGAATTTGATTTTGAGACCTCGGAATTAGTTTTTAAGGTTATACGTAGGTCCCAAAATCAAGCATCTGAAAACAAACAACTTAGTGTGACAAGGGTGTTTTTTCTTCCATTATTATCTCGAAACCAATTGAGTTCAAATTTTCACAGGTTTGTTATTTTATGCATATGTTGAGATACACCAAGTGAGAAGACTGGTTTTTGACAATTACGAAGGTGTCCAGTGTCTTTAAATGAATTGAGAATGTTGAAGTCTTACTGTAATGTTCATTTCACATTGATTGCGATATGTGTCCACAATACGATAATATTATTTTTTCTTTACTTTGAAGACCCTGGACACTTGGTAATTGTCAAAGACCAGTCTTCTCACTTGGTGTAGCTCAACATGTGCATAAAATAACAAACCTGTGAAAAGTTTTAGCTTGATTGGTCGTCGGAGTTGCGAGATAACTATGAAAGAAAAAACACCCTTGCCACACGAAGTTGTGTGCTTTCAGATGCTTGATTTCGAGACCTCAAATTATAAATCTGAGGTCTACAAATCAAATTCGTGAAAAATGACTTCTTTCTCAAAAACTCTGTCGCTTCAGAGGGAGTCGTTTCTCACAATGTTTTATTCCATCAACCTCTGCCCATTACTCGTTACCAAGTGAGGCTTTATGCTAATAATTATTTTGAGTAATTACCAATAGTGTCCACTGCAGGGTTCTCCACAGGGTTAAATTTTGTCCGGGCGCTAAACCAATCCTGCACTATCGTCAAATTGCGCAAACCATTCCTTGTTTTCAAATTGCACAAATAATTCATGCACGATCTTCATATTGCGCAAATTATTCCATATCTATCGGCATAATGCGCAAATTGCGCAAACTATTCATGCTCAAATAGATAAGCCAATTGCACAAGCCACAAACCATTCCTGCGATCGGCACATGGTTGCACGTTGCACAAACTATTCCTGCAAGATCGACTGATTGTGCAACAATTTTGCGCAAATCATTTCAGCACGAACAAAACCAATTTGTGCTGATCGCCCGAAGAAAAAAATCGAGTTTCAGATTTGCGTCTGGGTATTTTTCGATCTCTGATCGGTGCCTTATACCACGTAAACTTGATTTCAAGTCTGAGAGTGCGGTAATTCATCTGCATCAGCCACGCAGAATTTCGCCGTAGATTTGCTACCACGCTCTAACTCGCTCTAATGACAGATGTTTATTCACGAGAGGGCGCTGTTTCATCCAATAATATATCGGGACCGCACGATCACAGACTTGGAACCCAGTCTTAATAGACCTTTCTTTTGCAACGTCACAGCCCGAGTTTTTGCCAACCCAGATTGGAAAACTATGGAAAGCCGTAAGTGCAAATTAAGAAAAGATCGCTATTTTTGGTAACAATGTTACCAAATTTGTTTAATTGAAAGTTTTTTAATTGAAAGTTTGCAGAAAATGCTGAATTTGGTTAAAACATCTGTTTTTAAGATTGAGTGTTTCACTATCATTCGGCCGACAATGCCAACCAAGGCGGTTTGTTTATCAACAAAAGAAAGGTCTATACCACGCTGTTGTCAACAATGTAGTCAGAATGCCCTGCGACACAGAGAAAAATGCACGCGAAATGCCATTACGAAATAGCTGACTTCAGGGTACCATTGTCA
The DNA here is from genome assembly GCF_032118995.1 of Asterias amurensis. NCBI lineage: Eukaryota > Metazoa > Echinodermata > Asteroidea > Forcipulatida > Asteriidae > Asterias > Asterias amurensis. The sequence continues at coordinate 9,747,465 of NC_092662.1, read as the reverse complement.
CTGCACACAAAAAGGTAGGTGATACAGTGCATTGAACAGTGGTTTATGTTCGTTGTGAAGTGTTTTTCGAAATGTTTTGTCCGGGTGCAATATTTTTTGTCCGGGCGCACGACGATTTTGTCCGGGCGCGGCATTTTTTGTCCGGGCGCATTTGGTATTTTGAGAATTTTGTCCGGGCGTACCGCCCGGACAAAACCGCATGTGGAGAACCCTGCACTGCCTTTAAGGCCCCTCTGACTGTTAAGATTTAACTGATATGCATGCTTATGATGCAATAGTTTAAAATAAAATGATTAAAAACCAAGTCTATTCTTTGTTTCTTTAGATAATGAGAGTCCAAATGTCACATGTCCAATGAACATAAAGGTCCTGCATGAAATGAGTCAAGGAAACGTCAGTTGGTCACCGATGCCAAAAGCTACTGATGTTGTTGATGGTGTAATTGATCCAATCAATATTACATGTGTTAATGGTAAAGGCATAATGGTGACGTCAGGCAGTCTATTCGATGTTGGAACCACAACAGTGACATGCACAGCAGTTGACTCTTCGGAAAATAATGCAACTTGCTCCTTTGAGATCTCTGTGAATGGTGAGTGATGTGTTAGGTATTCCCCCTTTAGACTAAAGACCCTTTTGAGATGTGTCCGCTTGGACTCCCTTAGGTGGCTTTTTAATACTGACTCAACAGTAAGCAAACCAGACTCAGTAATTGAGTCCTGACTGAACACACTCAGACACTTGGACGACTAGCTAAAGATCTGACGATAAGGTTAACTAAATACCGCCAATTGTAGACTTGATCCAAGTCCCGTTCTCGTGTGGGAGGTCCCTAAGCATACCCGCTGCCGTCAATGTAGCTATTGTGGTCCCGAGAATGGGACGATGACGAGGTCATTTCTTACTCTGCACGTTGTTATTGGAAAATCTCCCCAAATGGGGAGATGTACAAAACCAATGGGAGTGTGGAAGCGCTGCCATAATATTCATTCAATATTCATTATTCTCTGTGACATCACAGTGCAAGACACTGAAGTGCACGCGTCTAGTAGACTGTAGTACCTAACCCCACAAATAACAAATGACCTACGGCCTTCAGAATGTCCAGTATTGTAGAGGATGAAGTTTTCTGTGAGGTATTTTGGTGCTTGACCATGAAGTCATTTGTGAACATAGAGGAGGATTTTGTATTTGATTCTTTCTCGTACTGGCAGCCAGTGAAGAGATCTCAGCAGGTCAGAGGAATTTTTTTCTCTGCCACAGGCAAACACAAGACGAGCAGCTTTGTTCTGAAGGCGCTGTAGATGCTTGACATCTACTTCTCTGACACCGTACAATAGTGTGTTGGCGTAGTCAATGCGAGAAAAGAACCAATGATCTGACAGCTGATGGCATGACGACTGAGTAAGAAACCTGCGAATACGCCATAAATCACGGATATGAAAGTTAACACTCTTACATACAGAATTTATGTGACTGGTCATGGAGAGGGACGAGTCGAGATTTACACCCAAATTTTTGACAGTAGCAGAGGGGTTGACGGATATGTCATCTAAATCGAGCTGGATGTTGGGAAATGTTTTAAAACCCTGGGAGAGGTGAACACCATAAATTCAATGTTGGCTTGATTTAGTTGCAACTTATTATTACTCATCCAGGTGTTGATTTGAGAGATGCAGGTAGAAAGATTTCTAAGGGCACGTTGGCAATCACCTAGAACCTTGGGGTCAAACTCAGTTAAAGTTGGGTGTCATTGGCATAGACATGGAAGTTAATATTGTGGTATCTGATGATGTCGCCAATGGGATAAGTGTACATGATAAATCCCTGTGGTCCTATAACAGAACCCTGTGGTATGGAGCATTTAAGAACATGGTTATCAGATACTGCATTTCTAATGGACACTTTGGTACAGCAATCATTTAGGTAAGACTGGAACCATGCAAGGGCAACACCTGTAATACCAAAACGGGTCTCAAGCCTATCCAAAAGAATATGATGATCAATTGTATCTTTGTTTTTGTCAAGAGAATGTGAAATGTTACTTTTGACCTTGAGCAAGGCCGTTTCTGTACTGTGGTGTGCTTTATAAGCGGATTGAAATTTCTCATAAAGTTGTTGTTGTTGACGTGGTTTATGACTTGACATGATGCAGCCTTTTCAGTACGTTTGGCAAGGAATTTACTATTAGAAATCGGGCGAAAGCTATTGAATACATTGCAATTCATGGTAGGTTTCTTAAAGCACAGGTGTGATGATGGACTGCTTTAATGATTCAGGGAAAACACCGGACGTATTCATAAGTGAATACATATCAGGCAACTGCGGCATCGTCAAGTCCCTGGTCCCGCGTGCGGCACAGGTTGGAGAATGCAGAACATCACAAAACAAGAGTTTTGCTGAGATTGGCACGGGATTGGGACTTGAGTCAAGTCTAAGCGAATTGTTGCTCACAGGGTCATTGCAGCACTTTGACGGTGTGCCAGCCTGGCCAATGAACTCTGCTACAGGATAGCATAGACATTATTTTCAAATGTGTTCCTGTTGGGGGCCACACATGTGCCAAATTTAGTATACTGGGGGCCAGTACTACTTCTGCCCATCACAAGCTGAGCTGCCAGTGCTTTGTAGGTAATGCAACCCCCTCAGCCTGTTGACAAAATGAACTGAATGCCCAATCCATAGAGAAAAACATTACAAATTTTAAAACATTAACTTTCTGAGCAAGAAAGTTTCTTTAGCTTTTACCTCTCCACACTATTAACATGGTCGCATTACACTAAAGTAAAAGGATTTGTTGGTGCATTCAGTAATATTGTTTATGAAAAAGACTGTTAAACGTGGTATTGAGAATAACATTAGTTTCGGGAAAAGCTCCTAGGCCAGTCCTTTTGAAAAGATGGATTGTTTTTTTTACAAAAAAAAAAAAAATAGTAAATAGTAATTTTTTCAAGATGGCCGCTAAGTATTTCAAATCAAACAGGCCACCAATTCTTCAGTTTGAACCGACCGCAAACTTATTTTATACCTATTTGTTACATGAGGACCTGTGTTAACACTATGAATAGGGTCGGATTACACTAAAGTAAAAAGATTGGTTGGTGCATTCACTAATATTGTATTATGAAAAAGACTGTTACACGTGGTATAGAGCATAACATTAGTTTCGGGAAAAACTCCTAGGCCATGTCCTTTTGAAAAGATTTTTTTTACAAAAATCGAAAAATAGTAAATAGTAAAAAAAAAAAGATGCGGCCTCAAAAAAGGATGCGGGCAGGGACGATCAACTGGTATTTTTTTTTATTTGGCCTTAGTTGCAACTGTCAAATCTTCGTTCCATTGTCGCGCAACGTTGTAAGTAGACTGGTGCTTTGTTTATATCAACAATGTACTATGACTCTGCATGGGGGGGGGGGGGGGGGGTTGTGACCACTGGGGGCATCCTCCAACTGCTTCATCAATACAAATGTCAGCCGGACCATATGTCAGCCGGATCAAGATGAGCAACAAGTTGTCAATATACAAATGTCAGCTGGACTGTCTGAAGTGAAAGAGGGGTTGATGGAGCGGGGTTGGGGGGGGGGGAATTTGTGACCACTCGGGCAGCTGCAGCTGCTACTGCTTGTCAATACTACCCAATTTCGAGGCAAATTTGTGTGGATCATTGTATTCTACTTTTTAAACATCTTTCCAACCATATGCATTTTATAACAAACGGTTATAAACGCTTTTTATAGACCAACTCGACCGACCCAAGGCAACGTGTTCCTTTAAACTCTTCTTGTATCAAGTCTGGAAACAACATTGTGATGAAGATAATGTGTTTTTATTCCATTGTTCCAACAGTGGAAACCGCGCGCAGCCAGCGCTGTACAAAACTATCTCACTTTAAAAACAACTCCTTACAAGATGGTGTTTTGTGAACAACTGAACTAAGATTATGAAAAAGACCCACAAGAACCAGTGTACTGCATTCCTGAGCTATGACTAAGCTAATAAATAAACATGTAACAACTAACAATACAAGAGTATGCAAATGAGACTCGTGCCGTCTGTGGTTCCAGGTCCCAATATGACCATGGGGTGCAAAGATAAAGATTAAGGTTGGCTAAAGAAAATTCCCACAGATGCAATAAACTGTAACTTGATACCTAATGGCATGAAGGACAAAGATGTAATAAAGTAAAACCATGGAGAACTACCTCTTTGTTAAAATCAAAGGGAATTGAACAAATTAACAGGGAAAACAAAACCATACAGGTTTCACCTGTCACATCTGTGTATCAAGCAAGGCTATGGGGTGTAGGTTTAAGGTAAATCGGTGGACATTGTGTTTGGTGTCCTACAAAAAGTACCAAGCCCCTCCAACATGTACACAATTGGCCGCAATTGGTCGGTACAAGATATTATGCAGAAAACTATACCCCATTATTTAAATCCCCCTCCTTCCACGCCCACCCCTCCTAAAAAAAAAACATACACAACAGCAAGAACATGTGACAACATCAAAATTTATTTGATTATTGGCAAAACATTTGTTCTTAAAGACACTGGACGCTATTGGTAATTGTCAAAGACCGGTCTTCTCACTTGGTGTATCTCCTCAATGCATAAAATAACAAACCTTTGAAAATTTGAGCTCAATTGGAATTGTCAAAGTTGAGAGATAATAATGAAAGAAAAAACACCCTTGTCACACGAAGTTGTGTGCTTTTCAGATGCTTGATTTCGAGACCTCAAACTCTAATTGAAATTCAAATTTGTGGAAAATTATTTCTGGAAAAATACATTAGGCCTGAAAGACAAATATGTTGGATTGCCCTATCCCGACCGACCGTAAAAGTAGCAAAATCTCGGTCGTGATTTTTTTTAAATTTTTATTTTCGGTTTTGTTCCCCACTTTTTTTACTTCCGAATTTTGATTTCATGAATATTTTATGCTTTCAAAATGGTATATTTGACACAAATATTAGTATTTTGCTGACTGCTTACGGTCGACAGTAATAATTATCCAGTGAACAGTCGTGGTTTCAACGTTCACAAAAACGCCACGTACAATTAAATGTAGATGATTTCCTTCACACGCACGGATAGGGTGAGCCTGTGTCACATATCATCACACCACATGCCTGTTTATCCAACGTCATGCTTTCACAAGGAACCAGTCGAACACTCCACAACAGAGGGTGCTTTTGCCAGTAATGCCCATATATTGTATTGCTTGTTTATTAAACTACGAAAAACACAGTGAATGAAATGATTCTTGGAAATTGTTTTTGAAGGAATTTGCCAAAATAAAGACGCAAAAAGAGCGATTGAAGCGAGATGTATAAGATGATTAATACCTTGCTTGCTTTACAACTTGATCTTTCATGAAATGTTTATGCAGTTTTGGGCGTTCTTTGACCTCTAAAAAACAAAATTTAAAGAAATTAAAAAATCCTGACCGACCGACCCAAGCAAAAAATCGGGTGAAAGGGCAATCCAACATATATTTTTTTTTAGACCTTATTACTTCAGTGGGAGCCGTTTCTCACAGTGTTTTATACTATCAACAGCTCTTCATTACTTGTTACCAAGTAAGGTAGTTTGCTAATAATTATTTTGAGTAATTACCAATAGTGCCTTTAAATATCATCTTAAAGGCAGTAGATACTATTGGTAATTACTCAAAATAATTATTATCATAAAACCTCTCTAGATTACGAGTAACTGGGAGAGGTTGATAGTATAAAACTTTGTGAGAAACAGCTCCCTCTGAAGTGACGTAGTTGTCGAGAAAGAAGTAAATTTTCATCGAATTTAATTTTGAGACCTCGGATTTAGAATTTGAGGTCTCGAAATCAAGCACACAACTTTGTGTGACACAGGTGTTTTTTTTTTCTTTCATTATTTATTATCTCGCAACTTCGACGACCGATTGAGCTAAAATTTTCACAGGTTTGTTATTTTATGCATAGTTCAGTTGAGATACACCGACTGTGAAGGCTAGTCTTTGACAATTACCAATAGCGTCCAGTGTCTTAGAGAATGAATGAGGGACAGTTTAAGGAACTACATGTAGGGTCGCTTTCATAAAGAGTTAGGAAGATATATATCCTAGAAGATATACAAATTGCATGGATAGTCCTAAGTTAGGACGAGTAACTGGTCCTAACTCGAGATAAGTCCTAACTCTTTGTGAAATCCACCCCTGGTCTTTTACTGTGTCGTATCTGCTGTATAATGGATGAGTCTTCAACATATTTTCATTAACAGTGGCAAACCACCAACTATGTAGTAAAGACCAGATCCTCACACTATTATTCCAATTAACAACTCCCTTAACTGAAAAAGGGTAAAAGTAAAAATTATCAGAATTTTTGATTTGTCTTTTCCAATGTTCAAAGAAATGTTCTGTTAATATTCAAGGGCCTTTCTTTTGGTTGTTCATTTCTGTTGGCACTAAACCCGACAAATAATAAATTTATGCAAATTTTCCATAACCAGATGATTCAAAGCTCTGATAATTAACCATACCATTTATGGAAATACATGTACTTTGGTGGTGTTTGGCTTTATGGTTTCATATGCTTACTAGCTACTATCGGAGTGTTTATGCTTATGTGTGGTTTCCATGTACACACAGTGCAAACATGATTCATACACTGGAGCAGCACACCTACATGTACATCAAGTGCCTTTGACATTGCAATGAAAAATGCAGTTTGGTCGGGTGCAGTGGTGTATGCATTAAGAAAGCAGTAATTCATGACAAACAATGAAATGTTAGCAAATTTATTATTAGGTAGATTGTACTGTCCCATACAAGGTACATGTTAGGTAGAAATTAAGAGGGCTTTACAGAGGTGAAGTTTTGGATTCTTAAAGACATGGACACTATTGGTAATTTTCAAAGACTAGTCTTCATAGTTGGTGTACATGTATCTCAACATATAAAATAACAAACCTGTGAAAATTTTTGCTCAATCGGTCGTTGAAGTTGCAAGATATTAAGGAAAGAAAAAATACCCTTGTCGCACAATAGTCACACGAAGTTGTCTGCTTTCAGATGCTTGATTTCGAGACCTCAAATTCTAAATCTGAGGTCTCAAAATCAAATTTGTGGAAATTTACTTCTTTCTCGACAACTACATGTACGTCACTTAAGAGGGAGCTGTTTCTCACAAAGTTTTATATTATCAACCTCTCCCAGTTACTTGTAATCAAGAGAGGTTTTATGATAATAACTATTTTGAGTAGTTACCAATAGTATCTACTGCCTTTAAAAGCTGAATTATGAAGAGGGATTATTTGCTCTCCCTGATGTCATTTTCAAGGCCCATCTCATCAAAAGGTAAATTGACTGGTACGTACATGTACTAGATGTTCCTATCTAAAGATATACTGCTCTGGGTTCAAAAGACACCCACACTTCAAAGTCTGAAAGCTGAAAGTCTTAAATCCCTAATGGGTGTAACTTTGAAGGTTGTTTTCTTTATGTTAAGTGGATAAATAAACACAAACCAATTTTGGGGGTTTGGAGGGGGAGGGGGTTGGAGGGGGCAAGGCCATTTTGTAAAAACTATAAAAGCTAGCACAGTATTTTACTTGTATTTTGTTTTGATCAATAGAAGAAGGACTGAGTACAGGAGTGATGATCATCCTCATCATTGTGTTTCCGGTGATAATCCTGCTGATGCTATGTATATGTACATGTCTTATTGTGAGATATCAACATGGCAAGAGACTGAGGCAGTATAGTGTAAGGGAAGAGACTGAAATAAATCTATGCGCCCACCATGAGTCTCCATTACCCCTTACCTTGAGGTAAGTTTTCTTTTTGTTTAGACTTCACATGCGAACAATCTGGGTTGGGGGGGGGGGGGATTGAAGCACAACAAATGTTCAAGCTTAAAGGTTTTGAGGGATGCTTTAGTCAGAGAATGAGTCAGATAAAACCTACAAAGACTGACAGACCCAAAGATGGAATTTAGATCAAGGTTTTTTTTATGGGACCAGGGGTCGATTTCACAAGAGTTGAGGACTAGTTCTAACTTGGGACTATCCCTAGGAGATGTTAAAAACGTGAGGTTAGTCCGAAGTTAGGACGAGTAACTCTTCCTAACTCGAGATAAGACTAGTCACCTCTTTGTGAAATCTACCCCGATTACGTAACATTTTCTAACCTGATTACGTATCTTTTCTAAACCTGCTTTCCAAATTATGCTGAATCTCTTAGCAATTTCTTTAAATGATTTAAGTAAAGGTTTGCTGGCAGTTTTTTACAGCTCGATTCATGCTGGTCAGTATTACAGGGCGTAGGCATTTCAAAAATAGTAAAAACTTGAGGGACGCATACACCCCAAAATCTTCCACTGAAAGCATGCAATTATCTCTTTTGTATTTATCGACAGTTTCTGCCTATCCACATTCATTTATTTGCTAATGGAATAACTTTTGTTAAATACTTTGTTGTATTTAGCTATTGTGGCCTGGATCCAGCTTTTGCTACCAGTATTTATGTACTTACTTATTGTTCTCACATACACAGCCTCCATCCGACCTAGCCCTGGTAACTCAATTATACCAAATTATAAAGCTTCTGTTCCACATCCTTCCACACAGGTCCATAAATCAGACCTGTGGTATTAGTGAGGTGGATTAAGGACAAAAAAACACGAAGATCGTGACACGGCGGACAAAAGCACCAAATTTTCACCAAAGCATTAGTTTGACCCGTATATTTAAAAAAAGTCATGCTCCAAAAAATCTGAGCATGGGATGACCTTGAATTACGTCATTATGACGTCATTACGTCTTTTAATGTAATAAAGCAAACGCAAATACCATGGTTGGATTTCTACATGCCAAAATTATGTTTCTGAGGCCAAGGAATTGAATGAGGGTGGTATTAGTTTGTAACAAATTAATATCCTTTATGGTGACTATGTTCATGCTCAAAAAAATTGCAATGACCTTGACCTTATTATGACGTAATATATTCAAAATGGCAGTCATTTCCTTAAAACAGCATAACTTTAGTTATGTAATGCCGATGCAAGTGATTTTAGTTGCGAATTATATGTATCGGAGACCAAGGAATCGAATGGCAACGTTCTTGTTTCGCTGAAACAAACAGTTTTATGATTTTTGTATTAAATTTTATTTCTTTAGCATATAATAGTATAACATACGTCGTCATCACTGAGGTCAAATCAGTGGTTTGTATTAAAATATTTTAATATGTTTGATTTTCAGCTCATGGTTCTGATGGCTAGCAAACCAATGTTAGTAACATTTGAAATCAAAACTTGAAATGAATTGAAATGGTTTTGTTTCAAATTGAGACAATGCAATTGCCATATACAACTTTGTAAACTGTTTTTTGGGGCAACTGGTGTCGAAAATGTCCTACGATGACCAAACCACTGATAGTTTTGGAGATCAAAAACCACAAAACAAGTATAAACACCATGCATCTGGATTGCGTCTGGTGGTGCCAATAATGTATTGACTGATATTGTTAGATTACACGAATGGTATCCAGATTTCTACCACACACTGATTTTTTTTTGAAACCGGAACATGTTCTAGCTAATTGGTCAGACGCTTAAGACAAACTGTACAACGATCTAAGCTCCACTATCAGCGACGTCCCAGAGCAAGATCCAATCTTCATCCTCGGGGATCTGAACGCCAGAGTTGGTGCCGATCAAAAATCCTGGTTTTCCTGTATGGGACAGTTTCGCATCGGAAAGTTATAAGTGAAAATGGTCAGCGTCTTCTTGAGTTCTGCTGCACAACAATCTCTGCATCACTAATACTTTCTTCAACTCAAAGCCCCAACACAAGGTATCCTGGAGACACCCTAGATCAAAGCATTGGCACCAACTTGACCTCGTGCTCACGAGACGTAGGGACCTGGGCAGCGTCAAGATAACCCGCAGCTACCAAAGTGCAGACTGTGCACGATACAGACCACTCGGGTGTGCAGCAAAGTAAAGCTTCAACCAAGGAGAGTTCACAGATCCAAGAAGGCAGGGCATCCTCTTATTGACACGAACAAGATTCACAACCCAAAGTTGGTGGAAGCGTTTGTCCAGGTCCAAAAAGATGTCTTGCCAAGAGTACCCTGAGATGCATCCTCTGCATCTCCTTGAGAGACCACATACCAATAACACATTACTTGATAGAGCGGCAAGTCTCTATGTTTACCACCCTCAAAGTAGAGACGCATGCCTTGGCTGGGACATGTCACCAAGTGGAGGACGGACGTTTCCCAAAAGACCTCCTGTATGGAGAGCTGGCATCAGGGAAGAGGCCGTTCAGAAGACCCAAGCTGCGCTACAAAGACACTTCTAAGTGTGACCTCCAAGTCACTTGCCATCAATACAACCACCTGGGAAGCAGCCACTGCAGACCGATGCGCCCGGAAGCAGGAGGTGCAGAGAGGTATTTCCAAGTTCGAGGAAGACCTGTCGCAACGAGAATATGAGGGATGACTCCCAAGGAAGGCCCAGCCTCAAGCAGTTAGAACAGCTTCATCTTTCACCTGCAGTTACTGCGGTAGAGACTGTCATTCCCGCATTGGACTCTACAGCCACACCATACGCTATTCCCTAGCCGACATCCAACGGCACAACTCCGTGGTTCTCAAGGATTGACGGATGCCTACTTCTATTCATACAAAAAACTTCATTTTTGACCCTCTGTAAGACTTTTTTGCAACCTTTTCTGTAAAGTTTCCCATATGCGCTATTCAACATAATTAATCTCCCCTATAACCTATTGTGATCCATTGTGTTAATGTGTTTTGTTTTGGTTGATAGTATATTGTTTATGATATCATAATGACATCACGGTATCTTATAGATCAGTGCCATGGTAATTGTACCATATGAACACAAAAAGGTTAGCATTTTGGCGAAACCACACAACATTAATTTTGTTTTCAAACTTTGTGTTATTTGTGTAGTGTTGATGATGATGACGTCATAATTACATCAATATACTCACCATAAAGGATATTATTTTTTACAAACTAATACCACCCTAATTGAATTCCTTGCCCAGAAACATAATTTTGGCAAGTAGAAATCCCATTGCATGGCATTTTCCTATGCTTTATTACATAAAAGGAGGTTATGACGTCATAATGACGTAATTCAAGGTGATGCCATTCTCAGATTTTTTGGAGCATGACTTTTTTGAAATCTGTGGGTCAAACTGATACTTTGGTGACATGTACACTCAATACCCCCAATGGACCTTTACTTGACCATCACCATGAACTGGTCAAGGACCAAGCTTCCCCAATCCCCTATATAATGTCCTTACTTTCCTAATATCAGTCTCTTCTCTAGTTTGCTCTCATCGATAGACCCTCCTGGTTAGCCCAGTGCAAAGTCTTGCACTGTGAGCTCAATCCAGTGTCCTTCTCTATACTCTCTGTTTTCTGCGTTCTTTGAGTAACCAGCCCAGGATAGACCAATAAATAATCTCCTGCTACAGCAAAACTAAAGAACGTCTCAGTCTTCATTTATTCTTCTGCACCTAGAGAAATCTCTGTGGGAGTACATGTGAACACACTTACAAAACAAAATGATAAAATTTACTTCAAGTCTTTGTGACTTTTAGACTAGTAAATTACTAATCAGTCCACAATGGGAGACTTTGGAACGCTAGGTGGCAGCAGACTTACCAGGCAAGTTTCCATTGTTTACGTAGTTCTGAGCGTGCGCACATGACCGAGAACAATAGATTTTACCGGATAAGTCTGCTGCCACCAAGCGTCCCAAAAGTCTCCCATTACAAGCTTATACCCATGCAGTGTCAAAGTTGTTTCAGAACAGAAGCTCACCTTTATTATAGGTCAAGTCAAATATGAAAATATTATTAATTAATGAAGAACTTTATTCTTAAAATCACCCAATGATTTAACTTCCTACAGCAAAGAAAAAGAGAACGATCCTCCAAGAAGCAATCGTCAAGAATGTTGGAAGTAGGATGCGGTAAGAAAACAGTGAAGTCATTAGATGATACCAAAGAAACCTGGGAATCTAACAGTCAAATACTTCCTTTGACCCTAGATTTCCAGGTTTATCTTAACCTTCATCATTAAATGTGCAATAACCTCACATGTTTTAGTTGTTGAAAATATGAAAGTAATAATTGTTCACTTGGCTGAGCATTTTCAGTCGTTCAACATCACCAAGTAGACCCCAAGTGAAATTTTGTAATGCTTGTATTTGCTTTGTTATAGGTATGGAAGTTCCTTGGTATGAAAAAAGCACCCTTGGTAAGTTTAACTTTTGGGAATATACTAGACGATCGATGGTTTATTCACATCTGGCAGTCGTTTATTCTTTCAACATGTTAAAGTTATGAAGCATTAGACACTGGACACCTTTGGTAATTGTCAAAGACCAGTCTTCTTACTTGGTGTATCTCAACATATGCATAAAATAACAAACCTGTGAAAATTTGAGCTCAATTGGTCCTCGTGAGAGAATAATGAAAGAAAAAACACCCTTGTCGCACAAGTTGTGTGCTTTCAGATGCCTTGAATCCGAGACCTCAGTTGGGGTCTCAAATTCATTTCTAGTATTTTGGTGAGAAATTTTGTCTCTCTCAAAAACTATGTTACTTCAGAGGGAGCCGTTTCTCAGAACGTTTTATATTATCAACAGCTCCCCATTACTCATGACCAAGTGAGGCTTTATGCGTTTTATTTTATTTTATGCAAGTCGACTGACTTGAAGGCCACTTCAAGGTGTGGGCTACAATTATTTTTTCCAGAGGCCGTTGCCACCTACTCCTAGGGCTGAAACAGGGTTAACCCCTTTACAGTCCATACAGATGTAGGCTTGGGTATCATCAATTCGAAGCCTGGCCGGTAGAGCAGAAAGCACTGCCTCCCCAATTTTATGTAGCAAGTGTCACAACCGGGATCCGAACCCACACCCTGCTGACCAAACACCAGTGCTTGAATCCGGTGCTCTTAACCGCTCGGCCATGACACTGCCTTTAAATGTTGATGTTTGTAGTTATTGATGCATTTTTTACAAGAAAGAGACTTTAAGTCCATTGGTCTCTTTAATGTTTGTATGTTTTTGTTTTTGTTTTGTACAGCTGGCTGGTTGTGAAGATACTGTGACTGGAATCCTTTCAATCTCAACTAACATACAATCTTCCTGTAGGTTGTTCCTAACCATTCCGTTTGTAAAGCTAAACATATGCAATCATCATTATGTAAAAGTGTATTGTTATTAATCATTATTGTTGGTTTTTTTCACGAGTATACTTTCATTACTAGTTAATAGTATATTTTGATACAGTTATGTTTTAATACAGCTATATATTTCTGTAGACTATATACATTTTTTAAATACTACAAAGAGTGAAAACAACTGCAATTCTGTACTATAGAATGTAGGTATGTGTATGCCCTATGGTTGAGAGTATACTTTCATTACTAGTTAATAGTTTTTTTTATACAGTTATGTTTTAATACAGCTATATATTTCTGAAGACTATATATATTTTTTAAATACTACAAAGAGTGAAAACAACTGTAATACTGTACTATAGAATGTAGGTATGTGTATGCCCTATGGTTGAGAAATATTTTTTAAACTTAAACAAGTTTGTTTTGTTTGTGTTGTCAGAAGAACAGTATACCCAATAAATAATTTGTTGAAAGGTTATAATATAAGTATAAGCAAAATACAAGATTGTGTAAGTAAGTTTTTGCAGATATTTCAGTTGTGACGTGTTTCAAAGAAGTACGTAAAATCTAAGTGCATTTTATTTGTGTAAATATATTATTTAAATTTACCTGAAATAACAAACAAAAATGTTAAACAGTGGAAATAATAAGGGAACAAATTATTTTGTTTAATTTGCTAAGTGAATGATGTTTTTCGAGGATTACTAAAAAATCTAAGTGCATTTAAATTGTACAACGTTGTTGAAATTGACCTGAAATTTAAAAACAATTTTAAAACCGTGGAAATAAGAATAAGGGAACAAATTATTTTGTTTAATTTGCTTAGTGAATGATGTGTTTCGAAAATTACTAAACATCTATAGTGCATTTAAATTGTAGAACGTTATTGTTATTGACCTGAAATTAAAAATGTTTTTACATCAGTGGAAACAAGAATATAGGAAAACTTTCTTTCATTGAAGTTTCAATGAAGTTATCTTTCTATACATTCTATTCACAGTGATACATGTAAAATTTTATTTGGACTGACATACAGGGCACAATTTGTAATGATTATAACTAAAAGACTTTCCTCTGTTTTTTTTCCAGCCGTACGGCTGACAAATTGTCCACCCAGAATTTTCAGTGTGTAGCTTTCATGCACAGGTTTTCATTCCAGAACTTTGTCCTGTTGTTATACAAATGTGTCATACCAGAATAGACAGGCTGTCTTCAGTCTTTATTATTCTTTATAATGGTTGGATAATTTTGTTTCATATATTTCTGTGAAAAATTACCTTTGTCAAAAACACTGTCACTTGAGAGGGAGCCGTTTCTCATAATGTGTTATACTATCAACAACTCTCCATTGCTCATTACCAAGGAGTTTACCATTAGTTTCCAGTGCCTTTTAATGAAATCAACGTGAAATATTACAGTGTTTTTGAGAGCCTAAACACTGAATTGTGTGCAAGTTACATAATGTTTATGCCTCCGTATGAAGGTTCGGTTGGATCAAAAGCTAAAGGCTATCTCCCCTACTATATGTAAATTTAATGTTATTCTGGGATGGTCAGTTAATACATTTATACAAAAAAAACTCAAATGATTATGCCCTTAAAATTGCCTTGAAAATCGTCTGCGATTGCGTTTGAAGAAAACAACCTTTTTATCGGGCTAAAGTAAAGTACTACCAGCTGCGTTAAGATTTTAATTGAGTATTGATCATTATATTTGTAATGAGAAATTTTCATTTTAATCACTGCTGTCAAGATCACACCAAAATCTGAAATTCCATTGAGCTACAACTTTTTGGGTTTAAATTTTAGCATTCGGTTTAGCCTTGCTCAAGGCAGTCGAATTATTCACTCCGAAAAAAGACCGCCGCTGTATAAAAACCCACCCGTATTCACTGTGCGTAAAACCCACCCGTATTCACTGTGCGTAACATCGCACGACACGATGCCCCCGTACACTATCCGCATGCGGAGGCCGTCAGGCCGACAGCCTTGTAGGATCTGTGTTGAAGCCACTGACCTCATTACTATAATAAGCGAAGAGTTCCCACGGTCAGCTCATTACCATAATGCCCGCGAAAGACGAGACATGTTTACCTCACACACCACCACCACGGACGCATGATAGGGTCCAAAGGTCGTGATAAGGGAAGTGCGTGATTGGACGTCAAAATGAATAATTCATTTGCCTCACATCCTGTGTTGTCTGATAGGTCTGACGAACGATAGTCATATTCATGAGCTGCATACTAGCATATCCTCGAGCCCCCCCAATTTCGTCCACTATTGGAATTTTTTCAATACAACACATTAAAACGGGAAGATACAGATCCGACAAGGCTGTCGGCCTGACGGCCTCCGCATGCGGTTAGTGGTGTACGAGTGCGATGACTTGTGTGAACAGTATTCGTGCGATGTGACAGTGTGTATACGGGTTGGTCATTCGGTGTGATCGCACACACCATGCACAGGGTATACGGCGGGTGGGTTTACAGCTGCGTCTTTTCGGAGCGAATAATGCGACTGCCTTGAGCAAGGCTACATTCGGTTTCGTTTTTATCCGCTCAATTTTGTTCTTTCGAGGGGTTTTCAAGACTAAACAATTCGCCTTTCTTCAGATAAAATTCTTATTTTATTTTCAATTGGCACAACCAAATTTTGGCGATATGTAAAAAACATGACCACTTTTCTAAATGAAATGTCTATATGATCAAAACGATGGAGCGGTTAAAAAAAACAATACATTGCCCATAAAGCTGGTTGTGTTGTCTGGAAAAAAATGTTTTGTCAGTTGTAAGTAGGCAAGATCTCAATCATGTTCGATACATATTCTTCCTTGATTTATTATTCCTTGAATGATTTGAACAGTATATGATCTAATTTAAACATAGACAAATCCATGGTAGGTTTGATTTTGTACAACTGCCGGCTTCAAAGATTACTGCAAAAATGAGCCAAGTTATGGTAGAGAAATCATAACTTCCAGATTTCAATGCAATTTTTTATATTATTACCCTAATTGCAAGGGTCGTGAGTGCAAATCCCACCAGAGTTATATGCATGTGATATCTTTTCACAGGACTTGGGAAAGTATTGAGTATACAGTGCTAATACACATCGGTGCATGGGTATCAAAAATAAAAAATATTTCATATTTTTTATATAATGAAATTTTACAATTTTATTAACAAGTTTAATCTTTTTACTGTTTTTCCCATAGGTGCTTTAATTGGGAAGGATTATCAAGTGTGTAGAATTGCGCAAGAACGTGTTGCCTATACTATGCAAATTACATAGATAATTTAATTTGCAAGTTTTATCACCTAAGTAACATCAGCTTTTTGATATTCTTTTCAGAATCTTCAAAGATCTAGTAAGTGCTTTGAACACTTTTTCAAGAGATAGGTGATAGAACTAAATTCCAGTGCATTTTATTTCAAATTTGAGGCGTACCAGGCCACATTGTCAGGTGGTCCAAACTCCAAATGGTGTTATTTGTTTGATGTTATAAAAATAATGTTTTTTGGGGTTGAACAAAGAATTGACTAGAGTGGGATTCGAACCAACGACCTCCGGATTAACGTGCCGGCGCTCTACCAACTGAGCTATCTAGATTGGCGGTGTCCCTATTTTGTCAATATCTTTGTTCGGGGGTGCCAGTCAGAAGCCATACATTCGTTAACTGCCGTGTAGCCAGGGATCACGCCCAAATTACGATACAATCTGGTAAGCGGCAGCCAGGGGACCTGCTTGAACGAAAATGTCAAGTCGTGAACTTTGCTGAATTCCACTTAAAATATTTTCGATTAATAAGGAAATCGAGTCATATGATTATGAATAGGTTTCAATTGTGTAAAAAAACAATCATTTTGTATACCCATGTCCAGAGCTTTTCTGCGAGATTTGCGAAAAGCCCCGTTACGTAATCACTCTCAAAACATCATAAGTAGATAAAGCCGCTTTGTTGCAGCGTGGATGTATAACAAAGCAAACTCCCTCAAATGACGTCAGCGGCATTGTCCTTTGACGCCCGTTCGCAACGGCAGAAGTGTTTTTAGTTTTTCAAAAAACCTTTAGGTAGGGGCCTGATTTTTTAATCGATATTTACGAAAAGTTTAGAAGCGTACACATATCAAATTACATTAAAATGGTGAACAAGTGCCTTATAAACGAGTAAAAATACAATTTCTTTTGAAAACATTCCGCTCAGGTAGGTGTTTAAGGGTATATGTACTTTTTCCTAACAAAAAACACAATGTCCACAGATTTACAATAAACTTACACAATTTGAAGATTATGATAGTAGAAAGCTTCCCTTGAAATTTTACTTACTGAGGTGCTGTAGTTTTTGAGAAATGAGTAAAAGTAATAATTTTCGTCTCAGTTTCAGCATGTAAAAACGTATTAACCAGTTATGTTATGGTTTTGGTATAATATCATAACTGGTTAAGGGGATTTTACATGCTAAAATAATTTTGAACTATTTTGTGACTTGTTTTACTCATTTCTCAAAAACTACACAACCTTAGTTAGTAATATTTGAAGGGAAGCTTTCCACTATCATTATCTTCAAACCCTGTAAGTTTAATGTAAATCTGTAAACATTTTGAAAAAGTACTCAAATCCTTTAAGGGGATGCGACTTTTTGTTTCAGATATCAATATAAACCACAAGGGAAACTGACTGGGTAAATTTTGAAATGATTTTTGGGGTTGAACAAAGAATTGACAAGAGTGGGATTCGAACCAACGACCTCCAGATTAACGTGCCGGCGCTCTACCAACTGAGCTATCTAGCCCTATATTGGCGGTGTTCCTATTTTGTCAATATTTTTGTTCGGGGGTGCCAGTCGGAAGCCATACAACCGTTAACTGCCGTGTAGCCAGGGATCACACCCAAATTACGATACAACCTGGGCAACGGCAAAAATAATGTGTAGTTTATTTATTGTTGTCATTTGTTTTGGTTGTTAAGGGTTTGGCTTTTTGTCTGAAATTGGCAGGAAACCTACATGTATGAGTGAGCGTATTGTTGTATTAAAAATTTATTGTTGGATTTTTTAGCAATAATATATTAAAGAAGTTTTGACTATCGATTTAACTTTTTTAAGAGCAAATTAGTATAGCTTTGAGTGAACATTAAACACATTGTGCCAAACCTTTGTGGTCCAAGTTTTTAATTTGTTGTGCACACCATTGATAATATAAATGTTGACATACGTAACTGGTATACATGACCATCATTTGTAAGGTAATCATTAACTCTCAGTATGCACAAAACTTGTTTAATTACTCGCAGTGCAAAATTACTTGACAAAATCCTCCATGGCATTCATCAATAGTTTAAAGTCAAAGTAAGTTTGGTTTTGGAAGTGTTTGATTGTTTATTCTGATATCAATGAAGTAAGGGAAGAAAAGGGTAGCGACGAGTTCTGTAACAGCCTTTGATCGTGTACCCACACCAACAGTCGCCGTAAACTCCATCATTACGGGATACAAAACTCACTACTGCTTTGGATGGAGAACTATCTCACTATATAGACGCTCACAGCGTGGTGAAGTGGATGGTACAGTAACCAAATGGTCCCCAGTCATATCAGGGGTGCCACAGGGGACTGTACTTGGCCCTTTGTTGTTCCCTCTTATTTAATGATCTACCATCAGACATAACAATAACTCTCCGCCTTTGCGCTGATGATTGTCTCACCTACCGGTCAATAGCCTCCATCAATGACTCTGTAGCTCTCCAAAAGGATCTTAACACCCTACAGCAATGGGCTGAACATGAAGACAATGCGACACCATGCGCTTCACTTTGCTACGTAAAACCATAAACACCGAGTACCATCTCGGTGGTAGTGCTCTTACTACGGTTTCTGAACATCCCTATCTTGGCCTAACTCTTACAAGTAACCTGGCAATCCCATATAGACATCATATCTGCAAAAGCTAACAGGATGCTTGGACTCATCAGATTTAACCTCAGAGGCTGCTCCTAGAAGCTACGGCAACAAGCGAATATTTCTCTTGTCCGCCCACATCTTGAATACTGCAGCACAGTTTGGAACCCGCACATCAAGAAAAACATCACTAAAATAGAAAAAAAAACAGCGCCAAGCTGCCAGATTCATCTTCAAAAACTACCATAGTAGGGACAGCGTCTCCAAAATGATGGATGATCTTCAATGGGACTCTGGGAAAAACGCAGACAGGCTGCTAGATGCACAAGATCCGCTACCAGCTAGTAGCCATCAATCCACCCCATGCCTCATACCCATGATTCGAAGCAGTACTCGATCCTATACCACAAAAATACCAAATCATCTTGAGAAAGTCGATACCAACTAGTTCAAGGGGTTCACTTGATGAAATGTTGACTAGTGGCACTCTGGTTTTAATTTGGGGTGTTTTCCGAAGGCAGCACCTTTTACATCGTTCACACCAATGTTTGACGTCGTCTGCCATCTTTGGCCAAAAGAAGCGTCGTCGCACATCTCAACTGTTCGATCGTACCCCAGGTGTCCCAAGTCATCATGGAGGCAAGTCAGAGCGGTTCCTCTGTGCTGTTTCGGTAACACTAGTTGGTATGAGATATCACCAGACTCGGTATTTCTTGACCGAAAGAGAACATCTCTGAGATGTAGCTTATTCCATTGACGGAGATACAAGAGAAAGTCAGTTGACTCACACGTCCTGTCAAGGTTGGATGGCTTCTTATTCTGTTCCAAGAACAAAATTACTCTTGCAATGGCAGGATCGTCTCTTTGGGAGGCAGCAACTTCTTCTGAAGAGAGATTTGGCAGTTCTGATGGTTGTCTTTCAGCAGTGTGCGATGATGCTGTGTTGGTTGTTACCCTTTGGCACTGAGCTACTGGTTTCAAGAAGGATTGGGTTGCAACAGAGTGACTGGAACCTACTGCTTTAACAACATCTTCTGAGAGTGTCACTGCTTCTTTCTGGAAGTCTAATATTGCTGTGGACTCTTCTGGATGTGATTTCCTTGAAAGGGCATCAGCAACAGTGTAATCCTTGCCGGGTCGATATTTGACCGTGAAGTCAAATTGCGAAAGAGCAGCAATCCATCTCTGGCCAGTTGCATCCAACTTTGCCGTTGTTGTCACGTAGACCAGAGGATTGTTGTCAGTCAAGACGGAGAACTTGTTTCCAAGTAAATACTCACGGAATTTCTCTGTCGCTGCCCACTTTAGAGCTAAAAACTCCAGCTTATGGGCAGGATAACGCGATTCTGCTGGTTTGAGTCCTCGACTGGCGAAGGAAATGACTCGTTCTTTGCCATCCTGCATTTGACTTAGGACTGCACCAAGTCCGACACCAGACGCGTCTGTTTGAAGGATGAAGGGAATAGTGTAGTCTGCGTACGCAAGAACTGGCGGTGATGTTAAGAGTTGTTTTAACGAGTCCACTGCAATTTGACACTCATCATTCCAGATGAACGGAATTCGTGGTGGGGCTTGTCTCTTTTTGCCTTCCTTTCTGAGTTTGGTGTCTCCTGATATTAGTTTGTAGAGGGGAGCGGCAATCTTTGAGTAGTTCTTTACATATCGTCTGTAATAACCCGTGAAGCCAAGGAACCTCATCAGCTGTTTTCGATCTGTCGGAGTAGGCCAGTAGTTCACTGGGTCGGTGAAGATTCCCTGTGATGAGACAACATGGCCAAGGTATTTGACCTCTCTTTGAAGGAGAGAAGGAGAAAGCATTTGGATGGCTTGAGTTTAAGACCATGCTGACGGAGACATTCAAATACCTTGCCAAGTCGTCGTATGTGCTCATCGAATGTAGAGGAGAAAACAATTATATCATCCAGATACAATAAGACAGTTGAATAATTCTGTTCTCCCAAACATGTCTGCATTAGGCGTTGAAATGTGGCTGGAGCATTCTGCAGTCCGAAAGGCATTCTGTTACATTCAAAGAGACCCATGGAGTGGTGAAAGCAGTTTTGTGTTTGTCGTCTTCATCTACCTCCACTTGCCAGTAACCTGAAGTGAGATCAAGTGTAGAGAAGAGAGTCGCATTCCCGAGAGCATCTAATGCTTCTTCAATTCGAGGGAGAGGGAATGCGTCACGGATCGTCTTAGCGTTGAGTTGCCTGTAGTCCATACATATCCTAAGTGAACCATCTTTCTTGTGTACGATGACAATTGGAGATGCGTAGGGGCTAGAACTGCGCCGAATTGCTCCTGTTTCCTCCATTGCTTGTATGTGTTCTCGGACCGCCTGATACTGGGATGGTGGTATTCGTCTATAAGGAAGACGGAAAGGCTGGTTATCAACTAGTTGGATGGTGTGCTTGATAGTAGAGGTTCGGCCGAAGTCGAGTGAAAACGTTAAGAAAACATCAGAGTACTCCTGATGAAGAAGACCATCGAGCTGTTTTCTCTGAAGGTCGTCATCAATGGCTGCTTCAGACAAATCTATGGACGGAGAACTGTTGGCAACCTCTACTGTTACCTTTTTTAGCTGTGCCGCTACGCCTATATCTTTGTCGGACATCAATTGCGTGTTCGAGGGCATATCAATTCTGAGTACTGAAGAGAGTTTGGCAAGTCGTGAGTTTCTGGTGATGGTAATCGGCCTTGCAGAAATATTACAGAGTCGAACCGGCACTTGGCGGTTCGAATCACCGTCAGCAACGAGACTTCCCAATTCAAGAGAGGACTTACTCTGAAGAAAACCTTTAACAACGGCAGTGTAGTTATCTGGACCATCGGGTGCTTGACAAATGACATCTACTTCTGTCCCTGGTGGTACAACAATTGGAGAACGATCAACATACTTGGCGTAGCCAATGCTACCTTGATGATCACCTGGTTCTGAAACTGTGGTTTTGATGAAAGCAGTATGCCAGGCCGTGTCTTCCTTCTTGACGGATTCCATGAACGAGTTCCCTCTGGATAAGTTCTGGTCTCTTCTAGCTGCTCGAATTATGTTGGTACCAACAAGCACAGGAACACGTCTTTTGTAAGGGTCAGATGGGACCACAAAGGCCGGAACCTCATCGTAAACAACACCCAGAATCGTCAGTGAAATTGGAATGACACCTAGGTAGGGTAAAGTCTGTCCGCTGGCGCCTTGAATGATGACAGAAACTGGAGTCAGTTGTTTGCATTGTAGCTGTGGATGCTCTTTCCACAAACTTTCTGAGATTGCAGTTATCTGAGAGCCTGAATCAATCAAAGCAGTAAAACCTTCTCCGTTGACTTCTACCACTGTCTCGTTGTTAGGGCCGATGAGTTTCTGGTGCTCTCTCTCTGAATCAGTGTTTGAAGAAGATACTAGAGGGCCTTCTTGTTGTCGGGCTCCAACGGCATGCCCTGTGGTCGTGGGCCCTGCTGGTTTGACGGCACGTTGCGGCATCCTCTTGCAATGTGTCCATTTTGCCCACAGCGATGACAGGTAAACACTCCATCAGTCGGGTAGGTTGTTCTTTGACGAAGAGGTTGTGATGGGTTTCGTCGTCATCTTTTCAACTTTCTCTGCAAGTTGCCTGACAGCCAATACCAGGTCTTGGAGGACGTCAGTGTTGGTTTTTACTTGTGAAGAAGTAAGAGTTGATGGTGGGGCCTCGGTTGGAGTCGGACCATAGCTCTTTTGCTGTGTCGGCTGTGTTTGTGGTTTGGACCGGACAAATTGAGATTGTGCTTGTTCCGATTTGGAGAGTGTTGCCGTCTTCGTTTCTCGTTCGACTTGTCTTATCTCCTGTTGAAGTTCTCTGTATGTCATCTCTCTGGGTCTCATGGGAGCAAGACGTTGGGTTACTCTGTCATCTCGGACTCCTCTCATGAACTGTTGTGTCAACATTCGGTTTCGTGTAGGTAGAGGCCGTCCCCTGTTCATTCTTTCCTCTACAGTTCTTAAAGTAGCCTCTAACTCGACAGCGTAGATCGTTGGAGACTCGTTAGCTTGTCTGACACGTTCATAGAAATCTGCCAAAGGATCACCGAAGAGAGAGATTTCTCCATATTATGCATGCAGCTCTGAAAATGCGTCACTTGGGGTCTGCTGTTCTGGAGGGAGATTTAGCACGAGTTTTCTTGCAGCACCGCCTAAGTATCTCACGATTGTTGGGAACTGCATGTAGGCAGGCATTGACGTAGAACTGATGCGGTACTTTGTGTCTCTTATCCAATCATCGATGCAGACTGCCGAACCTTCACGGCCTGTGAACATTGGAAGAGTTTTCACCTGGTGGTATTGCGGTGATGAAGAAGGACCATTGGTAGGCTGCAAACTCTGAGGATTCATGGTGGGGTGGCTGTGTGTCAGTACCGGTGTGTTTGGAGTGAGAATCGGTGGTGAAGGTGAACCGATCGGGTGTCGTGGTAGTGAAGAAGAACCGTGCTTCTGGTTTGTAGAGTGCATGTGTCGTGGTTGGGAAAGTCTATTCTCGAGATCTTTCAACTCTAAAAGGAACTGCTCCGGTAGTGTTCGAAAATTTCGTAGCTCTTCGGATGTTGGCATCGAAGGAGACTGAATAACTGACTTCCTTCTATACCCACTCTGTCGTGGAGGAGTTACCATTGCAGGATTTACGTGTTGTGGTCTGAAGGAGAGCGGATTTGTAGTTTGTTTGGTGTCAGGAGGCGAGAGTAGATCGTCGTCAAAACGTGATTGTTTTTTGGAGGTTGCCATGATATCAGCTAGATGGAAGTTGATGGCAAAGTGACAGCAACCGCGTAGTGAAGGAGATAGTAGAAGGTAAGCTGGTGGTGGTTGTGGACGAGATGGATAAGCTAAAACATACAAGTTGATAATCGAAACAAAAGAAACAAGCAGCAATCAGTAACAAGTGATAATGCATATATGTTTCAGGCTAAGACTATCAGCAGGCTAATCAGTGTGATCAATTAGGGAAAAAATGGCAAATACCAACCAGAACGTTTGATACAAACTCAATTGTGAAGAGAGTGTCCCGAAAGAGCAATGTTATTATTTCTATTGGCGCATCCCAAAAAAAACTACCACACTTTCAATGAGAGAAAAGCATAAAAGTAACGTAATGCTTAGCTTCATACTGACTTCAACATGGCATCAATAAGTGCAAGTCACCTTCAGTCAAATATTAAACAACACAAATAAAATCCACTTGCTATGGGAAAAAATAGCTCAAGAGTAAACAAAAATAGTAACTCTCGGGTGAAATGTGATGTGAAAGCACAAACAATCAACGCCAACTTTATCAACAGTAGCAAACCTGAGCTACCAAGTCGGTCATTGTTGTCAATCACAATACACAGTAGTAGAACCAGTAGCGGACGAACAATGCCAATTTACAATGCACAGTAGCAAACTTGTGCTACCAAATCGGTCATTGTTGTCAATCACAATACACAGTAGCAGATAAACGGCTTAACTCTAACGGTGTTAAAACTGAACAATAGTATAACACTCAATTTGACATCTCAAATACAATAGTTCAATTAGGATCAATAGGGGAACTCCTGGCTGGACAGTAGCAGTTAGTAAGTTCTGGAATGTCGCAAATTCCGAGCCGAAAGTCACTGATGCATTTAGCTCACTGTTTACAAATGTCTATTGCTGCAACTTGGCAACAAAAAATATGGCTGACTGCTAAAAAATGTTTCAACAACCGACGACGATCGAAATGGTTTTTGGATGTCTACGTCGATTTGATGACTAAGAGTCCAAACTTTTCTCGCAAGAGTTAGGTTGACACAGAAAAAATCTGCAAAAATGTCAATGTTCACAAAATCAGCAGATGACAACACATTATACCGAATGGTTGTGGATCTTTACGAATGTTCTTGTTGTTCCGCGGTCACTTCTCAATGTAGCTTGGATTTGGCAAATGGGGGGCTCTGTAAGACGGGTCTGTGAAGGGCTCCAAGACGGGGTCCGTGGAGTGCTCCAAGACGGGTCCGTGGAGGGGTCTGTAAGACGGTCCGTTCCCGGTCTCCGGATGCCTCTGCAGCGGCCTCAGGATACCGGATCAGATCGTGGCCCTCAGGGTAGTTGCTTTGGTTGAATGCCAGTACATGTAGGTAAAGAAGTGGCCGTTAGGCTGGAATACTGTAGATCTATGATGGTTTGCTCAAACGGAACAAGCCGATGATGGTCCTCTACCCGGATTCTCCACCATTTGTGGCCCACGGTATTTAATAGGCCAAATAAAGGATAGAGGACACGGCTGTGTTGTTGTTCTTATTATCACGATGTTTATTCTGTAAGTAGAAGACGAAGGAAAGGAAAGCTGTTTACGCGTCTTCTACAAGAATATGAATGACTTTTTAATTAATAAAGGCTAATGCATATTTAGGATATATTTAGATTTAATAAACAAATCAATTAAATTAAAAGGTAAAGGTATTGCTTAAGGCAGAAAACAAATAAAACAAGATGGCGCACGGTTCCCGCCAAAAGCTTGCTGGCGGCCGCCATCTTGAATTATGTGACTCAGTCGACGATAGAGACATCGTAAGTCCAAATAAACAAAATGGACAGACGTTAAAATAATCACGCCTGTGTTGTATATTTACTTAAACATTATTTACAACGAAAGTACGAGATTAAACTGAATTTGGTTGCTTTTCCTGCATATCTCAATATACAGGAAAACAATAATTATCTACAAACTAACGATAAATCACAGTAATATGTACAAGGTAACTCTATTATACATTTGCTCTAGTCACATGTTGTATAAATAAATGAAATAAAGTTATAAGCATAATATATGAAAATAGAAAATCTTTACCTGTAAGTAGAAGACGAAGGAAAGGAAAGCTGTTTACGCGTCTTCTACAAGAATATGAATGACGGCGAAGTATAGTGCGCCGCCAACGGTGTGAAAGCTGATTTGATTTTGGGGTGATTTGCATATATGAATATTTTTAACCAATGGCGTAAGTCTACAATCTATTTTTAGAGGGGGGTATTATTCATACCGGTGACAACTACATGTATACAGTTCTCCGTTGCTCGTCACCAAGTAAGTGTTTATGCTAAAACTTTATTGAGTAATTTCCAATAGTGTCCAGTGCCTTTAAACTCAGCGCAAGCTAAATAAACATAGGAATGGGATCATGCAATGTTTTTTTCTTTTTCTAAGTGCAATATAGGTCATAGTTTTTTATAAAAACCATCGTCCATTTCAAAACCAAAGTCCATTTCTATTCTATTTCTACCTCATGTGGACAAATAAAAAACAAACACAATAATCACGAATTCAAACATTTGGTTTTGGTGAACTTTTGGTGCGGTCGCTAGTCAACCTTGCTTTTATTGTATCTTCTCTTTTTCGATTATCTTTCCTCCGTACCATACAATCCGTGGGTTATCTGTGCATACAAACAAAAGAATAATAATAATTATATTCATATAGAACAAAAACTGTAACAATCACTAAGCAATTCATTAATTCGTTTGCTTCTTCTCGATTCTCTGTAAATTACCATAAATACAAGCAATATTCGTAACAACAAAAACTATAACAACAATAACAATTCTTTAATTCATTTTGTTCCTCTCAATTCTCTATCGATTACCGTAAATACGATTTCCTCAAGATGTGCGACGAGAGTGGTTTGGATAATATGCAATTCATACTCCATTATTATCGGTTAAAGCCATTGGACCCTTCCGGTAAACAGTGTTGTCCAAGGCCCACACTTTGTGTACCACAACTTCTAAATCAAATAACAAACCTGTGAAAATTTAGGCTCAATCGGTCATCGGAGTCGGGAGAAAACAACGGAAAACCCACCCTTGTTTTCGCGCGTTTCGCCGTGTCATGACATGTGTTTGAAATAAATCCGTAATTCTCGTTAACGAGAATTTATATTGTTTTGCTGTTTTCTCAAAAAGTAAAGCATTTCATGGACTAATATTTCAAGAGAAGTCTTTCACCATTGCCTTCTGTAAACCCTGTAAGTTATTTGTAAATCTGTGAACTTTTATTTTTTTTTATGAACCGAAAGGGTCCAATGGCTTTAACATAATATGCAACTTCTTGGCAAATAATTATCATTTTAATGCAAAAATCATATTCCAAGTGATTGGGATGTTTTCATTTTTGTGGCGGAGTCTAGCTTAAGGTAGGCGTTTCGGGCGGTTTCCGTCTTCCATCTACCGTGTTTGGAGATGAGGAAGGGGGGAATGTTTTTTATTATATGCTGCTGTAGCCCCCCCCCCCCCCTCCCCCCCCCCCCCCAATCGGATCTGAGGCTATGGAAAAGTCGGGAACAATGGGCCGGAGGGCTCCGAGTACGATCTCGCGGGTGCGAGTATAACTTAAGGGGTGATAGACGGAGTGAGGCCCTTTTTTAGTGTGTGTCAGCCTCCGTACTGGCAACGACGAATCTGGCGGGTCGTTTAGGGCCGAGAAGTACCGCTCTGTCGCAGCTACGGGGCAGGTTGATTTGAATGTTCTAGAAATCACTACTTCTGACCCCTGTCTGTACTGGTCTGTTTTTGATCTAGGTAGGTGGATTGTTAGGTGGTCGCTGGTTATTTTGCAGTCGTTTCACTTAACTACGGATAGGTCATTGAACCGCAGGAATCCTGCGTACGACACTAGGCAAACAAACATAACTCTTAAATCTGCTAGTGTTGCGTTCTTGTGACCGTGTCGGTCCATGAGTTTTGATAGTATGTCCGGTGTGATGGGTTCTTTTCGGATAGCAGCTGAAGAATGAAGCCGTTTGAACCCTTGGAGAGCGGTTTTCACCATGGGGTTGTCTGTTGGGGAAGGTAAGCCGGCCAGGCTGTGAATCCACTTGATTGCCGCTGTCGCCGATTCGGCGATATACTTTGGTCCGGTGGTTGCCAGTTCGGTAATATACAGCGTGAGTTGGTATGGATTGACTGGGAGTACTACCATGCCGTTCTTTGATGATGCCCAGGTCTCCCACCTTGCCCAGCTAGCTGTGTATTTCTTGTTGGTTGAAGGTGCTGTTGCTGACAGGAGTAGTCTTTGAAGGCTGGTGGTGGCTAGTGTGTGTAGGGCCGGGTCTTGTAGGGAGCTTGCGAGGTTGTTCCAAATGGCTGAAAAAAACTATGAAGGACATGGGCAAAGTATTGGGTTCGTATTGCATGTAAAAAACGCACAAAAGCGTTACAAACGGCAAAGTTTTTGGCGTTCAACAAGCACAATGTAAGGTTTAAGAAAAATACAAATTCTCTCGGCTGGCTGTGTTTAAATAACACTAGTCGTGACGAACACACGTAATAAGATGTTATTTGTACGGTTTGACAATAGCAAAAGAATAGTTCGGTTGTGAATAAACTAGAACAGTCGAGTGTGCACCGGTCTAAATTACCTATTGTAATAAGCGCTCGGTGGCCACGAAAAACCTCCATGAGGAAACGTGGGTGCATTCCGGGTGCTCACGGGGGTGCACTCCCCTGTACCGAATGCTGGATTAACTTGATAACTATTTAAGGATTGGGTCGGGAATGGGTGGGAAAAGGACGTGTGTATGGGTTGACTGTTGAACCGAGGGTGAGCTAAATGCGAACTTGGTTATTTATACTACAGTCAGCGCTGTTATACGTAATACAAAATACCACGACTTCGCACTTGTCGTGCGAAAACGAATAGAAATTCTACTTTCTTCCTCCATTCTTACGTCAGAAAGTCCACTTCTATTCTATTTCTACCTCATGTGGACAAATAAAAAACAAACACAAAAATCACGGATTCAAACATTTGGTTTTGGTGAACTTTTGGTGCGGTCGCTAGTCAACCTTGCTAACGAGGACGCCAAAGAAAGGGTAAAGTAATGTTCTGACGGTGCGTTACAAAATGAACGAAACAGCATACATCAAGTAGCACACTGATTAATCAATAATAGTTAATTGGCCGGCGACAAATTGCCGGTTATGTGGCGAAAAGCCATTCGCAAGCCTCAAATCGGCCATGTCATTCGTTTATTTTATCGATTCTGGCAATAGCCGAGTTCTGAGCAGCAAAAACCTTGCAATGCTTGTTCTGGGGTTGCAGCTATGATCGATGCGCAGAGCTAAGCACAGGAATGTCGGGGTGCTGTTAAATATGGAATTGGGGGTAATCAGAGGTGGAGTGAATGCAATATTCAACAAACGCCAGTCATGAATAGAGCTAAGTAAATGGTTGCCATCAGGGCATATAGTGATGGCCAAAAGTATGCAGAGGTCCATTTGGGAACAATAAGAGTACCGCTACCGAGACAGTAACTGTTTCAGTGTATGGACTATGAGGGAATAGGGTGGGAACAGATAGTTGTTGTCTTTTGACCAATAGTGACAGAAAGCGTCGACCCTTGACGTATTCTTGCACCAGAACCTGGAATTGAATTGCCGTACTTTGTTATTGGTAGGGGAAGCAAAACGATCAGATGTATGTGGTCCCCAGAGATTATCAATGAAAGTGAAGGTGTGAATATCTATTGACCAATCGTCGTAATTGCTTACTCTACTGATGCTGTCGGAAATGCTGTTTAGGTTTCGGGGGATCCATTCTGGAAGAATTACCAGATTGTGCTTAAGGGACAATGAACAAATGGCCAAGGCAAGTTCCTGCAAATCAGGTTTGGTGCTACCGTGAGCAGGGATGCGGGGAACGTTAGCATTATCTGTATACCATCTTACTTTCTCATGTGTGAATTCTACGCATAGGTCTTGTAGCATCTTGTATACGGCTGCTAGTTCGCGCCATGTTGAACTGCGGGACTGTTCGGCTTTTGACCATGAGCCGGAAAGATGTAGGGGGGAACGGCCTGTTGCGTAACCGCCGTAGCCAGTGTCGCTTGCGTCTGAATACACGGCTCGGGATGGGGTATGCTGGTGTTTGATAGAAAAGCCGTTGTATACGTCGAGGTTGGTAAGCCAAAATTGTAGTTCTGCGGCTACGGGGTATGAAATATGGACGCAATCTGACTAGGAATATCTGCCTTCAATAGTGCGGTACATGGCGCGTGTCATAAGGCGGGTAACTGGGCCTAGGGCGAGGCTCATGGAAATTAGTTTGCCTGTGACGCGCGCTAGCGATCTGCCATGGTGATGAGCTAATAATGCGTCGTGAAGAAGCGCTTTTAGCTTTGCAATTTTTGCGGCTGGAACGGAAAATGTGAGTGCGCTGGAATCTATGACGAGGCCCAGGTAAGTGATTGAAGTTTGTGGCTGCCATATGCACTTTGTTTTGCTGGGAACAAAGCCGCTGAGGATAACTGATTCTTTGACAATTACTGAATTACGCAATGCTGAAAGCAGATTGGGGGAAACGATTAAACCATCGTCGATGTACATGGATGAACAAATCCCTTGCGCCCGCCAATGGATAGACTAATGGTCTTGTGAGCTTAGTGAACAAGTAGCACGCGCTTGACAGGCCGAAAGGTAAAACACAGAATTCAAAAAATATCGTAGGGCCATGCTCGAAATGCCAAGCGAAACCTAAATAGGTTTGTTGTGGCGGGAAAATATCTCCATGATGATAACGGGACTCTAAATCAAAACTGGAACAATACTGATCGGAATCCAAAACTTGTGATACGTGCCTGAGGTCTTCATACTTGAACTTTGTTTTGAATATGAATTGGTTTGGGTGGCGGAGATCGAGGACCAGTCTAAGTTTCTTTCCTTTTGCGACGGTAAGAAGGGGGTTACAACAATGGGGTAGTGTGTCCACTTCTGTAATGCAATGTTTTCGTAAGAGTTCTGAAATAGCAGCTTGAATAAATACAGGGTGATCAAAGCTTGATCTATTGTTTTTTGCGTAAAATGGGGGAGGATTCACAACAAACGGGATCTTATAGCCTGATTCGATCACACCAACGACAAATTCGCTGGCTTTTAGAACATTTTTCCAATAAGGAATACATGGTTTGAGTTTACCTTTAACTCCTTCGGGAGCCCCGGACTGGCCCTGGTTGTGTTCCCACTCTCTAGACGTTCCTTGTATCGGTTGGTCTTGGTCCTTGGTGTCCGTGTTGACGCTAGGGAGCTTGTAGGGGAGGGGCAAGATGACCAGACGTGGCCGTGAAGGCCACATTGGAAGCAGGAACGGTTGTCGAGGGGGCTTCGGTATTGACGAAAAAATGGTCGTCGTTGGGCAGGAAAAGCGGCAGGATGCCTGGTAGGAAAAGCAGACATAAGTGGTGCATATCTGCAGGTGGTTGGTTTCTTCTTGGTCGCCGGTCTCTTAGCTGCGGCTGCCTTTTCCGCCTTTTTGATTCGCTTTTCGTCGCTTGAATCTGACGACAGGTCGTCCGCAACGTACTCTTTCACCACGCCCCAGCCTAGCTCCGATCGGTCGGCGATGCGAATCAGCTTATGCCGGTCTTTGACAAGTTTTCGATGTCGGTTAGGGCGGCTTTGGCGCGGTCGATGTCAATGGAGTCGATGCTCTGAATGGCTTGTTCGACCAGGGCGAGAACCTTCTCACAGTGGTTGTACTGCTGCTTATTACCCTCTCTCTTAAAGGTGGGTATGTCTGCCGAGAGCCGCTGTTTCTTACAAGCGCTCTCAACTCGGACATCCAGCGAGTTGGTTAGCGCTTGTATAGCCTGTAGGATTTCTTGATTGCCTTGGTTAGGCTGCTGATTTCCTTCTACGTTCATCATAGTGTAACCGCAATTAAGGTGTGGCAGTTTAAGAATGCGTGTGTGGAACGGTTGAAAATGGACGTGTGTATGGGTTGACTGTTGAACCATTGAACCGAGGGTGAGCTAAATGCGAACTTTGCTATTTATACTATAGTCAGCGCTGTTACGTAATACAAAATACCACGACTTCGCACTTGTCGTGCGAAAACGAATAGAAATTCTACTTGTCTTCCTTCCTCCACATTCTACCTGCAGTACACTCGATTTAATAAGTCTACTTTGTGATTTATCTGCGCGAGTAGGCGTGATTTTTTCATGCGTGACCTCGGTTTGAATACTACTAGTCAAAAGGGCTTCTGAAATTCAGTCTTTTTCGGCCTTTTCTGAAAAGTCTCAACCAAAATAATGTACCAGTAAACTGAAACAAAGAGCATATCTGTCGTTATGTATTAAAAAAATCGGTGCAACTCAAATTTTAAAAAGAGAAATTTGTACGTGAAAAATGGCTTCCAAAACGGAGAAAACAAGTCACAAAAACACGGCAAATTTTCCCGTTATTAACGTCGGCAACAGTCCCCAATTAGTATGTATGGATAGATTATTTCATATTCTACCTACAAATATTAAAAGCGAGACTGGATCGTACCTAGTCCAGTCAGGATACAGCGATTTCCACCGTTAATCCAAACCTCACATTACGAAAAAGTCAACTATTAGACAGAATGGTTTTCCTGCACGGTGATTGGCTGACGATGACATCATCGACTGATATGGCAGCATGCTGATTGCTGTTTTTCGTTGGTATGGTGCTCAGACCACGAAGCCTTAGTTAGTCAATTTACAAAAGCGCCCGTCTATACCATGGGCTGAATGAGGACCATTCAGCTGAAAATGACCGCATTCCAGAAACCCTTTTACCTAGTTAGTATTCAAACCGTGGTCACGCATGAAAAAAGGGTATTTGCTCTATGCATGGGTACGTGTGCGTGAAGGTGACGTCTATACAACCTACACCGACATACCGCCCCCCCCCCCCGCAACCCCGCCCCCAAGCGCACGACATTGCGGTTGAGTCAGAGAATGGTACACAAAAACACCACGCGCCGCCGAACACGGGCGACGCAGTTTTAGTAGTGCTGTACATTCTGAGAATCCTCTGCTGGGCCGGCTGGAAAAACTATCCTTCCTCCTTCGAGTAACGGGCTGTGTGCAGCTACCACATTTCTATTTGGCACTACCATCACGTTAAACAATATCAGTCACTTTTCATTATGTTATAGTAACTGTCCCACACTGAACAAGGTGAAACTGTTGATCAAGTGGGCTTCAACTTGGACTTGGACTGCAACCGAAGACAATACCGTGTCAAAGGAAAGAGGCCACACGCGTAGTACTAGGCGGACAGACGGCAACAGCCATACCACGTATGTACTGTACAATACAAAAACAACATTGATTCTAGTGAACTTGGTCATGGTTCGATAGACCCTTTAAACTGGGGCTCTATGTTTTAGCCACGGAGGAAGTCAGAGCCCAGTTACTTATTGCCAGTTACCGAGTAGGTAGTTCTACCTCCATGGTTCTACATCCATGGTATATGAGACATGATATCGAACGGTAGTTTCTCATGTTGTTTAGACCATGGAGGTAGAATTTAGACAGACCTTACTTCTACAACTATGGGGTTCGCTCCGCTATAGTCTGCACGGGTACGAACCTCAAAAACTGGGTGTTTTTTTTCTTCTTCAGTAATTTATATTGATGACCCTGTTAACAAATTTTAAGTCTGGAATTGAAGTGTTTTGATACCACAATTATAAATATGCAAAACATTGATCGCCACCGACCTACAGGGTCAGCAGATTGGGGAAAAACTAGCCCCCATAAATCGGTCCAATCCACTCCGTATCCTTGGCCCAAGCACCTTTGATATAAAATTCTTCCGCTTTTTGAAAGAAATTAAAAAAACGATCTGCAACGATCATCTGCATCATGAAACATACCGTATGTAATTCTTTTGAAGTTGTAGGTAGCCCTACGCCTAGATTTGTTTTTAAAAACGTCACTCGTGTTGGGTAAAAATCAAATGATTTTTTAGTGTGAACTGTCTCAAAGATCTTGAAAACTTGCTCGTTTTTGGCTGTTCTAATAGTTAGTCGGGTTCCTTCAATTGTAGCAATTATCTGTACCATAATTGATAAGTGGTTATAAGTACCCAACAAACAAAAAAACGAAAGAATTTTTTATAAAATGTGCTGGGCCAAGGATACACAGACAAGATTGTTCACTCATTCAGGCTTATTCGACTATGCAAACTAACATTATTTTTTGTCCTCAAAGCGAAATAAAAAATGGCCGTGGTGGGAGATCTGTTTTTTCTTAACTAAGGAGAAGTACACGGTCACGCGATGTGCAATTAATGCAACAACGGCTTTTACATGTTAACAAAATTATAACATGTTGGTTGTATAGATCAGTGCACTAAAAATGATGTAGGCCTGTTACTATTGTCAACTAACAAAAGAAGATCGGCCGTTGATGGGAACGCTGATTTTTTTCTCCCTATTGTTTTTCCCAAAAAAATTTCCTATGGGTAAATCTGATTTTAATTAACATTTAGAAGATCTCCATAGCAAAATTCTCTCTCTGCATCTGTTTACAATCCTTTATTGTTCTTTTTTTTTAAATTATGGCTGACATTTTATTGGGTCTCAGTCCCCTGCAGCCTGGCCGTAACGTGGAGTATACCCACACTCGCATACCCCCCCCCCAAAAAAAAAAAAATAAATAAATAAATAAACAAATAAAATAAAAATAAGAATCCCTGCTTATCCGTGGAATACGCTTGACGTAAGCTCGGAATTCACTGCTTCCGTAAGCGCCAAGTTCTTTGCTTACGGTAAGCAGAGCCATGACATTAACCCTGCACATGCCTGGCGGCAATTTTTTCCTAATTTTTTTTAAGGATCCCTTTGTTAAAAAAAAACAATTTAGAAGAAACATCTTTCCCATTAAAAGTACTAAAGACATTGGCAAATTCATTATACCCAAAAAAATGCTGCCTGATGGGGATGGCGCGGTATTTCATTCTGGAAAAAAAAAATCACGCCCCCCCCCGTTTAGAAAATCCTGGATCCGCCCCTAGGAACGTATAGTCGTACATGTCATACAGTACACACGAGCGACCTATATTTGCGATCGTTATTTTCTGGGCGGGCACAGTGATGTCATTTCATATGATTTCATTTTATTAGCATCACATTTCGTGGCCGACAGGACGTGATTTACAATAATTAAATAGAAATAAACAGTAAAATAATATTAAGAAAATGTAAACTAGGATTAAATACGTTGTTAAAAAACACACATGTACAGGACTGGGGGAATAACAGCACTATAAAAACAGCCGGGACTTTTACAATAAGAAACTAGACATTAGGTGTTTGTGAACAAACACAAAGCTGTTCCGTGTTCTTCTGCTTGGATTATGAGCTAAAATGACCAAGAAGTCTATAACTGAAAAAAAATACGAAAATGCTGAATAGTGCCTGAGTTATGGAGTTATGTAGAGGTCGACATGGGGGTAGTGGTAACCTAATGCTAATCTCAAATGCCAAAGGAGTCTCTAACTGAAAAAAGTTTGAAATCGATATTGGCCCACTTTGGGTTGACCCGGAAGTAGAGGTCAAGTTGAGGTCACGGTTTTTTGCAATTTATCTCCAATCCCCAAGGAGTCTATTACTACCAACAGTCTAAAAATCAGCCGTGTACTTCTTGAGATATGGTCCCACTTCCGGTTTACCCAGAAGTAGAGGTCAACTTGAGGTCACGGTTTTTCAAAGTTTATTTTTAACGCCTTAGGGGTCTTAAACTTAAAAAAGTTTGAAAATCGGTTGTACAGTACTTGAGGTCATGGTTTTTCAAAATTAATCTAATCTCCAATCCCCAAGGGGTTTATAACTACAAACAGTCTGTTAAACGGCCGTGTACTTCTTCAGATATGGTGCTACAAAGATCTCCCAATTAAATATGGAAATATGGGTCACGTGGTTAATTAATTACGAATTTTAACATTTTTTTGGTCGTTTGTTTGATGTTTGATCTAGTACAAGTTGATTTCACAGAACTCTTAACCACCAAACTCTGCGCTTATGATCACCTTTTTTCGCCTACTGTGTTTTTTAACATCATCATGTCATGCATGCACACAGGTTATGGCTAACAATTGAGAAAAAGAAAAGGCAACACTATCGATATAAAGATAAGAATCAAACTTAAATATTACAAAAAGAAATATATGTTTAGTTTTGGGGGATAAACAAAACAATTCGGACGGAGATTCGAACTCGCAATTTTCAGATGTGTAGTCGCGACTGATGACCTCTAGGCTAGAAGGGCACGATGCAAAATGGTGGGTTTTTACATGTGTATCAACAGAGGGGATTATGATCCGGCAAAATAATTCTCGTTTCATGATTTTGCGACCATTGTCACTAAATATGAACTGCTAACGCCTATAACTATTAAGTAGGGTTGAAATGTAGTATTAGATGCCTTTAGGGTTTTTTGACGACGACGTCGATGTCGTCAAAAAACCTTTCTAATTACGCACGTTCGTTTTAACGACAACCCATGCACAGAGTAATTGGTCCAGAACGCGGTTAGAAAAACAAGGACAAATTTAACGCACGTTCTAACGAAAATCCTAAACCTCCGTACGTTGTGCGTGTACAGAGTAATGTGTCCAGATCGCGGGTAGGAAACAAAATAGTATAGACTCCTCTCAAGGAGTCAACAACTCAAAAAGGTACTGTCGCAGAGTGGACCCTTGCGCCACTCTACTCAGACCAATATCATACATAAAACCCAGACACAAGAATGGAACACAGTGACACCAGATTAGAAATAATCGGTGACGGTGCAAAAACCCAAAGTACAACTCAACAAAGAAACCACCCACGCGCGACTCCTGCCTACCTTAGGGTGACGCTGCAAAGGTCACACGGTACAGACCGAGTGCTATATAAAATACATATATTTAATATAAGTAAATACTCAACCCAACGTTTTGCCATCAAATGAGACATAGATATAAACATGTACAAATAGAAACGTATCCGGACGTGTTCCATAACGAGGTGGGGCAGACATATTCGATTAAACCCAAAACGACAGAGCTGGACTAAGGACAAAGGACACCCACCTTTTTATCTCTTCCGCTACGTCTTGTCAGACGTAGAGGAATCTGCCCCTTGGTTTTCACTTCGTGAAAATACAAACGAGCCGTGTACGTCTCGTTTGCGCTTTTTGCGGTGTCTTCGTGGCACTAACCACAAACACACCCGCACAATCCACCGTCACGCGACGGCAGGTAGCCGAGTAACACGGTTGCTCGGCAACCTGGGTAGAGCAACCACCAGTGTTGCTCTACCCAAATGCGGTCGGCGTTTTCATGCATTTTCTGCGGGCGGCGCGTTGCTCTACCCAAATGCGGTCGGCGTTCCTGTGACACTACTACTAACAACTCAAAGAGGTACTGTCGCAGAGTGGACCCTTGCGCCACTCTACTCAGACCAATATCATACATAAAACCCAGACACAAGAATGGAACACA
Organism: Asterias amurensis; assembly: GCF_032118995.1. Lineage (NCBI taxonomy): Eukaryota > Metazoa > Echinodermata > Asteroidea > Forcipulatida > Asteriidae > Asterias > Asterias amurensis. Next base: position 9,710,083 of record NC_092662.1, on the reverse strand, counting down.
GTGACACCAGATTAGAAATAATAAAGAAACTACAATTTAATAGAAGTACCCCACAATAATTTAGCTTTAACAATCTTCCAGTTTTGCACCTTTGAATTCTCCACAGCTTAGGGCAATCCGTACAATATGAATTTCATGCATAAGTAAATAAGTTTACATTCAGACTTTAATACAATGAAAGTTCCCCTAAATAAATAAACAAACAGCAGAAAGACGACATAGAATTTGTAGTACGGCTGATTAAGTCTCGAGAATAAGTTCGCTCAGAAGAGTGGACCCCCGTCCCCTTGTCACCATCGGTAGCCCCACGTAAATCTTCCCGCTGAAGGTTGACCACGCCCCAGAGGACCGTTCAGACCAAGTGTGGTTTAGTGTCACGGGAACTCCTGTAAATGTTACATTATAGGAAACCCTTTACTACAAACAATTCTATTTAAACCCGGTAAAGCTACGCCTTCACAAATTTCACAATGGCCATACCCAAAAGATCAGTTAAACAAAAACAATAGAACCTTTTAGGCAAACAATAATCAACTTTTAGGCAAACAATAGTCAATGGCTGCACGCATTTTAGAACAAGGGACATTTAGTGAATAACCCATGGCTTGATTAAATCCCAGTAAAATTAGTTTAAAGTTACTCACAATGCCTTTGGCTTCGACACCGCTTATTCTTGGGTCCGAGATTCCCGGGAGGATTTGCGTTGCTGATGGGCCTTAAAACACCCGCCGGACCCCTACCCGTGCTAGACGGGTCGACACGACACAGCCTCAACGCTGGCCTAGCTGTCCGCTGGTTCACACCCAAACAGTACCCTTCTCAGCACCCGCAACGCAAATCTCAAAAACAATATAAAATTCCTGTGGTTTTATAGTGTACTCTACGAAACCCATTACAAAAGCAGCCCAAATGCATGACGGGACATTCCAACCATAGCGATTCAAAGAATTATTGCCCCTCCCATGCTATGCCTATAACAATGCACATTAACTATCAGCCATTTAAAGAAGTAATTTTCCCACATACTGTTACAGGTACATACTGTGTTGTATTACCAAAGAGAATATTTCACAATAACATGAAAGTGACTGCATCAAGTTTACAAATAAAAAATTCAAATGAAGACCACGTGGTTAAATTTTAAAACTTTTTTGTTAGAGTAAAGCTTATGTTCTAAGCTTCAATTTGATATATGATTTAACTATTTTATCCTCATACTTTAGGAGACGGGGCCTGAACAAAAACGCTGTACAAACGCGATTGGGTTTTAGGCGGAAACAAAGAATAATAATAATAGTAATAATAATAATAATAATAATAATAATAATAATAATAATAATAATAATAATAATAATAATAATAATGATAATGATAATGATAATGATAATGATAATGATAATGATAATGATAATGATAATGATAATGATAATGATAATGATAATGATAATGATAATGATAATGATAATGATAATGATAATGATAATGATAATGATAATGATAATGATAATGATAATGATAATGATAATGATAATGATAATGATAATGATAATGATAATGATAATGATAATGATAATGATAATGATAATGATAATGATAATGATAATGATAATGATAATGATAATGATAATGATAATGATAATGATAATGATAATGATAATGATAATGATAATGATAATGATAATGAACTAGACATTAGGTGTTTGTGAACAAACACAAAGCTGTTCCGTGTTTTTTTTTATTGGATTATGTACTAAAATGACCAAGGAGTCTATAACTGAAAACAAGTTTGAACATCTTGAATAGTGTATTGAGTTATAGTGCCACTTCCGGTTGACCCTGAAGTAGAGGTCGACATGGGGTGACAGTAACCTATGGCTAATCTCCAATGCCAAAGGAGTCTATAACTGAAAAAAGTTTGAAAATCGATATTGTCCCATTTTGGATTGACCTAGAAGTAGAGGTCAAGTTGAGGTCACGGGTTTTGCAATTCATCTCCAATCCCAAGGAGTCTATAACTACCATCAGTCTAAAAATCGGCCGTGTACTTCTTGAGATATGGTTCTACTTCCGGTTGACCCCGAATTAGAGGTCACCTTAAGGTCACTGTTTTTCAAAGTATATTTTTAACGCCTTAGGGGTCTAAAACTGAAAAAGTTTGAAAATCGGTTGTACAGCACTTGAGATATGGTCCCACTTCCGGTTGACCTGGAAGTAGAGGTCAACTCGAGGTCACGGTTTTTCAAACTTAATCTAATCTCCAATCCCCAAGGAGTCAATAACTACAAACAGTCTGTTAAACGGCCGTGTACTTCTTGAGATATGGTGCTACAAAGATTTCCCAATTAAATATGCAAATATGGGTCATGTGGTTAATTAACTACGATTTTTAAAAATGTTTGGGGTCGGTGGTTTGATGTTTGATCGTGTACGATTTGAGTTCACAGAACTCTTAACCACCAAACTCTGCGCTTATTTATGATCACCATTTTCCGCTTACTGTGTTTTTCAAACATCATCGTGTCATGCATCATCCACCAGTTGTGCTAACAATTGAGAAAAAGAAAAGGCAACACCATCGATATAAAGATAAGAATCTAACTTAAATATCACAACAAGAAATATTTTTTTAGTTTTGGGGGATACACAAATTGTGCGGTCGTTCGGAGATTCGAACACGCAACCATCAGTTACGTTACCGCGACTGATGACCACTAGGCTACAAAGGCCAATACACATCTGAGGGTTTACATGTGTTTTTATATCAACAGAGGGGATTATGATCCGGCGAAATAATTTGGGAACATTGTCAGTAAATATGAACTGCTAATGCCTATTACTATAGGGTCTCTTAGCTGCGGCTGCTTTTTCCGCCTTTTTGATTCGCTTTTCGTCGCTTGAATCTGACGACAGGTCGTCCGCAACGTACTCTTTCACCACGCCCCAGCCTAGCTCCGATCGGTCGGCGATGCGAATCAGCTTATGCCGGTCTTTGACAAGTTTTTCGATGTCGGTTAGGGCGGCTTTGGCGCGGTCGATGTCAATGGAGTCGATGCTCTGAATGGCTTGTTCGACCAGGGCGAGAACCTTCTCACAGTGGTTGTACTGCTGCTTATTACCCTCTCTCTTAAAGGTGGGTATGTCTGCCGAGAGCCGCTGTTTCTTACAAGCGCTCTCAACTCGGACATCCAGCGAGTTGGTTAGCGCTTGTATAGCCTGTAGGATTTCTTGATTGCCTTGGTTAGGCTGCTGATTTCCTTCTACGTTCATCATAGTGTAACCGCAATTAAGGTGTGGCAGTTTAAGAATGCGTGTGTGGAACGGTTAAAAATGGACGTGTGTATGGGTTGACTGTTGAACCATTGAACCGAGGGTGAGCTAAATGCGAACTTTGCTATTTATACTATAGTCAGCGCTGGTACGTAATACAAAATACCACGACTTCGCACTTGTCGTGCGAAAACGAATAGAAATTCTACTTGTCTTCCTTCCTCCACATTCTACCTGCAGTACACTCGATTTAATAAGTCTACTTTGTGATTTATCTGCGCGAGTAGGCGTGATTTTTTCATGCGTGACCTCGGTTTGAATACTAACTAGTCAAAAGGGCTTCTGAAATTCAGTCTTTTTCGGCCTTTTCTGAAAAGTCTCAACCAAAAAAATGTACCAGTAAACTGAAACAAAGAGCATATCTGTCGTTACGTATTAAAAAAATCGGTGCAACTCAAATTTTAAAAAGAGAAATTTGTACGTGAAAAATGGCTTCCAAAACGGAGAAAACAAGTCACAAAAACACGGCAAATTTTCCCGTTATTAACGTCGGCAACAGTCCCGAATTAGTATGTATGGATAGATTATTTTATATTCTACCTAAAAATATTAAAAGCGAGACCGGATCGTACCTAGTCCAGTCAGGATACAGCGATTTCCACCGTTAATCCAAACCTCACATTACGAAAAAGTCAACTATTAGACAGAATGGTTTTCCTGCACGGTGATTGGCTGACGATGACATCATCGACTGATATGGCAGCACGCTGATTGCTGTTTTTCGTTGGTATGGTACTCAGACCACGAAGCCTTAGTTAGTCAATTTACAAAAGCGCCCGTCTATACCATGGGCTGAATGAGGACCATTCAGCTGAAAATGACCGCATTCCAGAAACCCTTTTACCTAGTTAGTATTCAAACCGTGGTCACGCATGAAAAAAGGGTATTTGCTCTATGCATGGGTACGTGTGCGTGAAGGTGACGTCTGTACAACCTACACCGACATACCGCCCCCCCCTCTCCCGCTACCCCGCCCCAAGCGCACGACATTGCGGTTGAGTCAGAGAATGGTACACAAAAACACCACGCGCCGCCGAACACGGGCGACGCAGTTTTAGTAGTGCTGTACATTCTGAGAATCCTCTGCTGGGCCGGCTTGAAAAACTATCCTTCCTCCTTCGAGTAACGGGCTGTGTGCAGCTACCACATTTCTATTTGGCACTACCATCACGTTAAACAATATCAGTCACTTGTTACTATGTATAGTAACTGTCCCACACTGAACAAGGTGAAACTGTTGATCAAGTGGGCTTCAACTTGGACTTGGACTGCAACTGAAGACAATACCGTGTCAAAGGAAACAGGGCCACACGCGTAGTACTAGGCGGACAGACGGCAACAGCCATACCACGTATGTACTGTACAATACAAAAACAACATTGATTCTAGTGAACTTGGTCATGGTTCGACAGACCCTTTAAACTGGGGGCTCTATGTTTTAGCCACGGAGGAAGTCAGAGCCCAGTTACTTATTGCCAGTTACCGAGTAGGTAGTTCTACCTCCATGGTTCTACATCCATGGTATATGAGGCATGATATCGAACGGTAGTTTCTCATGTTGTTTAGACCATGGAGGTAGAATTTAGACAGACCTTACTTCTACAACTATGGGGTTCGCTCCGCTATAGTCTGCACGGATACGAACCACAAAAACTGGGTGTTTTTTCTTCTTCTTCAGTAATTTATGTTGATGACCCTGTTAACAAATTTTAAGTCTGGAACTGAAGTGTTTTGATACCACAATTATAAATATGCAAAACTTTGATCGCCACCGACCTACAGGGTCAGCAGATTGGGGAAAAACTAGCCCCCATAAATCGGTCCAATCCACTCCGTATCCTTGGCCCAAGCACCTTTGATATTAAATTCTTCCGCTTTTTGAAAGAAATTAAAAAAACGATCTGCAACGATCATCTGCATCATGAAACATACCGTATATAATTCTTTTGAAGTTGTAGATTACGCCTAGATTTACGCCTAGATTTACGCCTAGATTTACGCCCTACGCCTAGATTTGTTTTTAAAAACGTCACTCGTGTTGGGTAAAAATCAAATGATTTTTTAGTTTGAACTGTCTCAAAGATCTTGAAAACTTGCTCGTTTTTGGCTGTTCTTATAGTTAGTCGGGTTCCTTCAGTTGTAGCAATTATCTGTACCATGATTGACAAGTGGTTATGAGTACCCGACAAAAAAAAAACCGAAAGAATTTTTTATAAAATGTGCTGGGCCAAGGATACGGAGTGGATTGGACAAATTTATAGGCCTAAGGAAAAACATGACATTCACGGTACATTCTTATAGGTTTTACTCCCCATTGTATTTTCCCCTTCTTACTCGGCATTCATCCGTAATCAAGACAGCTTAACTTTGCTTTATTCAAACACAGACAAAATTGTTCACCCATTCAGGATTATTCGACTGTGCAAACTAACATTATTTTTTGTCACCAAAGCGAAATAAAAAATGGCCGTGGTTGTATAGATCAGTGCACTAAAAATGATGTAGGCCTGTTACAGAACAATTGTCAACTAACAAAAGAAGATCGGCCGTTGATGGGAACGCTGATTTTTTTCTCCCTGTTGTTTTTCCCCCAAAAATTTCCTATGGGTAAATCTGATTTTAATTAACATTTAGAAGATCTCCATAGCAAAATTATGCTCTATTCTCTCTCTGCATCTGTTTACAATCCTTTATTGTTTTTTTTTTTTTTAAATCATGGCTGACATTTTATTGGGTCTCAGTCCCCTGCAGCCTGGCCGTAACGTGGAGTATACCCACACTCGCATACCCCCCCCCCCCAAAAAAAAAATAAATAAATAAATAAATAAATAAAATAAAAATAAGAATCCCTGCTTATCCGTGGAGTACGCTTGACGTAAGCTCGGAATTCACTGTTTCCGTAAGCGCCAAGCAGAGCCATGACATTAACCCTGCACATGACTGTCGGCAATTTTTTCCAAATTTTTTTTAAGGATCCCTTTGTTAAAAAAAAAACGATTTAGAAGAAACAACTTTCCCATTGAAAGTACTAAAGACATTGGCAATTTCATAATACCCCCCAAAAATGCTGCCTGATGGGGATGGCGCGGTATTTCATACTGGAAAAAAATCACGCCCCCCCCCCCCGTTTAGAAAATCCTGGATCCGCCCCTAGGAACGTATAGTCGTACATGTCATACAGTACACACGAGCGACCTATATTTGCGATCGTTATTTTCTGGGCGGGCACAGTGATGTCATTTCATATGATTTCATTTTATTAGCATCACATTTCGTGGCCGACAGGACGTGATTTACAATAATTAAATAGAAATAAACGGTAAAATAATATTAAGAAAATGTAAACTAGGATTAAATACGTTGTTAAAAAACACACATGTACAGGACTGGGGGAATAATAGCACTATAAAAACAGCCGGGACGTTTACAATAAGAAACTAGACATTAGGTGTTTGTGAACAAAAACAAAGCTGTTCCGTGTTCTTCTGCTTGGATTATGAGCTAAAAAGACAAAAATGCTGAATAGTGTCCTGAGTTATGGTGCCACTTCCGGTTGACCCGGAAGTAGAGATCGACATGGGGGTAGTGGTAACCTAATGCTAATCTCAAATGCCAAAGGAGTCTCTAACTGAAAAAAGTTTGAAATCGATATATTCGCCCACTTTGGGTTGACCCGGAAGTAAAGGTCAAGTTGAGGTCACGGTTTTTTGCAATTTATCTCCAATCCCCAAGGAGTCTATAACTACCAACAGTCTAAAAGTCGGCCGTGTACTTCTTGAGATATGGTCCCACTTCCGGTTGACCCAGAAACAGAGGTCAACTTGAGGTCACGGTTTTTCAAAGTTTATTTTTAACGCCTTAGGGGTCTTAAACTTAAAAAAGTTTGAAAATCGGTTGTACAGTACTTGAGATATGGTCCCACTTCCATTTGACCCGGAAGTAGAGGTCAATTTGAGGTCATGGTTTTTCAAAATTAATCTAATCTCCAATCCCCAAGGGGTTTATAACTACAAACAGTCTGTTAAACGGCCGTGTACTTCTTCAGATATGGTGCTACAAAGATCTCCCAATTAAATATGGAAATATGGGTCACGTGGTTAATTAATTACGAATTTTAACATTTTTTGTGGTCTTTGGTTTGATGTTTGATCTAGTACAAGTTGATTTCACAGAACTCTTAACCACCAAACTCTGCGCTTATGATCACCTTTTTTCGCCTACTGTGTTTTTTAACATCATCATGTCATGCATGCACACAGGTTATGGCTAACAATTGAGAAAAAGAAAAGGCAACACTATCGATATAAAGATAAGAATCAAACTTAAATATTACAAAAAGAAATATATGTTTAGTTTTGGGGGATAAACAAAACAATTCGGACGGAGATTCGAACTCGCAATTTTCAGATGTGTAGTCGCGACTGATGACCTCTAGGCTAGAAGGGCACGATGCAAAAATGGTGGGTTTTCACATGTGTATCAACAGAGGGGATTATGATCCGGCGAAATAATTCTCGTTTCATGATTTTGCGACCATTGTCACTAAATATGAACTGCTAACGCCTAAAACTATTAAGTAGGGTTGAAATGTAGTATTAGATGCCTTTAGGGTTTTTTGACGACGACGTCGATGTCGTCAAAAAACCTTTCTAATTACGCACGTTCGTTTTAACGACAACCCATGCACAGAGTAATTGGTCCAGAACGCGGTTAGAAAAACAAGGACAAATTTAACGCACGTTCTAACGAAAATCCTAAACCTCCGTACGTTGTGCGTGTACCGAGTAATGTGTCCAGAACGCGGGTAGGAAACAAAATAGTATAGACTCCTCTCAAGAAGTCAACAACAGTAGTAGTGTCACAGGAACGCCGACCGCATTTGGGTAGAACAACGCGCCTCCCGCACAAAATGCATGAAAACGCCGACCGCATTTGGGTAGAGCAACACTGGTGGTTGCTCTACCCAGGTTGCCGAGCAACCGTGTTACTCGGCTACCTGCCGTCGCGTGACGGTGGATTGTGGGGGTGTGTTTGTGGTTAGTGCCACGAAGTGGCGAGTCGGCCGGCCCACGGCAGTATTGGGGTAGGCCCGAAGGGTCGACGCGTGAACATGATGCATGGCATCATGTTGCGCGGGGTAAGACACCGCAAGAAGCGCAAACGAGACGTACACGGCTCGTTTGTATTTTCACGAAGTGAAAACCAAGGGGCAGATTCCTCTACGTAGCGGAAGAGATAAAAAGGTGGGTGTCCTTTGTCCTTAGTCCAGCTCTGTCGTTTTGGGTTTAATCGAATATGTCTGCCCCACCTCGTTATGGAACACGTCCGGATACGTTTCTAATTGTACATGTTTATATCTATGTCTCATTTGATGGCAAAACGTTGGGTTGAGTATTTACTTATATTAAATATATGTATTTTATATAGCACTCGGTCTGTACCGTGTGACTTTTGCAGCGTCACCCTAAGGTAGGCAGAGTCGCGCGTGGGTGGTTTAAATATTGTGTGTGTACATTACAGTAATAGTATCATATTGAATATAGTTAAATACTTTATTGGAAAATACGAAGGGTGCTGATTCTACAGAAGCAATTTAGCGTTGCAACCAAAGACCGACGATATATAAACATGTTTTTTTTTTTTTTTATATTTTCTTTTATATATATTACACATACAATGATTTAAACTTTTGACGACACCACCGGTGATCTACACTACTTTTCAGAAATAAGAGCCCCAAAGTGTGGGTACAGCCGAGTTAGCCATCGAGAAAAAGGATTAAATGCTTAGTTTGTTTTGCATTGACCCCCCCCCCCCTGTTTGTTGGTTGGTAGGCCTAAGCAGTTTGCAATACAACAGATAATTTTCTAAGCGTACGTTTCTGTACGGACTAATAAACTTACGGTGCATATCCAGGATATAGGTCTCTGCAAACGATCATATTTCCATCGTTCTCTACAAAGATTAAACGTTAAATAGAGTTATGGTGTCATAATATAATCTAATAATTACTATCCTAATCTGTAATTGCCAGTGGCCTTTTCACTTCGTGTACAAACAAAAAGACCGGTGCATGGTTTACGTGAAAACCTCAACGCCCTTGATCACTGAGCCTTATCTGGTAGTTAATAGATGACGTCACAACTGATTGGTCTACCAGCCAAACGTGCCAGTTCTTGTTCCCCATACAGTGGAGCTATCTTTGTTTTCTATAACTCTATAACTCAAAGCCCAAACAACAAGTTCGCTCAGGAGAGTGGACCCCGTCCCTTGTCACCATCGGTAGCCCCACGTAAATCTTCCCGCTGAAGGTTGACCACGCCCCAGAGGACCGTTCAGACCAAGTGTGGTTTAGTGTCACGGGAACTCCTGTAAATGTTACATTATAGGAAACCCTTTACTACAAACAATTCTATTTAAACCCGGTAAGGCTACGCCTTCACAAATTTCACAATGGCCATACCCAAAAGATCAATTAAACAAAAACAATAGAACCTTTTAGGCAAACAATAATCAACTTTTAGGCAAACAACAGTCAATGGCTGCATGCATTTTAGAACAAGGGACATTTGGTGAATAACCCATGGCTTGGTTAAATCCCAGTAAAATTAGTTTAAAGTTACTCACAATGCCTTTGGCTTCGACACCGCTTATCCTTAGGTCCGAGATTCCCGGGAGGATTTGCGTTGCTGATGGGCCTTAAAACACCCGCCGGACCCCTACTCGTGCTAGACGGGTCGACACGACACAGCCTCAACGCTGGCCTAGGTGTCCGCTGGTTCACACCCAAACAGTACCCTTCTCAGCACCCGCAACGCAAATCTCAACCACAATATAAAATTCCTTTGGTTTTATAGTGTACTCTACGAAACCCATTACAAAAGCAGCCCAAATGCATGACGGGACATTCCAACCATAGCGATTCAAAGAATTATTGCCCCTCCCATGCTATGTCTATAACAATGCACATTAACTATCAGCCATTTAAAGAAGTAATTTTCCCACATACTGTTACAGGTACAAACTGTGTTGTATTACCAAAGAGAATATTTCACAATAACATGAAAGTGACTGCATCAAGTTTACAAATAAAAAATTCAAATGAAGACCACATGGTTAAATTTTAAAACTTTTTTGTTAGAGTAAAGCTTATGTTCTAAGCTTCAATTTGATATATGATTTAACTATTTTATCCTCATACTTTAGGAGACGGGGCCTGAACAAAAACGCTGTACAAACGCTATGGGGTTTTAGGCGGAAACAGTGTCAAAGGCTTTCTTGAAGTCGATGAAGGTGATGACACCGATATGTTCTTGTCCCTGAATCCTTCCAGTATTCGGCCAAGGGAAAGGATTTGCCCAGTTGTGGTTCTGTTTGGATTGAAACCATTCTGCGAGTTTCTCAGAAGCGGATCAAGCAAAGGGCGTATATGCGATTCAGAATCATACGGTTGTGTGTCTTCATGACGAGAGAGGAAAGACTGATCCCGGGTAGTTATCTGGTAAAGAGAAGTCACCGGATTCGGGTACTGGTATGATGTGCAGATTAACCCACTCCTCAGGTAGCTCTCCCAACTCGTAGGCTTTGTTAATGAGTGCCAGAACTGTATTGTCTAGTGGGAGAAACTTGAGTAGCTCGGGTGTTACACCGTCCTCATCACAACTTTGCCCCGTCTTGATGTTTGACTTGGCCTTCTGGAACTCCTTTAATGAGAAGGGACTATCAAGTATGGGCAGGTTGCTGAAAACTTGGGCTACAATTGTGTGTCCTCATCCACTATCTCGGGAGGGTTCCCTAACAGCTTCTTAAAGTGTGCATGCCATAGCAGCACCCTCTCCTCTGCGCTTGGAGCCTTGAGCTTGGCAGCTTGGGATCTAAATCTGCCAGAGATTTCATTAATCAGCTTCCAACTACTTGCATGCTGCTGGGCTTCATGCACGTTCTCGACCCCTACTATCTTCTGCTCCAGCTCATCTCTCTCGATAGTGGCGTAGAAGCTGTACAGCTCCTGCTTCTCCAGCTTGTACTGATCCCGTAGGAGCTGAGAATCTACGTCCTTATTATAGGAATGATTTGCCTCAAGCATCCTCTGCCTTGCTGCGTAAACTCTTTGGTCGTTGCAGCTCTCCTTCTGTTTCTTTCTCTTGACTTGCTTCAGACAGGCTTTTGCAGCATCGTGGTTCGCAGACACTTGTAGAGATTTAAGACATCGTCTTCGTCACTCTGTAGCACCTGGTACCTGTTCTTGACTTCAACAGTATAGCGAGTCTGCAGCTTCCTGTTTACGTCTAGCTCGCCCACTCATACTTGGGCTTCCCAGCTTCCCATTTCTTTGGTGCTCTCAAGCAGAGTTGCACTGTCGCTGTTACTACCCTGTGATCCGAGTACAGGGACCCGAAGGAGCTGTAGGCTTCACACTTGTTGACACTCTTCCTCCACTTCCTACGTACAATTACATAGTCCAGCTGGTGTTCAGGGATGATCTCCATGTCCACATCTTGCCTCTCCTTTTCCGGAACAGTGTGTTGGCGGCTAGAAGCTGGTGTTCTTCCATGACTTCGAGAAGGCGCCCTCCATTGTCATTGGTCTCAGGACTGGCTGTGAACAATGCATCATCAGGGCCTAGCCTGGCATTGAAGTCGCCAAGAGCAGCCAGGAAGTTGTGTTGAGCAACTGACTCATTCAAGTATTTTTCTCAAGTTGCTGTAGAAGTTGACCTTGTTCTCATCGCCGTCACCTTCTGTTGGTGTGTACGCTACGATGACAGTTAGTGCTGGATTACCCTGGAATGATGCCTTGATAATCCTCTTAGACACTCTCTCAACAGCCAACAGACGTTTCTGTGCAGTTGTCCCGAGCACGAGACCCACTCCACCAGTAGCTGCACTGCTCGAGTTGCGCCATGCTGATGCAGTGTAAAGTGTCTGCCCCATCTCAGTCTTATTTGTGTTAATCTCCTGCATTCTCCCTTCCTTGTGGATGAGTCTATGCTCTTGCAAGCCAAAGACTTCAATCCCCCACCTCTTTACATTCCAAGCAAGCTCCTTATCAGTCTTCAGAACAGCCTCCCCCTTCGTCTATACCACCTGCATCCAGAGATGAGTTGAGTGTTCTGATGTTGAAGGTCCAAGCCTAAGAGGTCGTTTACACTTCAAGATTTGGCAGCTGCTCCCCGTCGTCCTTCCATTGGTACCCTTCCACGGGGTGGGTTTGGGGCAACAAGGTCTTTGTCAGAAATTTCCTGATGACTGGTCATGGCTGCCGAGCTCCTGAGGACTCCGGCCCCTGGAAGAATACGATTTGCGTTTCTTGTTTCCATCATTGTTTCCTTTCTTGGGAATGCCACCACTCTGACCTGATGGTTTTGTGGTCAGAGACTTCCTTCTCCTAGGAAGATTGCCGGCATAGGCTAACGAGTTCTACCTACCCGAGTTTTTCCTTCTCCTAGTTGGGCTGCCCTCCAAGGCTAACGAGTCCAACCTGCCCGAAGCAATCTGTTTTTAAGGCGCCAGAAATTCGCCTTCACACCTCTGCCCACAGTTCGCAACAGGGATCAGCACGTGAAGCCGGGCAGTAGGAGTTTGAATTAGGGGAGGCTATTTGAGACGCTGATCATACGAGACATTTCAATGGATGGGGAGTGGCTCAATCCTCCTCACCGCCCGATCCTTCTAAAACCTTCTGACACCCAACTACTACAATACTGTTCTAAAATGGTAAGTTCTCATTGGAAGGTTTTATTGGCGAAACATATATGAACAGAATCAGTAATGTAAACACCTTTTTCTTGTAAACATTTTGTTCTATTCGGAAGCCGGAGTAATTGGCAGGAGATAAGAAGTGACATATTATTTTCAGAACGTGCATTTATAACGTAAGCCTTATTTACACGCAGAATTAATACACCCTGTACAAAATGCTATCTACACCAAGTATCTGTGCCATTGAGTGAGGTGGATGCATGCACCCCTCTGCGAAACATGAAATGGGTCATTCTGGAATGCGGTATAGTCAGGAGGAAGATAGGAAGTCTGAGGTCGCCACCCACTCCCAACCTAAAGTGATGGCTCTGTGTGCAGCGCAGCCTACGAGACGATCAGAGTGAACTGATCAATTGAAACCAACGGTTCTTTTTAGAACCACCACACCTCATTTAGAGAAAGTCATTACATGGTGTTACCGCAAACCTTTCCATATCGAATTTCCACCATGCAAAGTTTCAAATCTTACTGGAACTGTGATGGTGTTATAATTGACAGATTTTTTTACCGCTATTTTCCGGTAATTCTTGTGTTTTCTCCCTGGTAGTGTTTCGGTGTTTCTGGTAGTTTTCCGGTAGTTACTGTATTTTTTGGGTGTTCTCCGGTATTTTCCGATGTTTTCAAGTAAAGTACCACCATTGACAAGTATGGCTCTATAAACCCTGCTCCTGTTTCTTGGTGGTTAGGATACTGTTTCCAAAAGCTCATCATTGACTAGTGACATTTATAACTCCAGGATTAAATCGAGGTATGCCATCATTTCAACGTACCCCTAAAATTGGAGCAGAATCATTGATCCCCTCCAGCCCACCCAGTTAAGATCAAAGAAAAATAAATAATGATTAAATAAGTATGGTTTAGTAGTGTCGATACTGACATTTCGACTGTATATGAAACCCTACGGAAAGATTTCACAACTAAAATTCTGTATCAGACTGTCACTTTGCCTATAGGGCGAATTCTGTCCGTCCGAAAAGGTTGGCAAGAATTTACCGCAATAAACAGGCAAACTGACCGATATGATCTAGCTGCGGTCTGATTATACACTACATGATTGTGTGTTCAAAAACAAATCTGTGAACATTCCAGGAAGGAAACACGTATGGAACTTCAAGAATTGCCTGTTTGTGAGCCAACAACCGGACTACAGAGCATGCTCACACAGGAAGCATAGTGGTTTTTCTTAACCTGGACAATTTGGTAGATAGATGGATACGTTTATTCAATGTTGTAAATAGTGTATAATACAGAGCAACATGGTCAAAATTACTGTAATTTTAAAAGAGATTAAAAGGTGAAACTTTAAACAAAATGTAACATCTAGGTCGGGGGATAAGCACAGCTTTTGTTCCATAGCCAATGAAAAAAGGACAAAAACAGACAGACATTACAAATACAGGACAAAACAAACAGGTGTAAGACAGAAAATAAAGCCGTTACTATTTCCACATACAAAAATTACATCAGTATCTTAGTATTCATTTAGAAAATGAGTTTTACGTTTTTGGGGTAAAAGTTGAGAGAGTACGCAATGATTTAAAAGAGTCATCCAGACTATTCCAAAAGAAAGTGCCACGCTGGACAGCACCATTTTTAGACAACATGGTTCTACGATAGTTAACATAAAGATTTTTCCGCGTCAAGATATTATTGAATATCAAATGCTTTAGATAAATCCAGAAAAATACCAACTGAAAAAACGATTTACATCTAGATCATTATAGAATTTATTAACAACAAAAGATGTAGCTAAATCGGTCGAGCGGTTACGTCTAAAGCCAACCTGCTCTCCTAAAAGTGAATTAAAATAAAACAGTTAATTTTGCTGTCATTTATTTCTGATATATGTATTGAACATCAATAAAATGTGTTTTGTTTTTCCCCGACATATCTCACTTGCGTAATTAGCGAATAAGTCATGCCCCCCCCCTTTTGTGGATTGTTACCGCCCCTACCATCGACGTCACGTCGGGAATTCAAACATATCGTCGGCAAAAAGCGCCCACACAGTGCACACGTCTCTATATGCACACAGCCAGGCTGTGGTTACCGACATGACGTCACGTTTATGCAAATGAAGGCTCCCTTTTAGGGGCGGAGTGGGTTCCCCTTAATACTTGCGCATTTAATAAAAACAATTAAAAAATATTTAAGGTTTAAAAAGTCATGTTTAATCGTTTAAATATAATTTTAAAAAACATTGCATCCACCCTTTAATTCAAAATAGTGAAAAAGCACTCTTTCAACAGCCATATGAAGGACAACTCTTTTTCGAGTGGTCTTCCACTATTTTAGATTGAAGTTTGCATCTTTTTGAGTAATTTTTCACTCTGTGCTGGAGTGAAACCCCTCTTAATGAGTGAAATAACCACCACCCTTTTTGAAGAGCCATATGAGGGACAGCTCGAAATGTAAAGAGTGGTGTTTTTCACTCTTTTACATTTAGAGAGTGTGATTCTGTCAAAGGGTTTTGTAAATAAACAAAATCATTCGGGTATAAACTTACTTTTCAAATAATTTCAAATCTTTTGATAAAACAGAGATGGGTCTATTAATTTCCAACCTCATGCTTGCACCCTTTTTTAAATATTGGTATAACTTGAGCCCTATTTTAACCTATCTTTATATTGAAATCTGGACCATCTCATATGGGTCCAATTTCATAGAGCAAAGTAGCTAAGCATAACAAAATTACGCTTACCGCAGAACGAAGTTAACAGCCAAACTACCATGTTGCAAGTAGGCCTCGAATTTATGACCGGTATCCTGCTAACTTTTGCTTTTAGCAGAAAATTGTTAAGCATTATTTTGTGCTTATAAGCAGCTCTATGAAATTAGGGTAACTAGGTTTTGTAGCATTTGGGGGAAGGTTTGTTTGTCTTTGAAGTGTTTTACCAAGAGTATGGTACCTGTTTTCTTTTATGAAAATTTCAAAAAAGATACATACACTTTCTACCCTAAAAAACAGCGCCAAAAGGAGAAAACCAAAACGAAAAGTCCTATATTTGTGCGTGGATACATTAAATGGGCCAATCCATTATTTTAGATTGATATAACATTGTTTTTTTTTTGTTATTTATTCAGGATGGATGTGGTTTTATGGTTTCTGATTCTGGCAGCAGCTATGAAGGAATGTGTCAATGCAAATGGGAATCCTGGTAAGTGAAGCAGTCCCTCTATAATGAAAGCACAATTATTAGGTGTTTAGGCGCACAGTGTTGCACAATCTTTTTTTTTAGCTGTTCCGACCTACCGTCGGAACAGGTATTGTTTTCGTCGAGATTTTTATTATTTTTATTATTAGCTGTTCCGACGTAGTGGTCGGAACAGCTATTGAAATCGTCAAGATTTTTATTTGTTATTAGCTGTTCCGACGTAGTGGTCGGAACAGCTATTGAAATCGTCAAGATTTTTATTAGCTGTTCCGACGTAGTGGTCGGAACAGCTACTGAAATCGTCAAGATTTTTATTTGTTATTATTATTATTAGCTGTTCCGAACTTTAGCCAAGAAAGTGCCAGCCTTTTCTTTCTAAACCTCATCACTGAAGACAAACCTATGTGAAACATACAAACTTGTTTCTTTACTTATTTGGCTTCGATCAAAGGCATCATGTACGAGGAAAAGTGGACCGTGCATGGACGAATACACCTGCCTGAGATTTGGAAGTTTACACGGCATACACATTTTATAAATGACCATCGAAATGGTAGGCCTACTATCAATGCATGTAAAGACTGTAAGTGTCTTGTGGTGAATCATAAAGATGTAGTGTTAAGTGTATACTTGTAATTTTAACGCCTGGGATTTGGAATGATTTACGGGTGAAGTAACCTTGTTCGCACCGGGGACCATGCACTTGCCTAAACTAATTCCAGTATTTCGCTTTACTTTCGGAAATTAGACCATGACAAACAAAAACTCTTTGACAGGAATACAAAATCAGAGATTTTATTATGCTGGTCGACGTTTCTCTGGTGCTCTGGTGGTTGAGTGGCTCAATGTTATAGAGCTGCTTATAATAAATAGGCAAAATATTTTGCTTTATAAAACTGCAGAAATTGAGCAGAATACCTGGATTCACAACTGGCAGTTTGTACATGAGGAATGGTATTTGCTGTGTTTAGCTGCTTTTTGTGTTTAGTTTGGTCTGGTCCTGGGCCAATGGCTTTAAAAGGAAAGAGTCGCAGCGCTTATGTAATCAGGGAATTGTGCTTACGCTAAGCGTATTTAACATCTGGGCACACAGGGAATGTGTTCTTGATGAGCGTGACAATTCGCAACAAAAAAATCTGCTGCGATTACTATTGTGCTAAACTTCTGCGTAACATTCACTGCAAAAACAGTGACTTCAAAATTTGGTTTGCTTTCGCAGGATAACCGTGCTTTTCTTGTGCAAAAGTAGGCCAGGGCGACTAGTGTGGTTTAGTGTTTAAGTCGCGACTAAAATTTAGTATTAGAGTCGCGACTACTGTTTTTCCCCACTCCGTTAAAATGGTGCCTACACGTTGACTACAAAAAAAGTCCCGATTACCTGTTTGGTGAAACAGTTGTCCTGCTTACTACTAATCGCAACATGTGTCGCTTGTGGCACATTGCGGCACAAATCTTGAGAATCCGTAATTTATCTCAACAAGTGTCGTAGTTGGGTTTGAGGTGCGACTAGTCGAGAAGTAAATTTTACTAGTCACCTAGGCCTATCATGATGGGAACTTGCATAATGAAAAATCCTGTGGGAATGGGCCCAATGTCATGCTCTGCTCTGGAAGCAAAGAATCAGTGCTTAGCAGAAGCAGTGAATTCTGCCCTTACGTCAAGCAAAATAGACTGCTTAGCAGGGAATTCTTTCGTTTGTGCTTCCAATCTCGCACATTATATTCTGCGCTTGCACAGTAAGCGGATAATGGTGAACGTAACCGCAGAGTTTGGTGGCCGTTAAAAGTTCAGTGAAATCCACTCGTTCTAGATCAAACATCAAACCACCTACAAAATACAAGGATTTTATCCTTAATTGGTTTGTCACATGTCAATGGACTCTAAAAGTACTGCATTGAACTCAAGAAACCAACAAATCAAACAATCCTGAGTCAAATATTAGGTTTTCTTTACATTTATTCATCTTGTTAATCAAACTTTTGAGATAACATTTCAACTGAACAATTAACTAGGAAAAGGAGATACTGATATAGAAAGACCACTCATCTTACATACCGCCCTCTATTGACCAGTAATTTGTTTTTTGTTTCAGCCTATTCTTCTAAACCATAACGAGTTAAATCATTTATCAAGCTTTGAACCTAAGCTTAGTTCCTAAAGAAATTTTGTTTTTAAATTCTTAATTCATCAACCACGTGACCCTCATTTGCATATTTAATTGGGAAATCTTTGAAACACCAGATCTCAAGAAGTAAAGGGCCGATTTTTAACTTGTTTGTAGTTTAAGACTACTTAGGGATAGGAGAAAAATTTGGAAAAAACGTGACCTTAATTTGACCCCTACTTCCGGGTTAACCGGAAGTGGGACCATATCTCCAGAGCTACTCAACCGATTTTCAATTTTGTTTCAGTTACAAACTCCTAAGACATTAATATTGACTGTAAAAACCCGTGACCCCATGTTGACCTCTACTTCCGGGTGAACCGGAAGTGGGACCATATTTCAAGAACTACACAACCGATGTCAATCTTTTTTTCAGTTATAGACTCCTTGGGCATAATAGTGACTTTGAAAAACCGTGACGGGAAGTGGGACCATATCTCAAGAACTACTAAACATTTTTAAAAACATTTTTCAGAGTATAAATCCTTGGTCATCGATGAAGCACATAATCAAAGCAAAACAACAAACACCTAATGTCTGGCCGTGACCCCATGTTGACCTTTACTTCCGGGTCAACCGGAAGTGTGACCATATCTTAAGAACTACACAACCGATTTTCAATCTTTTTCAGTTTTAGACTCTTTAGGCATTCAAAATCGAGCTTGATTTACCGTGACCCAGTACAGGTGTATTGACCTTTACTTCCCGGAAGTTGGATCATATCTCAAGAACTACACAACCGATTTTTTAACATTGGTTAAATTTATTCCAAATAATGACCATGATGCCATGTTGACCTTTAATTCTGGTTTTGAAGCTCATTTCGATTCAGTATCAGATAAAAGACAAGGTAATCACATGTCATAAAGCTGTTATGTGTGGGTTTTATTAAAGCATAGAATACTTTTATTAACAAAACATTCTGGAACAGCTTTGTGATTGTTCACAATCTCTAGTTATTGTTATTATTTGTATCCGTCAAAACCCCATTGGTTTAACCAGGGCATTTTGTTAAAGCTAGTATAAAAGAGTCAGAACCTATATCATATTAAAGCTTAGGTCTTGAAGTTGCAGTTAACCGTAGTTTGCATAAATTAAATAATTAATTAACTAAGTTATAACGACATGAATATTTCATTAGCCAATCTTTAGACTGCCATATCTCACAAACTATACGTCCGATCGCAATTTTTTTTTCAATTTTGTACTTTGTGGGTTCTGTATAACTATTCCATAGCCTTAAAATCCGGACGACGTCACCATGACGTCATGTATTGCACGTTTTGTGTCTGTGCACAAACACAATGGCTCTTCAAATGTCAACATTTAAATGGTCAAAAACTTAATAACTTCAAAATTATTTATCTGTTTGTTTCCTGAATTTGATACTTTGTGTCAAAAAATACACTGATTCTAAAAATAATGGTTTCCGTTCATTAAAACCAATCAAGGGACGTCTATCATTAACGAATAAATTAAAATCTTGCCGTCATGGGTACAACGTAGTACTTCTGGATGTAGTCACTAAACTGCGTGCAGTCGCTTTCATGTGGCTGTACACTGTCTCTATGGGTGGTTGCAATACAGTGTGGACCTGTTTGCATTGAGGACTTACTTGAGGGGAGTCTACCACGCTGTCCTGATGTTAGCATGATTGTATTTTTTTTTCCTAACCGTGTTCTGGACATACTCCATTGGATTTGTACACAACAAATAGGCATACATTGGAATCCTACGATGGTTCAGGGTTTTCGTTAAAACGAATGTACGTTCTAATAGGTTTTTTGTAAAAGGCATTGGATTGGGGTAGGTTACACACCATCGTGTACCTTATGAAATTTGTTAGTACGAAAAACACAGTTTTAAAACTGTGACAGCATCACGTGATAATTAATGATAATTAGAAGCTTTAATGAGTTTTTCTTTGCAGCACTATATCTCAAGAAGTAAACGGCCGAATTCAAAGTTTTTTTCAGTAATAGACTCCTTAGTCATGATAGATTTGCATTGGGTAACCGTGACTCCGATTTGACCTCTTATTCCGGGTCAACCGGAAGTGGGACTATATCTCAAGAGTTACACAACCGATTTAATTGTTTTCTTCAGATATAGACTCCTTAGGCATTAAATTTTGTTGGGGAAAATTCGTGACTAATTTAAACAAGCTCTAATGGGTATTTTTGTTGTTCAGATTCGGCATTAAGAAAAAAAATTATAGCAAAAATTTGATTCATAAAAAAAATTACCTTCTTTAGTTGTCGTGTTTTCTCGCTCCGGTGCGCGCGAGACTTGCACAGTCTACATGCTGGTTGTTTAAAATTTATGGATAGACTGGATCTTTATGCTGTGTCGTAGTAAAACGTTGCTATAAACAAAGCACCAGTCTACTTAACACATTGTGCGACAATGTCACGAAGATTTGACAGTTGCAATGGCTGGAAACGCGTACACGCTGGCCTTTTGCCGCTTTTGGTTTTTTAATCATTTTTCGCTAATTTTGATGATATTTTTTACAGCAACCATCTATAACAACATTATTGATGATTCTACAGCCATAAATTGCGTAAACGGTGAGCCGGTGTGTCCCTTTAACATTAAAAGAGTTAGAGTGAAGGGTTTAACTTTGATGGAGAAATTATTTTGAATATTTTTTTTACGATTTGAGATTTGGATTTTGTTGTTGAAGACCAAACGATACCGAAAAGTGTATGAAAAGAAATTTCAAGCCAAATTGTAGAACAGTTGAATTTGGCAAATATACTTTGCTTTATCGGTAACACTCATGATTTTCTTTAAATTAGTGTAAATAAACTTAATTGTTGTTGGGCTGTAATACTGTGTCACGTTTGCGTATCATTTGTCTTCTTCGTTTTGGGAATCTTAGTCACCACATAGTTTTGACAGCCGCATTGAAAGGTGGTGAAAATGATAATATTTATAATGATTTATTGACTTTCTATTGGGTTCTCTCCAGGGGCCGATTTCAAAAAGCAATAAAATCCATCACAAGACAAATTTTCAGTATCACCATAGTGATTTGTATTGTGACGTCATACTTTTCTAAGCAACTGCGATTGGTTTGGAATTGTGATCAATCTTAGATCTTTGTGAAATCGGCCCCAGGACCAGCCTGTTCAAGGGCGCATTACATTAAAAATTGCACAGTAATTTATACATTTGTACATCATCGGAGAAGTCTCCAAAATTGACAGAGTTCATAAACCAATTTGACAATGACTTCAGGTTTAAAAAACTTGTATCTCAACAATTACCCATACTCTAGTAAAAATTGTCCAGAGACGGTCTTTGAACTTTACTATATTATTCACAAGTACAACATGTGGAAGACAATACTGTAATGATGTCACAATGACGTCACCAGGTGACGAATAGACGTCATATAAGATGGAAACTTTTGGCTTCTTATGGATCTTTTCCTAGTTTGAGGTTAGCTATTACCCAGCAAGCCCTTTCTCCAGGCAAGAGATCTTATTATTCTTCAATCAGTAATTCTAGTAGCTAATGTTGGGAAAGATGAGACTTTCATTCATGGTGTTGTAAAGGCCTGCTTCCCGGATTTCAAGACTTCCACACCCTTTTTCATTTCTGTCGCTTTTGTCATTCCAGCCATTGAGAATTCATCTCACATGTGATGGATGCATTATATACTGAATTCTTTGTTATTCTGCTCCAGATTCCTTTTCACTCATTTTTGTTTGGTAGGCAACCGATTAAAGCCATTGGACCCTTTCGGTACAATAAAAAAAAAGTTCACAGATTTACAAATCATTTACAGGGTTTACAGAAGGTAATGGTGAAAGACTTCTCTTGAAATATTAGTCCATGAAATGCTTTACTTTTTGAGAAAACGGTAAAACAATATAAATTCTCGTTAACGAGAATTACGGATTTGTTATAAACACATGTCATGACACGGCGAAACGCGCCAAAAAACAGGAGTGGGTTTTCCCGTTATTGATACACGAAGTGTGGGACTTGGACAATACTGTTTACCGAAAATGTATAATGGCTTTAAATCCAGTCAATGTGTGGCTCTCATAACTAGCTGGTTTTTGTTAGAGAACTTTACTTGTGAGAGTTGTGAGAACTTGTACTTTCTTCACTTAATTGTGTATATGAGTTCTTTTGATGTTAATGTGTGGAAAATCTGAATGCTCCCAATGTTTTCTTGGAAACCTTAACATTGATTGACTTTTAAACATCCCACCCATGGCTTTTTGTTTGTCTTGTCCACAGATCTTCTGCCTTTTGGATCTGACAATGGAGACAGTAATCTTCAAGACGATTGCTCAGTTGATGCCTTGAAGAATTTGGTTTCTCCTACCTTTATACCACCCTATAGATTCCCTGCTTGTGGTCGCCTCCAACGAAACATCTATGTAAGATTTTTGTATTTATTCAAGTTTATTAACTACATGCTTGTCTGTTGCAGGCCAAGGCCCAATGTCAGTTCAATTCAATTCAATTTAATTCAATTTTTATTTGTCCCACCATGTCGGAAACTCTGTTTGAATACATGCAATACAGAAGAAAAATAAATAACACACAATCATGAATAAACTACTGGAAATATTAATTAATCAGAAAAGTACATTACTAATAAACCACAATTTAATTATACTGAAAACTACATCTAAGCAGAAAGTAAACAAAGAAGTTAAACACAGTTGAGGAGACGGACGGAGTATGGGATGAAGGAGTGGAGGTACCTGTTTGTTTTGCACCTAAGTGACTGCCATCTCCTACCACTTCTAAGTTTGATGAAGAATTTTTTTAATGGATGGTTGGTGTTACATACAACTGCCTCTGCTTTAGATAGAACCTTATCTTTGCAAGTTTCATCAAGATCGATGTCTATCCCTAGGATTTTTGATGCTTGTTTCACAACCCGTTTCATTTTACCAGTATCTTGTTTTCTTGCTCCATTGTACTAAACCACACAATCATGAGTAATAGCACTTTCAATAACAGATGAGTAAAACACGATCATAATTTCCTTGTCTACATGAAAATAATTCAATTTACGCAAAAAAATACATTAACCGACAGCCCTTTGTGATGAGCGCTGAGCAATAGTTACTCCAATTCAATTGATTGTCGATTATTGTACCCAGGTATTTGTAATTTTGCACAATGTCAATATCCTGTCCAATGAGAGTAATACTATTTGCTGAAGGTTCACCTCTCCTAATATGCCTGAAATCAACTCAATCTCTTTTTTTTTTTTTTTTAGGATTCTGTATGAGATAGTTATCATTACACCACTGGTAAAGTTCTGTATCGCTTCCCTATATTCCCATTCCTGCTGGTTGTTTATGAGTCCAAGAATCACTGTGTCGGCATATCTGAAAATTTTCACTGAACTGAGGTTGGATGTTCATTCATTTATGTAAATGATAAACAGTATGGGTGAAATGACACAGCCCTGAGGTGAACCAGTGTTACAAACTATAGGGTCGGAAAGAATGTTGTTGATTTTAACCTTTTGAACTCTTGATGAGAGAAAGTCCCTTATCCAGAGAATTAAAGATGGTTATACGCCTAAGGGTTTGAGTTTCTCCAGTAACAAAGTTTGTTGTATCGTGTTGGAAGCCGATGAGAAGTCAATAAACAGAGCCCTTGCATAGCACTGTTGTTTGTCCAAATGTTGGTAAATTTCGTGCGTGAAACTCAAAACAGCATGCTGGACTGATTTGTTTGGCTGGTATGCAAACTGGTAGATGTCGAGTTTCTCCTGAATAGGCTGGATGAGGTTATGTAGAATAATCTTCTCCAAACATTTCATCACCACAGATGTAATTGCTACAGGGCGGTAGTCGTTGTTCTCCGACGCATGTGGTTTTTTAGCGACTGGTGTTATGATGGCTGTTTTCCAGCATAGTGGCAAATGCCTGTTGATCAACTGACATCTGAAAGAACTCTCTATAATGAAGTTGCGAGTTGTCGTGCACAGTATTTGAGAGTTCTTCCCCGTATTTCATCAGGTCCAGTAGCTTTATTTGGGTTGATTAATTTGAACTGTTTGACGACTTCCCTCTCCTCCATCGAAATTGGCGTGTCGTCCATTTGGCGTTAATCATCACTAATCAGATCAAGTGAAGTCGACATGTCGATATTGTCAAATCTGCAATAGAACTCGTTTAAGTCGTCAGCTTCCTGTTTTAAATCAACAATGTTTTGAAACCCCTTACTCTTTGGCGTTTTATAGTCTGTTATCATTTCCAAGCACCTCCATGCTCCTTTGGGGTTATTGTTTTGGAAGCAGTGTTCAAGTTTTTAACAAAAATTTTTTTTAAATCACTAACGTAAACACCCGGACATTGTGTCAAAATTAGTTAGGAATAATTCCGCCATGGTTTTAGGACATAAAGCACACATTAATGTCCTCTAATACTCACAAATTTAATTCGGCTATCCAAAGAAGATCAAATAAACTAGAGATTGAGAGTTTGTGAACAAACTCAAGGTGTTCGGTTTCCGGGAGTAAAAGCCTGGATTAAAAAACAAATGTTACACCTTGCTTTGTTCTCAAGATTTGTAATAAATTATTCAAATTACAAAAACTGTCAAAACCACGTGATTACGTCATCTAGTAAAATTGTATGTTTGGTGACGTCATCGGTAATATTTGTTTTAAACCAGACCTTTGCCAGACTTGTATGGTGTGATGGTAAAGCATCAAAGGGTGTTTATTTCGACCTAAAAGACAATAAACCACGCCCTTTCATTTTACAGTCAAATCATTTCACAGTCACTTCCCGTTTAAACAGGTCAAAAGGTCAACGAAAGTCCACCAACATATCCATTTCTGTCAAGTACGTAAAGCCCTTTCATATGATGTACAGATTGTCAAAATAGCTTATGTAGTTTAGGAAATATGAACTTAGGAAATATTGACTGACGACTGAAGAAAAGACTGTAAGGGGCATGTATGTTTTAACCGCCTTATTGATAATATTTTTAAAAAGTAAAAATTACTCAAGAAAGGATGACGTCATCATGACCTAACTAACACATTATTCCACTCCTATTGCATATCTAACTATGTGCTAAGTTTCAAGTTCATACGAGTTTGGGAAGTGTGCTTTTGTTCGAGGACAAGGGACGAAGAGAAGAAGAAGATGAAAATCTGGATTGTTTTATTTATTTGTTTGTACTAAAGTTTTGTTTAATCCGGCAGTTTGTTTTAGCAAGACCACTCCTAATTGCTTGGGCCTTATGCTTTAACCATTCTGTTTTCTTTGAATGTTTTGTATTGTAACATCCATGTCTGTGCATTAAGGTAGAAATAGATTAGTTTACGTAACGTCCTTTCCTACTAGAGAAAGTTTAAAAGGGCTTAAGTTATTCCAGAGATTTTCTTTCTTCAAAATATTTAACTCAAAATAACTTGGATAGTTGTTTTAACAAATAATCAAAACAATTGATGATTATGCTAAGTTCAAGAAGTAATAGATTTCGTAATACTGACGTGAATTCCGTGGGCCCAAAACGCCCTTCACCCGGGGGGAGTGGTCGATCGATGCAACGTCTCTATTCGTCTCGGTGTTTAACTAAAACATGACCAATGCTCGTCATTTTGTACTGTTGTTTTCTCACATAATTAAAAGTTCCATGAATCACTGAAGTAGGGGGCCATCTCAGCGAAACTTCGTCTTCAATCACACATTGACCACTAAGCCATCAGGAGGGGAACATTTGAACAATTTGACGCCGAAGATTGAGAGGAAATCGTTTTCGCAGCGTTCTGCATAAATAGAGCTATACAGCTCTAAATAAAGCTATATAGCTCTACGCATATCACGCAATGGCACGGAGTACAATAAACTTGGCAGCAAGCCACCAAATAAAGTAAGCCTAATACACTACACGTGTACGCCACACGTGTTACGCACAACCAATGGGGAAATTTCGTAGTTCTTTATACATGAAATTATAAATTTTCAAACTCGATTTTGAACCAGAAGACGAGATCAAAATGGGATCATGTCTGCGAGGCATTTACGGAGTTTAACGAACTTTCCGATGATGTGTCGATTGTAACAATCCATCCTGTAGATTAAAAGTTTTGATTTTTTGAAATAATAAACTTTGAAAATTCATAACTCAAGAATTGATGACGTCATCGTGACGTAACTCACACGGTTTCTTCTCCTAATAAATCGCTAACTATGTGTGAAGTTTCAAGTTTTATACGAGTTTGGAAAAGGCGCTTTTGTTAGCGGACAAGGGACGGTCAGAAGAAGAAGAAGAAGTATCAACTAGAATTTAGTGTTTGTAGAAACAAACACAAGGTGTTCGGATATCGTCAAGGTCAGCGTTTGAGTCAATGAAATAAGTGTTGTTAAAAATGCAAAGATGTTACGCACAGTGAATACGGGTGGGTTTTACGCACAGTGAATACGGCTGGGTTTTCGGAGTGAATAACTCGACTGCCTTGAGCAAGGCTACATGGTTCGTTGAATATAAAGGGGTTGGTTGTGGCGACAACAACATTTTTATCCTTTTGACAACCATCATATATAATGTAACTTCACGGCTGATGGTTGCACTTTGGTATTGTCACTTTTCAACTCGGCTCTACGTGCTGTCTGGTACCTTCCATACATACATTTTGTTGTGAAGATTTTAATTGTGTAAAGGCTTATAGTTTGATGAATAATATGACGAAAACAAACTTTTATCCTTTTGAACTGAATTCATGATTTATTGTCTCATTCTTCTCACGTAGCTATTTAGTAGGGTCAAAACGTGAGGCCAGTAACACTTTTTTGCAAGTACATGTACACCATGTAATGTTAGTTGGACGCAGTTTGCTAACAGCCATTTTCCTTTTTTAAATAAAATCAGTAAATTAATCATTTTGCTTGTTACATAAAATAAAATTGAAGAGGATGCCTGAACTGACTAATACAATCGGAGTTGGACGAGGTGTAGACTTGATTCAAGTCTTAGATTGTGTAATAGATGTTAAATTTGCATCGGGGATAAAGAATATTAATTTTGGTTTTTACCCATACACCGATGTGTGTTACCACTGTATACTCAGTACTTTCCCGAGTCCTGTGAAAAAATATCACAGGCATGTTACTCGGATGGGATTCGAACCCACGACCCTTGCAATTCTAGAGCAGTGTCTTACCAACTAGACTACCGAGGTTGCCCGGCAGCTAGAGGCAGTTCGAATCCTATGTTTTGGCAGTGGGTACCGCAACGATATAATAGATGTTAAATTTGCATCGGGGATAAAGAATATTAATTTTGGTTTTTACCCATACACCGATGTGTGTTAGCACTGTATACTCAGTACTTTTAGATTGTGGTTATTCTTCTGCATCCCAGGCACAAAAAAACGCCCCACATTATTAGCGATCACGCGGGCCCTAACTCGCAATCTCAAATTGCAACGTGTGCAGGCTGTGTATAAGTAAACTGTTAGTCGACTTGGTGAGGCAAATTATTTCAGTAAGTGGACTTAACATTTTATCTAAGTCGACTTGGTGAGATAAATTATGTTATTAAGTCAACTGATAGTTTTGAGTAAGTCGACTTAGCAAAATAATATGTCGGTTAGTAACTGGTTCCACGAAATAAGTCGTCTTGATGAGATAACGTATGTCGGTAACTCAATATGTTGGATGGCACTCCTGGAGCTCCGTATGTGACCTTTTGCCAGTCAAAACTTATCAATGGAAAATCACGCCATGTGCACGCACATGGCACTGGCGTATAATGTGTAAACAAGTCTGAACAAGCTATAGTCGCGAGGGGTATGCTGCGTTGGGCATAAACACTTAAGCCAAGAAAATATACAAATGCTTACTTTTGAACCGTAAGACAAGTTCAAAATGGGATTATGTCTGCGATGCGTTTACGGAGTTTTGAATGATGATTCCGATGATGTATTAATTGTAAGAATTCCCTGTGTATATCAGAAGTTATGATTTTATATTAATAAAAAAAACTTTGAATGACCATCATTCAAGAACGGTTGACGTCATCATGACGTAACTTAAACGGTTTCCTCTCCTAATAAATACCTATCTATGTGTGAAGTTTCAAGTTCATACGGGTTTGGAAAAGGTGCTTTTGTTAGCGGACAAGGTATTTTTGGGTTGGCCGAACAAACTTAAAAATACACTAGAGATAAAATTTTTGTTAATTACAAAAATACGGTGTTCGGTTGGGCGTTACGTGATGACGTAGTTCAAAAACATTGAACCATAAAGATGTCGTTAATTTTTATAGTTAAACTTGTGTCACAGTTTTTAACGACTCCTTTTTTTCTTCACAAATGCAATATTTTTGTGTAAGATTGGCTTTAGGTTTTAATTTGCAATTTATGGAAACCCTTTTGAAATTTAGCTACCTCCGCACGGGATGATGTACACAGATTTGATAATCAACAGCGCCCTATTTTGTTGGACAAACGAGAGCTCTGTTGGGATTCCCCCCAAAACGTTTTCGCCATATGATTTGTACACATTTTAACATTGTTTTATTGTAATTTAATACCTGATGACGTAATTAGGCCTGTGGTGTCTTAAAAACACAAAGGTTCAACTATCTGTTGAGTTTCAAGGTTCAAATCGATCTCAATCTTGAGTTATGCCGTAGATCAGCTCAAAAGTTGTTTTTTTTATGAAAAAACACGAAGTCGAACTTATTCGTTGAGATACAGCGAAAAGCAAATGTCTTTTTTCAACATTAAAACCTTGTCATGACCTAATCAATGACGTCATCATTCCAAAAAATGGCGGTTTCATCTACTCACTATTGTCTATGTACATAGCAAGTTTTAAGTTTGTACAAGCTTTACTTTTGTTTAAAAGCTCAAAAGTTGGGTTTTTTTTTATGTAAAATACACGAAGGCGAACTTTGACCCAGGGTAACGACCGGAAGTTAAGGTCATACGATTTTTGGCGTTAACTTTTCAAATGTTGTCCAAGTCTTTATCTATCCGATACCCAAGTATGAACATCATAGCTATTATATTCGTTGAGATACAGCGAAAAGCAAATGTCGTTTTTCAACTTTAAAAACCTTGCCATGACGTCATCAATGACGTCATCATTCCCAAAAAGTGGCGGTTTCATCTACTCACTATTGTCTATGTACATAGTAAGTTTAAGTTTGTACAAGCTTTACTTTTGTTTAAAATTGCTGGAGAAGGTTCGCAGGGAAAGAAGAACACGAGGAAAAAAAAAAAAAAAAAACGGAACAATAACAATAGTTGTTCGGCTGTTGGCCGAACACCTAAAAAAAAAAAAAAAAAAAAAAAAAACGAACAAAAACAAGAGGTCTTCGGACACCTTAATGAAAATCTAGATTGTTTTATTTATTTGTTTGTACTAAAGTTTTGTTTAATCCGGCAGTTTATTTTAGCAAGACCACTCCTAATTGCTTGGGCCTTATACTTTAACCATTCTGTTTTCTTTGAATGTTTTGTATTGTAACATCCATGTCTGTGCATGGAGGTAGAAATAGATTAGTTTACGTAACGTCCTTTCCTACTAGAGAAAGTTTAAAAGGGCTTATGTTATTCCAGAGATTTTTTTTCTTCAAACTATTTAACTCAGAATAACTTGGATAGTTGTTTTAACAAATAATCAAAACAATTGATGATTATGCTAAGTTCAAGAAGTAATAGATATTGTAATACTGACGTGAATTCCGTGGGCCCAAAACGCCCTTCACCCGGGGGGAGTGGTCGATCGATGTAACGTCTCGATTCTTCTCGGTGTTTAACCAAAACATGACCAATGTTCGTCATTTTGTACTGTTGTTTTCTCAAATAATTAAAAGTCCCATGAATCACTGAAGTAGGTGGCCATCTCAGCGAAACTTCGTCTTCAATTCCACATTGACCACTAAGCCATCAGAAGGGTAACATTTGAACAATTTGACGCCGAAGATTGAGAGGAAATCGTTTTCGCAGCGTTCTGCATAAATAGAGCTTTACAGGTCTAAATAATAGAGCTATATAGCTCTATGCATATCACGCTATGGCACAGAGTACAATTAACTTGGCAGCATGCCACCAAATAAATTATGCCTAATACACTACACGTGTACGCCACACGTGTTACGCACAACCAATGGGGAAATTTCGTAGTTCTTTATACATGAGATTATGAATTTTCAAACTCGATTTTGAACCAGTAGACGAGATCAAAATGGGATCATGTCTGCGAGGCATTTACGAAGTTTTTAACGAACTTTCCGATGATGTGTCGATTGTAACAACCCACCATGTAGATCAAAAGTTATGATTTTTTGAAATAATAAACTTTGAAAATTCATAACTCAACAATTGATGACGTCACCATAACGTAACTCAAACAGTTTGCTCTCCTAATAAATATCTAACTATGTGCGAAGTTTCAAGTTCATACGAGCTTGGGAAAAGTGTTTTTGTTAGGGGACAAAGAAGATTCAGAAGAAGAAGAAGAAGAAGTATCAATAAAAAAAAACCGAACAAAAATAAGAGGTGTTCCGGGCTGTTGGCCCGAACACCTAAAAAAAAAAAACGAACAAAAACAAGAGGTCTTCGGACTCGAGTCCGAACACCTAAAAAAAACATCAACAACTGGTTTAGCGGGTTTCCCATTCAAGTACTGACCGGGCCCGAGGTTGCTTAATTTCACTGATCGGACGAGAACCGGTGTGATCAACGCAGTACGGTAGTAGTCAAAACAACAATGTATTTTTGACGAAAATACACAAAAAAATCTTATTTGAACCAGAAGACAAGGTAAAAATGGGGTCATGTCTGCGAGGCCTTTACGGAGTTTTTAACGACCTTTCCGATTATGTATCGATTGTAAGAATCCGTCACGTGGATCAAAAATAATGATTTTTTGAAATAATAAACTTTGAATTTTTATAACTCAAGAATGGATGCCGTCATCATAACCTAACTAACACATTATTCCACTCCTAATGCATATCTAACTATGTGCGAAGTTTCAAAATCATACGTGTTTGGAAAGTGTGCTTTTGTTCGAGGACAAGGGACGAAGAGAAGAAGAAGATGAAAATCTGGATTGTTTTATTTATTTGTTTGTACTAAAGTCCCATGAATCACTGAAGTAGGTGGCCATCTCAGCGAAACTTCGTCTTCAATTCCACATTGACCACTAAGCCATCAGAAGGGTAACATTTGAACAATTTGACGCCGAAGATTGAGAGGAAATCATTTTCGCAGCGTTCTGCATAAATAGAGCTATACAGCTCTAAATAATAGAGCTATATAGCTCTATGCATATCACGCTATGGCACAGAGTACAATAAACTTGGCAGCATGCCACCAAATAAATTATGCCTAATACACTACACGTGTACGACACACGTGTTACGCACAACCAATGGGGAAATTTCGTAGTTCTTTATACATGAAATTATGTATTTTCAAACTCGATTTTGAACCAGAAGACGAGATCAAAATGGGATCATGTCTGCGAGGCATTTACGGAGTTTTTAACGAACTTTCCGATGATGTGTCGATTGTAACAACCCATCATGTAGATCAAAAGTTATGATTTTTTGAAATAATAAACTTTGAAAATTAATAACTCAAGAATTGATGACGTCATCGTGACGTAACTCAAACGGTTTCTTCTCCTGATAAATATCTAACTATGTGTGAAGTTAGAAGTTCATACAGGTTTGGGAAGTGTGCTTTTGTTAGAGGGCAAGGGACGGAGATGTATTTTTGAAGAAAAATATGCAATTGCAAAATTTGACCCTCCGGTACGAACGGAAGAAGGGGTCATACGATTTTGACGTTAACTTTTCAAATGTAGTCCCAGTCTTGATCTATCAGATGCGTAATTATGAATATCATAACTGTCAAATTCGAAGACATATAGCGAAAAGCAAATGGTCACTTTTTGAACCTAAAAACCTTGTAATTCGACACCTGATGACGTCATCATGACGAAACTAAAACGGTTTCATCTACTAATAAATATCTAACTATGTGTGAAGTTTCAAGTTTATGTGAGCTTAGCAAGTATGTCTTTGTTAGCGGACAAAAACCACGGAGAAGAAGACGAAGTAAAAAAAAAAAAAAAAAAAAAAAAAACGAACAAAAACAAGAGGTCTTCGGACTCGAGTCCGAACACCTAAAAAAAAAAAAAAAAAAAAATAGATATAGTGTTTGTAAAAACAAACACTAGGTGTTCGGCTGTTGTTGGGTCAGTGTTTGAATAAATGAAACAAGTATTGTAAGTATCCCGTCAAATTACAAAGAAATCAAAACCAAAGCGTTTTCTCGATGTGTAAAGATTTTATGGAAAAAGCATCAAAAAGTGTACATTTCAACCTAAAAGCCTTTAAATAATGCCTTTTCAAAGCATTTTACAGGCTCTTCCAGTTTAAAAAGGTCAACAAGTTAAGAGAAGGTCACCAACATACCCATTTTTGTGGAATACGTGAGGCCCTTTTATATGATGTATAGATTGTCAAAATAGATTTTGTGTTTGAGGACACGTGAACTGATGAATAATGGCGACTGGAGAAGAGACTAACTAACCAGAAAGGAAATGTTTGTTGAAAACGCCTTGAAAACAGACTACATACGTAAAGCCCTTTCATATCATGTATAGATTGTCAAAATAGCTTTTGTGGTTGAGGAAATGTGAACTGATGAATAATGACGACTGGAGAAGAGACTAACTAACCGAAAGGGAAATGTTTGTTGAAAAGCCATGAAAACAGACTACGTACGTAAAGCCCTTCCATATCATGTACAGATTGTCAAAATAGCTTTTGTGGTTGAGGACATAGGAACTATGCATAATGACGACTGGAGAAAAGACTAACCGGAAAGGAAGTGTTTGTTGAAAACACCTTGAAAACAGACTACATACGTAAAGCCCTTTCATATGATGTATAGATTGTCAAAATAACTTTTGTGGTTGAGGATTTAGGAGCTTAATGCATAATGACCACTGGAGAAGAGACTAACTAACCGGAAAGGAAATGTGTGTTGAAAACGCCTTGAAAACAGACTACAAAGGAGGCTATTTATAGGAGAAGAAAAAAATAAATACAAAAATAAACAGTACAAATTTTGGTCGCCACGTGGTCTCCCATCCAAATACTGACTGGGCCCGATTTTGCCTCAGTGACCGGACGAGAACCGGTGTTATCAACGCAGTATGGTCGTAGATAAAACTAATTACTTTTGAAGAAAACTGACATTATGTTGAGAACGCCTCGAACGCAGACTAAAACGATCAAAACGTGGTGCAGAGCGTGACTATGCTCCTCAATGCACCGCATACTTACACGTGGTGACCGCAATGCACCGCATGCTTACACGTGGTGACAAAGTACATGTACATGTAATCGTAAAATCTTTACGCGCAATCAATGGGGGAATTTTGTAGTTCTTTATACATGAATTTTGATATTTTCAAGCTCTCTTTTGAGCCGGAAGACAAAATAAAAATGGGGTCATGTCTGTGAGGTGTTTACGGAGTTTTAATAACCCTTTCCGATGATGTATGGATTGTAAAAATCCCTCATGTAGATCTAAAGTTATGATTTTTTTAAATAATAAACTTTGAATGAGTGTATCTCGTCAACTGATGACGTCATCGTGACGTAACAACGTTTGCATCATCTACTGGTTATTGTCTACCTGTGTGCAAAGTTTCAACTTAATGCAAGCTTCGCAATTATGCTTTTTCTTGCGGACAATTGACAGCGAGAAGAATAAGAAAAAAACCCCCCCAAAAAAAAAAAACTAGATATAGTGTTTGTAGAAACAAACACTAGGTGTTCGGCTATTGTTGGGTCAGTGTTTGAATCAATGCAAAAAGTGTTGTTAATAGCTCGTCAAATTGCAAAGAAATCCGAAAAGGATTTTTTTGAAAACGCCTTGAAAACAGACTACGTACGTAAAGCCCTTTTATATGATGTATAGATTGTCAAAATAGCTTTTGTGGTTGAGGACATAGGAACTTATGCATAATGACGACTGGAGAAGAGACTAACTAACCGAAAGGGAAATGTTTGTTGAAAACACCTTGAAAACAGACTACGTACGTAAAGCCCTTTCATATGATGTATAGATTGTCAAAATAGAATGTGTGGTTGAGGACATAGGAACTTATGCATAATGACGACTGGAGAAGAGACTAACTAACCGAAAGGGAAATGTTTGTTGAAAACACCTTGAAAACAGACTACGTACGTAAAGCCCTTTCATATGATGTATAGATTGTCAAAATAGCTTGTGTGGTTGAGGATATTAGGAGCTTATGCATAATGACGACTGGAGAAGAGACTAACTAACCGGGAGGGAAATCTTTGTTGAAAACGCCTTGAAAACAGACTGAAGCGAAGCTATTTATAGGAGAAAAAAAAATTAAAAACAAAAATAAATAGTACAAATTTTGGTCGCCAAGTGGTCTCCCATCCAAATACTGACTGGTCCCGATTTTGTTTAACTTTAGTGACCGGTGTTATCAACGCAGTATGGTCGTAGATAAAACCAATATTACCGTTGAAGAAAACTGACATTATGTTGAGAACGCCTCGAACGCAGACTAAAACGATCAACACGTGGTGCAGAGCGCGAAATGCTCCTCAATGCACCGCATACTTACACGTGGTGACCGCAATGCACCGCATGCTTACACGTGGTGACAAAGTACATGTACATGTAATTGTAAAATCTTTACGCGCAATCAATGGGGAATTTTGTAGTTCTTTATACATGAATTTTGAAATTTTCAACCTCTCTTTTGAGCCGGAAGACAAAATCAAAATGGGGTCATATCTGGGAGGCGTTTACGGAGTTTTTAATGCCCTTTCCGATGATGTATTGATTGTAAAAATCCCTCATGTAGATCTAAAGTTATGATTTTTTGAAATAATAAACCTTGAATGCGTGTATCTCGTCAACTGATGACGTCATCGTGACGTAACAACTTTTGCATCATCTACTGGTTATTGTCTACCTGTGTAATTTCAACTTAATGCAAGCTTCGCAACTATGCTTTTTCTTGCGGACAATCGACGAGACGAAGAATAAGAAAAACCCAAAAAAAAAAAAAAAAACGAACAAAATCAAAGAGTTGTTCGGTCTGTTGCCCGAACACCTAAAAAAAAAAAAAAACGAACAAAATCAATGAGTTGTTCGGGCTGTTGCCCGAACACCTAAAAAAAAAAAAAAAAAAAAAAAAAACGAACAAAATCAATGAGTTGTTCGGGCTGTTGCCCGAACACCTAAAAAAAAACGAACAATAACAAAGAGTTGTTCGGGCTGTTACCCGAACACCTAAAAAAAAAAAAAACGAACAATAACAAAGAGTTGTTCGGGCTATTGCCCGAACACCTAAAAAAAAAAAAACCGAACAAAATCAAAGAGTTGTTCGGGCTGTTGCCCGAACACCTAAAAAAACCTAAAATTTAGTGTTTGTAGAAACAAACACAAGGTGTTCGGATATCGTCAAGGGCAGCGTTTGAGGCAATGAAATAAGTGTTGTTAAAAATGCAAAGATTTTTTTTTCTCGATGTGTCTTATGGTAATTTAGCATCAAAAGGGTTGTTGCTCAAACAACTAACAATTAAAGGAACACGTTCCCTTATGAGGCGCCAAGTGTAAACTTATTATTTAACGCAACTATTTACAACTATCTCACCAAGTCGACTTACAGAAACTAAGAAGTTGACTTAACAGCCTGAACACGCGTTGAGATGTGTGTGTATCAAACCTTGCGCACCACTATGAGAGCACTCTTTTTCCTAGTCTTTATATTGATTTTTAACTTTACGTTTGCGGGCTAAAACTAAATGTAATACTGTAATGCCCCTTTAAATGATGTTTGACCAGGCAAAGATATAAAGTAGGTTCCAACGGTTACAAAATATTAGTATGATTAGCCCGTGCTTAGCCCGCTCATGGGGGTTCCATTGTTTGTGATTAAATTTACTTCATTATCATTATGTTTGACAACTTGGACCGAGCACCTCTGGGTCAAAAGATGTTTTGGAGTTTTCTTAACTTTACAAAATTATGATGTCACTTAACCATTGCTTCGTCCTTCGGATGGGACGTAAAGCCGTTGGTCCCATGTGTTATGTAACGCATATAAAAGAAACCCAGTGTACTTATCGAAAAGAGAAGGATTTCGCCCCGGTGTTCCCGGTCCGATCGGCAGCAAAATTGCGCCACAGCACCTTGTAAAGCATTACATGGTGCTACCAGAGTATTAGTATGATTAGCCCGTGCTTAGCCCGCTCATGGGGGTTCCATTGTTTGTGATTAAATTTACTTCATTACCATTATGTTTGACAACTTGGACCGAGCCACTCTGGGTCAAAAGAATTACGGATTTATTTTAAACACATGTCATGACACGGCGAAACGCGCGAATACGAGGGTGGGTTTTCCCGTTATTTTCTCCAGGCTAAATTTTCACAGGTTTGTTATTTGATATAGAAGTTTTGATACACGAAGTGTGGGCCTTTGGCAATACTGTTTACCGAAAGGGTCCAATGGCTTTAAGTCATGTTTGACGCCTTGGATCGGGCACCACTAGGGCAGGAGATGTTAAGGAGGTTCCAAACGATACATAATTAGTATGCTTAGCCCGATCGTGGGTTCCAGTATTTTCTTATTTGATGTAAATAACATTACATGCGTTAAAGGAACAGTTTGTCTTGGATCGGACGAGTTGGTCTATAAAAAGCGTTAAAAATACATAATGGTTGGGAAGATGTTGTAAAATGATCCACACAAATTTGCCTCGAAATTGCGTGGTTTTCCTTTTACTTTGCGAACTAACACGGTCGGCCATTTTTGGGAGTCATAAAAAACAGGATCTATGGAAAAGCTGAAAATAAAAACCATGACGAAATATACCATTGTTATTTAATAGAGACGTATTGTAGTCACTTTGGTTGGGGAGTGAGGAAACTAGTAAAACACACATAAATCACAGTGCTGGCTGGGACATAATGTTATGCACCTGGCAAATCTATGCATGGATATTCTTTAGAAGGCTTCGTTTGTTTGAATATATTCACATGGTTCGTTGAATATAAGGGGGTTGGTTGTGGCGACAACAACCTTTTTATCCTTTTGACAACCATCATATAATAATGTAACTTCACGGCTCATGGTTGCACTTTGGTATTGTCACTTTTCAACTCGGCTCTACGTGCTGTCTGGTACCTTCCATACATACATTTTGTTTTGAATTTTTTTCATTGTGTAAAGGCTTATAGTTTGATGAATAATATGACGAAAACAAACTTTTATCCGTTTGAACTGAATTCATGATTTATTGTCTCAATCTTCTCACGTAGTTATTTAGTAGGGTCAAAACCTATTTTGCAAGTACATGTACACCATGTAGTGTTAGTTGGACGCAGTTTGCTAACAGCCATTAACCTTTTTTAAATATAATCAGTAAATTAATCATTTTGCTTGTTACATAAAATAAAAGTGAAGAGGATGCCTGAACTGACTAATACAATCGGAGTTGGACGAGGTGTAGACTTGATTCAAGTCTTAGATTGTGGTTATTCTTCTGCATCCCAGGCACAAAAAACGCCCCACATTATTAGCGATCACGCGGGCCCTAACTCGCAATCTCACTTTGCAACGTGTGCAGGCTGTGTATAAGTAAACTGTAAGTTGACTTGGTGAGATAAATTATGTCAGTAAGTGGACTTAACATTTTATCTAAGTCGACTTGATGAGATAAATTATGTTATTAAGTCAACTGATAGTTTTGAGTAAGTCGACTTAGCAAAATAATATGTCGGTTAGTAACTGGTTCCACGAAATAAGTCGTCTTGATGAGATAACGTATGTCGGTAACTCAATATGTTGGATGGCACTCCTGGAGCTCCGTATGTGACCTTTTGCCAGTCAAAACTTATCAATGGAAAATCACGCCATGTGCACGCACATGGCACTGGCGTTTAATGTGTAAACAAGTCTGAACAAGCTATAGTCGCGAGGGGTATGCTGCGTTGGGCATAAACACTTAAGCCAAGAAAATATACAAATGCTTACTTTTGAACCGTAAGACAAGGTCGAAATGGGATTATGTCTGCGAGGCGTTTACGGAGTTTTGAATGATGATTCCGATGATGTATTGATTGTAAGAATCCCCTGTGTAGATCAGAAGTTATGATTTTATATTAATAAAAAACTTTGAATGACGATCATTCAAGAACGGTTGACGTCATCATGACGTAACTTAAACGGTTTCCTCTCCTAATAAATACCTATCTATGTGTGAAGTTTCAAGTTCATACGAGTTTGGAAAAGGTGCTTTTGTTAGCGGACAAGGTATTTTTGAGTTGGCCGAACAAACTTAAAAATACACTAGAGATTGAGAGTTTGTGAACAAACTCAAGGTGTTCGGTTTCCGGGAGTAAAAGCCTGGATTAAAAAACAAATATTACACCTTGCTTTGTTCTCAGAATTTGTAATAAATGATTCAAATTACAAAAACTGTCAAAACTACATGATTACGTCATCTAGTAAAAGTGTATGTTTGGTGACGTCATCGATAATATTTGTTTTAAACCAGACCTTTGCCAGACTTGTATGGTGTGATGGTAAAGCATCAAAGGATGTTTATTTCGACCTAAAAGACAATAAACCACGCCCTTTCAAATCATTTCACAGTCACATTTCAAAAGGTCAACGAAAGTTCACCAACATATCCATTTCTGTCAAGTACGTAAAGCCCTTTCATATGATGTACAGATTGTCGAAATAGCTTATGTAGTTTAGGAAATATGAACTTAGGAAATATTGACTGACGACTGAAGAAAAGACTGTAAGGGGCATGTATGTTTAACCGCCTTGAACGAAGACTATTCTTCATGAAGCTTTTTTGCGCTCTATTAATAATATTTTAAAAAAGAAGTTAAAAAAAAACGTGGATCATAAATAATGATTTTTTGAAATAATAATTTGAATTTTTATTACTCAAGAATGGATGACGTCATCATGACCTAACTAACACATTATTCCACTCCTAATGCATATCTAACTATGTGCGAAGTTTGAAGTTCATACGAGTTTGGGAAGTGTGCTTTTGTTCGAGGACAAGGGACGAAGAGAAAAAGATGAAAATCTGGATTGTTTTATTGATTTGTTTGTACTAAAGTTTTATTTAATCCGGCAGTTTATTTTAGCAAGACCACTCCTAATTGCTTGGGCCTTATGCTTTAACCATTCTGTTTTCTTTGAATGTTTTGTATTGTAACATCCATGTCTGTGCATGGAGGTAGAAATAGATTAGTTTACGTAACGTCCTTTCCTACTAGAGAAAGTTTGAAAGGGCTTATGTTATTTCAGAGATTTTTTTTCTTCAAAATATTTAACTCAAAATAACTTGGATAGTTGTTTTAACAAGTAATCAAAACAATTGATGATTATGCTAAGTTCAAGAAGTAATAGATTTCGTAATACTGACGTGAATTCCGTGGGCCCAAAACGCCCTTCACCCGGGGGAGTGGTCGATCGATGTAACGTCTCTATTCTTCTCGGTGTTTAACCAAAACATGACCAATGTTCGTCATTTTGTACTGTTGTTTTCTCACATAATTAAAAGTCCCATGAATCACTGAAGTAGGTGGCCATCTCAGCGAAACTCCGTCTTCAATTCCACATTGACCACTAAGCCATCAGAAGGGTAACATTTGAACAATTTGACGCTGAAGATTGAATGAAATCGTTTTCGCAGCGTTCTGCGTAGCTATATAGCTCTATGCATATCACGCTATGGCACAGAGTACAACAAACTTGGCAGCATGCCACCAAATAAATTATGCCCAATACACTACACGTGTACGCCACAAGTGTTACGCACAACCAATGGGGAAATTTCGTAGTTCTTTATACAAGAAATTGTGAACTTTCAAACTCGATTTTGAACCAGAAGACGAGCTCAAAATGGGATCTGCGAGGCATTTACGGAGTTTTTAACGAACTTTCCGATGATGTGTCGATTGTAACAACCCATCATGTAGATCAAAAGTTATGATTTTTTGAAATAATAAACTTTGAAAATTCATAACTCAAGAATTGATGACGTCATCGTGACATAACTCAAACGGTTTCTTCTCCTTATACATATCTAACTATGTGTGAAGTTTCAACTTTATATGTGCTTGGGAAGTGTGATTTTTTTAGCGGACAATCGCCGCTAATAAGCAGAATGGATGATCACTGGAGCGTGCTCTGCTGCACCGCTAATACACTACACGTTGTATGTATGCCTACGTGCAATGTTTATGCACATACCAATGGGGATTTACGTTGTTCTTTAGACGTGAATTTTGAAATGTTCAACCTCTCTTTTGAGCCGGAAGACAACATCAAAATGGGGTCATGTCTGTGGGGCGTTTACGGAGTTTTCAATGACGATTCCGATGATGTTTCGATTGTAAGAATCCCTCATGTAGATCAAAAGTTATGATTTTTTGAATTAATAAACTTTGAATATTCATAACTCAAGAATTGATGACGTCATCATGACGTAATTCACACGGTTTCTTCTCCTAATAAATCGCTAACTATGTGTGAAGTTTCAAGTTCATACGAATTTGGGAAAGGCGCTTTTGTTAGCGGACAAG
The DNA here is from genome assembly GCF_032118995.1 of Asterias amurensis. Classification (NCBI taxonomy): domain Eukaryota; kingdom Metazoa; phylum Echinodermata; class Asteroidea; order Forcipulatida; family Asteriidae; genus Asterias; species Asterias amurensis. The sequence goes on along the minus strand of NC_092662.1, from coordinate 9,669,035 downwards.
GGACGTAGAGAAGAAGAAGAAGAAGTATCAATAAAAACAAAAAAAAAACGAACAAAAATAAGAGGTGTTCCGGGCTGTTGGCCCGAACACCTAACTAGACTCAAGTTTTTGTCATAACAAAAACAAGGTGTTCGGCTTCCGGGAGTACAAAAATACACCCTGGTGGACAATTATCAAAGGAAAAACCCATGAAAATAGGCCTTTTCAAAGCATTTTACATGCACTTCCGGTTAAGAAAGGTCAAAAGGTCAAGAGAAGGTCACCAACATATCCATTTTGTGAAGTACGTAAAGCCCTTTCGTATGATGTGTAGATTGTTAAAAAAGCTTTTGTGGTTGAGGAAATCGGAACTGATGAATAATCACGACTAGAGAAGAGACTAACTAAACGAAAGGGAAATGTTTATTGAAAACGCCTTGAAAACAGACTACAAACGAAGCTGATGTAATATTTTAAAAAAGAAGTAAAAAAAAAAAAAAAAACCAACAACAACAACATCAACAACTGGTTTAGCGGGTTTCCCATCCAAGTACTGACCGGGCCCGATATTGCTTAATTTCACTGATCGGACGAGAACCGGTGTGATCAACGCAGTACGGTAGTAGTCAAAACAAAAAATGTATTTTTGACGAAAATACACACAAAATCTGATTTGAACCAGAAGACAAGGTAAAAATGGGGTCATGTCTGCGAGGCCTTTACGGAGTTTTGAACGACCTTTTTGATTATGTATCGATTGTAAGAATCCATCACGTGGATCAAAAATAATGATTTTTTGAAATAATAAACTTTGAATTCTTATAACTCAAGAATGGATGACGTCATCATGACCTAACTAACACATTATTCCACTCCTAATGCATATCTAACTATGTGCGAAGTTTCAAGTTCATACGAGTTTGGGAAATGTGCTTTTGTTCGAGGACAAGGGACGAAGAGAAGAAGAAGATGAAAATCTGGATTGTTTTATTGATTTGTTTGTACTAAAGTTTTGTTTAATCCGGCAGTTTATTTTAGCAAGACCACTCCTAACTGCTTGGGCCTTATGCTTTAACCATTCTGTTTTCTTTGAATGTTTTGTATTGTAACATCCATGTCTGTGCATGGAGGTAGAAATAGATTAGTTTACGTAACGTCCTTTCCTACTAGAGAAAGTTTGAAAGGGCTTATGTTATTCCAGAGATTTTTTTTCTTCAAAATATTTAACTCAAAATAACTTGGATAGTTGTTTTAACAAATAATCAAAACCATTGATGATTATGCTAAGTTCAAGAAGTAATAGATATCGTAATACTGACGTGAATTCCGTGGGCCCAAAACGCCCTTCACCCGGGGGGAGTGGTCGATCGATGTAACGTCTCTATTCTTCTCGGTGTTTAACCAAAACATGACCAATGTTCGTCATTTTGTACTGTTGTTTTCTCACATAATTAAAAGTCCCATGAATCACTGAAGTAGGTGGCCATCTCAGCAAAACTCCGTCTTTAATTCCACATTGACCACTAAGCCATCAGAAGGGTAACATTTGAACAATTTGACGCTGAAGATTGAAATGAAATCGTTTTCGCAGCGTTCTGCATATCTATATAGCTCTATGCATATCACGCTATGGCACAGAGTACAACAAACTTGGCAGCATGCCACCAAATAAATTATGCCTAATACACTACACGTGTACGCCACAAGTGTTACGCACAACCAATGGGGAAATTTCGTAGTTCTTTATACAAGAAATTGTGAACTTTCAAACTCGATTTTGAACCAGAAGACGAGCTCAAAATGGGATCACGTCTGCGAGGCATTTACGGAGTTTTTAACGAACTTTCTGATGATGTGTCGATTGTAACAACCCATCATGTAGATCAAAAGTTAAGATTTTTTGAAATAATAAACTTTGAAAATTCATAACTCAAGAATTGATGACGTCATCGTGACATAACTCAAACGGTTTCTTCTCCTTATACATATCTAACTATGTGTGAAGTTTCAACTTTATATGTGCTTGGAAAGTGTGATTTTTTTAGCGGACAATCGCCGCTAATAAGCAGAATGGGAGATCACTGGAGCGTGCTCTGCTGCACCGCTAATACACTACACGTTGTGTGTATGCCTACGTGCAATGTTTATGCACATACCAATGGGGATTTACGTTGTTCTTTAGACGTGAATTTTGAAATTTTCAACCTCTCTTTTGAGCCGGAAGACAACATCAAAATGGGGTCATGTCTGTGGGGCGTTTACGGAGTTTTCAATGACGATTCCGATGATGTTTCGATTGTAAAAATCCCTCATGTAAATCAAAAGTTATGATTTTTTGAATTAATAAACTTTGAATATTCATAAATCAAGAATTAATGACGTCATCATGACGTAACTCACACGGTTTCTTCTCCTAATAAATCGCTAACTATGTGTGAAGTTTCAAGTTCATACGATGTTTGGAAAGATGATTTTGTAGGGGGACAAGGGACGTACAGAAGAAGAAGAAGAAGAAGAAGAAGAAGAAGAGGAAGAAGAAGAAGAAGAAGAAGAAGAAGAAGAAGAAGTATCAAAAAAAAAAAAAAAAAACGAACAAAAATAAGAGGTGTTCCGGGCTGTTGGCCCGAACACCTAAAAAAAAAAAAAAAAAAAAAAAAAAACATCAACAACTGGTTTAGCGGGTTTCCCATCCAAGTACTGACCGGGCCCGATGTTGCTTAACTTCACTGATCGGACGAGAACCGGTGTGATCAACGCAGTACGGTAATAGTCAAACCGAAAAATTGTTGACGAAAATACACAAAAAATCTGATTTGAACCAGAAGACAAGGTAAAAATGGGTCATGTCTGCGAGGCCTTTACGGAGTTTTTAACGACCTTTCCGATTATGTATCGATTGTAAGAATCCATCACGTGGATCAAAAATAATGATTTTTTGAAATAATAAACTTTGAATTTTTATAACTCAAGAATGGATGCCGTCATCATGACCTAACTAACACATTATTCCACTCCTAATGCATATCTAACTATGTGCGAAGTTTCAAGTTCATACGAGTTTGGAAAGTGTGCTTTTGTTCGAGGACAAGGGACGAAGAGAAGAAGAAGATGAAAATCTGGATTGTTTTATTTATTTGTTTGTACTAAAGTTTTCTTTAATCCGGCAGTTTATTTTAGCAAGACCACTCCTAATTGCTTGGGCCCTATACTTTAACCATTCTGTTTTCTTTGAATGTTTTGTAACATCCATGTCTGTGCATGGAGGTAGAAATAGATTAGTTTACGTAACGTCCTTTCCTACTAGAGAAAGTTTAAAAGGGCTTATGTTATTCAAGAGATTTTTTTTCTTCAAACTATTTAACTCAGAATAACTTGGATAGTTGTTTTAACAAATAATCAAAACCACTCGGCGGGAGTGGTCGATCGATGTAACGTCTCTATTCTTCTCGGTGTTTAACCAAAACATGACCAATGTTCGTCATTTTGTACTGTTGTTTTCTCACATAATTAAAAGTCCCATGAATCACTGAAGTAGGTGGCCATCTCAGCGAAACTTCGTCTTCAATTCCACATTGACCACTAAGCCATCAGAAGGGTAACATTTGAACAATTTGACGCCGAAGATTGAGAGGAAATCATTTTCGCAGCGTTCTGCATAAATAGAGCTATACAGCTCTAAATAATAGAGCTATATAGCTCTATGCATATCACGCTATGGCACAGAGTACAATAAACTTGACAGCATGCCACCAAATAAATGATGCCTAATACACTACACGTGTACGACACACGTGTTACGCACAACCAATGGGGAAATTTCGTAGTTCTTTATACATGAAATTATGAATTTTCAAACTCGATTTTGAACCAGAAGACGAGATCAAAATGGGATCATGTCTGCGAAGCATTTACGGAGTTTTTAACGAACTTTCCGATGATGTGTCGATTGTAACAACCCATCATGTAGATCAAAAGTTATGATTTTTTTAAATAATAAACTTTGAAAATTCATAACTCAAGAATTGATGACGTCATCGTGACGTAACTCAAACGGTTTCTTCTCCTGATAAATATATAACTATGTGTGAAGTTAGAAGTTCATACAGGTTTGGGAAGTGTGCTTTTGTTAGAGGGCAAGGGACGGATATGTATTTTTGAAGAAAAATATACAATTGCAAACTTTGACCTTCCGGTACGAACGGAAGGAGGGGTCATACGATTTTGACGTTAACTTTTTAAATGTAGTCCCAGTCTTGATATATCAGATGCGTAATTATGAATATCATAACTGTAAGATTTGAAGACATATAGCGAAAAGCAAATGGTCACTTTTTGAACCTAAAAACCTTGTAATTCGACACCTGATGACGTCATCATGACGAAACTAAAACGGTTTCATCTACTAATGAATATCTAACTATGTGTGAAGTTTCAAGTTTATGTGAGCTTAGCAAGTATGTCTTTGTTAGCGGACAAAAACCACGGAGAAGAAGACGAAGTAAAACTAGAGATAAAATTTTTGTTAATTACAAAAATACGGTGTTCGGTTGAGCGTTACGTGATGACGTAGTTCAAAAACATTGAACCATAAAGATGACTTTTTCTACAACGTGTCGTTAATTTTTATAGTTAAACTTGTGTCACAGTTTTTAACGACTCCTTTTTTTCTTCATAAATGCAAGATTTTTGTGTAAGATTGGCTTTAGGTTTTAATTTGCAATTTATGGAAACCCTTTTAAAATTTAGCTACCTCCGCACGGGATGATGTACACAGATTTGATAATCAACAGCGCCCTATTTTGTTGGACAAACGAGAGCTCTGTTGGGATTCCCTCCAAAACGTTCTCGCCATATTATTTGTACACATTTTAACATTGTTTAATTGTAATTTAATACCTGATGACGACATTATGACGTAATTAGGCCTGTGTTGTCTTAAAAACACTAAGGTTCAACTATCTGTTGAGTTTCAAGGTTCAAATCGATCTCAATCTTGAGTTATGCCGTAGATCAGCTCAAAAGTTGTTTTTTTTAATGAAAAAAACACGAAGTCGAACTTATTCGTTGAGATACAGCGAAAAGCAAATGGCGTTTTTCAACATTAAAAACCTTGTCATGACCTAATCAATGACGTCATCATTCCAAAAAATGGCGGTTTCATCTACTCACTATTGTCTATGTACATAGTAAGTTTTAAGTTTGTACAAGCTTTACTTTTGTTTAAAAGCTCAAAAGTTGTTTTTTTTTTATGTAAAATACACGAAGGCGAACTTTGACCCAGGGTAACGACCGGAAGTTAAGGTCGTACGATTTTTTGCGTTAACTTTTCAAATGTTGTCCAAGTCTTTATCTATCCGATACCCAAGTATGAACATCATAACTCTTATATTCGTTGAGATACAGCGAAAAGCAAATGTCGTTTTTCAACTTTAAAAACCTTGCCATGACGTCATCAATGACGTCATCATTCCCAAAAAGTGGCGGTTTCATCTACTCACTATGGTCTATGTACATAGTAAGTTTAAGTTTGTACAAGCTTTACTTTTGTTTAAAATTGCTGGAGAAGGTTCGCAGGGAAAGAAGAACACGAGGAAAAAAATACGGAACAATAACAATAGTTGTTCGGCTGTTGGTCGAACACCTAAAAAACATAACAATAACAGAACACCTAAAAAAAAAAAAAAAAAAAAAAACGACCAAAAACAAGAGGTCTTCGGACTTGAGTCCGAACACCTTAATGAAAATCTGGATTGTTTTATTTATTTGTTTGTACTCAAGTTTTGTTAAATCCGGCAGTTTATTTTAGCAAGACCACTCCTAATTGCTTGGGCCCTATACTTAAACCATTCTGTTTTCTTTGAATGTTTTGTATTGTAACATCCATGTCTGTGCATGGAGGTAGAAATAGATTAGTTTACGTAACGTCCTTTCCTACTAGAGAAAGTTTAAAAGGGCTTATGTTATTCCAGAGATTTTTTTTCTTCAAACTATTTAACTCAGAATAACTTGGATAGTTGTTTTAACAAATAATCAAAACAATTGATGATTATGCTAAGTTCAAGAAGTAATAGATATTGTAATACTGACGTGAATTGCGTGGGCCCAAAACGCCCTTCACCCGGGGGGGGAGTGGTGTATCGATGTAACGTCTCTATTCTTCTCGGTGTTTAACCAAAACATGACCAATGTTCGTCATTTTGTACTGTTGTTTTCTCACATAATTAAAAGTCCCATGAATCACTGAAGTAGGTGGCCATCTCAGCGAAACTTCGTCTTCAATTCCACATTGACCACTAAGCCATCAGAAGGGTAACATTTGAACAATTTGACGCCGAAGATTGAGAGGAAATCGTTTTCGCAGCGTTCTGCATAAATAGAGCTATACAGCTCTAAATAATAGAGCTATATAGCTCTATGCATATCACGCTATGGCACAGAGTACAATAAACTTGGCAGCATGCCACCAAATAAATGATGCCTAATACACTACACGTGTACGACACACGTGTTACGCACAACCAATGGGGAAATTTCGTAGTTCTTTATACATGAAATTATGAATTTTCAAACTCGATTTTGAACCAGAAGACGAGATCAAAATGGGATCATGTCTTCGAGGCATTTACGGAGTTTTTAACGAACTTTCCGATGATGTGTCGATTGTAACAACCCATCATGTAGATCAAAAGTTATGATTTTTTGAAATAATAAACTTTGAAAATTCATAACTCAAGAATTGATGACGTCATCGTGACGTAACTCAAACGGTTTCTTCTCCTGATAAATATATAACTATGTGTGAAGTTAGAAATTCATACAGGTTTGGGAAGTGTGCTTTTGTTAGAGGGCAAAGGACGGAGATGTATTTTTGAAGAAAAATATACAATTGCAAACTTTGACCTTCCGGTACGAACGGAAGGAGGGGTCATACGATTTTGACGTTAACTTTTCAAATGTAGTCCCAGTCTTGATCTATCAGATGCGTAATTATGAATATCATAACTGTCAAATTCGAAGACATATAGCGAAAAGCAAATGGTCACTTTTTGAACCTAAAAACCTTGTAATTCGACACCTGATGACGTCATCATGACGAAACTAAAACGGTTTCATCTACTAATGAATATCTAAGTATGTGTGAAGTTTCAAGTTTATGTGAGCTTAGCAAGTATGTCTTTGTTAGCGGACAAAAACCACGGAGAAGAAGACGAAGTAAAAAAAAAAAAAAACGAACAAAAACAAGAGGTCTTCGGACTCGAGTCCGAACACCTAAAAAAAACCGAACAAAATCAATGAGTTGTTCGGGCTGTTGCCCGAACACCTAAAAAAAAAAAAAACGAACAAAATCAAAGAGTTGTTCGGGCTGTTGCCCGAACACCTAACAAAGAGTTGTTCGGGCTGTTACCCGAACACCTAAAAAAAAAAAAACCAAACAAAATCAAAGAGTTGTTTGGGCTGTTGCCCGAACACCTAAAAAAAAAAAAAAAAAAAAAAACGAACAAAATCAAAGAGTTGTTCGGCCTGTTGCCCGAACACCTAAAAATAAAAAAAAAATAAAAAACGAACAAAATCAAAGAGTTGTTCGGGCTGTTGCCCGAACACCTAAAAAAAAAAAAAAAAACGAACAAAATAAAAGAGTTGTTCGGGCTGTTGCCCGAACACCTAACAAAGAGTTGTTTGGGCTGTTACCCGAACACCTTTAAAAAAAAAAACGAACGAAATCAAAGAGTTGTTCGGGCTGTTGCCCGAACACCTAACAAAGAGTTGTTCGGGCTGTTACCCGAACACCTAACAAAGAGTTGTTCGGGCTGTTGCCCGAACACCTAAAAAACCGAACAATAACAAAGAGTTGTTCGGGCTGTTGCCCGAAAAAACGAACAAAAATAAGAGGTGTTCGGGTTCAATACCCGAACACCTAAAAAAAAACGAACAAAAATAAGAGGTGTTCGGGTTCAATACCCGAACACCTAATTAACATGGCCATGCATAGGTAAGAACTTTCTGCAAATTTTAGCCGTACAAACTCCCCAAACCCACCGAGCGAGAAACTCCCGATTCATATTCATTGACTAGTACACTAAGTAAACTGCGCCAATAAAGTATCTAAACACTTACAAATGGTCCGATATATCAGAACCTGAAATAGTGTGCCAAAAAATAATTATTCTTTCCGAGTCACCGTTAATTTCTACACATTTTGACACATCTTGTGTTGCGCTACGATGTTGTTTGGTGGATTCATGGGCACTTGAGTGGCTTAAGGTCGAATTTCAAAAGTTGCAAAAGTCCCTATTCAAGCTAAATCATTGATAGTGACGAGTAAGATCAGCGTTTCTTTTGCCCGCCTTTTACGAATGATTTTGTTTTTGTCGCGTGTTGGATAAATCGGTTGCGATGATCATACAGCATTAATTGTCAGTAACCAAGCAAAGGGGCCAAAAATGGGAGGCATAGATCAATATGGGTCAAGAGCCAGATTCCTTGATATGGTTAGACAGGGAAAGGTGTTTCAAGATGGCAGGACAGATGGCTCAACTGACCAAACAGGAAAGAGGACGGATCGTTGGTTTGATAAAAGCCGATATGTCGATTCAAGCTGCAGCTCATCAAGTTGGAATGTTATCAGCGACGGTCAGTAAATGGTGGAATCGCTTCCAAACTCAGGAAAATGTGGACGACCTGCCAAGGAGTGGCCGTCCGATGGTGAATTCTGCGCAGAAGAAAGTGAACAAGTCCATCTAGCCTGACATCACTCTCGAGGGATTGCGACGCATCCTGATCAGGAAATGGCAGGGGATTGACCAGGGACAGATCAGAGGTCTCATTGGGAGTATGAGAAGACTACTCCTTGGCGTTCAGGACAGTGATGGAGGACACACTAAGAACTGAGGACAGGATACCAGCAGTTTTAGAGTTAAAGATACGGCAGTAAATTTCATGGTCAAATAAACGAAACGTGTTTGTGTCTTTTGTCTTGATTTTGTCTGTGTGTGATGCTTACGAGAGTTCCCTTCTGGAATTGGGATGAATAGGGGCTTTTGCAACTTTTGAAATTCGACCTTAAGCCACTCAAGTGCCCATAAAACCACCAAACAACATCGTAGCGGAACACAATAGGTGTCAACATGTGCAGAAATTAACGGTGAATAAAAATGAATAATTATTTTTTTGTATACTATTTTAGGTTCCGATAAATCTGACCATTTGTAAGTGTTTAGATACTTTATTGGTGCAGTTTAGTTGTACATACATACGTGTATGTACATGTACACACACACACGTGCATAATGCACACACACAGCGAAAAGGCGGACCGTACCATTTTTGGGAGGGTACAACGACTTCAGATACATAGTTCTGCCAGTTATTACTCCGGATATTGTAGATTCTTGACTGAAATTTACCTCATTTTGTAGTTATGTACTAACATAAATATACTACGACTTATTTATTTCAGTTTATTTACAATTCAATACTCTAAATACAGCCGTTAGCCAAATATAAAACTGTATCTGCCCTGTGCTGAGTGGACGCTCCGTGGGTCAGTCGAGGGTTGGTGTGTCGTTGTGATTTTGCGGGCTGAAGTGACAAATTTGCCAAGAAAGGGTCGTGATAAAAGTGGGCTAGCATCACTGATTTTCGGAATACTATCATCAAACTTTCCACACGTATTATCAGATAATTAAGAAACATACTTACCGATGTGGCTATAGTGTCAGACGATGTTTTCAAGTAGAAAACTTGATACATAGTTTGCATTTCGTCTGAAGTCGTTGATCGTTTTCATTCCGGCTGTAGCCACATATTCGACGTGATTTGGGCATTCATGTACTGTAATCTCGGTAATCTTTGGAAGGCTTACAACCAATGAGAAGGATGCTAGAGCGAACGAAAAAGTGCGAATCGAACTCGGCAGAGTTGCCCAAAACGGGCCTTCGCTAAAAATGCCGTCCCACGTGTAGCGATCGCGGGGAGATCAGACTCTCCATTGACTTAGCCTTGCTCAAGGCAGTCGCATTATTCGCTCCGAAAAGACGCAGCTGTAAACCCACCCGCCGTATACCCTGTGCATGGTGTGTGCGATCACACCGAATGACCCACCCGTATACACACTGTCACATCGCACGAATACTGTTCACACAAGCCATCGCACTCGTACACCACTAACCGCATGCGGAGGCCGTCAGGCCGACAGCCTTGTCGGGTCTGTATCTTCCCGTTTTAATGTGTTGTATTGAAAAAATTCCAATAGTGGACGAAATTGGGGGGGCTCTAGGATATGCTAGTATGCAGCTCATGAATATTTACATCGTTCGTCAGACCTATCAAACAACACGGGATGTGAGGCAAATGAATTATTCATTTTGACGTCCAATCACGCACTTCACTTATCACGACCTTTGGACCCTATCATGCGTCCGTGGTGGTGGTGTGTGAGGTAAACATGTCTCGTCTTTCGCGGGCATTATGGTAATGAGCTGACCGCGGGAACTCTTCGCTTATTATGAGGTCAGTGGCTTCAACACAGATCCTACAAGGCTGTCGGCCTGACGGCCTCCGCATGCGGATAGTGTACGGGGGCATCGTGTCGTGCGATGTTACGCACAGTGAATACGGGTGGGTTTTACGCACAGTGAATACGGGTGGGTTTTTATACAGCGGCAGTCTTTTTTCGGAGTGAATAATTCGACTGCCTTGAGCAAGGCTACCATTGACTCAACGTAGCACACACACATGTTTGTACACGTTTGTATGGGAAGCGCTCTGTGGCAGAACGAAAGTGTCATGTGACTGAAAGGCCTAGCGAGTAAATAATTATAGTAAATAATGCCATATTTGTTTATACTGTGTATAGTAATTTAGAAGACCGATTGAACTCACGTTCACAGGTTTTTATATGTACATAGTTGTTAATAACGTTGTTTAATGTTGAATAATTTTGTAGTTTGATTTCCAGCTATATTTCATCACCTCTATAGGGAAATATGTGTGAAACTGAAAAAGAAAATACAAACAATGTTACGAAACGGAATTTTTGGTCTTATGTGTTTCTTTATTTATTTGCTCATGGTTAAATGTTAGCTGTCGTTTGATAAACCAGGTCTTTCGAAGTATCTTTAGTTTAAGTTGTTTTGGTCCCGATATCACCCGCAATGGTGAAAATAAGCTCCCCCCCCAAAAAAAAAAAAAAAAAAAAAAGTGTGAAATCTCAAGCCGAACTGGCTCATCAACAAATAATAAAAGAAAACAAAGACTTATGGGGTTCGTTAAGTGAGATCAAACTTTACCCGAGTCAAATAAATCCAAGTGCGAACGGCGGTGGGAAGTTTACCTGTCGGATTAATTACCCAGCATCATGGAAACTATTAATCCAGTGCGAACAGGCTTTTACACTCAGGTCAGACCAATGTTCAACGCGATCCATGCGGCGACGCGTTTGTTAGTTTTTCCCCACATGTTTGGATACAGGCAAGGTAGGTCCTAATGTTTATATTTTATTTGTGTCCTCCGTCCCCTACTCTGGTATCGTCCACACCATGGGCTACCTAAATACCCTTTTTCTTTTTTTGGGGGGGGGGGGGTACAGTTACAGCATTTTCATTTGTCAAATTTTAATCCCGAAGAAAAAATACTTAGTATAAAAAGCAGAGGTAACAGTTTTTCCCGGAGGCCACTATTGTGTTCCACTTCCAGCCATTTTGTGTTTTATTTATTCCAATCACCCCCCCCCCCGTTCTGATGGCTTTTATTATTTATGATCTGGTTTTTTTTATATTTTAACCTCGTTTGATAATTACCGACATGACCGACAGAGTATCGGCAGACTAGGCAAATAACACAACCCGGCCGGCGTGCCGTGCGCTGCCCAGCCGCCATCACCGTGGTGCGGGCGCCTGATCTGAATGACTGAATTCGCTGTCGGGCCTGCCATGAATGAGTACCAGTGTGCCACTCATTGCTGTGTAATGTACAACGTGTAGCTTGTTTACATGACAAGTGAACGTTAAGTTTAGATTCATGTGATCAATCTTCTTTGAGATTAGCGCCCTAAAAGAGGCAACCTGAACCACGCCATGCTTTTGTGTTAGTACAAAAGGATTATAGGTAATGTACAATGGTTGACCGTTACGAATAACAATAGCCTTTTGGGGTCGTGAAAACGCCGTGAAATTGCCGTGAATAAGTTGGCAGAGCCTATAGGGGAGAATAAGTGCCATTAAATCGCCGTGAAAATGCCCTGAACAATTATTTCACGGCAATTTCACGGCCAGATCGAGTTTCACATCGTTTTCACGGCAAAGATTTTCATAGTGTAACTGCTTTATATTCCTGTATTGAACAACAGCACCGATCTATTACACATGTTCTGTAAGCAAAGAATCGGTGCTTGCTGAAGCAGGGAATTCTGTGCTTACATCAAGCCTAAATCACGGGTTAGTGGGAATGTTGGCTTGTGAGCGTGTGTACTCTACGTTACTAGGAATTCTATGCTGAATTCTACACAGCTATTGTAGCAAGCAGAGTTGTAGAGTTTGGCGGTAAGCAGAGTCATGCAATTGGGTATTTTTTTTATTCTGCTTGATTTCTGTTGCCCTTAAAATACAATGCCAAAAATTGTGTTGAACAATTTGTTTTTCTTCACATATCCTAATTAATTGTTCTTTTTTTGTTACAGTTCACTGATAATGGGCTTATTGTTATGTACAATGGTGAAAAGGAGAAATATGCATACCCACGACCCACTAGTGGAACTACTTTTGGTGCAAGCCTCAACGACAGAGTTTTTGTTGCGCCATTTTACAGTGATGTGAACTTTTCATGTGACAGTACTGTGTATTACCAGGTATTATTCAAGACAGTTTTTTACCAATATATTTTATTATTATATATATTAGGCTTCCAGAGGCAAAAACATATTAGCATAAGTACATAAGTACCCGGATGACAGCAACATTGTGTCAGTAAAAGTTCCCGGGTGGAGCAATATTGCTTCAATATTGCTCCATCCGGGCATTTTAACACTTGCACGCACGTCACACGCGGCGACTGATGCAACGCTCACCATGTTGGGTAAGTTAGATTTACGTGTATTAACGCCGCGTAGCCCGGCACACTTTCACTGCATAACGCACATCATAGAGTTATATAGCGCACAGTGAAATTGCCTACAGTATGGCGCATTCAAGATTTTTCAATAGCATTTAAATAGAAAAACCAAACAATAAAATTGAATTTGAAAATCTGGAATCAGGTGAGCCAAAATAGTGTTGCTTTGATCAAGTCCTCAGCCTGATATAAATAATAATAATAATATAGGATGGTTTTTTTTCGGGGGATACAAGAATATATGGCACTCTCTATAGCTTGTGCAATATATTCTTGTATCCCCCTCAAAGCCATCCAATATTATATATTTATAACTGGCCAATTAAATTCAAGTCTTTGTGAAAACACAATAATGTTTTGCCTGCACGTTCATTCCAATAGAGTTTCATACAAACTGTTATCGTGGTTATTGCCGCATTCAAGCTTTTCAGAAGTGATCCTTCCAAGAACCATAACTGACTGGAACAGCCTCGTTCCTGAAAAGAGAAACCACTCCATCAAAATTTAAACTAAGTCTAGAAAAATATATGTTTCCGAAAGGCACAAACATAGCCTACATATAGGCGGCACTGAATAAAGGTACCGATCGGTGATGTTCTCTTAAACTTCTATCATTCTGAGACTTATTAGTGTTATTAGACTTATGAAGTATAGATATAATTAAAAGATTTAAAAGATTAAAAAGATTTTATTGTCATGATAAAAAAACATGAAATTTGTCTTCCCTGTGTAAAGGAGACTATACAATACAAGAAAGGCATAGCAAAAGTAGACAACAAGAATAAAATTACAATTTACAGATAAATATACAAATATAGAGATAAGAATATGTGGCGAGCTTGTAAAAAGTACAACAAATGAGAGTGAACCAAATTATCTCGACCATCTACTGTTAAAAAGCTGAATTGCACTGGGGAGAAAAGAATCCTTAAACCTGTTGGTCTTTAAGCGTAGTTGCCGGATCCTGCCTGAGTGGTTTTGGATAATGTAAGGGTGCAGAGGGTGGTTGGGGTCGCAAATGATCTTATTGATTTGGGAAATGATACAATCATTCATAATCTCTCGCATGCCTTTAACGCCAGCTCCAATTATCCTGCTCGCTCGTTTAGTAATACGTTGGAGCTTCTCAGAGTTAAATTGGGAGAGAGAATTAAACCAACAGACACAACAAAAACTTAAAATAGATTGAATTGTACTCTGATAAAAAAGCTTAAGAATATTCGTGTTAACGTTAAACGATTTCAATTTCCTTAAAAAGTAAAGCCGTTGATTAGATCTTTTATACACATGGGTAGTATTTGCACGCCAGTTTAGTTTGCTATCAATAAAATGTACCCAAATACTTCAACTCATTGACAATCTCAACAGATTCTTCCTTGATTGTAACAGGTAATGAATGTTTATGAGTGCAATTGCCAATATTTTCTTGAGTTGAAAGATGGAATGTTTTTTTCAACAAGGCGAAGCCGAAGAGAATGGAACATTCCATCTTTCACCTCATAAATCAAATGGAACAAAAAATGCACACTTAATGGACTGAAAAGTGCGCGTTGAATGGCGTAGCGTGTAATGGTACATTTAATTTGCGATAACGTGACGAACAATCATCCAATCAAATGGAAGGATCTGCTTTGGTGTAATAATGGGTGCGTTCGTTTAGCTTCCCTGGGTCGACCACTGTGTGTGGTGTTTTTTTTCCCCAGGACAAACGTGGGTAATTATCTGAACACTTTCGTCCTAGAAAAAGAAAACGCCACACACCGGGATCGACCCTGGGAAGCTAAACGAACGCTCATTGTATAATTGTTATATGATGGTGTGCAACAAATAAGGGTTGCAAGTGCTAGGCTTTACTTGATAATAATAACATCAAAGTCTTATTGTAGTCCACATACTACCAACGAGGTAGCCAAGGCGCTTAAGTATACAGAAAGAGAGGTTAATGAAAATTATGAGTTCTGAGACCCAATTATGTAGCACCTTATAAGGGTTTACAAGGTGCCAAGGCGCATTCAGCAGCCACAGCATGGAACACCCTTCTCTTTTTTCGATAAGTGCAATGGGTTATTTTACATGCATTACATAACACAGGTCCAACGGCTTTATGTCCCATCCGCAGAACGAAGCAATGGTTAAGTGTCTTGCTTTAGGACAACAAATGTCACAAGTGGGATTCGAACCGACACTCTGCTGATCAGAAACTGACACCAGAGTTCGAATTCGGTGGTCCAAACTGCTCAGCCACGACACTCCAATCAGCTTAGCATGGAAAGCAATAATTTAAAATATTAGGGCTTTTTGACTTTTTGATAACTTTTTATTTGTGCGTGGGAGGGTGGGGGCAGATGGCTGTTTGAGACTTTTTTTAAGTGACCTGAGCAAGTCTCATGAATCAATGTGTGTTTTTGAATGGAGCTCATTTCTCAAGTTTACGTTGATCCATTATTCACTGGGAAGTTCAAAGCACTCAAGGAGGCGATACAAACTCTTCTGCACAGCAATCTGTAAGATTTTGACTATCACACTTGGCTTCTACTTAGAGCAAGTGGCAATTGTTTATGGCAATGGTCATAAAACACTTATCAAAAAGTCAATGGTTTCCTGTTAAGATTAATTTGAAAGTCAAGCTTCATGTCATGTAGGTGTGGCAGATACTATTGGTGTGAAAAGTGCAAAACAACAGTAAGGCAGGTGAATGTAGTTCCTTGAAAAGAACAAATGTTGCAGGGTCACGACAATCATGTGGCTTAGTTTACTGGGACAGCTTTAACCCAGTTCGCGTTTGCGCTGATCTTTTTGGCTCGGTTGAAGACTAGCTACACATATGGTCAATTTAACCTGGCAGACTTGGGTCGGTTAAACTACTCATTCAGGTTGGGAAACTTCCTAGGCTGTTTGCACTGGATTTAAAATGGCTAAGTTACCCATTTCCTTGGTTAGTTTATACCCAAAATAAGTCCAATGCAAACACAGCTTAAAGGCAGTGGACACTATTGGTAGTTACGCAAAATAATTTTTGGCATAAAACATTGTGAGAAACGGCTCCCTCTGCAGTGCCATAGTTTTCGTAGCCTTGATCAAGGCGCTACAGCCAGCCGCGATCTGCAAAATCCCAATCCCATCACTGAATTCCGCCAGCGCACCCCCATACATTAAATAACACAGTGCATATAATATGTGTACAGCGTATGTACACATACGTACTGTACATGTACCATCTATATACGGTACACTTACGGTACATGGGTACTTCCTAAGTAGCGCCTTGATGGTTTTGTAACTGCCAAAATTTAGGGCGGAGCTCATTATGCTAATGTATACTAACAACCCGTTCTCATTGGTTGTTGGTTGACCTACCTATAAACTCTCGCTGCGATGTCAATCGCAACGTTCTGCAAGCACTCGCACACATGTGCTCGTGGCTGTATTTGCAATGGCGGCGGGCGAGGAAGAAATCCCTACTGTACTAGTAAAACAAAACTGGAAGTCGCTGGAAATCAGTGGTGTATAATTTGCAAAACCACTAAAGAAACTTTCAACAAAATATAACAACCGCGGTTAATGCATCAATCATGGGTTGAGAAATAGAAGGAAGACAATTAGACCATGTGAAATGTGTTTGAGAAAGGTTAAAAAAGTATCCAGGTGTCATGGGTTTCCGGCAAGATGGCTACTTGGTAACAATTCTTAGGTGCTGGGCATATGACAGTACAACACACCCCATCCCCTTGAAGCACAAACACAGACCAGATGAGATAAGAAATCCAGCTGTTTATTTTGTCTTACTGTATACATATATTATTTATTACGTTTCTCGCGGTAAATCAAAGTTGGGGATCGGAAATATGTGTTGTCGAACATACCAGACGGTAGCAGATGGCGTGTGGCTGAACAACAACTACAAGTAAAGTTCAATTTCATAAACTAACTCTTGCCATACTAGTACTACACTACAACGTTACACTTATAGTACAGCAGCTTTCAATTCAGGGACAAATCTACCAGCTACGTTGTAATATAATTATGATGCTAGTCCTCGTGTTATAATGAAACGCAAGACAACGGAAGTTGTTCGAAGTTGTTCAACACCATTACCGACCGGGCGAGTCTTGTCCGGCTCACCCGTCCGGCAGCGCATTCAGACCCCTTTACAATCATAGCTAATAATACACCACGCTCACGACACTGCATGCTATAAAAGCACGTAGTATGTCCATACAGCTAGCGTACGCACACACACATGGACGTGGCATGATTGCTAGCAGTAATACGTCATTCTCAATCGCGCCTGTGATTGGCCAATGTTTAGAATGACACGCCCACATCATGAATACCCTTTTATCGGAATTCCGATAAAGCTTTACAAACCCATCAAGGCTGTTGTTTGAGCCACGTGTGCGAGGTTGAACGTAGAAAGACACGACCGTATACTGTTCTCGCTGTACAATGTATGGTAATGTACATTTGTGTATGCACTGCATGCGTGTGCAGCGAACCGGGCCACAGTACGTCAACAGCCTTGATCAAGGCTATAGTTTTCGAGAAAGAAGTAATAATCCACGAATTTGATTTAGAGACCTTAGATTTAGAACTTGGAAGGTCTCGAAATCAACCATCCAAACGCACACAACTTCGTGTTGCAAGGTTTGTTTTTCCTTTCCTTATTATCTCGCAACTTCGATGACCGATTGAGCTCAAATTTTTACAGGTTTGTTATTTTATGCATACATGTGTGTGTGTGTTGAGATACACCAACTGTGAAGGCTAGTCTTTGACAATTACCAAGAGTGTCCACTGTCTTTAAATAAAACATGTAAAATGTATAACAATTATCTAAAAAGACATATCAACTTCCATGATAAAGGGGTTTTAATATGTGTCTGCTCAGGTGACTGCTCAATATTCCGACATCCCTATGTTCCGACACCCCTATATTCCGACAACTCAACCTATAATCCGACACCCCTATGTTCCGACACCCCTATGTTCCGACACCCCTATATTGCGACATCCCTATGTTTCGACACCCATTTATTCAGACAACCAAAACACTCCTATGTTTCGACACCCCTATGTTCCGACAACCTGCACCAACATTTTGTGTGAGCAATTTTTCAAGAAAAACGGTGCGAGTATGATTTATATAAAAAGTTTTATTCTTCAACTTTGGTTTAGTAAGAAGGGCTGAGTAAATTGGGGGGGGGGGGGTGGGGGAGACTTTATTATTTGTTATTATTAATTGTTAAGGTATTATTATTACGTGTATTATTATTTTAAAAAGTTAGGGGGGGCATATGAAAGAAATTATACACATCGGCACTAAAAACGCAGGGGAGGGTTGTAAAGTACCGAGCATTTTCTTGTGGGCTTACTCGGGAAACCACAACTCATGTTTATAACCACAAAACATAAGCACCAAATTCATGTGTGATTCAATTATCTTAATTTTGATTCAATCACTTTAAACAAACAATGGACAAAATTCAACTGATGAATGTTCAAACTTATTACCAGACGAAATTCGCCGGGAAACATGTAATACAACTTGTGTTTTTGTTATTGGTCAACAGAGTAATAATGTGCGAATATAACTTGTCGGAACATAGGGGTGTCAGAACATAGGGGTGTCGGAACATAGGGGTGTCGGAACATAGGTGTGTCGGAACATAGGGGTGTCGGAGTATAGGCTGAGTTGTCGGAACATAGGGATATCGGAACATAGGGGTGTCGGAATATAGGTGTGTAACCGTCTGCTTAATCCTCCCATTTCATTACAATCTTAATAATCCATGGACTTTTGACCATTGTGCTGTTTTCTTAACAGGTTTATCAAAGATTTGGAGCAGATCTAAACCAGTTGGCAGTTTTGAATAGAACAGATGAAATAATAAATGATCTACAAGTCTCAAACTTTCGTGCGGAATGGATGCTGGTCATAACTTGGTATAAGGTGTTTTCAAGCTCTTCATCTAATGTGAGTAAGGGTTACTATGAAATTGGATTTTATTAACAAATTTGTTACACATACAAAAGTGCAAATGACAATAAGAGGGTCATGGTGATAAGGAAAACAAGAAGAAATGAATAAATTTAGATGTGGGAAGAAGAGCCCAACTTGGAAGACCTACCCCTTGTTCACGCATGTCAGGTAGGAACTGAGAAGACAAATTTAAATGCAAGTCTCCAGGTCCAAGTTTGGACTAAAACTTGGGACCACAGATTTGAAAGAAACCACTGGGCCAACCTGATCCCCAAAGTTTAACACCTGTCTTTAAGTGTCTTGTTAATGGCGCTACATACATTATAAGTTCTCATTATTATTATGACAATCATTTTGCTCTAAGTCATTTCATTTTCAAGAAATTTATTTTGTGCACTCATTTTGTGAGAAATAAAAACGCACAATTAGTATACTTTGTGTGCTCTAACTAAACCATTTAATTCACATAAATGTGTAGGGAACAAAATGCGCCTGTATTGTCACGTCACAGGGTCCTTCACACTCTGTTGTGTCCGTCAAAATTTCTCAAAATGCCAAATGCGCCCGTAAAAGAAATGTAGCGCCGGACAAAACCGTCGGGCGCCCGGGCAACAAATTTCGAAAAATAAACTGCTCACAAAAAGTTAGGAGACTTTTTTATTCAAGTTTTTGTTATTATTTTGTGCTCTCTTTATAATCAATGCAAAGCTGAAGTGTTCCTCTTTAAAATGCTACTTTATTTGTAATGATGACATATTGCTTGACTTGGCCACATAGTGAGAATGAGACAAAGTCGCAATTTTGTGTCACTGTGTGAACAAACAAATTGATTCTGTAATTAAAGGAACACGTTGCCTTGGATCGGACGAGTTGGTCTGTAAAAAGCGTTTGAAACCGTTTGTTATGAAATGCATATGGTTAGAAAGATTTTTAAAAAGTAGAATATAATGATCCACACAAGTATTACTCAAAATTGCACGGTTTTCCTTTTACGTCGCGAACTAACACGGTCGGCCATTTATGGGAGTCAAAAATTTGACTCGCATAAATGGCCGACTGTGTTAGTCGACGAGGTAAAAAGACAACCACGCAATATCGAAGCATATTTGTGTAGATCATTGTATTCTACTTTTACAACATCTTTCTACCCATATGCATTTTATAACAAACGGTTACAGAACACTTTTCAAAGACCAACTCGACCCATTCAAGGCAACGTGTTCCTTTAAAACAAGCAAGACAATTTACTGATCTTATTCCACTTTATTGAAACAAGAAGTTCAGTAACGAGTGGATGATCCGAAAGCGTTGATGACATCCTGGCATCTTCTCTTGCTGCACGCAAGTTTGGTGATACGCTGCTGAGGGATAGCGTTCATTTCTTTATAAAAGTACTGGTTTGGTCAGCCACAGTTGATGTGTTGGTGGTTCTGGCGCGGACAGAGCGGCCAAGCTGGTCCATCAGAGATGTTCCATAGGATTCAGGTCTGGACTGTTAGCGGGCCAATCCATCCGTTGCACCCCAACATTGTTCAGGTAATCATTCACCAGTCGGGCTTGATGGGGGCGAGCGTTGTCATCTTGAAAGATGGCATTGGGTCCAAGAGTCTGCAGGTATGGGACTGCTATCAGCTGTAGGACATGTAGGATATCGTCTCTGTACTTGGTACCGTTCAGGTTTCCAGCGAACACCACAAGTCTTGTTTTCCCAAACATGGATATGCCTCCCCACACCATCACGCTTCTACCTCCAAATGATGTGACTATCAATGCAACAATCAGCATACTGCTACCCAGGTCTTCTCCAAGCTTTAACCCGACCATCCAAATCGCGCAAACAAAAGCGTGATTCATCCTAAGTTCCATGGAGGATGTTAATAATAATAATAATAGTGGCTTCTAATATAGCGGTCAGGTTCATGACGCAGTGACGCTCAGGGCGCTTCAACGTTATTACCCCTGGTCACTGGGCCTTAAGTCATTCCTTAAACCATCTCAGCTCCCTGGGGAGTGTACAGCCTGTGCCGCCAAATATGTAGCGCACTAAGCTAATCAATCACAAGAACTAACTCTGCCCTCACATGTACCTATTTACCCCTGGCTGGAGAGAAGCTTATGGTCAAGTGTCTTGCTCAAGGACACAAGTGTCACCACAAGGACTCGAACCCACCTGGAGTCATTGTTTAACCCAGTCTTGCAAATACCCAAACAAGTTTTTTTTCAAGAGATGAGGGTTAATTGTGTGTTGTGTATTTACTGGTGCAAATCTGTGTGTAAACCATTGATGGTTCTGAAGCTTGATCAGTTTGATTATAAATCATTATTCATAAATACCCCAGACAGTTTCTCTACTCCTATTGGTGGAGAGCACGTCACGTGGGGGTGTTTAAACGGTTGATAATGACAGGTGTTTATAACCGGCTGGCTTCCGCGTGTCAGGCGTGCAAAATTATCACGCGGAAGGCAATTCATAGCTATTAGTAACAGCGCGTAATATACTTCTAAGCGCGCGTGCGTAATCTATATATACACGGCAATTCGACCCTGCCGGCTTTAAACGGCCGTTTACGAACTCGTCGCTACCCTTTTATTCCCTTATCAATTGACCATTTAGCACAGATATGTGGTGTCCACCTGAAACACTGCATCTTCCCGGTATACCTCGGTGTCACCCTGTACCAGACGCTCTTGTACAAGCAGCATATATGCCGTATTGAATAACCCCTTTGTTGCTATGAAAGTCGCCAGGGCAAACCACTGTGGGGCAAACAGTATGCCCGTCTAAACGCGTACATCAATGAAGAACGCAGCCGAAGCGTTTACACACACACGCTCAAGCACGCCATGTTGTAGGGCAGGTTTTTGAATGGTTCGATACGGTCTATTAACAAGGTAAAAGGTAAAGTGAGAACCAGAAACAACTTACAAACTCATCGTGGGGTGCCAATGTTTCCACGCTCTTTGCCACTCTGCTGCAGAGTATGCCTGGATGGCCCGTCTGGGAAAGGTCCTCTCATGCAAAGATAGTTGACCATGCTCTCAACAACAGTTGCAGATCCATCACTGGCTGCCTAAAACAAACAGACAATACCAGCTTCAATTCAATTCAATTCAATTCATTTCTTTATTCATCATGGCCAGCATGCAAATCACTTTCTAGATTTGCACATTAAAATACAATGCCCTTGCCGGCATTGCCAAACCTGATATACGTACATTGTACATTGTACATGGATCACAGTAGCCAGCAGTACTGAGCACTTCAGACAAAGGATTTGCCCTTTGGGAAAAGAAAGTTTGGGTTGTTTTGGAGGTGAAAAGGTTAGAGGTAGGTCATGATGGTGAGTTGTAGCCTAATGGTTTCAGTATCAGAACTCCAGTTAGAAGTGCCATTTGCACTTGTCTTGTATACTGGGTGGGATTTCCCTTGGGGAAAAGTTTGAGATTATTTAAAGGTTGAAGGTCTAGGTCAAGGTGGTGAGTTCAAGTCAACAGATCAATGTCAAGGTTCAGCGCTCGGGTACAAGAACACAGTTTGGTGAGCATCACTATTATTTTTATAAAATTAAAGGACTTGAATTTCTTTTCAATTTGCAGAACTTGACAAATACGTTTCAGGCAACTGTTGCAACTAATGGTCGCCAGGGATACACTATATTCCAATATGAAGTTGGGCACATGCTTTGGGACTTTAATGTGCTTCCATTTCAAGATGTTGTGATTGGATACAAATGCCCTAATGGAGAAAGCACGTACATCAATGATCCTGATCCACAAGACTCAATTGACATCCATAAGAGACCAGACATGTATCTTGGTAACACTAACCAGTCAGGTATCTGGGCATACAGATTGGATTCCAACTCGGATACCTATGTCAATCCTGAACAAGAATGTGACCAATGGCAAGCTGTTCAGCCAGACCCATCAACTTGGATGCCTACTGATGACTGTCCATGTAGTCACAATCAAGCTATGGTTGATAGTAGATACGAGTTGTTAAGTTTGACTGATCTGGGTATTGATGAAGCTGTTTCCTTTAGTTGGCCCTTATTACCAAAAGGTATGAGTAGCTGATAAACTTACAAACTTAGCTTAAAGAAGCATGTTTTTTGTGCGTTATTAGCAACTTTTTTATTGGGGGAGTAACAATGCTAGAATTAAATAAGTGTAAAACAATAATGTAATTCTATTTCTGCAAGTTGATATAAATTAAGAGAAAAGTTTTTGAGTGGAGAACCCATAATTAAAAGAATTCTGTGAGCCTTTTGTTTTATACAAATCATGCCCATGGTTTGAAATTGAGGTACATTGTAAGTAAAGTGTATTATATAACATGTACATTGCTTTTCTCCTTATTACACTACAGATTGCTATTATCGTACATTCTTGGCAAGTGATTCGCCAGGATTACTGTGTTGCTATGACAATTTGGAAGCATTAATGCAGTTTCCAAATGACGTTTTCTTTGGGGCCGTTTCTGAGCGCTTTTCATTCAACCCATTCTTTACCTCTGGCAGTGGTACTTTACAGGACAGATATAACACTTGGATTGGTAAGTAAAAATGTTCTACATGTACAAACTGTGACAGGACAGCAACAGTTTGATGCAATTTATTCAAACAAATAGACAAAGTATCTTAATTTTGATAATCTGGCAGCAAGAATGCATTGCTTCAACAATTCAAGCAGGAAGATATTATTCCCTTTCTGTGAAATCTGGTGTCAGTAGTATTAAACAAAATCTAATAATGTGATTTGGAAATTTAATAAAGTTATTACCCTCATTATTGTATTAAACAAATCATTTACGTTACATATGAGCTTCCAAGGACAATCACCAGTGGTCTCTGTGTTAACACGCAGAATGTTTAACAATAAAAAAGAAAAGAGGTTGACTTTTGAAACGTAAGCCTTCTTACAGTTATATATTTAAAGGTTTTCATACCACTTTGAATGATTGACATTGTAATAGTATTTGCCTCTGACTACATGTTTATCCCCTGGCTGCCCCTTCCCAGGTTGTATCATAATTTGGGTGTGATACACGGCAGTTAACGGTTGTATTTGTTTCTGACTGGCACCCCAAACAAAAATACTGACAACAGAGATATTGACAAAGAGGGAACTGCCAACATAGGGCTAGATAGTTCACTTAGTAAAGCGCTGGCAAGTTAATCTGGAGGTCGTTGGTTCGAGTCCCACTCGCTTAGTCAATTTTTCTTTGTTCAGCCCAAAATCATTTAGAAAATGTACCCAGTCAGTTTCCCTTGTGGTTTATAATGTAAATACTATCAACAATAGAAATAACTCACATGGAAATATTATCTTGGTTTCATCAAATCGTGTTATCATAAACTCCACCAGTGTGCAAGTAACAATAATAACATATATGTATGAAGACTGTGGTAATCTGGAACTAGAGCAAGTTCGATCAGGGTACAATCGTCGACTAGTGGTTAGTTCGTGACGTACCAACCGCATACGCGCTGAAATAAGCGTGCGATTGACTCTAGTGGTTTTCTAGCGACCGTGTGAGAAAAAGATGACAGTGAACCATAGCTCTATGCCTGAACACATAAAAGGTCCATACTCACTTCTTTTCAGCTATTTTACGAATAACTGGTCCTCTCTGCCTGCAGCACACTGTGATATGACAAATTGCTATTGGTAACCAACGATGCGACCAACCTCGACCAGCCTCCAGTGGATGGTCGCGAATAGTCGACTAGACAGGTCCAACTATCGTTGACTAATGCGGGTTCGATCAGAGTTAGTCGAACTATGGTTAACTATGGTCATTGATCGAACTTACTCCTAGTAGCTAGACAAGATCACATCTTTCCTCCAATCAAGAAATAAACGATTCTGTAGAGAAGATTGAATTCAAATATTTTTCATTCAATAGAATATTGTAGCTCCATGGGTTCAGTTTTCAAAATAATGATGTGTCTCACATAGCCTTTTCAAATCTACTTTCTGACATTTGTTCTTTTCTCAAGTCTGTATCTTTAAGTAGGTTACAAAGTCAGTGAGATGTGAGGGTTGTTTCACTGTGCGTCCTAAACTTGTGACCAAAGGTTTTGGTTGTCCTGCGTCTTGTAATATTTCTATATTCGCTTTAATGGTTGTTTCCTCCTTTGATACATTGGTGTCAATGATTGGGTTGATTAGACTGTAATCCACTTCGGTGCTGCAGAGATCTCTGCGATTTCTTTGGTACATTTTGCCAGTTTTGGTCATCACTTCACATGATCGAGATTTGGTTTTCTTTCTCGCTAGAGTTACATCTTGGATTCAGTTCAAATAGTTGGATGCAGGACATTACCGAGGACATGGACTTGAACATGTACTCAAGGATAGAGCACTCAAACACAAGTTAACACATTGAAAATTAAAAACCATAATATTAATTTTTGGTTTTTACCCATATACACCAATGTGTGTAGCACTGTATAGTCAGTACTTTCCCCGAGTCCTGTGAAAAAAATCACAGGCGTTTTACTCGGGTGGGATTCGAACCCACGACCTTTGCAATTCTAGAGCAGTGTCATACCAACTAGACCACCGAGATTGCACGGTAGCTAGAGGCAGTTTGAATCCTATGTTTAGCAGCGGGTACTGCAAACGATTTAATAGATGTTAAATTTGCATCGGGGATAAAGAATATTAATTTTTGGTTTTTACCCATATACACCGATGTGTGTGGCACTGTATAGTCAGTACTTTCCCGAGTCCTGTGAAAAAAATCACAGGCATTTTACTCGGGTGGGATTCGAACCCACGACCTTTGCAATTCTAGAGCAGTGTCATACCAACTAGACCACCGAGATTGCCCGGTAGCTAGAGGCAGTTCGAATCCTATATCCATATCCGGTGTATATGGGTAAAAACCAAAAATTAATATTCTTTATCCCCGATGCAAATTTAACATCTATTAAAAACCATAATGTTATACTCTTTTTGAAGGGTTTGTATTTCTAGTATTTTTAGTCACTGAATTGCTCTTAATGAATTTGTTTTTCTTGCTTATTTTTGTTTAGAAAAAGAGGTTTCGCCAAGGTACTACTGCTGCGTTGCATCTTATAGTCAACAGTTTTGTGAAAGTTATGAAATGAAACGACCGAAGAAGTCTTGTAGCACATACATGCCACCAACTCTAGGTGAGTAGATTAGTTTAATGTGTTATACTGAAAGTTGTTGAAGTTTTGTTTATAAACATTTCCAGTCATTGCGAGTTGAATAATGGAAGAATTAACGCCCTTGTTGCACAAGTTGTGTGATTTCAGATGCTTGATTTCGAGACCTAAAATTCTAATTCTAAGGTGTCAAAATCAAAGTAAAATATTTTAGTGAGAAGTTGCTTCTTTCTCAAAAACTGTTTTACTTCAGAGGAAGCCGTTTCTCACAATGTTTTATACTATTAACAACTCTTCATTACGGTTACCAAGTAAGGTTTTATGCTAATAATTAGTTTGAGTATTACCAATAGTGTCCACTGCCTTTAAGATCCAATATTGTAACAATAAAATGTGTTATAGCACTTTGAGGTTACCACCACAGGGGCCAGTTCTGATTACATGTGCCAAGGTGGAATTGCACAACTTAATTGTTTGAGGGGTTAACCTCATTGTCGGTATATGACTAGTTCCAATAATTGTTTCATTTTTTTTTCTATGCAAGTCGCCAGACACACAAGGCCTGAAGGCCACTTCAAGGTGTGGGCTACAATTATTTTTGTCCAGAGGCGGTTGCCACCTACTCCTAGGGCTGAAACAGGGTTACCCCTTTTACAGTCCATACGGATGTAGGCTTGGGTATCCTCAGGTCGAAGCCTGGCCGGTAGAGCAGAAAGCACTACCTCCCCAATTTTTTGTAGCATGTGTCACGACCGGGATTCGAACCCACACCCTGCTGATCAAACACCAGGGCTTGAATCCGGTGCTCTTAACCGCTCGGCCATGACACATTGCATCCCATCTGTGTGCCTATATGGTTCAGGTGTACACACAGATGTTTGACATTTGTTAATTAAATAATTTGGGCTTGGTGCCGAAGAATGGTTGGTGTGAGTGTACCCAAAAGGAAAAGATGCACGGTGTGCCAAATAATGAATATGGGCTTCATTGCCCATTAATAGTGGTGTCACCTGTACCTTTAGAAGATGCCAGGTGTGCCACTTCAAAAGAAGCACGCTATGCCAAGTGTACAGTAATGCTGGTCACCTGTACATTGAAAAGAAGCCACGCTGACCAAATTTGTTGGGTTTGTGTACCACAGTGTGGACGCCCAACTGATGATCGGGTGTATCCAAAGCTCCTTTTTGTCAATGTAACAGTTTTCAGAGGCTGTGACTTATTTGATTCTGCGTATAAACACTTCAAATACTTTTTCCCGCCCATTATTAAAAAAAGAACAAAAAACACAAACATCCCTTACAAAAAAGTCTCATGGGATTCCCATGGGATTCCCATGGGTTCCCATGGGATCCCATGAGAACTCCATGGGATTCTGACTTTTTCCCATGGTATCCCATCGAGAAGACCATGGGATCCCATGGGGTCCCATGTGAAGACCATAGGAACCCCATGGGATTCTGATTTGTTCCCATGGTGTCCCATGGTGTCTCATCAATAAGACCATGGGACCCCATGGGGTCCCATGTGAAGACCATGGGGTCCCATGTGAAGACCATAGGAACCCCATGGGATTCTGATTTGTTAACATGGTGTCCCATGGTGTCTCATCGATAATACCATGGGATCCCATGTGAAGACCATTGGGTCCCATGTGAAGACCATGGGGTCCCATGTGAAGACCATAGGAACCCCATGGGATTCTGATTTGTTCCCATGGTGTCTCATGGTGTCTCATCGATAAGACCATTGGATCCCATGGGATCCCATGTGAAGACCATGGGGTCCCATGTGAAGACCATAGGAACACCATGGGATTATGATTTGTTCTCGTTGGTCACAGTTGTTCCCATGGGGTTCCCATGGGAAAACCATGGGTTTATGATTTGTTCACATTGAGTCATCAGGTTTACTATTGGGTCCCAGGGGAACACCATGGAAATACCATGGGGTATGGTGCGTTCCCATTGGGGTTCAACTTATAAGATCTTATAAGATTTTGTTAGAGAGTCCGAAATATAAGAATAATTCCTCAAAGAAGTTTCAGAGAAAAACATCTTGCTCATTTCTTACTTCAGTAGAAACAGTAAGAAACCATTTCTTACTTCAGTAAGAAACAGTAACAAACACTTTGTGACTTAAGTAACAAACAGTAAGAAACCATTTCTTACTTCTTCAGTAAGAAACCATTTCTAAACCATTTCTTACTTCAGTAAGAATCTGTTGATAAACACTTGTTGGTTTCCCTCAGGGCCCGCAGGAAGTGTAACTTGATGCTGTCAATTACATAACACTTCCTGTGTGGGTGGGGGGGGGGGGGGGTGGGGGGTAGTTTGAATTCTAACTGACACTCATAGTCATTCATACTGCAAGCTGCTTGCACACACATTATTGTGTGTTGGTTTTTACACCAAAATGGAAGATATACTCTTTATTCAGTGGGAATGAAACATTACAGAAGGATCAACAAGCATAGACCACAATGCACCTAATTCCAAGCTTTACGCGCGCGCCCCAGTATTTGCGAAAAGGTCTATGTCTACAACAAGGACATCAACAGTAGCCAGAAAGAGATACACATGGTGAGCTGTTTTCTGTAATTTTCTAAATGTATACGTTTTATAGTCAATGAGAAGAGAAGCTATAGTGTCACTTTATACAATGTTCAACAATGGAGGTACCTCCATGGTACATGTACAACCAAGTGGAGCATAGCTCCATGTTTATAACTATAGTGTACAACAGTGTATGTGTTTTAATTTCTTTTAGTTGTGAACTCAATGGAGTAAATGTTTTTGGTTTCAGATGCAACAGTTTTATTGATGGTCTGTCAGTTCACGTGGCTCCAAGCCCCAAAACTATAACATGCCGTGTGATGATTGCAAGATTGGTTACTCCTGGTGCGAGTGTAATTATTTCTGAGTCAAGATTCTCAACCAAGGCTGAACTCTTGTCAGGATTCTCAGGAACACACATCAGAAGTTTCACCAAAAGTTAATTTAAAAAGAAATGTCTTTATGTTAAAATTGTTTAAAAATGATGTATTTTGCAAACAAAATGTGTCACTTCAAGCATCTTCAAGTCAGTTGTTTCAACAGAGTGCTTGTGTACTCAAATCAAGGTGTGTACACATTTGGTTTTTTTTAATTCAACTCTATGTTTCTTTGCTTGCTGAACAAAACCCTTCATGCTCAAAGGTCTTAGAAAATTAAAATGCAATTGTTCAGTACGTACAATATATAACCCCCTCTGTCTTCAATTGCTGTAAATTTGTTGTTGAAAGTTTATTTTGCACACTTCAATGGTAGTGACAAACAGATAAAACAAATGTTTGTTTTCTGATATGTTTATGTCAGACTTATTATGATTGCAAATAATTTCTTTGTGATGTTAAACTTTATATTACATTGAATACCTGTGTTTGGTTTCCAAATTCCGGTTGCAATGTGCTCATGAACATTTTACATTATTCTGAGTGCATGTTAACTTAATACACGAAAGATTTTCCTTCATTTTTTTAATACCATCTTCATTGCATAATCAGTTGATATCTCACACACAAAAATGTTTGTTTATAGGGAAGACTGTATGAAGAACTGTAGGTAAATAATGAGACAAAATTTAGCCGAAAATAATGTATTCAATGTATGCACCATCTTGAGAAAAATTTAAATGCATGTACATAAAAAGGTCCCTCCAGCAATCAGTTTCTGCTGAATATCCATTTAAAGATTTATTTGACACAATTATCGTAGTATCAGACACGTGTTTAAGCACAATTTATTTTCTCTATTTGAGTGTCTTGTAGCCAGTCCATGTACATGAAAACTACTATTTTTATTCGTTGTAAGCAAAATTGTATGCAAAATAAATTTGACGCTTCATTCTTAGTGCAGCCTTTCAAGTTGAAATTTTGTTTGGTCTTAAATCTATTTAAGGATTTGGTTTGCTTTAGGCTCATCTAGCTCTGAGCACGGAGCTATCAATGACATTTTAATAACACTTTTTATTTAAAATAATATTTATATATTCTCATAACGTTCAGATTTCTTTTGTGAACACTATTTGAAGATTCTTATAATATTCTTATAAGATTCTATAAGACTGCTCTTAGCAGCTCAATACATGCAGGTTCTTATAAAATTTGAATAAGATTCTTCTAATATAAGATTCTTATGAGAGTATTTCGTACAGGCCCCATGGGAACCTACATGGGACCCCCATGGGATCCTACGTTGGACCCCATGGGATCCTACATGGGATCCCATGGGATCCTACATGGGACCCCGTGGGATCCTACATGGGACCCTGTGGGATCCTACATGGGACCCCGTGGGATCCTACATGGGACCCCGTGGGATCCTACATGGGACCCCGTGGGATCCTACATGGGACCCCGTGGGATCCTCCATGGGACCCCATGGGATCCTCCATGGGACCCCATGGGATCCTCCATGGGACCCCATGGGATCCTCCATGGGACCCAATGAGATCCTCCATGGGATCCCATGGGATCCTCCATGGGACCAATGGGATCCTCCATGGGATACCATGGGATCCTACATGGGACCCCGTGGGATCCTACATGGGGTCCCATGGGATCCTACATGGGACCCCATGGGATCCTACATGGGACCCCATGGGATTCTACATGGGACCCAATGGGATCCTCCATGGGATCCCATGGGATCCTACATGGGACCCCATGGGATCCTACATGGGACCCATGGGGTTCCTCCATGGGATCCCATGGGATCCTACATGGGACCCCATGGGATCCTACATGGGACCCATGGGGTTCCTACATGGGATCCCATGGGGATTCTCCATGGGACCCATGGGGTTCCTACATGGGATCCCATGGGGATTCTCCATGGGATCCCATGGAGGATCCCATGGGGATTCTCCATGGGATCCCATGGGGTTCCTACATGGGATCCCATGGGGTTCCTTCATGGGATACCCATACGATTTCCCATGGGATACCCATACAATTTCCCATGACAATTCACCATGGGTTTCCCATGCCCAATGTTTCCCATGCCCAATTCACCATGGGAATCCCATGGGAAAATTTCCCATGGGATTCTCATGGGACATTTCTGTAAGGGATATTGTAAGACATACATTGTACATGGACAGGAAGTAATGAATACTTAGGTACGTTTGACAATGCATGATAGAAATGAAGAGTGAAGCTGATGCTGTTAATAAAAGCTATGCAAATGAAAATGTACATATTTTCCACAAACTCTAGTACAATAATGACATCTTTGAACTACTTTTTGCACATGAGGTGTCATTAATTTTCAGAGTTATGGGTCAGATTGAATAAATTCAAAACATTGTGAGATGACAAAGCTGTGTCAAAGTATGTGTCAATTTCAATCACACAGTCTTTATAGTTGTAGCTTCATATTCTTTTTCAAAGTTGATCATGCATTTGACAAACAGGTAACACCACCCTATACTTAACTTATGCATGAGGTTACATAAGCCTGTAGATTTATGGGAACATTACATACAGTACATGTTTGTATGAGGTCAATCTAGCCTCAAAATGTAATCCCCATACTTTGCTGTATCTGATTATCCCTTCAATTATTCACAGCTTTTAGTCAAGTACTTGTCAAGTGGGAAGAATAAAAATATAATGAATCAAGTTCTTCACATAAAATCTTGCTTGGGAAACAAAACCACAAAACAGTTGATTGATTTTAATATTTAAAGATGATTTTACTCCAGAAACTTTGGTGTCACAGATGATCAATATACTTTTTTTCACCAAAACAATCTTGCCGTCAACCATTTAAGATAACAAATTTTGCACTTTTTTCAAATCCCCAAATAATGTAGACATTAATTGCATCTTACATATTGTTTGAGTCATGGGCGTCAATCTGTCTTGAAAAGGGGGGGGGGGGGACATCAGAAGTCGAAACATTTACGGCGTGGGGGTCCGGGAAAATTTAAGGTCATAGATGCTCTCTGGTGCAATCTACACTGTAAAAAAAAAATCGTATTTTTACGGTTTTTTCCTGGCAGTTTGGACGCCAGTACTTTCCCATTATAATACACTTTGCGACCAATTCGCAAAGGGTCCCAATCCCTCACTTTGCGAACGGTAAATTTCCAATCCGCAAAGGTTCCCACTTCTCGGCGATTTGCCAAAGAAGGTACCAGACTAATTACAATTATTATAATTATAAATGCACTCATTGACTGGAGAAAACTCCGGGTCAATGAGGTTCCCACTTCCAGCGAGTTGCCAAGAAGGTACCAAATTAATCTACTTCTTTATATACAATCACATCATTTTATTACCACCATATTTATCCATATTAATTCACATAAATTAATTTACCACTTCCTCACAGGCTACAATGCCTATTAGCTTCTTGTTTATAGGAACAACCTAAACTTACCGCCAAAGCAAATTTTGATATAAAAATTTGCCCAAACACCCCCCCCCCCTTTTTTTTTTTTTTTTTTTTTTTTAAACAAAACTTTCTCCGCGTGTCAACCCGTCTGATAAATTTTGATGGAACCAAATGAATCATGTCTTGC
Organism: Asterias amurensis; assembly: GCF_032118995.1. Taxonomy (NCBI): domain Eukaryota; kingdom Metazoa; phylum Echinodermata; class Asteroidea; order Forcipulatida; family Asteriidae; genus Asterias; species Asterias amurensis. The sequence goes on along the minus strand of NC_092662.1, from coordinate 9,636,266 downwards.
CAGTACGCACCTTCCGGGAAGGGTTAATGAGATGGGGGTGTCTTATAACAGGTGCGTTTTGCATCTCCCGAAGTATCTTCTTTGCATACATATTTAAATCCCAAGTGCAGCGTTTTTCTGCCCTCCTTTAACTTTACCTTGATACTTCACCCTTAACAAAATGTCTGACCAAATTAACCGTGTGTTGGGTAGGATGTTCCTAATTACCTTTAGGCTCTCTTTACCCTATGTCTACTCTGTCCCGAACTTTCCTTCAAGATATCTTTGGTCCCTAGATATAACACTATTGTCGTCGGGACCTCGCCTTTTGCCAGGTATCTCCTGAGCCTAGTACCAGCCGTCCAGGCGTGCCCCAGACACGTCTTTCCATGTCACTGTACCACCACTGTGTCGCTGCTGTGGCGAATGATACTGTCCCGGTATCCACGTTCTTGCTTCGGGTTGATGAACATCTTTAGGCTCCCTGTTACCCTATGTCTTATCTGTCCCGAATTTTCCTTCACGATATCTTTGGTCCTTATATGTAACACTATTGTCGTCGGGACCTTGTCTTTTGCCAGGAGTCTCCTGAGCCTAGTCCCAGCCGTCCAGGCGTGCCCCAGACACGCCTTTCCATGTCACTGTACCTCCACCGTGCCGCTGCTGTGGCGAATGATACTGTCCCGGTACCCACGTTCTTGCATCGGATTGATGAACATCTTTAGGCTCCCTTTTACCTTATGTGTCATCTGTCCCGAATTTTCCTTCAAGATATCTTTGGTCCTTAGATGTAACACTATTGTCGTCGGGACCTCGCCTTTTGCCGTATCTCCTGAGCCTAGTCCCAGCCGTCCAGGCGTGCCCCAGACACGCCTTTCCATGTCACTGTACCACCACTGTGCCGCTGCTGTGGCGAATGATACTGTCCCCGATAAACATCTGTATAAAAACAAATTCAAAGAAAAACAGCCTGGGTAATCTGTTCTGACCAATATTTTATCTTGTCAAAGTCTTGTATGTAGTTGAAAATGTTGTACACAATTTGTTAACAACCAACTCAACATTCACCAATCTTGTAAATTATTATTTATCTTAAACGGCAATATGCTAATTAAAGAAGCGGTTGTCTACACTGCTTATTTATGACCTTGCTACAAGCTACCCCTTTTTAGACAATTGAAAACATTAAGTCTGGCCTAATGTAGGATTCAAGTGCTCCAGACTTCCATCTCCCCATACTTTTGATTTGTTCCTCCCGAACCCCAAACATATCCTGCAACTATGAACTGAAAAGGGTGTGGGGTTTACCTGAAGGCCTTAATCCCTACTTTAAGATGTGATTAACTTGTCTGGCTGACATAGGGTCCCCCCTCAATGTACAAACGGTGAAGTATTGGCATTCCTGTCAATAGAAATGATTGAACTTTACCCACTTGATCCGTTTTTGAATATCTTAGAAACACTTGCAAATTCCCTTCCTGATTAAAGGAAATATCACCAATACGCAACGCCCGGGAATTTGCCATCGTGAGTTGTAAACTCACTCACCCTCAGAATAACCGAAAAGGGCAACCAAGAATGCTGCTTTTAACAGCAGAGCTTCATATGCTGATTATACTTTAAACATTAACTATGCTACTTTAATAAAGGTCATATAGGTCAAATATGGTATGTCTGCAAGCTATGCTGCAACCGGATGAAGATGTCTGCAAGCTATGCTGCAACCGGAGCAACTGATTCCTTTTTAATCATTCATCTTCTCTTTTCATCTTCACACTCTTCTACGTTTGCATCGAACATTTTTGTCTTCACTGTTATTACACCCTGTAATTGAACCTATTTTTAATCATGCATCTTGTCATTTCATGTGTATGCTCTGTTACATTTTAATCCAACATTATAATGGGTTACTTTTTGTAAACACTTTACGAATTGTTATCTTCACTGCCAATAATTACACCCTGTAACTTGAATACCCGGATCACTCGATCATTTTTAATCATGCGTCTTCTCATCTCATGTACATACTCTGTACGTTTAGTCCCACATTATAATGTTTGTTACTTTTTGTAACGACCGAATTTTCGTCTTCACTGACAATAATTACACCCTGTAACTTGAATAACCGGATCAACTGATAATTTTTAATCATGCGCCTTTGTTGTTCAAATACGTAAGCTTTACGGTTTAGCCCGCCTCCATTGTTCGTTACACTTTGTACCAACGCTTTCAGATTCAAGCTAGTACTGACCTCCCTGCTAAGCTATGGTAGCTGCTACTGTTACCGATGATACTTAAACTATATAACGACTAAAAAAAGACTAAATTAACAAAGCTTTAATGTGTATATTGATAGCATAGCCAGATAAGCCTTACCCTGGGTACCGCACCCAGTCCTATTCAATGTTCCCGCCAAACCATTGAACCGTGTAACTCTTTATACTTAACAAGTATAAAGCAGATTTATTCTAATTCGCCTCAGGACCCAACCGAATAATTCCATATTTTGCAGACTGGCGGTAAAAACTAACCAGACTGCTCAGCACTGGAAATGTAATGGAACATCTTGAATCTTGCCGAGGGTCCAAGCGTCTACAATCCTCTTTCATCTTAGAAACAATGAAACTACCCGTGGGATCCTCCCATTTGTGCAATTTATGAACATATGAAATATAACTGCAAGCATAGAGAATTACACTGGATTCACCAACTCAAGACAGTCAAGCCCTTTGGACTAAACATAAACACTGGTGTTAAATAACTTCCCGTTACCCCCCACTTCACTTCTGCTTGAGAACTATAATGTTGTTTATATTCTGTAACTCAAGTATAAATTAATTTTTTAAAGTTGTCCTATATATTTGTTACTATAACTATGTCATGTAAGTAACCCCCCTTCTTTTTTCCACAGGTCCCTCATACCTATTTTTAATACCATAGTACTGTTGATCTTGCTTTTCTCTATTAATTGACCATTGTTAATTGCATCATGATGCAACTTGTTCTCTAATTCTACCCTTTCATGTTTCCCTGCATTGTTAACGAACAATGCATTTACTACTTTTACGGTCCAGTAATCCATCCTTTCATATGAAACCTCCTTTGTCCTCGCCACTCTACTCGTATTGGTTCATAGCCACCAATTGTTTCTGAAATAGAAACTTTGATTGGCTGTTATTTTCCCGCTTCTTTCTTTCCCGCTTCTTTCTTCCTTTAATCCATTTCCCCTCTCTTTTTCTATGAATGGATATGTATTTGTTTGTACTTGTTTTATGCCTCTGAACTAGGTCCGGTTTGGATCGAAAGCTAAGGCCATCTATACCACCCTATTCATTAAACATATGAAATACCAGATACGTATGTACAAATGGAAGAAGATGCAAAGGTCTTTAATTTTAATATTATGCAATAGGCTACCCCTTGATTTATGGAAGCTGGCCATTTAGTGCCTAATAATGATCAATCATTCCGAAAGGTCATAATGAAACTTGGTATTGCCCTTCTATTCTTTATGTACCCTTTGTTCTAGAGCTTGATTAACACATGGTGCTGTGACGTGCAATGCCCATAATTCATCGCCAATTATGCCCATGATCTAACTGGTGTTAATTGCTGCCTCATTCTAAAAGTGCGCCATCCCCCCTTATTGGACGAGCTGCTGCTCTCTGTGCGTACGATCTGACACTATTTCAATAATTCTATGTGTTCTATGGAGATGAGCTCGCAAATACACTGCTACATAAGTCAAAAAATGCAGAGGTCCATGTAATGTATAGAAGTAATTGGACGCCTGTGTTTATTATCTTTCCATATTATAAAACCCCCCTCGTTTACAGCCAGCAAGAATTATTGTGTCTTAACCGCTATTTGTACTATTATAGGGTCACTCTGCTTTATAAGATCACAGCGAAATCCACAAACTCGCTATGAATAATCTTAAAAATTTTAAGGTTAGCGGTAGGCCCTCGCCCAATTCGCTACAAACCGATATCAATGGATTAAAGGGAGTTGATGGTTAATTCATATGCTGCATGTTATCCGCCATCGGTATGCTTCAAGAGCCCGCTGTGCAATCAATGGACCCCAACATGCTACTGCTCCCTACTGTACTTATTTTGCACCCTGCATTTGAAAGTTGGGCACCACCCAGTTCTATTGAAGATGATGTCCCTCCTAACCTACTACATGCCCCATCCATGTTATGTATGGAATACCCTGAATATTGACTAGAGTTTGCCAAGTTGTACACTAAACTACTAGGCTTACTTATTCCTGATTGGCCTGACTGACACAAGCTCTGACTAACTTTCATATTAAACGGCAAGCTGCCATAAAAAATTGTGATAGTCCGCCCTTTCTTGTCCTTGTGTACCTGTACTCATGCTTTGAGAATGTTGGTCCGTTATACCCCGAGTTACGTGTAAAGGCCATGAAATATCCCGACTATTAATCTGTGGGATGTTCGCAATTATTGGCCCTTTATACATACTAGATGTTTGAAACCTTTCCGTATTCACGGTACTCGTGTTACCTACTAGCGTTCGTGTTGGGGCTGTACTTGCCCCAGCATTAGGTCTGAAAATGTAGCGACTCACCCGATTGGCCCAGCTAGTAAGCCATCGGCTTCACCACTCTCTGTAGCCGCCCATCTTCGCCCTCCTCATCAGGTATCACTTGGATTTCTTCGATGCGGTTCCCACTTCCAGCGAGTTGCCAAGAAGGTACCGAATTTTGCGAAACTATACAATCTATCTTAACTCCTCGGTGGCAGAATATTCAATGACGGTTCCCAGAAAGACAAGCACCCTTTCCCCAAATGCATTGTAGTAGGCCAGCCAAAGTGTGAAATTACACTTTGGACGGCATAGTTTGTTAATGGCTGGCATCCATGCTAGATGTATGGATCATGGGCTCGGGAAGACGATTAGGGTGGATGCCCAGCTTGTTTTTGAATTTTAAGGTCATTTTGGGGTAAAAAGGTCAAAAAAGGTCAAAAATCAATATTTTCAAAATTTGTGTCAAATTTATTTACATTTGATAGATCTATCCATAAAATGTATTTTTAACTTTATGTTGATACTACAAACCTATGTAATTAACGTATAAACTTTGACCTTGTGCACAAATGTATAGCAAAACAAAGTGTAAAAGTGTGATTATCTTGAAAAGGGTACATTTTGAGTACACCATTTGTTTTTGCACTCCCCATCCTCATTGGTGCATATATTGGTTTCAAACAACTTTTTTTGAAATGTAAATATACCCAGGCAGTTTTTGAGAAAAAAAAAATTCAAATACCACCTTCATGTGGGGGTCTTAACGACTCATTTTAAGGTCAAAATTTCAAATAAGGCAAAAATTTTGCATTTTTGAAATTTTCACAAAATTTGACCCCAAGTGATAGATCTATCAATAAAATGTATTTGTACGTTAAGGTTAATATGATAAACGTATGTAATTAACAGATAAACTTTGACCTTGTACACAAACGTATAGAAAAGCAAAACGTAAAAGTGTGATTATCTTGAAAAGTGTACATTTTTAGTATACCAGCATTTTTTGCACTCCCCAGCTCATTGGTGCATATTATATGTTTCAAACAACTTTTTTGGGAAAGGTTAATGTACCCAGGCAGTTTAAAAAAAAAAAAAAAAAACATCAAATACCACCTTCGTGTAAGGTCATTTTGAGGTCAAAAAGTGCCAAAAATGTCAAAATTTAATTTTTTTGAATTTCTGCGCCTAATTTTACCCCAGGCGGCAGATCTATCCATTTAATATAGTTTCATCATGAAATTGACATGCCAAGTCTGTGAAATTATGAGTTAATCTTTTGTCTTGTACACAAACGTGTAGGAAAATTTAATCTTAAATTGTAATTTTCTCAAAAAGTGCGTATCTTGAGCATAATACGGTGTTTTGCACTTCCTATCCCAGCAATGCATATAATTGTTTGAAAACAACTTTTTTTTTGAAAGGTCAATATACCAAGGCATTAAAAAAAATCATATCAAACTTTCTTATGTGGTAAAATGAAACAAAAAGGTACTTGTATGCTATTCACGTAGAACAGTTTGACATAGTTTTACAGTTTGACTTGGTGCCCTTTGATTTGCACCCTAATAAAACTAGCTCAAATCAAGCATCTGAGATAGGGGTAGTCTTCCAGGTAACCCCACTCTTTCTTTTAAGCTCATGTGTGTCTGTGTCAGTGTGAGAGATGAGACGTCCATGTATTCCTAGTTTATGCTGTGTGAAGTTTCAGTGCATCTCTTGTTGGCGGTAACATCTCCAGACACTTATTCGCCTTATTTACCAAAGAGTTGGAGCCTGACAAGGTTGATGATTTTATACCAAGGTGCACAAGTTAGTGTTACCAAACTGCTCAATGAGAGCAAGTTTATTACGGCCGATTCCCTTGACACATATTAACTTTGCTTTTCGGAGACTTTCTTTTACCAATGGTTATGTAGGAGAGGCTGTGTCGCATCATTTAAGAGCATGTAAGCTGCCTTACAGGTTGGCAAGTCTCTCAGTTACTGCACGTATCGGGTAATTAATGTGCATATATTTCCAAGTTTCTGACGCTTTTGTTGAACACACAAAAGTGACATTTCTCCACCTGCAAATCACTCTTATCCTTCATTGACTGCCTCTATGCATGGAGCATCAACCGGGTGTCAGCCTGCTAAGGTGTCCTCAAAACGTCATCTCTCCTAAAGGACCATGGCTTCCGTAACATAAAGGAACCCCGCCTGTACTATTCCTCATCTTTCCAGTAGACCCTTGCCCTTTCTACAAAAACGTCTGACAAGAACTTGAGATTAGGTTTGTTCAATAGCCCATACCTGACGTGTAGGAGTGGAACCCCGGTCTATCGATGAACTTTCGAATTGGCTTTTTCTTTCTCATTCTCTTTGACTGTGTCACTGCCTTGGTGGAGCCCTCTCCAATCTAGCGATCAAGACCAGGTTGTAGGTTCCAGTGGCAGCATTGAGCAATTGTTGCAGTAACTTTTGATAGGCTTTTGTACCGTACATAATTCATTTGTTTGAAACATTTGCATTGTACAGGTCAGAGAAAGTTTTTGCGCAATATTTTCTTCAGGGCGTCACTAAAACCATCAGTTTCTTGAAGCAGACGGTGCTTCCAGATGGTTATTATATACTGCGTTCCATGATCTGGAGTTGTTAGAAGATCACTTTACCACATCAACTGGTGCAATGTCTTTTGTTGTCAAAGATACCAGTGGTACCTCTCTCACAATATCAGAGTCTGTGTCATCGTCTTCGCAAAGGAGTGGGTTAAGTCGGAACACATCAAATCTTACTGTTTGTTATGAAAGTTTCTAAACATCATCAACATCTCTGTCTTCTTGAGGAGTTTAATATCTGCCAGATGAACACATCCCTATCGATCAAAGTTACTGTGATCATAGATGATGGGGACGGCAGCATTACGGAAAAAACTCCCAGATTGGTGATCAAGTATCTGTCTCTCCGAGTCCTGGATCTCAATCTCCACCATCACAATGTAATGAGACCACAGATGGGAGTTTGGATTTCTAGAGTGCTTGTTGAATTTGTTTAAGCAGACGTAGTCCTCCCTTGAAAAAGATTTAAATCTCAAACTTTGGACTTTCCCGTTTAAGTTCATTTCTTCCTGATGTGTATAGTGGCCAGGCAACTGTGATGGTGGTATGTTTCTGACCTGTGTTATGTCCACAAACTGATTGATCAAAGTGATGAGATTGTCATTGCTGTCTGCTAGTGCTTGAAGAGTTGTGAGAATTCTTTCATCAAAGAAACTTGGCATAAAAGTGTGTCAAGCTGTAGTGGTTTTGGTGTGCCTGGTTACATGTAGCTCTGGAGTTAGCTTTGACTAATGGCACTCCAGATAAGAAAGTATACAATGTATCACTGCACGATACCCCCTACCCCCATTGTAGCTACAATGTATAGGCCTACCTAGGAAAAAAAACAACATTTTGCTGCAAAAAGAATGTTCAACTTTGTTAATTCACTAATAAAAGTTGTGTATTTAACTGCGTACATGTACTTGAGTGTGAAAATAACTTTGATACAAACATGCATTTTTTGAGCACGTCAAACTATACAACTACTATATCAAACTAATTGCATGAATCAGCATACGCATTTCTTGTTTCAATTTACCAATGAGGAAGGTGTAATATGAATTTAGTTTAAACTAAAAACTGCCTTGGTACATTGATCTTTCACAAAAAAAGTTGTTTTCAAACATTTATATGCATTGCTGGGATAGAAAGTGCAAAAACACTGTATTATGCTCAAGATACGCACTTTTTAAGAAAATTGCAATTTAAGATTTAATTTTCCTATACGTTTGTGTACAAGACAAAGGATTAACTCATAATTTCACAGACTTGGCATGTCATTTTGATGATGAAACTATTTTGTATGGATAGATCTGCCGCCTGGGGTAAAATTTGGCGAAATGTACACTTTTCAAGATAATCACACTTTTACGTTTTGCTTTTCTATACGTTTGTGTACAAGGTCAAAGTTTATTCGCTAATTACATACGTTTGGCATATCAACTATAACGTAAAAATACATTTTATGGATAGATCTATCACTTGGGGTCAAATTTTGTGAAAATTTAAAAAATGCTAATTTTTTGCCTTATTTGAAATTTTGACCTTAAAATGAGTCGTTAAGACCCCACATGAAGGTGGTATTTGAATTATTTTTTTTCTCAAAAACTGCCTGGGTATATTTACCTTTCAAAAAAAGTTGTTTGAAACCAATATATGCACCAATGAGGATGGGGAGTGCAAAAACAAATGGTGTACTCAAAATGTACCCTTTTCAAGATAATCACACTTTTACACTTTGTTTTGCTATACATTTGTGCACAAGGTCAAAGTTTATACGTGAATTACATAGGTTTGTAGTGTCAACATAAAGTTAAAAATACATTTTATGGATAGATCTATCAAATGTGAATAAATTTGACACAAATTTTAAAAATATTGATTTTTGACCTTTTTTGACCTTTTTACCCCAAAATGACCTTAAAATTCAAAATCAAGCTGGGCATCCACCCTAATCGTCTTCCCGAGCCCATGATCCATACATCTAGCATGGATGCCAGCCATTAACAAACTATGCCGTGGTTTTTTTTTCTAGAGCACTTTTTAAAGTTTGGCTGGTCTACTATTGCTTTGGTTGGTTGAAAAGAACAATGGAACCACGTCTGAATGCGCCCTGACAATCCCAATCGCTTATAGCCCCGACTGTGCAACCTGACTATAATTATGCATATTTCCTGGTGTTAAATCGGTTTACTGCGTTACGCATTAAACCCTAGAAAGGGCGTCATGTAATGGCTATTGGGTTGAAACATACACCTTTTGATGCTTTACCTTTACAGAATACAACTCTGGCAAAGGTCTGGTTTAAAAACATAATACCGATTATGTCACCAAATGTAAGAGCGGCCTCTAGCGGCAGATTAAAAACATCTCAAAATACACTTGTACTACATATAGATGTCTGTGGCATAGTTTATGATAATTGTTTCAAAATTGATATACATAATCTCCCTCATAATAGCAACTTATATGTGGAGTCTAGCTTGATGACGTCATCATGTGTCACGTGGTATTGCTTGGTGTATTAGTGTATTGTTAGTAAAGGACAATTTAACTTCTTGAACTCGGAATGACGTCATTGTGTTGTTTCCACAATTTTTGCAATTTTGATCATTTGTTACACATCTTGAGACGAAGCTAGTTGCAACATTTGTTTTTTACACCAGGCTTTTACTCCCGGAAACCGAACACCTAGAGTTTGTTCACAAACTCTCAATGTCTAGTTATAATTAGGGTTGCCTCATTTAAAACAAATGTTTGCATCTTTTAATTCTTTTAGTTTTTTTTTTCTGCTTTCCAGCATGGTGTGTAGGTGACCCGCACTATACAACCTTTGATAATTTGCAGTACACTTTTAATGGGAACGGAGAGTTCAGGCTGACACTTATCTCACCACGAATTTTGGAATTGGCAGCTCGTGCAGAACGAGGCGAAGTAGTGACCAATCCAGATGCATTAGCTACTTATTTCACTTATTTTGGTATGAGACATCTTCAAAGCGGAAAAAGTGTAAGTCTTCACTGATTTTTAATGAGTTTTTAGCTCAATCCCTCATTGTAACCTAGACCTTATTACAATTAAAGTAGTTAAAGTCCACTCTCACTTAGTGTCACAGCTCCCCGCAGGGCAACTATGACCGAAAGACAATCTAGGCAAACTCAAATAATAACAGACAAGTGACAACAGAGTTACATATTTACAATAAATAATTACAAGTTTAATAAATACACTTCTCTCCAACCTTCACTAAGTTTGGTCTACATGTAACTCACAAATCAATATTATTAAATGAAATCCACATCATTGAATGATCTAAATACTTTTGTCACAACCTGTTCCAAAAGGCCTTCTCAAATTCAGAAAGGTTTTAAATAAAACAGACTGTGTCCAATTTCATCGGACACAAACCTAAATTCAATTAAAGGAAACTACATATTTGACTGGATAATGTATCAATCTCAGTTGAACAGTCACCTTGACTATATGGCACCTTTTATAATACACGAACTATGCCCTTGATCAATTCTTGGCAGTACTTAATATTTACAATTACAGAAATCCCAAAACCCACAGCTCTAGAGTGTTCACTGTTCTAAGCTGTGGTAAACGGTTTTTTTCACATACACAAAGGAAAAGCAATGTTCTGCTTTGAACTTGGGGCAGATTTTACTCCCCAAAATTATTTACAACTTCCTTCAAAAGAGGTGACACTGGCATTGATAAATACACACTTTTTATATTATAGGTTATTGATCACTCACTTAAGCTTTCCGCATAAATATATCTAACATTAGAGATTATACAATAATAAGTAAAGAAACGGCCCCACCGTATTATAGGCGTCCACTTTCCACTCCACCATTCCACAAAGATTAAAGCTAGAAAATCCCAGCTCCCACACAGTAAACTCAAATTAACGCGTTGTGGTTCCAGTCGCTGCGAAACCAGTCACAAAGTTCAAAGTTCACATCACAAAGTTCTCAAAGGTTGTTGCGCCCTCTGCTGCTCATGTAGCAACCAAATTCATTGGACCTGGAACGTCTTATATCATCGACCGACACTCAGTCTGGCGTTTCTTCTATGTTTCCATTAACACTCACACCCAGGGGTGAAAACCATCTATTTGTTGGGAAAAGTAAACCTCAATCTTCTTATAAATATGTCCAACAAAAGAATAATGAACTGCTCAAAGTTTTCCATGAATCTTCCATTAACTTTCTTACACACAAATTGATGAACATTTTCAAAGTCCAAAACACTAGACACGCTAGAGAATTAAATGAACATGCCTCTTGAATAAATGTAATAAGCATTGAACATAGCCATGACTTGCATTTTCCAAACCACATCGATTTAAAACTAAACTTCTTCTTGGAACGAGAAATAGCATCATGCACTTGATTTTAGTAAAGTTTGAAATGCAGTAAGCATGCAATAAAAATAAGAAATGTACTTACCGTTTCCATAATAGTGTAGCTCTTAAAGTTCAGCTCTCAGTACTGTTGTCCCCTCACTCCAACCAATTTGCCTTAAAATATATATAGCAGCCTGAAAATCTGCTGTGATTTTGGCAATGGGGCACAATCACATAGATTTGAGACTAACACCCAGTGCAATTTTCTGTCACTGGATCAACAAGGATCACATCCTCTCTCTATCTAAGACGCTGCTAGAATGACCTCCCTCTATCCAACACACAGCTAGCATACACTCACTCTCCTTGACCGCACCCATGTACTCAACAAACCTCAAAATTTCACCCATTCAAAACTTCATACTTGACCGGAACATAATGCCCTAAGGAATTCCTGGGGGGGGGGATGACTTACCACAGCAGACCTAAATAAGGCAAAGCATTTAAATATAACGAAGACACTGAATAACTACCTACTGGCCCTGCCTACTGATACATTATTCACGAGTAGGCCTGGGCGAATTATTCGAATATCCGGTTAATGGGGAATAGGTTTTCCTATCCGTAACCGCGAATGCCTTTTTTTTCTTAACCGGATATCCGCAGGGCGCGAATACCTATTTACAAACCGGATAATTCTGTAATTACAACCGAGTAACCGGATATTCTTTAATATCCGCGGACGTCGGGCGACAACTGATATGAATGTTTTGTCTGAATCCTTATGAAACTTCTATTAAGACAGCATAAAACAGCATACATTAAGTATTTAACTATGCTCACCTCCGTGAAGAGTTAAAACAATGACATTTCTGACGTACATGTAATTTGTTCAAAGATTACAAAAGTTTTCCTTCACGTAGAGTCAATCACGATCAAAAGAAAAAGCAAATCGCCATCTTTAAATTAGATCCGGTCATTTTTATGAATGAACCGAGTGACACTGTCTAAAACTAATATCAATCCGCCCAAAAGATCTCATTTCGAATAGTTGGCCAGCGGTATCCGAATAACAAAATTTCACTATTCGCCCACCAGCACTATTCACGAGATCAGCAAACTTCTACTAAACTCACAGCTACTGAGGAGGGAAATACTCTATTCACATGTCTCCATGAGGTTAAATTCTGACACTCAGATAAGCTTGGAAGTTAATAGTTCCGGGTTGATACAAGGTGTTTGCTTATCCTGAACACCTTGCTTTTCACAGTGTACATGTACTCTGTGAAATTTGGCTTCTCCATTTCACTCGGCTTTGCCTTATGAAATGGAATATTCCAGATTTTTGGCATGTTGTGGCTGAGCGGTCTAGTTCACTGGACCCAAGCTCTGGTGTTGTCAGCAGCAGAGTGTGGATTTAAATCCCTGTCATGTAACTTGTGCGATTGTGGCATGTTGTGGCTGAGCGATCTAGTTCACTGGACCCAAGCTTTGGTGTTGTCAGCAGCAGAGTGTGGGTTTGAATCCCTGTCATGTAACTTGTGCCTTTGTGGCATGTTGTGGCTGAGCGATCTAGTTCACTGGACCCAAGCTTTGGTGTTGTCAGCAGCAGAGTGTGGATTTGAATCCCTGTCATGTAACTTGTGCCTTTGTGGCATGTTGTGGCTGAGCGATCTAGTTCACTGGACCCAAGCTCTGGTGTTGTCAGCAGCAGAGTGTGGGTTTGAATCCCTGTTGTAGCATAGCGCCCTCTATTGACTTGTTGTCATACAGGTTTATTATTCAAAGGTTAAAGTTCAGAGGTGAATAAAGAACAAGGATCCATCTTGATTCACGTTGCAACTCAAACAATTACGTTTAATAGCTTCCATATTTCTCTACCTTGGTTTCGAAATATTATAATGGCGACGAGGATGGGATCTGTTTCAACTCAAAGCGTAATCATCATCTGTCGAGTGCTCTAATTTCAAGGATATCCCAACAAACAAAAGTGAGATTTCGGGACATTTTTCGGTCGCACTCCTGAACTGAATGCTGAACATTTATTCACAGTCACATCACACACGTGTTTATCTGGACACGTCGTAAGCTAATCGGCTAATCATGGCATCTAACATGCCAACCCTGGCTCCGTTCGACCCCTACAGTGAACCTACCGCTCTCAGTGTCAAATGGGAGAAATGGCTGAAACGTTTTGAAGGAGCTATGGTCGGATTCAACATCACTGGAGCTAAAAGAAAGCGAGCATTACTTCTACATTTCGGAGGTGAGCAACTTCAGACTGTTTTTGATACACTTTCTGACACGGGCGATGAGAATGATTATGAAAAGGCTCAAGAAGCTTTGACAACTCATTTCGTTCCAAAACAGAACCCTATATATGAGACCATCCTCTTCAGGCGCCTGACTCAGAATCCAGAGGAAAGTGTAGATCAGTTTTGCACTCGACTTCGAAAAGCTGCAGAGAAATGTGACCTCTCTGATCTCAATCGTGAACTGCTCACACAAATCATTACTGGATGCTCTTCAAAAAAACTTCGCCGACGAGCGCTTGAGAAGCTTTACACACTATCACAGTTGCTAGAGCTTGCTCGATCCCTTGAGTTGTCAGAAAAGAGGGCTGGCGACGTTGAAAATCACACCGAAAGCCATCAAACCGTTAACAAAATTTCAAAGCGACCGTCGAGTCAAACTCCCAGCAAGGGCAGATCTACCAATCGTGACAACGCAAACAAGCAGTGGAATGACAAGCCGAAACAATGCTTTTTCTGTGGGGGACAATACCCACATGATAAAGATTGCCCAGCCAAAGGAAAGGAATGCAGCTCCTGTGGTAAGCTCAACCATTTTTCGTCGGTTTGTCGGTCCTCTCAAAGCCAACAAAAACCATATAACAACAAGCCACGTACGGTCAGGAATGTAGATGAACACAATGCATCATCATCATCCGATGATGAGTACGTTTTTGCAATCGATTCAACCTTGCGAAAGCCACACGCAACCATTTCCACTGAAGGTTCTAAAGTGACTGTCATCGACTCTGGATGCCCCCGCAACCTCATCGACAAATCCACATTCAGTCGTATCTCACGCCACAAGTCACTAACTCTCAGGAAAACACACATACGCCTCTATCCATACGGCGTGAAAGAGCCACTGCCAATACTTGGTAGGTTTACAGCACTCCTTGAAACAGGAAACCACTTCATAACAACCAACGTTTTTGTTGTTGACAACCAAGCTGGATGTCTCCTTGGCCTCCAAACAGCCCAAGATTTAGGTCTTATTACCATCAATGATCCAGTTAACAACATCACTGATCATAACAATAATGACTTTGCCACTTCCTACCCAAACTTGTTTGCTCCACGCATTGGCAAACTAGCAGGAGTCCAGGTACAACTCCACATCAATGAATCTGTACCCCCTGTCGCTCAGACATCGCAAAGCACCTTTCCACCTGAGAAAACAAATTGAAAAACAACTGAAAGAACTTGAAGACCAAGACATCATCGAGGATGCAGTTGGTCCCACTCCATGGGTGTCCCCTATAATCGCAGTCCCAAAACCACACAGCCCTGACAGCATACACTTGTGTGTAGATATGAGAGCTGCAAACAAGGCAATAATTCGCGAACGCCACCCAACACCAACTATGGATGAGCTTATCGCTGAACTCAATGGATCACGAATATTCTCAAAATTGGGTTTCCGCTCAGGATACCATCAGCTTGAACTATCACCCGAAAGTTGGTATATAACAACATTTGCTACACATGTTGGACTCAAGCGATACAAAAGACTAAACTTTGGCATTTCATCCGCTAGTGAAGTCTTCCAAAACACAATTCGGCAAACCATCGAAGGTATACAAGGTGTACTCAATGTCTCAGACGACATTCTTATCCATGCCCCTACCATCGAGGAACATAACAAACGGCTCCACCTGCTTATGGAGCGTTTACAACTAAAGGGCCTAACTGTTAACAACGAGAAGTGTCAGTTCGCTCAGCCACATATTCACTTCTTTGGGCTCGTCTTCAGCGGCAAAGGTGTCTCCCCGGACCCCGTAAAGGTTGATGCTATCAAAAACGCTAGTGACCCACAAAGCCCGGCTGAGGTCCGCAGCTTACTCGGTATGGCAAGCTATAGTTCGCGCTTCATACCAAACCTGTCAACCATAACTGAACCCCTTCGAGTGCTGACAGAGAAAAACACAAAATTCGAATGGATTACAACACACTGCAATGCTCTTCAACTGCTTAAAGAATCACTCTCACAGGAAGCAGTTGGTGCATACTTTGACCCAACTAAAGATACTGCAATATGGGTTGATGCTAGTGCGGTTGGTCTTGGCGCAATGCTCACACAAACAAACAAACAAACACGGACAAAGTAAAGTGGTGAGTTATGGAAGTCGTGCGCTCACTCCAACTGAACAACGATATAGCCAAATCGAAAGAGAGGCACTAGGCATAGCTTGGGGTGTTACTCGCTTCCACATGTATGTATTTGGACAAAAATTCACAATCGTCACCGATCATAAACCACTTGTACCAATATTCTCAAAGCCACAGGCAAATACATCTCCAAGGATACAGAACTGGCTGTTAAAACTCCAGTCGTATGACATGTTTGTTATCCACTGTGCTGGGAAGGACAATCCAGCGGATTACATGTCAAGACATCCCATCGCAAACTCTGAATCCAACAACCTCTCTGTAGAAACTGAGGAGTTTGTCAACTTCATCGCACACCACTCCACCCCCAAAGCAATAACCCTTGAAGAAATCCGTCAAGAAACTGCCAAAGATCTATCACTCCAATCCTCCATCCAAGCATCCAAACTCAAATAAAACTACCCCGCCATATGGGCTGTTCGCGAGAACATCACAGTGACAGACTCCGGAATAATTTTGCGCGAGCAACGTATCGTCATCCCCTCCACTCTGCAACAGCGTGTTCTCAGTCTTGCCCACTCTGGTCACCAGGGAATATCAAAAACAAAGTCGCTACTCCGTGAGAAGGTGTGGTTCCCAAATATTGATCAGAAAGTTGAAGAACTTGTTAAGCACTGTCTCGCATGCCAATCTTCCACTCGAGAGCACAAACGCGAACCCTTGTCAATGACGGATCTTCCCGCATATCCATGGCAAAACGTCGGTGTTGATTTCTGTGGACCATTCATCTCCGGAGACTACCTTCTTGTGTGCATAGATGATTACTCCAGATTCCCATGTGTTGAAATCTTGCGCTCAACATCAGCTCGCGCTACGATTCCCATCCTTGACAAAATCTTTGCATCACATGGCATTCCCGAAGTCGTGAAAACCGATAATGGACCCCCATTCAACAGCGCAGAATTCAAAACCTTCTCAGAATATCTTGGTTTTCGCCATCGCAAAATAACTCCACACTGGCCTGAGGCAAATGGGCAGGCAGAAAATTTCATGAAAACGCTAAAAAAAGCTGTGCGCTGTGCTGAGGCAGAAGGTAAGCCATGGAAACAAGAACTTTGGACATTTCTCCGTGCATATCGCTCAACCCCGCACTGCAGCACAGGCACTGCTCCGGCGGCTGCACGCTTCGGCCGCAACACCAACACACTGATTCTGCAGATACACAACTCTTCTCACGACCAACAGCTCAACTTCCGCCAACGGGATGAGTTAGCAAAACAGAAAATGAAACAATATGCTGAGAAACGCCGTCACACAATACCATCGACTATTGCTGTTGGTGACACTGTTCTCGTCAAAAACTTTGACACGCTCCGCAAAACAACCCCTCCCTACCACCCTCGCCCTTATACGGTCACTGATAAAAAGGGCCCAATGATCACTGCTCAACATGATCACCATGTTGTAACTCGCAACGTCTCCCATTGCAAGAAATTCGTGGGAAAGGAGGAACCTACACGTACGCCATCAGTTGAACAAGAACAAGCCCCATCAGCGAACTCAAATAGACCCTCTCGCGTCAAACATGCTCCGATTCGGTTCAAAGACTATGTTTAACTCCCGAATAGTAAAGGACAACAAATAACAAAAAAATGACTCTGAACTGTTGTAGGATTCTGCTATGAAATTTTATTTCTTTTACATCTCTTGCCCTGCTAAGCCAAGCCGTAATCTTCATGAGCAAAACAAAGCAACTGGAGAACCTTCCTTTTTACATTTTCTTTGCCCTCAACCTTTTTCTTTTAACAACTTTAGAAAGTTTTGGTTATGCATTCTCCCAATTAATTTGGTTTAAATTTTTATCTAAAACAAAATCATTAACGTTTTCTATCTTGAAAAAGGGGAGAGATGTAGCATAGCGCCCTCTATTGACTTGTTGTCATACAGGTTTATTATTCAAAGGTTAAAGTTCAGAGGTGAATGAAGAACAAGGATCCATCTTGATTCACGTTGCAACTCAAACAACTACGTTTTATAGCTTCCATATTTCTCTACCTTTGTTTCGAAATATTATACCTGTCATGTAACTTGTGCCTTTGTGGCATGTTGTGGCTGAGCGATCTAGTTCACTGGACCCAAGCTTTGGTGTTGTCAGCAGCAGAGTGTGGGTTTGAATCCCTGTCATGGGTTTAAATCCCTGTCATGTAACTTGTGCCTATAATTTGTGGCGTGTTGTGGCTGAGCGGTCTAGTTGACATGCGGGTGATAGTGAGTGGAATACCGGAAAAATTAAGTATGTCTGCGTGTGCTTGACCTTCACACTGAACACTTTTTGGTAGTTTGTCAAAGACCAGTCTTCTCACTTGGTTAGCTCAACAAATGCACAAAATAACAAACTTGTGGACATTTGAAGGGTCTATGTATTTTTTGTAGGACACAAAACACAATGTCCACAGATTTACATTAAACTCGCACCGTTTGAAGATAATGATAGTAGAAAGCATACCTTAAAATATTATTTGCTGAGGTGCTGTAGTTTTTGAGAAATGAGTAAACAATGTCATGAAAACTCAAAAACTACAGCACCTAAGCAAATAATAGTTCAAGGTATGCTTTCTACTATAATTATCTTCAAACAGAGTAAGTTTAATGTTTATCTGTGGACATTGTGTTTTGTGTTGCAAAAAGTACCCAAATACTTTTAAACTCAATTGGTCGTCGAAGTTGCAAGATAAGAAAAAAAAAACCTTGTCACACGAAGTTGTGTGCTTTCAGATGCTTGATTTCAAGACCTCAAAATCTAATTCTGAGGTCTCAAATCATATCGATCAACATTTATTTCCATAGAACACAATTAATATATACAATTACAAACAATAGGATTTTACAGACTGAAAACTGTATGGAGGCATATGGCCCATTAAAGCAAAGCTTGTAGGCTGGGATACCTTTACAAAACAATAAAATAATATATAATAAATAATAAAACAATGCATATTAACAACATAATACATCAAAACGAGGCGGATAAACGAAACGCAAAAACAAACACCCCAACAAGACAAACAAGCAAACAAACAAACAAACACCTCCAACAAACCAACCAACCGACACCCCAACAAACAAACAAACAAACAATGCCAAATCCACAAGACAGCCACGACGAAAGAGTTAAACCAAGATAATGACAGAATCACAATTCTGTTACATAATGGGAGACAATGTGTATTTTGAAGGAGGCTTTGAATCGACCAATAGAGGACTGTGAGCGAATACGCCTATCAATTGAATTCCAGAGGCAGGGCCCATGATAGCGAAGAGTGTTCATTTAGAAAAATGTGCGTGGAAAAGGGATAAAGAGATCATTATTAGAGCGTGTGTTATATAAATAAAAGGTGCGTGTTGCTGACAGAGGGAAAGTAATTGGAGAAAGTGTGGGGCAGAAGATTTTTTGTGTATTTGAACAAGAAAATGCCTGATTGAAGTTTGTTGATATCCAAGAGTGTGAGTGTGTTCAAATTAGCAAACAAGGGCGCAGTATGGTCACGACAATGAGACTAAAGCCCGTTTCACACGAGCTTTCTAAACCATGGTCATTGGGAGTGAAATCACATTCCCGTTATATAATCACAAATTTGTGTCGTGTGAAATGAATCCGTGCGATGAAATCACCATGGACCCGCATAATAAACAACCGGGATCAAGACCCTCCAAAAATCGCAACCCTGTTTAGAATCGCCGAGATCACTCGTGTGAGACGACACACAGTGTACTTAATGTAAAGTTGTGAATATTACCAAGGTCCCTGGTGATCGCACAACAATTATGCATGCACAAACCATTGGGTTTCCTTTCCTTATGCACAAACTTTTAAGCAGTACCTGTCATTACCTGATGGAGAAAGGTCGTCTATTCCAGGTATCTGGAAAAAATGGTGTCGGCGTCACAAATTGAAAATTAGTTTATTTTATTGCTTTCCTCAAAAGTTTTTTTTCTATGACCAAGAAGCTTCCGATCAAGTAAGCCTTGAATCTGGCTTTTCCGCTTGCAATTTCAAACAAAATGCTTTCGGATACATTCATCTTTGGAGTTGGGACGCTGAGAAATCGTTTACTTGTTAACGTTTTGTCAATTTCCTTGACATCCCAGTGGCTGAACGTTGCAAAACACATAACGACACCGAGTGTTATTTTGATTGTAGCAAAAACAGGGGAAAAAACTGTAAACTTACGTGTGCAGATAGACTTGACAGTCATTCCTTTTATGTTCACAAAAGCATACACATCGCACGCACCGCACATTCAAAACACAAGTAGGACTGTTCTTTACTCTATAGAATTTGGTTGTGATCAATCGCTGTACATGTAAAGTACATGTACTTCGCTGCAATTTCTCCACACATGCATATTCTGGCGACGTCAACATCTAGCAAGGGATGAATCTGATCGAAAAGCACTCTGAACGTCTTTTAATGCATGCAATAATGATGGTGTGGCAGTGTGGTGTGGACGCAAACCCATTCGCTCATCCCCCAATTTTTTATTCAAATTCACACTGAACTCAGAGACTCGGTGAAAAATCCGGAAAATTCTTATGCCTGAAAAACACATTGGTGCGCCAAGAAAATGATCGGTGGTAACCTAAAGCAAATACATGACACTTAACGGGACACTAACAGAGCACCAGCGAACTGATAAACAACACACAGTGCGATCTCACATAAACAAGGGACGTCGGGAACGCAATGTGCGCGATCATGTGAATGTTGGTCATGAAATCGCAAACAACCTTTGTGACAGACAACTGGCGTGAAAAGGGCTGGAGTATTATTAATATTGATGGTGAAATTGTCATATGCTTTGCGAGTCCTGCTGAAAACATGTTTTTGGTTTTGCTCGAGTTTAGTGACAGCTTATTTGATCTAAACCAAGACGAGGCCAAACTTAGGGAGCGTCTCAAAAGTCGGAACGGTAGGAACGTTCTTTTTGGATCGCAAGAGTATCCCCGCCGCTTTACTTGGACCGGTCCTTTGGACCGCCAGAGCGATCTTTTGGATCGTTCCAAATGCGTGACCGCGTCTAATCTCATGTTAGAACGTTCCTAATGTCATGATGTTGCGATCCTGCGGGCATATGCCCGCAGGAACGTTCTTTTGCGCTAGGAACGTGCCCGACTTTTGAGAAGCTCCCTTAGTGGAAAGTGAAAAGCCAAATGGGAAAAACCTCCAGAAAAAAAGAATAAACATTATTTTGTTTTGTTTTTTTTGAGCAAAAGTTTATTTTTAACTATCTATTATTATTCAGGGTATTATTTGTTTTGGTCATGATACACTTGGAAACTGACTTATTATTTTTTAAAGGTGGGCTTTGAACTGGATGCAACTGGAACAAACTTCATAGTCAGGTTTGACAAGACCATCATATTAACTGAGGATCAAATAGAACAAGGTACATACATGTTTGTCAGTCATAATATTTGCTTCCACAAGTGATGCCTTCACCTGCATGACAGTGTAGAATATGGCTGGAGTGCATTTAATGCTACTTCTAGCCATCCATGATAATTATCTGCATTAGTCGTAGACATCCATGATAATCATCTGCATAGTCGTAGACATCCATGATAATTATCTGCATTAATCGTTGACATCCATGATAATCATCTGCATTAGTCGTAGACATCCATGATAATCATCTGCATTAGTCGTAGACATCCATGATAATCATCTGCATTAGTCGTTGACATCCATGATAATCATCAACATTAGTTGTAGACATCCATGATAATTATCTGCATTAATCGTTGACATCCATGATAATCATCTGCATTAGTTGTTGACATTCATGATAATCATCTGCATTAGTTGTAAACATCCATGATAATCATCTGCATAGTCGTAGATATCAATGATAATCATCTGCATTAGTCGTTGACATCCATGATAATCATCTGCATAGTCGTAGACATCAATGATAATCATCTGCATAGTCGTAGACATCAATGATAATCATCTGCATTAGTCGTAGACATCCATGATAATCATCTGCATTAGTCGTAGACATCCATGATAATCATCTGCATTAGGGTCATTCCGTGTCAAATCAACCAGTTTTCAGAAAAGTTCCCAGGTGACCCCCTCAGATTTTGATGAAACTTCACCAGAATGATTGGATGTGGCTCAAATGAACACATACAAAAAAGCTAAGTCATACTCCATGTCGTTTTCGAGATATGATCCATTGAAATTTGGTCATGGCGGCCATTTTGTACTCGCGCGAGACGCGAAAAGTGATTTTTGTGATAATTTCCGACTTTGAAAGCTCATAATTTAGTTCTTGTACCAGGTAGAGAGCTCAAATTTGGTATTCCTTATTACTTCTTACCAAATTTCATGAATCTGCACTCAATTTAAGAGTATCTCCTTTAATTTTCTAGTTATGGTCACCCAAAGTAGGCACTTTAATCAGCCAAAAGTGTTTTTTGTGATAATTGGGGTCACCCTGTGCCCACATGAGGGGGTCAAATGAAACCTATATTCCCCAGTTATTATCTATGGGTGCATGTCTTTACCCATAAGCAATTATAAGCTCACCAATGCATTCATTCAGAAATAGCATGGACCCAAAGTTGGTTCCAGCCAGAAAAAGGTCAAAAAGACCCCGCCCGTCTTGACCCCGGTTGACCCCGCGATCAATTGAAACATTTTTTGAAATTGATACCAGTTAAACATATATATTATATCTACTTATACACCAATTTTCAGCTTTGGCACTCAACTCCTTCATGGTGTGGTGGCAATTTGAATATTATATGTTTTTGGCACATTTTAATGTAATACAGAATACATGTACATGTACATTCATGTACACATACAATACATGGTAATAAATGTTTGAAGCTTGTGTAACTTATTTTTTCTGGCTAGCAAAAAGTGACACCAATGCATTGGCATTTGTGGTGTCTGCGTGATACACAAGTACAAATTTTGTTTGAGAAAGTAGTGTTTGCATGTCATACACATTAGAGAAGTATTGTTCTAAAAAAGTAGTGTATGGAAGTAATACCAGCGTTTATGCAAATGAGGTGACCATGTGATTGGAAAGTTTAACCAGCATAAACATGTATATAGCATGGAGGAAACAAGGGGACTGGGGTTGGGTAAAAAACCAGAGAAGAATATTACAGACAGTGAGTGTTAAGTACTGGCATATATAGTTTATTTGTATTGTGTGGTTTAATCCATGTTTCAAGTGAAACTCCACACGGTATACTGGAGTATGGTTCCATACTGGGGTATTGTTCCAATATTTTGTGTGTGTTATGGAAGATTTTTGCAGCACTTTGAGGTACCTGCCTTAAATTATTTATTGCAGTTGAAAACATGCATCATCAACCCATTTCTAAAAACAATAACACAAATAAACTTACTTTTATGCTTGCCAGAAAAAAACAGAAGCTTCAAACATATATTACCATGTATTGTACATGTGTACATGAATGTACATGTGTACATGTATACTGTATGATATTACATTAAAATGTGCCAAAAACATATAATATTCAAATTGCCACCACACCATGAAGGAGTTGAGTGCCAAAGCTGAAAATTGGTGTATAAGTAGATATAATGTATATGTTTAACTGGTATCAATTTCAAAAAATGTTTCAATTGATCGCGGGGTCAACCGGGGTCAAGACGGGCGGGGTCTTTTTGACCTTTTTCTGGCTGGAACCAACTTTGGGTCCATGCTATTTCTGAAAGAATGCATTGGTGAGCTTATAATTGCTTGGGTAAAGACATGCACCCATAGATAATAACTAGGGAATATAGGTTTTATTTGACCCCTCATGTGGGCACAGGGTGACCCCAATTATCACAAAAAACTTTTTCGGCTGATTAAAGTGCCTACTTTGGGTGACCATAACTAGAAAATTAAAGGAGATACATTTAAATTGAGTGCAGATTCATGAAATTTGGCAAAAAGTAAGATGGTATACCAAGTTTGAGCTCTCTACTTGGTACAAAATCTAAATTATGAGTTTTCAAAGTCGGAAATTTACACAAAAACCACATTTTGCGTCTCGCGCGCGCATAAAATGGCCGCCTTGACCAAATTTCAATGGATCATATCTCGAAAACAACATGGAGTATGACTTAGCTTTTTTGTATGTGTTCATTTGAGCCACATCCAATCATTCTGGTGAAGTTTCATCAAAATCTGAGGGGGTCACCTGGGGACCACTGGTTGATTTGACACGGAATGACCCATTAGTCTATTAATTTTGGTTTTTACCCATACACCGATGTGTGTTAGCACTGTATACTCAGTACTTTCCCGAGTCCTGTGAAAAAATATCACAGGCATGTTACTCGGGTGGGATTCGAACCCACGACCCTTGCAATTCTAGAGCAGTGTCTTACCAACTAGACTACCGAGGTTGCCCCGGCAGCTAGAGGCAGTTCGAATCCTATGTTTTGGCAGCGGGTACCGCAACGATATAATAGATGTTAAATTTGCATCGGGGATAAAGAATATTAATTTTTGGTTTTTTTTTTTGGTTTTTTACCCATACACCGATGTGTGTTAGCACTGTATACTCAGTACTTTCCCGAGTCCTGTGAAAAATATTCTTTATCCCCGATGCAAATTTAACATCTATTAGACCCATTAGTCGTTGACATCCATGATAATCGTCTGCACTATTAAATGTCCACTTTTTGATGCGATTATGTTCAAACTAAGTAGGTTGCCCGTTTTGTATTTGTGCACAAAACCAATGTGTCTCTGAAAGGTGTAAGTTTTTGGTTAGTTAAAATCTTTTCAAAACAAGTTTAATATTAGTTACCTAAAATAAGCAAATGCTTTCAATCAATAAGAATTATTCAAGGCCTTAATCCAACTCCACAATAATTAATGATGAAGTGACAAATCGGACCCCATGGCTAGCAGGCTGATTGTGCCGTGATTGCGCATTCGAAGACTACTGTAGTATTGGAATCCTAACCGAGAGAGGATATGAAGGTTACATTCTAAAAGTGTTTTCGTTAAAATGCATCGGATTGGGATACCATATTGGGTATCTTATCAAATTTGTAAGTACAATATGAAAAACACATTTTTAAAGCTTATTTCTTCAAAAAATTATCTTCTGAACCACATTTCAAAAAGTCGTAATATTTGTAAAGTCTTGTAGCTTTCAACACTTCCGGCATTTTGTTTTGAGGAATGACTCTACCATGACATTTACTTCCAGTTCAAACAGGCAGCTCTAAAATCTCCCTATAACCACATGTCATAAAGTCATTGTGGTTTTCTTGTTTTCTAGCTTAAAGGAACGTTACAGAATTTGGTAAGAAAACAAAATCGTGAAGATCACAGATTTACATGAAGTTTACACGGTCTAATAATGATGATAGAAAACATTCCTTGAAATATTTCTGCCTGAAATGATGAGAAATAAATAATTTAACTTTGCGTTTGGAGTTTATGCAAAATTTGTGATCGGTTTTTCACTATTTTCTCGTGACCCAGATGGCCGATCGATCTCAAACTTCTACAGGTTTGTCAGTTTATGTAAATGGTGGATAACATAGAGTGCTTACACTGCCAGCAAATGTTTTGTTAACAAAACCAATTCTGTATTGTTCCTTTAAAACATTTGTGAAATTTAAATAAACACTGAAGTTGGTCTTTTTGAACACTTTTTAGAGTACCACAAATACATGAACAGTCACTTATTTATTTTATAAACAAACCAGTTATATCATTACCTTGGTTTTATGCCAATTACTAAACTATGTATTATGTTTTGTGTTTTGTTTCAAGGACACCTGGTAGATGAGTGTTTAGTGAAGAAAAAGAAAGATAGTCAACACATCATATTTAGCTGTCCGGATGGAATAACTATAACAGTTTATATTGAGCATGGTATGGGAAACCTCCTTCTGTCAGTACCTGATATCTACAAAACAAAGGCCGACAGTGGACTTTTTGGTCAGTATGTAAATGTTGCTGTTGTACCTGTCTGATCACCCAAACTGACATTTAATGGTAATTTGAAACATGCAACAGAGAATAAAATTGCACACAAATTACTTGAATTAGTGTTTTCATTAAAAAAATGTGTAAAAAAAGAAAAGAATATCAAACAATTGGTGAAACTTTTCCTGATGGACCATGTGCAGAATGGTATTTATTTTTTTGCACTGTTTCTATAACACAGACAATAGAGGACAAGTTTCATCCTTCGCTCGGCCCCAGCGGCCAGTATCCAGGACTGCTGGGATGGGCTAATCAGCTTGCACAGATTCTTGTTCAGGAAGTACATCATTTACATTTATGCAGTGCAAAATTATATGGCGTAGTGTGAGTGTGATGCATGATGGGACTGCGCATTATTAATCCAATGAGCGTGCAGGTTTCGTCCAAGATATGAACGCCAAAATCCTGCTTACATAGCATTTAAGTTGAGAGTCATTTGTGTATGCAAGTACTCTTACATGATCCCTCCACAAAGCGTGTGTTACATTTTGTTACATTCGCACAAGGCACAAAATGTAGTAAAATCCATTAAAAGAAAATAAATAGGAGTAGTTTGGGCGATGACAGGTGGTGAAATTCAAAACGAAAATTGTGAAGTTAATGCATGGGCCAACCTTTTCTGAGATTTTTTATGTTAATGTTAGAATTTTTGTAAAAAAAGGAACAAGTCTAAAATATATAGGATTTGAGGCATTGCATGGTGAGGTATCAATATATTTTTGGTTTGAAGTAACACCATGTGTGTATCTACTTGCAAGGTAGAGTTTTGACGATGACTAGAGCAACCTAGTCGAAACGTTGAGACCAATTCAAGAACTGACTCCGCGGTATTGCAGTTAATTACGATCCTATAAGCTAAAGTATAGTCCCAGCCAATTTTCTATACCTTCCCCCCGGGTAGTAGTTAAACAGCAGGACAGTTCTTTTCAGAACTGAGAAGTCTCCCAAGATCTTATAAATATACTCCGCTGCAGTAGAATAAAGAAAGAGATTTCTCTAAGAACAAACTCTACCTGATTGACTCAACTGGTTCCAGTTCGGCGGTTATGGCACAAAGATACAAGTTTATATGTTAATTCCTTATATGAGTGACTGACTCAACTGGTTCCAGTCCGGCGATTATGGCACAAAGATACAAGTTTATATGTTAATTCCTTAAGAGTAATTGACTCAACTGGTTCCAGTCTGGTGGGTACGGCACAAAGATACAAGTTTATATGTTAATTCCTTAAGAGTGATTGACTCAACTGGTTCCAGTCTGGTGGGTACAGCACAAAGATACAAGTTGATATGTTAATTCCTTAAGAGTGACTGACTGACCTGGTTCCAGTCCGGCGATTACGGCACAAAGATACAAGTTTATATGTTAATTCCTTAAGAGTGATTGACTCCACTGGTTCCAGTCTGGTGGGTACGGCACAAAGATACAAGTTTATTCCTTAAGAGTGATTGACTCGACTGGTTCCAGTCCGGCGGGTACGGCACAAAGATACAAGTTTATATGTTAATTCCTTAAGAGTGATTGACTCCACTGGTTCCAGTCTGGTGGGTACGGCACAAAGATACAAGTTTATATGTTAGTTCCTTGAGAGTGATTGACTCAACTGGTTCCATTTCGGCGGTTACAGCACGAAGATACAAATTTATATGTTAATTCCTTAAGAGTGATCGACTCCATTGGTTCCAGTCCGGTGGTTACGGCACAAAGATACAAGTTTATATGTTAATTCCTTAAGAGTGATTGACTCACCTGGTTCCAGTCCAGCGGTTACGGCACAAAGATACAAGTGAACTGCCATAGACTATTTCTCCATTGAAACTATAAATACTTCTGATGTTCAGGAGCTATCGCGACTGTTAGAAGACACGCATCTTTTAGGTCAATGGAGGCTGTAGCAACCCTGTCATATCAGTGTCAAGGCGTATTCAAACGTTTCCAAGACACTTTACCATTGCTTCGTCCTTCGGATGGGACGTAAAGCCGTTGGTCCCATGTGTTGTGTATAGGCATGTAAAAGAACCCAGTGCACTTATCGAAAAGAGAAGGGGTTCGCCCCGGTGTTCCCAGTTGTGGTTGCTTAATGCGCCGTAGCACCTTGTAAACCCTTATACGGTGCTAAATAATTGGGTCTCAGAATGCATCACTGCAATAACTTATCTTTCTAAATGATTTTTTTTATATTCAGGGCCTTGAGTACCTAGTTTGGTAGATACGTGCGCTATATAAGACTTTGATATTAAGTGACTTGAGGTCACACTTGGAAGTGTCTTTGTATAGCGTAGCTTTGGTCTTCCTAACGGCCTCTTCCCTGATGCCAGCTTTTCATACAGGAGGTCTTTTCGGATACGGCCATCCTCCATACGGGTGACATGTCCCAGCCAACGTATGCGTCTGTGCTTGAAGAGGGTAAACATGAAGCGATTCCCACTCTATCAAGCACTGTGTTATTGGTAATGTGGTCTCTCCAGGAGATGCCGAGGATGCGCCTCATCAGGCATCGCATGTGGAAGGCGTCAATCTATGTTTTTGATGGGAGTGTAGGGGTTCATGGTTCACTGCTGTAGAGGAGCGTACTCACCAAACAAGCGTTGCAGACCTGTACTTCGATATGTTCTGAAAGCTTTTTGTTGCACCAGAATCTCTTTGTCAGGCTGGAGAGTGTTGTGGCAGCCTTTCCTACACGCCTGTTGAGTTCTACTTCAAGGGAGAGATTGTCGGAGATGGTTGAGCCAAGATACACAAACTCATGGACAGCCTCAAGCTCAAGGTTGGCAATGCTGGTAGTTGGTGGTTCATCCACGTCCTGGCCCCTTACCTGCATTTTCTTTAGACTGATGGCATAAAATCGATCCATGCAGCTGCTGCATGTCGTTTGGTGTGTGTGTAGTGATGGCTTCGTCTTCTTCAAACAGGAAATCTCTAAGGCATCTCCTTCGGACTTTGATCTTTGCTCTGAGTCTTGAGAGGTTGTAGAGGTTTCCATCCGACCTCGTACCAAGGTAGCTGCCCTCTGTCGCTGACCCAACAGCATGCTTGAGTAGAAGAAGAAGGCAAGGATGCAATGATGGTATCTTTGGTTTTCAAATTATGCTTAATGAAAATTTGTTATCTCAAATTAAATTTATATCTTAGGGAAGATAGCTGCTGTGATTTAAATGTTTGCATTGTCTGTGAAAGTTTGATCTTTTCATCATTCTTGATACCTTTTAATGACCAGGGGTGCGTTCCACTTGCGTAAACGTTGCCAACGTTTGCGCACACTTTCCAACAATTTCCAGTGGAACGAGTTGTGCGTTGCCACCATTGGCACGTTGGCAACCTTACGCAAACATACTTCTGAGGTGTTGGCTGTTATGGGTTCATAGATTGAGACTCAAAGGAAAGAGGCAATGACTACTTGACTTGTTTAAGAACTCTTTGGGTCATGTTCAGTCTTAGTAATGCTTTGTATACATGAGCTGTGTTAGACACTGACAATAGAGGGCGCTATATAAGATGAGTGGTTTATCATCAACATCTCCTTTCTTTTTTTAAGTAAAAATGTTTAGTTGAAATGTTCATCTCCAAAGTAAAAATAAAAAAATGAATAAAATGTAAAAAACTATATTTGACCCGGGATTGCTTGATTTGTTGGTTTGTTGATTTCATGAAAGAATTTAGAGTCCGTTGTCATGTGAAACTATTTGAGAACAAAATCCTTGTACTTGGATGGGGGATTGATGTTAAATCTAGAGCGTGTGGATTTCACTGATCTCTTGCCAGGGCTCGGTGGAATCACTGCTGGGTTAGTTGGACTTTTTGGTTTGTCCATCTGAGCATTCACTGGTTCATCCTGTGGACCATTTGAAGTAGAAACTGCTGGTGGTTGAACTGTTGCTCCACTCGCGTTGTTCTCCGTCTGAAGAGTAGATGCGCATAGATGTTTACGGTTACGTCTTAGCACTTGTCCGTTCTCTAGTTCAATGAGGTATGAACGTGATCCATCGGTGTCAACGCATCTGCCTTGTTTCCATTGGATGTTGTGGTTGTTTGGTTGCAATCTGATTGGCTGTCCAATTTGCAACTGAGGTAGGGGTTTATTAGCGGTTTTGTCATACTGTTGTTTGGCTCTCTGTTTCTGGTGTCTAATGGTCTCTGGTACTCCGGTGATAATCTTGGGTTGAAGACAGACCTCTGTTGTTTGTAGTAGGGTACGTGTTCGTCGAGACATCAGTTTCTATACTGGAATGCTTCCATTTGCAGCGGGTGTGTTACGCCTGTCTAGAATTGCAAGATGTAGATCCTGTTTTGCTTTGGTCACCTTGATGATATTTTTCACAATTTTGACCGCTGATTCTGCCTTTCCATTGCTCTGACTGTGGTATGGTGAGGATGTTTGGTGCTCGAACTCCCAATCTCTACTGAATTCTTCATAATCTGCAGCTATGAACTGAGGACCGTTGTCGGTGATAACTTTCTGTGGTATGCCATGTCTGGAAAACTGTTGTTTCGTATGTTCAACGATGGTTTCTGCTCGTGTATCTGTGAGCTTGTCAAGTTCCCAGAAATCGCTGTAGTGATCTACGGTTATCAGGTAGTCGGTTTGTCTGTAGTGAAAAAGATCTGACTATACTCCATCCTCGTTTCGGTATCTCGTAAGACATCATCAGTTCCTTTTGCTGTTTGTTGAGGAACTCGTTACAGGCATTGCATTGACTGACTCTGTCTTTTATTTGACTTGTCATCCCTGGCCAATACAACACTTCTCTAGCCCGACGGAGGCAAGCTTCTGCACTAAGATGACTGGAGTGAACTCGCGTCAGCATCAGGCTCTGCATTGATTTGGGTGTGATGGCTCGCATTCCTTTATACATTGTGCCATCTTGTACTGTGATCTCATCTCGAAATCCAAAGAACTCGCGGATACACACTGGAACTTCATCTCTGTTCTCTGGCCATCCTCCCAGTACAACTGTCTTCAGCGTTTGAAGTACTGGATCTTCCTTCGTCGCATATTTGATTTGAAGTTGAGTAGTATCCTTCATTCGGATGTATTTGGATTGTTGGATTGATTCGATCTCTGCATACAGTCGTTCTTGTTGTCTGAGATGAAATATCTGATGGTCAGACAATTGGCTCGATCCGGTTGTCTTCAAGTATGCTCTGCTTAGCATGTCGGCAATGTACATCTGACTGCCGGGTAGGTACTGTACTCTCAATTTGTATTTCTGTAATCTCAAGAGCATACGTCATGTACGTTGAAGCCATTTTGGCCCTGTATGTATCGGCTTGGTGAATATTTGAACCAAAGGCTTGTGGTCAGTATTTACTGTGATCATCTCTCAACCATGTAGATATTGGTCAAATCGCTCACATGAGAAAACTATGGCGAGACACTCTTTCTCAATTTGTGCATACATGTAGTTTTGCTCTGCAGATGTGAGGGTACGGGATGCAAACACAACTGGTTGCCCGTTCTGAAGGAGAGTTGCTCCTAGTCCTTTTTCTGAGGCATCGCATTGGATTGTGACTTCTTCCTTCAAGTCGTAATACTTGAGTACTGGAGCGCTAGTGATCATATCCTTTATTTGATTGAAGGACTCTTGCTGTGACTGCCATGTGAATAGCGCTGTGCTCTTAGTCAATTTCCGAAGTGGCTCACTTACATCTGCAAGCCTTGGCAGGTATCGGGAAAGGTAGTTATGCATCCGAGCAGACGCTGGACCGCTTTCTTCGAGTCTGGTCGTGTCATGTTCCGAATCGCTTCTACCTTGCATGAATCTGGACGTACTCCATTGCTAGTTAACCTTTGACCCATGTATGTTACTTCACTGAGGCGCAGTCTGATGAGCTTTTTCCTGTTGAACTTCAGATTTGTCTCTCTGGCACGTTGCAGTACTGCTCTCAGGTTTCTATCGTGCTCAGCTATGTCACAGCCACACACAAGAATATCATCAGCGATGACGGCTGTTCCGGGTAGGCCTTGTACAATCTCGATCTGTCGTCGCTGGTATTCTTCTGGAGCCGAATTTATCCCAAATGGCATTCTGAGATAGCGATATCTGCTAAATGGAGTCAAAAATGTCGTTAAGTACGAGCTTTTTTCATCGAGTTTCACTTGATGAAATCCTTCTTTGGCATCAAGGACAGTGAAGGATTTTGCGTTAGCGAGTGTCGGCAATACTATCTCATTGAGTGTTGGCATCTGGTATTTGGGACGCTTGATGGCTTTATTGAGCTCACGTGGTTCTAGGCAAATTCGCATCTTTCCTGGCTTATCCACGAATACTAGGCTGCTTATCCATGCTGTTGGTTCAGTTACCTTTGCTATGATGCGTCGTTTCTCCAATTCACATATTTTGTCATAGAGTTTATCTTTCATTGGAACTGGAACACGTCGTGGTGCATTCTGGACCGGTCTCACGGTTGGATCAATCTCAATGTGGTAATCTCCCGCAAGGCATCCAAGCCCTTCGAACACATCCTTGAATTCGTGAACCAAATCTTGCTCTGATAAGGCTTTAACTGCATCATGTTGTTCAACACTATTTACTGCATCATCTATGTGTACACTTATGAGACCCATCTGTGTACATGTCTGGCTTGACAGTAGTGGTGGTTGTCTGGCATCAACTATTTTGAAGTTAAGTCGATGTTTATGTCCTTTGTAGTGATATTTGAGGTTACATTCTCCCATGACATCAATGATACTGTCATCATACAGCTTCAACTTGGCAGTAGATTTCTTGATTTTGGGGTCATCCGTCTGGTGAAGTTTGCACAAGCTGGCAAAGTAGAATACAATGATCCACACAAACATGCCTCGAAATTGCATGGTTTTCTTGTTACCTCGTCGACTAACACAGTCGGCCATTTATGGGAGTCAAAATTTTGACTCTCATAAATGGCTGACAGTGTTAGTTCGCACAGTAAAAGGAAAACCACGCAATTTCGAAGCAAACTTTTATGGATTATTGTATTCTACTTTTAAATTATCTCTCTAACCATATGCATTTTTTAACGAACGGTTACAAACGCTTTTCAAAGACCAACTCGACCGATCCAAGGCAACGTGTTCCTTTAAGTGTATTTCATAGTTCAAAGTGATTGTATGTCATAGTTCAAAGTGATTGTGTTGCTGTTACTAAATTGCAAAAACTGTATTTTTTCTGTTAACTCTCAGTAATTTGTTTATTTTATGTTAGAATTGTTTTTCTTCTGATTTTGAACAGGTACTTTTGATGGTGATTCACAAAATGATCTTCAATCCAAATCACAGTTTGATAGCGAGCAAGAAGGTCCTTATGGGACAGGTCCAAATGGAACATTAACTGCATCTGAGCTGAATCGTTTTGGATACTCCTGTAAGTGTATATTCTATTTGACATTTGTTAACATCCTAAACATGCTAAACGTTTGTAGTATTTGTAGACAGGTTTAGACTACATTTAATGTAAACTTGAGTTTCTTTAAACTTAGGGTATGTTCAGACAGCGTACTAAGTTAGACCCGAACCGGTTTAACTTTTACGAGCAGCAGGGGGTGATCGTAAAAATAAAAACCCCTTGTGTTCAGACAGCACTGAGTTAAACCCGATCCGGTTTATCTTTGGTTTTAAGAGGTCAAAGAAAATGCGACCCCGTTACTCTAACATCCTGTTTATTGTCCTGTTCATTGGTCACCGTGTGTTTACGTAATGATTACGGAGGTCAATGGGTCGCCTGTTGTGAGTTAAACCGGATGTGGTCTTTTCTATTCTGTCCACACACAGTGTTAAAAGATAAACCCAAAGCGGTCTAAAGATAAACCCCCTCCCTGGACCGTTTATCTTTTGTGGGTTGAACTCAATTCGGACTAACTTTAGATCCGTTCAGACACACTGAGTTGAACTCAATCGAGTTGAACCATGAGTTAAACCAACTTTAGTACCGTGTCTGAACGCACCCTATGAACGCTGCACACGGGAAGATGGGTTTGCGCGGGCAGATAAGGGTTGTTTATTCTTAGTTTGTGCAGTCATGTTTGGTTTATTGTGTAATAGAAAAAGAAGAGTGGCAGATAGTCAGAGGGTTGATACTGGCCCAAAGTACTCAAAGGAATGAAGAGAACTCAACAAACACATTGTCGTAACAATGTCACCCCGATGGCCTCAGGAATGCAACCTAAAGTGGGTGCACGGACCACCAATCCATGCATACCCATGGCAGTACAACCACTTCGACATTTTACACCTGTTACATCCACTTCGACATTTTACACCTGTTACATGTAATAGGTCGACCAGCCTCTCAGCGCATTACCACTGAGTTCAGGACCCTGTACTACCAGGGGGCCATGACCTACAACATGTTTATTTCTGGTACCCCATGCCCTTCGGAGCAAAGCTTTAAGGGTCCAGAGAGGGCTTTGATCCGGGTAAGCACCAAGAATCAGTATGATCTGGACTAACTGTGAAGATACAGAATAGAAATGACAGGACCAGTTAAGAAAAGGGAGAGGGAAAAGAAAGAACTAGCTGGCAGACCTTTATCTATTCCAGAAACAAGGTAAAAACCTCTTCACTGGACCACTTCAAAGAATGGGGTAACAACGCCAGGCGGAAAAGAAGAAAAAATGATATTTTCCTGCAAATTTCCTCCGAAAATAATTCAGCTTTGACAGTTTGGATTTGACTCTTTCAATAAAACCATTGTTATGGGGGATATCTGGGGCTTGATGTCACGTGGTCAAATCCCCAACCACTAGCGAATTTGCGATATTCATGGCTGTCTTAGTGTGGGCTGTGGTTGCTGATTACTTTCATGGGGATTCCTTGTTAGCTGAAAATGTGTTTCGTGAGGTGCATGACTGTGGCACTTGTGCACCATCCACCGATAAATGGGCACTTTGAAATGTCCCTTCAGTTTGCCACGGTCACTGCGGAATGTCATGAGGAATAAGCGGTTCCGTGGGTTGGCTTTTTTGGTGCTGCTGGCATGCGCTGAATGTGCTTGTAAACTGTTCATTAGCTGTTTCGTAGCACAGCACAGCCATGTTTCGTAGCGCAGCGAAACAGGTCTTGTTTTTGTTAAAGTTTTTTTTTCTTTATTTGCTTTTAATTGTATTTTTCAGTACTCATGTATTTTGGCATACTTCCTTCAGAGCAATTTCAATTAAACATTCAGCGATGATTCGAAAAGCACTAGTACAATGATGATCCTAAAACACCGACGTCATGATGACGTCATCACCTGTCACGTGACGTCATCTTAAAGTTGTATATTTTAAATATTTGAAAATCTGTATCAAATCAGCATTAAGAGACCGTTGGTTTCTGTTTGCGGGATTGGGTTGGAATAAATTAGGTCTTAATTTTATTCCGTGAAACGAGTCAAAACAGGAAAAAACAAGTCAAAAAAGTTATGAACTTGCTTTTAACGATGTTAGTGGTGGCAAGGGTGGGCATTTTAAAACAAAAATACTGATGATGTCACGCCACAAAAGATCGCCCTCTAGTGGCAAGTTAAACAATTTTGAAAATGGACTTTTTGAAGATGTGTGTGGTGAAGTTTTTTGTAATCACTTCAAAATTTTCACACATGTTGATCGTTGGGCAGGCATCATATGGAGGAAGTTTCAGATCAATTTCTATTTACTCCATTTCTTTTATATTTGGGGTAAACTAATTTGTTGAGTAAACTAATGCAATCAATTTTTGTTTAAACTTCTGTATGCATTATAGGGAGGGTATCTACCGGAAGATTATTTCACTATACTCCTCCAAAGACATATGCTAACATCAACACAATTCAGACAGTGCCAACACTTCTAAATCAACTTGAAAGTGCTGCCGATATTAACCAACTAGCGTTAGTCAAATCTGGATGCCAGAACGATGAAATCTGTATTTATGATACGCTGGTTACTGGAAACCTTACTCTTGGACAAACTACTAAACAAATAAATGATGGTAATCTACAGATGCAGGAACAATTAGGTAAGTTAAAGCTTGTCCATATTTGCCTGTACCCGAGTAACTGCCCCAACCTGCATGCTACAATGTAAGAAAACTATGTGCCAACATTGGGGCAACGTGTGTGCTTGTTATTTGAGATGTAATCATTAAACCATGCAATGGTTGGTATAGAGTGGTAATCACAATATACATGTAAGTTTGAAACAAAATAAGCATCCTCATCCCAAGTATTTAAAGAGTATTTTACAAATATTGTCTTCGTTCATCTTATTTTCTTGTTTTTGAAAAGCTCAAGACGTGCATCGTCTTTTGTGTTCAGTTTATGGTTACTTTTTTTGTACTTCCTCTTTCTCGTTTACTGTTCCCTATTGTATGCATTTTAAATTATCTAAACCATCTTGCAAGTATTAACAAATTATCAACTTGAAAATAATATCGAATTGATACGTTACATTTTTTTTTGGCCAGATATGTTTCCTCCCTTCCTGAATATTTCCTACCTAGAGGTATATGTTGGTCGTACATTCACACAGCAGTTGTTTGCAGAGGATCGCAATCAAGATGATGTTACTTTTAGTCTACTTAGTGTGCTTCCAAATTCCTCTCTTACAACAGGTAAGAAAACAGCGGCAGGTTCATTAACCTGGGATTAAGACAAAAGTAGCAAAATGTTTGTACAATTTGGTATATTATGACTGATGATCGTTTACATTTGAACATGTACCGGTAGTAGTGGTACTGGGAGAATGAAACAATCAACCTGTGTTAACTCGCTCCGGACTTGCCCGTCGGAATATTTAATAAACAGGACTAAAACTGTGGAATTCTCTCCAAAATCTTCTCTGGAAACTGAACAATATGAAATCATTGAAGGAAAATCTTTGCTATACATTGTACATACAAAAAGGTTTAAATGCAAGTTATTCCCAACACATCTTTAGTTATCATTCTTCTGTCAAAGCTTCGCTACCCCCGCTTTAAACTTTAACTGTTTTGGGTTAATTGTGTTTGCTTGCTTGCTTGCTTGCTTGCTTGCTTGCTTGCTTGCTTGCTTGCTTGCTTGCTTGCTTGCTTGCTTGCTTGCTTGCTTGCTTGCTTGCTTGCTTGCTTGCTTGCTTGCTTGCTTGCTTGCTTGCTTGCTTGCTTGCTTGCTTGCTTGCTTGCTTGCTTGCTTGCTTGCTTGCTTGCTTGCTTGCTTGCTTGTTTGATTGCCTGCTTGCTTGCTTGCTTGCTTGTTTGTTCGTTTGTTTGTTTGTTTGTTTGTTTTTTTGCTCGTTTGCTCGCTTGCTCGCTTGCTTGCTTGCACGCTTGCACGCTTGCTCGCTTGCACACTTGCTCGCTTGCACGCTTGCTCGCTTGCACACTTGCTCGCTTGCACGCTTGCTTGCTCGCTTGCACGCTTGCTCGCTTGTTTGCTTGTTTGCTTGTTTTGTTGGATCCTTCGTCCGTTAGTTCATTCATTTGTTTGTTCGTTCGTTCGTTCGTTCGTTCGTTCGTT
Source organism: Asterias amurensis (assembly GCF_032118995.1). Classification (NCBI taxonomy): domain Eukaryota; kingdom Metazoa; phylum Echinodermata; class Asteroidea; order Forcipulatida; family Asteriidae; genus Asterias; species Asterias amurensis. The sequence goes on along the minus strand of NC_092662.1, from coordinate 9,598,923 downwards.
CGTTCGTTCGTTCGTTCGTTCGTTCGTTCGTTCGTTCGTTCGTTCGTTCGTTCGTTCGTTCGTTCGTTCGTTCGTTCGTTCGTTCGTTCGTTCGTTCGTTGAGGTTTTTGTTTGTTTATTTGTTTGTCGGATTGTTGGTGTGTTTGTTTGTTTTTGGGTTTGTTGGTTGGTTGTTTGGTTGGTTGCTTAGGTTTATTTGTTTGTTCATTTTATTTTGTTCATTGATATTTATACTCATTTCAATAACTTTTTTAATTTTTTTTAATTTTGTGCTCTAAGTAGATTTAACTTTAAAGAGAATGAATGAGAGGAATTAACACTCGACAAGCTTGCTTCTTACAAATCAACTCCACATCATTGTTTAGTCTGATCAACTTGTTTAGATATTAATAAGGAACGTACTGCTGCTTCTTACTTATTGCGTTATTGTTGAAATAAAATGAATTAAACTTCCCTTAAACTTTTACTTGCTGAGGGTGCTGTTGTTTTTGAGAAACGAGCAAAATAATTCACATTTACAATAGCTGTACATGTGCCTTAGATTTAACCTCCAGAAGTTTGGGGTGCACCATCCCCTTTAACTATTTACTATTGGTGTTAATTGAAAAATTGTCATTTCACCGGCATACATGGCATAACAGCATAAATGCAAGGACAAAGGTCTTGATTTATTGAGCTAGACATAAAGACATTAAAAGCTTTATTTTTGTTTTGTTTGCAGGCGGATTGTTCACATGGACACCTTCAAGTTCAGAAAAAGTAAATATAACATTTATGGCAGATGATGGAACACTCCAATCTTCAGTTACACCCATTGTAAAGCTGTGCAAGTGTCTGGAAGAAACTCAATGCAACTACAGCCAGTTTCAACAAGATTCTTATGTGGAGGTTGACAAGTTTGCTGTAAGTTTGTGTAGAAATAAGGGACATGATTTTTGTATGCTATTATCATGTGCGTGGACAACAGTCTTGGAGGCTGCGAACGGTGTTGACACATCATAAATTGTACATGTACATGTACATGTACGTGTTGGGGCTTTCCAAACCATTTTGGGGCTCTGGCTTCACCTCCGGCTCTGTTTGATGATTGGAAACACTGTGCAAAATGTCCACTGCTACAAAGTTGATGACAACCCCCCAGCTTAGGTTTGAAAAAGGGCCACATGGATAATTATTGGATTCTTCACAGCAACAACTATTGCCCCGCCAGTTTGGCCAAGGGTTGTGTCATATGTTGTGCAGAAGGGGTTTTTTGGGGTTTTTTTTAAGAACAGAAGTCGAATGACATCAAGGATTTTTGTGCTAGTTAAACAAATTAAATATTGAATGCATTTTATTTGTCTATTGTTGTAGAATATGTCTTGATTAAATCTGGCTTTTCCATTTTACTCTGTTAAAGCCTTTTGAAATACAACACTTGTGGGTAGTTTTTTTGAAATCTCCTTTTACATAATCTGCCCTAAAAAGAGATGCTAATAAGTGGTCAGATTGCAAGGCAAAGCATCTACAAGTATCAGGTCTATAGGACCTGAAATCTTCTGGGGGCCACACAACCCTGTCAAATTGTTTATTGTACTCACTCAGTGAAATCTGGTCTTTCCATGTCACACAGATTTGCATTGTTTTGCAATTATACTAATATTATTCTGCCCAAAAAGGGAAATTCCATTCAAAATAGATTGTATGACAGATATCTGGGACCCCAAGCTTCTTGGGCCCCAGATCCGATGCTGGTTTTGCTTCCTGGGCTCACCAATTGTTTAAATAAAAAACCAACACCTCAGAAGTTGGCAGAACATTTTGTAATCTCCATTTTTAACGAAAATTTGAAAGCTTTGAAGCTCTTGTATATTAAAAAAAAAATACTTATAATTGTTAAAACCGGTTCTTTTCAGAGTCAACACGTTAACGAAGAGATCAATTTTAAATAGTCTACTTTCAGTTCAAAAGAAGAAAAAACATTATTTTTTTTTACACTATGACTTTATGCACTTTAAGCAAGTGTGTAAAGTTCGACAAACTTTGTGGAGGCAAAACTCTGAGAGGTGGTGTAAGTTTTGTAAATTCAATCATGATAACTTGTGGTTAAATCTATTCATAGTGATTTTTAATGCAAGTGAGTGCTTGTTTTCTTGACCTTCAAGTGAGAGATTTGTCAACTGAATTATCAAATAAACCAGCAATCTTCTTATGTATATGGTCCAGTTTTAAAAGTCTGTCAACTAGATACAACAACTTTTATTTCAGACTGACTCAGGGTAATGATACATGTCAATGATAACATGGAGCTAGAACTTAATTGAACAATAAATTGGATTGTAGAAACTTAGTAACATTTTCCCCTATTTTAGTACTTTTCCCTTATGAGTGCAAATCAAAATATAGAACAACTTTTACAATTTCAGATAGCATCATGTGATTGTCCTATTGGAAGGTCAGGAGCCACATGTGAAGAAGATTTCAATCCTTGTGTTGTGGAACCTTGCTTTCCCAATGTTCTCTGCAGTGACACACTGGCGCCTTCTCTTGGGTTTACCTGTGATACATGCCCCACTGGATTGATGGGTGATGGTTTTATATGTCAAGGTTGGCTTGCATTTGCTAAATCTATTTAATATCAAAGTATCTACATCCATGAATATGTGCAACACAACAAACAAGTAACTCAAGTTAAAAGGAATGGATTGGGGGGAAAGCATGAATTATGCTCTAACAAAGAATGTGCATTCCTTAATGGCACTGGACAGTATTGGTAATTACTCAAAATAATTTTAAGCATAAAAACTTACTTTGTGACAACCAATGGAGAGCTGTTTATAGTGTAAAACATTGTGAGAAACTGCTCCCTCTGAAGAAACATAGTTTTGAAAAAGAAGTAGTTTTTCACTAAAATATTTGAATTTGATTTTGAGACCTCGAAATTAGATTTTAAGGTTATAGGTCCCGAAATCAAGCATCTGAAAGCAAACAACTTCATGTGACAAGGTGTTTTTTCTTCCATTATTATCTTGCAACTTCAACAACCAATTTCCAAATTTCCAAAGGTTTGTTATTTTGTGCATATGTTGAGATACACCAAGTGAGAAGACTGGTCTTTGACAATTACAAAGGTGTCCAGTGTCTTTAAATGAAGTGAGAATGTTGAAGTCTTACTGTAGTGTTCATTTCACATTTATACTTAATGTGATAACGGTCCACAATACGATAATATTCTTTTTTCTTTACTTTGTGAGATGAAAGAACTTGGGCGCAAGTGCCATCATTTCCTGCTTATAAGGTGCTCAATGTATAAGACGAAGTACCCTCAAACAACCAAAATAACAGAATTCAAGATTTAAGCATTTAAGGTGCACCGCAGTGTAAGATACAACTTGACTTTCACATGCAGTCTTGCCAGGTCCCATTCACTGCTGGTACATCAACACATACAGGGGTCACTGTGATTGTATAAGAACACTTGCCATAATGGTTAAAGGAATCATCATTTTTTAATCGCAAAGATGAGTCACATTGTTCTGTTTTTCTGTTACAAAATAAATACATTCAGATATTGTAAGATTAAGATGTTTTTCAACAGATAGCTTCATCATGTTCATGGCTTTTCTTTTTAAACAGCACATACCAATGTTTCGCTTGTCTTCGTTATCTAGGTTTTGCATGCTACTACATGCAAAGAACAAGCAATACTAGAGGGTGTCTTTATGATGCTTCCACGAAATGAACGTATGCCCCTTTGTTGGCAAAGTCTTATACTTTTAAAATCATTATGTGGCATACATGTATGTTGCCTTGGTTACAGACCATTTTGTATGATGGTAATTTTTGGTAAATTTGGGGGTTTTAAAACTCTTTTTTTTTTGCTAACATATTTAAAAGTGAAACTAGCCAAAGTATTTCAAAAAAGGTTTTGTTATTTATGTCTGCATTGGCTAGGTAAACTTTCAAATATTTGCTAAAAAAACAGTTTTGAAAACCCCCAAATTGGCCCAAAATACCCCAAAACCAAAAAATGGCGCATTGCTATGACACAGCTGGGAATGGATCTTACTCTGTTTGCTTGCGCCCAAATTCTTTCATCGTGCAAAGTATTACACAAAGTTGTTTGGTCGTGAATATTTCAAATGTTATATGAATTGAACTTGAAATTATGTTCTATTTGTCTTATAATAAGATACTTGTTTATGATATGTTTGTAGATCGCAGTGAACCAATAGTTGCTTGTCCAGCTGCTGGTACTGTCAACGTAACACCAAATGCTAACTTTAGTCGTGAAGTTGTTTGGATACCTAAGTTTGCACTTGCCAATGACTCTTTCGATGGAAAAGTTGAGGCTTCATGTTTTATTTTGGATGAGGGAGTGAAGAAGGCAATAACTTCCAATGACACCTTTGTAGTTGGAGACACACAGGTGGACTGCACTGCTGTTGATGCCGCTGGTAATGTCGGTAGCTGTACCTTCACTGTTAGTGTTAAAGGTTAGTACAAAAATTAATGCATAAAATAAACATTTGTTAAACCAATATAGCGATTAACACCAACCAACTATTTATATTCAATTTGCTGTTAATTTTCAAAGCACAAACATTGTACATGTAGTCTCATTCTTGATTTGCATAAATAGTTCATTTTGCAAAAAAATAGCAGACTAAAGAATGTCTCTTGAGAACATAAAACGAAATTTAAAAAATATAAGGGAATTAATTTTTATTTCATTTAAAGTATTTATACAACAGTGAGGACCTTGTTGTCACTTCGTGTTAATAACCTTGATTGGTAGCTGGACTCTGTGAAACGACTGAGCCAAATTGGCACCTGGTCATTACTGTGCAGTGAACATGGTGAAGACCAGGTGAACAGTGTTACACATGTACATGTATAATCTTGTAGAACTTTGCTGTTTTGTTGAAATTGCCAAAGCTTACTTTACACAATGTACATGTCAGTGTTCAAGCTACCTGACACATGCCTGACACTTTACTTTAAGTGAAGGTTTGATTTAAACAAGTTTTACATTTGAAGCAGGTACATTTGTGACCCATTATTTCTGTTTGGCCTGGACACTATTGGTAATTGTCAAAGACCAGTCTTCTCTCTTGGTGTATCTCAACATGTGCATAAAATAACAAACCTGTGAAAATTTTTAGCTCGATTGGTCGTCCGAGTTGCAAGATAACTATGAAAGAAAAAACACCCTTGCCACGTCAAGATGCTTGATTTTGAGACTCAAATTCTAAATCTGAGGTCTAAAAAACAAATTCGTGGAAAATTACTTCTTTCTCAAAAACTCTGTCGCTTCAGAGGGAGCCGTTTCTCACAATGTTTTATACTACCAACCTCTGCCCATTACTCTTTACCAAGTGAGGCTTTATGCTAATAATTGTTTTGAGTAATTACCAATAGTGTCCACTGCAGGGTTCTCCACAGGGTTAAATTTTGTCCAGGCGCTAGACCTATCCTGCACTATCGTCAACTAGCGCAAACCATTACTGCATTGTTTTCAAATTGCACAAATAATTCATGCATGATCTTCATATTGCGCAAATTATTCCATATCTATCGGCATAATGCGCAAATTGCGCAAACTATTCATCCAATATTCATCAAATGGATAAGCCAATTGCACAAACCACAAACCATTCCTGCGATGGGCACATGGTTGCACGTTGCACAAACTATTCCTGCAAGATCGACTGATTGTGCGAACAATTTTGTGCAAATCATTTCAGCACGAACAAAACCACTTTGTGCCGATCGCCCGAAAAATTTTTTTTTTTCAGATTTCAGAGTTTCAGATTTGCGTCTGGGTATTTTTGATCTCTGATTGGTGCCTTATACCACGTAAACTTGATTTCAAGTCTGAGAGTGCGGTAATTCATCTGCATCAGCCATGCAGAATTTTGCCTTCAATTTGCTACCATGCTCTAACTTGCTCTAATAACAGATGTTTATTCACAAGAGGGCGCTGTTTCATCCAATAATATATCAGGAACGCACGATCACAGAATTTGAACCAAGTCTAAATACCACGCTGTTGTCAAAAATGTAGTTGACTGCCCTGCGACACAGAGAAAAATACACGCGAATTATGCCATTCGAAATAGCTGACTTCAGGGTACCAGTTGCTGCACACAAAAAGGTAGGTGATACAGTGCATTGAATGGTGGTTTGTGTTCGTCGTGAAGTGTTTTTCGAAATGTTTTGACCGGGCGCAATATTTTTTGTCCAGGCGCACAACGCTTTTGTCCGGGCGCGGCATTTTTTGTCTGGGCGCATTTGGTATTGTGAGATTTTTGTCCGGGCGCACCGCCTGAACAAAACCGCATATGGAGAACCCTGCACTGCCTTTAAGGCCCCTCTGACTGTTAAGATTTAACTGATATGCATGCTTATGATGCAATAGTTTAAAATAAAATGATTAAAAACCAAGTCTATTCTTTGCTTTTTTAGATAATGAGAGTCCAAATGTCACATGTCCAATGAACATAAAAGTCCTGCATGAAATGAGTCAAGGAAACGTCAGTTGGTCACCGATGCCAAAAGCTACTGATGTTGTTGATGGTGTAATTGATCCAATCAATATTACATGTGTTAATGGTGAAGGCATAATGGTGACGTCAGGCAGTCTATTCAAAGTAGGAACCACAACAGTGACATGCACAGCAGTTGACTCTTCGGAAAATATTGGAACTTGCTCCTTTGAGATCTCTGTTAGTGGTGAGTGATGTGTTGGGTATTCCCCCTTAAGACTAAAGACCCTTTTCAGATGTGTCCGCTTGGACTCCCTTAGGTGGCTTTTTAATACTGACTCAACAGTAAGCAAACCAGACTCAGTAAGTGAGTCCTGACTGAACACACTCAGACACTTGGACGACTAAAGATCTGACGATAAGGTTAACTAAATACCGCCAATTGTAGACTTTATCCAAATCCCGTTCTCGTGTGGGAGGTCCCTAAGCATACCGCTGCCTTCAATGTAGCTATTGTGGTCCAGAGAATGGGACTTGACGAGGTCGTTTCTTACTCTGCACGTTGTTATTGGAAAATCTCCCCAAATGGGGAGATGTACAAAACCAATGGGAGTGTGGAAGCGCTGCCATAATATTCATTCAATATTCATTATTCTCTGTGACATCACAGTGCAAGACACTGAAGTGCACGCGTCTGTAGTTCCTAACCCCACAAATATTAAATGACCTACGGCCTTCAGAATGTCCAGTATTGTAGAGGATGAAGTTTTCTGTGAGGTATTTTGGTGCTTGACCATGAAGTCATTTGTGGACATACATGTACAGGAGGATTTGGATACGAGTTGGACGCGCCAGAACCGGCAGCCCCTCGCGATTTGGTCTCCGCAAATTTCCTCATTTCATCGAATTTGGCCTTCTGTCGATCTTCTGTCGATCTTCGAACTCTAACAGTAGTTGTGCTTCACACCTACGGTGAAACTGATAAACCTTTTGGATCCAGTATTGCTCAAGATCACTGTGTATTCTGCTTGCATTTTTCTGATCGTCATACAAACATGCAAGGACCGCCATGACACACCTTGTGCATGTATTGTGGAGCTGCAGTCTGCTTGCACTTGCAGCTATTTGTACTGAGCCAGTCATGTCAAACTCACTGCAGCACATACTGCACTATGACAGCAACAGCCTAAGGGATATCAGAGCCAACATGACTCCTCAACAGCTAACATTACCCAGAGACGTGTTTGCTTCTATCAAGAGCCATGGAATCGGTAAGTGGCGTCGTGTTCACAGGGTTTGTCGGGCTGGTAAGCAAAAAGTCAGAGGATATTCTACAATTGATATTCATAATCAGCGTCACAGTTGTAATGCACTTATGACAAAACTTGGTTTGCTGAATTGCCAGTCGGCATGTAATAAAGCTAGCTTGATCAAGGACCACATTATAGACCACGACATTGATATATTGGCTCTCACAGAAACCTGGTTTAAATCCGAGAATGACCAAAACAGTGCAAACTTATCCCCCAAGGGTTACAACCTTGTCCACACCCACAGAAAAGGCAGGAGAGGAGGTGGTGTTGCCCTGCTGTGTAAATCGGGACTCACCGCGTCTGTTTCTAAGCAACCACCTGACAACCAGACGCAATCCCCTTCTTCCTTTGAACACATCACAGTTGACACTATCCACAACAATCACCACTTAAGTGTCACTGTTCTTTACAAACCTCCACCTTCACAGCGACGTCGAGTCCCATTCAGTCGGTTCATAGAAGAATTCACTGAGCTACTGAATCAGCAGGTGCTCTTCAACGGAACTCCCATTATTCTGGGTGATTTTAACATTCACTGGGACAACAATACATCCGAAACTAATCACTTCCGAGACCTTCTTCAGCAGTATGGTATGCAGCAATTGGTGAATTTCAAAACACACACATCTGGCCATACCATTGATCTCGTGATTGTTCGCCAATCAGACAACCTCTTCAAGTCAATTCTTTCATCTGAGTTTGTGTCTGACCACTGTGCGGTCCACTGCCTCCTGGATCTCCACAAACCGCAGCACACTAAAAGACTGGTATCCTACCGCAAAATCAAATCCATTAACTTGGAAAGCTTTAGGAATGACGTCATCGCCTCTTCCATTTGTACTGATCCCGCCACCACACTTGATGACCTCACTGATCAGTATAATTCCGTCCTTGCCCAACTTGTCAACTCCCATGCCCCAATAAAGACTTGTCAGATCGTCGAACGGCCCGCAGTCCTGTGGTACAACAAAGATATCGCTATCGCCAAGCAACGGCGCCGCCAACTGGAAAGAAAGTGGCGGACAACCAACCTCAAGATTGACCATGATATGTTCAAGTCACAGCGGGATAAGGTCAAACATATTTTTACTGCTGCTAAGTCAAAATACTATCATGGACAAATCCGCGACTGTCAGGGTAACCAGAAATCCCTATTTCAGATAACAAACCGCCTCATGAACAGGAAACCAACACCCAAGCTACCTGTTCATTCATCCCTCAAAGAACTCGTGACCAGGTTCTCCGGCTATTTTACCGACAAGATCCAGCAAATTAGAGACGGTCTACAGCCAGAGAGTTATGGACCCTCCATACCTGCATCTTCAGACAACCTTGAAAATCTGCAGCCCTGTCAGGATGTGCTCACTTCATTCACCCTGGCCTCGGAACTCGAGATTGCTAAACTCATTAGGGCCTCCCCCACAAAATCATGCTCGCTGGACCCACTATACCTACATCTTTGGTCAAGGCAAGCTTGGAAACAATTGTGGGTCATATAACCAAGATCACGAACATGTCACTCAGCACTGGTAGTTTTCCGAGATGTTTTAAAACGGCTCTGGTTACCCCAGCCATCAAGAAACAAGCCCTGGACTCTAATGACTTGAACAATTATCGTCCTATATCCAACCTGTCTTTTGTGTCAAAGGTCGTCGAGAAGGTAGTAGCAAGCAGGTTAAATGCACATGTAGATCGACATGAGTTGCACGAGAGCCAACAATCTGCTTACAAGCAATTTCATAGTGTCGAGACTGCCCTCTTAAAAGTCCACAACGACATCATGTGTGCAGTTGACAACAAAAAGGTTGTACTGCTAGTCTTGCTCGATCTCTCGTCGGCCTTTGACACAATTGACCACAAATTATTGCTTCACAGATTGTATAATTATTTTGGCATCCAAGGCTCTGCCCTATCCTGGTTTAAGTCTTATCTACATGATCGTTCTCAGATCATCAAAATACAAGACGAGGCTTCGGCTTTGGCCAAGGTTCCTTACGGAATACCTCAGGGCTCTGTCCTCGGCCCGGTGCTTTCACACTTCACACTTCGCCTCTTGGTCAAATTGCTCGTAACCATGGTTTACAATATCACTTTTACGCAGACGACTCTCAATTATACACTACATTCTGCCCCACTGTCACAGGTGATGATTCCAAAGTGCTTGATGTACTCACTAACTGCCTCACTGATATCCAAACATGGATGTCAGTTAATTTTCTCAAATTCAATCCTCATAAGACTGAGTTTCTTGTCATATCTTCCCCCTCACTTCCGACACAAGGTACAAATACAGGACATACAGGTTGGGGATGCTCATGTTCAACCAAGCTCAGATGCCCGCAACCTAGGCGTGCTTTTTGACCAAAGCATGGACCTCAAGAAGCACGTCTCTAATACCTGTCGGACCTCTTACATGTTCCTTAGGCGTATAGCTGCAATTCGACACTTACTACTAGCGCAGCAGAACAGCTTATTCATGCTTTTATCACTAGTAGGCTTGACTTCTGCAATAGTCTCCTGGCCGGGCTTCCTAAAAACACACTTCATCACCTACAATCTGTCCAAAATGCCGCAGCAAGATTACTGACCGGTACCAAAATATCTTCACACATTTCTCCTATTCTACACAATCTCCACTGGTTACCCATTCATTCCAGAATCCAATACAAGATCATCCTTCTGACATTCAAGGCTCTCCATGGACTATCCCCTACCTACATACAGAACATGATTCGGCCCCGTAGTGCCAGGCCGGGTCTGAGGTCATCTGGCAGCATGCTCTATGTTCCTCTGACCCGTTTATCCAGCTATGGGGACAGGGCATTCAGTAACATTTCACCACGCCTCTGGAACTCTCTGCCTCAACATCTCAAGGACACACATGACATCTCTCGATTCCAACATTCTCTCAAAACCTGGTCGAGATTTACACCCAAATGTTTGACAGTAGCAGAGGGGTTGATGGATATGTCATCTAAATCGAGCTGGATGTTGGGAAGTGTTTTAAGAACCCTGGGAGAGGTGAACACCATAAATTCAGTTTTGGCTTGACCTAGAACCTTGGGGTCAAACTCGGTATAAAGTTGGGTGTCATCGGCATAGACATGGAAATTAATATTATGGTATCTGATGATGTCGCCAATGGGATGAGTGTACATGATAAATCCCTGTGGTCCTATAACAGGGCCCTGCTGTATGGACCTTTAAGAACATGGTTATCAGATACTGCATTTCTAATGGACACTTTGGTACAGCGATCATTTAGGTAAGACTGGAACCATGCAAGGGCAACACCTGTGATACCAAAACGCGTCTCAAGCCTATCCAAAAGAATATGATGATCAATTGAATCAAAGGCTGCAGACATACATATCGAATAAAACCATTAGAACAACTTTGTTTTTGTCAAGAGAATGTGAAATGTCAGTTTTGACCTTAAGGCCGTTTCTGTGCTGTGGTGTGCTTTATAGGCGGATTGAAATTTCTCATCAAAGTTGTTGTTGTTGACGTGGTTTGGGACTTGACATGATGCAGCCTTTTCAGTGAGTTTGGTAAGGAATTTACTATTAGAAATCGGGCGAAAGCTATTTGAGTACATTGCAATTCATGGTAGGTTTCTCAAAGCACAGGTGTGATGATGGACTGCTTTAATGATTCAGGAAAAACACGGGACGTATTCATAAGTGAATACATATCAGGCACTGCGGCATCGTCAAGTCCCTGGTCCCGTGTGCGGCACAGGTTGGAGAATGCAGAACATCACAAAACAAGAGTTTTGCTGAGATTGGCATGGGATTGGGACTTTAGTCAAGTCTAAGCGAATTGTTACTCTAGGGTCATTGCAGCACTTTGACGGTGTGCCAGCCTGGCCAATGAACTCTGCTACAGGATAGCATAGGCATTATTTTCAAATGTGTTCCTGTTGGGGGCCACACATGTGCCAAATTTAGTATACTGGGGGCCAGTACTACTTCTGCCCATCACAAGCTGAGCTGCCAGTGTTTTGTAGTTAATGCAGCTCCCTCAGCCTGTTAAAAAAATGAACTGCATGCCCAATCCATAGAGAAAAACATTACAAATTTTACAACATTAACTTTCTGAGCAAGAAAGATTCTTTAGCTTTTACCTCTCCACACTATTAACAGGGTCGCATTACACTAAAGTAAAAAGATTTGTTGGTGCATTCAGTAATATTGTTTATGAAAAAGACTGTTAAACGTGGTATTGAGAATAACATTAGTTGCTGGAAAAGCCCCTAGGCCAGTCCTTTCTGAAAAGATTTTTTTTTACAAAAATCGAAAAATAGTAAATAGTAATTTTTTCAAGATGGCCGCTAAGTATTTCAAATCAAACAGGCAACATATTCTTCAGTTTGAACCCACCGCAAACTTATTTTATACCTATTTGTTGCATGAGGACCTGTGTTAACACTATGAATAGGGTCGGATTACTTTAAAGTAAAAAGATTGGTTGCTGCATTAACTAATATTGTATTATGAAAAAGACTGTTACACATGGTATAGAGCATAACATTAGTTTCAGGAAAAACTCCTAGGCCATGTCCTTTTGAAAAGATTTTTTTTTACAAAAATTGAAAAATAGTAAATAGTAAAAAAGAAACAGATGCGGCCTCAAAAAATGATGCGGGCGGGGACGATCAACTGGTCAAATCTTTGTTCCATCGTCATGCAACGTTGTAAGTAGACTGGTCCTTAATTGTTTATATGAACAATGTACTATGACTCTGCATGGGGGGGGGGGGGTTGTGACCACTGGGGGCATCCTCCAACTGCTTCATCAATACAAATGTCAGCCGGACCATATGTCAGCCGGACCAAGATGAGCAACAAGTTGACAGAGCGGGGGATGTTTGTGACTTGACTGGGCATCCTCCAACTGCTTTGTCGACATTCAAATGTCACCTGGACTGTCTGAAGTGAAAGAGGGGTTGACAGAGCGGGGTTGGGGGGGGGGGGAGAATTTGTGACCACTCGGGCAGCTTGTCAATACAAATCTTGAGATAAACCAGGAGCCAAGGGAGCGGGGGGGGGGGGGGGGGGGGGGGGGGGGGGTGGGAGTTTGTGCCCACTCGGGACATCCTCCAACTGCTTCATCTACGTGTGTATATCATGATTTCGCTTGGGGCCATAGCCTTGCTTGATACACAGATGTGACAAGTGAAACCTGTATGGTTTTGTTTTTCCCTGTTAATTTGCTCAATTCTCTTTAATTTTAAGAAAGAGGTAGTTCTCCATGGTTTTACTTTACAGCAAGCCCAAGTGGAGAATTTATTTTTTATCTGGATTTTTTTCCCAGAAGTTCAAGTTTTTCCTTGCTTGAATTTGTTTACATTGTTTTTTATGCCTGTTGTTATCGGTTATGAGTGTTGGTACGTGTACAGTGACAGTGTGTAGTTGTTAGTTTCAGTTTCATGACCGATGGTTTACAGAGGTATTACAAGAAGAGTAAAGGAACACGTTGCCTTGGATCAGTCGAAATGGTCTATAAAAAGCGTTTATTACCATGTTATAAAATGATGGTTGGAAAGATGTTTAAAAAGTAGAATACAATGATCGACACAAATTTGCCTCAAAATAGGGTGGTTTTCCTTTTAACTTTGTGAACTAACGCGGTTGGCCATTTGTGGGAGTCAAAAATGACTCCCATAAATAGCCGAACCATGTTAGTCGACGTGGTAAAAGGAAAACCGTGCAATTTCGAGGTGTGTTTGTGTGGATCATTGTATTCTACTTTTACAACATCTTTCTACCCATATAGATTTTGTTAAAACCGGTTACAGATGCTTTTCAAAGACCAACTCAACCGATCCAAGGCAACATGTTCCTTTACGTTTTTACATTTGTTCAACGTTTTTTTTTATTGTAACAAGTTTGTCAAATACATGTAACAAATGAAAAGAAAATGATTCTTTCTTATAGATAATGAAGCTCCTACATTCACATGTCCAACTGCTCTTTCCATGAATGTGAGTAATGGAGCAGCAGTGTCCACTGTCACTTGGTCACTAACAGCCAGTGATACTGTTGATGGTGATGTTACAACCAATGTTGTATGTGAAGACGGTATGGGTAATACGGTGATGTCAGGTGACACATATGCAGTAGGCTTAACAACAGTGACATGCAGAGTTGATGATACTGCACTGAATGAAGGAACATGCACATTTAGCATAACTGTTATAGGTAAGTACGTATGGCCTGCTTGTGTTTGATCTCTGGAACCCTTCTCTCTTTTGCTGTGTGGCCTCATTGAGCGTCTTTTACATATGTTGTAATGGTACATGCTCTACTGGAGTGTCATTATTTGTTCCACCTACATGGTACTTTTGGCCACACCTATGCACATCTAACGTACTGTAGCTGTTCTTAAAGCCTCTAGACCCTTTCGGTACACACAAAAAAGTTCACAGGATTACAAATAACCTACAGGGTTTACAGAAGGTAGTGGTCATGGTGGTGAAAGACTTCTCTTGAAATAATATTCCATGAAATGCTTTATTTTTTGAGAAAACGGTAAAACAATATCAATTCTCAATAGCGAGAATTACGGATTTATTTTAAACACATGTCATGACACGGCAAAACGCACGGATACAAGGGTGGGTTTTCCTGTTATATTCTCCTGACTCCGATGACCAATTGAGCCTAAATTTTCCATATTATTCCATATCTATCGGCATAATCAGTCCGGTACAATGCCTAATCAGGGAACAATTTTCTCGTTTTGGCAACATGTACCCTGATCAGGAAACATTCATTCTCCAGTACAACTGTCTCCAATTATGGAGACATTTAAAATGTTTCCTGATCAGGACACATTTGTCAAAGTTCATAGTGTCTCCAAAATAGGTAACACTTCAAATGTTACCTGATCAGGAAACTTTTGGCAAAGTGTACAGTGTCTCCACAACAGGAAACACTACTAACATTTCCAAATCAGGAAACTTTTTTCATCTTGTGTAGTGTTTCTAAATCAGGGAACAAATAGTATCCTGATTAGGAAACATTCCCCTTCAATCAGGAATTTCTTTAAAAGAAATTAAAAATCTTTAGGAAGTGCTCCAGAGTGCCCCAGAATAAATAATTAAATAAACAACGACAATAATAATACTAGACATGTGTTGTTTGTAAATTACAAACAAAAGGTGTTAGGTGCGTTTTTATAATTTAGTAACCCTTTCCCGATCTGTTTGAAGCACTGTATACTCAGTACTTTTGCAAGTTTTGTAAAAAACTAAAAAATGAAATCATAATATAAAAACAATTAACAAACAAATGTTACACCTTGCTTTGTTGTCAAGATTTGTAATAATAAATGACCAAAATTGGAAATATTGCCAAAACAAAATGATGACGTCATCATGACGTCATTTCGTGTTCAAGAAGTTAACGTTCTTGACTTACAATACACCAAGTTTCACCTCAGTCGAACTTTTGGTTTTCGCTTTGAAAAGTGCACCTTTAAAGCAATATGACGACCTCATCAAGCTACGTAAGACTCCACAGATATGTTGCTATTATGAAGGAGATTATGTACACCTTTTTGAAACAATTGTCCTTAACTCTGACAAAACATCTAGCCATCTAACTTTGTTAATCTGCCGCTAGAGAGCGCACTTAATTTTTTGGTGACTCTGATCAGTATTATTTATTTAAATAAAACTTTTGCCAGACTTGTATTATGTGATTGTATAGCATCAAAAGGTGCACACTTCAACCTAAGAGCCGTTAAATAACGCCGTGTTCAAAGCAATTTACAGTCACTTCCGGTTAAGACAGATCAAAAGGTCAAGAAAAGGTTACCAACATATCCATTTTTTTGAAGTTTGTAAAACCCTTTCATATGATGTATAGATTGTCAAAATAGCTTTTAAAATGTGGTTGAGGAAATATGAACTTATGAAGTATTGACGACTGAAGAGCAGACTAACTAACGGAATGGGAAATGTTGAACGCCTCGAACACAGACAATAACGAACTTTACATCACGCGCTATATGGGGCCGGATGAGCACATGAAAACACTACACGTGTTGTATGCGTACAATCTTTACATACGACCAATGGGGACATTTCGTAGTTCTTTATGCATGATTTTGTGAATTTTCAACCTCGAGTTTGAACCGGAAGACAAGATCAAAATGGGGTCATGTCTGCGAAGCGTTTACACAGCTTTTAACGACCTTTCCGATGATGTGTATTAATTGTAAAAATCCATTATGTAGATCAAAAGTTATGATTTTTTGACATAATAAACTTTTAATATTTACAACTCATTAACGTATGACGTCATCATGACGTAACTTCAACGGTTTCCTCTCCTATTGAATATCTAACTATGTGTGAAGTTTCAAGTTCATACGAGCTTGGAAATGGTGCTTTTGTTAACGGACAAGGGATGCTGAGGAGAAGAAGAAGAAGAAGTATGAAGAAAACTAAGAAAAAGACGAACAATAATAAGAGGTGTTCTGGGCTGTTGGCCCGAACACCTAATAATTGGGTCCGAGGGCCCCCCAAGTAGTCAAAGGTGAAGATGCTCTCTGGAGAAAAATGATTGTAACGTTTGTGTTTTGTACCGTCTCTTTAAATTTGATTTGTTTAAACATGCAGTACATAAGAATAAAACATGCAGTACATATAAAATAACACAGTTGGTTAAGAGTGTGTAAAGCACTACAGTAAGTAATACTGTGGGTAAAAAAGTAAGGAGTGATACTTGGTTCCTTTTCAGCCTTTCACTTTACATTTAATCCAGCTGATCACGCTTCTGCCATTGCTAAAGCAAGATGTCAAATCTTGGGCTTTGCCCAACAAACTCTCTCTGAATAACTCAAAAACTGAGATTTTATTTTTAAGATCTTGTTTCATAAAAATTTCTACGCCACCCTTACATATTGCCCAGTCTGCCATTATTGAACCATCTGAATTTGCCTGTAACCTCGGTGTAATTATGGATTCTTCATTGTGCATTGAGTAGACAAGTGTGTTGATAATGTTTGCAAAGGAGCTCTCCTGGCTATCAGGAGTATAATAATGATAACAAAACGGAAATTTATATTGCGCATACAACTGCGCAAAGTGCGCATTACAAGGTATACAAAAAATGCAGAGAAAAAATGAAAAAACAAATACACAAACAGAGCAAGAATGAATTAAATGGGTGAAGTAAACAAATGGGTTTTTAACTAAAATTTAAATAAATTAAGTGATGAAGAAGACTCGCCGCTACCTGGATGAAGCTTCAACCCTTCATCTTGTTCTCGCTTTCGCCACAATTAAAATTCAGCCAGTACACAACACTGCTGCTCGCCTTGTTTCTTGCTTGCCTCGCTCTCCCCATACCAATACTAATTGTTGCATCGGCTCCCAGTTAAGTTTCGTATAATTTATTTATATTTTTGTTTAACTTTCAAAGCTCAATATGTCAATCTCCTGCTCATTCTGAACTTGTTCACCACTATTCCCCTACTTGGATTTAACGTTCTTTCTCAAGTCATTCCTTACCACAACAAGAGCTTCTTCCATTTTTTATGGTCGAAGATCATTTTCTTACGCTGCGCGCTCCTTTTCTTTGGAATAGTTTTCCTGTGCATAGTTCTTTACACTGTATTAAATCTCTGTTAAAAACTCATTTTTTTGAAGCTGCTTATTTTATTTGTAATCTGCTTTTACTTGTAGTGTATATTTCACTTTAATACTTTATTGTTTTCTTTATGCGCTTAGAGGCTTTTGGTTTAGGCGCTTTACAAATGTCTTTGTTTTTACTATTGTTATTCATGGTTATATTTTGCGCATGATCAGTTTGAACTGTGTGTGCATTTTCTTCACATTGTTTGCTCTCTTTTTAAAGGGCATTTTTATAAGCTTGTCGGGCTGGGTTTGAGCGCTTGAGAGGTCGCCAACTTCGTCCCAGTCAGAAGCGAGTTCAAATCGAGTTCCATGGTCTCAATTTACTGAACGATTTACAATGAGTAAGCGGGCAGGTGGGTTCATGAACCAGATCCATTGTAAGATGTTGAGATGCAATTAATTGTGTTGGAAAGGAAGAGCGAAATGTAGCCTGCACAGAAATTTTGTGAATAGGGAAGACAGTGTACGTTGTGTAGCCAGAAAGACAGTTCTTGATTGCCTTTTTGCCAGGGCATGGGTGCATCAAACAACTTTGTTACTATACATTTCACTGAAGTTTGGATTATTTGTTGCTTTTATAGGTTCATTTAATGTTTATATTATCTGTTTCACATGCTTTTAAAAGTCCTATTAACTAGTGTGGGCCAGAGTAGAGTTTGCCCCAGGCATCATTGTTAGTGTGTACACTGTACCATAGGGCAAGGACTGTACTGTATGTGCATGTGGTGAGATTCACTAGACCCCCACTGAGATTCTCTTACAACCAGTTTTCTTATCTTAATTATCATCTCTCACTTGTGCACTATGCTACATGTACATGATGTGTATGTGGGAACAGGAAGCTTTGTTGGTATTGTTTATGCCTTTAGCCTGGTTCATAAAACCATAGAGTCCTTACTCTATGATAAAACAGTAGAGTTGGCAAGGTATGGAAATCAAATTCAGGGAAATTTACTTCTTTCTCGAAAACTACTCCACTTCAGAGGGAGCCTTTTCTCACAATGTTTTATACTACCAACCTCTCCCAATTACTTGTTAACAAGTAAGGTTTTATGCTAATAAAGATTTTGAGTAATTACCAATAGTGTCCAGTCAGGTTATCAGTAGTTGTTAAGTTTAAAGTGATACTCTGAGGATTGAATAGCATTTGGTTTTTCTATATCTTACAACTTATTTTTTATTGTAATGCTTTTCGTTTTTGAAGATACTTACATGTACATGTATATCTGTTATTTTCATGTACTATTTAACAAAACTTAAACTTGGACAAATCTCTCCTTTGGCAAAAAAAACAACCCTTTTTTCTTTCTTGTACTAAAAAGTCGGTATATGACCATAGCCTATGGACACCCCAATTCCCATACAGAGGTCTTGAATGATATCTCATTATAAAACAATTAGATGCGGTCCAGGCATGGTTAAACTTCTTTTGCCATTTGGCCATCATCTACATACAAATTTTCTACCCAGCCTCTTTTTAGCCACTGTGGAAACAATTTCCTGCACACAAGTTTACTCAACATTAGTTGGTTGGCCAGTGACTGTTTGAGCAAACCTGTGGCTGGACAATAATTTACTCTGTCTGTCTTTCTCTGTCCCCCCCCCCCAAACTCCCACCTTCTGTTAACCCTAGGAGTGTTCTACCTCCATGGTTAAAGGATCAAGCTGCCTTAGACCGGTCGTGTTGGTCTTTGAAAAGCGTTACCATTTGCTATAAAATGCATGGTTGGAAAGATGTTCTAAAGGTTAAATACAATGATCCACACAAATATGCCTTGAAATTGCGTGGTTTTCATACGGTCGGCCATTTATGGTAGTCAAATTTTTGTCTCTGGTAAATGGCCGACCGTGTTAGTGCGCAAAGCAAAAGGAAAACCACGCAATGTTGAGGCAAATGTGTGTGGATCGTTGTATTCTAATTTAAAACAACTTTCCAACCATTTGCATTTTATACACAAACGGTTACAAATGCTTTTTATACTGCCAACCTGTCCGATCCAAGGCAACATGTCCCTTTAATCATCTGACCTCCCATGTCATAAAAACAAATCGTTGAATAAGAACTAATGCCTTGTACTTCTCATACATAAAATATGACATATCACATCTTATGAGAAAATACAACATCGTTGTTGGAATGTTTCTAGGCATACGTCATATATGGTAAACTTCATGGAAGATGTATGCTGTTCCTCACCACACTTTCTCCCCCCCCCCCATTACCCCCATACCATCCATCTAACGCCCTTCCCTCTCTCTTCAGTCACTATCTTCATTTAAAAACAAAAACACAACTCCAACGGTTTTAGAGTTGCCTGTCCCATAAAAGTACTCCTCATTTTCCAACGATTGCGCCGATACCTTAACTACCTCTTTGCATTAACAAAGTTGTTTGGTGCACCCATGTCCTGGAAAAACAAAACAATCAGTGTCTTTGTGGCTACACTGTCTTCCCTATTCACAACATTTCTCTGCAGGCTGGCTACATGTAGGATTTTGCTCTTCCTTTCCAAACAAAATTTGTCATTTTTAGGGTCACACTAACTCTAGTGAAAACAAAAGGATGGCTTTCCTCAGGAATTTTGCACTAGCAATTTAAAAAACGACTACATTTAAGACTGAAACATTTCCCTTGAAACTAATCATTTTCCCTAATTATTGTCAGTTATGTTTGTTTGCTTGTTGGTTTGTTAAAAAGAAGTGCCAGACTTAGGCCTTTGTTCTCCTACTTGGATCATTCTGAAATATAAGACTGGAAAACTGTGTTGGTAAAGTGCATTCTAGAGGACATGTACAGTACATGCCATGTACATGTAAGTTTATTTGAAATTCAGCTGGTATTGCTCTGGCATGTGTGGCACTGGTAATAGTATTCAGGGATTTGGTTTCAGGGACCATCATAACCATACCTTACTACAGGGGGGCAGTGACTGTTAGTAATAGGTTATATAATGGAGCTCTGTGGTCAGGCAGAATAAACAATGTACAGGGGCCTAACCTTTCTCTATGTTAAAACACAGGGATGAAGCTAATAATGGGCATGATGGATATTTTGTGTGGGTCACAGGATCACACTGCCTATATTCAACACAACTTTTACCAAGATTACAAATATAATCAGCTCAGTGGTAGTTTAAAACAAAAATGTCTTTTTGCTTTATGCTCAGATTTTGTTGAATGACACTAACAGTCTCTACCACATGAAATTTTTATTCTGATTTCTTTGAAATTTCTGTC
Organism: Asterias amurensis; assembly: GCF_032118995.1. Lineage (NCBI taxonomy): Eukaryota > Metazoa > Echinodermata > Asteroidea > Forcipulatida > Asteriidae > Asterias > Asterias amurensis. The sequence goes on along the minus strand of NC_092662.1, from coordinate 9,578,257 downwards.
ACTTTGTCCGCCATTAAAAGTTGATTATAATTTATAAGTTGCAATTTCGAAAAAACTTTCAAATAAGTAAGTGATCACTTTGCCACTAAACAAAAACAATTGAGACGCGTGAGACTTGGCATTAGGGGTCTGTCTCATACTCTCACACACCGCAACTATTTTCTTGCGCATTGGGGCCAGACTGGGAAAAAATAAAAGATAATGCACAATCTTAAGATTGTACGCAGTTTTCAGAATTATCAACTTGAGCTGGCATGCAAACAAAGCGCTAATTTGAAGATGGTGCATGCTTTTTGCTCTCTCAGAAGATTCAGCCTACAATTTGGCAATTCGGCGGAGGGCAAAACGTGAATTGCGCACAAGTGTGTCCTGATTTCTAGCAAATTCCTTAAAATGTGCTCCATGAGCGCAGTCTCAACAGGCAGAAGTCGTGAGCGGAGGATTTAATTGGGACATCATTTTAGCCTAGAGTTTATCTTTTAGGGGGGAATAATCTAACGCAATCATACATGTACCGGTACCTCCACATCAACCAGCAAACTGAAGAGGTTTTTAATGCACGTTGAAACTCTTTTTTTTCTCCATAAGTAATTATATGCCAAAAAATAAGATTTTGTTTTTGTCCCGGACAAAGATTTTTTTCTCGGGTGGTTATCCCGTAATCCGAGTTGAAAAAGTAGGTTTTTGTTTTTTCTTCCGAACTTTGCTGCGATCTGTAAAACAACTAATGACCATGGAACGCCCTCCCTGCATTAAAACAACTTTGGCTGATAAGTCTAATCAGACACCACGAGTATGGGCGAGTAGGTACATGTACGTATATCATTTTGGTTTTTAATACAGCGATGGTTGTAAGCACTGTATTATATACTCAGTAATTGTAGACTCAGAACCCGAGTTCTGTGAAAAATCTCACAGGCATATTACTCAGGTGGGATTCAAACCCAAGACCCTTACAATTCTAGAGAAGTGTCATATACCGACTACACTACTGCAACTAGAAGTACTGCAAACGATTTTAAAGATAATAAATTTGCAGCAGGGATAAAGCAAAATATTCATTAGGGTTTTTAAGGTGGATGTGGCAGTTGCTCCTTGGTGTATGTGTGTGTGTACCAGTCACTGAGTGAGTGTCCCCAAGTTGGGTCATGGTCTGAAGGTCACTTGAGTACCTGTGGTGTTGGGTTAACACATAAAATCCACTTAGTTCAGTAATTGAATTATTCATTGTTTACTGTTCCACAAGTGTGGTCTTTCTTGGGCAAAGCATGGGCAATCCTCCATGGACAAAGTAAGCTTGCTGTGAAATTGCTGTGAACACCATCACCCAAAACTAAACAACAGGAGATACCTTTTTGAAGGCAATTGCAGAGAGCATTCAGTAAATTAAAAGTTCTGTAATCTAACATCACAGTAGTTGCAATGGTCAGCCTGAGGTGAAAGTATTTCATGTAGGGCAAACATTTACATGAAGTCTGCTAACTTGGGTGTAGATTGCAAAGGCTAATTGGCTTATCTTGTCAAAGCCATTATTCACACTAAGGTGGCAAAAAGGGGTCAGTTTGTTTATAACCAAGGTTGAACCATGGAGGTATGATTGAACCGCACGCTTGAAACAGAATACAAAACTTTAGTCGCACACACCATTCTACAAAAAGATATATCTGGTTCTTTCAGAAATATTTTGTGTGCAAAATATTGTATATTCAATTGGCCAGTAGCTACAAAATGTATTTTTGCGAGTAATATAACACATCTGCTAAAAACCACAGCCATCAACTTACTGCAGTGATCCAGCTACAGTAAGTAAACAAAACAACAACTTGAAAATACTACCAAAAACAGCAGTCGTATGAATTATTATTGGACTGAAGGGTCAAAATGGAAAAGAAACTGAATTTCACCATAACAACAATTGTTTAGAAAAAAAGAATGATGACTTAAAACGGCAATAACAACGAAACTTTAGCAAACAACATCTGCTCCCGATAGAAGGTAATTGTTTGTGCTTCAAGTAGTTTGAGGTAACCAGTGGATTGCCATGCAAACACAAAAAGTGCCCCTTTTTTCAGTCCTCCAATCGAATTGTTTCCAAGATAGAAGTCTATTTTCATAAACTGTGTACCAGTTTGCTTGCTATACATGTATGTAGTAAAAGGCGCAGAGCCACAGACAGCACACATCAGTTCAACACAAGAAATTCCCTGGCAAAGTTTCCTCTATTTGAGAACTACTCAAATAGTCAGTTGACTTTATACAGTTCTTAGGAAAATATGTTACGCTTTCTAAAAACTATCATTTCTAGTTCTTTGTGTGCAGCCCCTGGTATGATAACACCACATCACAAAAATCAGTGTGCCATCCTTACTTTGAAGTCAAATCTTTAGGCCCTATAAATAAGTTTTAACAACAAAATTCTATAAAATTTCTTCCCAAATCACACAATATTCAAAATTGTTGCTACAAGAAAAAAGGTGTTTCCTAAACAGGATACATGGCACACATGTTTCCATAAATGGAAACAATAAGATGACTCCAGATATGGAAACATCAAGATTGTTCCCAAATCAGGAAACAATTGTAGTGTCTTCAGAATTGGAGACGGGAAATAGTTTCCTGAACAGGGAACAATTTATGCGTCTCCAAAATTGGAGACACTTCACAATGTTTCCAAAACAGGCAACATCCAAGATGTAAAGTGACTGTGTTTCCTTTTTAGGAAACGTTTGTGTTAACCCATCTTGTTGTTTTGACATGCAATTTTTAATGGTCCATAACTTTTTATAACAATACATAACGATAATGTGTCAATTTCGTATTTTTGCTTAATGGATGACTGAATAATTTGACAAAGCCCTGAAGCCGTTAGGCATTGTAGACCAAAGTTATGAGAATTTGAATTTTTCTTTGTTGAAAAAAAAGTACGTAATATTGGTAACATGTAAGAAAAATATTTTATTTTAGTTTAATAAGTGTCACTCTAAGTAATTAAATTTCAAAAAAGGTAATAATAATAATGACTGAAAAATTATAAGCAAAATATGTTTTTTGTGATTTGCTTCCTGTTTTGGGAGCATGTTGCCTGATCTGGAGACAAACGAAATGTTCCCTGATTAGGCAATGTACCGGACTGATAATGCGCAAATTGCGCAAACTATTCATCAAATTTTCATCAAATGGATAAGCCAATTGCACAAACCACAAACCATTCCTGCGATAGGCACACGGTTGCACGTTGCACAAACTATTCCTGCAAGATCGACTGATTGTGAAAGATTGGTTGCTGCATTCACTAATATTGTATTATGAAAAAGACTGTTACACGTGGTATAGAGCATATAACATTAGTTTCGGGAAAAACTCCTAGGCCATGTCCTTTTGAAAAGTTTTTTTTTTACAAAAATTGAAAAATAGTAAATAGTAAAAAAAAAACGGATGCGGCCTCAAAAAATGATGCGGGCGGGGACGATCAACTGGTCAAATCTTTGTTCCATCGTCGTGCAACGTTGTAAGTAGACTGGTCCTTAATTGTTTATATGAACAATGTACTATGACTCTGCATGGAGGGGTGTGACCACTGGGGGCATCCTTCAACTGCTTCTCATCAATACAAATGTCAGCCGGACCAAGATGAGCAACAAGTTGACAGAGCGGGGGATGTTTGTGACTTGACTGGGCATCCTCCAACTGCTTTGTCGACATTCAAATGTCACCTGGACTGTCTGAAGTGAAAGAGGGGTTGACGGAGCGGGGTTGGGGGGGGGGGGAGAATTTGTGACCACTCGGGCAGCTTGTCAATACAAATCTTGAGATAAACCAGGAGCCAAGGGAGCGGGGGGGGGGGGGGTGGGAGTTTGTGCCCACTCGGGACATCCTCCAATTGCTTCATCTACGTGTGTATATCATGATTTCGCTTGGGGCCATAGCCTTGCTTGATACACAGATGTGACAAGTGAAACCTGTATGGTTTTGTTTTTCCCTGTTAATCTGTTCAATTCTCTTTAATTTTAAGAAAGAGGTAGTTCTCCATGGTTTTACTTTACAGCAAGCCCAAGTGGAGAATTTATTTTTTATCTGGATTTTTTTCCTAGAAGTTCAAGTTTTTCCTTGCTTGAGAAATATTTGTTTACATTGTTTTTTATGCCTGTTATTATCGGTTATGAGTGTTGGTACGTGTACAGTGACAATGTGTAGTTGTTAGTTTCAGTTTCATGACCGATGGTTTACAGAGGTATTACAAGAAGAGTTTAAAGGAACACGTTGCCTTGGATCAGTCGAAATGGTCTATAAAAAGCGTTTATTACCATTTGTTATAAAATGATGGTTGGAAAGATGTTTAAAAAGTAGAATACAATGATCGACACAAATTTGCCTCAAAATAGGGTGGTTTTCCTTTTAACTTTGTGAACTAACGCGGTTGGCCATTTATGGGAGTCAAAAATGACTCCCATAAATAGCCGAACCATGTTAGTCGACGTGGTAAAAGGAAAACCGTGCAATTTCGAGGTGTGTTTGTGTGGATCATTGTATTCTACTTTTACAACATCTTTCTACCCATATAGATTTTGTTAAAACCGGTTACAGATGCTTTTCAAAGACCAACTCAACCGATCCAAGGCAACATGTTCCTTTACGTTTTTACATTTGTTCAACGTTTTTTTTTATTGTAACAAGTTTGTCAAATACATGTAACAAATGAAAAGAAAATGATTCTTTCTTATAGATAATGAAGCTCCTACATTCACATGTCCAACTGCTCTTTCCATGAATGTGAGTAATGGAGCAGCAGTGTCCACTGTCACTTGGTCACTAACAGCCAGTGATACTGTTGATGGTGATGTTACAACCAATGTTGTATGTGAAGACGGTATGGGTAATACGGTGATGTCAGGTGACACATATGCAGTAGGCTTAACAACAGTGACATGCAGAGTTGATGATACTGCACTGAATGAAGGAACATGCACATTTAGCATAACTGTTATAGGTAAGTACGTATGGCCTGCTTGTGTTTGATCTCTGGAACCCTTCTCTCTTTTGCTGTGTGGCCTCATTGAGCGTCTTTTACATATGTTGTAATGGTACATGCTCTACTGGAGTGTCATTATTTGTTCCACCTACATGGTACTTTTGGCCACACCTATGCACATCTAACGTACTGTAGCTGTTCTTAAAGCCTCTAGACCCTTTCGGTACACACAAAAAAGTTCACAGGATTACAAATAACCTACAGGGTTTACAGAAGGTAGTGGTCATGGTGGTGAAAGACTTCTCTTGAAATAATATTCCATGAAATGCTTTATTTTTTGAGAAAACGGTAAAACAATATCAATTCTCAATAGCGAGAATTACGGATTTATTTTAAACACATGTCATGACACGGCAAAACGCACGGATACAAGGGTGGGTTTTCCTGTTATATTCTCCTGACTCCGATGACCAATTGAGCCTAAATTTTCCATATTATTCCATATCTATCGGCATAATGCGCAAATTGCGCAAACTATTCATCAAATATTCATCAAATGGATAAGCCAATTGCACAAACCACAAACCATTCCTGCGATAGGCACACGGTTGCACGTTGCACAAACTATTCCTGCAAGATCGACTGATTGTGAAAGATTGGTTGCTGCATTCACTAATATTGTATTATGAAAAAGACTGTTACACGTGGTATAGAGCATAACATTAGTTTCGGGAAAAACTCCTAGGCCATGTCCTTTTGAAAAGTTTTTTTTTTACAAAAATTGAAAAATAGTAAATAGTAAAAAAAAAAACGGATGCGGCCTCAAAAAATGATGCGGGCGGGGACGATCAACTGGTCAAATCTTTGTTCCATCGTCGTGCAACGTTGTAAGTAGACTGGTCCTTAATTGTTTATATGAACAATGTACTATGACTCTGCATGGGGGGGTGTGACCACTGGGGGCATCCTTCAACTGCTTCTCATCAATACAAATGTCAGCCGGACCAAGATGAGCAACAAGTTGACAGAGCGGGGGATGTTTGTGACTTGACTGGGCATCCTCCAACTGCTTTGTCGACATTCAAATGTCAGCTGGACTGTCTGAAGTGAAAGAGGGGTTGACGGAGCGGGGTTGGGGGGGGGGGGAGAATTTGTGACCATTTGGGCAGCTTGTCAATACAAATCTTGAGATAAACCAGGAGCCAAGGGAGGGGGGGGGGGAGTTTGTGCCTACTCGGGACATCCTCCAACTGCTTCATCTACGTGTGTATATCATGATTTCGCTTGGGGCCATAGCCTTGCTTGATACACAGATGTGACAAGTGAAACCTGTATGGTTTTGTTTTTCCCTGTTAATTTGTTCAATTCTCTTTAATTTTAAGAAAGAGGTAGTTCTCCATGGTTTTACTTTACAGCAAGCCCAAGTGGAGAATTTATTTTTTATCTGGATTTTTTTCCTAGAAGTTCAAGTTTTTCCTTGCTTGAGAAATATTTGTTTACATTGTTTTTTATGCCTGTTGTTATCGGTTATGAGTGTTGGTACGTGTACAGTGACAATGTGTAGTTGTTAGTTTCAGTTTCATGACCGATGGTTTACAGAGGTATTACAAGAAGAGTTTAAAGGAACACGTTGCCTTGGATCAGTCGAAATGGTCTATAAAAAGCGTTTATTACCATTTGTTATAAAATGATGGTTGGAAAGATGTTTAAAAAGTAGAATACAATGATCGACACAAATTTGCCTCAAAATAGGGTGGTTTTCCTTTTAACTTTGTGAACTAACGCGGTTGGCCATTTATGGGAGTCAAAAATGACTCCCATAAATAGCCGAACCATGTTAGTCGACGTGGTAAAAGGAAAACCGTGCAATTTTGAGGTGTGTTTGTGTGGATCATTGTATTCTACTTTTACAACATCTTTCTACCCATATAGATTTTGTTAAAACCGGTTACAGATGCTTTTCAAAGACCAACTCAACCGATCCAAGGCAACATGTTCCTTTACGTTTTTACATTTGTTCAACGTTTTTTTTTATTGTAACAAGTTTGTCAAATACATGTAACAAATGAAAAGAAAATGATTCTTTCTTATAGATAATGAAGCTCCTACATTCACATGTCCAACTGCTCTTTCCATGAATGTGAGTAATGGAGCAGCAGTGTCCACTGTCACTTGGTCACTAACAGCCAGTGATACTGTTGATGGTGATGTTACAACCAATGTTGTATGTGAAGACGGTATGGGTAATACGGTGATGTCAGGTGACACATATGCAGTAGGCTTAACAACAGTGACATGCAGAGTTGATGATACTGCACTGAATGAAGGAACATGCACATTTAGCATATTTGTTATAGGTAAGTACGTATGGCCTGCTTGTGTTTGATCTCTGGAACCCTTCTCTCTTTTGCTGTGTGGCCTCATTGAGCGTCTTTTACATATGTTGTAATGGTACATGCTCTACTGGAGTGTCATTATTTGTTCCACCTACATGGTACTTTTGGCCACACCTATGCACATCTAACGTACTGTAGCTGTTCTTAAAGCCTCTAGACCCTTTCGGTACACACAAAAAAGTTCACAGGATTACAAATAACCTACAGGGTTTACAGAAGGTAGTGGTCATGGTGGTGAAAGACTTCTCTTGAAATAATATTCCATGAAATGCTTTATTTTTTGAGAAAACGGTAAAACAATATCAATTCTCAATAGCGAGAATTACGGATTTATTTTAAACACATGTCATGACACGGCAAAACGCACGGATACAAGGGTGGGTTTTCCTGTTATATTCTCCTGACTCCGATGACCAATTGAGCCTAAATTTTCCATATTACTCCATATCTATCGGCATAATGCGCAAATTGCGCAAACTATTCATCAAATATTCATCAAATGGATAAGCCAATTGCACAAACCACAAACCATTCCTGCGATAGGCACACGGTTGCACGTTGCACAAACTATTCCTGCAAGATCGACTGATTGTGAAAGATTGGTTGCTGCATTCACTAATATTGTATTATGAAAAAGACTGTTACACGTGGTATAGAGCATAACATTAGTTTCGGGAAAAACTCCTAGGCCATGTCCTTTTGAAAAGTTTTTTTTTTACAAAAATTGAAAAATAGTAAATAGTAAAAAAAAAAACGGATGCGGCCTCAAAAAATGATGCGGGCGGGGACGATCAACTGGTCAAATCTTTGTTCCATCGTCGTGCAACGTTGTAAGTAGACTGGTCCTTAATTGTTTATATGAACAATGTACTATGACTCTGCATGGGGGGGTGTGACCACTGGGGGCATCCTTCAACTGCTTCTCATCAATACAAATGTCAGCCGGACCAAGATGAGCAACAAGTTGACAGAGCGGGGGATGTTTGTGACTTGACTGGGCATCCTCCAACTGCTTTGTCGACATTCAAATGTCAGCTGGACTGTCTGAAGTGAAAGAGGGGTTGACGGAGCGGGGTTGGGGGGGGGGGGAGAATTTGTGACCATTTGGGCAGCTTGTCAATACAAATCTTGAGATAAACCAGGAGCCAAGGGAGGGGGGGGGGGAGTTTGTGCCCACTCGGGACATCCTCCAACTGCTTCATCTACGTGTGTATATCATGATTTCGCTTGGGGCCATAGCCTTGCTTGATACACAGATGTGACAAGTGAAACCTGTATGGTTTTGTTTTTCCCTGTTAATTTGTTCAATTCTCTTTAATTTTAAGAAAGAGGTAGTTCTCCATGGTTTTACTTTACAGCAAGCCCAAGTGGAGAATTTATTTTTTATCTGGATTTTTTTCCTAGAAGTTCAAGTTTTTCCTTGCTTGAGAAATATTTGTTTACATTGTTTTTTATGCCTGTTGTTATCGGTTATGAGTGTTGGTACGTGTACAGTGACAATGTGTAGTTGTTAGTTTCAGTTTCATGACCGATGGTTTACAGAGGTATTACAAGAAGAGTTTAAAGGAACACGTTGCCTTGGATCAGTCGAAATGGTCTATAAAAAGCGTTTATTACCATTTGTTATAAAATGATGGTTGGAAAGATGTTTAAAAAGTAGAATACAATGATCGACACAAATTTGCCTCAAAATAGGGTGGTTTTCCTTTTAACTTTGTGAACTAACGCGGTTGGCCATTTATGGGAGTCAAAAATGACTCCCATAAATAGCCGAACCATGTTAGTCGACGTGGTAAAAGGAAAACCGTGCAATTTCGAGGTGTGTTTGTGTGGATCATTGTATTCTACTTTTACAACATCTTTCTACCCATATAGATTTTGTTAAAACCGGTTACAGATGCTTTTCAAAGACCAACTCAACCGATCCAAGGCAACATGTTCCTTTACGTTTTTACATTTGTTCAACGTTTTTTTTTATTGTAACAAGTTTGTCAAATACATGTAACAAATGAAAAGAAAATGATTCTTTCTTATAGATAATGAAGCTCCTACATTCACATGTCCAACTGCTCTTTCCATGAATGTGAATATTGGAACAGCAGTGTCTGTCACTTGGTCACTAACAGCCAGTGATACTGTTGATGGTGATGTTACAACCAATGTTGTATGTGAAGACGGTATGGGTAATACGGTGATGTCAGGTGACACATATGCAGTAGGCTTAACAACAGTGACATGCAGAGTTGATGATACTGCACTGAATGAAGGAACCTGCCAATTTAACATAACTGTTATAGGTAAGTTTTTTCTAATATCCTCTTGATAATGACAATTATTCAAAATCTCGCAAGCATTTCCTGCTCTCAGAATTATTTCCCTTCAAATCAAATTTGAAAATTCAAATATATTATTAAAGTAAAACATTTCATGGAATAATATTTTCAATAAGACTTTCATCACCTTCTGTAAACCCTGTAAGTTATTTGTAAATCTGTGAAAGTGCCAAAAACATGGTTTGTCTCAAATACAATATCAGCTGTCATATTTTCCTTTTTATTCTCCTGATCTGTTATTAAATCCCTTTCCCCTAGAAAACTTTATCGAGATTCCTGGCGGGAGCCTGTTGGGATTTCAGGAGAATCCTGCCAGGATTCCACCCAACTGAGCAGGAAAAACCTGCTAAAGAATTCAATGAAACTTGTAATCCCGGACAGCGAGAAACCAATCACAACAGTAAACCACATAAACTATATAGAACCTCACAAAGTTACCCTAATATCCAACAACAAAATGTAAAATGAAACCAGTAAAAATGGATAAATGAGGATGCACAAAATACCTAGCCATTATAAAACCATTGGTTGTGGCATTGCAGATTTAACCCACTAGTCTACATTTATCTTATTTCTTGTTTAATGTGAAAGGGAAGGTACAAGTTTGGTAGGGGTACCAGTCAACTCGGTCCCAAGTCAACTCGCTCCCAGTCAACTCGGTCCCAAGTCATCTCGGTCCCAGTCAACTTGGTCCCAAGCCATCTCGGTCCCAAGTCATCTAGGTCCCAGGTCAACTTAGACTTGTGGACAAGTCGTTAAATCGGCCCCATGCGCTGAGATAGTGGTCTCGCGAGATCACTGCTCGTTAATGAGGAGTCGAAATGAGGGAGCCATCAGTTCGCGCGAGAGCAGTGATCTCGCGAGACCACTATCTCAGCGCGTGGGGCCGATTTAACGACTTGTCCACAAGTCTAAGTCAACTCGATCCCAAGTCAACTCGGTCCTTCGACCAAATTTAACTTTTTTAAAATTATTTTATTGGTACTATTTCTTGCGTGTAAGTTAATAATAATATTATCAATTTTTCTTCGAAATATTTCCTAAATGGTGTTTTGAGTATTATGGCAGGCTGCATTAGACTTTGCGGATTAAGTTCGTACCCTCAGAATTTTTCTCATGATATTTGAAAGTGGTAAAAATGGGGCAAATCTGTTGACTAGCTGTCCGAAATTGTACGTATTGGACCAGATTAACCGTTGCCGCTCGAAACAATCTCGTAACCCTCTGGCCTGGCCATGCATGGTGTTACCGCAAACCAAATTATATAAATTATCGATACCCCTCCATTGCCTCAAATGATGCTTAAATCCTATTTATTATGTTCTTGTAAAAGTTTACTTACTTTTTGAATGTAAGTGCTTTCAACCAACTTATTTTTTATTTTTGTATTGATTTTTATTACAAGTAAGTTAACTGGAAAGTTATGTTTATTATTATTATAACATCAATTTTCTCATGTTTTAACTCTCAGAAATCGTACTTTTTTATATATTTATAAAATTTCTTGATAAAATAAACATCTCAAGAGCATTAAATTGTTACTGTTTGTCAATTAATGTTAATTGTTGAGAGCCATACAAAAATACAATACTCTGGTTGAAAGCAAAGAAACATGTGAACGCATTGTTTTTTATTTGAAATTTGTCCACCCAATAAGAACTTCCTGTCAACAATACGGACCAAGTTGACTTGGGACCGAGTTGACTTGGGACCGAGTTGACTCATAAGCTTTGGTAGTTGTCAAAAACCAGTCTTCTCACATGGTGTCTCAACATAAGCATAAAATAACAAACCTGTGAAAATTTGAACTCAATTGGTGATCGAAGTTGCGAGAAAATTATGAGAGAAAAACACCCTTGTAGGACGAATTTGTGTGCTTTCAGATAGGAATAAAAGACTAGTGAGAAAACAGCTCTTTCTCAAAATCTATGCTACTTCAGAGGGAGCCGTTTCTCACAATGTTTTATACTATCAACAGCTCTCTAATGCTCATTACCAAGTCAGTTGTTAAGTTAATATTTGTTTTGAGTGATTACCAAACGTGTAACCTGTACCCCTTCCCTTTAAGCTTTGAGTTCTGTTTGTGCATCTACCTCAATTTTAGTTTAGATCCTTTTTTTAAATGATCTTTAAAACACTTTATATCAAACTATCTTACAGACAATGTCAGCCCTGTGATTAACTGCTTATCGGATGTTGTCTACACTGACTTTGAGCCACAAACAAGAGACATTTTTCCAACAGCTGTTGATGTTGTTGATGGTGTAATTGATCCAATCAATATTACATGTGTTAATGGTGAAGGCATAATGGTGACGTCAGGCAGTCTATTCGATGAAGGAACCACAACAGTGACATGCACAGCAGTTGACTCTTCGGAAAATATTGCAACTTGTTCCATTGGGATCGATGTACTTCGTAAGTTACTGCCTTATAAATGTTTATACCTCGATCAAACTAGCAAAAGTTGTATTTCCATCTGATTAATGCCTACCTTCCATAACGAGCAGAACAGTTTGTTTTTAGATCAAAGAAGTCTCACAACTAAATCAACTCTGCTGAAGTAGAAAAAAATAGCAAGGCAAGTTCTCAAAGAACAAAATATACCTGACCATGATGCCTCCAACATGGTTTGTGTTGATTGTAAATCGTCCAAACCTTGGCCATATATAGCCACAGAGCCTTTAATAAGCCATTGCATGCTTGAAGATGCTGAATACTACATATGGGTAAATGTTGGCAGCCTATCCATTTGTCATTATCTATATTTGTCTAACAAATTGAACTGGGGAACTACACTATATAATATAAATCTTGGAAAAGGGAGATTATTAGTCTAAATTCTTTAATACCCTTTTTCCCTCTTTGTGCCGGGTAGAAGTAATTATAGTGATTGCATTGTGATGGGTTGAGGTAATTATAGTGATTGCATGCATAGTGTAATGTTCCGACTTGTACACACGTCTTTTTGGTTGCATCCCATCACTAAAATTGGCTTGAAGGCATCTGTTTTCTGGTCTGTGAAAGTTTTGTGGGTACATATGTCCTCAGACCAGTCTGCAGGGTTATAAAGTATAATGAAAATCAACAACTGTGCATGTACATGTAACGGTTTGTTTATGGTCTTATTACTGTACCTGTCTGTACTTAACAGAGGACACAGTAACACATCAATTTGCAGCTGCATATTATATGGAACTCAAAGTTATTTATATTTATAACTATTACAGCTATTTTTCTATGGAATGTTTTTGTTTTGTCTTTAATCAGGAACATTAAAGTTTACCGTAACCATGCAAGTTATACAAGTAAATCAAGTAGATGTTGTTTTTGATGAATCGTTAAACAACATGGAATCTGCAGAATCAGTCGTACTTATCTCTGTCATTATACAAGTGGTAAGTGTTTGTTTCACTTCAACTACTGTATCACAGAAAATTACTTGTTCTAAACCTGCTGAAACATCAAGACAATGAAAGTCTCACAGATATTTGAAAGTTTTGGAGAACCCTCAAGGGGTCAATTCCATGGGTAGTGTACATATTGCTATTGTATGAACAAAACAAAAAGCCATTCAATATTTACAAAAACTTGGGGTGGGTGGTCAAACCAGTTTTAAAAAAATCAAATTTTTTAACATAGACTATTTTGAATGGCCCATATGCTGCTTACTTTGCTCATCATTTTGTCTCTTCAATTTTTAATGTGTACTCTGGTTTGGCAACATAGTGGGAATAAAAAACAACAGACTCTAAAAATGCATTCCACTAGAAACAGTAACTGGGGATAAATAGACGGGGTTGACCTCGGAAGAGATATGAAAATCTCATCGCTAACAGCACTGGAACACCAAAGAGTGCAAGATACATGTAGTGGAAAGTGATGGTGCAAGATTGATTGACTAACTCTGATGTAGATCTGTATTTGACTTACATGTCCTAATGAATTATCTTATAACAGATGAATCAAACACTGTCAAGAAGTACAACTACAGGCAACGACTTGATCCGCATTAGTGTAGTGGTCTTTAAAAGAGGCTTTGTCATTGTGAATGTACTGCTAGAATACTCTGAAGGGTCTACAGTAACTCACTCTGATGTGCAACACGTACTAGAAGATGATATCATTCCAGATAAGGAACTTTCTGATGGAGTTGATGTCATTTTAGTAGAACCCAAATCTGTAGTGGCTGACCGTAAGTTTGTGTGCAAAGAAGTATATTTGCATTTTGAAACATTTTTATATTAAAAACCGGAAATCTGTTTTTAGTGAAACAACTAGAGATCGTAAATTCAGGAAGGTTATTGCTTTTGGGCCCACCAAACTCACAGTTTCAGAAAAAACACTGGTTTGAAGTTTTACATGTAGTCTTAAAATGAAGTTGTTTTCTAAGTGTAGCATGTAGGACTGATATAAATTGATGCGCAATATTGCTAGCCACAATGCATTAAATGGTTGTTATATGATACAAAATAAACTGTTGATGTTTTAAAATGTCACAGCAGTACCCATAAATTTAAAGCTCAACCTTTTCCAAAATTCAGCATGAAATTCTTCTTTTTAAATTCATTTATAAACAAATGTGTCATGGCCGAGTAATTAAGAGCACCAAACTCAAGCTCTGTTGTTGGTTCTGAATCGGTGGGTTCGAGACCCAGTGCAAGACACTAGACAGTTTTCACACTTGTGACACTTGCATTACACTTTTGGTAGGACATACAACTAGTGCTGTAGGTTCCATGTGATGTTTCAAAAACTATTGATGCATGTACACACTTATCGCTAAGAGAAGGGGTGTCTGATGGTGCATTAATATCCAATTATGATTTGAAGGCTGCTCTCAAAAGGAAGAAGAAGAAAAGGCCTACGGAAGAACTTAACGAATCTGCCTTCTTTGTGATGTGCAGAAGCGCACTATAAACTTACGGCATACATGTATACTAGTAATATGGACTTTGTTTTTACATATTATGCACGTACATGAAGTTTAAACCAGAACTGCTGAAATGCTGTTTGATTATTGCAATCAAAATATGCAAAAATCCATGACAAAACATTGTTTATGTTTTCAACTGGAGACGACAGACTGTGTGTTGTGTTTATTAAAGGATTTGGGTACTTGTTGTAACACAAAACACGATGTCCACAGATTCACATGAAACTTACAATGCTTACAGATAATGATAGTAGAAAGCTTCCCTTAAACTATTACTTGCTGAGGTGCTGTAGTTTTTGAGAAAATGAGTAAAACAAGTCACAACAATTATTTTAGCTTGTAAAACGTATTTTTGTGACATTGTTTTACTAATTTCTCAAAAACTACAGCACCTCAGTACTTTGTACTATCAATATCCTCAAACTGTGTAAGTTTAGTGTAATTCTGTGGACATTGTGGTTTTTTTTTGTCCTACAAAAAGTACATAGACCCTTTAAAAAGCACATGATAATCAGTTTACTCTTTCAACAATTTGTGAAGTTCTTTTCTTTTGGATTGACAGAAAATAATACCGGTACTAGCTGTCCTATCCCGTACTGCTCCAATGGTGGTACATGCAAAAGACAGGGGATATTTCCAGTTTTTGCATATTCCTGTAGGTAAGAAGTTAAATAAAGCTGTCGGGTTTATTTATTTTTATTTATTTATTTTTTTTTTTATGGGGGGGGGGGGGTCATTGTTTTTTATGCAACAACACTTTGCTTTCATTCAACCATGTGTTCCCATCATTATTCCACACTGCAAACTACTTAAGAATAAAATAATATCCCAACGTTTAATTGTTCTAATTTTATTTTGTTAATTGTTTATTAATTTGTTTGCAGTTGTCCTGATGAATATAGTGGTGTTACTTGTGACCAAAACAACGAAATTACAGGTAAGGATCTTTTAATAAAACTATTCTTAACAAAGGCCCCTCCCCATAGTGTGGTGTGAAATTGTTTACTTGTTGGTGAAAATAACCAGCGTTGTACCTCACCTGCCAAACTGCACACATGATGGTTAAAGGATTTGGGTACTTTTTGTAACACAAAACACAACATCCACAGATTGACATTAAACTTACACGGTTTGAAGATAATGATACTAGAAAGCTTACCTTAAAATATCACTGATTTTGGGGGTTGAACAAAGAATTGACTAAAGTGGGATTCGAACCAACGACCTCCGGATTAACGTGCCCGCGCTCTACCAACTGAGCTATCTAGCCCTATATTGGCGGTGTCCCTATTTTGTCAATATCTTTGTTCGGGGGTGCCAGTCAGAAGCCATACAACTGTTAACTGCCGTGTAGCCAGGGATCACACCCAAATTACGATACAACCTGGGAAGCGGCAGCTAGGGGATCACCTTAAGGGGATGCGACTTTTTGTTTCAGATATCAATATAAACCACAAGGGAAACTGACTGGGTAAATTTGTAAATGATTTTTGGGGTTGAACAAAGAATTGACTAGAGTGGGATTCGAACCAACGACCTCCGGATTAACGTGCCGGCGCTCTACCAACTGAGCTATCTAGCCCTATATTGGCGGTGTCCCTATTTTGTCAATATCTTTGTTCGGGGGTGCCAGTCAGAAGCCATACAACCGTTAACTGCTGTGTAGCCAGGGATCACACCCAAATTATGATACAACCTGGGAAGCGGCAGCTAGGGGATCACCTTAAGGAGATGCGACTTTTTGTTTCAGATATCAATATAAACCACCGCCAATATAGGGCTAGATAGCTCAGTTGGTAGAGCACCGGCACGTTAATTCGGAGGTCGTTGGTTCGAATCCCACTCTAGTCAATTCTTTGTTCAACCCCAAAAATTATTTACAAATTTACCCAGTCAGTTTCTCTTGTGGTTTATATTAAAAAATTACTTGCGGAGGTGCTGTAGTTTTACAGAAATGAGTATAATGGTAAATAAATTTTACGTGCTAAAATCATTTTCATGACTTGCTTTAATCATTTCTCAAAACTTACAGCACCTCAGCAAGTAATATTTTAAGGCAAGCTTTCTAATGATAGTAACTATCATTATCTTCAAAGGGTGTAGGTTTAAGGTAAATCGGTGGACATTGTGTTTGGTGTCCTACAAAAAGTACCAAGCCCCTCCAACATGTACACAATTGGCCGCAATTGGTCGGTACAAGATATTATGCAGAAAACTATACCCCATTATTTAAATCCCCCTCCTTCCACGCCCCCCCCCCCTCCTAAAAAAAAACCCATACACAACAGCAAGAACATGTGACCAAATCAAAATTTATTTGATTATTGGCAAAACATTTGTTCTTAAAGACACTGGACGCTATTGGTAATTGTCAAAGACCAGTCTTCTCACTTGGTGTATCTCCTCAATGCATAAAATAACAAACCTTTGAAAATTTGAGCTCAATTGGTTGTCAAAGTTGAGAGATAATAATGAAAGAAAAAACACCCTTGGTTTCAACGTTCACAAAAACGCAACGTACAATTAATTGTAGATCGATTTCCCTCACACGCACGGATAGGGTGAGCCTGTGTCACATATCATCACACCACATGCCTGTTTATCCAACGTCATGCTTTCACAAGGAACCAGTCGAACACTCCATTGAACAACAGAGGGTGCTGTTGCCAGTAATGCCCATACATGGTATTGCTTGTTTATTAAACGGACGAAAAACACGGTGAATGAAATGATTCTTGGAAATTGTTTTGAAGGAATTTGCCAAAATAAAGACGCAAAAAGAGCGATTGAAGCGAGATGTATAAGATGATTAATACCTTGCTTGCTTTACAACTTGATCTTTCATGAAATGTTTATGCAGTTTTGGGCATTCTTTGACCTCTAAAAAAAAAAATTAAATTTTTTTTAAAATCCTGACCGACCGACCCAAGCAAAAAATTGGGTAAAAGGACAATCCAACATATATTTTTTTTAGGCCTTATTACTCCAGTGGGAGCCGTTTCTCACAGTGTTTTATACTATCAACAGCTCTTCATTACTTGTTACCAAGTCAGGTAGTTTGCTAATAATCATTTTGAGTAATTACCAATAGATTACGAGTAACTGGGAGAGGTTGATAATATAAAACTTTGTGAGAAACAGCTCCCTCTGAAGTGACGTAGTTGTCGAGAAAGAAGTAAATTTTCATTGAATTTAATTTTGAGACCTCAGATTTAGAATTTGAGGTCTCGAAATCAAGCATCTGAATTAATTAAAGCACACAACTTTGTGTGACACAGGTGTTTTTTTCTTTCATTATTTATTATCTCGCAACTTCGACGACCAATTGAGCTAAAATTTTCACAGGTTTGTTATTTTATGCATATGTCAGTTGAGATACACCGTCTGTGAAGGCTAATCTTTGACAATTACCAATAGCGTCCAGTGTCTTAGAGAATGAATAAGGGACAGTTTAAGGAACTATATAGCTTTCATAAAGAGTTAGGAAGATATATATCCTAGAAGATATACAAATTGCATGGATAGTCCTAAGTTAGGACGAGTAACTGGTCCTAACTCGAGATAAGACCTAACTCTTTGTGAAATCCACCCCTGGTCTTTTACTGTGTCGTATCTGCTGTATAATGGATGAGTCTTCAACATATTTCCATTAACAGTGGCAAACCACCAACTATGTGGTAAAGACCAGATCCTCACACTGTTATTCCAATTAACAACTCCCTTAACTGAAAAAGGGTAAAAGTAAAAATTATCAGAATTTTTGATTTGTCTTTTCCAATGTTCAAAGAAATGTTACTGTTAATATTCAAGGGCCTTTCTTTTGGTTGTTCATTTCTGTTGGCACTTAACACCCTACAAATATAGGATTCGAACTGCCTCTAGCTGCCGGGCAACCTCGGTAGTCTAGTTGGTAAGACACTGCTCTAGAATTGCAAGGGTCGTGGGTTCGAATCCCACCCGAGTAACATGCCTGTGATATTTTTTCACAGGACTCGGTAAAGTACTGAGTATACAGTGCTAACACACATCGGTGTATGGGTAAAAACCAAAATTAATACCCTACAAATAATAAATTTCTGCAAATTTTCCATAACCAGATGATTCAAAGCTCTGATAATTAACCATACCATTTATGGAAATACATGTACTTTGGTGGTGTTTGGCTTTATGGTTTCATATGCATACTAGCTACGATCGGAGTGTTTATGCTTACGTGTGGTTTCCATGTACACACAGTGCAAACATGATTCATACACTGGAGCAGCACACCTACATGTACATCAAGTACCTTTTGACATTGCAATGAAAAATGCAGTTTGGTCCGGTGCAGTGGTGTATGCATTAAAGCAGTAATTCATGACAAACAATGAAATGTTAGCAAATTTATTATTAGGTGGATTGTACTGTCCCATACAAGGTACATGTTAGGTAGAAATTAAGAGGGCTTTACAGAGGTGAAGTTTTGGATTCTTAAAGACACTGGACACTATTGGTAATTTTCAAAGACTAGTCTTCATAGTTGGTGTACATATATCTCAACATATAAAATAACAAACCTGTGAAAATTTTAGCTCAATCGGTCGTTGAAGTTGCGAGATATTAATGAAAGAAAAAATACCCTTGTCGCACAATAGTCACACGAAGTTGTCTGCTTTCAGATGCTTGATTTCGAGACCTCAAATTCTAAATCTGAGGTCTCAAAATCAAATTTGTGGAAATTTACTTCTTTCTCGACAACTACATGTACGTCACTTAAGAGGGAGCTGTTTCTCACAAAGTTTTATATTATCAACCTCTCCCAGTTACTTGTAATCAAGAGAGGTTTTATGATAATAACTATTTTGAGTAGTTACCAATAGTATCTACTGCCTTTAAAAGCTGAATTATGAAGAGGGATTATTTGCTCTCCCTGATGTCATATTCAAGACCCATCTCATCAAAAGGTAAATTGACTGGTACGTACATACGTGTACTAGATGTTCGTATCTAAAGATATACTGCTCTGCGTTCAAAAGACACCCACACTTCAAAGTCTGAAAGCTGAAAGTCTTAAATCCCTAATGGGTGTACTTTGAAGGTTGTTTTCTTTATGTTAAGTGGATAACTAAACAACAAACCAATTTTGGGGGTTTGGGGGGGGGGGTTGGAGGGGGCAAGGCCATTTTGTAAAAACCATAAAAGCTAGCACAGTATTTTACTTGTATTTTGTTTTGATCAATAGAAGAAGGACTGAGTACAGGAGTGATAATCATGATCATCCTCATCATTGTGTTTGTGGTGATAATCCTGCTGATGCTATGTATATGTACATGTCTTATTGTGAGATATAATCATGGCAAGAGACTGATGGCCAACAACAGGGAGTATAGTGTAAGGGAAGAGATTGAAATGAATCCATACGCCCACCATGAGTCTCCATTACCCCCTTACCTTGAGGTAAGTATTCGTTTTGTTTAGACTTCACATGCGAACAATCTGGGTTGGGGGGGGGGATTGAAGCACAACAAATGTTCAAGCTTAAAGGTTGTGATGAGGGATGCTTTAGTCAGAGAATGAGTGAGATAAAACCTACAAAGACTGACAGACCCAAAGATGGAATTTAGATCAAGGTTTTTTTATGATACCAAGATTGAAACTGGGACCAGGGGTCGATTTCACAAGAGTTAAGGACTAGTCCTAACTTTGGACTATCCCTAGGAAATGTTAAAAACGTGAGGTTAGTCCGAAGTTAGGACGAGTAACTCTTCCTAACTCGAGATAAGACTAGTCTTAACTCTTTGTGAAATCTACCCCATTACGTAACATTTTCTAACCTGATTCTTTTCTAAACCTGCTTTCCAAATTATGCTGAATCTCTTAGCAATTTCTTTAAATGATTTAAGTAAAGGATTGCTGGCAGTTTTTTACAGCTCGATTCATGCTGGTCAGTATTACAGGGCGTAGGCATTTCAAGAATAGTGAAAACTTGAGGGACGCATACACCCCAAAATCTTCCACTGCAAGCATGCAATTATCTCTTTTGTATTTATCGACAGTTTCTGCCTATCCACATTCATTTATTTGCTAATGGAATAACTTTTGTTAAATACTTTGTTGTTTTTAGCTATTGTGGCCTGGATCCAGCTTTTGCTACCAGTATTTATGTACTTACTTATTGTTCTCACATACACAGCCTCCATCCGACCTAGCCCTGGTAACTCAATTATACCTAATTATAAAGCTTCTGTTCCACATCCTTCCACACAGGTCCATAAATCAGCCCCTGTGGTACATGTATGTACATGTACACTCAATACCCCAATGGACCTTTACTTGACCATCACCATGAACTGGTCAAGGACCAAGCTTCCCCAATCCCCTATATAATGTCCTTACTTTCCTAATATCAGTCTCTTCTCTAGTTTGCTCTCATCGATAGACCCTCCTGGTTAGCCCAGTGCAAAGTCTTGCACTGTGAGCCCGATCCAGTATCCTTCTCTATACTCTCTTTTTTCTGCGTTCTTTGAGTAACCAGCCCAGGATAGACCAATAAATAATCTCCTGCTACAGCAAAACTAAAGAAAGTCTCAGTCTTCATTTATTCTTCTGCACCTAGAGTAATCTCTGTGGGAGTACATGTGAACACACTTACAAAACAAAATGATAAAATTTACTTCAAGTCTTTGTGACTTTTAGACCTCTAAATTACTAATCAGTCCACAATGGGAGACTTTGGAACGCTAGGTGGCAGCAGACTTACCAGGCAAATTTCCATTGTTTACGTAGTTCTGAGCGTGCGCACATGACCGAGAACAATAGATTTTACCGGATGAGTCTGCTGCCACCAAGCATCCCAAAAGTCTCCCATTAAAAGCTTATACCCATGCAGTGTCAAAGTTGTTTCAGAACAGAAGCTCACCTTTATTATAGGTCAAGTCAAATATGTAAATATTGTTAATTAATGAAGAACTTTATTCTTAAAATCACACAATGATTTAACTTCCTACAGCAAAGAAGAAGAGAACGATCCGCCAAGAAGCAATCGTCAAGAATGGTGGAAGTAGGATGCGGTAAGAAAACAGTGAAGTCATTAGATGATACCAAAGAAACCTGGAAATCTAACAGTCAAATACTTCCTTTGACTATTAGATTTCCAGGTTTATCTTAACCTTCATCATTAAATGTGCAATAACCTCACATGTTTTAGTTGTTGAAAATATGAAAGTAATAATTGTTCACTTGGCTGAGCATTCCCAGTCATTCAACATCACCAAGTAGACAATGGTAGACCCCAAGTGAAATTTTGTAATGCTTGTATTTTCTTTGTTATAGGTATGGAAGTTCCTTGGTATGAAAAAAGCACCCTTGGTAAGTTTAACTTTTGGGAATATACTAGACGATCGATGGTTTATTTACATCTGGCAGTCGTTTATTCTTTCAACATGTTAAAGTTATGAAGCATTAGACACTGGACACCTTTGGTAATTGTCAAAGACCAGTCTTCTTATTTGGTGTATCTCAACATATGCATAAAATAACAAACCTGTGAAAATTTGAGCTCAATTGGTCCTCGTGAGAGAATAATGAAAGAAAAAACACCCTTGTCGCACAAGTTGTGTGCTTTCAGATACCTTGAATCCGAGACCTCAGCTGATCCCCCGGTCTCATATTCAATTCTAGTATTTTAGTGAGGAATTTCGTCTCTCTCAAAAACTATGTTACTTTAGAGGGAGCCGTTTCTCAGAACGTTTTATATTATCAACAGCTCCCCATTACTCATGACCAAGTAAGGTTTTATGCTAATAATTATTTTGAGTAATTACTACTGCCACTTTTTTTTTTAATGTTTTTTTTATGCAAGTCGACTGACACACAAGGCCTGAAGGCCACTTCAAGGTGTGAGCTACAATTATTTTTTCCAGAGGCTGTTGCCACCTACTCTTAGGGCTGAAACAGGGTTAACCCCTTAACAGTCCATACAGATGTAGGCTTGGGTATCATCAATTCGAAGCAGAAAGCACTGCCTCCCCAATTTTATGTAGCAAGTGTCACGACCGGGATCCGAACCCACACCCTGCTGACCAAACACCAGTGCTTGAATCCGGTGCTCTTAACCGCTCGGCCATGACACTGCCTTTAAATGTTGATGTTTGTAGTTATTGATGCATTTTTTACAAGAAAGAGACGTTAAGTCCATCGGTCTCTTTAATGTTTGTATGTTTTTGTTTTTGTTTTGTACAGCTGGCTGGTTGTGAAGATACTTTGACTGGAATCCTTTCAATCTCAACTAACATACAATCTTCCTGTAGGTTGTTCCTAACCATTCCATTTGTAAAGCTAAACATATGCAATCATCATTATGTAAAAGTGTATTGTTATTAATCATTATTGTTGGGGTTTTTTCACGAGTATACTTTCATTACTAGTTAATAGTATATTTTGATACAGTTATGTTTTAATACAGCTATATATTTCTGAAGACTATATATATTTTTTAAATACTACAAAGAGTGAAAACAACTGGATCTCGCTTCTACATCCCGCACTGCAGCAATCAGGTCTATGTATCATCATTCTTTCCTCGCACAATTAGGGACTGAAACTGCTTGAAGACAGAACCTGCACTCTTGCCCTCTCTAGATGCATTCAAGAATGCACTGAGGGTCTCACCTAGTTAGTAATCTTGCTGGCCAGTTTTTAATTGCACCATGTATATTTTTGCACCTGATTGGCTTACGGTCCCATGGTTTCACGCGTGCGCCCAGCCACAGTGCGGTAATCTTCAAATTTTCTGAAGCAACACTTTAAAGGAAGAAGGAGAAGAAGAACTGCAATTCTGTTCTATGGAATGTAGGTATGTGTATCCCCTATGGTTAAGAGTATACTTTCATTACTAGTTAATAGTATATTTTGATACAGTTATGTTTTAATACAGCTACATATTTCTGAAGACTATATATATTTTTTAAATACTACAAAGAGTGAAAACAACTGCAATTCTGTACTATAGAATGTAGGTATGTGTATGCGCTATGGTTGAGAGTATACTTTCATTACTAGTTAATAGTTTTTTTTGATACAGTTATGTTTGAATACAGCTATATATTTCTGAAGACTATATATATATTTTTTAAATACTACAAAGAGTGAAAACAACTGTAATACTGTACTATATAGAATGTAGGTACATGTATGTGTATGCCCTATGGTTGAGAAATATTTTAAAACAAGTTTTTTTTTTTGTGTTGTCAGAAGAACAGTATACCCAATAAATAATTTTTTGAAAGGTTATAATATAAGTATAAGCAAAATACAAGATTGTGTGAGTAACATTTTTCTGTTTTTTTTCCAGCCGTATGGCTGACAAATTGTCCACCCAGAATTTTCAGTGTGTAGCTTTCATGCACAGGTTTTCATTCCAGAACATTGTCCTGTTGTTATACAAATGTGTCATACAAGAATAGACAAGCTGTCACCAGTCTTTATTATTCTATTGAACTCAATAAGAGGAAAGTCTGAGCATTCAGAGATTCCTGTATACCTAAAGCAGATTTCCAGCCGTGTCTCATGGCCAAGGTTCTGCGGAGAAAAACGATAACTCAAGAAGCTAAAAAAAATTACTAATCTTTGAAAATTTTACTCATTTGGTCATGGGAGTTGCAAGAAAATAATGAAAGAAAAAACAATCTTGTTGGATAATTTTGTTTCTTATATTTCTGTGAAAAATTACCTTTGTCAAAAACACTGTCACTTGAGAGGGAGCCGTTTCTCACAATGTGTTATACTATCAACAACTCTCCATTGCTTATTACCAAGGAGTTTACCATTAGTTTCCAGTGCCTTTTAATGAAATCAACGTGAAATATTACAGTGTTTTTGAGAGCCTAAACACTGAATTGCGTGCTGAGTTACCAAATGTTTATGCCTCCGTATGAAGGTTCGGTTGGATCTAAAGCTAAAGGCTATCTCCCCTACTATTTGTAAATTTAAAGTTATTCTGGGATGGTCCGGTAATACATTTATACAAACAAAACTCAAATGATTATGCCCTTAAAATTGCCTTGAAAATCATGTGCAATTGCGTTTGAAGAAAATAACCTTTTTATCGGGCTAAAGTAAAGTACTACCAGCTGCGTTAAGATTTTATATTATTACCCTAATTGCAAAGGTCGTGGGTGCAAATCCCACCAGAGTTATATGCATGTGATATCTTTTCACAGGACTTGGGAAAGTATTGAGTATACAGTGCTAATACACATCGGTGCATGGGTATCAAAAATAAAAAATATTTCATATTTTTTATATAATGACATTTTACAAGTTTAATCTTTTTACTGTTTTTCCCATAGGTGCTTAATCGGGAAGGATTATCAAGTGTGTAGAATTGTGCAAGAACGTTTTGCCTATACTATGCAAATTACATAGATAATTTAATTTGCAAGTTTTATCACCTAAATAACATCAGCTTTTTGAAATTCTTTTCAGAATCCTGTAAAACAAAGGATTTGAAAGAATTAGTAAGTGCTTTGAACACTTTTTTAAGAGATAGGTGATAGAAATAAATTCCAGTGCATTTTATTTCAAATTTGAGGCGTACCAGGCCACATTGTGAGGTGGTCCAAACTCCAAATGGTGTTATTTGCTGGATGTTATAAAAATAATGTTGTGTAGTTTAGTTATTGTTGTCATTTGTTTTGGTTGTTTAGGGTTTGGCTTTTTGTCTGAAATTGGCAGGAAACCTACATGTATGAGTGAACGTATTGTTGTATTAAAAATTTATTGTTAGATTTTTTAGCAATAATATATTGAAGAAGTTTTAACTATCGATTTAACATTTTTAAGAGCAAATTAGTATAGCTTTGAGTTAACATTAAACACATTGTGACAAACCTTTGTGGTCCGAGTTTTTAATTTGTTGTGCACACCATTGAGAATATAAATGTTGACATACGTAACTGGTATACATGACCATCATTTGTAAGGTAATCATTAACTCTCTGCAGTATGCACAAAACTTGTCTAATTACTCGCAGTGCAAAATTACTGGACAAAATCCTCCATGGCATTCATCAATAGTTTAAAGTCAAAGTGAGTTAGGTTTTGGAAGTGTTTGATTGTTTATTCTGGTATCAATGAAGTAAGGGAAGAAAAGGGTAGCGACGAGTTCTGGAACAGCCTTTGATCGTGTACCCACACCAACAGTCGCCGTAAACTCCATCATTACGGGATACAAAACTTGCTACTGCTTTGGATGGAGAACTTTCTCACTATCCGCTCCCAGCGTGGTGAGGTGGATGGTATACAGCCACCGATTGGTCCCCAGTCATATCAGGGGTGCCACAGGGGACGATACTTGGCCCTTTGTTGTTCCCTCTCATTGTATGATCTACCATCAGACATAACATCAACTCTCCGCCTTTGCGCTGATTGTCTCACCTACCGGTCAATAGCCTCCATCAATGACTCTGTAGCTCTCCAAAAAGATCTTAACACCCTACAGCAATGGGCTGAACATGAAGTTTAACAAAGACAATGCGACACCATGCGCTTCACTTTGCTACGTAAAACCATAAACACCGAGTACCATCTCGGTGGTAGTGCTCTTACTATGGTTTCTGAACATCCCTATCTTGGCCTAACTCTTACAAGTAACCTGGCAATCCCATATTGACATCATATCTGCAAAAGCTAACAGGATGCTTGGACTCATCAGAGGCTGCTCCTAGAAGCTACGGCAACAAGCAAATATTTCTCTTGTCCGCCCACATCTTGGATACTGCAGCACAGTTTGGAACCCGCACACCAAGAAAAACATCACTAAAATAGAAAGAAAAAAAAACAGCGCCAAGCTGCCAGATTCATCTTCAAAAACTACCATCGTAGGGACAGCGTCTCCAAAATGATGGATGATCTTCAATGGGACTCTGGAAAAACGCAAACAGGCTGCTAGATGCACAAGATCCGCTACCAGCTAGTAGACATCAATCCAACCCAATACCTCATACCCATGATTCGAAGCAGTACTCGATCCTATACCACAAATGTAAAAACGAGTCACTACTCTTTTATTCCCATTCATAAATGCATTTTTTGTTAAAAGGTGTTATAAAGTATAAGAAACTCTGAAAAACTTATTCGTTTCCGGCGAGCTTGAGCTCTGTGTATAAGACGTTCGTGTGTTGCATTGTTATGACTGAGGCGCCCAGTTTCCGGATCATATCCGTTCGTGTCTGTTGTAGACTTGGTGTAAGACGTTCTCGTTTTCCTTTCACACACAGCGCGGCCAACCCAACGACAGTGTCCGCATCGACCGTAAAAAAGAAACGTGTTGCACCAAGACTAACCGGTTATAAACAGAGCCCAGCTGATTATCAACCGTTTTAATACCCCAAGTAACGCACTCTCCACCAATAGGAATAGCGAAACTGTCTGTGGTTTTAATAATGAATGGAAATTTTACAAGTTAGTTTTATTGTATACGTCTAGCAAACGGTTCCCAAAACCAAAGGTATACTTTGCTTTTAAGATTGCTTACACAATAATTTACTGTCAGTTTCGCATCCTCTGCACTTGTACAGCGTCTTTATCAGGGGGTGACATTATCATGTACCCCAAAGCCCAAACAAGACAAAAGAGGACAATGAGGTCCACAGTTCGGGAAAGGACCACAGTTGGAAGGCGTGTACAAAACCAATGGGAGCTGTTGCACACCATATAAACAAAAGATAGGAGGTCCATGGTTGAATGTACGAAGGCCCATTAGTGCCAACAACAAATAAAATTCAAATCCGTTATTAAGGATTCGCAATCCGTTATTACGGATTAGTAATCCGTTATAACGGATTTGCAATCCGTTATTACGGATTAGTAATCCGTTATTAAGGATTAGTGATCCGTTATAACGGATTAGTAATCCGTTATTACGGATTAGTAATCCGTTATTACGGATTAGTAATCCATTATTACGGATTAGTAATCCGTTATTACGGATTTAGTTATCCGTTATTACGGATAAGTAATCCGTTGTTACGGATTAGTAATCCGTTATTACGGATTCACAATCTGTTATTACGGATTCGCAATCCGTTATTACGGATTAGTAATCCGTTATAACGGATTTGCAATCCGTTATTACGGATTAGTAATCCGTTATTAAGGATTAGTGATCCGTTATTACGGATTAGTAATCCGTTATTACGGATTAGTAATCCGTTATTACGGATTAGTAATCCATTATTACGGATTAGTAATCCGTTATTACGGATTTAGTTATCCGTTATTACGGATAAGTAATCCGTTGTTACGGATTAGTAATCCGTTATTACGGATTCACAATCTGTTATTACGGATTAGCAATCCATTATTACGGATTAGCAATCCGTTATTACGGATTCCCTCGAGGATCCCCCGAGGGCGCTATGTGCTGGTTACTCGGCCTAGAGTGCAGTGGTTTGATTGACGAGAGCTATCGACTGGCGTCCGCCATTTTGTGTAGTCAAAGATTTGACACCACCAAAAAATGACGAACAGTTGTACTTCACGTAGTATAAAATAATCACACAAATGGCATTGGGTCCGGTCATTACATTATACTTTAAAAACATCTTTCCAACCATTTAAATTTACTTCATAACATTCGCCAAATCCAGGGCAATGTGTACTGCCTTTAGGGACCGATTTCTGCAACGTTACATAAAAATAATAATAAAACAACTGTTCATGTTTCCATCATGGTTTATTGGACTTGAAATCATAGTTTTTCTGTTAAGCAAATAACGAGCGTTTTCGGAAATTTGAAGGGTATGGATACATGTAGATATATCATGACAAAAAATGCTTCACGGTAGAGACTCGACTTGATGTATTTCATTAAAACTACTCAGATATAATCAATGTCAATTTTGCCAACCAAGTGATGTTAGTTTGATTTTTATCCTTTTAAATATTTCACTCTGGGGACTTAGATGCAGAGCGGCGGTACCACGGGTTCTGTACAAAAAGATCTAATCCTGCTCGTTAAACTGCCAATAAAGGATGATCTCAAATACATAGATATTACAGTTTCTAATAGCTGCAGTCCATCAAGGAAACATAAAAAATATAACGAGTCTCTTACCTCACGTTACAACATGGTAAAAATGCGTTTTCTCCAGAACGCTCTAAGCCAAATTTCTGAAAAACGTGGGATCAAACAAACCCGCGCGACAAAGGAATCGTGACGTCAGTGGCGGCTATTTGGTGTGGTAATGCCAAAGCTGGAGAACTGTGTTCAAAACCAATAGGGGAAGCTCGTCACTAGCGTCCAGGGTCATTATAATAGATAAGCCGTTTTTGACTCTCGGCTGAAAAAGCCACGCGGCCGGGTGCATTTTTTACTAGAGATATTTATCACTAAATGCAAATTTTAAGAGTAGAATGGTTATTAACCGGTATCTGTGATGTCTATTTGGCCATAAAAAGGTAACAGTTGACATATTGAGATCATCCTTTATTGGCTCTTTATTCGGCCGTCCAGCTGGAGGTATCCGATCTTTTCCACTGGTCAGACAGGGACATTGTCAGGGTATTCTTTTGTTACTCAGCGGTTTTGCGGGTCATTCGAGCTCCTTTTCTTCCTTCCTCCATGGTTTAATTAACACACGCACAAAATTGCCAACTCCCAAGTTGTTTCGGCATTAAGGTCCCCCAAAAGGGATGTGGCAACCCCCTTCAAGTGCGCACAATATGTGCCATTGATTATTTGTACTTTTTGTAACTAATTTTAAAACGCCTTTAAAATAATATGGCTGTAACTTGGTACCCAAGGTGACTTTCACCACTAAATGGAATGTTTGAAAACAAACCTTAGCAGCACCTGGGCATTTTTGAATAGTGTTACACTCTTTAAGCAAGTTGTTTCTCCTAACCTGCAAAGAATATAAACCTCCCTGTTATAAACTTGATTTCAAAAAAGTTTCACCACTAATCCTGGATTAAAATGGATGTTTCTGCCGACTAGAGATGGTTACCTTGCAGTGACACAGGTTCCTCACATGACAAGAGGATTGGCCCAGTTTCAATTGTTAAAGACACAGGACACTGTTGGTAATTGTCAAAGACCAGTATTTTCACTTGGTGTATTTCAACATACTATGCATAAAATAACAAACCTGTGAAAATTTGAGCTCAATTGGTTGTCTAAGTTGCGAGAGAATAATGCAAGAAAAAACGCCCTTGAAGCGCAAGTTGTGTGCTTTCAGATCCTTGATTTAGACTACAGACCACAAAATTCAATTCCGAGGTCTCAAAATCAAATTAGTGAGAAATTACTTTTCTCAAAAACTTTTTAACTTCAGAGGGACCAGTTTCTCACAATGTTTTATACGTGTACCATCATCAACAGCTCTCCATTACTCGTTACCAAGTAAGGTTTTATGCTAATAATTATTTTGAGTACCAATAGTGTCCAGTGCCTTAAAAAAGGTTGGGTAGAATTAGGCATTAAAAGTGTGGGAGTCAATCGTCACCGCTTGGAAGTTGACAGGGTTAGTGGCTGGCCAGTGTTTAGTGGTCGGACGGTCCAATCCCTAGCCAAAGCCCGAAGGTGAAGTCCATTAACAATGCCCAGCCACCTTCACTGTACCAACAAATTTTGTTAAATTGGCGAAAGATAAATCACAAATTGTTATGGTTTTCACCAATTTTGTTTTTCTTCGTTAAAGGTATTTATTGATGGCAATAAAAGTGCAAGGAGCTGGTCTTCAATGCTGGCCATAGTAGGTCTGTTTCTCTGTGCTGTACATGTATATTCCCAGCCCGGCAGCATCATCTAGTACATGAATCCCTTGTGGAATTAACAACTTGGTTGATGGCTGGCCAGCTACATGGTCAATTAATAGCGGCCAGGTCATTACCAAGCAGTGTAGACCGACTCCTCATACTTTTTTTGCATAATTAAACCTTGTATGATAAGCATGAGACTCAAACAAAATTACAAAGCAAGCAGTTCCGCAGATTAATGTGTGAGAATTATTTTATTTTCCTTGTTGCTTTTCTGTTTTTTCACTTTCTGCATTATACATCATTGTTTTGGGTAGATTGAATGTGGATTGATGGAACCCATCTGTTATGGAGTCGGTACAAATGACATTAAAATTCAGCTCTGACAATTGTGTGCATGGATTCTGACCATTCCAGTTCTGACTTTGTAACAGAAGAACTCGCCAATAGCTACCACTGTTGGCAACACTGCCCTCTTTGAAGGATTTCTGCAGCTATTCTCGCACAGCAAACTTTCTCATGGGATAAAGGCGCTCTTTCCGTTGTTGCTTCCTGGTTTTTCTCTTGAGTTCACCCTTAGTAAGAGCACGTCGCTTGGCTCTGGTGAGCTTACGGCGCAGATCAAGGGGCTTGTACTTCGCATTTTTGTAAAACTTGCGGAGATTTTCCTTCTGGGTTTCATGGATGACTGTCAGGACACGAGCAATGCCTTTGCGAACCACTCGGCTGTGGAGAAATACACAAATAAGGGTCTATTGTTAAAAAATTATCCTTGTTCTTATTACTTCAACTCTCTTCGTATCAGACTACAGTGCATGGGCTAAGAGTTCCAAGATACAAACCAGTTTGTTACCATTTGTCCTTCTGAATGTAAACATATTTTCTATTGCAATAAAGCAGCAAGAACTGGCAAAAATGCTTTCAATTACTCAAATGAACACTGCCTTCAGATCAGTACTTTTGGCTATAAAAAGTAATTATTTTGAGATGAGTACGGTTCAAAAGTTAAAAGGGAATTTGGTAAATTTGCTTCATTTCATTGTTAAATCTGCCATTTGTTTGTGGAAGATGTTAAACACTTTTCAAGTCTTGAAGACGCAGTTATAAAATAACAGTTTTAAAACAAGAATACAAAAGGGGGAAAAATAAAAGAAATTAACAAATTGAACAACTGAGCCATCTCCAGATGGAGTGCTCAACTTCTGACAGTGAAAGGTAAAACCCCCAAATTTGTTAAGTTGTTATAAAATCTGAACACAAGCCATATATAAAAATAACACTCTAATTCAGTGACACATTGCGATTGTGACTGATGATTTTTGTATGTTTTAGTGGTGGGTTCGTGTATATTTGCAGTTTTTGTCGTTTTGACAGGGAATGCATTTGGGTATGTGTTTAGCGGAAGGGTGACCAATGAGTCAAATGTGATGATTGTGTCAGTAGATATGCAAATGGTAGAATGACACTATGAGGATTTGTTATAGATCCTCTTCTTATGATTAGAATGATTAATGCATTGGTTCAGGAAATCTGTAGTTTTGGGTAAATGTGATGTCTTTTTCATAGCTATTGTGTATTTGAGTACTCAGGACTGGCAAGTATCCATTTATTATGGCCCCTTATCAAGGTTGGCTGGTTCACACTTAAATTTCCCAGAAACCTTTCCTAAATGCTGAAGAATCCAGCAGTACCAGGACAATCTGTGCAAACAAATCTGTGCTTCTTAAATCTGTTGCGCTCATCTGATGCAACACACAAGGATGTCAAGATGCTCACTGCCAATAGACAAACTTTCTAATGACCTGCCAAATCTCTTATTAATAACTAATAATAAATTAATTACTTAATCATAACAAATTAAAAATACAAAATGAGATCTTACATTTTGCAGAGCTTTGAAGCCTGTCCACCGGTGACCTTGGCAACTCTCAGCTGAGACAATTCTTGTTTAAGCTGCTTAAGCTGGTCTTCCAAATCTTCCTTCTTTTTGCCTCGAAGCTCATGTGCCTTTATCTTCGTCTGTAAGAAGTGGCATTTTAAACATTAAAATTAGGGACTAGACTGATATGCTCAAACGATGTTTTTTTTTTAAATGTTTCATCAATCATAGAAGAAAAAATATTACTATACCTCATACATATTCATGACCGAGAGTCAAGTTCTCACTGGCCCATTCATCACGTGCCAGGTGCTATTTTTATTTTTTACCAAGCGCGCACTTGAGTAATCCTGCACATGGTAAATACGCATGACAAGTAGAATATCACCCGGGCAGCCTGGGCACTACTCTACTAGTCATGCGCATTTACCATGTGCGACTGGTTAGCCCAGGCAGTGGTCTACTTATCATGTGCTTTACAATCAAGAACTGTTTTGTACATACGCACTAGGCCTGGGCGAATTATTCGAATATCCGGTTAATGGCGAATAGGTTTTCCTATCCGTAACCGCGAATGCCTTTTTTTTTCTAACCGGATATCCGCATAGGGCGCGAATAACTATTTATAAACCGGATAGTTCTGTAATTACAACCAAGTAACCGGATATTCTTTAATATCCGAATTTCCGCGGACGTCGGGCGACAACTGATTTGAATGTTTTGTCTGAATCCTTATGAAACTTCTATTAAGACAGCATAAAACAGCATAAACTAAGTATTTAACTATGCTCACCTCCGTGAAGAGTTAAAACAATGACATTTCTGACGTAATTTGTTCAAAGATTACAAAAGTTTTCCTTCACGTAGAGTCAATCACGATCAAAAGAAAAAGCAAATCGCCATCTTTAAATTAGATCCGGTCATTTTTATGAATGAACCGAGTGACACTGTCTAAAACTAATATCAATCCGCCCATAAGATCTCATTCACAAACGAACAGCGCCCTCTAGCGGCGAAAAAAACTATTCGAATATCCGGTTAATTTCGGATAGTTGGCCGGCGGTATCCGAATAACAAAATTTCACTATTCACCCAGCACTAATACGCACAAATATTGTCAAACATCCAACACATGAACATTAACAGTTCATTTTGTTGCACAGTCACAGTAATTTCCCCTTGCTCCAAATCATATTGCCCTGGTAACTGAATGTGTATTAAGTATGGCAAAACAATAACGTGGTTTATTTTTGGTGACTAGCCGATATGATTATGAGCTCCCCTCCTCAGTGTTGGAAGTTGACAAACTAAAACCTTCAGCGAACCTTGGGGAGCTAATATTAATACCAATGGTTCACCCCCAAACCATATTTCTATAATAGCAACACCAAAACGAGCAAGCAATTTCATGGGCTCGCACTAAAAGTTTACAACTGCCAAGGCCTGACGACAGCTGCCAACAACAAATTTTAAATGCACCTTAAATTTAACACAATGTATGAACAAAAAAAATGTATGAGTCATATGTATCCAAATTATCTTCATTCTGTTTAAAAAGTTCCATTTTTATTTGTAAAAGTACTGTCCCACTTGTTGTCTTTCGGCAAAGAAACTACAAATCCCTTTACTTTCACCCTCAAATAATTTGATTAGAAGGGGTAGCTGTCAGCTTAGCCCTATATAGGACTCTTTCTCTGTACACAGGAACCGAGTCCTAACTATTGAGGCCCGTTTCTAGGGCGGAAAAATTTCACAGCTTCGTAACTTAAATCTTACCTGCAACAAGCCACTAATTTCAACAGATTCACATTCCATGGCGGCATACATTTTTCTGCGGTGGGTTTTGGTCCTCGTATTTTCCTCACAAATCCGTCATTTTCGTGAAATAATGCAGCTTCCAACGTTAAAAAATTCCTGTTTCGATCGTTTTCTCACAGTGTTGTCTGTCGTCGTGCGTACGCGTATACATTCGCGTGCAAGACGCATGATGCAAGCTTAGACGCATGAATTCTTGGTCACCGTATCTTGACTGCACAGCGTTAACAACACAATTCAAAATTTGCGTGTCGTGCGTCTTGCGTACACACGGCAGACTGTGAGAGTACGAACAAAAATGGGAATTCCTTACCGTTGGGAGCTGCATTATTTCATGAAAATGACGGATTTTTGAAGAGTATATGACGATCAAAACCCACCGCAGAAAAACATGCTGCCGTGGAATGTGAATCTGTTGAAATTGGTGCTTTCTTGCAGGTAAGATTTGAGTTGTAAAGCTGTGAAATTTTTCCGCCCCAGAAATGCACCCTGATGTCCAGGACGTCACTGTAGTACAAAACGAAAGTGTAAGGCCACCAGGGCTACTGTCAGCTATGAGTCGGACAACTTCGTGACCTTCTCCATCACAGCCCAACATCCCGCCGAGCACAATGCAAAATCCACGGCGCGTGAGCTCACTCAAACCTCAGTAATTTACGTAGTCTAGTCATACTCTCAAAAGAAACCTATTTTGTAGTAGAATACTGGGAACATCAAACAGCAAATGTGATTTAAATCAATGTAACGATATTCAACTTTATAAAAAGGGCTCTGTTTTTCTAAAAGCGTTATTTATTGAAAATTCGAGTCTTCCCATGTCTTAACTGTGTAGCTGTGTTTTTCTATACCCACTAGGTCACGTGATCACATGTAAACATTGGCAGCGCAATCGGTCTATTATTATTTTGTTGGGACCATTATTTTGTTGTTGGGCTAAACCATTCTGTAAAAGGGGTGTTACAATGTTGCAGTACTGCAGTGCTTGCGCGCCATTATGAGTGAGCGCCGTGCAATGCAAACAGACAGCGCGCACACGCACTGCAACATTGTAACACCCATTTTACAGAATGGTTTAGTCCAACAACAAAATAATGCGATCGTAAAGTGATGCGACAGGTTTAAAATATGAACCTGGGAATTCGCTCCAGGATCTTGTAAGTTTTTGTCCATTTTTCTTCGAAATATTTCCTAAATGGTGTTTTGAGTATTATGGCAGGCTGCATTAGACATTGCGGATTAAGTTCGTACACTCAGAATTCGTGTCATGATTTTTGAAAGTGGTAAAAATGGGGCAAATCTGGTAGAAAATGTATGTGTTGGACCAGCTTAAATGTTGTCGCTCATGCTCAAACCTATTTCGTACCCTCCGGCCTGGCAGCCGTCGGGATCATGGAGGGTTACGTTATCGCAACTAGCCCTAAATATGAGACCCCTATAAAGGTTCACACACAGGGGAGCCAGATAACTTTCCATATGGCGCCACCACTTTTTCACTCATTTTTACAAAAAGAGATATGTCAATCAGGTAAATTATATATCCTAGTGTCATGTGTTTTCAGTAGGACAACAGTAAACATTTTCACTATCAAAAACTAAATATTTTTTTTTCAAATCATCTATCCAATTTTTTAACAATAACACTTACACTTCATGGTGTGTTTAAATTTTTAAAGTTTTGGTTTTACGTTGCGAGAGACAGTCCGCCATTAACAGTGCTTATGCATGCACGACATTGGAGCAATGTCATGTTTTCACACCTTTCATTGGTTGGTATTTTATTGAATATTCAGAAGCTAGTATGGCGTGCAAAATAAATAAAAAATATTATTCAATTACTACTCAACAAATTTAATTACATTTTTGTCCTAAGGCATTTTGGCTACTATATTAGAATCCAGAGATATCATAAGTAGTGCTGGGCGAATAGTGAAATTTTGTTATTCGGATACGGCTGGCCAACTATCCGAAATTAACCGGATATTCGAATAGTTTTTTTGCCGCTAGAGGGCGCTGTCCGTTTGTGAATGAGATCTTATGGGCGGATTGATATTAGTTTTAGACAGTGTCACTCAGTTCATTCATAAAAATGACCGGATCTAATTTAAAGATGGCGATTTGCTTTTTCTTTTGATCGTGATTGACTCTACGTGAAGGAAAACTTTTGTAACTTTGACCAAATTACGTCAGAAATGTCATTGTTTTAACTCTTCACGGAGGTGAGCATAGTTAAATACTTGATTTATGCTGTTTTATGCTGTCTTAATAGAAGTTTCATAAGGATTCAGACAAAACATTCAAATCAGTTGTCGCCCGACGTCCGCGGAAATTCGGATATTAAAGAATATCCGGTTACTCGGTTGTAATTACAGAATTATTCGGTTTGTAAATAGGTATTCGCGCCCTATGCGGATATCCGGTTAAGAAAAAAACGGCATTCGCGGTTACGGATAGGAAAACCTATTCGCCATTAACCGGATATTCGAATAATTCGCCCAGGCCTAATCATAAGGAAGTAAAACACCCCACCCCCCTTGAAACACACACACTTCATAACAATCCGTTTTCCCCCATTTCAGACCAGTTATGTTTAGTTTCAGGAGATAAGAAACCAATCTATGATATTTTCTCTTTAATGTAGACTTAATATTTATTACGCTTATCGGAATTTATTACAGTATGCAGTAAATCAAAAAAAGTTTTTTTTAGTCATTTTCACTTAAAATATTTTAATAATTTCCCCATATTGGCACACCATAGAATCCCAAATAGTAACCACCATACGTGATCCATCTAGTGACTAAAGCAGAATGAAACTCAATCTAGCAGATAGTAATTTTGTTTTGACATTTTGAGGTTGGATGATGTTTCTTTGACTCATTTGAATGTTGGCATAATAATGCACTTTAGTGATTGGTACCAAAAATCAATCATTTTTTAAATGTTTGAGCATAACCAACGACAGGAAACTTTTTTCTCAGCATGATTAAGCCTGATGAAAATACAGACTGTGAGTAAACTGCATAGCTTCCGTCACCGGTGCAGCTTGCACAATCTCGCGGTAAACGGGAATCAAAACATATGAGGGTCGATAACATATGAGGGTCGATAACGTATGACGCTACGAATGATACTATATTGTTTTATTTCGAATGAAAAAGTGGTGGCGCCATACGGAAACTTTTCCGGGGAGCCTTGTTTCTAGAAGTAGGAAAACCCAACGTGTGTTTGCAATCGGAATATGTGTTCACCTCCTGTTGGAGAGATATAGGCGTATGGCCAAAAGTTGAACGAGCTGGGTGTCCATCGTGTTTAGTTAGCACTATTAGTAATGTATTTATGGGGCTAGCACTCGCTCACGCGAAACAAAACGAAATAAAATAAACAGCATCATCATACCTTGTCAAAAATGTTATACACTGAAATAATTCTTACGATATAAAGTTTTTTGTGACGACCAATTAGTATGGAATTCGAAAAGTAACATAGAATCCACACATATGGTCGACATTTGACGATGGAAAGAGATTATTAACCCTTGTATTACAATACTAACCATCTTGAATGGCGATGTTGTCTGAAAAGAACGTATACTGTCACGACAGGCTCCCAAACGTTTTCTCCACAGAGACCCGCAGTAAAGAGCTCGTTTTCACAAAAGATACACAAGCGGGCTCTAACTATTTACGAATTAGTCTGGTTTACATTTCCACGCGGTTTACTTTACCTTAAGTATGGGGAAGGAGTCAGACGTTAATGCTACTTACTAGTCATTGCATGGGTTGAGGCAAGCATTGACACCGCTTTACACCTAGGCTTAAAAAAACATTTAAATGAGGAAGTAACTTGAGCGAGCAGTAGAGGGGACTAACTAGCTGCATAAGTGCAATCCTCAACTACAACTGCATGCCGTGACTGTTCTGTTTTTACACTTGTACTACTTTGCCTAACTTCGCTGTTTGGGTGGAAGAAGTCATTGTGGAAAAAACCGGATCAGGATCAGAGTCTGCTGAAATCCTACAAGTTTGTTTTTCAACGAACATAAAGCATGTCTAAAAACACCGGGAGAACCCAGTTTCGGAATGTTGACGTCGACCAATTTGACGAAAACAACTTTCAAGATGACCAAACAGACGAGGAAGTGAAGGGACCGGATGAGGCTGAAGTGCAGAACTTTCTGAGCAAATATCCTTTGAATTGATGTGAACAAAATTAGTTATTAAAAAGTCTGCATGTAGATTTTAAATCCTTTTTTCACACATTATAATTTTGTCTGATCATTTCCAACCACGGGGCCACGCCTCCCTTTATTAATTTGATTGAATTGTCATGGTCTTAGTCTATCGATGGTGGTAGCCCAGCAATAATTGGTCAAATCATGGAGGTCTATTGCTACCTCCATTGTCCAATCCACTCCGTATCTTAGGCCGGCCCCAGGGAGGCCCCAGCACAGATAACTTTCCGTATGGCGCCACCACTTTTTCACTCATTTTTACAAAAAGGGATATCTCATTGAGGTAAATTAGATACTATCCTGGTACTCCTAGAACTATTTCGGTTTCGTCCGCGTCCGGCTATCGACTTATCGTCTCCCGAAATGGGGGAAAACGGATTGTTATGAAGTGTGTGTGTTTCAAGGGGGTGGGGTGTTTTACTTTCATGCTTTTATGATATCTCTGGATTCTAATATAGTAGCCAAAATGCCTTAGGACAAAAATGTAATTAAATTTGTTGAGTAGTAATTGAATAATATTTTTGATTCATTTTGCACGCCATACTAGCGTCTGAATATTCAATAAAATACCAACCAACCAATGAAAGGTGTGAAAACATATGACGTTGCTCCAATGTGGTGCATGCATTTATAAGCACTGTTAATGCCGGACTGTCTCTCGCAACATAAAACCAAAACTTTAAAAATTTAAACACACCATGAAGTGTTAGTGTTATTGTTAAAAAATTGGAAAGATGAATTGAAAAAAAAAAATTAGTTTTTGATTGTGAAAATTTTTCCTGTTATCATGGTTTTCCTACTGAAAACACATCACACCAGGATGTATTATTTCATATCGAATGAAAAAGTGGTGGCGCCATACGGAAATTTTTCCCCCAGCACTATTGATATCAAAATCTTTCGTTTTATTTTTGTTGGGTTCCCGGTTCCCTTAACATGCTTAATCACTTATCAATAATGGTTCGTTTCAATTGCTACAATAGACCGATCCAGTATGCTCCGCCCATGACGCACGTATGAGCAAGAA
Organism: Asterias amurensis; assembly: GCF_032118995.1. Lineage (NCBI taxonomy): Eukaryota > Metazoa > Echinodermata > Asteroidea > Forcipulatida > Asteriidae > Asterias > Asterias amurensis. The sequence continues at coordinate 9,538,933 of NC_092662.1, read as the reverse complement.
CATGGGCTCTCCAATGCCTTTCTGCACAACTCAGCCGCGCGCGCCAAGATACGCACACGCATGTCAGACCTTATTTGTCGGACCTTCGTTGTGTTGTGATTGGTCAATACGCAATGGGGCGGAGCTTAGTGGATCGGTCTATTGAAAGAACTAGACTAGTTATGAGAACATGTGTACTGTGTGCGAAAACGAGCAAGTTGTTGAGAAAGTGCACCTTCAAAATTCATTTGATTTTTACTCAAGGTGTGATGTTTGTTTGAACAAATGTAGCCGTAGGGCTATCTACAACTTCAGAAGCATTAGATCGGAAAGTTTTATGATGCAGATCAGTGCAGATCAGGGTTTTTTTGTTTTTGTTTTTTTAAGCATAAGATTTTTAGGTAAAAACAAAGAAAATTTTAAGCTTGCATTGTCAAGCTTTATACCCTACCAGGGCTAGGCACTCAGCAGGTTTGGATATAATATTATTATATGCATTCTGAGAAACATTTCATTTCAAAGTTCTCAATCTCAATTATGTAAAAATACATCACTTGTTATCCCCCAAATTTGGATAAAGAGGAATTATTTTTCCTGTGTGACAAACAATATTCGCTCTGAACTTTGGCTATGGCTGGGTGATACCCAAAAAAAATCGACCACTTTTTAAAATAAATTAGTGATAGTCCGGACGATCAATCTTTCGAAACAATGGCTGCTACCATAACTTCTACCGGTAGAAGTGTGGACCTTATTGTTGTCTACAGACCCCCTGGGCACCAATATCCTTTTGCCAACTTTGTGGACGAGTTTACACCCCTTCTCGAAGATTCTACCTTAAAGTGTACTCCGCTTGTAATAACTGGTGACCTGAACATTCGTTTTGATAATGTATCGGCTCCTAACACCAAACGCTTCAATGACTTGCTTGTCGGTTATGGTCTCAGGCAGAGAATCTTGTCGCCGACCCATGACCATGGTCACATTCTTGATGTTTTCATCGTACGCATTGCTGACGGCAATTTCTTCTCTGACCTTGATGTTGTTCCTGGCATTTCTGACCACTCTGCCATCGTAGGCCAGTTACACATGGAAAAGCCACGCCCCGTGTGTCGAACAAAAGTCCTGAGAAACATCAAAGCCATTGATAGACTTTCCTTCGCTGCGGATGTTCAACAGAGTAACATTATAGCGAGCTGTTCTGATGGGAATGGGATTGCCAATCTGATTGATTGCTATAATTCCACCCTTAAAACTTTACTGGATGTGCATGCTCCTGCTAAATCTCGCCCCGTCAAGTTTCGCCATCATGCCCCATGGTACAACCCCACTGTTACCGTCGAGAAACGAAAACGGAGACAACTGGAAAAAAGGTGGCGATCCTCTGGATTGGAGGTGGATCGTGACCTTTACCGCAAGCAACGTCAGCACGTCAGTTCCCTCAACTGCAAGTATAAACATGCCTATTATAATGAAGTTGTTGATGACTGTGGAAATGACACAAAACGTCTGTTTCGTGTGGCTAATCAACTTCTTAATCGCAAGCAAGCTTCTCCACTTCCTACTCACAGTTGCAGTATATCTCTTGCTCGGCTCTTTGGTGAGTTCTTCACAAACAAGATCGATTCTATATGCACCAGTCTATCTCCTGACGTCTCGCAACGACCTTCTAGAACAATTACAGTTTTTGATTCCTTTGAGCCTACTTCTACAGAGGAAATTGAGTCTCTCATTCATCACACTCCTGCAAAATCTTGTGACTTGGACCCCAACCCCACTATGTTGTTGAAAGATTGTTCTCATATATTTGCACCCATTGTTGCGGAGATTGTTAATTTGAGTATGAACAATGGTGTTGTTCCTGCAGCTCTCAAGCTAGCCTACATTCATCCTACACTCAAAAAAATCGTCTTTAAATCCTGAATTGCTCAAAAACTACCGTCCTATCTCGAAGAGGTTGATAGTATAAAACATTGTGAGAAACAGCTCCCTCTGAAGTGACCTAGTCTTCGAGAAAGAAGTAATTTTCCACGAATTTGATTTTGAGACCTCAGATTTAGAATTTGAGGTCTCGAAATCAAGCATCTGAAAGCACACAACTTTGTGTAACCATGGTACAACAAGGATGTTTTTTCTTTCATTATTATCTCGCAACTTCGACGACCGATTAAGCTCAAATTTTCACAGGTTTGTTATTTTAGGCATATGTTGAGATACACCAAATGTGAAGACTAGTCTTTGACACTTACCAATAGTGTCCAGTGTCTTTAAGCAGGGCAACCTCATTCCCAGATTGTTATTATTAAGTATCAATTTTGATGGTGCACTTCTGATTGATGGGAAGGAGGTTGGCCTGAACTCTAGAACAGTTGTGTTTGTGAAGACTTTTTGATAGAGTAAATGATTTGTATAAATACATGATTCAATTATGCCAATGAATACCATAGACAGAATCAAGTTCAGTTTGTTTCAGTGTTATGTTCTTAACTGTATGATGGCAGCACAAAGAGCTATGAAGATGCATTGAAAGCTGTGTTAAGAAATCCTCCAATAGGCTCCAAGAATCAAGCTGTTAAGGTAGGTAATCATATGTGCACTTTAGTATCAGGGCCCAATTCATAGCGCTGCTTAACGGTAAGCGAATTTTTGTGCTTACTGTAGCAGAAAAAAATAAGTGCTAGCTTATTTCACAGGTTAGCAGGAAAATTAGGTGACCATAATTGCACATTCAACGTAGATTTGCATTGTGATGTCATTTGTTTTTGTGCAGTAAGCACCAGAAGGTTAGCACGCCTTTTCATGTGCTTACGGTTAGCAGCGCTATGAATTGGGACTCCTACAGTAAGCACAAAATTCTGATTTTGCTGAGAAGCACTGGCACACCAGCATGTATGCTCTGATTAAAAAGAAGCCATGGAATGTCCATGAACCATTTGAAACTTTAACTTATGACTGTGGAGTGTTTGATCTGGGATGCAGTTTGCATCTTAGGGTTTGATTTGAGGATCTGTTCAGCAGTAGTAGTAGTCCCCACCTCAAGGTTTGAACATTCACCTTTTTATGTCTCAACCTCATCATCATCATGCTGGTTCACTTTGTCTTTGGGCATCATACCTATCCTGTTGCTGATAGGTCATAGGTCACAGCCACTCAAACAAAATTTTAATATCCATTTCATGCTTTGTTAATTTTCATGTGTCAGCTTGAATTTCTCGAAAAACAAAGACTTTTTTGTTAGACAAGTCAAACCGTGGGTGCAAACTCCTCATATTTATTTGGATGAACTTTACGACATTTTGTGCAATGTGCAATTGGAATAAATTGTAATATTATGTACATGCGCATATTTACAGACTTCTTGTGTGTTCCCCACATTAAGGCATACACAAACTACACATGCATGCTATTATGTAAGCCTGGGACGAAGTTTACACCTCATCCATTGTCTGTACGAAGTAGAAACAGAAATAAGCTAAATATACCATTCAGCACAAGGTCCATAACCAAAGCAGAAAAACCTGCATCGGTCAATCATTATTCTTGTATTTGAACAAATGTTAAATTAAGAGAGTGCTGTATATTTTTATATATATTTTGTTTTACATATGAACAGTCATTCTAAAAAGGGGGGGTGGGGTGTAAAGTTGTGATTTATAAAATATACAACTTGATTGACTTAGTTTGCTCATTTTCTGGTTTGTTAAAATGAAAATGAAATACCCATTCAGATCAAGATCATGATCATGTAGGTTGCTAGAATGCATGATTTTGTTTTGCAGGATAAAGCCTTCAATCTTGTCATGAGGGTGCTGACAGCTTTTAAAACCACTGATGTCGAGAAAGTAGTGAATAGCCTGGATAATGATACCATTGACATTCTCATGAAGTATATCTACAAGGGATTCTCATCTCCAACAGAAAACAGCAGTGCCATTTTACTGACATGGCATGAGAAGGTATATATATTTAATTTGTGACTTAAAGCTAGCTAGGGCTTTAACATTGCACACAGGAAATGATTTGTCTGGAGTGCATCAGTTTGAAAAGTTGTTGTCTTTGTTTGTTTGTTTGTTTGTTTGTTTGTTTGTTTGTTTGTTTGTTTGTTTGTTTGTTTGTTCGTTGTTCGTTTGTTTGTTTGTTCGTTTGTTCGTTTGTTCGTTCGTTCGTTCGTTTCGTTCGTTTGTTCGTTCGTTCGTTTGTTCGTTTGTTCGTTTGTTCGTTTGTTCGTTTGTTCGTTTGTTCGTTTGTTCGTTTGTTCGTTTGTTCGTTTGTTCGTTTGTTCGTTTGTTCGTTTGTTCGTTTGTTCGTTTGTTCGTTTGTTCGTTTGTTCGTTTGTTCGTTTGTTCGTTTGTTCGTTGGTTCGTTGGTTCGTTGGTTCGTTGGTTCGTTGGTTCGTTCGTTCGTTCGTTCGTTCGTTCGTTGGTTCGTTGGTTCGTTGGTTCGTTGGTTCGTTGGTTCGTTGGTTCGTTCGTTCGTTCGTTCGTTCGTTCGTTCCGTCGTTCGTCCGTTCGTCCGTTCGTCCGTTCGTCCGTTCGTCCGTTCGTCCGTTCGTCCGTTCGTTCGTTCGTTCGTTCAATGGTTCGTTGGTTCGTTGGTTCGTTGGTTCGTTGGTTCGTTGGTTCGTTGGTTCGTTGGTTCGTTTGTTCGTTTGTTCGTATGTTCGTTTGTTCGTATGTTCGTTCGTTCGTTCGTTCGTTCGTTCGTTCGTTCGTTCGTTCGTTCGTTCGTAGTTCGTCCGTTCGTCCGTTCGTCCGTTCGTCCGTTCGTCCGTTCGTCGTTCGTTCGTTCAATGGTTCGTTGGTTCGTTGGTTCGTTGGTTCGTTGGTTCGTTGGTTCGTTGGTTCGTTGGTTCGTTTGTTCGTTTGTTCGTATGTTCGTTTGTTCGTATGTTCGTTTGTTCGTTTGTTCGTTTGTTCGTTTGTTCGTTTGTTCGTTTGTTCGTTTGTTCGTTTGTTCGTTCGTTGGTTGGTTCGTTTGTTGGTTGGTTCGTTTGTTGGTTGGTTCGTTCGTTGGTTCGTTCGTTGGTTCGTTCGTTGGTTCGTTCGTTCGTTCGTTCGTTTGTTCGTTTGTGGGTTTTTTGTTATTTTTTTTGTTGGGGGGGAGGGGGTTGATGTGGTGTTTCTTTGGGGGGGGACTGGGAGGCATTATTTTGACTGTGCAAGGGGTTAGAATAAAAATATGAATGCCCTGTTAACATGAACATATACTGCCATTATTTTGACAGATCCAAGTTTTGTTGGCTTATTGGGTTACATTGCACGTGTATGTGAAGCTTAAAGCTGTAAAAGTGTAGGAAGTAGACTAGTGCATGTTTACGCTTCAGGATTAAACCTTACAATGAACTCCTTTTTGTCTACAGACCAATCCGACAAAAAATAATTTGGTAGCGCCCTCTATTGAAAAATTAACAACTGCAGTGTCTTTTTGTGCATAAACTAGGCACTGAAGACACCGCAGCAAGTGACGCGCAATGCTTAACACTTGCGCGCCTGGGCGCGTCGGATTTGTCTATACATGTATCTGGTAAACTGTTTGTTAGTATGCTTTTTGTAAAGTGGCCTACTGGGCTTCATGTAGTAAACTCTGTATTTTACTTGCCTTTAGGAAGTTTTAGTAGTATCTCACATGGCAAGTTGAGTACAAGTTAAGTACTGGTGTTTACAAGCCTACGACAATTTTGTTTTCAAGACAATGTATGCTGGACTAGCTGGAACCTAATAATTCTATTACACATTTTAATCAATTTATTCAGTAATTGTTTAAATGGTGTTTCTTGTTAAATGATTTGCCCTTGTGCTTTAAATACTCATAAATCATACATGTATTTTGTGTCTGTGTTTTATTTATAGGTATATGCTGTTGGTGGTCTGGGAACTATTGTAAGAGTGCTTACTGATAGGAAAGGCATCTAATTGTGCAGACTCCAGATTTTTCAGCTTTATGCAGTGGCAAGATAATTGATAAATAATGTATGCATGTATGCCCATGTATAAACAAATTTTGCTATAGCCCGAAACATGTACTACACGTGCACACATACTACTATATCCTATGTTTTTTTTTTGGTAGTTCATGTTTTTGTTTTATTTCTATAGTTTTATTTATTAATTTCACTGATCAAGGCTGAGGCAAACTGAAAGAAAGGGAGCTCCATTAATTACCCCAGAAAACATTTTTTAAGGAGTTTTTAAAGAGCCGCACCACTAACAACAGTACGTGTATATTGAACTCACATTGGATCTAAAAGGGTTTATGCATTGGTGTTTGTTTATCGGTTAAAGTAAAAATGCACAACTAAAACTCTTACATAAATTTCAACCATGGTTGAATTTTGAAAATCTCAATCATACAAAGCTCCATCAAATAAAACTCCATATGGGCCCACAAAGGTCTCGAAATATTGAGACTTGCACAGTCTATACCAACCACGTACAAGGTCTTGGTGGGCTTCAATTCTACAACTGTTAATTTAATCCCCCATGTAGAAAGGAAAGGTAGAAATTTAATCTGAAAATGCCCTCTAATTGCTAAACATTTAATGGACTTACATACCGATTTTAATTGAATTATTTAAAAAAAATCAGTTACACCGTGTACACAAACAAAATAAATGTTTACAATGCAGATATGAAAACCCTGTTTTATAGAATGTCAAAAACCTGTGTGTAGTAGTTTGAAAGTGTTCAAATTGTTTTATTAGTCAGGCAGGAAAATGTAAGGACAATTTCGACCAATTTTATTTCCCCAAAACATACACTATGTATCACTTAGTAGATGATGAGGTAGCATGATTTATGTATTATACAAGTAAAGTAATCTGCATTGCTGAGGTATAATGACTCGCTCTACATGTACTTATTCCAGAGTTACTTTTGAAATCCATTTTCATGTAGGTGAATACATGCTTTATTAGACTGATGAACTTATTTTGTATTAGAGTACAGTTCGTTTCTAGGTTAGAAGCTTCAATATTGGCCAACTTGATCAATTGTTGATAGAGTTCTTTTTTAATTAATTTGTGGGGCTTTAGCTAGAGGTAGTTGTCAAATACCATTATTCTCACTTGGTGTATCCCAACACATAAAATAAAACACATGTGAATTTTGGGGCTCAATTGGGCATTGACTTGCAAGAGAATAGTGAAAGAAAAAACACCCTTGTTGCACTACCGTGTGTGCTTTCAGCAGATGCATAATAAAAGGCATCAGCTGAAGTCTTTTATTATTTGAGCGAGAAATTACCTCAAAAGCTATGTTACTTCAGAGGGAGCCGTTTCTCACAATATTTTTATACCATTAACAGTTGTTCGTTACCAACTACGTTTTTATGCTAACAATTTGGGCTCAACAGCAAGTCCTCTTTCACTTTTTCACTTTGAAAATAAGGATCGATATAGCATGGCAATGTATTTATAATAAGCAATTGTTTTGAGTAAATACCAATAGTGTTACAGTGCCTAAAGGGCTGATTCAACCGTACCCCGATTCCTACCAAAACATGTACATTGTTCAATCATTTTGATAAAAAGTATGCAATCTTTCACTCTTTCACTGTGAAAATAAGAATCGATAGCATGGCAATTTGGCACAATATACCGTACATGTTGGTCTACAGTATTTCAAACTGCTGAGTAATAAAAATGGAAGTAACAACCACTTTATCAATACTTATGTTGCCTCTCCATGACTATTATATAAAATAATGATTGTGCAAAAGTATTGATTTAAAATGTGGTGGACATGGGGATGTGTGTGTATTCGTTGAACCATTGGAAAGATGAACAAATAACTCACATTTTGCACATATTATCAAAGTGTTATTAAGATGATCATTGATTGTGGTAAACTTCATTTTGATATAAATTTTGTGTCTGAGATCCTCAGTTTTTTTTTTAAAAGGGTTGAATTAAAGGAACACTTTGCCTTGGATCGGTCAAGTTTGTCTTTGAAAAGCTTTTGTAACGTTTGTTATAAAATGTATATGATTAGAAAGATATTTTAAAAGTAGAATATAATGATCCACACAAATTTTCCTCGAAATTGCGTGGTTTTCCTTTTACTTTGCGAACTTACACGGTCGGCCATTATGGGATCAAAAATTTGACTCCCATGAATGGCCGACCGTGTTAGTCGACAAGGTAAAAGCAAAACCACACAATTTCGAGTCATACTTGTGTGGATCATTATATTGTACTTTTAAAATATCTTTCTAATCATATGCATTTCATAACAAACGGTTACATACGCTTTTCAAAGACCAACTCGCCCGAACCAAGGCAACGTGGTCCTTTAACGGTGGATTTCACCCGTACAAGTTTCTTTTTAACTGAATGAGGTTTGTTGTTGTAGTGGCGCTGAATTTAGGTACAAAAATCTTCATTGTTTTATAAGTTTCGTCACGGTGGACTTTCCTATCATGATTGTTTAGGCGCTATACAAATCAAGGCTGTTTTGCGCTGTCCCCTTTGCATAATGGGAGTCGAGTGGGGCACCATTTTGACACTAGAAGAAGAGGACGGAGTTTAATTTCAACATAACAACTAATACAGAAATTAGTTTCCATTGACCCATAAAATAGGCCTAGAGAGGAAAAAAACAATGAATTATCGTCAAAGTTCAACAATTATTTACAGGTAAGCTGAAAAACAGGATATGTGTGACGAAGGATCGCCTATGACAGGTTTTTACAGGGAACCCAAAGTCAAGATTGATCGGTGGTTGTTCTGTAATAAAGAAATCGGATGTTGACAAAAAAAGAGACCACAGAGTCACTTGCTTAGCGGCTAGATCAAACAAAGTTCCACAATTACCGGAATGTCATAACAGAAAAGGACTAGCAGCGGGGTACTCCCTCAGAAGTTTGAACTTTAAAAAAACTTAAAGGGATTTTTGTTTTGTTTAATACTTTTGTAATTGTGGGCTGTGAGAAAACTCAAAACGAAATTACGATTTGTAGGCCTATAGCGTTTCGATGTTTGTCGCCATAGGCTACTTCGTCCTAATAGTCCAGCTGCTAAGGCCCATATGTGGACAAATTGTGCACTTTGTGGTAAAAGCATGAAACTTCCTACAGTCGTTATATACACCCTAAAGATCATTTTAAGACTTGGACCCATCTTGGACCTCACCCATTTTAGGGGTGGGGCTACGTTTTAAGAAAGTGGGGGGTAAAAAATTTAATATGTCAGTTTTGACTATTTGAAAAACATTTCGGCTAATTTTTTAGACTAAAATACATGATAACAGTTCAATAATTATTTGAAAATTAATAACTGTCTTGAATTCTGCCCATTTTGTGGGCGGAGTCATATTTTTAAGAAAGAAGGGGGGTAAAAATGTAATAATGTTAATTTTGACTAAATTTACTTTTCTCTGCTCTTTCTTTTAGACTAAAATACATGATGACAGTTCAATAATTATTTTAAAATTAATAACTGTCTTGATTTCTGCCCCTTTAGTGGGCGGAGTCATATTTGTAAGAAAGTGGGGGGGGGGGCAGAAAAAATGTAATAAGTTAATTTTGACTAAATTATTTGCTTTTCTCTGCTCATTCACAGCTTTTATACTAAAATACATAATAACAGTAAAATAGTTATTTAAAAATTAATTACTGTCTTCCCCCCCCCCCCCTTGTGTGGGGGGAGTCACATTTTTTGAAAGTGGGGATAAAATAAAACCATTTCTAGCCCCTTGGTTGTTGTACTGTACATGCAAAACCGTGTAAATACATGTATAGACATTTAATTACAATATTTCTACATTTTAAGTTGCAGTAACAGTGTTTACATTTTACTCACAGCACTTCTTTGCTCCCTCTTGAGATATTGAATATTCTTACACAGTTTTTGCCTCTCCAAATTCCCACAAGAGCTCATTGGAACTGATGATGTGGCCCGACTCTACCCATCAGCCCCAAAAAATGTTATACAGATACCTCAACCAGCAACACCCAAGCATCAAGTTCACCGTGTTCACCATGGGACAAGGGCAGTCTGGCAATAGCTGTCTATGCCTGATCCCAACCACAAAGAAACAAGATAATTGCTGTTATGCTCTACCCGACTTTGTTTTTCATTGTTCATAAGTAGAAACATTGTTTTAATTGGGATGGGGGAAAGCAAAACAATGTGAAGACGAACCACACTGAGTGTGCGGTGCAATAGGCCTACTACAACCAAGGCGTTTTGAATTTGATTTAGGCGAAAAGTACTTTGCACAAGTTCCGTGGAAAATAAATTATTATGCAATGTTTGAATTCGATAAACTCGGACCAGATATTTCTTTTGTTTTGAATATTGCGTCTGTCTAGAACAGGCGGAGGCTAGAACATCGTTGAAGTTATGAGTGTGAGGAACTATTTCCCGGGGGAAGAATTAGAGGTCCATTCTCCGTCCAATCCCCGTGCCTGATGAGGAGAATAGACTTCGCATTAGTGATCGGAACCAGCCCGTCTTGGAAAGGCCCATGTGCTTTCAACAACTGTGTCTAAAAAATGTGAAAAAAGAAAAGAAACTTTTCGGGGTCTACTAAACTGTTCTTAATCAACAATGAGCAATTCAAAAGCGATTTAGCAATATTGAACACCTAACAGTTCCCGAGTTCAATTTGTAGCCTGTTTGTTCATCACGCGGCGGTTCACATCGCTGAGGGAGGACACTATTCATTGCTCACTCCGGGAAGCAATTTTTTTTCTGCAGTTTAACATTTCCATCCTTAAAAAAATCCTGAAACCGTCACGGATGAGTGATGGGCCTAAGTTTTGCCTTTATCGTTTCCAAAGTTGTTTGTTGTAGTTAGGCCTATAACCAGATACTTCTCAGAACTTCACGCCGGGTGATCTGCCAACAATCCCCCAGTGTGGGCTTAGGCTGTAGGCCCACACGCAGTGGAAACAAAAGCTGTTTAGGTGCGGATAAATCCGCCGAGTTACACGCGTCTTCCTATATGATAATTTATCCTGGCGACAGGCGATGTTCTTGTATTCTATATTGAAGTGGGTCACGATTCCAAGCATTGGTAATCGGCAGGGCCTCAACTTTTTGTTCTTTTCTACGGGTACAAAAGTTTCGAGACGTTCTGTGGGTCCTGCGCTGGTGCGCCTTGCTGTGTAGCGCGCCCTCTTGATTATTTTTAAGGAGGGTGAGCCAGCCTCGTCTGTGGGGACGAGCGAAATAGCGTCGTAGACGCTGTACGATCATTGGTGTAAACACGGTTGGAAAGCATGGGGACGAGGTTGCGTCTTGGGCTGCTTTGGGAAAATGGCGCATGAATTTGACGTCGTTAACGTGGCTTGGGAGACTGTCACAGGCAGTTTGTGTGCACAGTTTAAGAAGGTAAGCAGTATTTAAAAGCATGTTCAAATGTTAATTAATAATAATAGAACAAAAGTATCGAAGTGCTTGAAACGGAATGAGATGGAATGGGAGTGTGACCTGTGTACTATCGTGGTGTCATGTGTTTTCAGTAGGATGATAACAGGAAAATTGTTCACAATCAAAAACTAAATGTTTTTTTAATTTAAATCATCTATCCAACCTTTTAAAGGGACACACCGGCTCATCGTTTACGCAATTCAGGGTTGTAGAATCATAAATAATGTTTTTACAGATGGTTGCTGTGAAAAAAAATCATCAAAATGTCACGTAATTAGCGAAAAATGATTTAAAAACCCAAATAAAGCGGTAATAAAGGTAAAAGGCCAGCGTATCGTAGCGTCACACGTTATCGACCCTTACTCCTAGAACTTTTTCGGTTTCGTCCGGCTATCGTCTCCCGTAACCTCATAGACGAACATCTGTCACGCGTTTAACGACCAATGGTTCAATGAATTTTTGAATCTGAAATCTCTCTTTTTTTTTTTTTTTTAATCTCACCAAAATTAGGCTCTTTGTGTCCTTTGATATCTCAATGTGCCGGGGGGCGACCAGAGAATCCACTCCGCAATCTCAAAAAAATTTTAAAATGATAAATTCTTACCGTAATTTCGGATTCCCCATCTACTGAGCGTGTTACTCCTCTGCTAACAATTCTGAAAATTACCCGACCTCATTTTGCGAGAGTGCGTCACGAAAGGGCGGGTATGATCCGTGATTTGTGTACAAAACATACACGGAACCACGAAGCTGGGACAGGGTACCAGTATGTACACGGCCGGCTGTGCGCAAAAATTTCTGATTCAAAAACTCATTGAACCATGGGTCATTAAACGCGTGACAGATGTTCGTCTATGAGGTTACGGGAGACGATAGCAAGACGAAACCGAAATAGTTCTAGGAGTAATCGACCCTCATATGTTTTCGGTCCCCAACTTTGATTCCCGTTTACCGCGAGATTGTGCAAGCTGCACCGGTGACAGAAGCTATGCAGTTTACTCACGGTCTGTATTTTCATCAGGCTTAATCATACTGAGAATAAAGTTTCCTGTCGTTGGTTATGCTCAAACATTTATAAAATGATTGATTTTTTGTACTAATCACTAGTGCATTTTTATGCCTACATTCAAACGAGTCAAAGAAACATCATCCAACCTCAAATCTCAAAACAAAATTACTATCTGCTAGATGAGTTTCATTCTGCTTTAGTCACTGGATGGATCACGTGAGGTGGTTACTATTTGGGATTCTATCGTGTGGAAAATATTAAAATGTTTTAAGTGAAAATGACAAAATTTATTTTTTTGATTTACTGCATACTGTAATAAATTCCGATAAGCGTAATAAATATTAAGTCTTTAGATGTTAAAGAGAAAATATCATAGATCATAGATTGGTTTCTTATCTCCTGAAACCAAACATTACTGGTCTGAAATGGGGGAAAACGGATTTTTATGAAGTGTGTGTGCTTCAAGGGGGATGGGGTGTTTTACTTTCATGCCTTATGATATCTCTGGATTCTAATATAGTAGCCATAATGCCTTAGGACAAAAATGTAATTAAATTTGTTAAGTAGTAATTGAAAAATATGTTTGATTTATTTTGCACGCCATACTAGCTTCTGAATATTCAATAAAATACCAACCAATGAAATGTGTGAAAACATATGACGTTGCTCCAATGTCGTGCATGCATAAGCACTGTTAATGGTGGACTGTCTCTCGCAACGTAAAACCAAAACTTTAAAAATTCCAACACACCATGAAGTGTAAGTGTTATTGTTAAAAAATTTGATAGATGATTTGAATTTTTTTTTATTTGAATCCCAAGTTTTTGATTGGGGGGGGGGGGAATTGACATGTGAAAGTGTATAATTTTTGATCACAGCATAACTAACCTAAATGATGTATAGGCCTATGGATTGTATATAAGCGTAGAGCTGCGTAGCTTGGAACGAAACCATATCTTTTGGAACGTAAGCGTATCTTGGAACGTAAGCGTAGCTGGGTATCTTGGAACGTAAATGTAAAGCTGCGAATGGAACGTAAGCGTAACTTGACTCAGGATTGAAAGCGTACCTTTTGTTATTATAGCGTAACTTGAAGAAACGTAAGAGTATTTTGTAATGTAAGCATAGCTGAGAAGTTGTGTAGCTTAGAACTTAACCTTATCTTTTGGAACGTAAGCATATCTTGGAACGCAAGCGTAGCTGGGTATCTTGGAACGTAAACGTACATGTAGCTGCGTATGGAATGTAAGCGAAACTTGACACAGGATTGAAAGCGTACCTTTTGTAATTATAGCGTAACTTGAGAAGGAACGTAAGCAAAACTTGGAATGTAAGCGTAGCTTGGAACGTCATATCTTGGAAGGTAAGCGTAGCTGTATCTTGGAATGTAAACGCAGCTGCATATGGAACGTAAGCGTAGCTCGACTCGGGCTTGAAATGTACCTTTTGATATTATAGCGTAACTTGAAGGCACAAAAGCGTAACTGAGTAGCTGCGTAGCTTGGAACGTAACCAAATAATACCTCAACAATCTCAAAAATAACACTTCATTCACAGAATAAAAAAAAAAATTGACAAAATTATGCTTTCAGGGAATTTTTTTAAATCATTTTTTTCCCCAACCTGTTAGGCTATACAAAATCAGTATTCACCTGTTCTTTTTTCGATCGGGGGCTCCGTTTTTTTGTTTCCTATTTTTCTTCTTCATAAAACATTTTTTAAAGGGACACACCGGCTCACCGTTTACGCAATTTAGGGGTGTAGAATCATAAATAATGTTTTTATAGATGGTTGCTGTAAAAAAAAATCATCAAAATGTCACGTATTTAGTGAAAAATGATTTGAAAAAACCAAAGCGGTAAAAGGCCAGCGTATTTGTGTTTCCAGCCGTTGCAACTGTCAAATCTTTGTGACATTGTCGCACAATGTTGTAAGTAGACTGGTGCTTCGTTTATAGCAACGTTTTACTATGACGCAGCATAAGGATCCAGTCTATCCATACAACCAGCATAAACGGATCACATGCAAATCCTTCGACGATGGAGGTAGACCTTCGTGCTTCGACGTACATCCAAAGATCGCCACGAAGCACACAAAGAAACTAACCCAGAATATGATGGGACAGGGACAAGTAAATAAAGCAATCCTGGCCCCAGTAAACTATACATACATGTACATGTACTACTGCACAGCCATGATGCAGTTTGGAATGCGATCGTGGCGGTACGTGCTCCCGACGTGACAGGACCCAATTTCATAATGCCTTCATAGTGTTTCAAAATTTGATTAGCACAAAATAGTATTGCAAAGCTGAAACTGATTACCACGCAAATTTTAATTAAATTGGAAACTTTTTGGCTGGTGCCCGACTAAATTTTTAAACATTAAAGAAAATTTGTAAGCAGTATTTTCTGCTAAACAGATGAAACTGATCAATGGGCCCTGTTCACAATGAAGGATTTTTTTTTTACCTCGGGGGGGGGGGGGGGGGGGTGCATCTTGAGGGATTCAAAAGCGTCCTTGTGAGAATGTATTTTGAAACGTAAGCGTAGCTGCCAATCTTGAAACGTAAGCCTAGCTCGACTCGGGATTGAAAGCGTACTTTTTGTTATTATAGCGTAACTTGAAGGAACGTAAGCAAAACTTGGAATGTAAGCGTAGCCGAGTAGCTGTGTAGCTTAGAAGGTAACCTTATCTTTTGGAACATAAGCATATCTTGGAACGTAAGCGTAGCTTGACTCGGGCTTGAAAACGTACCTG
Source organism: Asterias amurensis (assembly GCF_032118995.1). Taxonomy (NCBI): domain Eukaryota; kingdom Metazoa; phylum Echinodermata; class Asteroidea; order Forcipulatida; family Asteriidae; genus Asterias; species Asterias amurensis. The sequence goes on along the minus strand of NC_092662.1, from coordinate 9,523,814 downwards.
TTGATATTATAGCGTAACTTGAAGGAACGTAAGCGTAGCTGATAGCTGCGTAGCTTGGAACAGAACCAAATAATACCTCAACAATCTCAAAAATAACACTTCATTCACAGAGTAAAAAAAAAAAATTTTTTTGACAAAATAATGCTTTGATGAAATTTTGTAAATCATTATTTTTGTTTGAACCTTTTACAAAATTCTTATTCACCTGTCCTTGTTTACGATCGGGGCTCCGTTTATTGTTATCCTTTTTTCTTCTCTGTAAAACATTTTTTAAGCTACTCACACAATAACATTGTCAATAAAAATTATAACAAAATGCGGTATTCCTAAGTTTTGACCGTAATCAATTTTTTTTTATTACCTGAAAACTCCTAACAAAAAGAAACTAGGAGCCATGAAACAAAACAGAGCATTATGCGATCGTAAGAAATAACGGACTGACAAACCCACGATGACAAACATGTACTTTGATGTCTGGCTCCCAACCCCTCCCAAGCTAACGGCGAGACCCGCACGCTTGGAGTTCATAGCGCCTGGGATTACACCTACAGCCCCCCACGAGACACGGCATGTGCGGTACGGTATATGCCCCGAGGCTTAAGTTCTGATTGCTCCACGCCGTGGGGCCATATAACAAGCTTCCGTTACACGGACTCTTTGAATGCGAATCTTACGTTAGATTTTTCACCATTATTTACATTTTGTAGCGATAATTTGAATACATGATCTTTTTCGTCAATTATTCGTTAATAATTTTGTAAAAAAAAGATTTAAATTTGGTTAAGTAAGTTACTTTTAGACGGCTGGAAGTAAAACTATCCCGGAAGGTCACGTGATTGTTTGTACCACTTTTTGGTTAGAACAATCACGCGACCTGCGTTTTTGTCTTAAAATGCTCAAAAACGGCCAAATTTGATGATTTTTTTGTTAGGGACTGTTCTTCTTCATTCCTGGAAGACCGTTGAATTCATTTCTTAGTCTATTTTGTAGCCCAATTAGCCCAATTCGGTAGGTGTGTCCCTTTAACAATAACACTTGCACTTTATCGTGTGTTGACATTTGTAAAGTTTTGGTTTTACGTTGCGAGAGATAGTACGCCATTAAAGGGTGGCTGCAGTGTTTGTTTTTTTAATAATTTAAACGATTAAACATGACTTTTTAAACCGGAAATATTTTTTATTATTTGTTATTAAATGCACAAGTATTTTAAAAATGGTTTTCAAGAGATTAGGGGAACCCACCCCGCCCCTAAAAGGGGGCCTTCATGTGACGTCATGTCGGGAACCCGAGCTGTCGGGCCCCCTGGCTGTGTGCATATAGAGACGTGTGCACTGTGTGGCCTGGTACCTAGGCGCGTGTAGTTAGGGACCAGACCCTTTTTGCCGACGATATGTTTGAATTCCCGACGTGACGTCGATGGTAGGGGGGCGGTAACAATCCACAAAAGGGGGGGGCATGACTTATTCGCTAATTACGCAAGTGAGATATGACGGGGAAAAAACAAAACACATTTTATTGATGTTCAATACATGTATCAGAAACAAATGACAGCAAAATTAACTGTTTTATTTTAATTCACTGCAGCATCCCTTTAACAGTGCACGACATTGGAGCAACGTCAGAATTTATTACAGCATGCAATTCATAATTTTTTCATTTTTATTTTCATTCTCACTTAAAATATTTTAATTTTCCCCCCATAAAATTGGCACACCATAGCATCCCAAATACCAACCACATCACGTGATCTATCTATTGACTAAAGCAGAATGAAACTCAATCTAGCAGATGATAATTTTGCTTTGAACTTTCGAGGTTGGATGATGTTTCTTCGACTCATTTGATTGTTGGCATATTAGTGATTTATACAAAAAGTCAATCATTTTATAAATGTTTGAGCATAACCTACGACAGGAAACTTTATTCTCAGCATGATTAAGCCCGTCGACAATACAGACTGTCATGACTGTGAGTACATGTAAACAACAGAGCTTCTGTTACCGGTGGAGCTTGCACAGTCTCGCGGTAAACAGGAATCAAAGTTTTGGTTCGAAAACATATACAGCCATTCCGTGGTATTTGCACTTCATAGTAAAAAAATTAAAATGCTTATTGTTGAAGTTTTTACATTTATTTTGAAACAAGAACACCTAGTGCTTCTTCTTTTAAAAAGACTTTATAAAAATATTCTTTACTGTTTTTGCGACGGCCTTGGGAGTAATGGGTAAAAAGTGTACCCAAAAGTCTGAAAAATCCTTAAAATTCAGGTTTTGAAAAAAAAATCATGAAACAATAGGTGTTCGGATTTAATCATTATGTATAAACAACAAAGAGTCATTAGTAAGGCCAGCCAAAATTGAATATGCCTTTTTGAACTATTGACTTTTGAAAAATGGGAGTTAATTTTTACCTTCGTTTTACTGTCACGCGAGTCACAAAAAAAATGATTATAGTATTTTTTATATTAAATACCCTCAAAATTTGTTTTCTTCTCTCTCATAATAGTGGTCTTTTCAAAAGGTCTTTTAAGAGTTAATTAGTTTTTTTTACCTAGGCCTTCTACTTAAAAAAAAAAACACCCTCGAGTTTGTCACGCGAGTCACGGCAAATGCACTTAATGCACGTGGTTAGCAAAAGCTACCAAAGTATTCTGGGGATGATGTCTATGGAATGTTACAAAAGCACCCCCAGCCCACTGGAACTTACTACTATGCCCATGAATTTATAAATTTTTGTTAGAACAAAGAATTATTACAGTGTACAATTATAACTTGGCACACTGTCAGCAGATCATGTTGAACTACATGTACACTGCATACTGCACTGTAGAATGTGCTCACATCTGCATAATTTACCTGCATTATTTTAATAATACAAGGAATGATAAACTTAAAACAAGAACAAACAAAAATATTTGATGAAACTGGGTATTTTAAGACAGTATTCTTAAGTTAGATTTGGAGGGGGGCATCAATAAAGAAGTTACTTATCAGATTTACATGTACATGTACTCAGCCTAGCACAGTCTAATGCTATTAGAACTTGACACCAAAATTTGTGGTTTCTTATCAACCTACTCTGCGAAGCGCAGTGAGAAAAAAAGTCCTTTCCCCTATCTCTTTATGGTTTTGAGTGGTTCTGAAAAGAACCGGTGGTTTAACAACTCAACGTTTCGACCAGACGTGTTGTTAAACAACCAATTCTTTTCAGAACCACCCCAACTTTACCATGTTCAAGTCAAAGCCTGTTCAGATTATTTTTCCTTTAAATGTTGCTTCAGGTGTTTCTTCCTTTGATGAAAAGATTCAATTTCAAGTTCTGAGTGTTCTGAATGAATTAAATTGTTCTTGTTATGCAGTATCCTGTTTAGTTATTGTATATTTTCTCACTTGTCACGCGAGTCACAAATTTCTGTCACGCGAGTCACATTGCATTTAACAAATTTTCATTTTTTTTAAAACTTTTTATTTTATACTTTTTATTGTATAATATAGTGCTTCTCTTGTACTTAAAAAAAAAGGTGATCCGGTACTAAAAAGTTCCTCTGAGTTCTCACGAATGGGCAACGGCATACAGGGATGCAACACCTTTCATTTTTTGGCAGTCACGCGAGTCACATTTTTGGAACTCCTATAAATACATAATACCTACACAATTTTTTAAAACTTTTTTTTTTATATTATAGGGCTCTTCACCAAGTTTATATAAATTGAGTTAAATGAGAGCCATGTGTTATATTTTGGAGTATAGATCTTTAAAAAGTTGAAAAACCAGTGAGATTGTCACGCGAGTCACAATGGAATGGCTGTATATGAGGGTCGATAACATATGACCCTACGATACTGCTGGGTGGGGGTTAGCATGGTTAGCCTTGCTGGTCAGTCAGTCTGTCAGTGCCATGGGCACTGCACTGGCTGGACGTCCTGGGTATAAAGCTTCGTTACACACGGTGACAATGCGAACACAAATTTGACTGAAATTTGACTGAAATTTTCTTTATTTTTTACCTGATTCGACTTTTGAGAAGTTGAAATTCGGTTCATATATTCTAAGTGTCCCTTACTACATTTTCAATTAGTTCACATATCACAATCACACACACAGCTAGTAACAAATACAATGTTTATCCATGGGATGGAAGAAAGTATTTCCAAAAATATATCGAAGTTCTGCACTGGCGATGTCATCAACATGTACCGATTGATAGTGTGAGCCCCAGTGCACACTGGTTTTGAGTACAGTTTCTGCATTTTCTTGGCGTGTTTCGCCGTCAACTGGTTAGGTGCCATCAACTCGCCTTCAACTCCTCATACATTTAAAATCCAGTGAGGCATAAAAATTTAAAGCATTGTACATGAAGCTCAAATTTCCTTTTTATTAGTTTCTGGTTAAATTTGGTAAACAAATCAAGACTTTTCACAGACTTGTACATTATGGACAACAGAGGGCGTTTTCCAGCATACGAATGGAAAATAGTCTGGGCACAAGGCGTCAATGCTCAGTATCGCATAGTTCTGCGCGTCGTGTAAATTGCTCGCTGACTAATAAGTGGTTGGTTGACGCGAGTTGATGGTGATTTGGCTGCAAATAGTAGACTGCCAGTGATCAATGCAAGAAAGTGTTTACACAGAAGTTTAGTGCACGATGTAAGATGGGAAACGTCAATTTAAATTTCTTTTCACAAAATATTAACACCAAAGAAGAACATTCAACAATTTTAAACAATGCGCAATTGGATTTCCAACTATAAGGAACATGTGAATAAAAGTTTAGCTCTCTGAGATAGGTAAAAGTATTTTAAAAACATTTTTGAATTTTTTTCGCAATGGTACGGGACCTTTGACTTTGTACCCTTGACTTTGTCGCGTTGCATGCAATGGAGGAGTTCCAACCTGGGCTAGGTGGGGGTATCAATCATCATTCAATTTAAATTCTTAATTAATAAAGACACTGGACACTATTGGTAATTGTCAAAATCAAAGACCAGTCTTCTCACTTGGTGTAACGTCCGTCGATGTCAGTTTTTTTTTATAACCGATATATCAAAAATTCTATATCGAGTATACTCGATTAATCAAGTTTTTCCCCGTCAGGATTCAGGATGAAGCCAACTAAAAACAGTTCTTTAAAAAAAAAACCAAGACCGACAGTTTAATGGGTTTATATTTACTGTTTTTCGTCTTGATCCTTTGCGCTTAAAATTGCCCCGCCATGCTCCGCTTGTGTTCCCTTTTTTTTCTACCACCAACCAAGAAAAGACGTGATTTCGTTGCCGCGTCTGCTCGCTAGACGAAGAGTAGAGTAGAGAAAGTCCGCTCCCCGCATGATTGACACCATGAGGCATGCTCCGATTTCCGGTATAGTTTGTTTACACACAAAGGCACCAAAACTCTCGGCTAGAACACAAACTTCATAATTCTCCTCGTACAGCTTACGTTCTACACTTTAATGCTCAGTCTGGCTCTATGTGTTTTTACCATTGATCTCCATTATACTGACTGGATAGGACACTGCGCTATGCTGCATGCATAAACACACGGCCGAACAATGGCGGCGCAATTCCTTCAAACGGGTATTGTGCACTTGATCGAGTTTGAGTCTATCAGTTGAAGTTGTACTTGGTAGATTTTCCTCCTGAAGCTTCCGCTGGGGAACTTAACAAGGAGGTCAGGAGAGCGTCGTCTAATTTGCTAATTTTTGTAAAATGAGATCAGAAATAAGGAGATTATTAATTGATATATCGTAATTTTGCTGAAGTTTCCCAATCAAATGGACCACGCCCATATTGATAAGTATGAAAAGGTTTCTGACTGAAATGCAAATAAAGCAAATTAATGATACTGTACATTTTTGTCAATCAAATGCCCTATTATATGACAATGACACATTTCTAAACAAAAACTCGGACGAGAAACTGTATTGGGATTTAGGTACATGTTTTTTTAATTCTTTTAGTTCATTGAGAAACTGTCAATAAACCATATAAACTTAAAGACAAAACGAGAGTCGCTCCTATAATTTAAAATTCGAGGGGTTAGGCCTATGCAAACTACATTGTAAGACTAGAGTTACTAGAGTACTACATACCCGCTAAAATCGAGGGAAAGGGACAAGAAAAATAAAAACAAAATACAATGTGATAATTGAGAGTTGCCTCCATTAACGAATTTAACCTTTTTATTGAAAAACAATCCCACTGGCAAAACTTCCATAACCTTTTTACTGTTCCGCCAGAAATAAATACTGTTATTTCGGTCACAAATAACGAAGCTGGCCATTTCTGAGACGACTGATCCTCTCAACGAACTTCTAATGTTTGTACCATCTTAAATGCTACCAAGTTTGTATACTTGTCGCTTCCCGAACCTTTGAATTATTTAATAGATGTTAAATTTGCATCGGGGATAAAGAATACTAATTTTGGTTTTTTACCCATACACCGATGTGTGCAAGCACTGTATACTCAGTACTTTCCCGAGTCCTGTGAAAAAATATCACAGGCATGTTACTCGGGTGGGATTCGAACCCACGACCCTTGCAATTCTAGAGCAGTGCCTTACCAACTAGACTACCGAGGTTGCCCGGCAGCTAGAGGCAGTTCGAATCCTATGTTTTGGCAGCGGGTACCGCAACGATATAATAGATGTTAAATTTGCATCGGGGATAAAGAATATTAATTTTGGTTTTTACCCATACACCGATGTGTGTAAGCACTGTATACTCAGTACTTTCCCGAGTCCTGTGAAAAAATATCACAGGCATGTTACTCGGGTGGGATTCGAACCCACGACCCTTGCAATTCTATTGTGTCTTACCAACTAGTAACAATCCCACCCAAGTAACATGCCTGTGATATTTTTTCACAGGACTCGGGAAAGTACTGAGTATACAGTGCTTACACACATCGGTGTATGGGTAAAAACCAAAATTAATATTCTTTATCCCCGATGCAAATTTAACATCTATTATATCGTTGCGGTACCCGCTGCCAAAACATAGGATTCGAACTGCCTCTAGCTGCCGGGCAACCTCGGTAGTCTAGTTGGTAAGACACTGCTCTAGAATTGCAAGGGTCGTGGGTTCGAATCCCACCCGAGTAACATGCCTGTGATATTTTTTCACAGGACTCGGGAAAGTACTGAGTATACAGTGCTTACCCACATCGGTGTATGGGTAAAAACCAAAATTAATATTCTTTGAATTATTGATGCTATGTCAGACGAACACGTTGTTGGAATCCGAGCTTGCCGTCCTCGTTGATTCCAGAAAACCATCTGTAACGGAGTGAAAACAAAAAATGCTCGATAAAAATAACAAATACTTGGCCTTTAATAATTATTTTTATAAATGATACACATGTAGTTTAAATTTCCTGCCTAATATTTGTAATGTTAGATAAAATAATAATATGAATCATTAAAAAAAATGCAAAGGCCTACTTACTTTTATGGAAAGACAATCCGCTTGCCGACCCAGTTTTCCCTCCTCCGGCGATTAACAGCCGCGCACACTTTCACCATAAGCATTTTTAGTTTGTTTGATCCGATTCAAAAATTTTAAATCCCCAAAATGACAATTAAAAGGACGAAAACTTCTCCCTGTTTGCAGCAACTCCATTAAAAAGTGTACAACGCATTTCGTGTGACAAACGGTCTTCACCCGTTTAAAAAAGTACGCGCGCGACCTGCGTTTGGACGCGATGTCCTATCCAGTCAGTATTATGGAGATCAATGGTTTTTACACAATTCTCCTCGTACAGCACACCTTCTACACTATTTTCTGCACAGTCTGGCTACATTGTGTTTTATTGCTTGTTGTAAAAAAGGGGGTGCGGGGCTGGAACTAGATGAAGAAGGGACAAAATACTCAACGCCAATGTTCAGTTTACACGATGACATTATTTTCCGTATTTTTTTCAGCTTAATGAAGAATTGCATACCTGTTTTTTGCATGGAGGTAGGTTTTTGTGGCATCAAAATTTTTGATATTAGCGAAAATTTTTGATTAATTGTAATTGATTAAGAGAGTGACATCGGCGATTTCGATGTCAAAAAAATATCAAGTTTTTGAGTATTTTTGATATATCGACGGACATTAACTTGTGGATCTCAACATATGGGCGATTCCAAGCAAACATGGGCATGACACAAAAAAATAAATTTTGTGTCACAACCTTCTGTCCACTAAAAGTTATAGCTAACATACTGTAACATATATATGAAAGGAAACAGACATTATTTGTTTACACATTCTGCTGTGCTGTACAAATTCAGCTCATAGTCATAGTCATAAAAATGGAAGAAATAATTGCGCAAGCTGTGTAACAGACCCTAAGTGAGCACATTAAGGAGGTTTCTTCAAAGTTACAAATTGTGGACATACATTGTACATGTTGTACCACTGCCAAGGGCTGAAAAGCAGAATGTTATGTTGACAAACTAAAAATACGAGGATTTTAAGAAGGGCACAGAAAAATCTCCCAAAAGATCAAACAAAAGCAAAAAGATGATGGCCTCTTGACACCATTTTCCTTGAGAAAGAAGAAATAATGATTAATACATACATGTATGCTGCCTTACAAATCAGGGTAGCAATGCAAGGATAGCAATGCATTGTCAGTGGTGTGTGGTGCCTTCAAGCCAAAGTGGACATGACTAAAAAAAAAATCAAATTGTGCCTACGTGTACATGTTTCTTTACACTTTATTATTATTCCAAACACATGCCAGGATCAACTTCAAAACTTTTTTTTAGGATTTGCGTCACAGTTTGATTATAAAATTGATTTGTTCGGATAGTGTATTTTTCAGTGGGAAAACTTTAAAAAAATAAGATTTTTTTTCAGCCCAATGGAAGAAAACGTAAAATATTATATTTTATGGAGATTGCACTGTCTAATTCTCATGAACTTTTGATACATGTATGATGAAAGGGGGTACATCTCAAAACTTGTCAAGCTTTTACTTTCATAATTCTTTGATTTTTTGTGGAAATTATGACACAAAATGTCAACTCTCGCATAGGACCTGTGCAGTATTGTGCCTACCAGAATACACACATGTCACACTTGTAAACAAAGTTCAACTGAGTCTATAAAATAGCCTGTGGTACCAGAAAACTTACTTTTTTCGTTGTCAAAAATATTAATAATAATACAATAATGTTACCTTTAGAAAACTTTAATACAGTCAATAATCATTTTAAAGCCATTTGACACTATGGAACAGAAAACAAATTAGAAGTTCTAAACATATGTCATGACATGGCGAAACCGAGTGTCCAATGGCTTTAATTGCCATTCTGGTGAAGCTACACAGTCAATCCGCACCTAAATGTAAGCCTAAATGTGAAGTTTTATCTACGGTGTATAGTGTGGTTGTTCATGCGTGACTTTAGTTCGAATAGTTAATTAGTCCAAAGGGCTTCTGAAATTCAGTCTTTTCCAGCCTTATCTGAAAAGTATTGACAGAAATAATGTAGTGCACAGTACATTGAAATGCAGAGCATTGTACATGTAGCTGTCGTTTTGTATGAAAAGATTCGTTGCAAATTTTTAAAAGAGAAATTTGTACGTAAAAAAATTGCTTCAAAAAGAAAGAAAACAAGTTACAAAAACACTTTTTCACTCATTTTTACAAAAAGGGATATCTCATTTGAGGTAAGTTAGATACTTTACTATTTCATATTGAATGAAAAAGTGGTGGCGCCAAATGGACACTTTTCCCACACTTGTATTCTTTTCGATGAATGATTCACTGACAGCACTGAGCTTAATTATTTATTGATGCTCTGCTATTATTGACAGTCTGCAAATAACCTTTAACTTGTATCTTTACCTTTGTTATTATAGACTTCATCATTAGCTACATGTCAGGATGACATCAAGCATTCCATGAGTATTGTTATTGAACATGGCATGGCATGTCTTCTTAACGAGTGGTTCCTGGAAACACTTCAGCAAACTTTGCAGAACCACATCATCCCTCAATTCTGGTCTCATTTCTCCTCAAACTACACTGATGTTTGTACTTCACAACAAACCATGGATAACCCCTTGGTTTTTGCTGTTTCTGAGTTGTCTCTCAATATGGAACCATTTATCTATAGTGCAAAGATACTTGAAGACTTGAACAGATCAGCTGACCCACAACTGCAAATGAAATCTAGAGTGCAAATTCTGTTGAAAGCTATGTTGTTTAGCCAAACTCCCAAGTACTTCCAAAGCATCGTCCATGATTTCTATAGTCAAGCATTCAAAGCTTTTCACAGCCAAAGGAGAAGATTAAGTGATACGGGCATCGTGACTAGTCAAGATAATGGTAGTGATGAAGAAACTGATGAGGGAGAGACACATCATCATCAGCATGCTGATAACAACAAGCAGTGCACATGTGTTGCATGTCATCAGGAAATGTGTTGCTGTCAGCAAGTACTGCAACAGTTTCATCAAATCAATTCAAAGTTGTAAGTTTCTTGAACCTACATGTAACTGTGAAAAGGTTCAAACATTTGGAATAAAAATAAAGAGGGAAGGGTAAAACCAGCAGGGTCGTTGCTGTGTGATAAAAAGGCCCGAAGGCCGAAGACGAGGGACTTCATAGCACGGCAACGACCCTGCAAGGTCTTAAACGGCCTATCAGAACGAGTCACTACTCTTTTATTCCCATTCATAAATGCCTTTTTGGTTAAAAGGAGTAATAAAGTAAGAAACTCTGTAAAACTTATCTGTTTCCGACGTGCTTGAGCTCTGTACGTCTGTCTTGGTGCAAGATGTTTCTTGTTTTCCTATCACACACAGTGCAGCCAACTCACCGACAGCGCCCGCATCGCCCGTAATGAGAAACGTCTTGCACCAAGACTAGCGCGTACAGTGTAGTATCCGAAAACAACCAGTTATTAACAGAGCTCCAGCTGGTCATTATCAACCAATTAAACACCCCCACGTGACACGCTCTCCACCAATAGGAATAGCGAAACTGTGTATGAAAGTATTTATGAATGTCAATTTAAGTTGCTTCAATAACAATGTTTTTTTCTTCAGACTTGTCTAAAGGCACTGATCTATTTTCCAAGTTGGAATGACGTACAGGTGCAGAATAAAACCTTAGTAACAATGTGAGGTCAAATTGAACTTACATTCGTTACACCCTTCTTTGAACTTTGAAGAAAGTAAAGTCAGAATCTAAAAAATAAGCCTGGGCAACAATTGAAATTTACTAATCGACTAGTCACACTTCAAATAGTCGCAACTACCACATTTGTCGTGACTAATTTTTAATTTTCAAGATGTAATTGTGGCAATGTATGCCGCAAGCCACAAGCGCAATGTACAATGTAGTAAAATTCAAGCTGAAAGGATTGAAGGATTGTGTCACTGATGTCTAATTTGTGTTTTGTAAGTAACTTATGTTGTCATTCACCAAGCAGGTAGTCATGACTATTTTTGTAGTAGTCGTGGCAGCAGGAATAGCCAAGTAGTTGAAAAACAGTAGTTGCGACTAGACTGATGTAATAGTCACCACTACAACATTAGTCGCACTAGCCTGGGCGGCTAGTGCGACTAATGTGTCTACATGTACATTGTATTTGGGTGTTCTCTGATTCTTAATTTTGTTAATATTGTTATAGACATTATTTAGGACTGTTAGAGCGTGTGTGTGCAGAGGTGGTAACATCATTGATTCATGCTAAGATCAAGCATCATGTGGACAACAAATGCAAGGGAGAATTTGAGACTTCATTTATTGCAACATTAGAGCAGGTAGGTACATATTACATGTATGAACATCCATGTACAGTTACGGTACATACCTTGCATGCACATACATGTAGTGTGTGCATCCAGGGCATAACACTTTTTTAGCATACCTTAAAATATTAAAAACCTCAAATCTTTAGTACTAAACACTTACAAGAAACACGTTAAAGTATGTACTGTTTACGTGCCAGTAAACAGGCTTTGAATTAACCCACAGCAGGGGCTGTGGTGCCCTTGTAAAATTCAAATTGATACAAATTTACCCTTCCTGCTTAGAAGTACCCCTTACTAGAGTAGAATTGCCATGCCCCTTCCAGAACCAAGTTTAAGGCTAAAAAAAAAAAAATGAGGGTGTCTATATTTTTAAAGCTATCCTTCCCACATTAGGTTAAGAGAAAGGCTGTATTCAGTGCTAAAAAAGAGAGAATTTACAGAGAAAAGTTAGTGCCATTTCTGCTCAAAACAAATGGAAGCAAGGACAGAGAAGCTCTTGGCCAGCCACATTACCTTTTATAAAATGAATGTGATATGGCAGCGCTATGACAGTTTTCAAAAAGCACTCGTCCTAATAAAAGTCAAACAGTTGACAGTGTACAATTTATAATTAAACTATTTCTGTGATGTCACTCTATTGTTGAAAGTGTAGATTATGTTTAAGAATCTACACCTAAGTGATGTAGATTCGTATCATAATCTACAGGGTTGAGTGTAATGTAGATTCATTACAAACTTAAGTAAATAGTTCAATTTGAAAAATTATTACGTTCTTTCTAAACTTATCGATAGAATGAAGTGCAACAAAACATAACTGAAACTATGTTATCTTTCAATTTAGAAAAAACATTTTTAAATTGAGAAAATTCACTTTAGTAACCCAATATATTGTTCTGAGCAAACTGACCTTGCACCCGATAATGTTGTAAGCACTAAGGCATATATTTTTTAAATAGTTATGAAATGTGTACGAAATAAGATAGACAACTGGTGCTGTTACTATTGAGAAATGCAATTCATTGGAGCTGTTATAACATAACCAATGGGGGAAATTGTTTAAGTCAGAGAATATACTCTAAAGTGTAGATTCGTGAATACAATGTACTCACCTTTGGCTCGTACATTCTATTCATGAAATCTACATGTACACTTTCTCGTCCATTCTCCTTAACTTAATTATGTGATGATTTCAGAGGTCTACAAGATCCATCAACTATTATCATTAGTGGTAAACTTTGAATTACTTTCTGTGGAAGAACACCAACAAAAGTTGTAACAGTGCCATTATTTTACAACGTAAAATTTCATCCTGAGGGCACTTGAACCTTTGGAATTCCCTTGTGTTCCTATATCAATGTATTAACTAGAGAACACTGTCCCTAAGCCAACAAACACTGTCAATAGTTTTGTATTTGAATTCTTACAGTGGCTGTCATCCAAGGTTGTCCGATGGTTAAACGTGGTATTTTCTGGGGAAGATTCACAGCGTACAATAAGTTGCAGTACCTCTCAGACAATGCAGCTATGGAGGGATCGACTGCAATATCTTCTCTATCAAACCTATGCTAATCTACGCATTCAGGAACTATTTAACATCATTGTTGAGTTTCCTGACTCCTTGGCAGCTTTGGAAGATCTTAAGAAGTGTTTGGAGAAAACAGATCTCAGAAGACACCTTGTGAAATCCTTGCGCACATCTTTAGAGACTAGGCTGTTGCACCCAGGTACCTTAGGAATATAATTTTTTAAACAAATATAGATTTTTTTAATTTTTGTTAATAAAAAAAAAAATGAATGAACAAAGTTTTTGTTTTTGTCATTGTTCTGTTGTTTTGTCAACCCTGGGCAACTGATGATAACATTCATCCACAACCTTTAACCAAACACTTTGTATTGTAATTGTGTATAATAACCGTTTATCTGTGTGCATAATCAAAAGTCCTTGCCTTAGACCCATCAACCTCAGGATTGTACCACATTTTCTTGTGAATAAGACCTTGCTGATATGACTTTCAAAAACACACACCTACGTTTTTCTTGTCCACCTTTTTTTGGAGTCAAAATGCAGACAAAGGAAGTGACTCCCAAAACGATGGCAATGGTAGAGGCACATGCTAAGGAGATGCATTCCGCATTGTGCAAGGGGTCTATACATTGTTATTCAAATACAACACATTGATCCCTGTGTGGTGATGTAGACCTATCGACAGTGATATAGAGTGTTAAAGTTGACACAAATGTATTCGTTTGTACATGTCTTTTGTGATAATGTGCAAAAGTTTCTAATTGTTACCTCTTGATGCATTGGTGTTAAGGTTCATTGAAGAGATACAGTGTGTAAATAGGAATTAACTTACCATTTTGATTGTAGGAGTGAATACTGATGATATTCTGACGCAGTATATTTCTTCTATTCGAGCACTGCGAGTTCTTGATCCATCTGGTATTATATTAGAGCTTGTATGTCAACCTGTCAGGAAGTATCTGAGGTAAGTTGGCAGTCAATGACCACATCATCGGCATAGATACTCACATGTTATGTTTTCAGGGTTTTGTCTGGCTTACTTCAAAAGCAAAAAAAGATAACATGTTTGGGGTTGTGGCTAGAATAAAATGGTACCCAGTTTTCTCCTAAAACTTTATAGGTCAATTTTTGACATATGAAAACAATGGAACAAATTTATGTATTGATTCAAAGATTATTGACCAAGAGTGTTTTGTGTATCAACCAAACTTTTGAGAAGTTTTCATATCATAAAAGGGTCATTCCGTGTCAAATCAACCCCCCAAAAAGGAAATTTTAAACCCTACCCTCTTCAAATTTGGTTTATGGGGTACTTGTCACTCAACAAGCTCAAATTTAAAATTTCAGCTGCATGCGATAAGTGGTTTTCGCGCTACTGCATGCTCTTTCTCGTTGATTTCGGTCAAAATGCGCCCGACTGCCGATATTCAATCGACCATAAATCGGTAACCATTGGGTCAAAATGGTTGAAATTGGTGTCTTTGGAAAGTTTGCATAAGCTTTCCAAATCTGCCTTTATTTTTTTTGTAGGAACATGCTTAGGTATGATAATTATTGATGGTTTATTAAAATTGAACTTGTAGCCAATGGCTAAATTGCGTCAATTATATGTTATACATTAATATATTTTAAAAATAAACATTAGGGAATGCACAAAAGACGAATTGCATAATGCGCATCGGCCGCCATCCCTGATGAATGTGAAATGCGTGAAAAAGCCATTAATGGCTCAGAGTCGTGCGTAGCACAGACACATTTTGAAATCCATTGTTATATCAAACGACGCGCATCGCAATCCGTCTATATATTAAAAAGGAAATGTTTAACCGACCGCAACAACACACAAGAACAACAAAAAAACATTAAAATACCGGAGAACTCTACATGTACATGTACATACAGGCAAGAAATTAAAATAACATAAGAAAATCAAAACATATTAACACATTAAGGACTACACAAACTATACCCTAACCCTTAAAAGCATTGAACAAAAAAGGGGTGATCAATTTAATAAATTAGACAAACTATACAGACAACATGACAAAAAGAACTAACTATTGTTTAAGAGGCCAATTAGGTATGGGATAGCACTGTTTTGTTTTGCACCTTATTCTAGAGATTTTATAGCTGTCTCTTAAGTTATATTGCACCTGATCTCTTTGTTGTTTGGGCAGCCAATCATTGAATCTGTCAGACTTCCCTAGTTGAGTAGCAAACTTCAAGCAAATGTCTGCTCTACGCTGTTGAAGGGTGCGAATGTTTGTCACCACCAGGGCTTCTTGTTACGTTGAGTATGCAGCCCCAAGAATAATTCTAAGTGTCACTTCTGAACTCTTTCTAAGACATCTACCTGTTTTACAGTTAAACCAGCATTCCATACTGGAACGGCGTACTCCAAAAGAGACCTCACATACCCCTTATAAATTTTCAAAAGGTCAGCAGTGTACAGATTAACTTTCTTTAATATCTTTAACATGTACAATTTACTGTTTGCTTTATTAACCAGTGTTTCAGATCATGACTTATTTGAACACCTAATACTTTAATACAATCAACCATCTGCAACTGCTGTGAACATATCTCCCGAGGAGGCGGTATTGTAGGATTCTGCATGAAACATACATTCATTACTTTACATTTGTCTGGATTGAATTTCATGTTGTTGCATACAGACCAATCACTAAAATTATCCAGTGTAGATTGCAAATTGCCATCCTCATTAGCCAAGCCATTCTCGACTTTTGACACATCATCTACATATTTCAAAATGGATATCCCTTGTTGTGACTCTTGGAGTGCATCATTAATTTGTGCGAGGAAACAAAGTGGCCCAAGTTTAGTTCCTTGAGGTACTCCTCCCTGTAAATCTCTGGAATCTGAGAGAATGTTTTTGTAGCGGACACACTGGGATCTTTTATCCAGGAAACTACATACCCAGGGCATCACTGAAGGTCTCACACCTACATGTAGTTGAAGTAATTTATTAATGACTATGTTGTGATCAATTAAGTCAAAAGCTTTACTAAAATCAGTTACTTCTACATTGCTGGTACTGTTCCGAGAATCTGCATACAGGGTATCCATTAACTTGATTAGATAGTGAGATGTAGAAGTTCCTTTGCGGTTTCCAAACTGGTTGGGGTCCAATTGATCCCCAATGTCTGACAGGATCCAGTTTGATACAAATGTTTCAGCTACCAGTAAGTGACACAGGGCGCAGTTGATTCCAAATCGGCTTCTTAGTCTTAGGGAGAGGAACAACAATAGCTTGCTTCCATTGACTGGGGACGGTCCCTTGTTGATAAGAAGAATTGAGGATGTCAGTCATAGGCTTGCTGAGTTCACAAGCGAATTCTTGAATTATCCTCGCTGGAATACCATCAGGTCCTCCTGCTTTCCTACTGTTGATACGCCTTAATTGGTTGAAGACATCCCATTCTTGTAGGGAGGGACAGGGTTCTGGTGCGGGTAAGTATGCTGGTAAGTTGTTCATATCCAAGACAGGAATGTCCTTCGCTATCGATGTGAAGTGATGGTTTATACTATCAGCCACTTGCTGCGTGTTCGCTGGATCAATACCCGATGGTTGGATAATTGAGGGAGTGGACTTGGACCCCTTTGTCATAACACGAATTTCACGGTACCAGCCGGCTGGGTTCGAAGACTTCACATTCTGAACTCTGTGATGTTAATGGTTAACCTTTGCCTTGGAGATTAACCGGATGATTTTATTCCTAAAGGACTTCCACTGCAAATCACCTTTTTGAAACAGTTCTTGTCGCTTCTTTATCAGGGATTTAATATGTGACTTCATCCATGGTTTATCTCTGCAATGTAGTTTTCTGCATCGAGAAGGAAAATGATGATCAATCTTCTCGTTTAGTGTTGCGTACATGGAGTTACAGATTGAACATCCTGTTCATTCCAAACCTCCATCCAGTCATGTTGCACAATCCATTGTCCGAACTCACGTAAAGCTAAATCTGGAATTGGTCGTACATGGGAAGTCTTTATTTCATTGTGCGGCTTAGATTTTGGCAAAGGTTGCCACTGAACAGTATTGTGGTCACTGTGCCCATGGAGGAAGGAAGAGAAGGAGCTCGAACGAAGGGACTTCAAAAGTCGAACCCGTGGTACTGCAACCGTTTAACGACACCTCGTAATCACCCACATACCTTACACAGACAATGGGCGACCTGGCGTATGTGAATTTGCGCGTGCGCACTTGGTTCTTCACTGGTGTCGTATGTCGTATAGATATAATACAGAAAAACAACTTTTTTGAGACCTGATAAAAATTGTGTACACTTGTGCTCACCAAATCGAAAAACACAATTGAATACCAACCACCCTTGTGTGCTAATACCCAAGTTTTGAACCACCGCTAGTGACCGGAAAGTCACAAAAAATGTAAAAATATGCCATGATGTTTCCGTGAAACACCACAAACGGTAAATGAAAACGTGTATATTCACAATTCTTGTCTCCAATGATTCAACTTTACACGCAGGCAAGAGCACAAACTGGCGGTACCACACGTTCTGTACAAAGAGATTTAATCCTACTCGTTAATCGGCTGTCCAGCTGGAGGTCTCCTATCTTTTTCCACTGGCCAGACAGGGGCATTGTCAGAGTATTCTTTTGTTACTCTGCGGTTTTGCGGGTCGTTCGAGCTCCTTCTGTTCCTTCCTCCATGCTGTGCCCAACTGGTGGCAAAATGCGTGGTTTTTGGTAGTGACCAGAGATATTCGTGATAATCTTGTCAAGCACAGCTCTCTGGCGAGTCGGCTCCTTTACGACTTGAGTAAAACCCCCACTTGTTAACTGTGCAATGTCAAGCCGATTCATATCTCCGGCTATCACGATACCTGCATCAGGATGATCTGTAGTAATCTGGTCAACGGTTTGCTGAAGATGGTCAATCAAGGTATCTCCATAATGGATCACCCGGTGGAAAGTAGATGGCAGCACAATGAAGACCAGACATTGTTCTAGGAAGAAAACTTGGTCTCATGTGCACCCACACAGTTTCCAGATGATCAGGTGTGATAATATTCATGGCTTGTGGATGTAATGAATCACGTGCATATAAAGCTACACCTCCATGCAGTCGTCCAATACGAGGTTGAGAGAACGAGGAAAATCCATCAATTTGTACATGTTCCTCAGGCATATTTGGTCTGAACCAGGATTCCGAGATGAAGGCAATGTCAACCTTTTGATCATGGACAACAGTTCTAAATGCGTCCATCTTATTGTTAAGTGAGCAGGGGTTGCATACGAACAAGCTTGGTAGGCTCTTTCTCATACTAATGGGTGCAGAAAAAACATTGTCTTTGTCTTGAGGGACAGCACGCAAGTTTGATGTATCGAGCTATCTGATTTAGTTCACACCATTATTGTACTTCCTTTCAGATATTCTGACACTAATTTGGGTGATTTGACAGTGAATGACCCAAAAAGACTTTATTTAGGGTTACAATGTACAGTGTAAATGAAGCTCCTTGTCCCTATAGCAAATATGGTGAAAAAGCTGATTGCTTACACCCATCATATTACCTTCAAATCTTAGTTTACATAATTTCTCATCTTTGAGCATTTTTTGTTTTACCCTGGGTTCTTGTTTTCTGTATTTTCTGTGTTCCTAGGTGTCTTTTTGGAAGACTTGGTACATAACTCCATTTATCGTAACTTTCGGATAATAAGCTGCATGTTATACATTGATTTTAGCCCTTTTTTTTAACTCCTGCCGTTTATGCACCGAGCGGCTTATATGAGAGAGATCAATTGTAATACTTAACTTTTTTGGTCGGATAAAGGATATTTTCTAAATCCATTATTTTTTTCCTGAACAAAAGTTATTATTTAGGTCACCTTTGTTTTTGTGACAAATCAGTTGACGTGTTTTTTTGTCAAGTAATAAAATCAAAAAGGGAAACTGTTAACCCCAAACTAAATATCTTTCATAAAACTTTTGGTAGAAAGGGCTACCTGTGCTTACATCTATATGTGTATGTGTATAATTACATACTAGGACACGTGAAGACACAGTTCGTTGCATTGTATCAAGCCTAACGGATGACAGTAACAAGGAACTTGCTGAGGAGTTGATTAAAGCTGAGCCAGTCACTATGGATGAAAGTTACTGCAGTGAACAGGAGGATGAAAGCCAATATGAATGGCAGCCAGATCCAATAGATGCTGACCCAGGTATGATGATCCCACTTACCACAATGCAATATTTGTAGACACATTGCAACATTCTTGATAAATGTATGATAACAAGTGTGTGCCTTTTTATATTCAGCTCGTACATCAAAGAGTCGAAGGTCTTCAGACATCATCAGTATGCTGGTCAACATCTATGGGAGTCGGGAACTGTTTGTCAATGAATACAGAGGCCTACTTGCTGATCGCATTCTAACAGGATTTAACTATGATACAGCACGAGAACTGCGCTATCTAGAACTATTGAAACTTTGCTTCGGGGAGTCTCAACTGCACCATTGTGAAGTTATGTTAAAAGATGTTGCAGATTCAAGACGCTGCAACAGTCATATTAGAACACTCAAGACTGAAGAGGATGCAACAGAAGAAAACCCAAACAAAGTAAGACAATACTAATTAAGTTTAGTCAAAATAATTAGTTACACAGGCTGTAATATTTAACATTCATAAATACAAGACAATTTATCCATTCTGATTGGTCGAGAGGGGATCATGTCATGCATGTGGGGGTGTTTAAATGGATGATATAACGCCAGTAAAAAGTGTTTAAACATGGGCGTGACACACGAGCTTGCACCTGTGCTTATAAGACAGTTTATTCATTCCTATTGGTCGAGAGCAATGGCTAGAACACCTGGGCCACATCACGCGATACGCGCGGTGCGCATGCCAATCTCCTTATAAGGAGTTTTGACCAGAGGGCTCTACCATTTCATAGCTGGAGGGGTGTTTTGTTGAAAGAAATCATTGAACAAATTGTGTGTGTTTTTTTCCTTTTAGACCAAAAAGATATGTTTTTGACTGAATAGGTATTTATGAATGGGAATAAATATGTGCTTGGCTGGTATTAAACAATTTGTTTAAAACCAGTGGAAATCTGGATGGTGATAATTACCCTTGCCTCTGGCTTGAGTTATTAACACATCCAGACTGCAATCGTTATTAAACAGAGTGTTTAAAACCGGCCAAGCACATATGTATTCCCTTATTATATAAAACACCTCTTGCTTGTTCTGTATTCTAGTTGGCTGAAACACGGTCACGTGGGATGAACTAATATAGTTTAGTGCTCGCGCATGCGTGTTAGCGGGAACTAGTTCCCGAGCAGCCACTAGTATTTGAAAATAGTGCCTGGTTCCAGCGCCCTTTCTTGACTTGAACCATGAACAGCAACTACAAAACTTCTTTTCTTTTCCAGATTTCTGGTCTTGTTTCACATTTAAGACCAAGCTGTGTTATAAAACATATTGACTGGCATAATTCGGTAACTGTACATTGTACATCTATTCCCCTTCGGGCCTGTGAATGACCAGAAGAGGGGGCCTATTTCCCTCGGTCTTCGGCCTTGGGAAATAGGTTGCTCTTCTGGTCACTCAAAGTCCCTCGGGGGAATAGACGTACACTAGTTTCCTTTTTTGCCAGTCAATATATGTATAATACTGGAGTAAAGTTTCACAGCTGAATGTCAGTAGGCAATACACAACACTCCAAACCATTACTACTGTCAAATGACATGAATGAGCACAAATTAAATCATTAATTGTTTCATTTCAGTATTATATCAGGTATAATGATTTTTATATATAAAAAGTCACTGGTTGTTTTTCTGCAGTCTAACCATGTGGAGTGTGCTGGATTCAATATGGAATGTGTACGTCATGTGACCAAGATAGAGTAGCTTGCATTTTTATAACAAAAAGTCTTTTATTCTATACAAGCTACTACAATGTAACATCTGGACTAGCTTTTACTGGCTATGGGTTCAAAGACAAACAATGAAATGTTTTGAAAATGCTTAAATCATGTAGGATTTTGAGTTCTGTGCCATGATTCTGTCTGCACAATTCTGGCCCAACTTGAAAGAAGAAAAACTCAAAATACCTGAGGAAATAGAGACGGCTATGGAGGAGTATACCAAGTCATATCAGGTAAATAGTTACTTATGTTTATAGGCACATTCTAGATAATAATCATAATAATAACTTGAAATAGCTATGCTGCGTAACAAAAGTATAGCTTTGAAGGAAATGGGAAAAGATCCAGGGGTAGAAGACCTGCCGTCGATTTCACCAAACTCTTCCTAACTTAGGATTAAACTTAGGACTTACATGTAGGACGAGTTAAATTTGGTATTTGAAGACGTTAGGTAGCATTGAACCCATCCTAAGTTAGGACGATTTACTCGTCCTAACTCGAGATAAGATTATTCATCATAGCGTTTCATGAAATCGACTGCAGGTCAGGGAACTTTACAATATTTGTCACAATTATTTCCTGTGCACTTCCTTGGCACCATTCCTAAAACACTGGGGAAATATCTCAATGAAATATCTATGGACAAATGTGAGGGTAGATCTGTTACAGAAGGTGGCAATGGCTACGGAACATACGAAGTTACCAGCGCAAAGGAAAATGTGATCTTTCTTGTTCATGCTGTAGTAAGATAATAATGAAATCTTGCATAAATTGTGCAAGACACAACATCATTGGCATAATGAGTCTGGTTGATTTTCTTGTATTTTTCCACTCAGTAGTTAAGGTTTGTTATTTTCTTCTGTTATAGTCTGTTTTGCTTCTCGGTGGAATTTAGACTTTCCATGAAAAGGTTACCAGAAAAAAGGTGTAAACAAATTACTTTACTCTTTTGTTGCTAGGTTTTAAAAGGTATGCGAACACTCAACTGGAAGACAAATTTAGGTCTGGTCAATTTGGAGCTGGAGCTGAAAGACCGTAAACTCAACTTATCTGTTTCACCTATTCATGCAACTATCATCATGCACTTCCAGAACAAAGGTAACTCAGAAAATACATAATATAAATGAATAGTAGGTGTAGTTTTGGGAATATAATATACCAAGCTGCTGGGTTTTTGAATTTTTGCAAATTTTTAGTGCAAATAAAGAGACCAAACAAAACAAACTTTTCAGCACACAAAACTGTGTACATGTACAGTGTATTTCAGTGGCACTTTGATTGGCACTTCATTTAAAAAAGCTCTTTATGTTGAAGCTCGATCACAGCTGGCCAATTTAATAAACTTGTATACCAATAATATTCCTGATGTACATGTAGATAGGCATACCCTCTGCTTATCTTCAGACTTAACCAGCTTTGCATTGCTACATGTTGATTTAAAAAAAAGTGCTTTTCAGGTTGATGTGCCTTGTCTGTCCTTGCCCTGCAGTCTCCAAGAGGCGGGGCCTGTGCCTGTTTTTCAAGCACCTCCTGAAGACATTTTTATTCCCCAACCACTCAATTTAGCTAGTTTCCTATATTTTATATTGTGTATAATGTCTCCCTTTCTCTGTTCTTGTACGGTTCTGTTAGCTGCAAAGTGTCATATTTGTGTTGTTCACATTATCCCTCTTGGTAAGCATACCGCATACCCAAGATGTCACTGTACTTTTTACATGAAATCAAATTTTCTGCTCTAGTCTGTAGTGGATTCTCCTGATTGTTGTGGTCATTATTTAAGTAAGTTGTGGTATTGATTGTTTTGGCAGCCAAGTGGGCAGTGGAGGATCTTAGTGGAGTGATGCAAGTACCAGTAACGGCACTACGGCGAAAGATGGCATTTTGGCAGAGTCAGGGTGTATTACGTGAGGAGAGTAGCGATATATTTGTCTTGATCGAGGAGCAGAGAGGTGGTCGTAGTACCCAGCATGATAACTATATGTTAGATAGTGATGAAGAGACAGAATCTGCTATGGCATCAGCACAGGACCAACAAGAAGAGGAATTACAGGTTGGTTTATTCAATCCTACAATATAGGTTTTGAGACATTTGCATGGTGAGGTATCAATAAATATTTGGTTTGCGGTAACACCATGTGTGTATCTACTTGACACGTAGAGAACTGTCTCTCTTTATTCTACTACTGCGGAGTAGATTTATCGGATGTTCGGGAGACTTCTCAGTTCAGAAAAGAACTGCCCTGCTTTTTAATTACTACCCGGGCGGAAGGTATGGAAGGTATAGAAAGTTGGATCGTAATTAACTGCACTACTGTGGAGTCAGTTCTTGAATTGGTCTTAACGTTTCGACTAGCTTGCTCTAGTCAACGTCAGGAGACTAATAATAATAATAACCGTATTTATATAGCGCCATTTCCAAAGGATACAAAGCGCTAGGGAAAATGCAACCAAAAGCCAAAATGAGAATAATGAATAAAAAGCCAAAATACATAATGCAACAGACATGACAGAATCAAAACAAATTAGATGGAACAAGAACAGATGTGTTTTAACGAGTCCTTCTACAGAAGAAGCATTCTGGATATTAGTTGGGAGTGTGTTCCAATTGCGGGGACCAGCTATGGAAAATGCACGGTCTCCAAACTTCCTGGAGGATCGAGGTACCACCAGATTGGATTGAGATCGAATGCCTTCGTGCTTGGGTTTGCTGACATCTAATGTGTCTGAACTGTTGGATGGGAAAATGTTTGATACAGTTTTGAACATGTTCAGTGCCGTCTTAACTTTGATCCGCTGGTCGACTGGAAGCCAATGGAGATCCGTGAGCAGAGGTGTGGCATGGGAATACTTTGGCTTCTTAATGGATCAGTCGAGCTGCCTTGTTTTGGAGTTTTTGTAAGCGGTTGAGATCGTGTTGCTTCAGTCCAGTGAGAAGGGAGTTGCAGTAGTCGAGGCGTGAGAGTACCAGTGCACGAACAACGGAATGACGGGTGTCGTAGTCCAGGTATTTGCGGATCATTGTGATGTTGCGTATGTGGTAGTTAACGGACCTGCACAGACCAGTGACATGTTGACTCATTGACATGGAGCTGTCAAAAGTTACTCCCAAGTTTTGAACGATGAGACAGGGTCGATGGATGTGTTTCCTATCATGAGGGTTAGAAGTTGAAGACGTTTGGAGTAATATGATGACGATGCTATGAAAAACTTTGTTTTGTTTTCAGTCAGCATGAGTTTGTTTGCAAGTATCCAGGTTTGGACATCCTGAATACAGTTAGATAGCTTAAACAAGCAACACTCAGCGTCACACGGGATGGTAGGATTAAAATCTAGGTAGATTTGAATGTCATCAGCATACATGTGGTAATTTACTCCATGCCAATGGAGGATGTCCCCTATTGGAGTAATGTACATGGTGAACGCACGTGGACCGATAACAGATCCTTGAGAGACACCAAACTCGAGGTAATGGACATCAGAGTTGGCACCTGCAGCATGGACCCAATGTGTTCTTCTTGTGAAGTAGGACGAGAACCACTGAAGAGCAGTTCCAGCGATCCCGAATTGATCACAACGAAAGCGTGCGTTGCAGTAAGATATCGTGGTCAAGGGTATTGAAAGCAGCTGAGAGGTCGAGCATTACTAAGAAAAAAGCTCTGCTGCTGTCCATTATGCGAAGGATGTCGTTGTGTACCCTGAACAGAGCTGTCTCGGTGCTGTGAACAACTCTGTATGCTGACTGTAATGGGTCAAGTAGTTTGTGATCGTCCATTGACTAACAATCATTCAATGCTACATTCATCCTAAACAAAATCTCAGTCTGAGTTGTTTTGAATTTTGCATAATTTGATTCAAAAATTGTTAATCCAGATGACCCATGTACATAATGTATGTCACATTGATCTCACATTATATGATGTGTTGCTAGGTAATGTTACTTTGATTTCTTTGATTCCTACAGGTATTCTGGTCTTACATCGTTGGCATGCTGACAAACCTGGAATCATTAAGTCTGGATCGTATTTACTCAATGCTCAAGATGTTTGCAATGCAAGGACCATCAGCTTCTGAGTTCAATGAGCACAAGCTGCAACAGTTTTTAGATCGTAAAGTGAAAGAACAGTTGTTGGTGTATTGTGCTGGTGTGTATCGATTACCAAAACAAGAATCTTGAAGGGCTATTCTGCAACTTTAATGGCCAAACAAAACTTGTCAATCATAGTTAACTTATAAGAGATGTTAAATTTGCATCGGGATAAAGAATATTAATTTTGGTTTTTACCCATACCATACACCGATGTACTTCCCCCCCCCCCCAGTCCCGTGAAAAAATATCACAGGCATGTTACTCGGTTTTTAACAATGTTTTTTACCGTCAACCTCTCCCCATTACTCGTCACCAAGTAAGGTTTTATGCTAATAATTATTTTGAGTAATTACCAATAGTGTCCACTGCCTTTAAGTCGTATGAATCATGAAGTTTCTGAAAGTTCCCATGAAGGCAGATTGTGGCACAGTTTCTTCAATATTGGTGTCGGTTTTGGACTCATTTGAAAAAAGACACATTCAGTACATGTTATTATTACAAGCCATTCAAAACTTGTGTTTATTTAAAATTAATCTATTGAAAAAATAACAAACTCACCTTGGTTTGATTGATGAAAAAGATAAATTATTTGATTATAATATATATTGATGGTTTTTATTCACAATTTGAAAGCTGTATGATATACAAAAATATAATAAACATGTTTTTTTCACAAAGAAAACAGAGAAATTCTCAAATATTACTTGTATATAAAAGATATTATCTTCAAGCAAGCTCAAATCCCCAATTGTGATTGGTCGATCCATGGCAACATTGGAGTTAATTAATTAGTATTGCATGGTCAATATCACACCCTGCGTATTAGGACTAATGCCCCAAAAGGTGCTATTTCAAGCTGGGCTTTTAGTTAGCCCTGGCGGCCTTACACTTTCGTATTATACTAGAGTGACGGCCTGGATGATCAGAGTCCAGTTCTGGGGTGAAACATATTACCTGAAAGAAGCCAATAGTTTCCATGGCAGCATACATTTTTCTGAGGTGGGTTTTGGTCGACATATACACCTCACAAATTCGTCATTTTCGTGAAGTTATGCATCTCCCAAAGCTACAATAAATTCCCCTATTGATCGTATTTTCACAATTGTCTGTCACGGAACGCATACGTATATTCGCATGCAAGACTCAAGACATGAACAAATAAACGCACTTCTTGGTCACCATATCTTGACTGCTCAGCGTTTTAACATGCAAATGCAACGCAAGATATTTGCGTCTGCGCACGCACGGCAGATAACTTATGAGAATGCGATCAAAACAGGAATTTCTTAACGTTGGGAGCTGCATTATTTCACGAAAATGACGATTTGTGAGGAATAAAGGCTGATCAAATCCCAACGCAGAAAAATTCATTCTACCATGGAATGTGAATCTGTTTAGTGGCTTATTGTAGATGAGATTTGATTTATAAAGCTTCGAAAATTTCTTGTCCCAGAAACGGACCCTAATATTTAGGACTTTACTGTGTACAGTACAGAGGAAGAGTCCTATATAGGGCGTGGCTTTTAGTTTGCTTGAAAATAAATTCATTATCACAAGCGCACTCGTGGAATGCAGGCAAACTTTGTCCCATATCTAAAGCAGCCTCATTAAATATGGGTTGCAGTAGCACATCTGTTTTCCAATCGTGCTTGTGTAACGGACAACAACTACTAAAGTTACATACAGGCATAAATGTTCACGTTAGAAGTTGCATAAAATGTATTGGTTGTATATAACTTGTATTGTGATAGAAGAGAGTTGTTTAGTTAAAGACACGCCTTGCCTTTACTGGAAGGAATCTGATCTCAATATACATTGGAATGGCAACACATCTGTCAGCTGCAACTGTTTAAAAGTTAGTGACCCTTTATCTGTTTCAAATGCCCCAGTAATGATTGCATAATAATATACAATAATATAACCTCATTGAACATAGATTCTGCATTATGATTGGTTTATAGCGCATCACAAGATATGTCTTAGTTTTACTAGAAAGGCGCACCAACAGCGACGTACTATATCCTTAGCAACCAAGGTACTCCACCGTGCTGCACGGTGCCAATAATGACATTTATTTTAGTCTAAAGCGAACCCCATTGGTTGTGCATCTAGTCCGTGTGTCAATGGCACGGTTGAATGCGTGCAAGAATAAAAAATAGTCTGTCACCGTTTCAGATTACATGTACATGACTGCATTATTCTATTAATTTTGTGATTTGCTTTAGCAGTTAACACGGTTTTTAAATTCCCGTAAAAAAGATGACTGCAAACAAATCCTCTGTTCTCTCTCTCCTAAAGGAGGGCCAGTATGTTGTGTATAATAAAAACAACCAGTATGCAGAAATACTGAGGGTTTTTAACTTGTGCTATGGTTAAAACACCCTCGGTGATCCGCCTCGGAAAAATAGAACACTTGGGGGATCACTTCAGGTGTCAGTTTTCCCCATAGGACTCGAAGCAGTCAATATTTGTATACAGATACATAGAAGTATGTTATTTCCTTAGTGGATTACTTTGTTTTTGCGCACTACATCACAACATATCAAAATTGAAAACATTGATTTTGACCTCAACATGAATTGCTTTTGTCAACTACAACCAGTTTGTGATTGTGGGAATGTTTTAACCTTATCAGGCAAGGTATCAATTTTTCTATTTTGATTTTCAAATTAAGCGATCACCCCAAACGGAATGTATTATTAGTATCTTAAAATTAATGTACTTAGTGGCTCCTGCCTTTTAAGAAGCAATGTACATTTTTTTCCGGCGCAAATTTATACATTTATTGACAATTGAGAAATTGTATAAACATTCCATTAAAAATTGAAGAAGAAAAAAACAAACAAGCTCAATAATTAAGAGTGTACTTTAAAGCCATTGGACACTTTCGGTATACAGTAGTATCCAAGGCCCACACTTCGTGTATCACAACTTATATATAAAATAACAAACCTGTGAAAATTTAGGCTCAGTCGGGAGAAAATATTGGGAAAATCCACCCTTATTTCCGCACGTTTCGCCATGTCATGACATGTGTTTAAAATAAACCTGTACATGTAATTCTCGATATCGAGATTTGATATTCTTTTAATGTTTTCTCAAAAAGTAAAGCATTTCATGGAATAATATTTCAAGACAAGTCTTTCACCATTACCTTCTGTAAACCCTATAAGTTACATGTATTTGTACATCTGTGAACTTTTATTTATTTTTTTCTGTTCCGAAAGTGTCCAATGGCTTTAAGTGTCTAAATGTAAAGATGTGTCTTGTGATTTACTCAAACATGTCAAAGAAAAAGTACAAACTCCTCACCTTTATCAACAAATTTATGAATGAAATAAAATTTGTATGTTAAAGCCATTGGACCCTTTCGGTAAACATTGTTGTCCAAGGCCCACACTTTGTGTACCACAACTTCTACATCAAATAACAAACCTGTGAAAATTTAGGCTCAATCGGTCATCGGAGTCGGGAGAAAACAACGGAAAAACCCACCCTTGTTTCCGCGCGTTTCGCCGTGTCATGACATGTGTTTAAAATAAATCTGTAATTCTTGTTAACGAGAATTTATATTGTTTTGCTGTTTTCTCAAAAAGTAAAGCATTTCATGGAATAATATTTCAAGAGAAGTCTTTCACCATTGCCTTCTGTAAACCCTGTAAGTAATGTGTAAATCTGTGAACTTTTATTTTTTTTTCTGAACCGAAAGGGTCCAATGGCTTTAACATACCAAAAACTAAATAAAGGTTAAAATCTGTTAAATCTGGTTGCATAGTACTTGAATTTAACCTCCAGGTACTTTATCCTACTAATGTAGTACTAGGACAAAAAAATAACTATTCTCTTTATAGAAACTAAATATGCTAATCAGCAGGACTGTCAATCATAGGACTGTACATTTTACAGAATTCCCAGAAGGTTTCCGGTTTCATCTGAATGATTAGGCAATTAATTTGCAGCTTAACTAAATGAAATAAAAGCAAGATACAGTTTTGATGTCAGCTTGCTGGTTGCTTGATGTCACTCCACTGTCATACCATGTTTACTTTAGCTCTGTCTCCAACTGGCCCAACAATTGATGTCATTCCACTGTCATACCATGTTTACTTCAGCTCTGTCTCCAACTGGCCCTACAATGGAAACATTACAAACATAACATTTTGAACAAGAAATTGAAAGTCCTCAACATGAATAAAATACAGACTTGCTCAGGTCATTTTCCTTGTACATTTCAAAAGTATGTTGTAACGAGCAGGGGGGACAGGGGCCCAATTTTCATAGGGCTGCTTTTAGTGGTCGATTTTTGTGCTTTCAGTGTGATTTCCATTTCATAGCGCTGCTAACCGTAAACACAAAAATTCATGATAGCCTTCCGGTGCTTACTGCACGAAAATAAATGACATCACAATGCAAATCCATTGTGAACGCGCAATATGGCCGCCTTATTTCTCTGCTAACCTGTGAAATACGCTTGCACCTTAGCAAATTTTTCTGCTACAGTGAGCACGAAAATTTGCTTACCGTAAAGCAGCGCCATAAAATTGGGCCCTGGCAACCGAGTTCACAGGAGGGAGCCAGGCAGTGCTCACCGCACAGGCACCTTATGCGCAAAATCAGGGGAATTGCAGGCTTGGGTTCCCACGTGCCAAAGGGGACAGTCGGTGCTGATTTGTGTCTCAAACAATAAGTGAACAGCATGACGAAGGAGGTGGCAACTTTGTGCTCACACTCTTATTCCCAACAGAACTTAATGCAATATATCACAAGGTATCTTTATACCATACCCCAGGTGACTGCTCCGAACAATCACTGCATATAATCCATCTGATTTATTTATTAAAGACACAGGCCAGCCACCTTAATAAATAATTCAACACCAACTCTTCCAAACCCAACTGTGTTACATTGAGGATGAAATTTGCCTGTGGGTTAGATTGCCATCTCTCAGCTATTGGCCACTTCATATCGGTATCTGACAACATTTTGTGCCCACCCGGTGGTATTGTGTTTTCGGAGCTTCATGAGTATTTATTTTCCTTTGCAAATTTTGTTGCCACAATAGAACCCAGACTTGAAAAAGAAAACACAAAAGTTCTCAGTACCGCCAGAAACTGATGTGTGTGAAAATTAATTTGGCTGAGATTGGTGAGCCATGGCCAAAATCTACCATGGTATGCGGGAATTAATGAACCCCTCAGACTTGACTCTATTGAGCCGAATGTAAAAACATTCAAGGATAGCAGCCTGTTGTGTGGCCACAACGTGGCAAAGGTCTGGAATAGGAGGCTACACATTAATCACACCGGAAAAATAGGTTTTAAAAGGCATTTTTCCAGAACCCGTGGGTTGTCCCTCTTTGTATGTGTAAAGCCTAAGCTTAGTATGTAGGTGCCTGCCAGTGAACCATTCAGCCACACACTGGTTAGTCTACAATTTGTTATAGTTGTAGGCATTGATTAATGGGAATAATAATGTGATGACCCAGTCTCCACTGCATGGTAATGACCTTGCTACAAAGGTGGCTGGCCGTTGTTAATGTACCCGGTCGAAAGTCACCAACACTTCTATTGCCAATTACAACCCCAGATTTATGAATTATAAACCTATAAAACTCCCTCACCCATAAAGAGTCTACCAAGCAAAATGGTTGCTCTTATGTTAAGCCCCTATACATCGTACCTTAATAGCGGCTCCAACGTTGTTTAAATCTAGGAGGAATGTATCATGACCATAGATTGCGTCCAGCTCGTAGTATGTCACATTATTGTTACCTATATGAACGTGAACGGGAAGCAAATCAATTACAAGTCCATAAACGTCAGAGAAATATTGATATTGACTCTTTCTACTCAGTAGATACCATACATCAATTAATCTGGTACATGCTATTATAATGCAAATGTGTATAAGATTGATCCGCTTCCATCAGTTATGGTTCATTAGGCCCATTAAAGATGAACTAATGTATGTACACCAGTATATGGATTTCTTTCTACTCTTCTGTAATTGTTTTGTTCAATTTTGCCTTGCCTTGTGTATTCTAACATATTCTTTATTGATGCAAGTCTTTATTTA
This sequence comes from Asterias amurensis, assembly GCF_032118995.1. NCBI lineage: Eukaryota > Metazoa > Echinodermata > Asteroidea > Forcipulatida > Asteriidae > Asterias > Asterias amurensis. Next base: position 9,492,450 of record NC_092662.1, on the reverse strand, counting down.
TGTTAGTATTTATGTAAACTCTCTGGTTTGTGTACCACCACTAACCTATAAAAAAATTAATTACTGAGTAAGCTGGCATAAACCCTCTTTTAGAGCCAACACCGGTTGAAGTCATCATTGAGTAAGCTTTTAAAACTGAAATAGTTTGAGTATCAAAATGCCACAACTTCAATACAGTTGCATTAAACTGCCTTTGTTAAGTACCAATACTGGCCTAAGTCATAGATTGGGCTTGCATAACACTGACTGGACTCTCTGAGTAAGCTTGCTATCTGTCTTTATTGGGTACCAACACTGGCCTAAGTCCTGGATTTGGCTTACATAACACTGACCTGACTCTCTGAGTAAGCTTGCTATCTGTCTTTGTTGAGTACCAACACTGGCCTAAGTCATAGATTGGGCTTGTAACACCGACCTGACTCTCTGAGTAAGCTTGCTGTCTGTCTTTGTTGAGTACCAACACTGGCCTTTGTAACACTGCCCTGACTCTTTGAGTAAGCTTGCTATCTGTGATTGTTGAGTACCAATACTGGCCTGGCCTAAGTCATAGACATGACTCTCTGAGTAAGCTTGCTATCTGTCTTTGTTGAGTACCAATACTGGCTCAGGTCATAGATTGGGCTTGAATAACACTGACCTGACTCTCTGAGTAACCTTGCTATCTGTCTTTGTTGAGAACCAACACTGACTCAGGTCATAGATTTGGCTTGAATAATACTGACCTGACTCTCTGAGTAAGCTTGCTATCTGTCTTTGTTGAGTACCAATACTGGCCTGGCCTAAGTCATAGACCTGACTCTCTGAGTAAGCTTGCTATATGTCTTTGTTGAGTACTAACACTGGCCTAAGTTATAGATTGGGTTTGTAACACTGCCATGACTCTCTGAGTAAGCTTGCTATCTGTCTTTGTTGAGTACTAACACTGGCCTAAGTCATAGATTGGGCATGTAACACTGACCTGACTCTCTGAGTAAGCTTGCTATCTATCTTTGTTGAGTAACAACACTGGCTTAAGTCATAGATTGGGTTTGCAAAACACTGACCTGACTATCTGAGTATAAGCTTGCTATCTGTCTTTGTTGAGTACCAACACTGGCCTTAGTCATAGATTGGGCTTGTATAACACTGACCTGACTCTCTGAGTAAGCTTGCTATCTGTCTTTGTTGAGCAACAGGTATGAGGATATCGGTCTGTACACCAATAATCATTGTCGGACACTTCACCCGACTAACACCCTCCAACAGGGATGAAAATCCTTCACCCATATCAAAAAAATCCATGGCCTGTAATAAACAAATAGCATGTATGATTAGCAGCTCTATCATTACAAACTACATGTACATGATGTATGTTGCCTTCACATGCTAGACAATCATATTTAAACATTTTATAATAAATGTGCTGTGTATAGCATACACGTATTACAGTTGAGATTGGGTAATTATTAAATTCCTCTTCGTAAAAAGGGCAACTTCTATATAATACATCCAATAAATATGTTTCAACTAGGGCTTTTGTGTCAATTTTACACCACAAGTTTCTCTTCAATTTGTAACTGTCTAGTAGACATGGTAGACCTACACGTACAATCACCTAATACATGTACATGTAGGATCACTGTGTGCACAGTGGTCAAGATTGGATGTGCAGCTGCCCACTGTGCACAGTGGTCAAGATTGGATGTGCAGCTGCCCACTGTGCACAGTGGTCAAGATTGGATGTGCAGCTGCAATGAAGTATTTGTGTGGTCCTTTGAAGTCACATTTGCCCTGTTCAGGGTGTCTAAATGCCTGTCTGAGCGTCTTGATGTCTGTTGCAGAATGACTATCAGGATGAAGTTAATTCTACCCCAGTCCTGCCAGTATAAATTGAGCAGCCAATATCCAATGATTTGCGAAAGATCTTAGGATACACATGGGCAAGATCAGAGGAGAACTCCTTCAAGATCTTTGGGGATATAGCATCCAGTCCAAGATGATGTTTGGCGTATACACTTGCTTCAGTTTTGTTAGGAAAATTGACCAAGTCTTCATTAGTGAAAAAGACTGAGCTGTATTGGTTGTTCAGAACCTTTGCCCCTTTAATGGCAAAGTAGTTACAAACACATCCTGTCTTTTAGCTTTTAATAAAAGTCCAGAATGGCTTGGGGTTGTTAGTCTCGAGACTTCCACCAATGACGTCATTAATGCGCTCTTGCTTAGCTTTCCTAAGTTTCCTGTCAGTCATTCTGTGGTGTTTCTTAAAGGCTTCCCTTTCAGATGTCATAGCATGCTTTTTAACCTTTCTGCTTTTTAACCTTTCTGTAACAGCATTTCTTCTAGCATCCTCAAGCTCATGAAAATATTCCTTTACAATGAAGTCAGGGGTTAATTGTTTTGTAAAATTTCTGAAAGTAATTTGAATTTGCATGATGATTGGCCTTTGAGTAGAACAAAACGTGTCCGCTTTACTGCATGGACAAAGCTGGGTTTAACTAAAACATCCAGATTAACCGTTTCATATTATTCACTATTGCCTGCAACAACCTACAAAAAAACCTTACAAAACCAAATATTTTGAACTTATTTTAAATGTTTGTTTTGTCTCTGTCTTTGATCAACGTCCTGGATAAAGTCTTATTAGCTTGATGTTTACTATCTTGTTACGTAGCTGACGTCCGTGATGATGTCATCACATGAAATTTTTTACTACTTGTTCCCATTTTTTGTTCCTTTGCTAACAGAACATGGTAAAACCCCAATTCAAAACAGGTTGATACGTCATAATTGCTTTAGAAACGAAAAGAATTTCATATTCAGATGGGTATTTTGAAAATCTTATTGGCAAAACAGCTTGGCATTTGTGCACAACTGCAATGACTAGTTTTTACTTAAAATTGTGCAGAGTCAGTTGAAGACATTGGACACTATTTGTAATTGTCATAACCAGTCTGTTCACTTGGTATATCTTAACATATGCATATAATAACAAACCTGTGAAAATTTGAGCTCAATTGGACGTCGAAGTTAGGAGATAGTAATGAAAGAAAACAACACCCCTGTTGCACGAAGTTGTGTGCTTTCAGATGCTTGATTTTGAGACCTCAAATTCTAAATCTGAAGTCTCGAAATCAAATTCATTGTTAATTTTTCCTCAAAAACTACATCACTTCAGAGGGGGCTAGTTCTCACAATGTTTTATACTATCAACCTCTCTCCATTACTCGTAATCAAGAAAGGTTTTATGATGATAATTATTTTGAGTAATAACCAATAGTGTCCACTGCCTTTAATAGCTGTTTGTTACGCTGCCTTTATTGCTAATCTCGTGAGTTGCTGATCTTACCTGGTGGCAACTAAAGATTGTGCCATTCTCAGAGCAACTGGGGTGTTATAAAGCAAATATTGATCATGGTTGTTATTTGTGATGTGATTCCTAGACCATTAGTTTTTCTTTCAGGAGGCAAAGTCATGGGACAATAGAATACTTCAGGGATCACCTTGTGAGTCAATATTTGCACACAATATTTACAGTAGGCTGAATTTATCAAGCTGGTTAGCACACAGTTTGTCAGCAAAAGTCAATGTTGTGATATTTACACCAACTTGAGTGGTGCCAGTTTTGATTTATTTAATGTTTTTTTAGGGGGGGGGTGGTAAGGGAAGGCTGAACAGCTTTGTGTGATAATCCTTTACAAACAAAAAGCTCATAAAACTATGTTCTTATCCTGTATTAAAAATGTGCTTCTTAACCTTTGAAATACATTACAAAAACCATGCAGTAACCCTGATACTGCAACACACACTCTGTTGATGTAGACACATCACCACAATGCATACAATGGATATCATTAGTCATAGAACTAAGAGACTTTCTCACCTTGGAGATGTACAACAGTGAGTTGGGATCATATTTCACACTGAACTGCTCGCCTTTATACTCCAGGTAACTCTCAATCTCAAAGTAAGGGCAAAGTGATGCCTGCTCGTTGCTTATCTTAGCTCGGCCAAAGCGTTCCATCCACTCTGGTCCACTGCGATATGTGATTGTTCCCAACTCTCTATATCCAGGGATGAAACAGTCTCTAATTATGAGGCTTATAAAAGGGGACAGAATGACCAATAGTTTATAACCTTTCAAAGATTAAACAAGTTTATATAGAAAGCCAAAACAAGCAAATGAATGTTTTAAGATGCTCAGTCATAGTGAATACAAGATGATCAATACCAAAATATACCAACTCTATGGTCGTTGAAATTTAAACACTGGTTGTAAGCTTGTAGAAACATGATGCTTTGAAAATACATTTTCAACATTTAGTGAGGTGGATTAAGAAAAAGATTGTGACACGGCCGAAAAAAAGAAAAAAAATTCATCAAAGTATCAGTTTGACCCACAGATTTCAAAAAAGTCATGCTCCAAAAAATCTGAGAATGGCATCACCTTGAACTACGTCATTATGACATCATAACCTCTTTTTAAGTAATTTAGCATAGGAAAATGCCATGCGGTGGGATTTCTACATGCCAAAATTAAGTTTCTAAAGGTCAATGAATTTAATTAGGGTGGTATTAGTTTGTAAAAAAATAATATCCTTTATGGTGAGTAGGCCTATATTGATGTACATGATGTAATAATTACGCCATCATCATCAATACTACACAACTAACAGGAAGTTTGAAAACAAAATTAATGCCGTGTGGTTTCGCAAAAAGTTATAAGTTAAATGGCAGCCATTTTGAATATGTTACGTCATAATAAGGTCAAGGCCATTGTAATTTGTTTTGGAGCATGGGATTTTATCGATCTACATACCATTCCTTGGCCTCTGGTACATGTAAGTGACTAAAACCACTTGCCTCGGCACTATATAACTAAAGCTATGCCGTTTTAAGTATTAATGGCGGCCATTTTAAATATATTCCGTCATAATTAGGTCAAGGTCATTGCAATTTTTTTGGAGCATGGGATTTTATCAATCTACATGTACGTACCCATAGGAGTCTTCAAAAAAAAACTGGTGCTTTTGTCCACCGTGTCACGATCTTCGTGTTTTTTTTTTTCCTTAATCCACCTCACTACAATAAATAACCTCTAGTACCTAGCTGAATATCTTGACCAGTCTCAATGTTGTCTCTTCATTCATAATGAGGCTTTTTTAATGCTACATGTATAGCCCAAGGTTTAAAACCCATTCTAGGGAATGGCTGAAAAACATGCCCTAATACCCAGTTTGAATGCGAGTGCCAGTATACAAACCCTTGTAAGCTTTGTATCAATTAGGGGAAAGACAAGCCAAAAATCCTCATAGTTTAGAAAAAGTTCCCTGATGAAAAAACCCCAACATATTTGCAAGATATTATTTTGTAGAAGTTTACAAACTCTCATAAATTAGATAGCTAAAGGTTAAGTTATAACAAAGGCAAAATTTTTCATCTCGGTTATGGCATTTTTTGAAAATTTGAAGGCATTGGAATTAAATATTGTTTGCTCCCCAGGGAGTTGAGAAGGTTAGAGGAACGGCCTAAAGGTATGTCCGATGAACAGGGCCACAATAATGTAAAAAAGTGCATTGGTCTAGCAACTAGAGTATGTGCACTATGTAAGAACCAATTATTATTAGTAAAACAATGAAAGGAAACAAAACCCACACTAACAACCCAAACCTGAAATCACATGCCTGAGTCAAGTAATGCACGTTTGCCCAATTGGGAGGTGAGTGATTGTTTACCTTGCAAGTTTCATGCCCATTCTAGGAAATGACTGGCCATAATAATGTCCTCTTGCCCAGTTGGGATCAGTCATGATAGCTCGACGTTGTAGATATCGCATAGCTATTGTTGATGGATGAGTTTGAGCACAAGATGAGATACAAATAGCTCTGTAGTAAAACAAATATTTTACAGTAAGAAACATGGGATGTGCATATACATAAAGCTACCTGACTGCTGTTGCAAGTTGCTCAACCATGTCAGCTGCCACAGTGACCTTAAATTGAGTTATTTTATAAAAAACTTAAATGTTTGCTTACAGGAAACAAGTTACTAAAATAAATTGAATATTTAAAAAGCAAAGTTTACTAAGCAAAGACAACAGATAAATACAAAAACAATTAAAGGAATGGTAATTGAGGGACAAGAAAGCAGAAAGACAAAGAACATGGAGGGACGACATGAAAATAGTAGGCAGGAACAAGAACATACATGTACAATCCCACACTAGATGAACACAGCTTCAATGTTAATGTTGACATATATACCCTAATTTGTGCAATCAAGTGCAAGTAAAAGCAAAAGATGCATGTTTGCATTGTATTTCAATAATAACAGTGAATAAATACAGTTGTCTTACCTGCCTACACGATCTGGATATAATGCAGGAGCCATTAATGACAACATTCCACCCAGAGATGAGCCAACTGACGCATAAACCTGAAAATTAAATGTTTTATTACATCATACTTAATATAACAATTAACCAGCTAAACTACCCCCACTTTATTGTTTATGTCTGCATGACAATCGTTCTTTTAGTTTGAATGTCAACATTGGTCCATGTGTATGTGCATTATCCCCCTGCAAGAAGTATTAGTCAGAAAAGTTTTGTCCCTTACACAACCTAGGCTGTATCCAGTGACCATAATACCTTATTGTAGCTATCAATTCACCTACTGTGATACCTTTGAATGGTAAACAAACTTTGACTGCTATGCATTCTACACTGACCTTGTGTATTTGAAGATGATCTAAGAGAAGGAAGAAAGACCGGACCATGTCCTCCACAGTAACAAGGGGAAAATGTGTCCCATATGGTTGACCCGTTACTGGATTGGTTGAAGATGGTCCTCTGGTGAAGAACATTCATCACATCATTAATGATTAGCTTTTCAGGGGGAACATTTGTGGGAATTAAAGCTTCAACATGAGATTGATGAGCCACTTAAAACAAATGCAACTGGTTTTCCTTGAATGTCCTTTAAGGTATCAAAACATTTTAACTGGTCTCCTACAAAGTTGTTTATCAATCACATACATGTAAGATAAGTCTATTTTACCAGAAGACATGTTAACAGTTTTAAGTGCACAACCTTTATAAAAAATAATATGTGAATTATGTATCAGGGCAAAGTATATAATTAGTTTTTACCCATTCACCGATGTGTATTTAGCACTTGATAATCAGTTCTTTACCAAGTTCTGTGGTAAAATAAATCCAAAGACAAATCACCTGTATGGGATTTGCATCCGCAACATTTGCATGCTAGAGCAGTATGTCTTACCACTAGACCACTGAGCTGGCACCGATGGCTAGGATTACCTGCCTCCAGCCTCCCGGCTAGTTCGGTGGTCTAATGGTAAGACATCTCCTCTAGCATGCTTAAGTTGTGGGTTTGAATCCCACCAAAATTACTTCCCTGTGGATATCACAAAACTTTGGAATAAGGTTTATAAAAAAAAAAAAAAAAAAAAAAAAAAAAAAAACCTGGTCTTAAAAAAATGGCCAAGGGATACTTCTGGTAGACAAGTAAACATGCTGGAACATTTTATAAGTGTAGCTTGCACTGTGGATGCTTGTATCATTTCATGCTTTATTTGCTCATTTGCACCATAACAAGGAGGGGCAAATGCTACTGGAATTCATTGGGCTGCCATTGTTCTATTCACCATGGGCGGTAAATCTGAGAGTCTGGCATGCTGTGGTCAGCAAAAAATTGCTCAATTCACAATCAACAATAAACAGTATCTCCAAAAGATATTCCTAGAAGAGTAAAAAGAAATTTATCCAGACATTTAATTCCGGCTGTGAGCACAGTCAAGTTTAGGAAATCCCAGCTCCAAGTGTTAATGTCATAGGGAACAGTTAAGAGAAAATGGCTCTGATTATAAAGCAAATTATAATGATGGTTCAGTGTTAACAGTAACATACAAGCCGACCTCACACAACTGTGCACAGAAGCCACTGTAACAGTAACACATAATTTACAAAACATGAAACCACAAAATTGTTCATTGAAGACATGGATTCAAATGTGTACACATTACATGTTAACTGTGTACATTATACAATTGTTGCACTCTGTAACGGGATCCATTGCGTTTTGTACACCCAAGGGGAAAAATGGCACCCGAGGCGAAACCATTAGCCACCGAGGGTATACAAAACCTATGGACCCCAGTCACAGCGTGCAACAATTGTTTTGTTATACATTGATTCCTCTTCTCGAAGTTCTTGTGTCACCTTCAAACATTATTAAGATGGAGCAATGCATAGTTTAATCATGGTTTACAAGCAGACAAACAGTTCAAGTAAGAAACAATTCTTCACCTGTTCCCTCGAACCGGCGTGTGTTTGTACAGCGCTGGAAATCGACCAATGATGGGAATGATGAAGGTGATGTACACTAGTGAACATCACTTGTCATGTTACATGTACCTGGCGGGCCGTGCAGTACGCGTAGCACGCACCTTTAGCCATGATACATGCGTACATGTTGCATGGCACGTGATTGGTTCTCGACCAATCAAACTTCACATATTGTACAGAGGTATAACATGTTGGGTTGTGTAAATGGACCATGACAATCCTAACTTCATTGGTCATAGAGAAGATAAAGCTTTCATTGTAGCCAGGTACTGTAGGTAGTAAACATCGATTACAAAAACAATTTGCAATTAGAAGGCATTTGTTCAATGTCCCATATTGTTTTTACTGCATTCATATGTCACTGTCATCAATACATTGTACACATTATTGAACAATTAAACAACAAATGAGTAAACCAATTTCCAGATATTGAACATTAACTTTCAAGAATACTTACGTTGTACCATAGCAACCACCCAAAACATTTGAGCAGATAACAAAGAATTTATCTGTATCAATGGCACAGCCTGGACCCACGAACTTCTCCCACCAACCAGGGGTTGGGTTTTCCTACAAGAAAACAATATTTTGTGTTCATGAATATTCAGACTGCGTTAACATTATGTCAGATATGCCAGGTTTAGGGACCAGCCAGGCATGGCATTTTTCATGCCCTCCCCTGTAATTTTAATTTTTGATTTTGATTTTTTATGCCATTTATTTTTACATTTTTATATGGAATCAGTGTCAGCTGAATCTGCTGAGAGCAAACCTGCAAATTTGCGCTCTGTTTGTATGATTTGATGATTTGAAAAAACTATGCTATCTACAATTTTTTTTTTATTTTTGGGGTTGAACAAAGAATTGACTAGAGGGGGATTCGAACCAACGACCTCCGGATTAACGTGCCGGCGCTCTTCCCTTGTGGTTTATATTGATATCTACAATTTTTGTACAAAATTTACATTATTGTTTTTAAGAACACATGCTCTTCATTAAACAATAAAATCTACTTGACTCAATGAACTTTGAGTTTTATCTTGTACATTACTAAGGGAATAAAAGGGTAGCCGGCAGGGTGGCCCGTGTGATAAAGGCCCGAGCTGAACGCGAGGCCTTTATCACACGGGCCCAAACACTGCAAGGTTTTAAACAGACGTTTAAGAACGAGCCACTACTCTTTTATTCCCATTCATATGCCCTTTTGTTTGAAATGTTTAATACAATACATTACAGTCACTTTGACAGTTGAAAATTCAAGGTTTGTATCTAAGGCTATGAGTTTTGTATTAAAAAAAAAAAAAAAAATAGAATGCAAGTTGTCTGATGGATATGCGGAACTCATTATTTTAAGCTACATGTAGCTTTCAACTTACCTTATGACTTTTCACGTGGGAGCTGGCAGACATTCCGGTGTTTATGACGACTACATTACTTCTCTCTTGATTGAGTTCACCCCAAGTTTCATACGCAATGCTAAGTTGAGGCAGGACACCACTGTTATAGTTCAGATGAAATGGTTCATTAAACTGAAATTCTTTATATCCTGAGCTGATCTTGTGGTACTCTGGCTCTGGGCCTGCTGAAGGTCTGTAAAGCAAGTTAAACCATAAAACATGTAAAAGCTAATGTAGCTTCAGTGTTATCGAGATCTGGATTGCTGAAACTTAGACCTGTATTGGCTTGGCATCCAAGACTAGGACCAGGTTCTATTAAAGACCCAATGTTACAATGACATCTATAGACCTGTATGAGCCTTGACATTGCTTTGCAATGAGTCCTCTAGAACTAGTCACTAGTCAGTAATCACTTTTACATAAGATATTTGGTGACCTTTTTCTCCAAGTGTGCTAATAACACATTGTGAGCTTGCTCATCAGAATACATTGTGAGCTTGCTCTGAATACATTGTGTAGGAAACTGGACCCTGAACATGCTTAAGGAGTGTAAATCAGATCTGAGAATGTGAGAAATACACATCATGTAGTGCCTCAAGGTAAATTATTTTACAGGTACGGCATTTGAGGATACACTTGTTCGCTTTTTCTCATAAAAGATTATTTTATTGCCAACTCAAATGATTGTCGAGAAATTTCCTCCATGGTCAAAGTAAGAGCAAAGTCTTTGTTCACTGCCTATAGAAGTTGTTTCAAGCTGTTTCCTGTAAAATATAACCATCAGATAAGTGTTTTCAATGTTTTACTTTTAAACAAGGTGATGTCCGTAGTTGATTGGTATTAACACAAAATAATTAAACACATGGGAACAAATATCCCCAAGTTTGCTTCCAAAAAGGCTTCCAAATATACATGTACATGTACATAGATACGCACACACACATGTTGCACTGAACCTTGTTGAGCACACCCTTCTGAGTCCATCACAAGAACACAAGAAAGTGTGGGTCATATTCTTGGGTAAGACACTATAGCAATGGGCAAGACAAGAAGTAACATCCAGGAGTAATGGGTATACGTGTACAAATGTACATATGTAAGGGTACAATTTGTGATCCATTCTTTTGTATAAAATGGTCCCCCACGTTACTTGCTGAAAAATATCTCAAAATATTACAATATTTGTATTCCTTATGAAGACATTTTGTGCGCATTTTATGCAGGTACCAGAAACTAAAACTTAATAAGGGAATCAATGTGTGGTGAAGAAGTTTTCAACTACATGTAGTAGTTTAAACCCAACGAGGCCTGGTTCTTGATAATTTTACCGAGACGAAGTCAAGGTAAATTATTAAGAACCAGGCCTCGGCGGGTTTAAACCACTCAGTTAAAAACCGATTCAACACACTTAGATTCCCATTCATAAATACCTTTTCGATAAAAAAACATTGATCCAACACTTTTTGATCAAAAAGTAAAAATAAATGCAAAAATTAAAATTTTTCAATGATTCCTTTCAATGCAACACCCCTCCAGCTATGAAATGGTAAGGCCCTCGGGTAAACAATTCCTTATAAGGGAATGCTGTGCGCGTCGAGCACAACGTGATGTGGCACAACTGTCCTGGCCGTTGCTCTCGACCAAGGTGCAAGGTTGCGTGTCCACCCACGTTTCAACACTTTTTACTGGTCATTAACAAAGGTTTATACACACCCACGTGACGCACTCTCCACCTCTAGGAATAGCGAAACTGTCTGAGGTATTTATGAATTTTAGTTAAAAGACCTTCAAATGTATCTTGATCAATTCATCCAGGCATAATTTTTTAATGTTTTTTTTTTAACAAGCATTTGAACCAATTCACTTATGACTTCATTTCTTGATTAGCTAGGCCTTACATTTCAAAATGCTTCCAAACTACCAAAACTGAGTGATACACAAAAGTGTAGTAAAATTTATGCAAAATATTGTTGGCTTCTTATTTGTACTCTGTTACATGTATGTACTCACACACACACACACACAAGTGTGTACAATGTACATACGTCTGCAATCTTGGACCTCGTTTTATCCCTCTTTTGTTTATACTCTTTGCAACAGCTCCCATTGGTTTTCTTTGTACAAATTTTCCAACTGTGGACCTTTCCTGAACTATGGACCTTCATTTTTTAAAAGTCATCTTTTGTTATAGGTTCCTGGTTTGACATGTGTATTACTCACTCACATGCAAGTAGATACACACATGGTGTTATCCCAAACCAAATAAAAAGTAGCTTATTACGACCAGGAAAAAGTGTACTTACAACCTAGACAAACAAGGAAAATTAGTCTCCAGTCCCTTGAACATCAACTCCTTATCATAATTAGGAAGATCCAACTGAGGTAATGTAATGCTGGTTGCTGCCTCCTTGGATGTATCTACTGTCTGCTTTGTGCTGTCATGTTTGACATCATTCCTACATGCAGAGGTAATAAGCCTTAGCTGTTCAAACCTTGTTCTATTTAGTTTTAAAGAATCCAAGAGAGTTGTCCTTGTACATGTAGCTGTTCTTAACAAAGGCTGCCAAAGAAACATTGGTAGTGCTGCCATTGTATGCATGGTCTTTGATGTCAACAGTGTGTGCTGAAGCAGCTGTAGTCTGCTCAATGTTCCAGCAAACATTGTAGATGTCATTCAACTGTCATTCCTACAAAAATGGTAAATAGAAGTCAATACAAAAATCATCCAGGCATAAACTGCATGTAAAACTATTATGTAGTTAATCTATTAGGCCCCATATTAAGATTTTTATCTAAATTTCAAACAAAATACTTTGTCCATGAAGAATTAAATCTTATTAACTACTGTAGATTCCATCATCCAAATATTAAACCCTACCACCAACTGTATGAATTTTTCTCATAATGAATTTAAAATATGATATGAATAAATAAACCTACGTACATTTACATGTATGTACGAGATTAAAAATTCTCTTTCAAAAATACATCACTTGCAGGGATGCATGAGTAATGTAGGTGTATCTCAACATATGCAAAAAATACCAAGCCTGTCAGAGTTTGAGCTCAATTGGTCGTTGAGGTTGCGAGAGAAATATGAAAGAAAAAAACACCCTGGTCACACCATAGAGAAAGAAGTTGTGTGCTTTCAGCTGCTTGATTTCAGGACCTCAAAATCTATATCTGAGTTCAAAAAATCATATTTAAATATTTTAGTGGAAAATTACTTCTTTCTCAAAAACCACACTACTTCAGTGGAAGCCGTTTCTCATGTTTTATACTACAGCAGCTCTCCATTGCTTGTTACCAGGTAGGTTTTTATGCTTACTTGTGAGTAATTACCAACATTAGTGTCAAGTGCTCTAAATTACTTTTGAATCTTTACCCTTGTTTGCCTATTTCTCCTGCTACATTTGTAGATTGTTGGAGTGTAAACACCTACATAATGTATACATGACTTATCTACAGTACATAGGCCTACATGACATAACATTGTGTACATTAAATACAATTAGTTTGGTTTATTGAACCTCTAATCAAAGAAAAGTGTTGAGTCATCGTCCTGCCTATAGAACCATGCAGGATGACTCAACACTTTTATTTTGATATACTGTGTAAAAGACAAGTACTGTAGTAGACCTTTTGGTTCACCATTTGAAGCAGTTTTTAAAATGTTTGCATTCTCAGGGGGGGTTGATTTCACAAAGAGTTTCCACTATTCCTTTGATTCTATCTGTTGATTGGCCGAGAGAATGTCACATGGTGTTGTGTGTATTTGAACTCTTGTAATGTTCACAATCAAAAACTAAATGATTTTTGTTTAAATCATCTCCCCAACCTTTTTACAAGACACTTGCACTTCATTATGCTTTGAAATCTAAGAAGCTTTGGTCTTTACAATGCGAGAGATTGTATGCCAATCACAGTGGTAAGGCATGCATGACATTGGAGCATGAAATCTACATGTAAGAAGCTTTGGTCTTACAATGCGAGAGATCGTATGCCAATCACAGTGGTAAGGCATGCATGACATTGGAGCAAAGTCATATGTTTCAAGTACCTTCATTAGTGTGCATTTGAATGAATATTCAGAAGCTGTAGCATGACGGACAAAAGAATTCAAAAACCTCATTTAATTAATTTTTTTTCAAAGTTTTATTGAAAAATATTATTAAGACAATATGGATACCTGATTAGAATCCAGATAGAACAGGGCACGATGACCCCCCCAAGCATTCACCCACCCCACCCCAAACACTTCACAACATCAGACCAGCCATGTTGGGTTTCAGGAGAAAAGAACCCCTTTTTTATTTATTTTGTACGGAGCTCTGGACATGCTGAGATTCTGAGAGAATTAGGATGTCGTCTTGCTGTGATAATTTATCTCGGGAAGTCGACATCCTAAAAGAAGAATGTCATCTTCCTTTGAAAATTTATCTTGAGATGTCAAAATCCCAAAAGTGGGATGTTGTCTTGCTGCGATAATTTATCTCGGGAAGTCGACATCCTAAAATTAGGATGTCGTCTTCCTGTGATATTTATCTTGGGAAGTATATTGAGTAGGTTGGGAAAGCTTTAGGTGTACAGTACACAGGAAACTTCAGTTCTGGCTTGCTAACGGTCGTAAAACTTTCACCCATCAACGCTGATTTGAAAAACGTAGCGTTATAAGGAGACCCTAAATATGAGACCCCTAAAAAAAAAAGGCTCACAGGGCCTTATTATATCGTAGCCATATTATATTGTAACGTCACACGTTATCGACCCTCATTATGTTTTCGGTCCCCAACTTTGATTCCCGTTTACCGCGAGATTGTGCAAGCTGCACCGGTGACAGAAGCTACATGTATGCAGTTTACTCACGGTCTGTATTTTCATCAGGCTTAATCATGCTGAGAATAAAGTTTCCTGTCGTTGGTTATGCTCAAACATTTATAAAATGATTGATATTTGGTAGTAATCACTAGTGCATTAATATGCCAACATTCAGATGAGTCAAAGAAACATCGTCCAACCTCGAAAGTTCAAAACAAAATTACTAACTGCTAGATTGAGTTTCATTCTGCTTTAGTCACTAGATGGATCACGTGAGGTGGTTACTATTTGGGATTCTATGGTGTGCAAATGTGGGGAAAATATAAAAATGTTTTAAGTGAAAATGACAAAAAAAAGTGTTTTTGATTTACTGCATAGGCCTACTGTAATAAATTCCGATTAAGCGTAATAAATGTTAAGTCTACGTTAAAGAGAAAATATCATAGATTGGTTTCTTATCTCCTGAAACCAAACATTACTGGTCTGAAATGGGGGAAAACGGATTGTTATGAAGTGTGTGTGCTTCAAGGGGGGGGGGGGGGTGGGGTGTTTTACTTTCAATTCATGCCTTATGGGGTTGGTTATGATATCTCTGGATTCTAATATAGTAGCCATTGCCTTAGGACAAAAATGTAATTAAATTTGTTAAGTAGGCCTAGTAATTGAATAATATTTTTGATTTATTTTGCACGCCACACTAGCTTCTGAATATTTAATAAAACACCAACCAATGAAAGGTGTGAAAACATATGACGTTGCTCCAATGTCGTGCATGCATGCCATAAAAAAAGCACTGTAAATGGCGGAACCAAAACTTTAAACATTTCAACACACCATATGAAGTGTAAGTGTTATTGTTAAAAAAAATTGGATAGATGATTTGAATTTTTTTTAAAAGTTTTTGATTATGATTATGAACATTTTTCCTGTTAGTTATCCTACTGAAAACACATGAGCATGACACCAGGATAGTTTCTAGAAGTAACAAACACCTACCTGACATGGACAAAGATATAATGTAGTTAACTTAAGGTTCTCACTATAAACTTGAGGCGTGAAGTTGTATTTTGGAGAAGCTGTATCAACTAAAAGAGATAAAGCCGAGAAAAGAATGAACCCAGAGCAGAGGGAGTGGAGAAACTATGTCAGCTGTTGTTCCGCTATAGCTACCTGTGTGAAATGATTGCAAGGTCAAAGGCCGGCCTGATCTAGACTTGACTCAAGTCCCAATTCCCCAATCCGTACCATCATCAGAAAACTATTTTTTGTGATGCTTTCCGGTGTTCCGCTCACTAGACGCGTTTTTTTTTTTTTTTAGCTAGCGGGAAAAATCGCGCCATTTACGGCGGATGGTTAGGACCTGTCGCACTAGAACGGCACTTGAATCAAGTCTAGCTCCGATCCAACATTCAGAAACAATAATTTTGCGGTCGATTCAAAATGGCGGCGCCCAGCAAAACAACTTCTGAAGCACATGGTCATGATGATGGTGATTTACAGCATTTAATGACACTTTCAAAAGACGTACAAATGTTCCTGAGAATGCACCCTTCATTGAGTTGTATCGGGACTGGGAAGGTAATCATTACAACGATGTTTATGTTTTGAATAGCTATCAAAAACATGGACCTGTGCCCCTGTCCTGTGTTTTGTGGACGAATGCTACGACGGATGTATGGGTGCGTTCTAGCCCACCTTGTTGAGCTGTTAATGGCTCCGCTTTTAACATCGGAGACCGATGTTAAAAGCGGGTTGTTCTAAAACCCCCACGACCCCCTCGACCCCCACGACCCACGACCCACGACCCCCTCGACCATCGACTTTTGTGCGATAATTTTTTCTGTACACCGAAATTGCCACAGTGAACCTCAGCCAATCACGCACACAATTTTGTATGCTGACATCGACTACCATGCCTCGCACATCACAACAACACAGCGTGCGAGACACCTAGTATAAACTTTGCGTGATTGGCTGCCGAGATCGGGCCTGTGGCAATTATGATGTACAGATAAAAAACCGCGGCATTTCCACGTGTATCTCTTGGCCGATCTGAGATTATTATCCCAACTGGAAACCTGCGTTTACCGCCCGTACGATTACGGCCATTACGTGATGATCAGGCGGAGACCCATTTCCGGCCGATCGCTCCCGTCCTGTGTACTATGGTACTACATGTACTAGTTGCTCTAAGCGGAGCTCAAGGTTGTAGACCCGTCCATGGAGGTAGAATTCATGACCGAATGGCCACACGGACGTGTTTGGGGTCCCCAATCGGTGTGCACTTGTCGTGCGGAAGCGGAGAGTAAATATTCCCAATTCTGTGTGGCTGATGCAGATAAATATAACCGCAGTCTCAGACTTATAAGGTCAAGCCTAGTCGTGGAAGGGAGTTGCGTTGCGCATCACACACTGTGATTTCTAAATCGGGGACTTAATTCTTACTTGGCCGTAAAGCGACATTTTATGAATTCGGAATTGGGACATTCTTCGAACACGGGGCGGACGTCGGAGGGTCGTGGGTCGAGGGGGTTTTAGAACAACCCGTTAAAAGCCGATGTTAAAAGCGGAGCCATTAACAGCTCAACAAGGTGGGCTAGGGTGCGTTCGTTTAGCTTCCAGGGTCGACCCCGGTGTGTGGCGTTTTGTTTTTTCAGGACGAACGTGTGCAGATAATTCCCCACGTTGTTCCTGGGGAAAAAAGGAAAAGTTTCCGTATGGCGCTACCACTTTTTCATTCGATATGAAATAAAAAGTATCTAGTTTACCTCAATGAGATATCCCTTTTTGTAAAAAAGCGTGAAAAAGTGGTGGCGCCATACGGAAAGTTATCTGGAAAAAAAACCGCCACACACCGGGTCGACCCAGGGAAGCTAAACGAACGCACCCTATGATGGTCATCTCGCCACCTGACAAGTTGCCCCCAACAAAGTTGCCCCCTGCAAAGTTGCCCCCTACCCGGCTCGCCCCGGGTTGAAACAAAGTCGCCCCCTGGCAATGTCGCCCCCAAACAATGTCGCCCCCTAGCATTGCGCACCCTAGCTAGCAAAGTCGCCCCCAGATGTTGTTCGCCCCCAGAAGTTGTTCGGAAAATGATTAAGGCTACATTCTTATGGTAAAAAAATATAGTTAAAACATTAACCCTTACCCTAACCCTTTACCCTTAGGCTAAATTTAGGCCCCCTATCCCTAACCTATGGTGTTCTAAAGACGACACTTCGCGTCGCCGTTGACCTCGTCGTCGCCGTCGTCGTCGCCTTCGTAATTTCTGACCTCTTGAGGCCGACACCAGATAATAAAAAAAACTGTCAGTGACCATCAATGACCATCGAAGACAGTGCGATGGGATTGTACATGTGTAAGGTATGGGCAGATACAAAGCCAAGAGTTCCATCTAAATTGGAAAGTATTATTAATTTTGATTTCCTAAATCTGTTCCACATACCCCTGGCTATATCAAATTAGCGCCCCAGTGTTTTAAGTGTGCTGATTAGCTCAGCCCAATTAATTTAATCCAGGAAGAATTTACGAATTTTGGTACTGTATGCACTGTATGTCTAAGGTATGGGCAAAAAAAAAGCCAAGAGTTCCATCTTAATTGGATTATATTATTAATTTTTATTTCATATATCTGTTCCTCATACCCCTGGCTATGTCATATTAGCGCCCCTATGTGTTAAGTTTGCTAATTAGCTCAGCCCAATTAATTTAATCAGGGAAGAATTTATGAGTTTTTGTACTTTTAACGCTGTTATATGCTATATAAAGTACAAAAACACGTAAATTCTTCCTTGATTAAATTAATTTGGCTGAGCTAATTAGCAGACTTAACAAGTTGGGGCGCTAATGTGATATAGCCAAGGGTATGAGGAATAGATTTATGAAATAAAAATTAATAATATTTTCAAATTAAGATATAACTCTTGGCTTTGTAATTGCCCATACCCTACACGCTTGTTATCTAAGTATATACAGCGTATAAAGTACCAAAATTCATAAATTATTTCCTGATTAATTTAATTGGCCTGAGCTAATTAGCAGCTTTAACACATTGGGGCGCTGAGCTTATTATAGAGGAACAGATTTATGAAATAGAAATTAAAAATATTTTCCAATTAAGATGGAACTCTTAGCTTTGTATACGCCCGTACCTATACGCTTGTTCTTTGCTAAGCACAGCGTATAAAATACAAAAACTTGTAATTTCTTCCTGTACATGTGTAGCAAATTAATTGGGCTGAGCTAATTAGCAGACTTAACACGTTGGGGCGCTAATCCATAGCCAGGGGTATGAGAAACAGATTTATGAAATAAAAATTAATAATATTTTCCAATTAAGATGGAACTCTTGGCTTTGTATTTGCCCATACCTTAGACATACAGCGCATACATTACCAAAATTCGTAAATTCTTCCTCGATTAAATTAATTGGGCTGAGCTAATTAGCACACTTTGATAAAGCCAGGGGTATGTGGAACAGATTTATGAAATAAAAATTAATAATACTTTCCAATTAAGATAGAACTCTTGGCTATGTATCTGCCCATACCTTACGCGTGTACAATCCCATCGCACTGTCTTCGATGGTCATTGACGGTCGCTGAATTTTTTTTTTGAAATTTGGAGTGGCCTCAAGAGTTCAGAAATTACGAAGGCGACGGCGACAGCGACGGCGACAGCGACGGCGACAGCGACGGCAAAGTCGATGGCGACGGAAACATTTCTGAACTCTTATTAATCATATTAATTATAAAATAAAACTAAATATAAATGAACAAAATATGACGGCTCTGTGCAGGGTAGTGAAACAGTGCCCTCAAGAGTCTGGAGGCGACGGCGACGCGAAGTGTCGTCTTTAGAACACCATACTAACCCTAAATAAAATTAATCGGCATTGATAGAATAGATGAAATTTTTATGACCATTTATTAGCCACCAATAAGTTATAAATGAATTTTCCTTTGTAATTTGTACTGTACATGTACAACCAAAACTTTCCTCACACACTCATTACACATTAATAATGCTTGCATTGCCTTTTTGTTGTTTGAAATAAAAAAAAATGCAACTTGTGCTCGGTACTCACCGTTGTTTTTCTGCCACATTGCCATGATCGCATTGTTTTTGACTTCTCAATATAACTTTTTTGGTCATGAAGCGCTGAACCGCGGGAACCAGCCTATTGGATTGACAAACTGTCAAGCCCCGGCTGAGTAGGACTAAACCAGTGCGGCAGTGCGTGGGCCCGCTGTACGTTTACAATAGACCTTAAATGCACATGATGTCATTTCAGTAGGGCGCCCTCACCTACAGGTCAAAAGGAGGTTGTTCATTGGCCAATCCTGTGCGCAGCCTGTACAAATCTGTATTTCGATTGTTTCGTCACCGTTTTTCCACTAAGATGGCCGCTGGATGACATCAATGCATTTAAGGTCTATACCCGCCGTTACTGCATAGCTTGCACACACTGCCGCACTGCCTTGTTATAACCCTTTTAAAGAATGGTTTAGTCTGACTTGGCTGAGGCTCGGCAATAGGCTGGGACCCGCCGTTCAGCGTTTTGTCACCAAAAGAAATAAAGCGTTGAGCATAAAATATTGAGAAGTCAAAAACGTGATGCTGCAGAAAAACAACAGTGAGTACCGAGCAGAAATAAGTATTTTATGAAGATGTTTTTAAATTTCACTCAACAAAAAGGCAATGTAAACATTATGAAGTAATATTGAGTGTGCGGAGAATATTTTGTTGTATAGTACAAAGGAAACTTCAGTTATTGGTGGCTAATGGTCGTAAAACTTTTATCTACCAACGTCTGTTTTTAAAAACGTATAGCATTAAGGAGGCTCAAAATATTAGACCCCTATAAGGCTCACGGAGGAGCCTTATAGTTTCTAGAAGTAGGTGGACTGGGTGGACTGGAGCCGGAGGTAAACAGGGACGAACAAAGACCAGCAACGAACAAAGAAGTTAGGCAGTTGTGGGGGGGGGGGGGACACCTACTTCTAGATGTATAAGGGTCCCCCATGACCCTTTGTATGGGTTTAACATTTTGGGTCTTGAATGCGACATGGGTGAACATTCACTAAGCCGCCACACAAAATGGATTTCAGAATAATCATTCCAACTCAGTCAAATATTTATTGTAACGTATGAATTAGTTGGAGTTCAAGCTGGCTTAATTTGAGTTGGTTGGACTTCAAGCTGGTTTAGTATGAGTTATTTGAGTACAAGCTGGTTTAGTATGAGTTGGTTGGAGTACAAGCTGGGTTAGTGTGAGTTGGTTGGAGTACAAGCTGGTTTACTATGACTTGGGTTGAGTACAAGCTGGTTTAGTATGAGTTGGTTTGAGTAGAAGCAGGTTTAGTATGAATGGTTGGAGTACAAGCTGGTTTAGAATGAGTTGGTTGGAGTACAAGCTGGTTTAGAATGAGTTGGTTGGAGTACAAGCTGGTTTAGTATGAGGTGAATGGAGACAAGCTGGTTTAGTATGAGTTGGTTGGAGTACAAGCTGCTTTAGTAGCTGGTTTAGTTTGAGTTGGTTTGATGTAAGCTGGTTTAGTATGAGTTGGTTAAAGCACAAGCTGGTTTACTATGACTTGGGTTGAGGACAAGCTGGTTTAGTATGAGTTGGGTTGAGTACAAGCTGGTTTAGTATGAGTTGGTTAAAGCACAAGCTGGTTTACTATGACTTGGGTTGAGGACAAGCTGGTTTAGTATGAGTTGGGTTGAGTACAAGCTGGTTTAGTATGAGTTGGTTAAAGCACAAGCTGGTTTACTATGACTTGGGTTGAGGACAAGCTGGTTTAGTATGAGTTGGTTGGAGTACAAGCTGCTTTAGTATGAGTTGGTTGGAGTACAAGCTGGTTTAGAATGAGTTGGTTGGAGTACAAGCTGGTTTAGTATGAGTTGAATGGAGACAAGCTGGTTTAGTATGAGTTGGTTGGAGTACAAGCTGCTTTAGTAGCTGGTTTAGTTTGAGTTGGTTTGATGTAAGCTGGTTTAGTATGAGTTGGGTTGAGTACAAGCTGGTTTAGTATGAGTTGGTTAAAGCACAAGCTGGTTTACTATGACTTGGGTTGAGGACAAGCTGGTTTAGTACGACTTGGGTTGAGTACAAGCTGGTTTAGTATGAGTTGGGTTGAGTACAAGCTGGTTTAGTATGAGTTCGGTTGAGGACAAGCTGGTTTAGTATGAGTTGGGTTGAGTACAAGCTGGTTTAGTATGAGTTGGTTAAAGCACAAGCTGGTTTACTATGACTTGGGTTGAGGACAAGCTGGTTTAGTATGACTTGGGTTGAGTACAAGCTGCTTTAGTATGAGTTGGTTGGAGTACAAGCTGGTTTAGAATGAGTTGGATGGAGTACAAGCTGGTTTAGTATGAGTTGAATGGAGACAAGCTGGTTTAGTATGAGTTGGTTGGAGTACAAGCTGCTTCAGTAGCTGGTTTAGTTTGAGTTGGTTTGATGTAAGCTGGTTTAGTATGAGTTGGGTTGAGTACAAGCTGGTTTAGTATGAGTTGGTTAAAGCACAAGCTGGTTTACTATGACTTGGGTTGAGGACAAGCTGGTTTAGTATGACTTGGGTTGAGTACAAGCTGGTTTAGTATGAGTTGGGTTGAGTACAAGCTGGTTTAGTATGAGTTGGGTTGAGTACAAGCTGGTTTAGTATGAGTTGGTTAAAGCACAAGCTGGTTTACTATGACTTGGGTTGAGTTCTAGCTGGTTTAGTATGACTTGGGTTGAGTACAAGCTGGTTTTGTATGACTTGGGTTGAGTACAAGCTGCTTTA
The DNA here is from genome assembly GCF_032118995.1 of Asterias amurensis. NCBI lineage: Eukaryota > Metazoa > Echinodermata > Asteroidea > Forcipulatida > Asteriidae > Asterias > Asterias amurensis. Next base: position 9,470,104 of record NC_092662.1, on the reverse strand, counting down.
GTATGAGTTGGTTGGAGTTCAAGCTGGTTTAGTATGAGTTGGTTAAAGCACAAGCTGGTTTAGTATGATTTAATTGGAGTATAAGCTGGGTTAGTATGAGTTGGGTTGAGTACAAGCTGGTTTAGTATGAGTTGGTTAAAGCACAAGCTGGTTTACTATGACTTGGGTTGAGGACAAGCTGGTTTAGTATGACTTGGGTTGAGTACAAGCTGGTTTAGTATGAGTTGGGTTGAGTACAAGCTGGTTTAGTATGAGTTGGGTTGAGTACAAGCTGGTTTAGTATGAGTTGGTTAAAGCACAAGCTGGTTTAGTATGACTTGGGTTGAGTTCTAGCTGGTTTAGTATGACTTGGGTTGAGTACAAGCTGGTTTTGTATGACTTGGGTTGAGTACAAGCTGGTTTAGTATGAGTTGGTTGGAGTTCAAGCTGGTTTAGTATGAGTTGGTTGGAGTACAAGCTGGTTTAGTATGATTTAATTGGAGTATAAGCTGGGTTAGTATGAGTTGGGTTGAGTACAAGCTGGTTTAGTATGGGTTGGTTAAAGCACAAGCTGGTTTACTATGACTTGGGTTGAGTACAAGCTGGTTTAGTATGACTTGGGTTGAGTACAAGCTGGTTTACTATGACTTGGGTTGAGTACAAGCTGGTTTAGTATGAGTTGGGTTTAGTACAAGCTGGTTTAGTATGAGTTGGGTTGAGTACAAGCTGGTTTAGTATGAGTTGGTTAAAGCACAAGCTGGTTTAGTATGACCTGGGTTGAGTACAAGCTGGTTTAGTATGAGTTGGTTGGAGTTCAAGCTGGTTTAGTATGAGTTGGTTGGGGTACAAGCTGGTTTAGTATGAGTTGGTGGGGTACAAGCTGGTTTAGTATGAGTTGGTTGGAATACAAGCTGATTAGTAGAGTTAGTTGGAGTACAAGCTGGTTTAGTATGACTTGGGTTGAGTACAAGCTGGTTTTGTATGACTTGGGTTGAGTACAAGGTGCTTTAGTATGAGTTGGTTGGAGTTCAAGCTGGTTTAGTATGAGTTGGTTGGAGTACAAGCTGGTTTAGTATGAGTTGGTTGGAGTACAAGCTGGTTTAGTATGAGTTGGTTGGAGTATCAGCTGGTTGAGTATGAGTTGGTTTGAGTACAAGCTGGGTTAGTATGAGTTAGTTGGAGTTCAAGCTGGTTTAGTATGAGTTGAATGGAGTTCAAGCTTGTCCATTATGAGTTTTTTGAGTACTTGGCTGGTTGAGTATGAGATGTTTTGGTTTGTACAAGCACAAGTACAAGCTTGTTAGGTAGGCCTGGAGTTGAATATTAATGTGTGATAGCACTGTATACTCGGTATTTTTCTGAGTTCTGTGAAAAAATTCACAGTCACATTAGTTAGTAGGTTGTCCATTGTATCTGGTGTTGACGTCTTTGCACATTCAGTGTGTCCGCATGCGACTACATGTGTACAATCCAATCGAGAGCGCCATAGCCGCCCACATTTGGGGCATGGAAACTGTCCGGGTACAGCTGGCATAGCTGCAGCTGCAGCCTTTTTCCTCTCTCGGGCGGTGATTAGGCCAGCTCTACTCTGCTCCTCGAAGCTGGCCTGACGTGTGAGGGCGCGGCAACCTGTGCGATCCTGAGCACACTGTTCCAACTCTTCTACCAAGAGTGAGCTCTCCATAGAACATCTGCTTTGGTAGCCTGGAATCTTCCATTCAGATGACGTGACCAGTCCATCTGAGCTGGGCTTTCAAGATGATGGCTTCGATGCTTTGGCTCTCTGCCTTGGGAAGGATCTCGAGGTTTGTGACTCGATCTTGCCACCGTGCACCAAGGATGGATCTCAGGCTGCGCATGTGGTTGCGTTCCAGCATTTTCAGGTGTCTTCTGTACAAGGTCCAAGTTTCACGTCCATTTAGCAGACTTGTGAGGACGATTGCCTTGTAAACCTTTACTTTGGTAGACAGCTTTATGCTGTGTTGGTTCAGAACCTGTGCACGCAGGCGTCCAAGGGCTCGACTACCCATGCAGACCCTGGTGCTGATATCTTTGTCAAGAGAGCCATCATTAGAGATAACACTGCCCAGATACTTGAAGCTTTCCACTGTCTTGAGCTTTCTATCATCAATGGAAATTGAAGGTGGAGGTACAGCTATCGAAGTAGGTTGGTACGGCACCTCTGTCTTTCCAAGGCTGATGGTAAGGCCAAAAAGTTGCGAGGCTTCTGCAAACTTGTCAACAATCAGCTGAAAGGTCTGATTCCTTGTGTGCCATGAATCCACAGTCATCGGCAAAAAGTGCATTAGTGATGTTCTTCTTGGTTGTCTTTGTCTTGACATTCAGACGGCGAAGGTCAAAAAGAGATCCATCCAGCCTATACTTCAGGTACACTCCAAGCTCAAGTTCACGTACAGCATGGTTGAGCATACTGGAAAAGAAGAGAATATGTGCCAGTACATAGCCCTGCTTTACACCATGAGATCTTGAATGGCTGGGAAGTTTCCCCCTTGGAAATTACAAGACCATTCATGTCATCATGGAAGAGGCAAATCATTTTGACAAACTTTCGAGGACACCCACGTTTTTAAAGTATAGACCAGAGCCCTTCTCTACTGACTGTGTCAAAAGCCTTGGTCAGATCTATGAAGACCATGAAGAGGTCCAGGTTTTGTTCCATGCACTTTTCCTGAACCTGACACACAGTGAAGATCATATCGATGGTACTACGGCCAGGACGAAAGCCACACTGAGACTCAGGTAGATTTTTCTCTGATACAGTGGCGATGAGGCGATTGAGTAAAGCACGAGCAAATATCTTCCCAGCAATGGAAAGGAGAGAGATGCCACGGTAGTCTGGTAGTTAACTTTGTATCAGGAGATAAAGAATATTAATTTTGGTTTTACTCATGATTTAACATCTACATGTACACATATTACCCTTAACATTTTCTTTCCACAATTTTCCAGCAATTTAACTGCTTTCACCAATGAAAAATGCCTTGCCAACAATGACGGTAATGCAAAGTTTAGATGCAATTAACTTATTACTTGTGTTACAAGACACCGCAGCTGTTGACAGACAGTTACAAAATTACTTTCTTTTAAGTCTTTTTTAACGATCCAAACTGATTTATTAAAAGGTTCAATGCAGTCTTACTGGTCATGAGATGCCGTGCAAGATAGCTGCTATGGAAAGCTACACGAGCGGCAGGAAGTATCAGCGGCTCCGAGAATTCAGTGGCTGTGACTTGGAGCAGTTCAAGCCACACATTGTACCAAGCAAAAAAAAGGGTCGTGGGTAAGTTTGCAAGGATTGGCACTTTTAATATTATTTCATGACTGACATGTTCATGGAATGTTTAACAAGTCTTGTATTTGAGTTATTAATCCTTGTGTCTATAAGTCTGAGTCCAAATCTTGATTCACTTTAGTTGAATCTGAGTCCTAGTCTAAAGTACAGTGTAACATAAATCTGAAAATGTAAATAAATAAACAAATAAATAAACAAACCTAACACCAATAAGTGACTTTGGTGTTAAACAAAGACAAAATTTACCAGAGCTGGATTTGAATCATTAACCACCAGATTGTTTAAAGATTTTGATGGTGTTGAGGATAAGAATAAACTGAATAACAGTAAACTTGTGGGCACAACCATGTAATAGTTCTCTTTTGAAGGAGTGTTGGCTCTGAAAAGAGCCGGTTTGGTCTCAGTGTTTCAAAAAGTATACTCTGTGCGTCTTCAGGAGAAAGCTCTCAGTAGAACCATGTAATAATTTCATTTTGAGTGAGTGTTGGCTCTGAAAATAGCTGGTTTGGTCTTGATGTTTCAAACATTACACTCTGCTTGTCGAGACCAAACCGGCTCTTTTAAGAGCCAACACTCCATCAAAAGAGAATTACACATTACTACATTTACATGGTTGTACCCGCAAGTTCAGTTTTATTTATTGCTTATTCTTGTATTTGTCAGGCATTTCATCACAAGCCTTTCTGTCTTTCGTAATGTTTCCGCATCGGTTTGCTCCGTGAGCCTTTTCATTACATTCTATTTTTTTACATTTCATTTTCATTATTTTTTTTTTCCATCTGTCCTTGACTGTCTTTGACTAAAAGCAATTGTACTTAATTTGATTATTATACTTCTTCTTTTTTGGGAAATAAATGTAGATATAATTTAAATTGAATTGAAACTTACCTGTGCTAAAACAACTGAGCTACATATCTATAGCCCTATGATGTTGGGGGGTTCTATTTTGTCTTTGTTTTTGTTTGTTCAACCCCAATTAAGTCTTTCATTATAATTTAGTGTGACATGTTTTATGAATTGAATTTGACCAGTTTATCTGTATTTGCTTTTGATATGTAGACACCAGTTATTCTGCACTCTAACTCTACGTCACATGACCAGACTACCAGTTGATGTACAAAGACACATTAAAGGCAAGAAATACACAAGGGCTTTAGCAAAGTGTGAGTACTGATATCATTTCTGAGATGTGGTTAGCTCTGTGGTCTAGTGGTAAGCTCTAGCTTGCAAGTGTCTCGGGGTTGAACCCAGTCAGAAACCCAGCCGAGTGATTTTCCCTTGGAATTTTGTTTTGTTTTCACATTTCGGTCAAGAACTGAGTAAACAGTGCTTTAAAGCATTAAAAGATGTTAAAAGGGTAAAACGTTAACTGAAATTCATGTACAATTAGTAAGATCAAATGGATTTAGAAAATTGTCCGCAACAGGTGTGTCCACAACAGGTGGCGTTTTAACTCACCTGGACATGCCATTGTGTAGCATATGTACAAAGGTGTTGCACTCACTGTCACCGCGTTTACACTAGATTCTCATACAAGGATCCAAGGCGGATCAGATCCCGAAAGCGAGATCAAGCATTTTTGTGCCGCATTCACACTTGAGTGTGATCTCACATTGATCTCATAGTTAAACGGAAGTTTAGTTCAGCTGACTGCAAAGGTTACTGAGTGAGGTCATTGATTGTGCACGCGCATGTTCCCTGAAATAACCAGAACTCAACGAAAATTCAGACACAAAACGGACCCAAACTGACAACTTCCCCTATGTTAAAACTGTATACAAAATATATTGGCAAATAATTTGTTTGAATGCTAAAAGTATGCTAACGTTAGATGATGAATGAAAAAAGGTCGGTACTGAAAATTATGGAGGACGCGAAACGTGTGAGTAATGTGATGTTGGTAACAGGTGTCATGCGAAGTATGGGGTCGGGGACCTGGTCACGATAGAATGCACATGCACAATGTAAACAATCCCCATGTGCATTACACCATGGAGGAAGATTACACAGCGTGATGAGCAGCTTAAATTGCAGGATCTGATATCGATCTGCGTTCACACTTGTTTTTTGATCGCCTTTGCGGGATCTGATCTCCTTTTGGTCTCGCAACAAAGGGAGATCAAAAAGGAGGATCTGATCCTGATCCTGATCGGGTTCACACTAGCCAGTGATCTCCCTTTGCTCGCCCTTTTGAGATCAGATCCTTCTTTGATCCTCCAACCAGGATCAAGTGTGAACGCGGTGTAAGTACGTAACATTTCAATTGCCATATTGTACAATAAGAAAAGCGGGACAAAGGGTACCGCATTAATGAAAGACACTTTTGTAGTTTGGAAGTTTTCTGTATCTATTTTGAGACTTTCTTGAATTGTGACTTTTACAGACAATGAGTGCAAGAGTCTTGGAATACCTTTCAAACCTTGTGGTAAAATACCTCGTAAAGATAGAATGGAATGGGATGGTGAGAAAGAAGCCAGAAGAAACAATACAGACTCTGAGGCATCTGATGGAGAATCTGATGATAGTATGTCTGACCTCTTACCAGGTATGTCCTTTGTTATATCTTATTCTTAAATACCTCAGACAGTTTCGCTATTCCTATTGGTGAAGAGCCCGTCACGTGGGTGTGTATAAACCTTTGTTTATGACCAGTAAAATGTGTTGAAACATAGGCGTGACACGCGAGCTTGCACCTGTGCTAAGAGGACAGTTTCTTCATTCCTATTGGTCGAGAGCAACGGCTGGGACAGCTGTGCCACATGACGCAATACGCGCGACGCAAACAGCATTCCCTTATAAGGAGTTGTTTACCCGAGGGCCTTACCATTTCCAAGCTGAAGGGGTGTTGTGTTGAAAGAAATCATTGAACAATTATAATTTTGCATTTATTTTATTTTTTTACCCAAAAGTGTTGATGTTTTTTGACCGAAAATGTATTTATGAATGGGAATCCAAGTGTGTTGAATCTAACATCCGTCGATGTATCGAAAATACTCAAAAACTCGATATTTTTTTAACATCGAAATCGCCGATGTCATTTTTTTAATCATATCGAAATATTGAAAATTTTGATGTTTTCGATATATCGAAAATTTTCGATGTTTTGAAAATTTCGATGTTCCTAAATGATATCGAAAATACCAAAAGAGTGTCCGATTATTATAAAGAAATCTGTGATTGAGTATCAGAAAAGCCGTCATCATTATGTAGTTTCATCAATTTGAGTTGCCCTATTAAATAAAATACTTTTTACAACCAAGTATGACCGATTGTTCTTTTGTGTGTCGCCATCAGCCGCCTGCCGCAGAAGTTCACGACCCCGCGGTGCGCACAAAGTAAAGACTCAAAAGAAACCGCTGCTGTTGCCCCAGCCTATCGGCTGTTTAAGATGCAACTTCCAATCGCGCTTGTGATCAAAATCAATGCGTCTTCATCACAGCATTTTTAACTTGGCAAAAATACCCCGCAAAAACTTCCCCGAAACAACAAGACAAAACAAAACAAGGAAGAACAAAATCTTACATTATACAGTAAAATAATCTTTCTATCGATCCAAGATATCGTATTGGCGTCATTTTGGTCAAATAAAGCCTACACGTTGTGTTGTTTTCGTAACGATCTAACATTTTCGAGGAACTTTAATTTTATGCTTCGCTGACCAAGCTGTCGGCGGCTATTACGTGCGTACCAGTGAAGACTATGCTGTTGTACAGTAAGCGTGCACACCAGCGTTGGTGGTTATTGCAATTCGGGGGAAAACCCATTTGCCCAAGCATGCACAAACACGTGCAGTCTTTGGTCAAGGTGGTATCGCGTGATGCACTGTGATTTTTCGCCAGTATAGGGCGTTCTAGCATTCAATGTTTCTTGCCTTTATAGTAGAATGCAAAGTAAAAAGACTACGAGCCTTTATTGAAAACTATGTGACTGCTGCGTGCGTTGTAGAAATTGTGATCGCGGAGTGGTAGGGCTGTGTTTTGCAGGACTTTCTAGTGATTTTTTCGATGATTATCTCATTTATTCTCAACCGTAAACGTGTGAACACATGAGCGGACATTTAGTATGCATATAAAAATTTTACAAACGGACCAACAACGGCAGTTCGATAAAAAAAGGGCACGGCAACACCGTGAGTTGTCGTTACTTCCGAAAGCATCACGTAAGTGCCCGTCGGCGCCGTCGTATATTTCAAGGTATGACACGGTCTATTAAAATTAAACAACTGATTTTGGAATTAAATGTGTGTGATTCTCTCTCTTACTACATAATTTCAATTAATTTTCGAATAAGTTGTTTATAAATTCGGCTCTCAAATGTTGTTTTTTCTAACTCTTGACTCTGAAAAAGTTAAGTAACTACAAGTGTTGACAAAGTTTGAAGCGCCATGCTCCTAACACACTTCACTCTCCATATAGAACATCGGGCCTGTCTACCTAATGTAGTTCTGACCCCACGAAATTAGATTTATTTCCACACATACCATAGATCCAAACTCGAAGCCGCCCGCCCGCGCCCGTCTGACAACTTGATTGACACTTCTACGTCGATGCATCAGCAACTGACACCTTAAAGGAACACGTTGCCTTGGATCGGTCGAGTTGGTCTTTGAAAAGCGTTTGTAACCGTTTTTTATAAAATGCGTATGGGTAGAAAGATGTTGTAAAAGTAGAATACAATGATCCACACAAACATGCCTCGAAATTGCGTGGTTTTCCTTTTACCTTGTCGACTAACACGTCGGCCATTTATGGGGGTCAACATTTTGACTCCCATAAATGGCCGACCATGTTAGTTCGCACAGTAGAAGGAAAACCACGCAGTTTCGAGGCAAACTTGTGTGGATCATTGTATTCTACTTTTAAAACATCTTTCCAACCATATGCATTTTATAAAAAACGGTCACAAACGCTTTTGTTTTGACCAACTCGTCCGATCCAAGGCAACGTGTTCCTTTAATGTCGACGAGTCACGCAACTCACAAAGGCTCTGTGTCATTTTGAGACGGCCAATCACGGCCATTCACGAATTGAGAATTGTGGTCAATTGGCCAAGCCAGCGGCAGCGGCGATCTTACTTTGTTGTAAAACCACAAATAATCGGGGCTGGACTACGCAATTTGATTATGTTTGAATTAAAAACAAGTTCGGGGGATCAGACAGAAACAGGTTTAAATGTAAGCCTATTAAACTGTCAGTCTTCGGTATATATTTCCACCTCCATGAGTATACCAAGTGCTGTTTTTAGGCTTCATCTTTCACGCGGGAAATACTCGATACATGTATATCGAGTATAATCGATATTAAATTTTCGATTAATCGGTTATGGTAAGAAACCGACATCGACGGACGTTAGTTGAATCGGTTTTCAACTAGTGGTTTAAACCCGCTGAGGCCTGGTTCTTGGTAATTTATCTCGACTTCGTCTCGGTAAAATTATCAAGAACCAGGCCTCGTTGGGTTTAAACCACTAGTTGAAAACCACTTCACCACACATTGATTCCCTTGTTTAAATACATTTATTTCACTGGTTTATAACTGCAGGAGAATCAGTGAAAATAAAAGAAAGCGAGTTTAATTCGAAGGTGTAATTTAAAGATGCTGTTTTGTTTCTACAAAGGTGCACAAATATTTATATTCTACATGTACAATGTCATGTACTAGTCTTGTTTATTTGGGTTGACATTTATGACATTAGGCCTGAGTGACTTGTGAAATTTATTACCCGACTAGTCACACTTCAAATAGTTGCGACTTTGGCATTAACTATTTGCAACAATTTTTATTTCCCAAGATGCATTGCTGGATATTTTTTGCAGTCGTTGTGCGTGCAGTCGTTGTACAGAGCAAAATGGGCCTTTTTCAAAGTGCATGTCTACAAAGATTGACTTTTTCTACTAGAGAGTGTTGAAGTAGTCTATAGAAGTACCTGTCAAAAACAAAAACAAAGTGAACTTGCTTTCACAGAGAGGTAGTGTACAATCTCATGTGATGAACAAGTTGGCAACATAATGTTTGCTTGCCTAATTTTAGATAACTAAGAATGCTTTGCTAATACACTAAAAGGAGGCAAAATAGAATTTTCATTGTTTAAATAAAATGAATTTTTTGTGCATGCTCATTTCTGTGCTTGTTAGTTCATCAAAACATACTGGTACAGAATAACACTTTGGGATGACCATTTGAGACATATAAGATAATATACTAATGGTAAATGTCAAAAGACCAGTCTTCTCACTTGGTGTATCTCAACATATGCATGAAATAAAAAAGCTGTGGAAATTTGACCTCAATTGGTTGTCAAAGTTGCAAGATAATAGTGAAAAAAAAAACACCCTTGTCACACAAAGTTTTGTGCTTCCAGATGCTTGATTTTGGGACCTCAAAATCTAATTCTGAGGTCATGAAATCAAATTCGTGTAAAAATAACTTCTTTCTAAAAAATATGTTACGTCAGCTGTTTCTCACAATGTTTTATACTATCAACAGCTCTCCATTGCTTGTTACCAAGTCAGTTTTTATGCTAACAATTGTTTTGAGTAATTACTAATAGTGTCCACTGCCTTTTATTGTTTCAGCTGCAGATTTCCAGATGGAGTCAGACAGCGATGAAATAGAAGATGACAAATCACAAGAAGATGTGGAAGATACACATATTAAACAGAGCAAGTCAGTCAAGAAGCGAAAGGTAACAATCACTTATTTCTATTTTTGTTAATTGGTTTTAAAGGCAGTGGACACTATTGGTAATTATTCAAAATAATTATCATCATAAAACCTTTCTTGATTACGAGTAATGGAGAGAGGTTGATAGTATAAAACATTGTGAGAAACGGCTCCCTCTGAAGTGACGTAGTTTTCGAGACAGAAGTAATTTTCCACGAATTTGATTTAGAGACCTCAAGTTTAGAATTTGAGGTCTCGCAATCAATCATCAGAAAGCACACAACTTCCTGTGACAAGGGTGTTTTTTTCCTTTCATTATTATCTCGCAACTTCAACGACCGATTGAGCTCAAATTTTCACAGCTTTGATATTTTATGCATTTGTTGAGATACACCAACTTTGAAGAGTAGTCTTTGACAATTACCAATAGACCTTATGCATTGATGTCATTTAGCCGCCATCTTTGAGGTCAAATGGTGACGAAACAATCGAAATGCACATAGATTGGCCAATGAACAACCTCCTTTTGACCTCAATGCGGGGGCGCCGTACTGAAATGACGTCATGTGCATAAGGTATATAGTGTCCACTGTCTTTAAAAGGCATGCAGGCAAACTTTAGTTGGGTTGGCTGAAGTTGAGTTGGTAAAAGTGGTTGTAAATACTTTATTGTGGTTATTTAGGTGTTCGGGCCAACAGCCCAGAACACCTCTTATTTTTGTTCGTTTTTTTTATTTTATTGATACTTCTTCTTCTTCTTCTTCTTCTCTACGTCCCTTGTCCCCCAACAAAAACATCTTTCCCAAACTCGTATGATATTCACTAGGAGAGGAAAAATGTGAAGTTACGTCATGATGACGTAATCTATTCTTGAGTTATGAAAATTCAAAGTTTATTATTTCAAAAAATCATAACTTTTGATCTACATGAAGGATTCTTACAATCAATACATCATCGGAACCGTCATTGAAAACTCCGTAAATGCCTCACAGACATGACCCCGTTTTGACCTAGTCTTCCGGTTCAAAATTGAGGTTGAAAAATTCCACCTCTGGTCGTGTGTAAAGATTTTACACATAAAACACGTGTAGCGTCACGCTTCAGTGCTCATCCATAGAGTGCAATGCTTTGCGTATAATAGTCTTTGTTCAAGGCGTTTTCAACATACAGTTCCCTTACAATTAGTCTGTTCTGCACATTCGTCAATATTTCGTAAGTTCATATTTTCTCAACCACACAAGCTATTTTGACAATCTATACATCATATTGAAGGGCTTTACGTACTTTACAAAAACGGATATGTTGGTGACCCTTGTGACCTTTTGACCTGTCTACTGGTAGTACCTGTATAATATACTTTGAAAAGGCCTCATGTAATGGCTTTTGGGTTGAAACATACACCTTTTGATGCTTTACCTTTACAGAATACAACTCTGGCAAAGGTCTGGTTTAAAAACATAATACCGATTATGTCACCAAATGTAAGAGCGGCCTCTAGCGGCAGATTAAAAACATCTCAAATTACTACATATAGATGTCTGTGGTATAGTTTATGATAAGTGTTTCAAAACTGATATACATAATCTCCCTCATAATAGCAACTTATATGTGGAGTCTAGCTTGATGACGTCATAATGTGTCACGTGGTATTGCTTTAAAGGTACACTTTTAAAAGCTGTGTGTATGCCAAACCAAAAGTTCGACTGAGGTGAAACTTGGTGTATTGTTAGTCAAGGACAATTTAACTTCTTGAACTCGTAATGATGTCATGATGACGTCATCGTGTTGTTTCCACAATTTTTGCAATTTTGATCATTTGTTACACATCTTGAGACGAAGCAAGTTGCAACATTTGTTTTTTACACCAGGCTTTTACTCCCGGAAACCAAACACCTAGAGTTTGTTCACAAACTCTCAATCTCTAGTTAAATTTTATGTTTTTTATGTACAGGCTAGTATGCTGAATGCCTTGCATTGTTCAGCACGCGGTGCATGCATTGCTTTGATCAGCGTGCGCTGTATGCCTTGAATTGATCAGCATGCGCCAAATGCCAAATGCGGGCACTGCATTGTTCAGTGTGCACTAAATGGATTGCATTTATGAGTGGTGGGTGCGCGTGCACTTCCTGATATGTTTTGTAACTATTTTGACCTTTTTTTCACTATTCTGAATTTTTTCGTTGGGGGAGGCACCTAATGGCGCACTAAAAAATTGTGTGGGGGGGGGGGGGGGGGGGCTGCAGGCCCATCCATAGCTCTAGCGCTGGGTGTAATATTAATGTGGCATCAGATGTCTCACTTTTTCCATTGCAAATACGACACCTGTTGACAATTTCCCATACAGTGAAAAAGTCACTGCCGTACTAACAATCTAGTACTTTGGAGGAGGAATCTGAAAGGTCGCTGAGCTTTGTTAAATTAAACATAAACAAAAAATACAAAATACTCTTACTGCTCGGATACATTTTTGCTAACATAACTAAGTACCATATTAAACTGTTTACCTTAAATTTGATTCTGTCCTTTGAAATATCTGTGCCAGATCTTGTTTTCGCTTTTCAAGATGTACTGTATGTACAGTACTGAGCACAAACTAGAAACATAGAAAAATTATTGTACTTGCGCAGGTAACTCAAGCGTGAAAGGCAAGTTCTTAACAGGCATGGTTTGCTTGTTTTGCGAATGTGACACCCTCCACTCTAACGTATTGAACTTATAAGGCTTCCAAATATGCATTATACTCTTTTCAATTATTAGGCTTGGCTCGCTACAATGTACTTGGTTTTCAGGCTGACAATGTTATCTGCAGCTAACATTACTTAAATTAGATGTGGCTTTTACACTTCAACAGGTAAAGAAAGCTTTGCCAAACTTGTCCAAACCTACAACCAATAGATTTGTTTGATTTCAGTGTATCAATAATTGTTATTCATAAATCCCAGTGACAGTTTAACCATTCTGATTAGTCGAGAGGGCATCACGTAAGGATGTCTTAACGGATGATGTATAAACACAGTAAAAAGTGTTTAAACATAGGCGTGACATGGGAGCTTATTGCGTGGTGTTATTTTATGCGTAACGCAATCAATATTTTGTTATGCTTTTTAACAAAAGGGCATTATCAAGTGGGAATAAGAGAGTGGCGACCATGTCTGGACACCTTTCGTAATGTTTTAATATCAGTCTTCTCATTTGGTGTATCCCAAAATGAATACTAAAAACTAAAAAAAAAAATTGGAAATTTGCAATGGAAGAAAAAAACACCCTGGTCACACAAGTTGTGTGCTTTCAGATGCTTGATTGAGATCTCAAAAATTCAATTGAAATATTTCAGTGAGAAATTACTTCTTTCTCAAAAACTGTGTAAATTCAGAAAGAGCTGTTTACATGTATCAAAAGCTTTCCATTGCTCGTTACCAAGTAAGTTATCAAGCTAAAATTCGTTTTGAGTAATTGCCAATTGTGTCCAGTGCCTATAAACGTCTGATTAAAAACTTGCAGGGCCGTAGCCCTTTATCGCAAGACCACAGGCCTTTATTGCACAGCCATGACCTTGCCAGTTTTAAATCGCAGTTTGAGAACTCGTTCGCTGCCTTTTTATTCCCTTTATTAGTTGTGCATAGTTTAAACACTGTTTAGAAAAACAAAATGTTATCAAACTATTATTCTCTTAAAGGCAGTGGACACTATTGGTAATTACTCAAAATAATTATCATCATAAAACCTTTCTTGATTACAAGTACATTTGTAATGGGGAGAGGTTGATAGTATAAAACATTGTGAGAAACAGCTCCCTCTGAAGTGACTTAGATTTTAGAAAGAAGTAATTTTCCACAAATTTGATTTCGAGACCTCCAGTTTAGAATTTGAGGTCTCAAAATCAAGCATCCGAAAGCACACAACTTCATGTGACAAGGGTGTTTTTTCTTTCATTATTAGCTCGCAACTTTGACGACCGATGGGGCTAAAATTTTCACAGGTTTGTTATTTTATGCATATGTTAAGATACACCAACTGTGAAGAATTATCTTTGACAAGTACCAATAGTGTCCACTGTCTTTAATAAAAAGCCTAACAACCAAAAATATAAAAACCTTTAGTGTGAATACCTTGTTTGTGAATGATACAAACATAGAATTTATAAGGACTACAGTGTAGGTGTGGTAGTTTTCAAAAAGTGTTTCCCGAGTTTTATCACTGAGAACAGGTCTTTTCTGAAGGAAATGTCTGTACATGCATTAGAGGCCGGCTACAGAATGCTCAGAAACATTTACTAAAGTTGTTACATTTTGTAATGGATGTACATGTAGTCCATAGGAAACAGAAAAAGTATAGAGAGTCTCTTCTTACCTCAAGTTAAAACATGGTTAAGTGTTTTTTCTCCAAAACACTCCAAGCCAAAATTCTGAAAATCATGAGGTCAAATAAACTCGCGCGACAAAGGAATTGTGACTTCATTGGCGCTATTTGATGTGGAAAATAGTAATAATTAATTCAAGTAAAAAATGCACCTCTCTGCACAGCTTTTTCAGCCAAGAGTCAAAAACTGCTTATCTATGATAATGATATGCAATGACCCCTTGACGTCATTGGCACCTTTTCCCAATAGCGTTTGTGCACAGTTCTCCAGCTTTGGTCAAGTGAGGGTGCTATTTTGCACATCAAATAGCGCTGATGACATCACGATTCTTGTGTCGCACGGGTTTGTTTGACCTCACGTTTGGCTTGGCGTGTTTGGGAGAAAAACCGTTTTTACTATGTTTTAACGTGAGGTAAGAGTCTCGTTATATTTTTGTTCTGTTTTTTTATGGACTGCATCTAAAAAATGTAAAAACTATACATTTCTGAGCAGTCTGTAGCCGCTGTTTAACTTGCTGTTTGAAACCTTGCAGGGTCGTGACCATATCCAACACATAACAAACTTATCATGGTGCATTTTATTTTACAGTCGTCATTTTCACCTTGCTCCAAATAATATTTTGTTCCAGTAATTAAATATTTATGAAGTATAGTAAAACAAATATAACATGGTTTACCCTCAAACCATTTTATGTAAAATTGGTGGTTAGTGGTGTTCATTGTCTTTTTTTAAGAGTTTCAAACAAAATAGATTTGTTTAATTCTAAAAAACGATTGATTGTGTTTTTCCAGTCACAAGTTATTTTCCATCCCATCCCAGAAAACCCCAAGCTACGGAGAAACCTCATATTATAAGATAATGCACATGTATGCAACATTTTTGAACAAGTTTGCGCTTGCGTATTCCCAAAGAGCATTGCCAGACTGATAATTCAATTAGATGAGACGTGGCAAGAGCTTTCTTTGCTGCATGGCAGTGTAAAACTTTAATAAAAAAGTCGCACTAAACGTTGATCTTTTGTCAAATTTATTTCATCATTTTCAGATTTTTCTGCAAAAGTGTGACATTTATGTCTACTACTACTACTAATACTTAGTACTGTACTGTACTGTACTAAAGGAATACTGTACTAAGGGAATAAAAGAGTAGTGACTCGTTCTTAAACTGCTGTTTAAAAACCTTGCAGGGTTGTGGCCGAATGGCCCTTGCCTTTGGCTCGGGCCTTTATCACACGGCAATGACCATGCCGATTTAAACGGCCGTTTAAGAACTCGTTGCTACCTTTTTTTCCCGTTAGTACAGTACAGCCCCTCTTTATTTTAATTCCAAATGTTTGAACCTTTTCACAATTAGGTTGAAGAAACTTACAACTTTGAATTGATTTGATGAAACTGTTGCAGTACTTGTTGACAGCAAAGGATCGGGCCTTTATGGCACAGCCACGACCCTGCCAGTTTTAAACTGCAGTTTAAGAACTCGTCACTACCCTTTTATTCCCTTAAATGTAGTTGTGCATAATTTAAACACTGTTTAAAAACAAAAAAAATGTTATCAAACTATTTGCTTTCAGAATGTTGTGGATGACACCCAAAGTATGGAACTAGATGAACCACTTCACAAAGATGTTAAGAAATGTAAACGCAATCTGTGAGTCTGTGACCTCACTCACCCAACTTTGGAAAAGGTACATGATCATTAAATGTAAAAATAGCCAATCAATAAAAATTTATTTTGTATGTACATAAAATAGACAAAACTGTTTTATGAAATGTTTATTTACAGAGCTACAATGTTGTTACAAAAACCTATGGATAGTGGTTGTGCCCAAACTCTTATATCAGTTATACATGTATACATTGATAGTAAACTTCAATTCTGATTAAATACATGTTCATCTGGATTACAGATTGTCATGAACTTCGAGTATTAATTTTGGTTTTACCCATACACCGATGTGTGTTAGCACTGTATACTCAGTATTTTCCTGAGTCCTGTGACAAAATATTACAGGCATATTACTCGGGTGGGATTCGAACCCATGACCCTTACAATTTTTAGAGTAGTGTCTCACCAACGAGACTACCGTGATAGCCCGGTAGCTAGAGGCAGTTCCAATCAGCGGGTACTGCAACGATATATCACCTGACTCTGGGAAGTACTGAGTATACAGTGCTAATTCACACGGAGGTGTAAGGGTAAAAACCCAATCAATATTCTTTATCCCAGATGCAAATCTAACACCTATTAAATACCTTTGCAGTACCCACTGCCAAAACATAGCATTGGAACTGCCTCTAGCTACCAGGTTGGTAAGACACTGCTCTAGAATTGCAAGGGTCGTGGGTTTGAATCCCGAGCGAGTAATATGCCTGTTATACTTTTTCACAGGACTCAGGAAAGTACTGAGTATACAGTGCTAACACACATCAGTGTATGGGTAAAAACCAAAATAAAATTAATATTCTTTATCCCTGATGCAAATTTAACATTTATGAACTGCACAAATCAAGAAATTGTGATTCAGCAACTAGACGACAATTATTTTTTCTAGACATTGTTAAATCAGCAGTTAGCTGGGGATTTGAACCCACAACCTTGTAATTGCAAGTCCTGCAGTCTAACAACTTGACCACTGTCATAGAGGGCCTTGGACTCATAATCCACACAACTTTAAAACAAATGATTTCATTTAACAGACTGATCCATTAAGCTCCACCACTGTGTTTTGACCTGGTACATTTACAGACATTTATAAAACGTCATAGGAGTTAATCATATGTCGTTGTAATTTTTTAGAACTGCCATGCTGGCCACTGTGATGTTGAAATTGCATGATCAACCACACTAACTTTATTAATAATACATAGCTCGAAGGGTGATGTTTACATACAATTAAACTATGAACAACTTGTTTCAGAAATTCACATTTTGATTGATAGAGTACTGGTATTGTATCAAAATGTCAGCTTCTCCCGTCTCATGTGGTGTTACCCCATTCATGAAAGTGCAATAATGAAGCAGTAATACCTCAAGTGAATGGGGATTGGGAGGGGGTAATGTGTATGTTCAAGTTCAGTTGTTTATATCAAATGAAATGGAATTTCCAACATGTTGGTGGATCCAGTTAATGTATTTGGAAAGCTTTGTGTAAAATCCATATCTGCCTTCCTGTCCACATCCTTCACCCCAGCTGACAATACCTATTTGTACCCATCGTTTAGTCCCATCACTCAATAAATGTGCCCTCACAACTGGTCCCCCAGAGTCCCCTTCGCATGCATCATGGCCACCCTCTGAGCCAGCACAAAATGATACATTTTCTTTGAAATCCAATACATTACTACAAGGATAAGCTTCATCTCTCAAACTTTTTTTACAAGTTTCATTTTCGACTACACGAATTTGAAGTTGTTGGAGGCGATTTGTGGAAGTTTTGCGATGCCTGTAGTCACACTCACTGTCTGGTGTGAGTGATATGTCATATGGTTCTGTCACACCCCAGCCTGTTACATATAGAGCTTCACCACCCGATGTGTAAAGGGATTCCTCTAACAAAAGAAGGAAAACAACAGCAAATAATATTTAAACAATAATATTCAACCAATTATATGCAACTGAACATTCAAATAACAAAACTAAATTTTCTTTAATTCTTATTTGGGTGGAAATGCTTTCATTTTGAAAATTGTGGAAATTTTGATCAATAAATTGCTTTATAATGCATCTCAGATAACCATTAAGGTTATAGTTATAGACCTTAATCATGCTGCCTTCATCTTGGTCATGTTCCTCGTATCGAATAACAATAATGAATGTTAATAAATGCAAATAGGATCAGGCTATTTTGTTCTTCTAGCCTCAGTTTGTTAATCTTTGTATCAATGGGAGCAATTCAAGATGGCTGCACCGTGATAAAGGTCTCTTGGACAGACTGTGCTGAGGGTTTGAATCTCATGCGATAAAAGGTTATTGAGCTTACCTGTCATATCTGCTTGTGGCACACAGATAGTCCTTACTTTTGGGCCGAGTGTAGAATTACCACTCAATCTCAGAAGCGCAATATCATTAGCTAAAGAACTTGGTTTGAAATTTTCATGCACTTTATAGGAGTCTTCACCATCAACTTCATATGCTGGGTTATCAGCTTGGATTGAACTCCTGTCATTGACACCTAAGCAAAGAAATCATCATTTCATTAACAAGCAGTAACACCTGGTGGACTGAAGTGTTTCTCATTAGTTCACTGCATACAAAACACATGTAGGATACTGTGCAGTTCAAGAGAACCATGCAGTCACAGTGATACAGAGCAATTCAAATAGAGAACCCTGCAGTCACAGTGATACAGAGCAATTCAAATACATAACCCTGCAGTCACGGTGATACAGAGCAATTCAAATACAGAACTCTGCAGTCACAGTGATACAGAGCAATTCAAGTAGAGAACCCTGCAGTCACAGTGATACAGAGCAATTCAAATAGAGAACCCTGCAGTCACAGTGATACAGAGCAATTCAAATGGAGAACCGTGCAGTCACAGTGATACAGAGCAATTCAAAAAGAGAACCCTGCAGTCAGAGTGATACAGAGCAATTCAAATAGAGAACCATGCAGTCACAGTGATACAGAGCAATTCAAATAGAGAACCCTGCAGTCACAGTGATACAGAGCAATTCAAATGGAGAACCGTGCAGTCACAGTGATACAGAGCAATTCAAAAAGAGAACCCTGCAGTCAGAGTGATACAGAGCAATTCAAATAGAGAACTCTGCAGTCACAGTGATACAGAGCAATTCAAATACAGAACCCTGCAATCACAGTGATACAGAGCAATTCAAATACAGAACCCTGCAGTCAGAGTGATACAGAGCAATTCAAATAGAGAACATGCAGTCACAGTGATACAGAGCAATTCAAATACAGAACCCTGCAGTCACAGTGATACAGAGCAATTCAAATACAGAACCCTGCAGTCAGAGTGATACAGAGCATTTCAAATACAGAACCCTGCAGTCACAGTGATACAGAGCAATTCAAATGGAGAACCCTGCAGTCACAGTGATACAGAGCAATTCAAATACAGAACCATGCAGTCACAGTGATACAGAGCAATTCAAATACAGAACCCTGCAGTCACAGTGATACAGAGCAGTTCAAATACCGAACCCTGCAGTCACAGTGATACAGAGCAATTCAAATAGAGAACCATGCAGTCACAGTGATACAGAGCAATTCAAATACAGAACCCTGCAGTCAGAGTGATACAGATCAATTCAAATACAGAACCCAGCAGTCACAGTGATACAGAGCAATTCAAATACAGAACCCTGCAGTCACAGTGATACAGAGCAATTCAAATAGAGAATCATGCAGTCACAGTGATACAGAGCAATTCAAATAGAGAACCCTGCAGTCACAGTGATACAGAGCAATTCAAATAGAGAACCATGCAGTCACAGTGATATAGAGCCATTCAAATACAGAACCCTGCAGTCACAGTGATACACAGCAATTCAAATAGAGAACCATGCAGTCACAGTGATACAGAGCAATTCAAATAGAGAACCATGCAGTCACAGTGATAAAGAGCAATTCAAATAGAGAACCATGCAGTCACAGTGATAAAGAGCAATTCAAATACAGAACCCTGCAGTCACAGTGATACAGAGCAATTCAAATAAAGAACCCTGCAGTCACAGTGATACAGAGCAATTCAAATAGAGAACCCTGCAGTCACAGTGATATAGAGCAATTCAAATACAGAACCCTGCAGTCACAGTAATACAGAGCAATTCAAATACAGAACCCTGCAGTCAGAGTGATACAGAGCAATTCAAGTAGAGAACCATGCAGTCACAGTGATACAGAGCAATTCAAATAGAGAACCATGCAGTCACAGTGATACAGAGCAATTCAAATAAAGAACCATGCAGTCACAGTGATACAGAGCAGTTCAAATAGAGAACCCTGCAGTCAGAGTGATACAGAGCAATTAAAATACAGAACCCTGCAGTCACAGTGATTCAGAGCAATTCAAAAACAGAACCATGCAGTCACAGTGATACATAGCAATTCAAATAGAGAACAATGCAGTCACAGTGATACAGAGCAATTCAAATACAGAACCCTGCAGTCACAGTGATACAGAGCAGTTCAAGTAGAGAACCCTGCAGTCACACTGATACAGAGCAATTTAAATACAGAACCCTGCAGTCACTGTGATACAAAGCAATTCAAATACAGAACCCTGCAGTCACAGTGATACAGAGCAATTCAATTAGAGAACTCTGCAGTCACAGTGATACAGAGCAATTCAAATAAAGAACCCTGCAGTCACAGTGATACACAGCAATTAAAATAGAGAACCCTGCAGTCACAGTGATACAGAGCAATTCAAATACAGAACCATGCAGTCACAGTGATACAGAGCAATTCAAATACAGAACCCTGCAGTCACAGTGATACAGAGCAATTTAAATAGAGAACCATGCAGTCACAGTGATACAGAGCAATTCAAATAGAGAACCCTGCAGTCACAGTGATACAGAGCAATTCAAATAGAGAACCATGCAGTCACAGTGATATAGAGCAATTCAAATACAGAACCCTGCAGTCACAGTGATACAGAGCAATTCAAATAGAGAACCCTGCAGTCACAGTGATACAGAGCAATTTAAATAGAGAACCATGCAGTCACAGTGATACAGAGCAATTCAAATAGAGAACCATGCAGTCACAGTGATATAGAGCAATTGAAATAGAGAACCATGCAGTCACAGTGATTCAGAGCAATTCAAATAAAGAACCATGCAGTCACAGTGATACAGAGTAATTCAGATACAGAACCCTGCAGTCAGAGTGATACAGAGCAATTCAAGTAGAGAACCCTGCAGTCACACTGATACAGAGCAATTCAAATACAGAAACCTGCAGTCACAGTGATACAGAGCAATTCAAATACAAACCCTGCTGTCACAGTGACACAGAGCAATTCAAATAGAGAATTATTCAGTCACAATGATACAGAGCAATTCAATTAGAGAACCCTGCAGTCACAGTGATACAGAGCAATTCAAATAGAGAACCCTGCAGTCACAGTGATACAGAGCAATTCAAATAAAGAACCCTGCAGGCACAGTGATACACAGCAATTAAAATAGAGAACCCTGCAGTCACAGTGATACAGAGCAATTCAAATACAGAACCATGCAGTCACAGTGATACAGAGCAATTCAAATACAGAACCCTGCAGTCACAGTGATGCAGAGCAATTTAAATAGAGAACCATGCAGTCACAGTGATACAGAGCAATTCAAATAGAGAACCCTGCAGTCACAGTGATACAGAGCAATTCAAATAGAGAACCATGCAGTCACAGTGATATAGAGCAATTCAAATACAGAACCCTGCAGTCACAGTGATACAGAGCAATTCAAATAGAGAACCATGCAGTCACAGTGATACAGAGCAATTCAAATAGAGAACCACGCAACCACAATGATACAGAGCAATTTAAATACAGAACCCTGCAGTCACAGTGATGCAGAGCATTTCAAATACAGAAACCTGCAGTCACAGTGATACAGAGCAATTCAAAAAGAGAACCATGCAGTCACAGTGATACAGAGCAATTGAAATAGAAAACCATACAGTCACAGTGATGCAGAGTAATTCAGATACAGAAACCTGCAGTCACAGTGATACAGAGCAATTAAAATACAGAACCCTGCTGTCACAGTGACACAGAGCAATTCGAATAGAGAATTATGCAGTCACAGTGATACAGAGCAATTCAATTAGAGAACCCTGCATTCACAGTGATACAGAGCAATTCAAATAGAGAACCATGCAGTCACAGTGATACAGAGCAATTCAAATAGAGAACCCTGCAGTCACAGTGAAACAGAGCAATTCAAACAGAGAACCATGCAGTCACAGTGATACAGAGCAATTCAAATACAGAACCCTGCAGTCACAGTGATACAGAGCAATTCAAGTAGAGAACCCTGCAGTCACAGTGATACAGAGCAATTCAAATGGAGAACCCTGCAGTCACAGTGATACAGAGCAATTCAAATAGAGAACCATGCAGTCAGAGCAATTAAAATACAGGACCCTGCAGTCACAGTGATACAGAGCAATTCAAATACAGAACCCTGCAGTCACAGTGATACAGAGCAGTTCAAATAGAGAACCCTGCAGTCACAGTGATACAGAGCAATTCAAATAAAGAACCCTGCAGTCACAGTGATACACAGCAATTAAAATAGAGAACCCTGCAGTCACAGTGATACAGAGCAATTCAAATACAGAACCATGCAGTCACAGTGATACAGAGCAATTAAAATAGAGAACCCTGCAGTCACAGTGATACAGAGCAATTCAAATACAGAACCATGCAGTCACAGTGATACAGAGCAATTCAAATACAGAACCCTGCAGTCACAGTGAAACAGAGCAATTTAAATAGAGAACCATGCAGTCACAGTGATACAGAGCAATTCAAATAGAGAACCATGCAGTCACAGTGATACAGAGCAATTCAAATAGAGAACCATGCAGTCACAGTGATATAGAGCAATTCAAATACAGAACCCTGCAGTCACAGTAATACAGAGCAATTCAAATAGAGAACCAAGCAGTCACAGTGATACAGAGCAATTCAAATAGAGAACCACGCAACCACAATGATACAGAGCAATTTAAATACAGAACCCTGCAGTCACAGTGATGCAGAGCATTTCAAATACAGAAACCTGCAGTCACAGTGATACAGAGCAATTCAAAAAGAGAACCATGCAGTCACAGTGATACAGAGCAATTGAAATAGAAAACCATACAGTCACAGTGATGCAGAGTAATTCAAATACAGAAACCTGCAGTCACAGTGATACAGAGCAATTCAAATACAAACCCTGCTGTCACAGTGACACAGAGCAATTCAAATAGAGAATTATTCAGTCACAATGATACAGAGCAATTCAATTAGAGAACCCTGCATTCACAGTGATACAGAGCAATTCAAATAGAGAACCATGCAGTCACAGTGATACAGAGCAATTCAAATAGAGAACCCTGCAGTCACAGTGAAACAGAGCAATTCAAACAGAGAACCATGCAGTCACAGTGATACAGAGCAATTCAAATACAGAACCCTGCAGTCACAGTGATACAGAGCAATTCAAATAGAGAACCATGCAGTCACAGTGATACAGACCAATTCAAATAGAGAACCATGCAGTCACAGTGATACAGAGCAAATCAAATAGAGAAGCATGCAGTCACATTGATACAGAGCAATTCAAATAGAGAACCCTGCAGTCACAGTGATACAGAGCAATTCAAATAGAGAACCCTGCAGTCACAGTGATACAGAGCAATTCAAATCGGAGAACCCTGCAGTCACAGTGATACAGAGCAATTCAAATAGAGAACCATGCAGTCACAGTGATACAGAGCAAATCAAATAGAGAAGCATGCAGTCACCGTGATACAGAGCAATTCAAATAGAGAACCCTGCAGTCACAGTGATACAGAGCAATTCAAATAGAGAACCCTGCAGTCACAGTGATACAGAGCAATTCAAATCGGAGAACCCTGCAGTCACAGTGATACAGAGCAATTCAAATAGAGAACCATGCAGTCAGAGTGATACAGAGCAATTAAAATACAGGACCCTGCAGTCACAGTGATATAGAGCAATTCAAATACAGAACCCTCAGTCACAGTGATGGAGAGAGCAATTCAAATAGAGAACCATGCAGTCACAGTGATACAGAGCAACTCAAGTAGAGAACCATGCAGTCACAGTGATACAGAGCAATTCAAATACATAACCCTGCAGTCACAGTGATACAAAGCAATTCAAATACAGAACCCTGCAGTCACAGTGATACAGAGCAATTCAAATAGAGAACCCTGCAGTCACAGTGATACAGAGCAATTCAAAAAGAGAAACATGCAGTCACAGTGATACAAAGCAATTCAAATACAGAACCCTGCAGTCACAGTGATACAAAGCAATTCAAATAAAGAACCCTTCAGTCACAGTGATACAGAGCAATTCAAATAAAGAACCATGCAGTCACAGTGATACAGAGTAATTCAAATACAGAACCCTGCAGTCACAGTGATACAGAGCAATTCAAATAGAGAACCCTGCAGTCACACTGACACAGAGCAATTCAAATAGAGAACCCTGCAGTCACACTGATACAGAGCAATTCAAATAGAGAACCCTGCAGTCACATTGATACAGAGCAATTCAAATAGAGAACCCTGCAGTCACAGTGATACAGAGCAATTCAAATAAAGAACCCTGCAGTCACAGTGATACACAGCAATTCAAATAGAGAACCCTGCAGTCACAGTGATACAGAGCAATTCAAATACAGAACCATGCAGTCACAGTGATACAGAGCAATTCAAATACAGAACCCTCAGTCACAGTGATACAGAGCAATTCAAATAGAGAACCATGCAGTCACAGTGATACAGAGCAGTTCAAGTAGAGAACCATGCAGTCACAGTGATACAGAGCAATTTAAATACAGAACCCTGCAGTCACAGCGATACAGAGCAATTCAAATAGAGAACCATGCAGTCAGAGTGATACAGAGCAATTCAAATAGAGAACCATGCAGTCACAGTGATACAGACCAATTCAAATAGAGAACCATGCAGTCACAGTGATACAGAGCAAATCAAATAGAGAACCCTGCAGTCACAGTGATACAGAGCAATTCAAATAGAGAACCCTGCAGTCACAGTGATACAGAGCAATTCAAATAGAGAACCCTGCAGTCACAGTGATACAGAGCAATTCAAATAGAGAACCCTGCAGTCACAGTGATACAGAGCAATTCAAATAGAGAACCCTGCAGTCACAGTGATACAGAGCAATTGAAATAGAGAACCATGCAGTCACAGTGATACACAGCAATTTAAATAGAGAACCATGCAGTCACAGTGATACAGAGCAATTCAAATACATAACCCTGCAGTCACAGTGATACAAAGCAATTCAAATACAGAACCCTGCAGTCACAGTGATACAGAGCAATTCAAATAGAGAACCCTGCAGTCACAGTGATACAGAGCAATTCAAATAGAGAACCCTGCAGTCACAGTGATACAGAGCAATTCAAATGGAGAACCCTGCAGTCACAGTGATACAGAGCAATTCAAATAGAGAACCATGCAGTCACAGTGATACAGAGCAATTTAAATACAGAACCATGCAGTCACAGTGATACAGAGCAAGTCAAATACATAACCCTGCAGTCACAGTGATACAAAGCAATTCAAATACAGAACCCTGCAGTCACAGTGATACAGACCAATTCAATTAGAGAACCCTGCATTCACAGTGATACAGAGCAATTCAAATAGAGAACCATGCAGTCACAGTGATACAGAGCAATTCAAATAGAGAACCCTGCAGTCACAGTGAAACAGAGCAATTCAAACAGAGAACCATGCAGTCACAGTGATACAGAGCAATTCAAATAGAGAACCATGCAGTCACAGTGATACAGACCAATTCAAATAGAGAACCATGCAGTCACAGTGATACAGAGCAAATCAAATAGAGAAGCATGCAGTCACATTGATACAGAGCAATTCAAATAGAGAACCCTGCAGTCACAGTGATACAGAGCAATTCAAATAGAGAACCCTGCAGTCACAGTGATACAGAGCAATTCAAATCGGAGAACCCTGCAGTCACAGTGATACAGAGCAATTCAAATAGAGAACCATGCAGTCACAGTGATACAGAGCAAATCAAATAGAGAAGCATGCAGTCACCGTGATACAGAGCAATTCAAATAGAGAACCCTGCAGTCACAGTGATACAGAGCAATTCAAATAGAGAACCCTGCAGTCACAGTGATACAGAGCAATTCAAATCGGAGAACCCTGCAGTCACAGTGATACAGAGCAATTCAAATAGAGAACCATGCAGTCAGAGTGATACAGAGCAATTAAAATACAGGACCCTGCAGTCACAGTGATATAGAGCAATTCAAATACAGAACCCTAAGTCACAGTGATGGAGAGAGCAATTCAAATAGAGAACCATGCAGTCACAGTGATACAGAGCAACTCAAGTAGAGAACCATGCAGTCACAGTGATACAGAGCAATTCAAATACATAACCCTGCAGTCACAGTGATACAAAGCAATTCAAATACAGAACCCTGCAGTCACAGTGATACAGAGCAATTCAAATAGAGAACCCTGCAGTCACAGTGATACAGAGCAATTCAAAAAGAGAAACATGCAGTCACAGTGATACAAAGCAATTCAAATACAGAACCCTGCAGTCACAGTGATACAAAGCAATTCAAATAAAGAACCCTGCAGTCACAGTGATACAGAGCAATTCAAATAGAGAACCCTGCAGTCACAGTGATACAGAGCAATTCAAATGGAGAACCCTGCAGTCACAGTGATACAGAGCAATTCAAATAGAGAACCATGCAGTCACAGTGATACAGAGCAATTTAAATACAGAACCATGCAGTCACAGTGATACAGAGCAAGTCAAATACATAACCCTGCAGTCACAGTGATACAAAGCAATTCAAATACAGAACCCTGCAGTCACAGTGATACAGACCAATTCAATTAGAGAACCCTGCATTCACAGTGATACAGAGCAATTCAAATAGAGAACCATGCAGTCACAGTGATACAGAGCAATTCAAATAGAGAACCCTGCAGTCACAGTGAAACAGAGCAATTCAAACAGAGAACCATGCAGTCACAGTGATACAGAGCAATTCAAATAGAGAACCATGCAGTCACAGTGATACAGACCAATTCAAATAGAGAACCATGCAGTCACAGTGATACAGAGCAAATCAAATAGAGAAGCATGCAGTCACATTGATACAGAGCAATTCAAATAGAGAACCTTGCAGTCACAGTGATACAGAGCAATTCAAATAGAGAACCCTGCAGTCACAGTGATACAGAGCAATTCAAATCGGAGAACCCTGCAGTCACAGTGATACAGAGCAATTCAAATAGAGAACCATGCAGTCACAGTGATACAGAGCAAATCAAATAGAGAAGCATGCAGTCACCGTGATACAGAGCAATTCAAATAGAGAACCCTGCAGTCACAGTGATACAGAGCAATTCAAATAGAGAACCCTGCAGTCACAGTGATACAGAGCAATTCAAATCGGAGAACCCTGCAGTCACAGTGATACAGAGCAATTCAAATAGAGAACCATGCAGTCAGAGTGATACAGAGCAATTAAAATACAGGACCCTGCAGTCACAGTGATATAGAGCAATTCAAATACAGAACCCTAAGTCACAGTGATGGAGAGAGCAATTCAAATAGAGAACCATGCAGTCACAGTGATACAGAGCAACTCAAGTAGAGAACCATGCAGTCACAGTGATACAGAGCAATTCAAATACATAACCCTGCAGTCACAGTGATACAAAGCAATTCAAATACAGAACCCTGCAGTCACAGTGATACAGAGCAATTCAAATAGAGAACCCTGCAGTCACAGTGATACAGAGCAATTCAAAAAGAGAAACATGCAGTCACAGTGATACAAAGCAATTCAAATACAGAACCCTGCAGTCACAGTGATACAAAGCAATTCAAATAAAGAACCCTTCAGTCACAGTGATACAGAGCAATTCAAATAAAGAACCATGCAGTCACAGTGATACAGAGTAATTCAAATACAGAACCCTGCAGTCACAGTGATACAGAGCAATTCAAATAGAGAACCCTGCAGTCACACTGACACAGAGCAATTCAAATAGAGAACCCTGCAGTCACACTGATACAGAGCAATTCAAATAGAGAACCCTGCAGTCACATTGATACAGAGCAATTCACATAGAGAACCCTGCAGTCACAGTGATACAGAGCAATTCAAATAAAGAACCCTGCAGTCACAGTGATACACAGCAATTCAAATAGAGAACCCTGCAGTCACAGTGATACAGAGCAATTCAAATACAGAACCATGCAGTCACAGTGATACAGAGCAATTCAAATACAGAACCCTCAGTCACAGTGATACAGAGCAATTCAAATAGAGAACCATGCAGTCACAGTGATACAGAGCAGTTCAAGTAGAGAACCATGCAGTCACAGTGATACAGAGCAATTTAAATACAGAACCCTGCAGTCACAGTGATACAGAGCAATTCAAATAGAGAACCATGCAGTCAGAGTGATACAGAGCAATTCAAATAGAGAACCATGCAGTCACAGTGATACAGACCAATTCAAATAGAGAACCATGCAGTCACAGTGATACAGAGCAAATCAAATAGAGAACCCTGCAGTCACAGTGATACAGAGCAATTCAAATAGAGAACCCTGCAGTCACAGTGATACAGAGCAATTCAAATAGAGAACCCTGCAGTCACAGTGATACAGAGCAATTCAAATAGAGAACCCTGCAGTCACAGTGATACAGAGCAATTCAAATAGAGAACCCTGCAGTCACAGTGATACAGAGCAATTGAAATAGAGAACCATGCAGTCACAGTGATACACAGCAATTTAAATAGAGAACCATGCAGTCACAGTGATACAGAGCAATTCAAATACATAACCCTGTAGTCACAGTGATACAAAGCAATTTAAATACAGAACCCTGCAGTCACAGTGATACAGAGCAATTCAAATAGAGAACCCTGCAGTCACAGTGATACAGAGCAATTCAAGTAGAGAACCCTGCAGTCACAGTGATACAGAGCAATTCAAATGGAGAACCCTGCAGTCACAGTGATACAGAGCAATTCAAATAGAGAACCATGCAGTCACAGTGATACAGAGCAATTTAAATACAGAACCATGCAGTCACAGTGATACAGAGCAAGTCAAATACATAACCCTGCAGTCACAGTGATACAAAGCAATTCAAATATAGAACCCTGCAGTCACAGTGATACAGACCAATTCAATTAGAGAACCCTGCATTCACAGTGATACAGAGCAATTCAAATAGAGAACCATGCAGTCACAGTGATACAAAGCAATTCAAATAGAGAACCCTGCAGTCACAGTGAAACAGAGCAATTCAAACAGAGAACCATGCAGTCACAGTGATACAGAGCAATTCAAATACAGAACCCTGCAGTCACAGTGATACAGAGCAATTCAAATAGAGAACCATGCAGTCACAGTGATACAGAGCAATTCAAATAGAGAACCCTGCAGTCACAGTGATACAGAGCAAATCAAATAGAGAACCATGCAGTCACAGTGATACAGAGCAATTCAAATAGAGAACCCTGCAGTCACAGTGATACAGAGCAATTCAAGTAGAGAACCCTGCAGTCACAGTGATACAGAGCAATTCAAATGGAGAACCCTGCAGTCACAGTGATACAGAGCAATTCAAATAGAGAACCATGCAGTCAGAGTGATACAGAGCAATTAAAATACAGGACCCTGCAGTCAGAGTGATACAGAGCAATTCAAATAGAGAACCCTGCAGTCAGAGTGATACAGAGCAATTAAAATACAGGACCCTGCAGTCACAGTGATACAGAGCAATTCAAATACAGAACCCTCAGTCACAGTGATACAGAGCAATTCAAATAGAGAACCATGCAGTCACAGTGATACAGAGCAATTCAAATAGAGAACCCTGCAGTCACAGTGATACAGAGCAATTCAAGTAGAGAACCCTGCAGTCACAGTGATACAGAACAATTCAAGTAGAGAACCCTGCCGTCACAGTGATACAGATCAATTCAAATACAGAACCATGCAGTCACAGTGACACAGAGCAATTCAAATAGAGAACCCTGCAGTCACAGTGATACAGAGCAATTCAAATAGAGAACCATGCAGTCACAGTGATACAGAGCAATTCAAATAGAGAACCCTGCAGTCACAGTGATACAGAGCAATTCAAATAGAGAACCCTGCAGTCACAGTGATACAGAGCAATTCAAATAGAGAACCCTGCAGTCACAGTGATACAGAGCAATTCAAATGGAGAACCCTGCAGTCACAGTGATACAGAGCAATTCAAATAGAGAACCATGCAGTCACAGTGATACAGAGCAATTTAAATACAGAACCATGCAGTCACAGTGATACAGAGCAAGTCAAATACATAACCCTGCAGTCACAGTGATACAAAGCAATTCAAATACAGAACCCTGCAGTCACAGTGATACAGACCAATTCAATTAGAGAACCCTGCATTCACAGTGATACAGAGCAATTCAAATAGAGAACCTAGCAGTCACAGTGATACAGAGCAATTCAAATAGAGAACCCTGCAGTCACAGTGAAACAGAGCAATTCAAACAGAGAACCATGCAGTCACAGTGATACAGAGCAATTCAAATACAGAACCCTGCAGTCACAGTGATACAGAGCAATTCAAATAGAGAACCATGCAGTCACAGTGATACAGAGCAATTCAAATAGAGAACCCTGCAGTCACAGTGATACAGAGCAAATCAAATAGAGAACCATGCAGTCACAGTGATACAGAGCAATTCAAATAGAGAACCCTGCAGTCACAGTGATACAGAGCAATTCAAGTAGAGAACCCTGCAGTCACAGTGATACAGAGCAATTCAAATGGAGAACCCTGCAGTCACAGTGATACAGAGCAATTCAAATAGAGAACCATGCAGTCAGAGTGATACAGAGCAATTAAAATACAGGACCCTGCAGTCACAGTGATACAGAGCAATTCAAATAGAGAACCCTGCAGTCAGAGTGATACAGAGCAATTAAAATACAGGACCCTGCAGTCACAGTGATACAGAGCAATTCAAATACAGAACCCTCAGTCACAGTGATACAGAGCAATTCAAATAGAGAACCATGCAGTCACAGTGATACAGAGCAATTCAAATAGAGAACCCTGCAGTCACAGTGATACAGAGCAATTCAAGTAGAGAACCCTGCAGTCACAGTGATACAGAACAATTCAAGTAGAGAACCCTGCCGTCACAGTGATACAGATCAATTCAAATACAGAACCATGCAGTCACAGTGACACAGAGCAATTCAAATAGAGAACCCTGCAGTCACAGTGATACAGAGCAATTCAAATAGAGAACCATGCAGTCACAGTGATACAGAGCAATTCAAATAGAGAACCCTGCAGTCACAGTGATACAGAGCAATTCAAATAGAGAACCCTGCAGTCACAGTGATACAGAGCAATTCAAATAGAGAACCCTGCAGTCACAGTGATACAGAGCAATTCAAATAGAGAACCCTGCAGTCACAGTGAAACAGAGCAATTCAAATAGAGAACCCTGCAGTCACAGTGATACAGAACAATTCAAATAGAGAACCCTGCAGTCACAGTGATACAGAGCAATTCAAATCGGAGAACCCTGCAGTCACAGTGATACAGAGCAATTCAAATAGAGAACCATGCAGTCAGAGTGATACAGAGCAATTAAAATACAGGACCCTGCAGTCACAGTGATACAGAGCAATTCAAATACAGAACCCTCAGTCACAGTGATACAGAGCAATTCAAATAGAGAACCCTGCAGTCACAGTGATACAGAGCAATTCAAATGGAGAACCCTGCAGTCACAGTGATACAGAGCAATTCAAATAGAGAACCATGCAGTCAGAGTGATACAGAGCAATTAAAATACAGGACCCTGCAGTCAGAGTGATACAGAGCAATTCAAATAGAGAACCCTGCAGTCAGAGTGATACAGAGCAATTAAAATACAGGACCCTGCAGTCACAGTGATACAGAGCAATTCAAATACAGAACCCTCAGTCACAGTGATACAGAGCAATTCAAATAGAGAACCATGCAGTCACAGTGATACAGAGCAATTCAAATAGAGAACCCTGCAGTCACAGTGATACAGAGCAATTCAAGTAGAGAACCCTGCAGTCACAGTGATACAGAACAATTCAAGTAGAGAACCCTGCCGTCACAGTGATACAGATCAATTCAAATACAGAACCATGCAGTCACAGTGACACAGAGCAATTCAAATAGAGAACCCTGCAGTCACAGTGATACAGAGCAATTCAAATAGAGAACCATGCAGTCACAGTGATACAGAGCAATTCAAATAGAGAACCCTGCAGTCACAGTGATACAGAGCAATTCAAATAGAGAACCCTGCAGTCACAGTGATACAGAGCAATTCAAATAGAGAACCCTGCAGTCACAGTGATACAGAGCAATTCAAATGGAGAACCCTGCAGTCACAGTGATACAGAGCAATTCAAATAGAGAACCATGCAGTCACAGTGATACAGAGCAATTTAAATACAGAACCATGCAGTCACAGTGATACAGAGCAAGTCAAATACATAACCCTGCAGTCACAGTGATACAAAGCAATTCAAATACAGAACCCTGCAGTCACAGTGATACAGACCAATTCAATTAGAGAACCCTGCATTCACAGTGATACAGAGCAATTCAAATAGAGAACCATGCAGTCACAGTGATACAGAGCAATTCAAATAGAGAACCCTGCAGTCACAGTGAAACAGAGCAATTCAAACAGAGAACCATGCAGTCACAGTGATACAGAGCAATTCAAATACAGAACCCTGCAGTCACAGTGATACAGAGCAATTCAAATAGAGAACCATGCAGTCACAGTGATACAGAGCAATTCAAATAGAGAACCCTGCAGTCACAGTGATACAGAGCAAATCAAATAGAGAACCATGCAGTCACAGTGATACAGAGCAATTCAAATAGAGAACCCTGCAGTCACAGTGATACAGAGCAATTCAAGTAGAGAACCCTGCAGTCACAGTGATACAGAGCAATTCAAATGGAGAACCCTGCAGTCACAGTGATACAGAGCAATTCAAATAGAGAACCATGCAGTCAGAGTGATACAGAGCAATTAAAATACAGGACCCTGCAGTCACAGTGATACAGAGCAATTCAAATAGAGAACCCTGCAGTCAGAGTGATACAGAGCAATTAAAATACAGGACCCTGCAGTCACAGTGATACAGAGCAATTCAAATACAGAACCCTCAGTCACAGTGATACAGAGCAATTCAAATAGAGAACCATGCAGTCACAGTGATACAGAGCAATTCAAATAGAGAACCCTGCAGTCACAGTGATACAGAGCAATTCAAGTAGAGAACCCTGCAGTCACAGTGATACAGAACAATTCAAGTAGAGAACCCTGCCGTCACAGTGATACAGATCAATTCAAATACAGAACCATGCAGTCACAGTGACACAGAGCAATTCAAATAGAGAACCCTGCAGTCACAGTGATACAGAGCAATTCAAATAGAGAACCATGCAGTCACAGTGATACAGAGCAATTCAAATAGAGAACCCTGCAGTCACAGTGATACAGAGCAATTCAAATAGAGAACCCTGCAGTCACAGTGATACAGAGCAATTCAAATAGAGAACCCTGCAGTCACAGTGATACAGAGCAATTCAAATAGAGAACCCTGCAGTCACAGTGAAACAGAGCAATTCAAATAGAGAACCCTGCAGTCACAGTGATACAGAACAATTCAAATAGAGAACCCTGCAGTCACAGTGATACAGAGCAATTCAAATCGGAGAACCCTGCAGTCACAGTGATACAGAGCAATTCAAATAGAGAACCATGCAGTCAGAGTGATACAGAGCAATTAAAATACAGGACCCTGCAGTCACAGTGATACAGAGCAATTCAAATACAGAACCCTCAGTCACAGTGATACAGAGCAATTCAAATAGAGAACCATGCAGTCACAGTGATACAGAGCAATTCAAATAGAGAACCCTGCAGTCACAGTGATACAGAGCAATTCAAGTAGAGAACCCTGCAGTCACAGTGATACAGAACAATTCAAGTAGAGAACCCTGCCGCCACAGTGATACAGATCAATTCAAATACAGAACCATGCAGTCACAGTGATACAGAGCAATTCAAATAGAGAACCCTGCAGTCACAGTGATACAGAGCAATTCAAATAGAGAACCATGCAGTCACAGTGATACAGAGCAATTCAAATAGAGAACCCTGCAGTCACAGTGATACAGAGCAATTCAAATACAGAACCATGCAGTCACAGTGATACAGAGCAATTCAAATAGAGGACCCTGCAGTCACAGTGATACAGAGCAATTCAAATACAGAACCCTCAGTCACAGTGATACAGAGCAATTCAAATAGAGAACCATGCAGTCACAGTGATACAGAGCAATTCAAATAGAGAACCCTGCAGTCACAGTGATACAGAGCAATTCAAGTAGAGAACCCTGCAGTCACAGTGATACAGAGCAATTCAAATCGGAGAACCCTGCAGTCACAGTGATACAGAGCAATTCAAATAGAGAACCATGCAGTCAGAGTGATACAGAGCAATTAAAATACAGGACCCTGCAGTCACAGTGATACAGAGCAATTCAAATACAGAATCCTCAGTCACAGTGATACAGAGCAATTCAAATAGAGAACCATGCAGTCACAGTGATACAGAGCAATTCAAATAGAGAACCCTGCAGTCACAGTGATACAGAGCAATTCAAGTAGAGAACCCTGCAGTCACAGTGATACAGAACAATTCAAGTAGAGAACCCTGCCGCCACAGTGATACAGATCAATTCAAATACAGAACCATGCAGTCACAGTGATACAGAGCAATTCAAATAGAGAACCCTGCAGTCACAGTGATACAGAGCAATTCAAATAGAGAACCATGCAGTCACAGTGATACAGAGCAATTCAAATAGAGAACCCTGCAGTCACAGTGATACAGAGCAATTCAAATAGAGAACCCTGCAGTCACAGTGATACAGAGCAATTCAAATAGAGAACCCTGCAGTCACAGTGATACAGAGCAATTCAAATAGAGAACCCTGCAGTCACAGTGATACAGAGCAATTCAAATAGAGAACCCTGCAGTCACAGTGAAACAGAGCAATTCAAATAGAGAACCCTGCAGTCACAGTGATACAGAACAATTCAAATAGAGAACCCTGCAGTCACAGTGATACAGAGCAATTCAAATCGGAGAACCCTGCAGTCACAGTGATACAGAGCAATTCAAATAGAGAACCATGCAGTCAGAGTGATACAGAGCAATTAAAATACAGGACCCTGCAGTCACAGTGATACAGAGCAATTCAAATACAGAACCCTCAGTCACAGTGATACAGAGCAATTCAAATAGAGAACCATGCAGTCACAGTGATACAGAGCAATTCAAATAGAGAACCCTGCAGTCACAGTGATACAGAGCAATTCAAGTAGAGAACCCTGCAGTCACAGTGATACAGAACAATTCAAGTAGAGAACCCTGCCGCCACAGTGATACAGATCAATTCAAATACAGAACCATGCAGTCACAGTGATACAGAGCAATTCAAATAGAGAACCCTGCAGTCACAGTGATACAGAGCAATTCAAATAGAGAACCATGCAGTCACAGTGATACAGAGCAATTCAAATAGAGAACCCTGCAGTCACAGTGATACAGAGCCATTCAAATGGGGTCAAAATTGACCAGTACAGCCAATGGTCTTTTTATCTACCTGTATACACCCTTATGCTATCCCAAGGCTTGCCTTCCAGGCAATGAGCTGCAGTAAGAACCCAATTTGGAGCAATGATGGTGCCACCGCAGAAGAATTTTTTCTGTAATATAAAAACAAATATAAATTACTCAGAAAACATTTTCACAATTGGCAGTATGCATAATTAGGATTGATACATAAGTAAGCCTACAGGTAACACTGTTCCAGTGTTTTCAAAGCATCTCACATTTTACTGCATATAATTTACAGAGCTCATTGAGGCTCAATCAATCATAACAACCATTTCTATTGTCACATTATGTTCATACCACATTATGTTGGCTTTGTCACCAGAACTGGACTTCAAAAACCATCTGAAAAAGCTTTAAAAAATTGTGCAACAAGTGTGTTTTTCTTTAATTATATTCTTGCAACTTTGATGACCAAATGAGCCCACATTTTCACAGATTTGTAAATTCATGTCTTCATGTATGTGAGGATAAACCAAGTGAGACTACTGGTCTTTGACAATTACCAAACATCTGTCCAGTGCCTTTAACATCAGAAGAAGCTTCCGTCAGCAGTTTTCATAAAGACCACCTCCCCACTCCCCACCCCCTCCCCTTTGCGTGCTAATTGCGCTACAATCAGAGTATTAAAGAAAGATCCCATTTTCCTTTGTGCCAGGCTATCGGTGTTATTAGCTGTTTTGTAGCGCAGCACAGCGAAACAGCTCTTATTTTCGTTAAAGTTTTAAAAACAATTTTTTATAATTTGTCTGTCAGAACACAGGAAGTCATTGAAAGAATGTACAAGTTGTTCTTCGCGGCCTTTTGCATGGTTCCTAAAAAGCAATGAAACTTTCAGTGATGAAAGGCAATTGTGCAATGATAATCACAAAACAAGGATGTCATTATGACGTCATCACCTGGCACGTGATGTCATCTTAAAAAAACACTATTTTAAATATAGGTTTTCCTGGCAAATTTCAGCAAAAATTCATTCAATTTCATTATTAAACATGCATTCAAATTCACACATTTTCCCCTAATCCTCTCAAACTAGTGTTTCTTTTTAGCTCTTAATGCACTGGTTTTCGTGCACACACCATTGCATTTTTCGCGTTCAGATTCGCTTCAGTCATTCTGTTTCATTTATAGTAATTCAAGACTACACTTTGACCATTCTTAAGTTGAATTTCTACTACCTATTTACAATTGATGCATTCAAATTAGGACTCACCGAAGCAAAAATGATTTTGCTGCTAGTTTGAGTTTTCTTTTTCATTAATGTGCAACAAATTTCAACTTCTTTGCATTCAAATTAAAGATGAGTTATGGCTTTATGAGTAAACTGGAAATTTAAGCTCCTTTACTAACACATAAGTTGTCCTTTGTTAAGAGGTGTTTCCATGCACCTTACCGTATATTTAAATAATGGTTTTTTTTAATCTTTTTTTTTATAACTGTTCCTTTTGCTTTGTTACCCTTAAAGTTAAAGCCTGTGTCCGATAACTTAGAAATGAGAACCTTTTGCTTTAGCCATGAGATTTTGTTGCACTGGTATTTATGTTGCTTGTTGTCTTTGTTCTGCTTAATTATTTTAAGGAAACAAAAGCTTAAAATAATAAGGGGTCGTTATTAAATTTGAAAACAAATTAATCTCATTGTTATCTTGCTCTGTACCGACCACGGGCAGCCATTTTACATTCAAAACCGTTGGGCTTAAACGTCAAACCAGTGTAGAAATGAGTTTTCCCTGAAAGTATCTGCCTTTATTATAGGCAGCAACGAATGAGTATAAGCACATAACATAGAATTTGAATTTGAAAGCAAACATTTGGAAAATGTTTGCCCATTAATGAAATTGAATGGTTGACCAGCTCTTGCTGCTGATGAAATTGAACGATTTTATTTGACCAGTGAATGCTTAACTGTTGAAATTGAATAACTCTTTTTGACTCTTGAATGCTGATTCAAAGTGCATTCATTTTTAAAAAGAAAGTGAATGAGCCAGGAGTTAAAATGAATGGATTTTTGTTGAAATTGACCAGGAAAACCTATGTTTGAAAATTCGTATCAAATCAGCCACAAGAGACCGTAGGTTTCTGTTTGAGGGATTGGGTAGGGATAAAATTCATGTGCGTGACCTCACATGACCTCTACTTCCGGTCAACACCAGAAGTGCCTTGCAATTCAAAAGTGGCAAAAGTTATTAACTTGCTTATAATGATGTTAGTGCTGGCAAGGGTGGGCAGTTAAAAAAATAAAATTGTTGACGTCACAATAGCGCCCTCTACTGGCAGGTTGAAAACTCTTTAAAATGGACTTTTTGAAGATGTGTGTGGTGAAGTTTTGTGTAATCACTTCAAAATTTACACACACGTTTACTGTCCCGCAGTTATCATATGTGGGAAGTTTCAGATTAATATGTCATTCGTGGGTCACGTGACGTGACATTAAAGGTGCACTTTTTGAAGTCGTATAACTCTCAAAGTAAAGATGGGATCGTGTTTAAACTTTGTAGGTTTTTAGATATTGCCATTTTTTTTTTAATTGTGGAATGCCGTCATATATTGAATCAACACATGATTTGTTATGAATTTATTTTATTTTAGCCCCTTTAAGTCATGAATTGCAAACTGAATATTGTATAATCAAATTATTTTTTTAAATAGACTGGATTGGTCAAATTGCTTTAAATACAAGCAAAATTTGAATTCGTTGAGAAATTTGACAATTTTATTAACGAAACAGCTACGTATTTGTGCACAAATGCAATCATGTCTAGTTATTGAGTGCTTTACATGCCATAGTCAGGAAGTTATAATTTGTATCTAGTCTTGTCACTGATGTTGGTTTAATGAACTAAAAGGCCACTTCTTATGGAGAACTTTAAACAACTGTGGCTGGACCTTTCTTGTTATTGTAAGATATCCAGTTTCTGGGCTCTAAGTTAGAATGTACCTGATCGCCTTTTCCTGTGTAGATGGCAACTTGCCAGGGCCATTTAAATAATGGTGCATTATCTCCCCCTGATATTCTTGCCTTGGATCGTACTGCGTTTCTTGGACCGCCATTATAACCACATTCAGAATAATCTGTAATTAATCAATATTCAGACAGTTTTAAGGCATTAGACACTATTGGTAATACACAAAATAATTGTTAGCATAAAAATGTACTTGGTAACGAGCAATGGAGAGCTGTTGAAAGTAAATAACCATGTGAGGAATGGCTCCCTCGGAAGTAAAGTAGTTTTTGAGAAATAAATAATTTCTCACTGAAATATTTGAATTGGATCTGAGACCTCGGCTGAGGTCTCGAAATCGAGCATCTGAATCACACAACTTGTGTGACAAGGGTGTTTCTTCCATTATTATCTCGCAACTTCAACGACCAATTGAGTTCAAATTTTCACAGGTTTGTTATTTAAATGCATCTGTTGAGTTACAAGTGAGAAGACTGGTCTTTGACAATTACCAAAGGTGTCCAGTGTCTTTAAGCTATTGGTCAAAAGGCTATAATCACATGTGTGTCTACCTGTTCTTCTGTTTAAGAACATAATTGTCACAACGCGGTGTAATATAAAAGAGTTGGACATTATGAATAATTTAAAATATATATACTCGGCTCTTCTGTTTTGAGTCTTCTGTGTTGAGTCACTTTATTTGGTCTGCCCCTGTTTACCATTTTCATAATGGAAAGTGATTCGCCTCTATAACTTCCCACTACTCAAAATCACTTTAAATTCAATACTAGTTTGGCCATTAAAAAAAACCATTTTATTCTGCAGAAGTTCTACGGTGAAATGTGTCAGTTTAGGTGGCACTAGATAACCTACCAAGTTTTTGCTCTGTTATAGTCTGGACTAGCAGTTTGAGCTCGTTGTAGTCTGCAATTAGAAACAAGTGTTCACTGAGTGGCTTTGATGCTATGTCTTGTAGCTCGGATTTGTCTACTTTATATGTCACTCCAATGCAGTGGATTTGAACTTCGTAATCTTCTCGAAGTATCATAGCTTGATGTTTAGGAATAGCCTCACTTGCTCCCATGTTAGTGTGACCTGAAATATCCATAGAAAGTATTAATCAATATGCCAAAATACCTCATAGTATATTTCAAATGGTTTACAAAGTACCACAAATCTGCTGGCTCAGTTAAAAAGAGACATCAAAATCTAACAAAGCCGGTCACAATCACATTCATTAACAGTAGTTGCAAGAACTTGAAGCAAAAGAGAATGATGTAAGTTAACAAGTTCTCTGAATGAAATTGTATACCAATAGAGGTTTCTGTTATTTTCCAATTACCAACAGAATGGCATGAGTAGTGTTCACAAGCACTTCCTTCTCTACAAGTCCTGCCAAAATGATGGAAATCAATGACAGTAACTCTTTAACATTTTAAAACAAGTCATACTTTTGTCAAACTTATAAGTGCCCATTATGGTTGTGAATGGTGAGAGCTTAATGAATCAAATTCTTATAACTAAGATCCTCAAAAAGCTGTAAACATTTCAAACACTAAATATTTGTTAACCTAAACATTTTTTTTCAACTGGAAGACTTAGGTCAAATGGGTATTATCAATAATAAGTTCATAATATATACAGTTTACCACCTGATAAATATACACAGACACAAGGATTTGTTGTTGTAGTGAACTCTGCCAAGAGTTAATTTATTCCGTACTCTGAATTCCGTGGTAAAACGCCAATTCATAATAGTATAAGGGATTTCCCTTTATTTAATTCCATCCAGTGATATCCACACTCATAAAGAAGTATACCAGTTCCCATTATAATACACTTTGCGACCAATTCGCAAAGGGTCCCAATTTCTCACTTTGCGAACGGTAAATTTCCAATCCGCAAAGGTTCCCACTTCTCGGCGATTTGCCAAAGAAGGTACCAGACTAATTACAATTATTATAATTATAAATGCACTCATTGACTGGAGAAAACTCCGGGTCAATGAGGTTCCCACTTCCAGCGAGTTGCCAAGAAGGTACCAAATTAATCTACTTCTTTATATACAATCACATCATTTTATTACCACCATATTTATCCATATCAATTCACATAAATTAATTTACCACTTCCTCACAGGCTACAATGTCTATTAGCTTCTTGTGTATAGGAACAACCTAAACTTACCGCCAAAGCAAATTTTGATCTAAAAATTTGCCCAAACACCCCCCCCCCCTTTTTTTTTTTTTTTTTTTTTTTTTTTTACAAAACTTTCTCCGAGTGTGAAGTGGAGAACCTCAACCCGTCTGATAAATTTTGATGGAACCAAATGAATCATGTCTTGCCAGTACGCACCTTCCGAGAAGGGTTAATGAGATGGGGGTGTTTTATAACATGTGCGTTTTGCATCTCCCGAAGTATCTTCTTTGCATACCTATTTAAATCCCAAGTGCAGCGTTTTTCTGCCCTCCTTTAACTTTACCTTGATACTTCGCCCTTAACAAAATGTCTGACCAAATTAACCGTGTGTTGGGTAGGATGTTCCTAATTACCTTTAGGCTCTCTTTACCCTATGTCTACTCTGTCCCGAATTTTCCTTCAAGATATCTTTGGTCCCTAGATATAACACTATTGTCGTCGGGACCTCGCCTTTTGCCAGGTATCTCCTGAGCCTAGTACCAGCCGTCCAGGCGTGCCCCAGACACGCCTTTCCATGTCACTGTACCACCACTGTGCCGCTGCTGTGGCGAATGATACTGTCCCGGTACCCACGTTCTTGCTTCGGATTGATGAACATCTTTAGGCTCCCTGTTACCCTATGTCTTATCTGTCCCGAATTTTCCTTCACGATATCTTTGGTCCTTATATGTAACACTATTGTCGTCGGGACCTCGCCTTTTGCCAGGAATCTCCTGAGCCTAGTCCCAGCCGTCCAGGCGTGCCCCAGACACGCCTTTCCATGTCACTGTACCTCCACCGTGCCACTGCTGTGGCGAATGATACTGTCCCGGTACCCACGTTCTTGCATCGGATTGATGAACATCTTTAGGCTCCCTTTTACCCTATGTCTTATCTGTCCCGAATTTTCCTTCAAGATATCTTTGGTCCTTAGATGTAACACTATTGTCGTCGGGACCTCGCCTTTTGCCGTATCTCCTGAGCCTAGTCCCAGCCGTCCAGGCGTGCCCCAGACACGCCTTCCCATGTCACTGTACCACCACTGTGCCGCTGCTGTGGCGAATGATACTGTCCCCGATAAACATCTGTATAAAAACAAATTCAAAGAAAAACAGCCTGGGTAATCTGTTCTGACCAATATTTTATCTTGTCAAAGTCTTGTATGTAGTTGAAAATGTTGTACACAATTTGTTAACAACCAACTCAATATTCACCAATCTTGTAAATGATTATTTATCTTGAACAGCAATATGCTAATTAAAGAAGCGGTTGTCTACACTGCTTATTGATGACCTTGCTACAAGCTACCCCCTTTTAGACAATTAAATTCATTAAGTCTGGCCTAATGTAGGATTCAAGTGCCCCAGACTTCCATCTCCCCATACTTTTGATTTGTTCCTCCCGAACCCCAAACATATCCTGCAATTACCACCTGATAAATATACACAGACACAAGGATTTGTTGTTGTAGTGAACTCTGCCAAGAGTTAATTTATTCCGTACTCTGAATTCGGTGGTAAAACGCCCATTCATAATTATATAAGGGATTTCCCTTTATTTAATTCCATCCAGTGATATCCACACTCATAAAGAAGTATACCAGTTCCCATTATAATACACTTTGCGACCAATTCGCAAAGGGTCCCAATCCCTCACTTTGCGAACGGTAAATTTCCAATCCGCAAAGGTTCCCACTTCTCGGCGATTTGCCAAAGAAGGTACCAGACTAATTACAATTATTATAATTATAAATGCACTCATTGACTGGAGAAAACTCCGGGTCAATGAGGTTCCCACTTCCAGCGAGTTGCCAAGAAGGTACCAAATTAATCTACTTCTTTATATACAATCACATCATTTTATTACCACCATATTTGTCCATATCAATTCACATAAATGAATTTACCACTTCCTCACAGGCTACAATGCCTATTAGCTTCTTGTTTATAGGAACAACCTAAACTTACCGCCAAAGCAAATTTTTATATAAAAATTTGCCCAAACACCCCCCCCCCCCCCTTTTTTTTTATTTTTTTTTATTTATTTTTTTTTCTTTTTTTTTTACAAAACTTTCTCCGAGTGTCAACCCGTCTGATAAATTTTGATGGAACCAAATGAATCATGTCTTGCCAGTACGCACCTTCCGGGAAGGGTTAATGAGATGGGGGTGTTTTATAACAGGTGCGTTTTGCATCTCCCGAAGTATCTTCTTTGCATACATATTTAAATCCCAAGTGCAGCGTTTTTCTGCCCTCCTTTAACTTTACCTTGATACTTCACCCTTAACAAAATGTCTGACCAAATTAACCGTGTGTTGGGTAGGATGTTCCTAATTACCTTTAGGCTCTCTTTACCCTATGTCTACTCTGTCCCGAACTTTCCTTCAAGAAAGGACCCAACCGAATAATTCAATATTTTGCAGACTGGCGGAAAATACTAACCAGACTGCTCAGCACTGGAAATGTAATGGAACATCTTGAATCTTGCCGAGGGTCAAAGCGTCTACAATCCTCTTTCATCTTAGAAACAATGAAACTACCCTTGGGATCCTCCCAATTGTGAAATTTATGAACATATGAAATATAACTGCAAGCATAGAGAATCACACTGGATCCACCAACTCAAGACAGTCAAGCCCTTTGGACTAAACATAAACACTGGTGTTAAATAACTTCCCGTTACCCCCACTTCACTTCTGCTCGAAAACTTTAATGTTGTTTATATTCTGTAACTCAAGTATAAATTATTATTATTTTTTTTTTTGCTTTTAAGTTGTCCTATATATTTGTTACTATAACTATCTCATGTAAGTAACCCCCCTTCTTTTTTCCACAGGTCCCTCATACCTATTTTTAATACCATCGTACCTTTGATCTTGCTTTTCTCTATTAATTGACCATTGTTAATTGCATCATGATGCAACTTGTTCTCTAATTCTACCCTTTCATGTTTCCCTGCATTGTTAACGAACAATGCATTTACCACTTTTATGGTCCAGTAATCCATCCTTTCATATGAAACCTCCTTTGTCCTCGCCACTCTACTCGTATTGGTTCATAGCCACCAATTGTTTCTGAAATAGAAACTTTGATTGGCTGTTATTTTCCCGCTTCTTTCTTTCCCGCTTCTTTCTTCATTTAATCCATTTCCCCTCTCTTTTTCTATGAATGGATATGTATTTGTTTGTACTTGTTTTATGCCTCTGAACTAGGTCCGGTTGGGATCGAAAGCTAAGGCCATCTATACCCTATTCATTAAACATATGAAATACCAGATACGTATGTACCAATGGAAGAAGGTGCAAAGGTCTTTAATTTTAATATTATGCAATAGGCTACCCCTTGATTTATGGAAGCTGGCCATTTAGTGCCTAATAATGATCAATCATTCCGAAAGGTCATAATGAAACTTGGTATTGCCCTTCTATTCTTTATGTACACTTTGTTCTAGAGCTTGATTAACACATGGTGCTGTGACGTGCAATGCCCATAATTCATCGTCAATTATGCCCATGATCTAACTGGTGTTAATTGCTGCCTCATTCTAAAAGTGCGCCATCCCCCCTTATTGGACGAGCTGCTGCTCCCTGTGCGTCCGATCTGACAATATTTCAATAATTCTATGTGTTCTATGGAGATGAGCTCGCAAATACACTGCTACATAAGTCAAAAAAATGCAGAGGTCCATGTATGTATGTAATTGGACGCCTGTGTTTATTATCTTTCCATATTATAAAACCCCCCTCGTTTACAGCCAGCAAGAATTATTGTGTCTTGACCGCTATTTGTACTACTATAGGGTCACTCTGCTTTATAAGATCACAGCGAAATCCCCAAACTCGCTATGAATAATCTTAAAAATTTTAAGGTTAGCGGTAGGCTATTTGTACTACTATAGGGTCACTCTTCTTTATAAGATCACAGCAAAATCCACAAACTCGCTATGAATAATCTTAAAATTTTAAGGTTAGCGGT
Organism: Asterias amurensis; assembly: GCF_032118995.1. Classification (NCBI taxonomy): domain Eukaryota; kingdom Metazoa; phylum Echinodermata; class Asteroidea; order Forcipulatida; family Asteriidae; genus Asterias; species Asterias amurensis. The sequence continues at coordinate 9,425,175 of NC_092662.1, read as the reverse complement.
AGGCCCTCGCCCAATTCGCTACAAACCGATATCAATGGATTAAAGGGAGTTGATGGTTAATTCGTATGCTGCATGTTATCCGCCATCGGTATGCTTCAAGAGCCCGCTGTGCAATCAATGGACCCCCTCATGCTACTGCTCCCTACTGTACTTATTTTGCACCCTGCATTTGAAAGTTGGGCACCACCCAGTTCTATTGAAGATGATGTCCCTCCTAACCTACTACATGCCCCATCCGTGTTATGTATGGAATACCCTGAATATTGACTAGAGTTTGCCAAGTTGTACACTAAACTACTAGGCTTACTTATTCCTGATTGGCCTGACTGACACAAGCTCTGACTAACTTTCATATTAAACGGCAAGCTGCCAGAAAAATTATGATTGTCCGCCCTTTCTTGTCCTTGTGTACCTGTACTCTTGCTTTGAGAATGTTGGCCCGTTATACCCCGAGTTACGTGTAAAGGCCGTGAAATATCCTGACTATTAATCTGTGGGATGTTCGCAATTATTGGCCCTTTATACATACTAGATGTTTGAAACCTTTCCGTATTCACGGTACTCGTGTTACCTACTAGCATTACTGTTGGGGCTGTACTTGCCCCAGCATTAGGTCTGAAAATGTAGCGACTCACCCGATTGGCCCAGCTAGTAAGCCATCGGCTTCACCACTCTGTAGCCGCCCATCTTCGCCCTCCTCATCAGGTATCACTTGGATTTCTTCAATGCGGTTCCCACTTCCAGCGAGTTGCCAAAAAGGTACCGAATTTTGCGAAACTATACAATCTATCTTAACTCCTCGGTGGCAGAATATTCAATGACGGTTCCCAGAAAGACAAGCACCCTTTCCCCAAATGCATTGCTTTGGTTGGTTGAAAAGAACAATGGAACCACGTCTGAATGCGCCCTGACAATCCCAGTCGCTTAAAGCCCCGACTGTGCAACCTGACTATAATTATGCATATTTCCTGGTGTTAAATCGGTTTACTGCGTTACGCATTAAACCCTATTGTGAGTCATCAACAATAAGCTTGATTTTAGGATGAAATCACCACAGCAGTGCCATTACAGGGACACACCGGCTCACCGTGTATGCAGTTTAGGGCTGTAGAATCATAAATAATGTTTTTATAGATGGTTGCTGTAAAAGAAATCATCAAAATGTCACGTAATTAGCGAAAAATGATTAAAAAAAAAAAAAAAAGCGGTAAAAGGCCAGCGTAAACGTGTTTCCAGCCGTTGCAACTGTCAAGTCTTCGTGGCATCGTCGCACAATCATAATATTGCAAGTAGACTGGTGCTTTTTTTATAGCAACGTTTTACTACGACGCAGCATAATGATCCAGTTTATCCATTAAGTATAAACAACCAGCATATACGGATCAGGCAAATCCTTCGACGATGGAGGTAGTCGTGCTTCGACGTACATCCAAAGATCGTCACGAAGAACACAAAAAACTAACCCAGAATATGATGGGACAGTGACAAGTAAATAAAGCATTCCTGGCACCAACTTCCTGGTGAACTTGTGGCTGGTGGCCGACTAATTTTTTGAATAGTAAAGAAATTTTGTGAGCAGTATTTTCTGCTAAAAACAGATGAAACTGAGGGGCCCTGTTATTCACAGTGAAACATCCTAGAATCTCGGGGGGGGGGGGATGGGGGGCGGGAATCGTGAGGGATTCAAAAGCGTCCTTGTGAGAATGTATTTTGAAATATAAGCGTAGCTGCAAATCTTGAAACGTAAGCCTACCTTTTGTATATATAGCGTAACTTGAGAAGGAACGTAAGCAAAACTTGGAATGTAAGCGTAGCTTGGAACGTCATATTTTGGAAGGTATAAGCGTAGCTGGATATCTTGGAACGTAAACGTAGCTGCATATGGAACGTAAGCGTAGCTTGACTCGGGCTTGAAAAACGTACCTTTTTATATTATAGCGTAACTTGAAGGAACGTAAGCGTAGCTGAGTAGCTGCGTAGCTTGGAACGTAACCAAATAATACCTCAACAATCTCAAAAATAACACATATTTTTTTCAACCTTTTATACAAAATTATTTTTCACCTGTTCTTTTTTCGATCGGGGCTCCGGTTTTTTTAATCCTTTTTTTCTTCTTCATAAAACATTTTTTAAGCTACTCACACAATAACACTGTTAATATAACAAAATGCGGTATTCCTACGTTTTGACATCGTCATCTTTTTTTATTGTTTCCTGAAAACTCCTAGCAAAAAGAAATTAGGAGCCATGAAACAAACCAGAGTATAATATTGGAACGTTGCGATCATAAGAAATAACGGATTTGACACGAGGTGTACCGACTGACAAACCCACGATGACAAACATGTACTCTGATGTCTGGCTCCCAACCCCTCCCAAGCTCACCGCGAGACCCGCAAGCTGGGAGTTCATAGTGCCCGGGATTACACCTCCAGCCCCCCACGAGACACGGCATGTGCGGTACGTGATATGCCCCGAGGCTTACGTTCCGATTGCTCCACGCTGTGGGGCCATATAACAAGCTTCCGTTACACGGACTATTTGAATGCGAATCTTACGTTAGATTTTTCACCATTATTTACATGTTGTAGCGATAATTTGAATACATGATCTTTTTCGACAATTACTCGTTAATAATTTTGTAAAAAAAAGATTTAAATTTGGTTTGGTAAGTTACTTTTAGACGGCTGGAAGTAAAACTAGCCCGGAAGGTCACGTGATTGTTTGTACCACTTTTTGGTAAGAACAATTACGCGACCTTCGTTTTTGTTTTAAAATGCTCAAAAACGGCCAAATTTGATGATTTTTTTTAAGGACTGTTCTTCTTCATTCCTGGAAACCCGTTGAATACATTTCTTAGTCTATTTTGTAGCCCAAATAGCCCAATTCGGCCGGTGTGTCCCTTTAAGTTTGACAGATCTTACTCTGTGTCTAAAAGTTTGAAGAGGTTTTGTGAGATTGGAAATGTGTCTTTGTTAGCGGACACCAATACTCAAATTTGACTGATGTTAAAGGGGTTTATTTATGACAAGTGTACTAACCAAGCATAAAGACGACATTGCATGGTCATAAAGATGTTTAAAGCATCCATTTTGCATAATGCGTAAATCAGTAAAGGTATACAAAAAACTGTATCAGTTCTTTGTGTTGTCAATGTGGGTCAACCTTAACAGATGCTTTAATATCCAGTTTTGACCAGAAATACAGATCAAAATTCGTCATCTCTGTGCAAATTAAAAATTGATTGAATGATACATTGTTCTTGAGATATCAACTTTTGGTTTGAATGGGTAGACAAGTTCATATTGGGCTCATGCATAAAGCATTTATTTAATATTCAAAGTTTGTTTACACCTGATGACATCATGTTTGAACTTTTGGGTACCATGGAAATAACAGATTGATAAGCACCTACTACTTTGGGGAAGGGTCTTAACATTAAAGTATTAGCTTAAAGGCACTGGCATTATTGTTAACTGTCATGTTAACCAACATATGCGTAAATTTACAAACCTGTGAAAAGTTTGACTCAATTGGTCGTCGAAGTTGTGAGAGAATAATGGAAGAAACAACACCCTTATCGCACAAGTTGTGTGCTTTCAGATGCCTTGAATTGGAGACCTTAGCTGTGGTCTCGAATTCAATTCAAATACTTTAGTGAGAAATTACTTCTTTCTCAAAAACTACATTACTTCAGAGACAGCCGTTTCTCATTATGTCTTATACTATCAACAGCTCTCTATTGCTCATATACCAATTAAGTCTTTATACTAAAAGCTATTTTGAGTAATTACCAGTGCCTCTAAAGGTTTGACAATTTTGAATGATCCTTAAACGAGGTACAAATTCAAAGGACTCGGGAAAGTACTAAGTATACAGTGCTAAATCTACATCAATGTTAAATCTACATCAATGTTAGGGTAGAAAAACAACCATAAAAAAACCCAAATACTATTAAATATTGTGGCTGGTTAAAACATACCATCCGAGAAGAGAAAGAGAGCTCTTTTAGCATTGAGACGGTTACCGCTATTGTACTTCTCAGACAAAGGAATCATGTCAGTGTGGATGTATTGAAGTGCTTTGCCGGTTGCAGTTCCTGTCCCTGTTGACAAAATAGGATAACTTTATTGGATATTGAATGTGCGTGTTGTTATAAACATACATTTTTGTGTCACATGTGTGTTTTCAGGCAATGAGGATTAGCCATGTTTGTCTCGGTTAAAAAAAAAGCTGAAAGAAAAGTAGATTTGTCAGATTATTCTTCCCACTTTTGATGTCTCTGAAAGATGTAAAACAAAAGCAGAAGCATAATCAACAATTAAGCAAAACAAAAAGCTCACTCAAACCTTGGTAATTCTAACCGGACTCTCAAAGGAAACCTCTATTGTAGTGGAGTACTGGATTTTTCAATCAGAAATGTGATGTAAATCAATGTCACAATATTCAACTCTATAAAATGGACTTCGTTTCAAGTTAAAAAAAAAAAATCGAAAAATACAGACGATTATGGTTTATCGGTACAAGTCTTCCCATGTCTTAACTGTGAAGCTGTATTTTTATATACCCATCTCAGGTCACGTGATCACATTAGAGCGCAATCGCTCTATTGTTATTGCTTAGTTTGTAGTACATGTAGTTTGATACATAAATTGCATAAAAGCCAATTCAAGATTTACCTATATTACCATCACGTGCATCAGCAAGACTGTCAATCCGAGCTAGAACGGCTTCTTCTGAATCTTGGGCATCGGAAATGAGAAGTGAGTGTACCGTACTTGTTGCATATGCACTGGCTGCATAGCGGGCATTACTTACACCAATCTATAAAGAATATAGAATCTTGAATCGTTGAATAAACTGTCCAGCCTCATCTGTAAAAGTTATTGGTCAAGGGATCCCCCCCCCCCCTGCACTTTTTTCAATATATGTCAGTTTCTTCCTTCCTCAATGGTTCATAAAACGCTTTTGTGTGCAATTCATAAAACAATCTCTTGTAGTTTTGAAACTTTGGAATGAAGTCAAAGCTATTCGAAAGAAACGGGGTAGACTGGGGTCAACCCTGGGAAGCTAATCAAACGCACCTTTAGTTGCCGGGGTGTCATACAGGGGTGTCATATAAGATATCTATAAGGATGTTAAAGAGGCTTGTAGAACACTAAACACTGGGCAGCAACAATTTGGGTATGGGATGCCCATTTCCCACATACATAAAATAAAGATGCATAGTTCTTAATACTTGTAGGACACATGTGTAAGATATGATGCATATATGTAGTTGAGCATTTTACAAAAAGGAGAACAAGAGTAACTTCAAATATAGTCAACACTCCCTCAAAAGAGATTTTACACATGGTTGTACCAGCAAGTCTACTATTTATGTTGATACTTATAGTTACTTTTATTCTTCACACCATGCAAAGCTCCAAACACCATTTACAAGGAGAACTGTTGAACACACTCCCTTCCCCACCTGAAAACTTAGGTGGGACTGAAAACTAGTCTAAAGGACTGCTACATGTAATATGTATAATGTCTCTCAATGTAGAGTTAATGGTCCATTGTTGGTAATCATGCAAAGTTTACCTTTTTAACAAGTAACTTAGCCAAATCAAGAGCCTTTTCAAAGTGAGCCTTAGCAATGCTACGAGATGCATCAAAAGCAAAATAGATGTCGTATCCTCCACTATATGTTTGATCTAAGGTTCTTCCTTTAGATACACTTGCAGCTTCAGAAGTTTCAATGGCAAGACTCTCAGCAACATAACCCATCCTTTCTGCAACGTCACTAATTTCATCAAAGTCAAATTGACCTGTAAACAAAATAAAACAACTCATTTAAGGACAAGTATCATCTAGTATAAAAGATCAGGGCCAGCTTTGTAGAGCTACTTAACAACAATCAAAGTATGCTCACCAGAATACCAAAAATACCATATCGCATGCACCATCTGTGACATTTCATCATAAACAACTCTTTGAAATTGGGCCAGAAATAAACTTGGTAAAAGCCCGCTTAACATGCTTAATGGCCGAAACAAAACAAATTGACATTGGTTGCTATTGGGGAGCACTTTATATGTGTCCTGTGTGCTTAATGCTGTGCCAAGTATTGAATCATATGTGAGTTAGGTGAATAATGTGCTGGCAGTAATTGTAGTGTGTTTACTGCACATGTACTTGTACCAATGCCTACCTCGACACTCCGGTTCCTCTCCTGACCAACTTGTAGACGTATTACAGTATCGTTCTGCAGAACCAACCAAAGCTCGGTTTTGGTAACATGCATACCTCACCACTCCTCCTCTCTGGAAAGGTGGTGTGTCTTGGTTTTCTATATACCCTCCAATCGGTACTCCGGGATTTGGACAGTAAAAACCTGCCAGTAGACATACCACATAACAGGTTCTGGTTGTATACATTTTATATGCTGCACTCTCAATGAGCTTTTTTATTAAACTTAAAAATCTCAGACTTTGTGGAGATATGTCTTGCCCACCTTTATGTATGTGCTACATATAATCTATGCAGAAGGAATTTCACTATCAGCATAAGCCTACAACGTTTTCAATTTCCTATTTCAGTTTGGGAAAAAGTGCAAGTCGGGTTTATTCTCTCATCAGAAGGAAGTGCACACTAGCTGAGGTGTTTTTCTTACTTAACAACCTTTTAGCAGTTCAAGAAAAGTCTGTTTCAACAAGTTCTTACTACTTGGGCTGACTGTTGAGTCCAATTCAACTTGTAGTGTTTTGATTTCCTGAAAAACTTACTTTCATGATCACATGTTGTGAGCTTTCCGCTCCATTTACCACCAGCTAGACAATGTCTGACAGGTGAGCCTCTTAGCTTGTATCCTGAGTTGCAGAAGAATGACACAGAACCTCCTATACTCCTTGATTCGAAGTTTGACTCTCCATATTGAATTCTACCGGGATGAGGGCATAAAATCTCTGAAAAGATATTGTAAAAAAAAAAAATATTATTATTATTATTTTCATATGTTATTTATTAAGGATATCTTTAAAAAATAAAACACTATAAACAGAACAATAAAGAAACACATGGCCTGAGGATGTCCAAGTGAAAAAAAAATTACTATTTGAGAGTGCAACACCTTATTTAAAAAAACAAAAAGGAAAAAAAAAAAGATTTATATAAAACTGAATTTCTGCAAAAAGAAGCAAACATCAAGGAAACATGGAATCCATTAAAATGTTTGTAAGAATTGTTATATACCGGTAAGAGAGTGTGTTGAGGAGAGGAACAATTTACAAGTATAAAAAGGAATTGATCCTAACCATGACAAATTGAAATTCAGTCATCAACGTAATGGGAATCATCATAGTTTCTGTTTTTATCATATTTCATGGTCCAAAACAAAGTACACATGAAAGGAGAAGGTATGTTTTCCTTCATTTGATGCAACTTAAAGAATACGTGTGTGAAAGTGGTAGCTGACTATGCACTGTTTGAAGCTTTGCATGGTGTGGAGATATAAGAAGGAACTATAAAGTAAGCTTGGGGTGACCATGTGTAACTATCTTTTGAGTGAGTGTTGGCTCTGAAAAGAGCCGATTTGGTCTTGATGTTTCAAACAGCATACGCTGCTTGAAGTACTCTACTCTCCTGAAGACAAGCAGAGTATACTGTTCGAAACGTCAAGACCAAGCTGGCTCATCTGGCATGTTTGTGCAGGGGATTAAGGAGCACAAGGAGAGAATTAATTTGTCCAAAATGGGTGTTACATGAATGTATGAAATAAATCAAATTAGGGCTAGATAGCTCAGTTGGTAGAGCGCCGGCACGTTAATCCGGAGGTCGTTGTTGTTTCGAATCCCACTCGGTCAATTCTTTGTTCAACCCCCAAAATTAGTTTAAAATTTACCCAGTCAGTTTCCCTTGTGGCTTATATTGATATAAATCAAAATTACTCACAAAATGGTTAAAGGTAATTACTCAAAATAATTACTAGCATAAAACCTTACTTGGTAACGAGTAATGGGGAGCTGCTGATAGTATAAAACACCGTGAGAAATGTCTCCCTCTGAAGTAACATAGTTTTCGAGAAAGAAGTTATTTTTTATGAATTTGATTTAAGACCTCAAAATGTGAGGTCTCGAAATCAAGCATCTAATCAAGCATATAATATTCAAATTGCCACCACACCATGAAGGAGTTGAGTGCCAAAACTGAAAATTGGTGTATAAGTAGATATAATACATATGTTTAACTGGTGTCAATTTCAAAAAATGTTTTAATTGATCGCGGGGTAAACGGGGGTCAAGACGGGCGGGGTCCTTTTGACCTTTTTCTGGGTGGGAACCAACTTTGGGCCCATGCTATTTCTAAATTAATGCATTGGTGAGCTTATAATTGCTTATGGGTAAAGACATGCACCCATAGATAATACCTAGGGAATATAGGATTCATTTGACCCCTCATGTGGCCACAGGGTGACCCCAATTATCACAAAAAACACTTTCGGCTGATTAAAGTGCCTACTTACTTTAGGTGACCATAACTAGAAAATTAAAGGAGATACATTTTTAATTGAGTGCAGATTCATGAAATTTGGCAAGAAGTAAGATGGTATACCAAATTTGAGCTCTCTACCTGGTACAATAACTAAATTATGAGCTTTCAAAGTCGGAAATTATCACAAAAATCACCTTTTGCGTCTCGCGCGAGCACAAAATGGCCGCCTTGACCAAATTTCAATGGGTCATATCTAGAAAACGACATGGAATATGACTTAGCTTTTTAGTATGTGTTCATTTGAGCCACATCCAATCATTCTGATGATGTTTCATCAAAATCTGAGAGGGTCACCTGGGAACTTTTCTGAAAACTGGTTGATTTGACACGGAATGACCCTGTTATCTCGCAACTTCGACGACCGATTGAGCTAAAATTTTCACAGGTTTGTTATTTTATGTATATGTTGAGATACACCAAGTGGGAAGACTGGTCTTTGACAACTACCAATAGTGTCCACTGTCTTTAGTCAAGTATTATTCGTGACATGTCATAAATTATTAATTCTAAGGTCAATTTTCTTCAATTAAAAACATTGTCAAATGTTGTTTAAAATTTTTTACAAACTTTTCAAAAGCTCAGATTAGTAGGCTATATATACATGTACATGTAATATTTCTAGTGATTGTGGTGTTTGACAATTACTGAAATCTATATGCAGGACATGGTTTGATCACGTTGTTTCTCATTTCATTTTTGCAGATTACTGATGATGGTATAGTTTTACCTTCACAATCAGGATTAAGATGAGACCATGTTCCCTCAGAGGAGTCCAGAGAACACACCCTGGTTGTTTTGCCAAAGATCCGATAGCCAGTATCACAGAAGTAGTCAACTATTTCTCCTTGCTTGTATGTCCTGTTCATCATTTCACTTCCTCCGTGGGGAATACTTTCAACAAGTGGTGGACATCGGATCTCTACAAAGTTGATACAACTTGTGAATTAATTATATAGCGCTTTATGCACCAGAAGGGCGTCTCAAAGCGCTTAAACATACAGTTTTTATGCAAGGTATGGGACTAAGTTTGAATGATGAGGTCTTCTCCTTTTTACATAGCACCATGTAATGGTTTAGCAGGAACACCAAGGAACCCCTGCTCTTTTTGACAGGTGCAGTGGGTTATTTTACATGAGTTACACAACACATGGGACCAACGGCTTTACGTCCCATTCGAAGGATGAAGCAATGGCTCAGTGTCTTGCTTAAGGACACAAGTGTCTTGACTGGGGATTCGAACCCACACTCTGCTGATCAGACACCAGAGTTTAAATTCGGTGCTCCCAACCGCTCGACCACGACACGTACTCGTTGAAATTGTAAAAGGTTATTAAAAGAATCGGCAACAATAATGTAGAACAATGTAGGGGAAAACAACTTACATTTGAGGAAGCTTACCTTCACATGTTGGTATGGTGGAATTCCATCTTCCGTCCATTCCACAATAGACGAGGGGGTTCCCAACCAGTGCAAAACCAGGCGTGCATGTAACGTTTATTATTGTGTTGGGACTAAACTGACTACTCATGTTGTTACTCATTCCGTCATCGGAGACTAGTTCCCAATCACCATCCGTTATGTTACCCGGGTTGTTGCAGCGGTTCCTAGCTGCAATGAACATACACAACACGTTGGTACTCAATGGTACTTAATGGTAAGCTGGTAGTTAAACTCATTTTTAGGGGACAACTCAAGTTTATAAAATGATAAAGGAGAGGGGCATGTTTTGGGGACAAGCCAACATCTATCCCCTTGCGTGTTGCCACAAATGCTTCTTTCCTTTTCATCCAACATAAAAGCTTGAGTTCATCCCATTCCCCTCACTCCGTGACCTCTCCTAATTTTTCCAAATTAGATATAAAGGTGTATTTTTGAAGGAGGCAAGGTTACCTCGACACAGTGTGCGTGGCCATTGCGAAACCCCTGTTGCTGTCATTGCGCATCTAATCCTTCTTTTTCCGTACAGTGTAAAGCCTGGGTTGCAGCTGACTAGTGCCCCGCGACGTCCAACCCGTTTAATTTGGCCGTTCCAGGGTTTGGGTGGCAATGGGCATTTGACGTTTCCTGTTGGAGGAAAACAAACCATTTTATTAACAGATATTTTTACTGGAGTACAAACCATTTTATTAACAGATATTTTTACTGGAATACAAACCATTTTATTAACAGATATTTTTACTGGAAAGTTAAGGAAGTGATAGAACAGATAACTAAAACTTATTTCGTTCCGTCAAAATATTATTTGAAGGCAAAACAAATGTAATTTCAAGGGAAAGAAATAACATTTTGAGGAAGCAATATCCACTACTTCTTGGCGAACAGAACAAATTAGTTTGTTCCGAGGACATATTTAAGCTGGAAGGCTTTGATAGTGCCCTATGATTTATTTGCATACATAACGTATAAATTGTATGTTTTCTTTTTCTATAACCAAAGTAGACCTATATCGTTCATTCATGTGTTTTGTTTTCCTGAAGAGTGTGAACAACTTCCCTGTTATTTAAAGGAACATTGCAGAATTGGTATTGCTAACAAATCAGTTGCTGGTAGTGTAAGCACTTTATGTAATCCACCATATACATATACTGACAAACCTGTAGAAGTTTGAGATTGCATTTGAATTTTGCATTGCATCGATGCCAAAGTAAAAATGAATAAAACGCTCACGGACCGATAAACTCAAAACGCGAAGTTAGATTATTTTTTTTCTAATCAAATATGACATTTCAGACAGAAATATTTCAAGGAATGTTTTCAACTATCATCATCATTAGCAGACCGTGAAAGTTTTACGTAAATCTGTGATCTTCACGATTTTTGTTTCTTACCAATTCTGTAACGTTCCTTTAAGCTTGACCCCTGATCATCTTCAACTTTAGCCCCCCCGCAAAGTATTTGTAAGATGCTGCTCTGTTATATACAAATATAGATGCAGGAAAAGTGGAAAACTTAATATACGACTATTTGGATATTTTATATGTTCCATCATGGATCTACCTAAAACCTGTGAGAAAATCTGATGGAGAGACTAATTTTGTTGGGCTCAGAACCAAAAGAGCAAAGCTTGTCCTAGTTGACGAAAAATGTGAGAACTCAGCTTTTGCGTGCAATTTTACTATAACTCAACCGTATCATGTTTGGGTTTACAAGAAAAAAGGGTGGCTGAAAGAAACGGCCACCGGGAACGCCGCACTTCACCATATATTTTGCCTATAGACAAATAAATATATTAAGATGTGAATTTAAAAAAAGGGTAAATTGTCAATAAACTTGGTAAAAACTAACTAGATAATACCCTTCTGAATTGTCGTTAGTTCACCAGAGAGCATCTAATGGTAATAGTTTTTTCAGCAGGGCCCTCAAGCTGCCCGGCCCTCTATCAAGCTGGCCTGGATTATCACGGCGCCGTGTTCTCTCAATCCTCTCGTAAACTAAAAAACATGCAATTACATCCTAGCTGGAATGCCGTTTCGTTCACGGCATTAATTAGCCGACCAATTCCCTCTAAAAACGACTTGTATATAGACCAGTTATTAGTCAATATTTTAGTAGTCACTTGCCTGTTGTACGTATGCAGGTCGGTAAGGTAGCCCATGTATCCGTCTCCAAACACCTCACAAACCGATTTCCTTGGATGGTAAACAGGATAAACAAATAAATGCTTGAACGAATACATCAAATCCAACCTAAAGTGTTTTATGTCTGATTAATAAAATGGCTATCAGATAAAGTAAGCAAAACAAAATCAATATCCTGCAGTAACTATAATAGTTGGAATGGTGAGACCATCTCACTATGTGGCAGTGAAGATAATTACTTGAAGCCCCAGTACACGAAGGGAGCATAAAGTGCCTTGGTCTAATAGTTTACGGTATTTACTCCTCGAAGATGTTGGAAAGATGTTCCCCACACGTTTTGGGGAACATAAAAGCAATATCCTGAACGTAATTCCCAAAACTGTTCTCTTGTTCGTTGCATTCTCGACTCAGCTTGACCTCTATTTTGGGGTATTTTCATGTGCCCAATCTGAATGCACACTCGTTTATAAGCTCTTCATGAAGCAGTAGGCCTACCATCGCGTGATGACATGTTCTAAGTCAAGATGACGAAGTTCCGTATCTTAGAGGCTCTGGACACTAGTATTGGTAATTGCTCAAAGTAATTGTTAGCACAAAAACTTACTTGGTAACGAGCAATGGAGAGAAAACAATGTGAGAAGTGGCTCCCTCTGAGGTAACGTAGTTTTTGAGAAAGTATTTATTTCTCACTAAAATATTTGAATTCGGTGAAGGCACACAACTTGTACGACAAGGGTGTTTTTTCTTTCATTCTCGCGCAATTTCGACGACTAATTGAGTTCAATTTTTACAGGGTTGTTATTTCATGCATATGTTGAGATACACCAAGTGAGAAGGCTGGTCTTTGACAATTTACCAAAGGCGTCCAGTGTCTTTATAGCAATCCGTATTACACAACTTTTCTCCAATACCATGTTAATCGAAAGTATATTATTTTCTTCATTATACTTTGTTGTCGTTGTTGTCCTGCTATTTCAGTCGCCCGCCCCCGCTCCAAGTTCGCATGGAGTTGTGCCCTGTTTCCTCTTTAAAAGCACTGGACTCTAATTCTCATTTTGTGTATCCTATCATATGCATACTATTAAAATATCAACTCAAAGTTGCAAGAGAATTATAATGAAAGAAAAAACCTTGTTTCGCAACTTTGTGTGCTTCAATGCCTAATAGGTCTAAAGGGCTTCAGGCCAGAAAACTTTTATTATTTGGGTGGAAATAACTTATTGCTAAAAAACTATACGTTACTTCAAAGGGAGCCTTTTCCAGCCACAATGTTATACACTGCCCTCCAATGCTCGTTACCAAGCACGTTTTGATGCTAACCTTTATTTTGAGTTATTGCAAATAGCGTCCCTGGAGTGCCTGCCTGTAAGTGTTTATTTCGGAAAACTGTTTTGTTGTCGGCGCCTTAAAGGCAGTGGACACTATTGGTAATTGTCAAAGACTAGCCTTCACAGTTGGTGCATCTCGACATATGCATAAAATAACAAACCTGTGAAAATTTTTGCTCAATCGGTCATCGAAGTTGCGAGATAATAATGAAAGAAAAAAACAACCCTGTCACACGAAGTTGTGTGCGTTTAGATGGTTGATTTCGAGACCTCAAGTTCTAAACCTGAGGTCTCGAAACCAAATTCATGGAAAATTACGTCCTCGAAAACTATGGCACTTCAGAGTGAGCCGTTTCTCACAATGTTTTATACCATTAACCTCTCCCCATTACTTATCACCAAGAAAGGTTTTATGCCAATAATTATTTTGAGTAATTACCAATAGTGTCCACTGCCTTTAATGCAATTAATATGTCGTAAAGTTATAATCGTACACATAGTCATCACAGCTGGGGTATTTTGTCTGTGTGCGTATTTTCTTTGTCACAAGATGCTGCAGGAGACTTTACCTTTCATTGATGCACCCATATTACACTGTACCGAAATAATGGTATCCCATGGGTAGAGGCCATCTTCTCCCGGTGAGTCGCTAAATTCAATCTGTGCTCTGTATACCACGGGTTCGGGACAGCCGATGCCGTCTAAGAATTGCATCAAAGATAAAGATCAAAGGTTAATCTTTAGCAATTATATATAAGAAAGCAGGGCGGGTGCATGTGATACCCATGTTCACACAACACCGTATCAAAGTAATGTACAGGGGTACACACCTATATTCCGACACCCCTAAGTTCCGACATCCCTATGTTCCGACAGCTCAGCCTATTTTACGACATCCTTATGTTCCGACACCCCTATATTTAGACACCCCTATATTCCGACACCCCTGTGTTCCGACACCCCTATATTCTGACACCCCAATACTCCGACAAGTTGTTTTCGCACATTATCACTCTGATAAGCAATAATAAAAACACAATATTATTTGTATTACAGGTTTCCCGGCGAATTTCGGCCAGGAATAAGTTTGACCATTCATAAGTTGAATTTATACTACTTTTTAAACAGTGATGGAATCAAACTAAGATTATCGAATCACACATGAATTTGTTGCATTTCAGTTATGACTTCCCAAGTAAGCTCGCAAAATACTCGGCAAGATACGTAGCCGTTCCAACTTTCCCCTGCTTGTCGCCATCTCGCCGATGTGTAACTGCTTTCATGTAGTTGCCCGCCCCCCCTAAAAAAAAATCATAACTATATGTTCACAGTTGATATAATAAATAAGCCCTACCCCTCCCACCCCCACCCCCACAAATACCCATTAAATAATCAGCCCTCTTCTTTTTAAGCCAAAATTGGTAAAAGGAAGAATGAAACCTTCTATATAAATTCAACTCCCATGAGGGACGACATAAAGACAGGTTACCGATACGTTTATGCAGTCGGTGATAAGTCGCACCGTTTTCTCTGAAATGTCCAACACAAAATTTTGGTGCGGGTTGTCAGAATATAGAGGTGTCGGAATATAGGGGTGTCGGAATATGGGGGTGTCGGAATATGGGGGTGTCGGAACATAGGGGTGTTGGAACAAAGGGGTGTCGGAATATGGGGGTGTCGGAACATAGGGGTGTCGGAATATGGGGGTGTTAGAACATAGGGGTGTCGGAATATGGGGGTGTCGGAACATAGGGGTGTCGGAATATGGGGGTGTCGGGACAAAGGGGTGTCGGAATATGGGGGTGTCGGGACAAAGGGGTGTCGGAATATAGAGCATTCACCAGTTTTGGGACCCCTTGCACGTGCCAGCTTCCAGAGTATAAGAACAATGGAAGTAGACCTATCCGTATGATCGATATGCAAATTAATCTTACCTGTGCTTGCACATATTGAGAGGGTAACCACAGCAAGAACAACCAAGTCTTTATGTAGTATGTTCATTATATAACCTGTTAATCAATAGAAAATGAAACAAGTGTATTATCGGTTACCGCTCGATAGTCCGAAGGTTCGATGGTCCGAAGGTTCAATAGTTCGAAGGTCCGTTAGTCCGAAGGTTCGTTAGTCCGAAGGTTCAATAGTTCGAAGGTCCGACAGTCCGAAGGTTCGATAGTCCGAATGGCCTGTTAGTCCCAAAATAGGATAAGGTTAAATAATCCGAAGGTTCGGTAGTCCGAATTGACAATAAGGTTCGATAGTCCGAATTGACAATAAGGTTCGACAGTCCGAATCGACAAGAAGGTTCGATAGTCCGAATCGACAATAAGGTTCGATTGTCTGAATCGACAATACACACGCGCCATTGCCTGTGTAGACATTTTTTTGGTTCGCCATGGACGCGGTAACGATTTCACG
Organism: Asterias amurensis; assembly: GCF_032118995.1. Taxonomy (NCBI): domain Eukaryota; kingdom Metazoa; phylum Echinodermata; class Asteroidea; order Forcipulatida; family Asteriidae; genus Asterias; species Asterias amurensis. The sequence goes on along the minus strand of NC_092662.1, from coordinate 9,409,319 downwards.
TTCGAAAGCCGACGCGCAGAAAATGCACACGGGACCCATGCCAGAACCCGTGTATGTATGCGCGGCCGATCTAGTTATTTCAGTTATTAGGTGTTCGGGCCAACAGCCCGGAACACCTCTTATTTAGGTGTTCGGGCAACAGCCCGAACAACTCTTTGATTTTGTTGAGGTGTTCGTGCAACAGCGCGAACAACTCATTGTTTTTGTTCGGTTTTTTAGCTGTTCGGGCAATAGCCCGAACAACTCTTTGATTTTGTTCGGTTTTTTTTCCGTTTTTTTTAGGTGTTCGGGCAACAGCCCGAACAACTCTTTGATTTTGTTCGTTTTTTTTTTTTTTTTTTTTAGGTGTTCGGGTAACAGCCCGAACAACTCTGTTATTGTTCGTTTTTTTCTTTTTTTAGTTTTTCTTCTTCCTCTCGCTGTCGATTGTCCGCAAGCAAAAGCATAGAGGCGAAGCTTGCATTAAGTTGAAACTTTGCACACAGGTAGACAATAACCAGTAGATGATGCAAAAGTTGTTACGTCACGATGACGTCATCAGTTGACGAGATACACTAATTCAAAGTTTATTATTTCAAAAAACCATAACTTTTGATCTACATAAGGGATTTTTACAATCAATACAATAATAATAATAATAATAATAATAATAATAATAATAATAATAATAATAATAAACCGTTCTTTTAAAGCGCATTACACACGGAGTCCCAATGCGCTGTACAAAGTCAGAAAGAAAAAACAGACAAAACTAGTTGGAGTTTAACAAGTGAGTTTTGAGAAGGCGGTTGAATTTATCCAGAGTTTTAGCGTCTTTGATGTTGCGGGGGAGTTTGTTCCAAAGAGTAGGAGAAGACGTAGAAAATGCACGCTGACCGTAAGACTTAGTAGAAGCGGATGAACAGGCAAGTAGAGATTGTGATTGAGAGTGGAGATTTCGAGAAGGCTGGTATTTGTGAACAAGTTCTTGCAAGTATGTAGGTGCGTGGCCATGGATACAGCTGTATGTCAGAAGAAGGGTTTTGTAAGCAATCCGTTGTCTAACCGGAAGCCAGTGCAAGTCCGAGAAAATAGGTGAAATGTGGTCACAGGTTTTGGATCGTGTGACCAATCTGGCTGCTGAGTTCTGAACTCGCTGAAGTTTGGAGATTCCGGAGTCAGGTAGACCGAGAAAAAGACTATTACAAAAATCAAGGCGGGATGTAATGAAGGCGTGTACCAGTTTTTCCGTGGTGGATTTGTCAAGAAGATTGCGAATTTGTCCAATTTTGTGTAATGCGAGGTACGAGGATTTGCAGATATTTTTCACATGGATGTCCGTTCGAAGATCGTTCTGAAAAGTGACACCGAGATCTCGTACTCTCTGAACCGGTTCTATTGGAAAACTGCTTATTGAGATAGGTGAAAGTGTGGTAGAGCTTCTGAAGCGAGATGTAATGTGAATGACCTCGGTCTTCTCTTCATTCAATTTTAGTTTGTTGGCGACAGACCATGCTCGTACGTCATTAAGGCAGTGTTCTAGCTGTGAGATGGTAGTTGGGCGATCTTGCTCGTTAGTGATGACGTATACCTGGGTGTCGTCGGCGTACAACATTCTATTGATATCATGGCCCTCGATGATGTCTTCGAGGGGGGATGTGTAGAGAGTGAAACAAAACGGTCCCAAAATAGATCCTTGCGGAACACCGCAGAATGGCACTTGAGGGTTCGAAAGAGCACCATTAATGACGACACTCTGGGTGCGATTTTCTAGATAGGATTCAAACCAACCGATAGCGTGACCGGACACGCCGTATCTGTTCGTAAGACGCTGAAGCATGATGTTATGGTCGATCGTGTCGAAGGCAGATGAATAATCAAGGAGGACAAGAATAGCTTCTTGCCCCTTATCGGCTGCCAGGAGTAGGTCGTTTTGAACACGTAGAAGGGCAGTCTCAACACTATGATGTTTTCTGTAAGCGGACTGGAAGTGTCCATGAAGATTGTTGTCGGTGAGGTAATTTTGAAGTTGGGCAGCGGCTGCACGTTCTATTGTCTTTGAAAGAAACGACAGGTTTGCAATGGGCCTGTAGTTCTTGAGTTGTTCTGTGTCCAGGTTAGGTTTCTTAAGCAAGGGAGTGATGTGGGCATGTTTCATTGCTTCTGGGAAATGACCATGCAGCAGAGAATGATTGACGATATTCGTGATGATAGGAACGAGCTCGTCTAAACACATCTTCAAAATCCATGTGGGAATCGGATCAAGCCTGGATGTAGAAGAGGGGGAAGCAGCAATGATGTTTCTCACTGAGTTCTGTGAAAGTGGTTCAAACTGATGAAAGGTAGTCATGCATGAGTCGAATACTGGTTTAGAAACTACGAGCTCAGGAGTTTCGTCAAGTTCTGTAGTTATGTTCCGCGTTTTCTGGACGAAGAACTTAGAGAAACGTTCAACAAGAGGTTCAGATGACAAATCGGCCGACGGGAGGGTTTTTGAAGAGGCTGGTGTGCATAATTTGTCAACCTTGCGAAAAAGTTGGCGGGAGTCACAGTCCTTCAGTTGGTTCCTGTGATATTCCGATTTAGTCTCGGTTATAAGTTGATTGTAGTGATAGCTCTGCTCTTTAAGTAGTTGTTTGTGAACCATCAATCTGGGAGACATCCACCTGCGTTCGCACTTACGCAGTTGTCTCTTTGCTTTGCGAATATCTTCATTGTACCAGGGAGCATGAGGGCATGATGAAATGGTACGCCAGATTTGAGGGGCATGCTTGTCCAGAAGATCTCCCAGACTTGTATCATATTGATGAACAAGAGAGTCTAGGTCAGTGGCTGGAGTTGTAGATATTGGTGAGGCTAGAACATCTTGGCGAAAAGCCTCAATATCAATCTTGCGGAGTTCACGTAGCCTGATCTCTCTTTTCACATGATCCGGGCGATTAATGTTAAGCAAGCATTTTACGGCAGCGTGATCGGAAGGTAAGTAGTTCGTAGTGCTGACATGAGAAATTGCGTCATCTGTTGAGCGAGTTAAGAGGAGGTCCAATGTATGACCGTCACGATGAGTGGGACCAGTAACATGCTGCTCGAGGTTGAATGAGTCGATGAGATCAAGAAAGATCGCAGCTTCGCGGTTTGCTTGGTCATCAACATGGAAATTGAAGTCCCCAGATATCAAAACATACCCTGGCTCAGAAACAACCGATTCTAAAAGGGTAGAAAATTCAGTGAAGAAAGTTGGACCTGTCAAACGGCCACTAGCAAGTCTCTGGGGCCGGTAGATGACAATGAGACGAAGAGGAGTTTTCGAGCGGGCGTTGATGGATAAATCAATATGTTCAAATGATTAAAATGATCTACCTACGTTTCTATGAACATCAAAGCTCTCTCGAAGAAGTACACAAACTCCACCACCGGCACGGTCTATACGAGGGATGTGATGAACTTGGTAGTTAGGTAACGTAGAAGTCAGATCAGCGACTGCACGGTGGTCACGATTATCTCCAGATAACTATGTTTCAGTAATACAGAAAATGTCAATGGAATTAGAGATGACGAGATCACACATGACAGTGATTTTAGGTTTTATTGATCGTGCATTCCATAAACCGAACTTTGTAGGGACCGTTTTCTGCTCAGTATAAGAAGTAGGTGGTATATGTACAAGGTTGGTGAGATGAGCACCGTTATGACTTGGCTGGTAATCAGGGTGAAACTCACAAGGTTGGTCACAACGAGACAAAAAAGGAATTGGTTTCTGCCTTTTAGACCATGATCTGCGGCCCCTTTTCGTCGGTCTAGCCACACCAATTCCAAGTTCTTTCAGTCTGTGGTGGATATGCAGGGGTACCCTGGCTTTCACTGGAGGAAACAATTCCAGTAGATCGGCTTTGCCGTAGGAGTTTGTTGTAGTTGCAGCCATGACTACAGGTAAGAAAAGCATCAGCACAATGGAGAACAAAGCAGAGTCAGCCATGCATATGACAGTAGTTGGAGTACAAAGGAGATCAAAACCACTGCAAGGGCTATACTACTGAGCTTGCCTGAATCCCAAGAGAGAAACCGGATGAAAATCTCAGAATTTTGCAGAAATGGAGGCGTAGAATTCCACGACTAATGAACGAGGATGATCACTGACAGACAAATGTCAACTGGACAAGTAATGGAATTCACCAAGTTTACTTAGGCAACAAAAATACAACGAAATTGCTGGAGCTTGTGTGGAGGTGCAACCGGAGGCGCTACCAGTTGTAACAGTTACATCATCGGAAAGGGCATTAAAAACTCCGTAAACGCCTCGCAGACACGACCCCTTTTTGATATTGTCTTCTGGTTCAAAATCGAGGTTGAAAATTCTGAAATTCATGTATAAAGAACTACAAAATTCCCCCATTGATTGCGCGTAAAGGTTTTACGATTACATGTACACGTACTTTGTCACCACGTGTAAGCATGCGGTGCATTGCGGTCACCACGTGTAAGTATGCGGTGCATTGAGGAGCATAGTCACGCTCTGCACCACGTTTTGATCGTTTTAGTCTGCGTTCAAGGCGTTCTCAACATAATGTCAGTTTTCTTCAAAAGTAATTAAATAGTTTTATCTACGACCATACTGCGTTGATAACACCGGTTCTCGTCCGGTCACTGAGGATAAGCAAAATCGGGCCCAGTCAGTATTTCGATGGGAGACCACGTGGCGACCTGTTTGTACTGTTTATTTTTGTATTTAATTTTTTCTTTCTTCTATAAATAGCCTCGTTTTTAGTCTGTTTTCAAGGCATTTTCAACAAACATTTCCCTTCCGGTTAGTTAGTCTCTTCTCCAGTCGTCATTATGCATAGTTCCTGTGTCCTAAACCACAAAAGCTATTTTGACAATCTGTACATGATATGAAAAGGCTCTACGTACGTAGTCTGTTTTCAAGGCTTTTCAACAAACATTTCCCTTCCGGTTAGTTGGTCTCTTCTCCAGTCGTCATTATTCATCAGTTCACATTTCCTCAACCACAAAAGCTATTATGACAATCTATACATCATATAAAAGGGCTTTACGTACGTAGTCTGTTTTCAAGGCTTTTCAACAAACATTTCCCTTCCGGTTAGTTAGTCTCTTCTCCAGTCGTCATTACTCATCAGTTCACATTTCCTCAACCACAAAAGCTATTTTGACAATCTATACATCATATGAAAGGGCCTCACGTACTTCACAAAAATGGGTACTATTGGTGACCTTCTCTCGACCTTTTGACCTTTTTAAACCGGAAGTGCCTGTAAAATGCTTTGAAAAGGCATTATTTAAAGGCGTTTAGGTTGAAATGTACACTTTTTGATGCTTTACCATACAATTATTACACATCGAGAAAACTGTTTGGTTTTGATTTCTTTGCAATTTGACGAGCTATTAGCAACACTTTTTGCAGCGATTCAAACACTGACCCAACAATAGCCGAACACCTAGTGTTTGTTTCTACAAACACTATATCTATTTTTTTTTTTTTTTTTTTTTTTTTAGTTTTGCTTATTCTTCTCAGTGGGCTTTGTCGGCAAGCAAACGCATACTTGCAAACCTTTGATCAACTTGGAACTTCATGTGAAGTTAGAACATAACTAGCAGAAGCTGAGTAAGTTGTGACGTCATGATTACGTCATCAGGTGTCAAATTACAAGCCATTTAAGGTCAGAAAGTGACGTCATGCCAATGCCTGTATGTCTCTGAATATTATAGCTACAGTAATTAAATTTGGGCATATGATAGACCAAGACATGGGCAACTTTGAAAAGTTAACCTCAAAATCGTATGACCTTTACTTCTGGGTCGTTACCCTGGGTCGAAGTTTGCCTTTGGTTTTGTTTCTTGAAAAACATCACTTTTGGGCTTATTTACAGCATAACTCAAGATTGAAATTGAACTGAACATTGAAACTCATCAGACATTTGAACCTCAATATCAAGACAACACAAACTTGATGATGTCATGGTGACGTCATCAGGTTTGGAATTACAATAAATCAAAGTTTAATATTTGTAAAAAATCATAACTCGTGAACCGCATGTTGGATTTTTACAATCGACACATCATCGGACAGGTCGTTAAAAGTTCAACAAACCCACTACAAAACTTGACCCCATTTGACCTTAACTTCCGGTTTAAATCGGACGTTGAAAATTTCAAAAATTCATATCTCAAAAACTACCTATTGTTTTAGTTTATTTTTTGTATCACGGTGTAGAACGTTAAGCCTGCTCAAACTTTTGCACGCAGATGACAATATTTTGACCTTTACTTTAGGTCGAAAAGGCGCACGTTTAAGTTGACCCACAGTGACAACGCCCGATAGTGAAACTGTATACATACACATGTACGAACGTGTGCCTACACATTGCATGCGTCGTGGCGTGTCTTCTGTGCACGTTTGACATGTCACAGTTCATCGTACTTTTAACAATGGCGGCACAAGGCTGCTGAAATGAGTGTCTCTCAACCTGTGCTATGTTTGGCGTCAAATTGTTCCCTCTTCGCCCTTCTGGTGGCTTTATGGTGATTATAGAATTGAAGACTTAGTTTCACTGAGATGTCCACCTGCTTCAGTGATTCGTATCACTTTTATTATATGAGAAAATTCAAGCAGAAAAAGGATTGACATTGGTCATGTTTTGATCATACACCGAATGATATGAACGGACATGACATCGGCTTGTCAAGGGCGTTTCAGACAGGCACTCACGGCAGTGTTTATCGGCGCGACACGGTGAATACAACGGGGAGCTTCGTTTCAACATAATCACTTTTCAAAATGAATGTGTCAAGTAGGGGGGATTGGTATAATTGTTGGCTCTGTCACTAGTGTCAGAAAATGGTCAGATTTGATGAATGTGTTCCATCAACTATTAATAATATTAATTATGATGCCATAATTGTTACAACCTTTCGATGAAGTTTCCCCAAAGGTTAAGATTGATAAGTTATTCACTTCCAAAGCAGTATGGGCACCTTCCACTTATTAGCTGTTCCGACCGTCCGTCGGAACAGGTATTGTTTTCGTCTAGATTTTTATTGTTTTTATTATTATTAGCTGTTCCGACCGTCCGTTGGAACAGGTATTGTTTTCGTCTAGATTTTTATTGTTTTTAGCTGTTCCGACCGTCCGTCGGAACAGGTATTGTTTTCGTCGAGATTTTTATTATTTTTATTATTATTATTATTCTTTGTTTCTCCCTAAATCCCATAGCGTTTGTACACGTTTTTGCGGCAGCCTAATCTCCTAAACCATAATACGAAAGAGTGAGTTTATTATACCAAATTGAAGCTTAGAACATAAGCTTAATTCTTATCGTAAAAAAATTCTAATTTTTTTTTTATTAATAAGCCTTAATTAAGCTTATGAATATTTATTTAGCAAACCTAGTTAACACCATATCTCAAAAAGTAGACCGCCGATCCTGAAATTTTTTCAGCTATACACTAGTCAGGTCCTGTTAAGGTGATTTCTGACATGGAATTTCGGACGACGTCACCATGACGTCATGTAATGCACGTTTTGTGTCTGTGCACAAACACAATGGCTCTTCAAATCTATACTTTGAACTGGTCAAAAACACAATAACTTCAAAATAATTTATCTGTTAGTTTCCTAAATATCATATTATGTGTAGAAAAATACACTGATTCTAATAAGATTTGTTTCAGTCCATAAAAGCAATCAATGTTCGTTTATTAATTAATTAATCAATTAGATTCTTGGCGTCATGGGTACAACGTAGTACTTCATAAACTGGGTGCAGTCACTTGCATTGCAAAGTTTAAACTTCTCTATGGCTCTTGCAACACACTGCGGACCTACATGGGTTGAGGACTCTCGGGGAGAGTCTAAGAAGATGATGTCGTGATGTTGGCATCTTTTATTTGTTTTTGAAAAAAGTCAACTAGTAACTAATTAACCACATGACCCTCATTTGCATATTAAATTAGAAAATCTTTGCAGCACCATATCTCAAGAAGTATACAGCCGATTTTAAGACTGTTTGTGGCTAAAGACTCTGTGGTGATTGGAGATTAATTTTGAAAAACCGTGACCTCAAGTTGACACGTACTTCCGGGTCGACCGGAAGTGGGACCATATCTCAAGAACTATACAACAGATTTTAAAACTCTTTTCAGTTATAAACTCCTTAGGCATAAAATATTACTTTTGACAAACCGTGACCTCAAGTTGACCTCTACTTCCGGGTCAACCGGAAGTGGGACCATATCTCAAGAAATATACAACCGATTTTCAAACTTTTTCAGTTATAGACTCCTTGGGCATTCAAGATTAGTTTAAAACACATTTGACCCCATGTTGACCTTTACTTCCGGGTCGACCGGAAGTGGGCCCATATCTCAAGAAGTTCAAAGCCAATGTTCAAACTTCTGTTATAGGCTCTAAGGCAATAAATATTAACTTTGGAAAACTGTGACCCTATGTTGACCTCTACTTCTGGGTCAACCGGAAGTGGGACTATATATCAAGATCTTCACAACCGATTGTTTTAACTTTTTCAGTTATAGACTCCTTGGCATTGCAGATTAGTCTTTGGTAGCTGTGGGCCCATTTTGACCTTTACTTGCGGGTCAACCGGGAAGTGTGACCTAATATCAAGAGCTACACAACTTTTTTGAAACTTTTTTTTTCAGTTATAGATTACTTGGGCAATGAAGCACATAATCCAAGCAAAACATCACGGAACAGCTTCGTGTTTGTTCACAAACACTTAATGTCTAGTTATTATTATTAGCTGTTCCGACCGTCCGTCGGAACAGGTATTGTTTTCGTCGAGATTTTTATTATTTTTATTATTATTATTATTATTATTATTATTATTATTATTATTATTATTATTATTATTATTATTATTATTATTATTATTATTATTATTATTATTATTATAATTATTATTATTATTATTATTATTATTATTATTATTATTATTATTATTATTATTATTATTATTATTATTATTATTGTTATTGTTATTGTTATTGTTATTGTTATTATTATTATTATTATTATTATTATTATTATTATTATTATTATTATTATTATTATTATTATTATTATTATTATTATTATTATTATTATTATTATTATTATTATTATTATTATTATTATTATTATTATTATTATTATTATTATTATTATTATTATTATTATTATTATTATTATTATTATTATTATTATTATTCTTATTCTTATTCTTATTATTATTATTATTATTATTATTATTATTATTATTATTATTATTATTATTATTATTATTATTATTATTATTTGTTTCTCCCTAAATCCCATAGCGTTTGTACACGTTTTTGCGGCAGCCTAATCTCCTAAACCATAATACGAAAGAGTGAGTTTATTATACCAAATTGAAGCTTAGAACATAAGCTTAATTCTTATCGTAAAAAAATGTAAAATTGTTAACTAATAAGCCTTAATTAAGCTTGTGAATATTTAATTAGCAAACCAAGTTAACACCATATCTCAAAAAGTAGACCGCCAATCCTGAAACTTTGTTTCAGCTATACACTAGTCAGGTCCTGTTAATGTGATTTCCGACATAAAAATCTGGACGACGTCACCATGACGTCATATATGCACGTTTTGTGTCTGTGCACAAACACAATGGCTCTTAAAGTGTAAACAAACCCAGCTTTCCGAAACATAATTTATTCGATTAAAATTAAATTACATGTTGTACACTTCCCAAAACTGCTTTAGATTAAGATATATTTTATTGATGGTCATTTTAAAAGCATCAGAACTTATAGAAACAGTGTAACTATTTTTAAAAACCTGTTTTTCCGGGGAAGATTTTTCAAAGATCATGGGTACGGCGTAAAACTTGATTTGAATAGTCAAAATTGTAAATTGTTGACTTGACCAAGTCCTTATCCCGTTTCGACCGGTGTTATTGCGTTTTTTTGTTCAATATACAAAGATTTCTTACGGTCACCGACTAGCACAAGTCTAAACTTGTTCCCAAAATTTGACAAGCCTGAGCATGGTGCGTCGTGGACCGGGTTCATTTCAGGCGACGAACGTGGACGACGAAAATAGACCGGGATTTTGATTTATTTACGGGTAAAGTCACCTTGTTCGCGCCGGGGACCATTTGCCTAAACTAATTCCAATATTTCGCGTTACGTTCGGAAATTAGACCATGACAAACAAAAACTCTTTGACAGGAATACAAAAGCAGAGATTTTATTATGGTGACGTTTCTCTGGTGGTTGAGTGGCTCAGTTTTCTAGAGCTGCTTATAATAAACAGGGAAAACACTTTGCTTTACAAAAATTGCAGAAATTGAGCAGAACATCTTGATTCACAACTTGAACATGAGGCATGGTTAAGCTGCTTTTGTGTTTAAAAAGCTATTATGTAGTTTGCTCCTGGGCCAATGGCTTTTAAAGGAAAAAATCGCACCGCTTACGTAATCAGGGAACTGTGCTTACGCTAAGCGTGTTTTACAGCTTAGCGGGGAATGTGTTCTTCACGTCACAATTCGCATAATTTGTTTTGCTACAGTTGACTAATTGTGCTCAACTCCTGCGAAACTTTCACTGCGAAAACAGTGACTTAAAAATTTGACTTGCATTCGCAGGAAAAACCGTGCTTTACTTGAGACAAAAGAAGGCGGGGCGACTAGTGTGCTTTAGTGTTGAAGTCGCGACTACAAATTATTATTTGAGTCGCGACTACTGTTTTTCTCTACTCCCGTGATAATCTTGTCCACACATCGATTACAAAATTTGTCCGACTACCTGTTTGGTGAACCAGTTGTGTTTCTTAAATTAATATTGCCCTTGCGGCATAGCTGCACAAATCTTGAGAATCCGTACTTTATCTCGACAAGTGTCATAGTTAGGTTTGAAGTGCGGCTAGTCGAGTAGTAAATTTCACTAGTCACACCCATTCGCAACATAAATAAAAATTTGTCCCGACGACCTGTTTGGTGAACCAGTTGTGTTGCTTACTACTATTCGCAACATAATTTATATCGCCCTTGCGGCATAGCGGCACAAATCTTGAGAATCCATACTTAATCACGACAAGTGTCGTAGTTAGGTTTGAAGTGCGACTAGTCGAGTAGTAAATTTCACTAGTCACACCCATTCGCAACATAATTAATATTGCCCTCGCGGCACATAGCGGTACAAATCTTGAGAATCCGTATTTTATCTCGACAAGTGTCGTAGTCAGGTTTGAGGTGCAACTAGTCGAGTAGTAAAATTCACTAGTCACCCATTCGCAACATAATTAATATTGCCTTTGCGGCACATAGCGGCACAAATCTTGAGAATCTGTATTTTATCTCGACAAGTGTCGTAGTTAGGTTTGAGGTGCGACTAGTCGAGTCATGATCAAACTAGCTTAATGAAAAAGATTCAGTGCTCTGCAGAAGAATTTAATTTTGCGCTTACGTCAAGCGAAATAGACTGCTTATAGCAGGGATTTCTTTTGTTTGTGTGCTTTCCAAGCTTGCATATTTCACAGCTTAGCAGGAATATTTTTGCTTGTGCGCGGGGAAGCTTTTCATATGTAATCTTTGCTTTGAACTAATTGCACAGATATTTCAGCGCCTGAACAGTAAGAATGGTGGTTGTATAATAAATGGGCAGAGTTTGGTTGAAGTAGACAGAGCCATAAAACTGGGCCGTGTTCTATAGGGGAAATTGTAGCTTGACATTTTATGACAGTTTTGTACTTTGCGACGTACACATACAAATACAGAGTCAGATACAGACATTACCGTGCACAAATCGTGCAATTGAAACGTCTCATAAGAGCGCCCCCTATCGGCAGGAGTAGGAAAATAAAGGAGTATCCTACAATATGTGTTTTTAAACACGTAAAATAATATCAAATGGAAGCTTTAGGATGTTTAGCTTAATTCCTCTCATAAAACATATTAAAATTCTTTATTAATTAACCACCAGTGACCCTCATTTGCATATTGATTAGGAAATCTTTGCAGCATCATATCTCAAGAACTTCACGGCCGACATTTCAACTGTTTGTTCTTAAACACTGCTTGGGGGTTGGAGATTAATTTGAAAAAACTGTGACCTCAAGTTGACCTCTACTTCCGCGTCAACCGGAAGTGTCACCATATCTCAAGAACTATACAGCAGATTTTCAAAATATTTTCAGTTATAAACTCCTTCGGCATAAAATATTAATTTTAAAAAACCGTGACCTCAAGTTGACCCCTACTTCCATGTCAACCGGAAGTGGGACCATATCTCAAGAACTATACAACAGATTATCAATTTTTGTTCAGTTATAGACTCCTTGGGCATTCACGATTAGTTTGAAACAACTTTGACCCCATGTTGACCTTTACTTCCGGGTCAACCGGAAGTGAGCCCATATCTAATAAAGTAAAAAGCTAATGTTCAAACTTCAGTTATAGACTCTAAGGCAATAGATATTAGCTTTGGAAAACTGTGACCCAAGTTGACCTCTACTTCTGGGTCAACCGGAAGTGGGACTATATATCAAAATCTACACAACCGATTTTATAGTCTCCTTGGCATTGCAGATTAATCTTTGGTAGCTGTGAGCCCATGTTGACCTTTACTTACGTGTCAACCGGGAAGTAAGACTTTATAACAAGAGCTACACAACTTTTTTGAAACCTTTTTTCAGTTATATATTCCTTGGGCAATGAAGCACATAATCCAAGCAAAACAACACGGAACAGCTTCGTGTTTGTTCACAAACACTTAATGTCTAGTTATTCTTTGTTTCTCCCCTAAATCCCATAGCGTTTGTACACTTTTTTGTGGCAGCCTAATCTCCTAAACCATAATACGAAAGAGTGAGTTTATTATACCAAATTGAAGCTTAGAACATAAGCTTAATTCTTATCGTAAAAAAATATAATTTTTTTTAATTAATAAGCCGTAATTAAGCTTATGAATATTTAATTAGCAAACCTAGTTAACACCATATCTCAAAAAGTAGACCGCCAATCCTGAAACTTTTTTCAGCTATACACTAGTCAGGTCCTGTTAATGTGATTTCCGACATAAAATTCTGGACGACGTCACCATGACGTCATGTATTGCACGTTTTGTGTCTGTGTACAAACACAATGGCTCTTGAAGTGTAAACAAACCCAGCTTTCCGAAACATAATTTATTCGATTAAAATTAAATTACATCTGTACACTTCCCAAAACTGCTCTAGATTAAGATATATTTTATTGATGGTCATTTTAAAAGCATCAGAACTTATAGAAACAGTGTAATTATTTTTAAAAACCTGTATTTCCGGGGAAGTTTTTTCAAAGATCATGGGTACGGCGTAAAACTTGATTTGAATAGTCAAAATTGTAAATTGTTAACTTGACCAAGTCCTTATCCCATTTTCGACCGGTGTTATTGCGTTTTTTTGTTCAATATACAAAGATTTCTTACGGTTACCGACTAGCACAAGTCTAAACTTGTTCCCAAAATTTGACAAGCCTGAGCATGGTGCGTCGTGGACCGGGTTCATTTCAGGCGACGAGCGTGGACGACGAAAATAGACCCCCGGGATTTGGAGTTATTTACGGGTAAAGTCACCTTGTTCGCGCCGGGGACCATTTGCCTAAACTAATTCCAATATTTCGCGTTACGTTCGGAAATTAGACCGTGACAAACAAAAACTCTTCGACAGGAATACAAAAGCAGAGATTTTATTATGGTGACGTTTCTCTGGTGGTTGAGTGGCTCAGTTTTATAGAGCTGCTTATAATAAACAGGGAAAACATTTTGCTTTACAAAAAGTGCAGAAATTGAGCAGAACCTGGATTCACAACTTGAACATGAGGCATGGTTAAGCTGCTTTTGTGTTTAAAAAGCTAATATGTAGTTTGGTCCTGGGCCAATGGCTTTTAAAGGAAAGAATCGCAGCGCTTACGTAATCAGGGAACTGTGCTTACGCTAAGCGTATTTTACAGCTTAGCAGGGAATGAGTTCTTCACGTCACAATTCGCATCAAAAAATTTGCTACAGTTGACTAATTGTGCTCAACTCCTGCGAAACTTTCACTGCGAAAACAGTGACTAAAAAATTTGATTTGCATTCACAGGAAAAACCGTGGTTTACTTTAGACAAAAGTAGGCAGGGGCGACTAGTGTGCTTGGTGTTAAAGTCGCGACTACAAATTATTATTTGAGTCGCGACTACTGTTTTTCTCTACTCCCGTTATAATCGTGTCCACACATCGACTACAAAATTTGTCCCGACTACCTGTTTGGTGAACCAGTTGTGTTGCTTAAATTAATATTGCCCTTGCGCCATAGCTGCACAAATCTTGAGAATCCGTACTTTCTCTCGACAAGTGTCATAGTTAGGTTTGAAGTGCGGCTAGTCGAGTAGTAAATTTCACTAGTCACACCCATTCGCAACATAATTAAAAATTTGTCCCGACGACCTGTTTGGTGAACCAGTTGTGTTGCTTACTACTATTCGCAACATAATTTATATCGCCCTTGCGGCATAGCGGCACAAATCTTGAGAATCCGTGCTTAATCACGACAAGTGTCAGAGTTAGGTTTCAAGTGCGACTAGTCGAGTAGTAAATTTCACTAGTCACACCCATTCGCAACATAATTAATATTGCCCTCGCGGCACATATAGCGGTACAAATCTTGAGAAACCGTATTTTATCTCGACAAGTGTCGTAGTCAGGTTTGAGGTGCGACTAGTCGAGTAGTAAAATTCACTAGTCACACCCATTCGCAACATAATTAATATTGCCCTCGCGGCACATACCGGCACAAATCTTGAGAATCTGTATTTTATGTCGACAAGTGTCGTAGTTAGGTTTGAGGTGCGAGTAGTCGAGTCATGATGCGAACTTGCTTAATGAAAAAGATTCAGTGCTCTGCAGAAGAATTTAATTTTGCGCTTACCTCAAGCGAAATAGACTGCTTATAGCAGGGATTTCTTTTGTTTGTGTGCTTTCCAAGCTTGCATATTTCACAGCTTAGCAGGGATATTTTTGTTTGTGCGCGGGGAAGCTTTTCATATGTAATCTTTGCTTTGAACTAATTGCACAGATATTTCAGCGCCTGAACAGTAAGCGAAGAATGGTGGTTGTATAATAAATGGGCAGAGTTTGGTTGAAGCAGACAGAGCCATAAAACTGGGCCGTGTTCTATTGGGGAAATTGTAGCTTGACATTTTATTACAGTTTTGGGCTTTGTGATGTACACATACAAAAACAGAGTCAGATACAGACGATAACGTGCAAAAATTGTGCAATTGAAACGTCTCATAAGAGTGCCCCCTATCGGCAGGAGTAGGAAAATAAAGGAGTATCCTACAAATTAATGATGTGTTTTTAAACACGTAAAATAATATCAAATGGAAGCTTTAGGATGTTTAGCTTAATTCCTATCATAAAACATATCAAAATTCTTTATTAATTAACCAACAGTGACCCTCATTTGCATATTAATTAGGAAATCTTTGCAGCATCATATCTCAAGAACTTCACGGCCGACATTTCAACTGTTTATTTTTAAAGACTGCTTGGGGGGTTGGAGATAATTTGAAAAAACTGTGACCTCAAGTTGACCTCTACTTCCGCGTCAACCGGAAGTGACCATATCTCAAGAACTATACAGCAGATTTTCAAAATATTTTCAGTTATAAACTCCTTAGGCATAAAATACTAACTTTAAAAAACCGTGACCTCAAGTTGACCCTTACTTCCAGGTCAACCGGAAGTGGGACCATATCTCAAGAACTATACAACAGATTATCAATTTTTGTTCAGTTATAGACTCCTTGGGCATTCACGATTAGTTTGAAACAACTTTGACCCCATTTTGACCTTTACTTCCGGGTCAACCGGAAGTGAGCCCATATCTAAAAAAGTAAAAAGCTAATGTTCAAACTTCAGTTATAGACTCTAAGGCAATAGATATTAGCTTTGGAAAACTGTGACCCCAAGTTGACCTCTACTTCTGGGTCAACCGGAAGTGGGACTATATATCAAAATCTACACAACCGATTTTATAGTCTCCTTGGCATTGCAGATTAATCTTTGGTAGCTGTGGGCCCATGTTGACCTTTACTTACGTGTCAACCGGGAAGTAAGACTTTATAACAAGAGCTACACAACTTTTTTGAAACCTTTTTTCAGTTATATATTCCTTGGGCAATGAAGCACATAATCCAAGCAAAACAACACGGAACAGCTTCGTGTTTGTTCACAAACACTTAATGTCTAGTTAAATTATAATCTTGAAATGTTTTAAGTCTTGAATTTATTTATTTTTTGCCAGTTAGTACAGTGATCAAGGAACATATGGAACAGAGTCTGATGGCGGGATGAGAGTCTGATGACTGGGTCAGGACTGGTACACAAAAAGGAGTTGAAGCTGTCATTAGCCATCTTCAGTCTTCACTGCTCCTGTCAGTTGTCCACTATGATTATACCTGGCCAAAATCATGATTATGGATGGTCTTAATTTACAGTTGTTTAATTTACAGAGGTAAATTTACAGTTGTTTATTGAAAGTTCAAAATGACACAAATTATTTTGCAAGGTAGAACATTTCCAAATGAATTGAAATAAAACTTCTGGTTAAGCCCATTTTCCCTGTAATTCATTGCATTTTTTGTTGGTATGGATAACATGACTTTGCGTAACTAATACTGTGAGACTTTCTATTCAAAGAAATTTACATATTTTAGAAACATTCTAAACATAAGTTATTGTAAATTTGTTCATGCATTTAAAATATTGTGCTACGATTCTTATAGTGTTTAATATATGATTTTTTTTTTTTGAGACTTGGTAGGTTATGAAAAAATGTCTGAAGAAATTTTCATCAAGTCATACTCTGTTTATTGTTTTTTCTTCATCAGAAGACAGCACATCCAGTACTGCAGTGGTCTAAAGTGAAAATTGTGGCACTTGCTGTCATGTTCCATTCCTTATTTCCCTGCCGAGTCACTGTATGATGCGCCATGGAGGTAGAAATAGTATTTGACTCTGTTTTTTTAATAGTCTAACTTCACAAGAGGCTTAGACTTGCATGTTTATGATGTGCCTTTGTATTGCATAACTATTCCAAATTAGTGTCTTCTCAGGTTTAATTTTTTCTCAAGTCTAAATAAACAAAACGTTCTGTACGGTAACCAATATTTAAAAATCAAGCAAGCCATTTATAAATTGCAACTGAAAGCTTACACAATGCTTGACTTATTTGAAGGTTATCATCATCAAGTGTAATGAAAACCATTGTTCATCCACCGATACGTAATGAGAATCCAAATTTATTTGAAATCCTTTGAACATTTGTAATAATTATAGCTTAAAAATGTCAACCTGAACAACATAGCTTGTGTGAACTTGTGATTTAAATCAATAAAGAATGAGTTTTCATTAAACAATAAATTAGCTTTTAATAGTGAATGGCATACTTGATATTATTTGTGTGTGTATTTGAAAGCCTCTTATCGAGATCTGCATCCAAGATGAAAGGGAACTCACAAAATTTATGCTATGTATTAAATGACAATATTGAACCTCTGCCCTTTCAAATATATATTTGATGATGTCGTCAATTTACACACCGCCCTCTTGTGACAAATATTGTTTCATAAAATCGTAACTCTTGTATTAATGCAAATAAACATAAAATCTTGCACTATTACTTCTGGTTCAAACCGGCAGTTGAAGTTTTATAGTGAATAAATCCAACTCTTGAACCAGACAATATGAAATTTTTTTTCATCATGACGTCATCGGGTGTCAAGTTACAGTAATTCAAAGCTTAATTCAATGCAAAATCTCTCGCGTTGACTACAACACTGACCCCATTGATAGCCGAACACCTCGTGTTTGTTTGGACAAACACTAAGTTCTAGTTTTTTTTTGAGGTGTTCGGGCAACAGCCCGAACAACTCTTTGATTTTGTTCGGTTTTTTTTTTTTTTTTTTAGGTGTTCGGGCAACAGCCCGAACAACTCATTGATTTTGTTCGTTTTTTTTTTTTTTTTAGGTGTTCTGGCAACAGCCCGAACAACTCATTGATTTTGTTCGTTTTTTTTTAGGTGTTCGGGCAACAGCCCGAACAACTCATTGATTTTGTTCGTTTTTTTTTTATTTTTTTTTTATTTTGGTTTTTCTTATTCTTCTCGCTGTCGATTGTCCGCAAAAAAAAGCATAGTTGCGAAGCTTGCATTAAGTTGAAATTTTGCACACAGGTAGACAATAACCAGTAGATGATGAAAAAGTTGTTACGTCACGATGACGTCATCAGTTGACGAGATACACTAATTCAAAGTTTATTATTTCAAAAAATCATAACTTCTGATCTACATGAGGGATTTTTACAATCAATACATCATCGGAAAGGGCATTAAAAACTCCGTAAACGCCTCACAGACATGACCCCATTTTGATTTTGTCTTCCGGCTCAAAATTCATGTATAAAGAACTACAAAATTCCCCCATTGATTGCTAACAAAGATTTTACGATTACATGTACACGTACTTTGTCACCACGTGTAAGCATGCGGTGCATTGCGGTCACCACGAGTAAGTATGCGGTGCATAGTCACGCACTGCACCACGTTTTGATCGTTTTAGTCTGCGTTCGAGGCGTTCTCAACATAATGTCAGTTTTCTTCAAAAGTAATTAATTAGTTTTATCTACGACCATACTGCGTTGATAACACCGGTTCTCGTCCGGTCACTGAGGTTAAGCAAAATCGGGCCCAGTCAGTATTTCGATGGGAGACCACGTGGCGACCAAAATTTGTACTGTTTATTTTTGTATTTGTTTTTTTTTCACCTATAAATAGCCTCGTTTTTAGTCTGTTTTCAAGGCGTTTTCAACAAACATTTCCCTTCCGGTTAGTTAGTCTCTTCTCAAGTCGTCATTATGCATTAAGCTCCTAAATCCTCAACCACAAAAGCTATTTTGACAATCTATACATCATATGAAAGGGCTGTACGTATGTAGTCTGTTTTCAAGGTGTTTTCAACAAACACTTCCCTTCCGGTTAGTTAGTCTCTTCTCCAGTCGTCATTATGCATAGTTCCTATGTCCTAAACCACAAAAGCTATTTTGACAATATGTACATGATATGAAAGGGCTCTACGTACGTAGTTTGTTTTCAAGGCTTTTCAACAAACATTTCCCTTCCGGTTAGTTAGTCTCTTCTCCAGTCGTCATTATTCATCAGTTCACATTTCCTCAACCACAAAAGCTATTTTGACAATCTATACATCATATGAAAGGGCTTTACGTACGTGGTCTGTTTTCAAGGCGTTTTCAACAAACATTTCCCTTCCGGTTAGTTAGTTTCTTCTCCAGTCGCCATTATTCATCAGTTCACGTTTCCTCAAACACAAAATCTATTTTGACAATCTATACATCATATGAAAGGGCCTCACGTATTCCACATATATGGGTATGTTGGTGACCTTCTCTTGACTTTTTGACCTTTTTAAACTGGAAGAGCCTGTAAAATGCTTTGAAAAGGCATTTTTTAAAGGCTTTTAAGTTGAAATGTACACTTTTTGATGCTTTTTCCATAACATAATTACTCATCAAGAAAACTGTTTGGTTTTGATTTCTTTGTAATTTGACGGGATACTTACAATACTTGTGTCATTTATTCAATTACTGACCCAACAATAGCCGAACACCTAGTGTTTGTTTTTACAAACACTATATCTAGTTTTTTTTGGTTTTTCTTGTTCTTCTTCTCGCCGATTGTCCGCAAGAAAAAGCATAGTTGCGAAGCTTGCATTAAGTTGAAACTTTGCACACAGGTAGACAATAACCAGTAGATAATGCAAAAGTTGTTACGTCACGATGACGTCATCAGTTGACGAGATACACTAATTCAAAGTTTTTTATTTCAAAAAATCATAACTTTAGATCTACATGAGGGATTTTTACAATCAATACATCATCGGAAAGGGCATTAAAAACTCCGTAAACACCTCACAGACATGACCCCATTTTTATTTTGTCTTCCGGCTCAAAAGAGAGGTTGAAAATGTCAAAATTCATGTATAAAGAACTACAAAATTCCCCCATTGATTGCGCGTAAAGATTTTACGATTACATGTACACGTACTTTGTCACCACGTGTAAGCATGCGGTGCATTGCGATCACCACGTGTAAGTATGCGGTGCATTGAGGAGCATAGTCACGCTCTGCACCACGTGTTGATCGTTTTAGTCTGCGTTCGAGGCGTTCTCAACATATTGTCAGTTTTCTTCAAAAGTAATTAATTAGTTTTATCTACGACCATACTGCGTTGATAACACCGGTTCTCGTCCTGTCACTGAAGTTATGCGAAATCGGGCCCAGTCAGTTTTTGGATGGGAGACCACTTGGCGACCAAAATTTGTACTATTTACTTTTGTATTTAATTTTTTTTTTCTCCTATAAATAGCTTCGCTTTAGTCTGTTTTCAAGGCGTTTTCAACAAAGATTTCCCTCCCGGTTAGTTAGTCTCTTCTCCAGTCGTCATTATGCATAAGCTCTTATATCCTCAACCGGCCACACAAGCTATTTTGACAATCTATAGACGATGTGACCTCTGACGTCACTCACAAACCATAACATGATGCGCGCGCATACCGCCGGGCAAAACATCTGTGGTGTGTGTGTGTGTGTGTGTATTTTTTGGCCAGGTCACACTACAATGTACAGTGCTAGTTCAGTACATGTGAGTGTCATTCCGAATTCCATTTTGTGATTTATTCCTGTTTAAGTTTGGCATAATGATACCTAAACCTAACATAGTTCTGTCTATGACTGACGAGAATCGGAAACTGTATCTGAACCGTTTGGTTCTAAATTCGGGAGAACAATTACCAGATCCGTACAGCGTTGATCAGCTTGGATGGTTTGACAGCACCGACAAATGGCAACCGCTACAATTTGCAGACATCTACCATTATCTGATTCACACTCCAAGTGAGTTCACACATGAATCTCTGAAAGCATTTCGTTCACTAGAGGCTTACAACTACTTCGTGTCTGGTCATGTTCAGAAGTGTTTTTATCATAAGGTAGAAGGATCCAAGTACTGTTACATACGAAGTTTAGTCTTGCCAGGTCAACGCCAAAATCCACGCACTGACGGAGATCTGTATGATGCCTGGATATGTTTGCATGACTTAGGAACGATTAATAATGGATCGTGTACATGTATGGCAGGGTTAGTACAAATCAAATTGTTCTGTTATATTTGCAAAGACAAGCCCTGTAACCATTGTGACAAACATTTATTTTGCTCTCCCTGTGATTATAAATTACTATTAAATCGGAGATCTTTAACTACATTCAGCAATAAAAATAAAAATATGTAGGGAACTCTACATAGTCTTTTTTACTCTTTGGATTGGAACTTGGTCATGTGTGAAGTGAAAATTTTACACTTGTTTCGTGTTGACAGAATATCATTATTAGAAACAGAGAGAACTGTTTTTTTTTTAATTCAATCTATTCTTTTAGAATGGCAATTATCAAGTGCAAATATCTTAATTGTTTCCTTGTTGAGAATTGACAAATTTGTACACAAGACTATGAAAAAATATAGCTTCAGTACTAGTACTCCTAGAACTGTTTCGGTTTCGTCCGCTATCGTCTCCCGTATCGATAGCGGACAAAACCGCAGAAAACTATTTAGGTTTCCTCGGCTATCGTTTTAATATGACCAACATGGTGGCAGCATGAAAAAGGTCTATAAATATCCAGTGCATAAAATAACACAAACAGCTGACTAGAGCAGAGCACACAATAATTCACACCGTAGGCTATTTATTAGAGCAGCGCAAGACCCCCCCCCCCCTGCAGATTTCCACAAATCATTATTTGCCCATGCCAGTATGCAAAATTTAGTCACTCAATGTGTTGTAAGTACAAAATGGACTAATTAAGAATGTTGATGATCACAGTTTTGATAGTTAAATAAACATAAATCTCCTGTTGATATTAAAGGAAAGGTTTCAAAGACTGATTTTATATTGCTGTTTTAGTTGTCAGTTGTGAAGTAAAGTCCTTGTTCCTTCCCCGTCCTTTTGATTATTAACTTTAAAATGATGCCCCTAGTTTCCATATTTTTATCACTAGGACTTGTGGCATGAGTCAACTTTAACTGGCATTTTAGACTTAGAGGCGATCAACTGCAGGTGCATGGTAATGAAACTCTTTGGTAGCACAGGAGTACTTTGTCAAGTGTCTTATAATGCCCTATAAAGATGTCAACATTCAAATGTGAATGGGGTTTCTTCTAAAAGATTGCCTGGATTTGGTTGCCTTTAAGTCTTGTGTACCATGGCCCTTAGGTCACTGTTTTCTAGTAGACAATAGTCACCCCATCCACCCTCCCTCCAGAAGACCACCCTCCCTCTGCCTACATGTACCTCCCACCCCTCATAGTTCACCCCTCCTCCCAGTTCCCAACCAGCAGTTGCAGATCAACTATTACCCGGGTCCCCTTCATCCCAATCAACCCCTAGCAGACATCTTCAGTTGCAGAGAGGATCCAGTGTGAAGCTCGCCCTTGATTGACGTCATCAAGCATCACTCTAAATATAGAGAGGAGCTGAGGTGCGACATTCGTTACAATTTTAATCTATGCCTTTTAAACAAAAATTATTTTTATTTATAGGCGTGGTCTATGGTCTATTTAAGATTTTTGCCAAAATCATTAAATTTCGCCACAATGTTCATAAGAGTAACCTTCATGTAATCATAAATTTTGAGGCAGCTAATTGTACGCCCAAAGCCCATCAATCCTTTAGCAAAGTGTATAACAAAAGTGAGGGACACGACAAAACTTATTCCATTTATTAATGTTTTTGCTTGGTTTATTTCAGAAACAGAAATTTCACAGCCCATTTTTAAGGCTGAATGGATACCATTATTAAAAAAAATATATATATAAAAAATATAGACCTTAAAATAGATAAAAGCTACATAATTAAAATGTTGTTAACCAAAATCACATGAATGAGTTAAAGGATACACATGTGGTAATTACTCCATAATTAATAATCATTAAAACTTACTTGGTAATAAGCACTTGAGAGCTTTTTATATAATAAACATTGCTAGAAACAACACCCTTTGTTGAAGTGATGTTGTTTTAGAGAGAGGGGTCAATTGTAACCACAAAATTGAATCTGAGGAGAAGGGCATTAAGTGTTTCTCAGGGATCTTTATCCATGCAATTCTATTCAACAAGGGTGTTTTTTCTTTCATTATTTTCTGCAACTTCAAGGACCAATGGAGCCCAAATGTTCACATGTTTGTCTATTTGTTGGGATACACCAAGTGAGGATGTTGGTCTTTGACAGTTACCAAAACTTAACTCTGCATTAAAAAGTAAAAATACAGCTTTACTCATAAATGGAAACTACAATGACAGTACCTCAGACAACAGTGACAGCAACTCGAACATGGATACTAACATTAACAATCATGATAAAAATAACTTTTAAATAAGACAAAATAGGTATTACTACTCTCAGTTTTAAAAAGGGAAGCTAGATAAACAATTTAAAACAGTATCAACTGTTTCAAAGGTTGGTTTTGCATGACCACGATGCGAGTGCATGACTGAAAAATCTATACTTGGCAAATTGAACTTAAAAGAAAATGCATTTTTGTTTCTATTCTGAAGACTTGGAACAGCATGCTCACATGTTGCAGCACTCATGTACTTTGTTGAGGCCACTGTGCGACGACTAGAGAATCCATCTGTTACAAGTTTACCGTGTACTTGGAAGGCTCCAAAACGAAAAGTCAACCCAAAGAGATTGTCAGCCATCAATTTTAGAAGGCCTAAAGCTACACAAGAAACTTTACCTGCAAAGAAGCATAGGACTCAAGAGCTGAGAGGTGCTTCCTTTATATCTGCAGCTGATTTTCAAGAGCTGAAGGAATTCTCTCCAGGTTCTGCTGTGTTTACACTGCAAGAAAACAGTGACAGTGATGCAACAGACACTGCATCCGAAGATGAGACAAACCCATGCGACGATGACCTTCCTGAACCCATCACTCTTCACTTTGATGCAAGCAGCATATCATTTAGTTCAACACAACTAGAATTGAGGGTTGTACAGGTTGCAAAGGAACTCAAGGCAGAGTTCACACCAGAAGCCATTCTGGCACTTGAACGAGCAACTGTAGGGCAGGGAGATAATCCATTGTGGCAAGAACACCGTGCTGGAAGAGTAACAGCCAGCATACCAAAGAAGCTCTTCACCCTTCGGCCAACAACTGATCCCAAAAGAATTGTTGGAGAGATCATGAGTTACAGCAAAGCACCCCCAGACCTTCCAGCTCTGCAGTGGGGGCGCTCTAAAGAATCCACTGCAGTACTCAAGTACACAGAAGTAAACAGAGTTAAACATGAGAACTTTAATGTTCATCCCTGTGGTCTGTTTGTTCATACCAAGAAGCCATGGATGGGTGCCACCCCAGACGGCCAAGTGGGTTGCAGCTGTTGTGGTATGGGCATATTAGAAGTCAAGTGTCCTTTCCGTCTTAAGACATCCAGCATTGCAGAAGGCATATTGCAGTCCAACTTTTACCTAGATGAGGATCGCAAACTGAAACGAAACCATGAATACTTCTTCCAGGTGCAGTTCCAGATGCTATGTTTAGATTTAGACAGTGTGTACTGTGACTTTATGGTTTGGACACCTAAGGACTATTGCATTGAGCGTATTTACAAGAATAATGACTTTTGCAAAGAAATTGAGGACAAAATATCGGTAAACTACATGAAATATGTCCTCCCTGAGATTGTGACGAGAAAGAATGATCCTCTAACGTCTGATGATGAAAGAAACATGTGTTTCTGTAACAGGCCACCTTTTGGCAAGATGGTGGTTTGTGGTGGGCCAAGCTGCAATACAAAGAGGTTCCATTTAGGTTGTGTGCAGTTGAACAGAATGCCAAGAAGATTATGGTTTTGTAATAGCTGTCGTGGTAGGCCATATTAATGAGATATTATGTTAACCCCTTCATGCACATTTGCAGTAAGCATTGAGGATCAGCAAATATTACCATTTACTTTAAGTTTATCATAATTCAAAGAGGATAAGCATGCCAGAAGATCACTGAGTCAAGGCTAACATTTGTAAATGTAATTCAGGCCAACCTCTGAAACCACTAGTTGCATGTGTATGCATATCTACCTGTGTGATAGGAATATTTGTTTGTAGTACATTGAATGACTTCAAACGTCCAATGACTCTTTCAACGTGTATGCGAATACGAGAGAGCCTCCTGGATTTGTCAACATCTTCTTTTGAAAGTTGTATTTTGCCCTTTGTGTAGGCTGGAACAAGAAGTCTACAACCTTTAATGGCCATGTCTTCCTTAACATTAAAACCCCTATCAGCCAAAACCACATCACCATGATCTAATTTGTCCATTATTCCGCATTCAAGAGTTAATTCCTTGTCCGAAACTCTTCCACCCCATCCAGGGGAAACAAAACTAACAGCACCACTTGGTGTAATGCAAATTAAATATTTTATTGTGTTGTGGGTTTTATAATGTGAGTATGTCTCAGCGCGAGCAGTTAAATTTAAGGGTCGATCAATAAAAATCTCTGTACAATCAATAATTGCCACTGTTTGCTTAAAATGTTTTTTAAAGCACCGGGGTAAGTGCTGCCTCACTGAAAGTCTACTTGGCCATGAAATGGTCTCCTTCAGTACTACAGCCATTTTTGGGATCCATGTTCTCATTATTCGTGAAATTGTAGTCCTATGAATCCCAAATCTGTATGCAGTGTCCTTGTCTTTCAGTCCCAGGCGCATCTTCATTAAAACCATAAGCATTTGATTTTCCCAACTGCATGCAGTATGTTTAACCTTTTTCCACATCATTGCTCTCTGACACAATAGAAGTAACCACATAAAAAGTTGTGTACTTTGAAGGCCAGTATAAAATCTTAACTTTGTTTTGTCCTTCTTTATGCTCTGGTATCCGAAGTTGTTCTCTTGCAGCTTTGCATTTTCCACCTTGGCTTCATTTAGTTCCTGCCGCAGATTGGTGACCTCCGTTTCAAGCGCTGCATTTTCCTCTCTAAGCTCGTTGCACCTACATTCATTAAGTTCTCGTCGCAGGTTCGCTGCCTCCAATTCTAGCTCCTCGCATCTACACGGCTGGCGACCATCACCATAATCTGTGTAACATGTCAAAACAACAAATAAACATTTTTGAAAGTAAAACTTACTCACCCGGTTAAAAAGGTACATTCATTAAGAAATGATGAGTGTACATTCATCATCAACTTAGTCTGTTTTACATAAACTTTGTGTTAATTTTGAAGGAAAAAAAGCTGGGAGCAATATTTTTATTTAATGCAAATGCACAGCACAAAGAAAGTATAACAATTATTTTACAGTTAATGATATCAAGGGAAAACCTGGAAATATCCACAGAATATTTTAACTGCAGGGTACATAAAAAAACAAGTACACCGCTGTACTTGGCCCTTACTTCCAGAAGACGACAACAAATTTACATTTGGAAGTCAAGATTTCTGCCTTACCATCTGGGTCTGCACAATTGACTGCCTCTTCCATGAAATGCATCTGGACTAAATCTTCTGCAATAACTCTCTCTACATTATCTGGAGGATCCTGCTGAGGTGGTGGCAGCCCTGATGACTCTCTTCGTCGATTGAATCTCGCAAATCTCTGCTGTTTTTGATTGTCAAGCTTTGGATTAGCAGTCTTGAATACAAATACAGTTGGCACAAAGTCAGGATCTTGAGGATCATCAGAAGTTTTGCCTGTAAAAAAAATGAAAACATAAAGTTACCAAGGCACCATGATTCAGGGTTGATAAAAGTGCAACCTAATAAAGTAATATGCATGAATTTCTTATTATAACCATTTGGGGAGGGGGTTTGGACCCATTTTTTTTACTCGGTTCAAATGAAAGGGTTTTATTTTATGGGTACACCATGATAAACACAATCCCTACCTACTTTAAATACTTGTACTATGATTACCACACTACAATACACATAATTCTTAGACAAGGAGTCAATCTTAACATGCTAAGTGAACTAAAACACATACATGGAATTTTTGAGGAAACATTCAATTTAAAAATAGATTTGAATCTTCCTAAATTGGATTTGAATTTGGAAAACGCAGATGAAACATTGAGATAAACATAACAACAAGCTTTTCAACTGACCACTGACTCAGCATGCTCAGATCAGAGACCGTGTACGTGTACAAACACAACCCGAACTTGTTCTTTTGACTTTTGTGCTGTGTTGAAAAAATAATCTAGTAGTAGTTGTAGTACCACTACAGTACAACTTTGTCTCCACAATGCGGTGTTTTTATTTCACCGTGAGCGTTATGCTTGTGTTTCAGAATTTGTAGTCAACATCTGGTAATTTTGTGAACGATGAATGGTCCCAAAAATCAACAAACCTGATATAAAATGTGCACTACATAGCCTTGCGTGACGTGTAGCCGCTTCACCCCAGTGTTTTCGTTTGATCGCTGACATCCACAGGCGACGCTTCTCTTTCCTCAACGCAGTCGTTGCTCTGGGTATTTTGTAGAAGCTGAGCCCGTTTTCCTCTTCCTGTTTCCTTCGGTTTGTACATCCGATTGCGCAGCAGCTCTCTGGCATTTTGGTTAAGAGTTATTTATTAACAACTCGTGAAAAAATGAAGCGGAAGAGCACAAATATCTGTCATTGAAGTACACGCAATTTTAACAGGAGTACGCGTCTTCTTGCCCGGCGGAAGTTACAGTCACGTGACTTGGACAGTGTTTTATCAACAGAGGGCGCTTTGAATGTAAACAGAGGTCACATCGTCTATACATCATATGAAAGGGCTTGTCTGTTTTCAAGGTGTTTTCAACAAACATTTTCCTTTCGGTTAGTTAGTCTCTTCTCCAGTCGTCATTATGCATAAGTTCATATGTCCTCAACCACATAAGCTATGTTGACAATCTATACATCATATGAAAGGGCTTTACGTACGCAGTCTGTTTTCAAGGTGTTTTCAACAAACATTTCCCTTTCGGTTAGTTAGTCTCTTCTCCATTATGCATAAGTTCCTATGTCCTCAACCACAAAAGCTATTCTGACAATCTATACATCATATGAAAGGGCTTTACGTACGTAGTCTGTTTTCAAGGCGTTTTCAACAAACATTTCCCTTCTGGTTAGTTAGTCTCTTCTCCAGTCGCCATTATTCATCAGTTTACGTTTCCTCAAACACAAAAGCTATTTTGACAATCTATACATCATATGACTGGCCTCACGTATTCCACAAAAATGGGTATGTTGGTGACCTTCTCTTGACTTTTTGACCTTTTTAAACAGGAAGAGCCTGTAAAATGCTTTGAAAAGGCATTATTTAAAGGCTTTTAGGTTGAAATGTACACTTTTTGATGCTTTTTCCGTAAAACTTTTACACATCGAGAAAACAGTTTGGTTTTGATTTCTTTGAAATTTGACGGAATACTTACAATACTTGTTTCATTTATTCAAACACTGACCTAACAACAGCCGAACACCTAGTGTTTGTTTTTACAAACACTATGTCTAGTTTTTTTTTGGTTTTTCTTATTCTTCTCGCTGTCGATTGTCCGCAAGAAAAAGCATAGGTGCGAAGCTTGCATTAAGTTGAAACTTTGCACACAGGTAGACAATATTCAGTAGATAATACAAAAGTTGTTACGTTACGATGACGTCATCAGTTGACGAGATACACTAATTCAAAGTTTATTATTTCAAAAAATCATAACTTTAGATCTACATGAGGGATTTTTACAATCAATACATCATCGGAAAGGGCATTGAACACTCCGTAAACACCTTACAGACATAACCCCATTTTGATTTTGTCTTCCGGCTCAAAAGAGAGGTTGAAAATTCTAAAATTCATGTATAAAGAACTACAAAATTCCCCATTGATTGCGCGTAAAGATTTTACGACTACATGTACATGTACTTTGTCACCACGTGTAAGCATGCGGTGCATTGCGGTCACCACGTGTAAGTATGCGGTGCATTGAGGAGCATAACCACGCTTTGCAAAACGTGTTGATCGTTTTAGTCTGCGTTCGAGGCGTTCTCAACACAATGTCAATTTTCTTCAAAAGTAATTACTTGGTTTTATCTACGACCATACTGCGTTGATAACACCGGTTCCCGTCCGGTCAACGAGGTTAAGCAAAATCGGGCCCAGTCAGTATTTCGATGGGAGACCACGTGGCGACCAAAATTTGTACTATTTATTTTTGTATTTAATTTTTTTTTCTCCTATATAAATAGCCTCGTTTAGTCTGTTTTCAAGGCGTTTTCAACATACATTTCCCTTCCGGTTAGTTAGTCTCTTCTCCAGTCGTCATTATGCTTTAAGCTCCTATATCCTCAACCACAAAAGCTATTTTGACAATCTATACATCATATGAAAGGGCTTTACGTATGTAGTCTGTTTTCAAGGTGTTTTCAACAAACACTTCCCTTCCGGTTAGTTAGTCTCTTCTCCAGTCGTCATTATGCATAGTTCCTATGTCCTCAACCACAAAAGCTATTTTGACAATCTGTACATGATATGAAAGGGCTCTACGTACGTAGTCTGTTTTCAAGGCTTTTCAACAAACATTTCCCTTCCGGTTAGTTAGTCTCTTCTCCAGTCGTCATTACTCATCAGTTCACATTTCCTCAACCACGAAAGCTATTTTGACAATCTATACATCATATGAAAGGGCTTTACGTACGTAGTCTGTTTTCAAGGCGTTTTCAACAAACATTTCCCTTCTGGTTAGTTAGTCTCTTCTCCAGTCGCCATTATTCATCAGTTCACGTTTCCTCAAACACAAAAGCTATTTTGACAATCTATACATCATATGAAAGGCCTCACGTATTCCACAAAAATGGGTTTGTTGGTGACCTTCTCTTGACTTTTTGACCTTTTTAAACTGGAAGAGCCTGTAAAATGCTTTGAAAAGGCAGTGTTTAAAGGCTTTTAGGTTGAAATGTACACTTTTTGAGCTTTTTCCATAACATTATTACACATCGAGAAAACTGTTTGGTTTTGATTTCTTTGTAATTTGACGAGCTGTTAACAATACTTGTTTCATTTATTCAAACACTGACCCAACAATAGCCGAACACCTAGTGTTTGTTTCTACAAACACTATATCTAGTTTTGTTCGTTTTTTTCTTTTTAAGTGTTCGGGCCAACAGCCCGGAACACCTCTTATTTTTGTTCATTTTTTTTTACTTCTTCTTCTTCTTCTTCTTCTTCTTCTTCTTCTCAGCGTCCCTTGTCCGCTAACAAAAGCGCCTTTTCCAAATTCGTATGAACTTGAAACTTCACACATAGTTAGCGATTTATTAGGAAAAGAAACCGTGTGAGTTACGTCATGATGACGTCATCAATTCTTGAGTTATGAATATTCAAAGTTTATTAATTCAAAAAATCATAACTTTTGATCTACATGAGGGATTCTTACAATCGAAACATCATCGGAATCGTCATTGAAAACTCCGTAAATGCCTCACAGACATAACCCCATTTTGATGTTGTCTTCCGGCTCAAAAGAGAGGTTGAAAATTTCAAAATTCACGTCTAAAGAACAACGTAAATCCCCATTGGTATGTGCATAAACATTGCACGTAGGCATACACACAACGTGTAGTGTATTAGCGGTGCAGCAGAGTCACGCTCCAGTGATCATCCATTGAGCGCGAAAAATCTTCATGAAGAATAGTCTTCGTTCAAGGCGGTTAAAACATGCCCCTTACAGTCTTTTCTACAGTCGTCAATATTTCCTAAGTTCATATTTCCTAAACTACATAAGCTATTTTGACAATCTACATGTGTGTATACATCATATGAAAGGGCTTTACGTACTTTACAGAAATGGATATGTTGGTGAACTTTCGTTGACCTTTTGACCTGTTTAAGCCGGAAGTGACTGTGAAATGATTTGAAAGGGCGTTGTTTTTTGCCTTTTAGGTTGAAATATACATCCTTTGATGCTTTACCATAACAGCATACAAGTCTGGCAAAGTTCTGGTTTAAAACAAATATACCGATGATGTCACCAAACATACACTTTTACTAGAGTGATCATGTTGTTTTGACAGTTTTTGCAATTTGAATCATTTATTACAAATCTTGAGAACAAAGCAAGGTGTAATATTTGTTATTTTTATCCAGGCTTTTATTTTATATAAATAGCTTTGTTTATAGTATGTTTTCAAGAAGTTTTCAACAAACATTTTCCTTCTGGTTAGTTAGTCTCGTCTCCAGTCGTCATTATTCACAAGTTCTTATGTCCTCAACCACAATAGCTATTTAGACGATCTACAGGCCTACATCATATGAACGGGCTTTTTCGTACGTTGTATGCTTTCAAGGCGTTTCAACATTCAACAAACATTTCTCTTCCGGTTAGTTGGTCTCTTCTCCAGTCGTCATTACTCATCAGCTCCTATTTCCTTAACCACAAAAGCTATTTTGTCAATCTATACATCATATGAAAGGGCTTTTCGTACTTCACAAAAATGGGTATGTTGGTGACCTTCTCTTGACCTTTTGATCTGTCTAAACCGGAAGTGCATGTAAAATGCTTTGAATATGCGTTACTTCTTGGAATTGTCGCTTTGTAATTTCCACTAGGCTTGTATTTTTGTACTCCCGGATGCCGAACACCTTGTTTTTGTTATGACAAAAACTTAAGTCTAGTTTTAATTTTATATCTATGAACAAAACGAACTTCTTATTTAAATTTTCCTACGGTGTGGTCTTTCGAACCTTATTATCGAACCTTATTATCGATTCGGACTATTGAACCTTATTGTCAATTCGGACTATCGAACCTTATCATCGATTCGGACTATCGAACCTTATCGTCGATTCGGAATAATGAACCTTCGGACTGTTGAACCTCGTTTTTGTTTTGAACTATCGAACCTTCGGACCAACTAACCTTTTTTTAAATTCGGAATACCGAACCTTCGGACCAGTAAACCTTCGGATCGATAAACCTTCGGACTAATGAACCTTCGGACTATCGCATCAAATGTTCGGATTAACGAACCCTATTACATTTTCGGACTAATGAACCCCCTCTTATGGAAAATTTGCGCGTTCGGACTATGGAACCTTCGGACTATTGAACCTTCGGACTAACGGACCTTCGGACTATCGGGCGGACCCTGTATTATCTACCGAACTTACAGTTTTAAGAACTCATGATTTATTTATTTAATTATTTATTTCCAGGCAAACAGCACATGCAAAGAATAAGCAATAAAAAATAAGACTTCACAGAGAACAAGCCTGTGGATAACCAAAAAGCGAAAATAATCACTATCTAAAGGCGATCCAGACAAAAAAAATAAAAAAGGCACAAAAGGGCACAAGGACAAAAACGACATAAAAATTGCACATCAAATACCAAATCCTATATAAATAAATATAAAAACTGTAGAAATACATTAAATTTTGTATACAAAAAAATATAGATCAACCAGAAGACCACGCATCTTCGCTCCTTTAAAAAAAGGTAGGAAGTCAATCAAATTCCCTTCAAATCTCCTTAAACCCCAATACTTTTTTCCTACAAAGCCAAGAAAAATACAGTAATTAGAATATTGCACAAAACTAGTGAAACCAGGAACCTCAAAGGAACCATACAAAAAAAAAAGTACAGGTAGGCGATTGAAGCTAAAATAGAAAGGAAGAACATGTTTGTGGATTACTGACTTATACTTATGAGAGTCAATAGCTTTTTCTCTAATGGGAACGGGTAAGCTATTCCACACATAAGGGAAATTGGTTAAAACGGAGTGTTTAAAAGCATTAGTTCTAGCAAACGAAATTTTAAATCTACAATCATCCAGATGCCGGGTGTTGATAAGAGGAACTTACTGTTGTTTGACATTATAACGTTTGTGAATGCAACGTAAGCCAAAAGTAAGGAAAAGGTATTTGTGACGGTCTGCAATGGATGGGAGTTTGAGCACTGTTAGACGATTGTGCGGCACTATAATGTAGCCCGAGCCCTAAATGTAGCCCGGACCTAAGGGAAGCCCCAAACATGCCCTAAATGTAGCCCGAACCTAAATGTAGCCCCAAACATGTTGCTAAATGTAGCCCGGACCTAAATGTAGTCCCAAACATGTACCCAAATGTAGCCCGGACCTAAATGTAGCCCCAAACATGTACCTAAATGTAGCCCGGACCTAAATGTAGCCCCAAAGATGTATCTAAATGTAGCCCGGACCTAAATGTAGCCCCAAACATGTACCTAAATGCAGCCCGGAACGACATGAATATTTAATAAGCCGATCTTTAGACAATCTTTGCAGCACCTTATCTCAAGAAGTATAAGGCCGATTTTTAAACTGTTTGTAGTTACAGACTCCTTGGGGGATGGAGGTTAATTTTGAAAAATAGTGACCTCAAGTTGACCCCTATTTCGGGGTCAACCGGAAGTAGGACTATATCTCAAGAACTATACAACAGATTTTCAAACTCTTTTCAATTATAAACTCCTTAGGCATAACATAATATTAACTTGTGAAAAACCGTGACCTCAAGTTGACCTCTACTTCCGGGTTTACCGGAAGTGGGACCATATCTCAAGAAATTTACAACAGATTTCCAAACTTTTTTAAATTATAAACTCCTTAGACATAAAACATTAACATGTGAAAAACCCTGACCTCACGTTGATCTCTACTTCCGGGTTCTCAAACTGTTTTCAGTTATAGACTCCTTGTGCATCAAAAATTTGTTTGAAATGACTTTGACCCCATGTTACTCAAAAAGTACACAGCCAATGATCAAACTTTTTTTCAGTTATATTCTCTAATTCGAACATTGATGTGAACATTCTCGTGGAATTTCTCCTATTTGGTGTAACTGTGTATACCCATTACTGGCATTGTTCAGCCAACGGTACGGTGTCATGTTACAAATCCCGGAATATTCTTCAGTGATTTTGAGAATTGAGTCTTTATTGAACAACAAATTGCAACAGTAATCATGTCTTTTTAATGCACGTTTTATGTCATGTTTGTTTACATATAATAACACCCACAACAGGTCACGAGACGCACGGAGCGCAATCGGTCTATTGAGTCCAGTTTATTATGCATGTTTTTTATTTGAAACGAGTCAAACAACTCGCCCTTACATTCATTGTAGCAATCATAGTGTGTAAGGGGAGAAGCGAATCATACATGTAGCTGTGTATCCAACCATCAGATAAGACAAGTGTGATTTTTTTATATTTTATTAGATAAGTGCATCTTTATACAGAGTTTTACTATAGATGGGCATGCGCCGTTTGTATGATGGTGCGGGTAGGAGGAAAACGCATGTTTTTGGTGTCTGTATCTGTCTCTGTATTTAATAGTATGTGTTCGTCGCAGAGACTAAAACTGGCATAAAATGAAATAACTTCCCCTCATATTCTTTTTCAATCAGTAAATTTCGCCATGCTTGGCCTGTGGTTCTGTCAAAGAGAGACCGGTTTTTAGCGGGACTTTCTTGGCTAAATGCCGCAGGCTTTGCCTTGTCGTTGTTTTCATCTCGTTTTTGTTTGCATTCCCTTTTTTTGATTTTTTTCCTGTCATTCTCTGAGCGCTTTGTAACCTTATGAAAAGGCGCTATGGAAATGGTATTACTATTATTAGTATTTTATTATAGGCCCCCTATAGAACGGGGCCCAGTTTTAATGCCTATATGCTTCAACCAAACTCTGCCCACACAACCACCATGTTCCGCTTATCGTGCAAGCACTGAAAAATCTGTGCAAGCTTCGAATCAAATGTTACATACGATTAGTTTCCCCGCAAACAAGCAAAAATATCCCTGCTAAGCTGTGAAATATGCTTTATGTAAGCGCATAATATCCGCGCTTTTAGAGTGTCAATTATTTACCTACGCAGTGAAGCAGAGTCATTTTTTTTACTTTTACATGTCATGGTTTTGATAAGCACCAAACTCTGCGCTTACGATCACCATTTCCGCTTTAAGTGCAAGCGCGGAATATAATGTGCGAGCTTGGAAGCACACATTTCGCTTGACTTAAGCGCATAATTCACCACTTCTGCTAAGCACTGAATATTTGCTTCCAGAGCAGAGCATGACATTGAGCCCTTTCGCACAAGAATTTTCATGAAGCAAGTTCCCATCATGATAGACCTGGGTGACTAGTGAAATTTACTACGCAACTAGTCGCACCTCAAACCCATTTACCACACTTGTCGAGATAAATTTTGGATCCTCAAGATTTGTGCCGCAATGTGCCGCAAGCACAATATTAACTAGACATTAAGTGTTTGTGAACAAACAGGAAGCTGTTCCGTGTTGTTTTGCTGGGATCAATAACTGGAAAAAGGTTTTTCAAAACAGTTGTGTAGCTCTTGATATATTTGTATGGTCACAATTCCGGTTGCCCGTAAGTAAAGGTCAATATGGACTCACAGCTACCAAAGACTAATATGCACTGCCCAAGGAGTCTATAACTGAAATAGCTTAAAAATTGGTTGTGTATATATTGATATATGATCCCACTTCCGGTTGACCCTGAAGTAAAGGTCAATCTGGGGTCACCGTTTTTCAAAGTTAATATTTATTGCTAAGAGTATATAACTGAAAAAAAGTTTGATCATTAGCTGTGTACTTTTTGAGATATGGTCCCACTTCCGGTTGACCCGGAAGTAAAGGTTAACATGGGGTCAAAGTTATTTCAAACAAATTTTTGATGCACAAGGAGTCTATAACTGAAAACAGTTTAAAAATCAGTTGTGTAGGTCCCACTTCCGGTTTAACCGTAAATAGAGGTAAACCTGGGGTCACGCCTTTTAAGGTTTAATTTTAATGCCCAAAAAGTCTACAAATGAAAAAAAAATGAAAATCTGTTGTATATATCTTGAGATATGGTCCTACTTCCGGTTTACCCGGAAGTAGAGGTCAACGTGAGGTCACGGTTTTTCATATGTAAATATTTTATGCCTAAGGAGTTTATAATTGAAAAGAGTTTGAAAATCTGTTGTAAATTTCTTGAGATATGGTTCCACTTCAGATTGACCCGGAAAAAGAGGTCAACTTGAGGTCACGGTTTTTCACAAGTTAGTATGTTATGCCTAAGGAGTTTATAATTGAAAAGAGTTTGAAAATCTGTTGTATAGTTCTTGAGATTATGGTCCCACTTCCGGTTGACCCGGAAATAGGGGTCAACTTGAGGTCACTGTTTTTCAAAATTAATGTTTGGGGCTACATTTAGGTCCGGGCTACATTTAGGGCTCGGGCTACATTATGGTGCCGCACAGACGATCATCGTAACTACAATCAGGGTTATCGTTGAAACAAGCTCTAGTGAATCTACGTTGGACACGCTCTAGTGCATTGGTATAATTAGTCTGAAAAGGAAACCAAGCAGGAACAGCATATTCAAGGAGGGGCCTACAAAGGGACTTAAAAAGCAAAACGAGAGAAACGGAGTCTTTGGAACGTAACAGTGCGTCTAATGAAACCAGATATTCTAGAGCCTTCGGCAACAATGTTCTTAAAGTGGGGACCCCAAGATAAGTAATTAGAGTTTGTAACCCCAAGGTATTTAAGACTGGGTTGCTCTAAAAATCAAAGAAGTGGTGGCAGACTTTCAAAAATGGATTTCGTTTAAACTTTGCACAAGTGAAGGCCATCATCCAAAATGTAAAAATAAAGCATAAGTTTTTGCATTTTGCAAAAGTAGAAAATTACCATATTTCACCTAATTTAGCTCTTTTCATGAGTAAAAATTTTCCAAAGTTGAGGGCTCCACTGTGTACAAACCAAATAGTTTACTTTTCAATTGTCATCAATTAGTCATGGTCATCTTTCCGTTTCTCTGTCTTGTACCTAATCTCAGTCGTCCACGGTAAGCCCATCATAATTGTTTTTATTATTTTATTTTTATTTTTTTACGTAATTGGTTTTCAAACATTTGTTGGTGTTCGTTGTATTTTTCACAATTTATGTTCACTTAACAACAGTTTATTCCAACCCTCCCCCCTCCATACCTAGTAAATTTATTATAAAATACTTAACAGGCAGGTCGTGCAGTCTCACTGAGACGAAACCTGCCCTTCCTCAAAGCATACTGCACCTGATGAGTTGTGCTTTTTACATTTTTATTTTTCTAAAAGAGGAAGTTAAGAGTCAGTTCAGGTAAATAGTTGACATAGTTGCTCACGGTCAAAAAAATGAATTTTTTTATACTTTGTTGGTGGAAGGGCCTTGGGGTGCAAGTTAACAAAATTGCATTTTCATTTCTATATATAGCCCGTTGCCATGGTTACGGCTCATTTTGTTTTTTGGCCATTTTAGGCCGATTTTGGGGTCTGAAAAACTGGTTTTTAGCTCATATTTACAACTCCACCCAACCAAAATGCAACATTATTTCAAAAAACCTTTTATATCACTACAAAGTATCATCCTTGGCCTTCCTTGAGAAAAAAAAATTATTGCTTTAAATAACACCCTTGTGCTATTTTTGCATCATGCATTACAGTATGTTTTTAGAACTTGCAAAATCGACATTTTTACCCTATTTTTGGACCCCAAAATGTCAACTTGCCAGGGGTCTCAGAAAATTTTCCTTTCGGCTGTGATTAGGGCCAACAGTGGTCTTTCCATATCTGGTGTCAAAAACTTGGGCAATTGTATCCTGTTGTGACAGTATTGCCTCAAAACTAAACTTTTTTCCCCAAAACATGAAAAATGCCTTTTTAAGGGTCTTTTCACATAATATCGAAATACGTGTCCACGGTAAAAAAAAAGGAATATTTTTCTTATACTTTGTGGATGGTAGGATGGTAGGGACTTGGGGTCCAAATGAATAACATTTACATTTCAAATCATAATATAACACGTTGCCATGGTAACAGTTCATGTGTGTTTAGGCCACTTTAGGCCGATCTTGGGGTATGAAAAACTGTTTTTTTAGTTAATATTTACAAATCCACCCCACCAAAAAACAAAAATATTTCATAAAACCTTTTACATCACTACAAAGTATCATCCTTGGCTTTACTTGAGACAAAAAAATATTGCTAACAATTTCACCCTTGTGCTATTTTTAGAACGTGCATTAGAGTATGTTTTTAGAACTTGCAAAATCAACATTTTTACCAGATTTGTTGCCCTCAAAATTTCATTTTTTCAGGGGTCTCAGAATATTTTCCTTTCGGTTTTGATCAGGGCCAAAATTTGTCTTTTTTATTTCTGGTAAGTAAAACTTGGCAAGTGTATCCTGATGTTAACAGTACTGTCTCAAAAATAGACTTTTTTCCTCAAACAGAAAAAATGCATTTTGAATTGTTTTTTCTTCATACTGAATTTCTAACATTAAAAAGTAATAATTCTATCAATCTTGCAGCTTTTCCTTAGCACTAGTGGATTACCCAACATTTATCAGGAACTGTTGATGACCTTAATTTTAGAATTTGCCCGGCCCAGCCCAAATCATATTTCTTGACATTGCATAAAACAATGTTTTGTGAATAGCGCCTCTTCTTTTGAAAGTGTTCCCATTCGGTTGTTATTGGTGTTTTCATGTCTTCTGGGTAGAAACACTGTGTTTATTGTATCCTGTTGTGACTGATCATGCCTTAAGTATAGTAATTTTTTCAAAAACAACGCATGCTTGTTAAAAATCTGGCACTGTTTCCATGCCCTTTGAGTACTGAATACAAAGTTTTTATTTAAACATAATGGTATCCAACCAAACCATAACCAATGCTTTGCCACTGAGAGTTCTTGATTTGGCTACTTTACCTATTATACAGGTATGATTCCCATTGCAAGTAGAGTGCGATGAGCATTCTTTACAAGTTGTCTTTAATACAGGGCCTACTCTCCTTGGTCCCTGCCTGCTACCAAATGTAAAACTTTTCTTAGAGACAGAGATCATAAACGATGTAGTTTCTGTGCTTGCGGCAGATGGTTTGGAGCATCCAATCATGTCCAACACAAACGTGGGAAATTAAAAAGCCCGCTTAAAAGTGTTGGAAAAGTTTGCCAAGATCTTATAAAAAACAATGATACTAACGATTTGCAAGATGAGCGTAAGAGATTATTTTAAAGGAACACGTTGCCTGGGATCGGTTAAGTTGGTCTTTTGAAATGCGTTTGTAACGGTTTGTTTTAAAATGCATGGTTTTTGAGTGATACTTCTGTGGATCATTATATTCTACTTTTAAAATATCTTTCTAATCATAATGCATTTTTTAATAAACGTTTACAAACGCTTTTCAAATACCAACTCGACCGATCCAAGGCAACGTGTTCCTTTAATGAAACAACATTGAAAGAAGTTGTAAAAACTTGCACCTGCTGAACATAAATAAGTAACAAAAGTCTATTCAGGCTAGTTTGATTATTATTTCCATTCACTATCTTACTAATTCATAATTATTATATATGTCTCTGAGAACGATCAACAAAAAACATTGTCAAACATTACCTGCTGAATTGTTTATCACGTTAAATAAACCAACTCTTTCATTGTTTGCAACAGTACAATTGAAAGGAACCCCACCATAGATGGGGGAACTGCTTACAGAAGGCCAAAGCAGGTGAATGGCCATTTATACTTTGGATACAGTACTTGCTCACTTTTAGAGCCTCTTTGTTCTGATTGGGATGAAAATGTTTAGTTTGGTAGCGGGCAGGGGACCAAGAAGACTATTATAAGGCCATGTAAAGACAAGAACAGTAAAGATTGCTCATCGCACTACTTCTCTTCTTGCAATGTGTACCATACCTGTACAACTAGGTAAAGTAGTTATGGCAAAACAAGATCACAGTGGCTTAAAGAGCATGGAAACAGTGCCATATATTTTTAACAAGCATGCTCGTTTTTGTTTTTTATCAATTCAAACTAAGGGATAACTTCAAAATGCATTTTTATTGTTTTTGGAAAAATTACCATTTTTGAGGCAGAAGTGTCACAACAGGATACAATAAACCAAAGTGTTTCTCCCCAGTAGTCATGCAAACCATAATAATAGCCCAGTCAAAACAAAAAGGGAAATATTCTGAGAACCAATAAAACATTAAAGACAGTACAAACTTTCTTGATGTGCAAGGGGAATTAAAAAATGTGACTTTCAAAAAAGAGGCGCTGTTCACAAAACTGTTATTGTATTTTATGCAATGTCAAGAAATATGATTGGGCCAGGGCCGGGGTGGGGCAAATTATAAGATTTAGGTCATCAACAAGTCCTGATCAATGTTTGGTAATGCACTAAACCTACAAAGTGCTTATAAAAAGCTGCCAGATTGATGGAATTATTGCTTACTTCTTCATGTTATAAATTCAAAATGAAGCAAATATTTCAAAATGCATTTCTCTATGTTTTCGGGGAAAAGGGTCTATTTTTGAGACAGTTCTGTTACATCAGGATACAATTGCCCGAGTTTTTCTTACCAGAAATAAAATGACAAATTATGGCCCTGATCAAAACCGAAAGGAAAATATTCTGAGACCCCTGAAAAATTGAATTTTGCGGGCAAAAAATTTGGTAAAAATGTTGATTTTGCAAGCTCTAAAAACATACTGTAATGCACGTTCTTAAAATAGAACAAGGGTGAAATTGTTAGCAATATTTTTTTGTCTCAAGTAAAGCCAAGGATGATACTTTGTAGTGATGTAAAAGGTTTTATGAAATATTTTTGTTTTTTGGTGGGGTGGAGTTGTAAATATTAGCTTAAAAAAACAGTTTTTCATACCCCAAAATCGGCCCAAAGTGGCCTAAACACAAATGAACAGTTACCATGGCAACGTGTTATATTATGATTTGAAATGTTAATGTTGTTTATTTGCACCCCAAGTCCCTACCATCCACAAAGTATAAGAAAAATATTCCTTTTCTTTTACCATGGACACGTATGTCGATATTATGTGAAAAGACCCTTAAAAAGGCATTTTTCATGTTTTGGGGAAAAAAAGTCTAGTTTTGAGGCAGTACTGGCCCAACAGGATACAATTGCCCAAGTTTTTGACACCAGATATGGAAAGACCAATGTTGGCCCTAATCACAGACGAAAGGAAAATTTTCTGAGACCCCTGGCAAGTTGACATTTTGGGGTCCAAAAATGTCGATTTTGCAAGTGCTAAAAACATACTGTAATGCATGATGCAAAAATAGCACAAGGGTGATATTTAAAGCAATAATTTTTTATCTCAAAGAAGGCCAAGGATGATACTTTGTAGTGATATAAAAGGTTTTTTGAAATAATATTGCGTTTTGGTGGGGTGGAGTTGTAAATATGAGCTAAAAACCAGTTTTTCAAACCCCAAAATCGGCCTAAAATGGCCAAAAAACAAAATGAGCCGTAACCATGGCAACGGGCTATATATAGAATTGAAAATGCAATTTTGTTTACTTGCACCCCAAGGCCCTTCCACCAACAAAGTATAAAAAAAATTCATTTTTTGACCGTGAGCAACTATGTCAACTATTTACCTGAACTGACTCTTAAGTACTTTGTTGCCGGCTTAACATACTAACTACAAATTAACCCCCCCCCCCTACCCCCCCCCTTTTCCCCTTTTATAATTTGTCTTTTAAATTATTTCCCTTTTCTAAAATATTATTCTATAACCTAACCCACCCCACCCCCCCCTCCCCCCTTTTATAAGTTGTCTTTCAAGTTATTTTTTCTTTTTTTCAAAATTCCTTTTATAACCTAACCCACCCAAACCCCCCTCCCCCTTTTATAAATTGTCTTTTCAACTAATTCCCTTTTCTAAAATATCCCTCAGAGCCTCAGGTTTCGTGTAGTTTGTCAGGCTTTATGTCGTTAGCCTAATTACGCGATCTAAAATCATTTCCCCTTTATCCCCCCAAACACTTTTCATAATGGCCAAAACTTAGCTTCGTATATTTTTTATTTTTCTTCCTTTCGTGCCGAGTATGTACAATGTCTAGATCTTATATAACTAGTCGTCACACTCATTCTAGCACACTAAGAACAGTGATACTCTTTTTCTCAACGGTTTGTGTCTTTGAGGTTTAGTATACCGCGAGGTATATATAGGGCAGTTAGACTTTAGGTCTTACTTTTTAGAACAGTGCGTCTAATGAAATCAGATATTCTAGAGCCTTTGGCAACATGTTCTTAATGTGGGGACCCCAAGATAAGTAATTAGAGTTTGTAACCCCAAGGTATTTAAATTGGTTAACCAATCAACTCCAGTTGATTATTGCCCAAGAAATAAGAACAATCAATTGGACGACGACTGCGGGTTATGTGCATAGTTTTACATTTTTTGGCATTCAGCGACATATTATTATCCATACTCCATAAAATGAAATTGTTCAGATCTTCTTTGAGAGCGAGGGAATCCTGAGGGCTGTTATAATACGGTAAATGATAGTATCGTCCGCATATTGAGCAACTGAGGGGGAAATAATGCCGGGCGAATCATTAACAAATATATTAAAAAGGAGAGGAGCTAAAATTGAACCTTGAGGAACCCCAGAGGAAACCTCACACCAATCCGAAACTGAACCTTGAAAAATAACACGTTGTTTACGAAAAGAAAGAAAAGAATGAAACCAGTTATGCAGAGATCCACAAATACCATAGTTATGTAATTTGCTGATGAGCCTGTTGTGGGGCACCTTGTTAAAAGCACGAGCCCAGTCCAAGAATATAGCATCAACTATAGGTGGCTGATGCTTGTCCAGGGCAGCTGACCAGTCATGAAATAATCTAGAGACTTTGTAGTACATGAACGACCAGGTAAAAAGCCATGTTGGGCATCAGACAAAAGTTTAAAAGTGAATAATTGGTCAGAAAGTCGATTAGCAACCATACGTTCTAAAACCTTACCTACAGCAGAGCAGATGGAAATAGGACGATAATTACAAATATCAGAATTATTCCCAGGTTTGGGAATGGGGACCACCTTGGCTGCTTTCCTAGCTAGTGGAATCTCTCCTAATCGAAGAGAGAGGTTAAAGAGCCGAGCTCGATAAAATCAAAAATATCAATTGCTCGAAATCAAGCAATTGAAAGCACACAACTTCGTGTGACAAGGGTGTTTTTTTCTTTCGTAATTATCTCGCAACTTCGACGACCGATTAAACTCAAATTTTCACAGGTTTGTTATTTTATGCAGATGTTGAAAAACACAAACTGTGGAGACTAGTCTTTGACAATTACCGATATTGTGAGAAACGGCTCCATCTGAAGTAATGTAGTTCTCGAGAAAGAAGTAATTGTTTACCTTTGGTAATTGTCAACGTCTTCTCACTTGGTGTGTCTCAACATATGTACAAAATAACAAACCTGTGAAATATTGAACTCAATTGGTTGTCGAAGTTGCGA
Source organism: Asterias amurensis (assembly GCF_032118995.1). Lineage (NCBI taxonomy): Eukaryota > Metazoa > Echinodermata > Asteroidea > Forcipulatida > Asteriidae > Asterias > Asterias amurensis. The sequence goes on along the minus strand of NC_092662.1, from coordinate 9,365,915 downwards.
GATAATAATGGAAGAAAAACACCCTTGTCACAACCTTGTCACACCCTTTCAGATGCCTGGTTTCGGGACCTCCAAATCTTACTCTGAGGTCTCAAATCAAATTCAAATATTTCAATAAAAAATCACTTCTTTCTCGAAAACTATGTTACTTCAGAGGGAGCCGTTTCTCACAATGTTGTATACGGTCAACAGCTTTCCATTGCTTGTTACCAAGTAAGTTCTTATGCTAACAATTATTTTGAATATGTACAAATAGTGTCCAGTGCCTTTAACTGTATCATCGTGTCGGATGGACCAACTTTCATTGCTTTGCTTTCTCTTTATGTAAATTAGCACTGAAGAAAACCCAGGCCAATATATGCTTAACATTATTTGTAAACACGCAGGTTTTTATATACTGTATAAATACTGTCAAAAACTATGTACTTCAAATAGTATTAGTGACGAAACAAATAAAATTGAAAATAAACAAACAAACAAACACCCCTCCCATGTACAAAAAACACTTAAACACCACCAACACCCCCCACCCCCCCCCCCCCCCCCCAACAAACAATAAAAACATCACCTATATAGTTTTTTTCTAAAGTTATCTGCCTCTGTTACAAACGATTTTAAATATTGAATTCATGGTTTGAGTCGCACACACTAGATTTCTAGTATTGTCACACACACTCGATTTCGTGGTATTGTCACGTAATGTAATAATAATCAGAAGTGAGAAAATGGAATTTAACTTATAATAGCAACCAAATGGACCGATGGTATTAGTGGAAACAAATAAATGCAAACAATAGATAGTGGCATAACGTTTCGACCCTGGCTGATTCTTTCGCAGGCCATTGATTTTCCTTTGGCAATAATCCAAAATAAGACCAGTCTTCTCACTTGGTGTATATAAAAATAACAAACCTGTGAAAATTTGTCCTCAATTGATCGGTTGAAGTTGCGAGTTAATAATGAAAGAAAAACACCCTGGTCACACGAAGTTGTGTGCTTTCAGATGCTGGATTTCGAGACCTCAAAATCTAAATATGAGATCTAAATCTAATTCGTGTAAAATTACTTCTTTCTCGAAAACCACGTTATCTCCGAGGGAGCCGTTTCTCACAATGTTTTAATAAAACTTTTATACCATCAACCTCTCAATTACTTGTTACCATGTAAGTTTTTATGCTAACAATCATTTTGAGTAATTACCAATACATGCAATATTGTCTCATGCCGTTTAACGTTCGGCTCAAAACGAGTACCAATCAAATTAACTTACCTTGAACGAAAAACACTTTCCGCGGTATGGAGCAAACCCTTGTGCCTGCCGAGGAGCCCACGCTCATGTTAACATTTGATTTCACTGGCTATAAATAAACCTATCAAGCTTATGCAAGCCACGCACTACCGCGAATCCAAAAAGTGGGAGGAAAAAATGTAGTTCCGTGTTCATGTGTCAAAGCGGATGCGTGGGTATAGGCAAAGTAGATAAATGCACTCTGTGAATGTGTGACTCGAGTCTTCAGCAGTACCTTGAGTTTTCATAAACCCTGACTTTAAGATCAGTTCACACAGCTCGAAGATACTAGTCCGTTTTGAATCGGCTTGAGCCCAAGGTTAAATTTTACATTGCTTATTTTGTAGGTTCGATAAAGTTATTATCTATAATAGCTTAAAGGCAGTGGAAACTATTGGTAATTACTCAAAATAATTATCAGCATAAAAAAAAACCCTTACTTGGTAACGAGTAATGGGAGAGGTTGATAGAAATAAAACATTGTGAGAAAGGGCTCTCTCTGAAGTGACGTAGTTTTCGAGAAAGAAGTAATTTTCAACGAATTTGATTTCGAGACCTCAGATTTAGAACTCGAGGTATCGAAATCAAGCATCTGAAAGTACACAACTTCGTGGGACAAAGGTGTTTTTTCATTATTATCTCGCAACTTCGACGACCAATTGAGCTCAAATTTTCACAGGTTTGTTATTTTATGCATATGTTGAGATACACCAACTGTGAAGGCTAGTCTTTGGCAATTACCAATAGTGTCCACTGCCTTTAAGGGTACGTCCCTATAAAACCCACAAATGATAGGTGGTAGTTAACTACAAAATATTAAATAAATTCTTGTAAGGATTCCGATATCAAATTGTGTCCCTTTTTGTACCTTTATACTTTTTTTGACTTGCTGCCGAAGGACTTGAAAGTGACGCCTAACTATAAGCTGTCCATTATCATTTATGTGTAGGTACCGGTAGGTATCGATAAGCCACCAGGTACACTTAATTGTTGTCTGCAACTCAGGAAATCAACGGAGCTGGACAGATGTTTGTTCCGTCTGTGAAATGGGAAATTGAGAGGAATCCCCACTACCTCTTCTCTTCCGAGGCAAGCTTCGCATGAAGGTCGTTTCCTGGCATAGTCCTTCACGAGGAAGCGACTGTTTTTCCATATCTTGAACCATAGACTTGATTCAAATCCCAATCTCGCGAGAATTCTTCTATTTTCAGTCCAATTGCCTAATATCACAAAACCCAATATACGAGAACGGGACTTGAATCAAGTCTACTTGAACCCCGGGTCTGACTTCCACCTGCTTCTGGTTTAACATTTTGCATACAGCTGTTCATTCTACACAACCTACTCCCCCCGAAGCTCTGTATTTGAGTATTTTAAAGATATGCTAATATTGTAAGGATATTAAGAATACGTACTGAAAACTGATCGTGATAGGGCAATGTGTTATTGATCAATTCGATAGGTTTTGATCGATATTATTTCGATAATGTAGGTCTACTGAGAAAAACAATACAGATTTGATATCATTATTTAAAGAAGAACAAAAATAATATTTTATTTACGCTCACGTTTACGTTAAAGGCAGTGGACACTATTGGTAACTACTCAAAGTAATTATTTGCATAATACCTCACTTGGTAATTAAGTGAGCAATGGTGAGAGGTTTATATAAAACATTGTGAAAAACGGCTCCCTCTGAAGTGACGCAGTTTTCGAGAAAGAAGTTATTTTCTACAAATTTGATTTCGAGACCTCAAGTCTAGAGTTTGAGGTCTCGAAATCAAGAATCTGAAAGCACACAACTTCGTGTGGCCAGAGTGTTTTTTCTTATCTATTCTTATTTGTTTTTTTTTTATTATTATTATCTCGCAACTTCGATGACCAAATTGAGCTAAACATTTCACAGGTTTGTTATTTTATGCATAGTGAGATCATGGAGAAATAATACACAAGGAGTTACAACGAACAGAAGATCAAACGTCAAAGGTCTGGTACCGCCACAGATTTCCTAACCGCATGCGACAAAAGCTGTCTCTCTGTTTGCGCTTGCACAATATGGACCCGAGGTTAAAAGATTACGCGTGCATCATAGCGGCGGGGTCCTCCTAAAAGCCGACAACAAGCCGACAACAAGTTCAGAGCGCCGCCAACACGTCGCCATCAAGTTTTAAATACCTCAAAAATTGCGGGCGCTCTGTTTCTCTGATTATGATTTCACCAAGTGAGATCATGGTGACAGAGATCCGAAAATCAGAGAAACAGAGCGCCCGCTAGCGTTCGGTCATTACAAAGCGTGTACAGTTTTTGCCGTGCATAGATCGGAACGTTGGTTGTGTGTGACCGCGCAACACCAATGGTCTTGGAACCAAGACTAAGAATTGACTAGAGTGGGATTCGAACCAACGACCTCCGGATTAACGTGCCGGCGATCTACCAACTGAGCTATCTAGCCCTATATTGGCGGTGTCCCTATTTTGTCAGTGTAAAACTTTAATAAAAAGTTCGCACTAAACGTTGATCTTTTGTCAAATTTATTTCATCATTTTCAAATTTTTCTGCAAAAGTGTGAAGTTTATGCCTACTACTACTATTACTACTAATTATACTTAGTACTGTACTGTACTAAAGGAATACTGTACTAAGGGAATAAAAGAGTAGTGACTCGTTCTTAAACTGCTGTTTAAAAACCTTGCAGGGTTGTGGCCGAATGGCCCTTGCCTTTGGCTCGGGCCTTTATCACACGGCAATGACCATGCCGATTTAAACGGCCGTTTAAGAACTCGTTGCTACCTTTTTTCCCGTTAGTACAGTACAGCCCCTCTTTATTTTTGTTCCAAATGTTTGAACCTTTTCACACTTAGGTTGAAGAAACTTACAACTTTGAATTAATTTGATGAAACTGTTGCAGTACTTGTTGACAGCAAAGGATTGGGCCTTTATGGCACAGCCACGACCCTGCCAGTTTTAAACCGCAGTTTAAGAACTCGTCACTATCCTTTTATTCCCTTAGTTGTGCATAATTTAAACACTGTTTAAAAACAAAAAAAAATGTTATCAAACTATTTGCTTTCAGAATGTTGTGGATGACACTCAAAGTATGGAACTAGATGAACCACTTCACAAAGATGTTAAGAAATGTAAACGCAATCTGTGAGTCTGTGACCTCACTCACCCAACTTTGGAAAAGGTACATGATCATTAGATGTAAAAATAGCCAAACAATAAAAATTAATTTTGTATGTACATAAAATAGACAAAACTGTTTTATGAAATGTTTATTTACAGAGCTACAATGTTGTTACAAAAACCTATGGATAGTGGTTGTGCCCAAACTCTTATATCAATATACATGTGTACATTGATAGTAAACTTCAATTCTGATTAAATACATGTTCATCTGGATTACAGATTGTCATGAACTTCGAGTATTAATTTTGGTTTTACCCATACACCGATGTGTGTTAGCACTGTATACTCAGTATTTTCCTGAGTCCTGTGACAAAATATTACAGGCATATTACTCGGGTGGGATTCGAACCCATGACCCTTACAATTTTTAGAGTAGTGTCTCACCAACGAGACTACCGTGATAGCCCGGTAGCTAGAGGCAGTTCCAATCAGCGGGTACTGCAACGATATATCACCTGACTCTGGGAAGTACTGAGTATACAGTGCTAATTCACACGGAGGTGTATGGGTAAAAACCCAAATAAATATTCTTTATCCCAGATGCGAATCTAACACCTATTAAATACCTTTGCAGTACCCACTGCCAAAACATAGCATTGGAACTGCCTCTAGCTACCAGGTTGGTAAGACACTGCTCTGGAATTGCAAGGGTCGTGGGTTTGAATTCCGAGCGAGTAATATGCCTGTGTTATACTTTTTCACAGGACTCAGGAAAGTACTGAGTATACAGTGCTAACACACATGTATGGGTAAAAACCAAAATAAAATTAATATTCTTCATCCCTGATGCAAATTTAACATTTATGAATTGCACAAATCAAGAAATTGTGATTCAGCAACTAGACGACAATTATTTTTTCTAGACATTGTTAAATCAGCAGTTAGCTGGGGATTTGAACCCATAACCTTGTAATTGCAAGTCCTGTAGTCTAACAACTTGACCACTGTCATAGAGGGCCTTGGACTCATAATCCACACAACTTTAAAACAAATGATTTCATTTAACAGACTGATCCATTAAGCTCCACCACTGTGTTTTGACCTGGTACATTTACAGACATTTATAAAACGTCATAGGAATTAATAATCTGTCGTTGTAATTTTGACATAGCTCGAAGGGTGATGTTTACATACAATTAAACTATGAACAACTTGTTTCAGAAATTCACATTTTGATTGATAGAGTACTGGTATTGTATCAAAATGTCAGCTTCTCCCGTCTCATGTGGTGTTACCCCATTCATGAAAGTGCAATAATGAAGCAGTAATACCTCAAGTGAATGGGGATTGGGAGGGGGTAATGTGTATGTTCAAGTTCAGTTGTTTATATCAAATGAAATGGAATTTCCAACATGTTGGTGGATCCAGTTAATGTATTTGGAAAGCTTTGTGTAAAATCCATATCTGCCTTCCTGTCCACATCCTTCACCCCAGCTGACAATACCTATTTGTACCCATCGTTTAGTCCCATCACTCAATAATAGTTCCCTCACGACTGGTCCCCCAGAGTCCCCTTCGCATGCATCCTGGCCACCCGCTGAATAGCCAGCACAAAATGATACATTTTCTTTGAAATCCAATTCACTACTACAAAGGTAAGCTTTATCTCTCAAACTTCTTTTACATTCTTCATTGGTGACTACAGGAATTTGAAGTTGTTGGAGGCGATTTGTGGAAGTTTCGTCATGGCTGTAGTCACACTTGTTAGAGTCTTTTATAAGAGATATGTCATATGGTTCTGTCACACCCCAGCCTGTCACATATGGAGCTTCACCACGCGGTGTGTATAGGGATTCCTCTAACAAAAGAAGAAAAACAACAGCAAACATACCAATTTTATGCAACTAAACATTCAAATAACAAAACTAAATTTTCTTTAATTCTTATTTTGGTGGAAATGCTTTTATTTTGAAAATTAGGGAAAGTATTTTTTGATCAATAAATTGCTTTATAATGCATCTCAACTAACCATTAAGGTTTTAGTTAATCATGCTGCCTTCATCTTGGTCATGTTCCTCATATCGAATAACAATAACGAATGTTAATAAATGCAAATAGGATCAGGCTATTTTGTTCTTCTAGCCTCAGTTTGGTAATCTTTGTATCAATGGGAGCAATTCAAGATGGCTGCACCGTGATAAAGGTCTATTGGACAGACTGTGCTGAGGGTTTGAATCTCATGCGATAAAAGGTTATTGAGCTTACCTGTCGTATCTGCTTGTGGCACACAGATAGTCCTTACTTTTGGGCCGAGTGTAGAATTACCACTCAATCTCAGAAGCGCTATATCATTAGCTAAAGAACTTGGTTGGAAATTTTCATGCACTTTATAAGAGTCTTCACCATCAACTTCATATGCTGGGTTATCAGCTCGGATTGAACTCCTGTCATTGACACCTAAGCAAAGAAATCATCATTTAAGTAACCAGCAGTAAAACCTGGTGGACTAAAGTGTTTCTCATTGCTTCACTGCATACAAAACACTTGTAGGATACTGTGCAGTTCAAGAGAACCATGCAGTCACAGTGATACAGAGCAATTCAAATAAAGAACCATGCAGTCACAGTGATACAGAGCAATTCACATAGAGAAACATGCAGTCACAGTGATACAGAGCAATTCAAATACAGAACCATGCAGTCACAGTGATAAAGAGCAATTCAAATACAGAACCCTGCATTCACAGTGATACAGAGCAATTCCATGCAGTCACAGTGATACAAAGCAATTCAAATACAGAACCCTGCAGTCACAGTGGTACAAAGCAATTCAAGTAAAGAACCCTGCAGTCACAGTGATACAGAGCAATTAAAAAAAAAAGAACCATGCAGTCACAGTGATACAGAGCAATTCAAATACATAACCCTGCAGTCACAGTGATACAGAGCAATTCAAGTAGAGAACCCTGCAGTCACACTGATACAGAGCAATTCAAATAGAGAACCCTGCAGTCACAGTGATACAGAGCAATTCAAATACAGAACCCTGCAGTCACAGTGATACAGAGCAATTCAAATACAGAACCCTGCAGTTACAGTGATACAAAGCAATTCAAATACAGAACCCTGCAGTCACAGTGATACAGAGCAATTCAAATAGAGAACCCTGCAGTCAGAGTGATACAGAGCAATTCAAATAGAGAACCCTGCAGTCACAGTGATACAGAGCAGTTCAAATAGAGAACCATGCAGTCACAGTGATACAGAGCAATTCAAATAGAGAACCCTGCAGTCACAGTGATACAGAGCAATTCAAATACATAACCCTGCAGTCACAGTGGTACAGAGCAATTCAAATAGAGAACCCTGCAGTCACAGTGATACAGAGCAATTCAAATAGAGAACCATGCAGTCACAGTGATACAGAGCAGTTCAAATAGAGAACCTTGCAGTCACAGTGATACAGAGCAATTCAAATAGAGAAACATGCAGTCACCGTGATACAGAGCAGTTCAAATAGAGAACCTTGCAGTCACACTGATACAAAGCAATTCAAATAGAGAACCCTGCAGTCACAGTGATACAGAGCAATTCAAATACAGAACCCTGCAGTCACAGTGATACAGAGCAATTCAAATACAGAACCCTGCAGTCACAGTGATACAGAGCAATTCAAATAGAGAACCCTCTATTCACAGTGATACAGAGCAGTTCAAATAGAGAACCATGCAGTCACAGTGATACAAAGCAATTCAAATACAGAACCCTGCAGTCACAGTGATACAAAGCAATTCAAATAGAGAACCCTGCAGTCACAGTGATACAGAGCAATTCAAGTACAGAACCCTGCAGTCACAGTGATACCGAGCAATTCAAATACAGAACCCTGCAGTCACAGTGATACAAAGCAATTCAAATACAGAACCATGCAGTCACAGTGATACAGAGCAATTCAAGTACAGAACCCTGCAGTCACAGTGATACCGAGCAATTCAAATACAGAACCCTGCAGTCACAGTGATACAAAGCAATTCAAATACAGAACCCTGCATTCACAGTGATACAGAGCAATTCAAATAGAGAACCCTGCAGTCACAGTGATACAGAGCAATTCAAATAGAGAACCCTGCAGTCACAGTGAGCAGTTCAAATAGAGAACCATGCAGTCACAGTGATACAGAGCAGTTCAAATACAGAACCCTGCAGTCACAGTGATACAGAGCAATTCAAATGGAGAAACATGCAGTCACAGTGATACAGAGCAATTCAAATACAGAACCATGCAGTCACAGTCACACAGAGCAATTCAAATACAGGACCCTGCAGTCTCAGTGATACAGAGCAATTCAAATAGAGAACCCTGCAGTCACAGTGATACAGAGCAATTCAAATAGAGAACCATGCAGTCACAGTGATACAGAGCAATTCAAATACAGAACCCTGCAGTCACAGTGATACAGAGCAAATCAAATAGAGAACCATGCAGTCACAGTGATACAGAGCAATTCAAATACAGAACCCTGCAGTCACAGTGATACAGAGCAATTCAAATAGAGAACCCTGCAGTCACAGTGATACAGAGCAATTCAAATACAGGACCTTGCAGTCACAGTGATACAGAGCAATTCAAATAGAGAACCCTGCAGTCACAGTGGTACAGAGCAATTCAAATACAGGACCCTGCAGTCACAGTGATACAGAGCAATTCAAATACAGAACCCTGCAATCACAGTGGTACAGAGCAATTCAAATAGAGAACCCTGCAGTCACAGTGATACAGAGCAGTTCAAAATAGAGAACCATGCAGTCACAGTGATACAGAGCAATTTAAATACAGAACCCTGCAGTCACAGTGATACAGAGCAATTAAAATACAGAACCCTGCAGTCACAGTGATACAGAGCAATTCCAAAGAGAACTCTGCAAATCATTTTAAACAGACCTGCAAATCATTTCATGTGGTCTGCATATACAGTATGTTAAACCTTGTGGGTGCATGTGTGAGCCAACGAACGTGTTATGCAAAACAGTTTAAACTAGCTGCTTTGTCCATTGTTATCATTATTTTAGTGGCCCTTGATATTAGAGGAAAACACACAGTCAGTTCAAATAACAAATTAAGACTGTTATTAGGATTTAAATTGATAAGCCTTTGAAAATATCCCCATGGGGTCAAAATTGACCAGTACAGCCAATGGTCTTTTTATCTACCTGTATACACCCTTATGATATCCCAAGGCTTGCCTTCCAGGCAATGAGCTGCAGTAAGAACCCAATTTGGAGCAATGATGGTGCCACCACAGAAGAATGTTTTCTGCAATATAAAAACAAATATAAACTAGACATAATTGCATTTGTGCACAAATGCAGAGCTGTTTCGTTAAGAAAATTTTCATTTTTTTTGTCCACTTAATTTGAAGTTATCTTAGCATCAAAGTAGTTATGACCAATCCAGCCTATTTAAAACAATATTTTGGATTATACCATGTTCAGATAGCATTTTATTTTAGGTATAAAAATGAAAAAAATCATAAAAAATAATGTGATGACGTCATCATGACGTCATTTCGCTTTTTACAAGAACTTGTCAATATCCAACAACCTACCAAGTTTCAACATGATCGCATAATTACTTAGGAAATTATATTAGTTAAAAAAGTGCACCTTTAAGGCCGCGTCACGTGATCCCCGATGACGTCATTGATCTGAAACTTCACACATATAATGGCTGCCTGACAGTTAACGTGTGTGTAAAATTTGAAGTGATTACAAAAAACTTCACCACACACATCTTCAAAAAGTCCATTTTGACAAGTTTTCAACCTGCCGCTAGAGGGCGCTGTTGCATTTTGTGACGTCATCAATATTTTTTTGAACTGCCCACCCTTGCTAGACACTTAAGTCCTGGAAAGCAACTTCATAACTTTTACCACTTTTGAGTTACAGGGCACTTCCGTTTTTTGCCCGTTTCAACCGGAAGTAGAGGTCATGTGAGGTCACGCACACAAAACAAAATGAAGACCTAGTTTATCCCTACCACATCCCGCAAACAGAAACCTACGGTCTCGTTTGGCTGATGTGATATAGATTTTCAAACATTTAACATAAAACACCTTTAAGATGACGTCACGTGACCAGTGATGACGTCATCATGACATCCTTGCCTTAGGATCATTATTGCACCATAACCTTCAATCCCTGAAAGTTTCATTGCAATTGCTCTTTGGGAACTATGCAAAAAATTGCGAGTACTGAAACAGACAAATAAAATAAAACAATAACTAGAGCTAAATTGCATTTGTGCACAAATGCAGAGCTGTTTCGTCAACAAAAAATTCAAATTTCTCAACTGAGTTTTAAATTTGTTGGGTATTCAAAGCAATTTGCCCAATGTGGCATAAATAAAATAAAAAAAATTTGGATTAAACCATATTCAGATAGCAATTTATGTGTTAAAGGTGCAAAAATTGAAAAAATCATAAAAAATCATGTGTTGACGTCATCATAACGTCATTTCACATTTCACAAGAACTTTTCAATATCCAACAATCTACCAAGTTTCAACATGATCGCATAATTACTTAGGGAGTTATATTAGTTCAAAAAAGTGCACCTTTGAGGCCAAGTCACGTGACCCCCGATGACGTCATAAATCTGAAACTTCACACATATGATGGCTGCCTGACCGTAAACATGTGTGTAAAATTTGAAGTGATTACAAAAAACTTCACCACAGACATCTTCAAAAAGTCCATTTTGAAGAGTTTTCAACCTGCCGCTAGAGGGCGCTGTTGCAATTTGTGACGTCATCAATATTTTTTTTTAACTACCCACCCTTGCTAGACACTTACGCCCGTGAAAAGCAACTCAATAACTTTTACCACTTTTGAGTTACAGGGCACTTCCGTTTTTGGCCCATTACGACCGGAAGTAGAGGTCATGTGAGGTCACGCACACAAAACAAAATGAAGACCTATACTATCCCTACCCAATCCCGCAAACAAAAACCTACAGTCTTTTTTGGCTGATTTGATATAGATTTTCAAACATTTAACAAAAAACACCTTTAAGATGACGTCACATGACCGCTGATGACGTCATCATGACATCTTTGCTTTATGATCATCATTGTATCATTACCTTCCATCCCTGAAAGTTTCATTGCAATTGCTCTTTAGGAACTATGCAAAAAATTGCGAGTACTGAAACAGACAAATAAAAAAAAAATAATACAAAAAACTTTAACAACTAAAGAGCTAAATTGCATTTGTGCACAAATGCAAAGCTGTTTCGTTACGAACATTTTCAAATTTTTCCCACTTAATTTGAAGTTATCTTTGCATCAAAGTAGTTATGACCAATCCAGCCTATTTAAAAAAAATATTTTGGATTATACCATGTTCAGATAGCATTTTATGACTTAAAGGTGCAAAAATGAAAAAAATCATAAAAAATAATGTGATGACGTCATCATGACGTCATTTCATATTTCACAAGAACTTGTCAATATCCAACAACCTACCAAGTTTCAACATGATGGCATAATTACTTAGGGAATTATATTAGTTCAAAAAGGGCACCTTTAAGGCCGCGTCACGTGATCCCCGATGACGTCATTGATCTGAAACTTCACACATATGATGACTGCCTGACAGTTAACGTGTGTGTAAAATTTGAAGTGATTACAAAATACTTCACCACACACATCTTCAAAAAGTCCATTTTGACAAGTTTTCAACCTGCCGCTAGAGGGCGCTGTTGCATTTTGTGACGTCATTGGTATTTTTTTTGAACTGCCCACTCTTGCCAGGCACTAACATCGTTAAAAGCAACTTCATATCTTTTGCCAATTTTGAATTAGAGGGCCACTTCCGGTTTCGACCGGAAGTAGAGGTCATGTGAGGTCACGCACACAAAACAAAATGAAGACCTAATTTATCCCTCCCCAATCCCGCAAACAGAAACCTACGGTCTCTTGTGGCTGATTTGTTATAAATTTTCAAACATTTAACATAAAACACCTTTAAGATGACGTCACGTGACCGGTGATGACGTCATCATGACATCAATGCTTTAGGATCATCATTGCACCATAACCTTCAATCCCTGAAAGTTTCATTGCAATTGCTCTTTAGGAACTATGCAAAAAATTGCGAGTACTGAAACAGACAAATAAAAAAAATAATAAAACTAGAGCTAAATTGCATTTGTGCACAAATGCAGAGCTGTTTCGTCAATAGAAATTTCAAATTTCTCAACTGAGTTTTAAATTTGTTGGGTTATTCAAAGCAATTTGCCCAATGTGGCATAAATAAAATAAATTTTTGGATAATACCATGTTCAGATAGCAATTTTTGTGTTAAAGGTGCAAAAATTGAAAAAAAATCATAAAAAATCATATTATGACGTCATCATAACGTCATTTCAAATTTTACAAGAACTTGTCAATATCCAACAACCTACAAAGTTTCAACATGATCGCATAATTACTTAGGGAGTTATATTAGTTCAAAAAGTGCACGTGACCCCGATGACGTCATTGATCTGAAATTTAACACATATGATGGCTGCCTGACCGTTAACATGTGTGTAAAATTTAAAGTGATTACAAAAAACTTCACCACAGACATCTTCAAAAAGTCCATTTTGAAGCGTTTTCAACCTGCCGCTAGAGGGCGCTGTTGCAATTTGTGACGTCATCGATATTTTTTTTTTAACTGCCCACCCTTGCTATACACTTCCTCCCTTGGAAAGCAACTTCATAACTTTTGCCACTTTTGAGTTACTGGACACTTCCGTTTTTGGCCCGTTTCGACCGGAAGTAGAGGTCATGTGAGGTCACGCACACAAAACAAAATGAAGACCCAATTTATCCCTACCCAATCCCGCAAACAGAAACCTACTGTCTCTTTTGGCTGATTTGATATAGATTTTCAAACATTTAACATAAACTCCTTTTAGATGACGTCACGTGACCGCTGATGACGTCATCATGACATCACTGCTTTAGGATCGTCATTGCACCATAGCCTTCGATCCCTGAAAGTTTCATTGCAATTGCTCTTTAGGAACTATGCAAAAAATTGTGTGTACTGAAACAGACAAATAAAAAAAAAATAATAAAAACAACTTTAACAAAAACAAGAGCTGTTTCGCTGCGCTTCGCTACGAAACAGCTAACTAGAGCTAAATTGCATTTGTGCACAAATGCAGAGCTGTTTCGTCATTAAAATTTTCAAATTTCTCAACAGAGTTTTAAATTTGTTGGTTATTCAAACCAATTTGCCCAATGTGGCAATACATAAATATTTTGGATTATACCATGTTCAGATAGCAATTTATGTGTTAAAGGTGCAAAAATCATAAAAAATCATAAAAAATCTTGTGATGACGTCATCATGACGTCATTTCACATTTCCCAAGAACTTGTCAATATCCAACATCCTATTAAGTTTCAACATGATCGCATAATTACTTAGGGAGTTATATTAGTTCAAAAAGTGCACCTTTAATGCCGCGTCACGTGACCCCCGATGACGTCATTGATCTGAAACTTCACACATATGATGGCTGCCTAACAGTCAACGTGTGTGTAAAATTTGAAGTGATTACAAAAAACTTCACCACACACATCTTCAAAAAGTCCATTTTGACGAGTTTTCAACCTGCCGCTAGAGGGCGCTGTTGCATTTTTTGACGTCATTGGTATTTTTTTTTGAACTGCCCACACTTGCCAGGCACTAACATCGTTAAAAGCAACTTCATATATTTTGCCAATTTTGAATTAGAGGGCCACTTCCGGTTTCGACCGGAAGTAGAGGTCATGTGAGGTCACGCACACGAAACAAAATGAAGACCTAATTTATCCCTCCCCAATCCCGCAAACAGAAACCTACGGTCTCTTGTGGCTGATTTGATAGAGATTTTCAAACATTTAACATAAAACACCTTTAAGATGACGTCACGTGACCGGTGATGACGTCATCATGACATCATTGCTTTAGGATCATCATTGCACCATAACCTTCAATCCCTGAAAGTTTCATTGCAATTGCTCTTTAGGAACTATGCAAAAAATTGCGAGTACTGAAACAGACAAATAAAAAAAATAATAAAACTAGAGCTAAATTGCATTTGTGCACAAATGCAGAGCTGTTTCGTCAATAGAAATTTCAAATTTCTCAACTGAGTTTTAAATTTGTTGGGTATTCAAAGCAATTTGCCCAATGTGGCATAAATAAAATAAATTTTTGGATAATACCATGTTCAGATAGCAATTTATGTGTTAAAGGTGCAAAAATTGAAAAAAAATCATAAAAAATCATATTATGACGTCATCATGACGTCATTTCAAATTTTACAAGAACTTGTCAATATCCAACAACCTACAAAGTTTCAACATGATCGCATAATTACTTAGGGAGTTATATTAGTTCAAAAAGTGCACGTGACCCCCGATGACGTCATTGATCTGAAATTTAACACATATGATGGCTGCCTGACCGTTAACATGTGTGTAAAATTTAAAGTGATTACAAAAAACTTCACCACAGACATCTTCAAAAGGTCCATTTTGAAGCGTTTTCAACCTGCCGCTAGAGGGCGCTGTTGCAATTTGTGACGTCATCGATATTTTTTTTTTAACTGCCCACCCTTGCTATACACTTCCTCCCTTGGAAAGCAACTTCATAACTTTTGCCACTTTTGAGTTACTGGACACTTCCGTTTTTGGCCCGTTTCGACCGGAAGTAGAGGTCATGTGAGGTCACGCACACAAAACAAAATGAAGACCCAATTTATCCCTACCCAATCCCGCAAACAGAAACCTACTGTCTCTTTTGGCTGATTTGATATAGATTTTCAAACATTTAACATAAACTCCTTTTAGATGACGTCACGTGACCGCTGATGACGTCATCATGACATCACTGCTTTAGGATCGTCATTGCACCATAGCCTTCGATCCCTGAAAGTTTCATTGCAATTGCTCTTTAGGAACTATGCAAAAAATTGTGTGTACTGAAACAGACAAATAAAAAAAAAATAATAAAAACAACTTTAACAAAAACAAGAGCTGTTTCGCTGCGCTTCGCTACGAAACAGCTAACTAGAGCTAAATTGCATTTGTGCACAAATGCAGAGCTGTTTCGTCATTAAAATTTTCAAATTTCTCAACAGAGTTTTAAATTTGTTGGTTATTCAAACCAATTTGCCCAATGTGGCAATACATAAATATTTTGGATTATACCATGTTCAGATAGCAATTTATGTGTTAAAGGTGCAAAAATCATAAAAAATCATAAAAAATCTTGTGATGACGTCATCATGACGTCATTTCACATTTCCTAAGAACTTGTCAATATCCAACATCCTATTAAGTTTCAACATGATCGCATAATTACTTAGGGAGTTATATTAGTTCAAAAAGTGCACCTTTAATGCCGCGTCACGTGACCCCCGATGACGTCATTGATCTGAAACTTCACACATATGATGGCTGCCTAACAGTCAACGTGTGTGTAAAATTTGAAGTGATTACAAAAAACTTCACCACACACATCTTCAAAAAGTCCATTTTGAAGAGTTTTCAACCTGCCGCTAGAGGGCGCTGTTGCATTTTTTGACGTCATTGGTATTTTTTTGAACTGCCCACACTTGCCAGGCACTAACATCGTTAAAAGCAACTTCATATCTTTTGCCAATTTTGAATTAGAGGGCCACTTCCGGTTTCGACCGGAAGTAGAGGTCATGTGAGGTCACGCACACGAAACAAAATGAAGACCTAATTTATCCCTCCCCAATCCCGCAAACAGAAACCTACGGTCTCTTGTGGCTGATTTGATAGAGATTTTCAAACATTTAACATAAAACACCTTTAAGGTGACGTCACGTGACCGCTGATGACGTCATCATGACATCCTTGCTTTAGGATCATTATTACACCATAACCTTCAATCCCTGAAAGTTTCATTGCAATTGCTCTTTAGGAACTATGCAAAAAATTGCGAGTACTGAAACAGACAAATAAAAAAAATAATAAACTAGAGCTAAATTGCATTTGTGCACAAATGCAGAGCTGTTTCGTCAATAACATTTTCAAATTTCTCAACTGAGTTTTAAATATGTTGGGTATTCAAAGCAAATTGCCCAATGTGGCATAAATAAAAAACTTATTTGGATTAGACCATGTTCAGATAGCAATTTATGTGTTAAAGGTGCAAAAATTGAAAAAATCATAAAAAATCACGTGATGACGTCATCATGACGTCATTTCAAAATTCACAAGAACTTATCAATATCTAACAACCTACTAAGTTTCAACATGATCGCATTATTACTTCAAGAGTTATATTAGTTCAAATAGTGCACCTTTAAGGCCGCGTCACGTGACCCCCACGACGCCATTGGTCTGAAACTTCACCAATATGATGCCCGCCCGACAGTAAACGTGTGTGTAAAATTTAAAGCGATTACAAAAAACTTCTCCACAGACATCTTCAAAAAGTCCATTTTGACGAGTTTTCAACCTGCCGCTAGAGGGCGCTGTTGCATTTTGTGACGTCATTGGTGTTTTTTTGAACTGCCCACTCTTGCCAGGCACTAACATCGTTAAAAGCAACTTCATATCTTTTGCCAATTTTGAATTAGAGGGCCACTTCCGGTTTCGACCGGAAGTAGAGGTCATGTGAGGTCACGCACACAAAACAAAATGAAGACCTAATTTATCCCTCCCCAATCCCGCAAACAGAAACCTACGGTCTCTTGTGGCTGATTTGATAGAGATTTTCAAACATTTAACATAAAACACCTTTAAGATGACGTCACGTGACCGCTGATGACGTCATCATGACATCCTTGCTTTAGGACCATTATTATACCATAACCTTCAATCCCTGAAAGTTTCATTGCAATTGTTTTTTGGGAACTATGCAAAAAATTGCGAGCACTGAATCAGACAAATACAAAAAAAAAAAAAAAAAAAAAACAATAATAAAAAAAACTTTAACCAAAACAAGAGCTGTTTCGCTGCGCTTCGCTACGAAACAGCTAAAAAACTTTAACAAAAACAAGAGCTGTTTCGCTGCGCTTTGCTACGAAACAGCTAAAAAAACTTTAACAAAAACAAGAGCTGTTTCGCTGCGCTTTGCTACGAAACAGCTAAAAAAACTTTAACAAAAACAAGAGCTGTTTCGCTGCGCTTTGCTACGAAACAGCTAAAAAAACTTTAACAAAAACAAGAGCTGTTTCGCTGCGCTTCGCTACGAAACAGCTAAAAAAAACTTTAACAAAAACAAGAGCTGTTTCGCTGCGCTTCGCTACGAAACAGCTAAAAAAAACTTTAACAAAAACAAGAGCTGTTTCGCTGTGCTTCGCTACGAAACAGCTAAAAAAACTTTAACAAAAACAAGAGCTGTTTCGCTGCGCTTCGCTACGAAACAGCTAAAAAAAACTTTAACAAAAACAAGAGCTGTTTCGCTGCGCTTCGCTACGAAACAGCTAAAAAAAACTTTAACAAAAACAAGAGCTGTTTCGCTGCGCTTCGCTACGAAACAGCTAAAAAAAACTTTAACAAAAACAAGAGCTGTTTCGCTGCGCTTCGCTACGAAACAGCTAAAATAACTTTAACAAAAACAAGAGCTGTTTCGCTGCGCTTCGCTACGAAACAGCTAAAAAAAACTTTAACAAAAACAAGAGCTGTTTCGCTGTGCTTCGCTACGAAACAGCTAAAAAAACTTTAACAAAAACAAGAGCTGTTTCGCTGCGCTTCGCTACGAAACAGCTAAAAAAAACTTTAACAAAAACAAGAGCTGTTTCGCTGCGCTTCGCTACGAAACAGCTAAAAAAAACTTTAACAAAAACAAGAGCTGTTTCGCTGCGCTTCGCTACGAAACAGCTAAAAAAAACTTTAACAAAAACAAGAGCTGTTTCGCTGCGCTTCGCTACGAAACAGCTAAAAAAACTTTAACAAAAACAAGAGCTGTTTCGCTGCGCTTCGCTACGAAACAGCTAAAAAAAACTTTAACAAAAACAAGAGCTGTTTCGCTGCGCTTCGCTACGAAACAGCTAAAAAAAACTTTAACAAAAACAAGAGCTGTTTCGCTGCGCTTCGCTACGAAACAGCTAATAATAAAATAAACTTTAACAAAAACAAGAGCTGTTTCGCTGCGCTTCGCTACGAAACAGCTAATTACTCAGATTGAAACATTTTCACAATTGGCAGTATGCATAATTAGGATTGATACATAAGTAAGCCTACAGGTAACACTGTTCCAGTGTTTTCAAAGCATCTCACATTTTACTGCATATAATTTACAGAGCTCATGGAGGCTCAATTAATCATAAGAACCATTAATATTGTCACATTATGTTCATACCCCATTATGTTGGCTTTGTCACCAGAACTGAACTTCAAAAACCATCTGAAAAAGCTTTAAAAAATTGTGCAACAAGTGTGTTTTTCTTTAATTATATTCTTGCAACTTTGATGACCAAATGAGCCCAAATGTTCACAGATTTGTAAATTTATGCCTTCATGTACAATGTATGTGAGGATAAACCAAATGAGACTACTGGTCTTTGACAATTACCAAACATCTGTCCAGTGCCTTTAACATCAGAAGAAGCTTCCGTCAGCAGTTTTCATAAAGACCACCTCCCCACTCCCCACCCCCTCCCCTTTGCGTGCTAATTGCGCTACAATCAGAGTATTAAAGAAAGATCCCATTTTCCTTTGTGCCAGTAGCTACCGGTGTTATTAGCTGTTTTGTAGCGCAGCACAGCGAAACAGCTCTTATTTTCGTTAAAGTTTTAAAAACAATTTTTTATAATTTGTCTGTCAAAAGACAGGAAGTCATTGAAAGAATGTACAAGTTGTTCTTCGCGGCCTTTTGCATGGTTCCTAAAAAGCAATAAAACTTTCAGTGATGAAAGGCAATAGTGCAATGATCATCACAAAACAAGGATGTCATTATGATGTCATCACCTGGCACGTGATGTCATCTTAAAAAAACACTATTTTAAATATAGGTTTTCCTGGCAAATTTCAGCAAAAAATCATTCAATTTCATTATTAAACATGCATTCAAATTCACACATTTTCCCCTAATCCTCTCAAACTAGGGTTTCTTTTTAGCTCTTAATGCACTGGTTTTCGTGCACACACCATTGCATTTTTCGCGTTCAGATTCGCTTCAGTCATTCTATTTCATTTATAGTAATTCAAGACTACACTTTGACCATTCTTAAGTTGAATTTCTACTACCTATTTACAATTGATGCATTCAAATTAGGACTCACCGAAGCAAAAATGATTTTGCTGCTAGTTTGAGTTTTCTTTTTCATTAATGTGCAACAAATTTCAACTTCTTTGCATTCAAATTAAAGATGAGTTATGGCTTTATGAGTAAACTGGAAATTTAAGCTCCTTTACTAACACATAAGTTGTCCTTTGTAAAGAGGTGTTTCCATGCACTTTACCGTATATTTAAATATTTTTATTTTTTTTAATTTTTTTATAATTGTTCCTTTTGCTTTGTTACCCTTAAAGTTAAAGCCTGTGTCCGATAACTTAGAAATGAGAACCTTTTGCTTTAGCCATGAGATTTTGTTGCACTGGTATTTATGTTGTTTGTTGTCTTTGTTCCGCTAATGTCCGAACATGTCAAATTAGAAGTAAACAAATTATTTTAAGGAAACAAAAAGCTTAAAATAATAAGGGGTCGTTATTAAATTTGAAAACAAATTAATCTCATTGTTATCTTGCTCTGTACCGATCATGGGCAGCCATTTTACATTCAAAACCGTTGGGCTTAAACGTCAAACCAGTGTAGAAATGAGTTTTCCCTGAAAGTATCTGCCTTTATTATAGGCAGCAACGAATGAGTATAAGCACATAACATAGAATTTGAATTTGAAAGCAAACATTTGGTAAATGTTTGCCCATTAATGAAATTGAATGGTTGACCAGCTCTTGCTGCTGGCTTAAACGAAATTGAATGAGTCTTGCGGCCCAATGAAATTGAACGATTTTATTTGACCAGTGAATGCTTAACTGTTGAAATTGAATAACTCTTTTTGACTCTTGAATGCTGATTCAAAGTGCATTCATTTTCAAAAAGAAAGTGAATGAGCCAGGAGTTAAAATGAATGGATTTTTGTTGAAATTGACCAGGAAAACCTATATTTAAAAATTCGTATCAAATCAGCCACAAGAGACCGTAGGTTTCTGTTTGAGGGACTGGGTAGGGATAAAATTAGGTCTTTATTTATTCATGTGCGTGACCTCACATGACCTCTACTTCCGGTCAACACCAGAGGTGCCTTGCAGTTCAAAAGTGGCAAAAGTTATTAACTTGCTTATAATGATGTTAGTGCTGGCAAGGGTGGGCAGTTAAAAAAAATAAAATTGTTGACGTCACAATAGCGCCCTCTACTGGCAGGTTGCAACTCTTTAAAATGGACTTTTTGAAGATGTGTGTGGTGAAGTTTTGTGTAATCACTTCAAAATTTACACACACGTTTACTGCCCCGCAGTTATCATATGTGGGAAGTTTCAGATTAATATGTCATTCGTGGGTCACGTGACGTGACATTAAAGGTGCACTTTTTGAAGTCGTGTAACTCTCGAAGTAAAGATGGGATCGTGTTTAAACTTTGTAGGTTTTTAGATGTTGCCAATTTTTTTTAAATTGTGGAATGCTGTCATGTTGAATCAACACATGATTTGTTATGAATTTATTTCATTTTGGCCCCTTAACTCATGAATTGCAAACTGAACATGGTATAATCAAATTAATTTTTTTAAATAGACTGGATTGGTCAAACTGCTTTAAATACAAGCAAAATTTAAATTCAGTTGAGAAATTTGAAAATTTTATTAACGAAACAGCTACGTATTTGTGCCCAAATGCAATTATGTCTAGTTATTAAGTGCTTAACATGCCATAGTCAGGAAGTTATAATTTGTATCTAGTCTTGTCACTGATGTTGGTTTAATGAACTAAAAGGCCACTTCTTATGGAGAACTTTAAACAACTGTGGCTGGACCTTTCTTGTTATTGTAAGATATCCAGTTTCTGGACTCTAAGTTAGAATGTACCTGACCGAATTCTTCTTTGTAGATGGCAACTTGCCAGGGCCATTGATATAATGGTGCATTATCTCCACCTGATATTCTTCCCTTGGATCGTACTGCGTTTTTTGGACCGCCATTATAACCACATTCAGAATAATCTGTAATTAATCAATATTCAGACAGTTTTAAGGCATTGGACACTATTGGTAATACACAAAATAATTGTTAGCATAAAAATGTACTTGGTAACGAGCAATGGAGAGCTGTTGAAAGTAAATAACCATGTGAGGAATGGCTCCCTCGAAAGTAAAGTAGTTTTTGAGAAATAAATAATTTCTCACTGAAATATTTGAATTGGATCTGAGACCTCGGCTGAGGTCTCGAAATCGAGCATCTGAATCACACAACTTGTGTGACAAGGGTGTTTCTTCCATTATTATCTCGCAACTTCAACGACCAATTGAGTTCAAATTTTCACAGGTTTGTTATTTAAATGCATCTGTTGAGTTGAAAGTGAGAAGACTGGTCTATGACAATTACCAAAGGTGTCCAGTGTCTTTAAGCTATTGGTCAAAAGGCTATAATCACATGTATGTCTACCTGTTCTTCTGTTTAAGAACATAATTGTCTCAACGCGGTGTAATATAAAAGAGTTGGACATTATGTATAGGATAATGCCCGAGGTGCGGGCCATTTGTGAGTATGAGGGCCATTCGTACCCACGAATCGCGCGTTCACCGGGGGCATTAGTGCGACTTAACCCACACCTGTGACGTCATGCTATTGTTAAAATCGCTCCATTATTTTGCACGAATGGCGCGATATTGTTTAATTTTTAAGTCAATTGTTTGCATGTATTATGTAAGCTTTTTCACTCCAGTGAACACCACTGGTGGTGCGTGAACATGGTATATGGACGAAGACCAACATTCAGGAAATACGCTCGTTCCTTCGACAGTATGTGGCATCATTTATCGGGAGCGAAAGTGGCAGCAGAAAAATGATTGTTTTTTGACTCAAAGTAAATTTAGTCAAGTGATAGAAAGTGACTACGACACGGATGATGTTGTAGCCGACTTGCTCGGTCTACAAAAAACCCAAAAGGTTAAGATAAAAGAAGTGACCTACCGTACAAGACTGTAGTTTAAGATTATTTCTGACATAATGTAAAACCTTGCTTAACAAATTTTATAATGATATTGAAATAAGTATCTTTGCAAACTTAATGTTGAGGGAGCTTACTCACTTACCATGTTTGTGTATGATAAATTAAGCAGTTTGAATTAATTTAAGAGAGTAGGCCTACTGGTTAAATTAAATTGATTTATCTGAGAAAAAGCCTGCTTAAATGACTGTTGTACATAAGTTACATTTTTAACATCTCAGCTAAATAATAATTTAACAATGTAGCTGTTCGCTAACTTGTGGAAAGTCTTTACGATCATTTTGTAATACATGCATAGTTCTAACTTGTGGTCTATGGTCTATGGCGTCATTTACTCTTACTTTTCTTTAACTTTGTAATGACAGTTTCACCAGTTTGCACAATGGGTGAATAGTTGTGTACCCATCGCGCCATTCGTGCAAAATAATGGAGCGATTTGACAATAGCATGACGTCACAGGTGTGGGTTAAGAATAATTTAAAATATATATACTCGGCTCTTCTGTTTTGAGTCTTCTGTGTTGAGTCACTTTATTTGGTCTGCCCCTGTTTACCATTTTCATAATGGAAAGTGATTCGCCTCAATAACTTCCCACTACTTGAAATCACTTTAAATTCAATACTAGTTTGGCCATTAAAAAAACCCATTTATTCTGCAGAAGTTCTACGGTGAAATGTGTCAGTTTAGGTGGCACTAGATAACCTACCAAGTTTTTGCTCTGTTATAGTCTGGACTAGCAGATTGAGCTCGTTGTAGTCTGCAATTAGAAACAAGTGTTCACTGAGTGGCTTTGATGCTATGTCTTGTAGCTCGGATATGTCTACTTCATGAGTCACTCCAATGCAGTGGATTTGAACTTCGTAATCTTCTCGAAGTATCATAGCTTGATGTTTAGGAATAGCTTCACTTGCTCCCGTGTTAGTGTGACCTGAAACATCCATAGGAAGTATTAATCAATAGGCCAAAATACCTCATAGTATATTTCAAATGGTTTACAAAGTACCACAAATCTGCTCGCTTAGTTAAAAAGAGACTTCAAAATCTGACAAAGCCGGTCACAATCACATTCATTAACAGTAGTTGCAAGAACTTGAAGCAAAAGAGAATGATGTAAGTTAACAAGTTCTCTGTATGAAATTGTATACCAATAGAGGTTTCTGTTGTTTTCCAATTACCAACAGAATGGCATGAGTAGTGTTCACAAGCACATCCTTCTCTACAAGTCCTGCCAAAATGATGGAAATCAATGACAGTAACTCTTTAACATTTTAAAACAAGTCATACTTTTGTCAAACTTATAAGTGCCCATTATGGTTGTGAATGGTGAGAGCTGTAAACATTTCAAACACTAGGTATTTGTTAACTTAAACATTTTTTTTTCAACTGGAAGACTTAGGTCAAATGGGTATTATCAATAATAAGTTCATAATATATACAGTTTGTGAGTCATCAACAATAAGCTTGATTTTAGGATGAAATCACCACAGCAGTGCCATTAAGTTTGACAGATCTTACTCTGTGTGTAAAAGTTTGAAGAGGTTTTGTGAGATTGGAAATGTGTCTTTATTAGCGGACACCAATACTCAAATTTGACTGATGTTAAAGGGGTTTATTTATGACAAGTGTACTAACCAAGCATAAAGACGACATTGCATGGTCATAAAGATGTTTAAAGCATCCATTTTGCATAATGCGTAAATCAGTAAAGGTATAAAAAAAACTGTATCAGTTCTTTGTGTTGTCAATTGTGGGTCAACCTTAACAGATGCTTTAATATCCAGTTTTGACCAGAAATACAGATCAAAATTGCGTCATCTCTGTGCAAATTAAAAATTGATTGAATGATACGTTGTTCTTGAGATATCAACTTTTGGTTTGAATGGGTAGACAAGTTCATATTGGGCTCATGCATAAAGCATTTATTTAATATTCAAAGTTTGTTTACACCTGATGACATTATGTTTGAACTTTTGGGTACCATGGAAATAACAGATTGATAAGCACCTACTACTTTGGGGAAGGGTCTTAACATTAAAGTATGAGCTTAAAGGCACTGGCATTATTGTTAACTGTCAAAGACCAGTATTCTAACTTGGTGTTTCTCAACATATGCGTAAATTTACAAACCTGTGAAAAGTTTGACTCAATTGGTCGTCAAAGTTGTGAGAGAATAATGGAAGAAACAACACCCTTATCGCACAAGTTGTGTGCTTTCAGATGACTTGAATTTGGGACCTTAGCTGGGGTCTCGAATTCAATTCAAATACTTTAGTGAGAAATTACTTCTTTCTCAAAAACTACATTACCTCAGAGACAGCCGTTTCTCATGTCTTATACTATTGACAGCTCTCTATTGCTCATTACCAATTAAGTCTTTATACTAAAAGCTATTTTGAGTAATTACCAGTGCCTCTAAAGGTTTGACAATTTTGAATGATCCTTAAACGAGGTACAAATTCAAAGGACTCGGGAAAGTACTAAGTATACAGTGCTAAATCTACATCAATGTTAAATCTACATCAATGTTAGGGTAGAAAAAAAAACCATACAAAAACCCAAATACTATTAAATATTGTGGCTGGTTAAAACATACCATCCGAGAAGAGAAAGAGAGCTCTTTTAGCATTGGGACGGTTATTGTACCTCTCAGACAAAGGAATCATGTCAGTGTGGATGTATTGAAGTGCTTTGCCGGTTGCAGTTCCTGTCCCTGTTGACAAAATAGGATAACTTTATTGGATATTGAATGTGTGTGTTGTTATATACGTTAATGTTTGTGTCACATGTGTGTTATCAAGCAATGAGGATTAGCCATGTTTGTCTCGGTTAAAAAAAAAAAAAAGCTGAAAGAAAAGTAGATTTGTCAGATTATTCTTCCCACTTTTGATGTCTCTGAAAAATGTAAAACAAAAGCAGAAGCAAAATCAACAATTGAGCAAAACAAAAAGCTCACTCAAACCTTGGTAATTCTAACCAGACTCTCAAAAGAAACCTCTATTGTAGTGGAGTACTGGATTTTTCAAACAGAAAATATGATGTAAATCAATGTCACAATATTCAACTCTATAAAATGGACTTCGTTTCAAGTTAAAAAAAAAAAAAATCGAAAAATACAGACGATTATGGTTTATCGGTACAAGTCTTCTCATGTCTTAACTGTGAAGCTGTATTTTTCTATACCCATCTCAGGTCACGTGATCACATTAGAGCGCAATCGCTCTATTGTAAATGCTTAGTTTGTAGTAGTTTGATACATAAATTGCATAAAAGCCAATTCAAGATTTACCTATATCACCATCACGTGCATCAGCAAGACTGTCAATCTGAGCTAGAACGGCTTCTTCTGAATCTTGGGCATCGGAAATGAGAAGTGAGTGTACCGTACTTGTTGCATATGCACTGGCTGCATAGCGGGCATTACTTACACCAATCTATAAAGAATATAGAATCTTGAATCGTTGAATAAACTGTCCAGCCTCATCTGTAAAAGTTATTGGTCAAGGGATCCCCCCCTTGCACCTTTTTTCAATATATGTCAGTTTCTTCCTTCCTCAATGGTTCATAACGCTTTTGTGTGCAATTCATAAAACAATCTAATGTAGTTTTGAAACTTTGGAATGAAGTCAAAGCTATTCGAAAGAAACGGGGTAGACTGGGGTCAACCCTGGGAAGCTAATCAAACGCACCTTTAGTTGCCGGGGTGTCATACAGGGGTGTCATATAAGATATCTATAAGGATGTTAAAGAGGCTTGTGGAGCGCTAAACACTGGGCAGCAACAATTTGGGTATGGGATGCCCATTTCCCACATCCATAAAATAAAGATATGCCCATTTCCCACATACATAAAATAAAGATGCATAGTTCTTAATACTTGTAGGACACATGTGTAAGATATGATGCATATATGTAGTTGAGCATTTTACAAAAAGGAGAACAAGAGTAACTATAAATATAGTCAACACTCCCTCAAAAGAGATTTTACACATGGTTGTACCAGCAAGTCTACTATTTATGTTGATACTTATAGTTACTTTTATTCTTCACACCATGCAAAGCTCCAAACACCATTTACAAGGAGAACTGTTGAACACACTCCCTTCCCCACCTGAAAACTTAGGTGGGACTGAAAACTAGTCTAAAGGACTGCTACATGTACTATGTATAATGTCTCTCAATGTAGAGTTAATGGTCCATTGTTGGTAATCATGCAAAGTTTACCTTTTTAACAAGTAACTTAGCGAAATCAAGAGCCTTTTCAAAGTGAGCCTTAGCAATGCTACCAGATGCATCAAAAGCAAAATAGATGTCGTATCCTCCACTATAAGTTTGATCTAAGGTTCTTCCTTTAGATACACTTGCAGCTTCAGAAGTTTCAATGGCAAGACTCTCAGCAACATAACCCATCCTTTCTGCAACGTCACTAATTTCATCAAAGTCAAATTGACCTGTAAACAAAATAAAACAACTCATTTAAGGACAAGTATCATCTAGTATAAAAGATCAGGGCCAGCTTTGTAGAGCTGCTTAACAACAATCAAATTATGCTCACCAGAATACCAAAAATACCATATCGCATGCACCATCTGTGACATTTCATTATAAACAACTCTATGCAACTGGGCCAGAAATAAACTTGGTAAAAGCCCGCTTATAATGGCCAAAACAAAAGAAATTGACATTGGTTGCTATTGGGGAGCACTCTATATGTGTCCTGTGTGCTTAATGCTGTGCCAAGTATTGAATCATATGTGAGTTAGGTGAATAATGTGCTTGCAGTAATTGTAGTGTGTTTACTGCACATGTACTTGTACCAATGCCTACCTCGACACTCCGGTTCCTCTCCTGACCAACTTGTAGACGTATTACAGTATCGTTCTGCAGAACCAACCAAAGCTCGGTTTTGGTAACATGCATACCTCACCACTCCTCCTCTCTGGAAAGGTGGTGTGTCTTGGTTTTCTATATACCCTCCAATCGGTACTCCGGGATTTGGACAGTAAAAACCTGCCAGTAGACATACCACATAACAGGTTCTGGGTTTATACATTTTATATGCTGCACTCTCAATGAGCTTTTTTATTAAACTTAAAAATCTCAGACTTTGTGGAGCTATGTCTTGCCCACCTTCATGTATGTGCTACATATAATCTATGCAGAAGGAATTTCACTATCAGCATAAGCCTACAACGTTTTCAATTTCCTATTTCAGTTTGGGAAAAAGTGCAAGTCGGGTTTATTCTCTCATCAGAAGGAAGTGCACACTAGCTGAGGTGTTTTTCTTACTTAACAACCTATTAGCAGTTCAAGAAAAGTTTTTTTCAACAAGTTCTTACTACTTGGGCTGACTGTTGAGTCCAATTCAACTTGTAGTGTTTTGATTTCCTGAAAAACTTACTTTCATGATCACATGTTGTGAGCTTTCCGCTCCATTTACCACCAGCTAGACAATGTCTGACAGGTGAGCCTCTTAGCTTGTATCCTGAG
Organism: Asterias amurensis; assembly: GCF_032118995.1. Classification (NCBI taxonomy): domain Eukaryota; kingdom Metazoa; phylum Echinodermata; class Asteroidea; order Forcipulatida; family Asteriidae; genus Asterias; species Asterias amurensis. The sequence goes on along the minus strand of NC_092662.1, from coordinate 9,337,774 downwards.
TTGCAGAAGAATGACACAGAACCTCCTATACTCCTTGATTCCAAGTTTGACTCTCCATATTGAATTCTACCGGGATGAGGGCATAAAATCTCTGAAAAGATATTGTAAAAAAAAAAAGATTATTATTATTATTTTCATATGTTATTTATTAAGGATATCTTTAAAAAATAAAACACTATAAACAGGACAATAAAGAAACACATGGCCTGAGGATGTCCAAGAGAAAATAAAATTACTATTTGAGAGTGCAACACCTTATTTAAAAAAACAAAAAGGAAAAAAAAAAAGATTTATATAAAACTGAATTTCTGCAAAAAGAAGCAAACATCAAGGAAACATGGAATCCATTAAAATGTTTGTAAGAATTGTTATATACCGGTAAGAGAGTGTGTTGAGGAGAGGAACAATTTACAAGTATAAAAAGGAATTGATCCTCTAACCATGACAAATTGAAATTCAGTCATCAACGTAATGGGAATCATCATAGTTTCTGTTTTTATCATATTTCATGGTTCAAAACAAAGTACACATGAAAGGAGAAGGTATGTTTTCCTTCATTTGATGCAACTTAAAGAATACGTGTGTGAAAGTGGTAGCTGACTATGCATTGTTTGAAGCTTTGCATGGTGTGGAGATATAAGAAGGAACTATAAAGTAAGCTTGGGGGTTACCATGTGTAACTATCTTTTGAGTGAGTGTTGGCTCTGAAAAGAGCCGATTTGGTCTTGATGTTTCAAACAGTATACGCTGCTTGAAGTACTCTACTCTCCTGAAGACAAGCAGAGTATACTGCTCGAAACGTCAAGACCAAGCTGGCTCATCTGGGATGTTTGTGCAGGGGATTAAGGAGCACAAGGAGAGAATTAATTTGTCCAAAATGGGTGTTACATGAATGTATGAAATAAATCAAATTAGGGCTAGATAGCTCAGTTGGTAGAGCGCCGGCACGTTAATCCGGAGGTCGTTGTTGTTTCGAATCCCACTCGGTCAATTCTTTGTTCAACCCCCAAAATTAGTTTAAAATTTACCCAGTCAGTTTCCCTTGTGGCTTATATTGATATAAATCAAAATTACTCACAAAATGGTTAAAGGTAATTACTCAAAATAATTACTAGCATAAAACCTTACTTGGTATGAGTAATGGGGAGCTGCTGATAGTATAAAACACCGTGAGAAATGGCTCCCTCTGAAGTAACATAGTTATTTTCTATGAATTTGATTTTGAGACCTCAAAATTTGAGGTCTCGAAATCAAGCATCTGAAAGCACACAACTTCGTGTGACAAAGCTGTTTTTTTCTTTCATTGTTATCTCGCAACTTCGACGACCGATTGAGCTAAAATTTTCACAGGTTTGTTATTTTATGTATATGTTGAGATACACCAAGTGGGAAGACTGGTCTTTGACAACTACCAATAGTGTCCACTGTCTTTAGTCAAGTATCATTCGTGACATGTCGTAAATTATTAATTCTAAGGTCAATTTTCTTCAATTAAAAACATTGTCAAATGTTGTTTAATTTTTTTTTTTACTGTTCAAAAGCTCAGATTAGTAGGCTATATATACATGTGCATGTAATATTTCTAGTGATTGTGGTGTTTGACAATTACTGAAAGCTACATGCAGGACATGGTTTGATTACGTTGTTTCTCATTTCATTTTTGCAGATTACTGATGATGGTATAGTTTTACCTTCACAATCAGGATTAAGATGAGACCATGTTCCCTCAGAGGAGTCCAGAGAACACACCCTGGTTGTTTTGCCAAAGATCCGATAGCCAGTATCACAGAAGTAGTCAACTATTTCTCCTTGCTTGTATGTCCTGTTCATCATTTCACTTCCTCCATGGGGAATACTTTCAACAAGTGGTGGACATCGGATCTCTACAAAGTTGATACAACTTGTGAATTAATTATATAGCGCTTTATGCACCAGAAGGGCGTCTCAAAGCGCTTAAACATACAGTTTTTATGCAAGGAATGGGACTAAGTTTGAATGATGAGGTCACAACACAACACATGGGACCAACGGCTTTACGTCCCATTCGAAGGATGAAGCAATGGCTCAGTGTCTTGCTTAAGGACACAAGTGTCTTAACTTGGGATTCGAACCCACACTCTGCTGATCAGACACCAGAGTTTAAATTCGGTGCTCTCAACCGCTCGACCACGACACGTACTCGTTGAAATTGTAAAAGGTTATTAAAAGAATCGGCAACAATAATGTAGAACAATGTAGGGGAAAACAACTTACATTTGAGGAAACTTACCTTCACATGTTGGTATGGTGGAATTCCATCTTCCGTCCATTCCACAATAGACGAGGGGGTTCCCAACCAGTGCAAAACCAGGCGTGCATGTAACGTTTATTATTGTGTTGGGACTAAACTGACTACTCATGTTGTTACTCATTCCGTCATCTGAGACTGGTTCCCAATCACCATCCGTTATGTTACCCGGGTTGTTGCAGCGATTCCTAGCTGTAATGAACATACACAACACGTTGGTACTCAATGGTACTCAATGGTAAGCTGGTAGTTAAACTCATTTTTAGGGGACAACTCAAGTTTATAAAATGATAAAGGAGAGGGGCATGTTTTGGGGACAAGCCAACATCTATCCCCTTGCGTGTTGCCACAAATGCTTCTTTCCTTTTCATCCAACATAAACTAAGCTTGAGTTCATCCCATTCCCCTCACTCCGTGACCTCTCCTAATTTTTCCAAATTAGATATAAAGGTGTATTTTTGAAGGAGGCAAGGTTACCTCGACACAGTGTGCGTGGCCATTGCGAAACCCCTGTTGCTGTCATTGCGCATCTAATCCTTCTTTTTCCGTACAGTGTAAAGCCTGGGTTGCAGCTGACTAGTGCACCGCGACGTCCAACCCGTTTAATTTGGCCGTTCCAGGGTTTGGGTGGCAATGGGCATTTGACGTTTCCTGTTGGAGGAAAACAAACCATTTTATTAACAGATATTTTTACTGGAAAGTGTCAGGTAATGAAGTGATAGAACAGATAACTAAAACTTATTTCGTTCCGTCAAAATATTATTTGAAGTCAAAAAAAATGTAATTTCAAGGGAAAGAAATATAATTTTGAGGAAGCAATATCCACTACTTCTTGGCGAACAGAACAAATTAGTTTGTTCCGAGGACATATTTAAGCTGGAAGGCTTTGATAGTGCCCTATGATTTATTTGCATACATAACATATAAATTGTATGTTTTCTTTTTCTATAACCAAAGTAGACCTATATCGATGTTTTGTTTTCCTGAAGAGTGTGAACAACTTCCCTGTTATTTAAAGGAACATTACAGAATTGGTATTGCTAACAAAACAGTTGCTGGTAGTGTAAGCACTTTATGCAATCCACCATATACATAAACTGACAAACCTGTAGAAGTTTGAGATGGATCGGCTATCTGGGTCACGAGAAAATAGTGAAAAACCGACTGCAAATTTTGCATTGCATCGATGCCAAAATAAAAATGAATAAAACGCTCACGGAGCGATAAACTCAAAACGCGAAGTTAGATTATTTTTTTCTAATCAAATATGACATTTCAGACAGAAGTATTTCAAGGAATGTTTTCAACTATCATCATCGTTAGTAGACCGTGAAAGTTTTACGTAAATCTGTGATCTTCACGATTTTTGTTTCTTACCAATTCTGTAACGTTCCTTTGAACTTGACCCCTGATCATCTTCAACTTTAGCCCCCCCCCCCCCCCCGCAAAGTATTTGTAAGATGCTGCTCTGTTATATACAAATATAGATGCAGGACAAGTGGAAAACTTAATAATTATACGACTATTTGGATATTTTATATGTTCCATCATGGGTGTACCTAAAACCTGTAAGAAAATCTGATGGAGAGACTAATTTTGTTGGGCTCAGAACCAAAAGAGCAAAGCTTGTCCTAGTTGACGAAAAATGTGATAACTCGGCTTTTGCGTGCAATTTTACTATAACTCAACCGTATCATGTTTAGGTTTACAAGAAAAAAGGGTGGCTGAAAGAAACGGCCACCGGGAACGCCGCACTTCACCATATATTTTGCCTATAGACAAATAAATATATTAAGATGTGAATTTAAAAAAGGGTAAATTGTCAATAAACTTGGTAAAAACTAACTGAATTGTCGTTATTTCACCAGAGAGCATCTAATGGTAATAGTCTTTTCAGCAGGGCCCTCAAGCTGCCCGGCCCTCTATCAAGCTGGCCTGGATTATCACGGCGCCGTGTTCTCTCAATCCTCTCGTAAACTAAAAAACATGCAAATACATCCTAGCTGGAATATCTGCGTTCGCGGCATTAATTAGCCGACCAATTCCCTCTAAAAACGACTTGTCCATAGACCAGTTATTAGTCAATCTTTTAGTAGTCACTTGCCTGTTGTATGTATGCAGGTCGGTAAGGTAGCCCATGTATCCGTCTCCAAACACCTCACAAACCGATTTCCTTGGATGGTAAACAGGATAAACAAATAATTGCTTGAACGAATACATCAAATCCAACCTAAAGTGTTTTATATCTAATTAATCAAATGGCTATCAGATAAAGTCAGCAAAACAAAATCAATATCCTGCAGTAACTATAATAGTCGGAATGTTGAGACTATCTCACTATGTGGCAGTGAAGATAATTACTTGAAGCCCAAGCCCCAGTACACGAAGGGAGCATAAAGTGCCTTGGTCTAATAGTTTACGGTATTTACTCCTCGAAGATGTTGGAAAGATGTTCCCCACACGTTTTGGGGAACATAAAAGCAATATCCTGAACGTAATTCCCAAAACTGTTCTCTTCTTCGTTGCATTCTCGACTCAGCTTGACCCCTATTTTGGGGTATTTTCATGTGCCCAATCTGAAGGCCCACTGGTCGTTTATAAGCTCTTCATGAAGCAGTAGGCCTACCATCGCGTGATGACATGTTCTAAGTCAAGATGACGAAGTTCCGTATCTTAGAGGCTCTGGACACTAGTAGGCATATTGGTAATTGCTCAAAATAATTGTTAGCACAAAAACTTACTTGGTAACGAGCAATGGAGAGAAAACAATGTGAGAAGCGGCTCCCTCTGAAGTAACGTAGTTTTTGAGAAAGTATTTATTTCTCACTAAAATATTTGAATTCGGTGAAGGCACACAACTTGTACGACAAGGGTGTTTTTTCTTTCATTCTCACGCAATTTCGACGACTAATTGAGTTCAATTTTTACAGGGTTGTTATTTTATGCATATGTTGAGATACACCAAGTGAGAAGGCTGGTCTTTGACAATTTACCAAAGGCGTCCAGTGTCTTTAAAGCAATCCGTATTACACAACTTTTCTCCAATACCATGTTAATCGAACGTATATTATTTTCTTCATTATACTTTGTTGTCGTTGTTGTCCTGCTATTTCAGTCGCCCGCCCCCGCTCCAAGTTCGCATGGAGCTGTGCCCTGTTTCCTCTTTAAAAGCACTGGACTCTAATTCTCATTTTGTGTATCCTATCATATGCATACTATTAAAATATCAACTCAAAGTTGCAAGAGAATTATAATGAAATAAAAAACCTTGTTTCGCAACTTTGTGTGCTTCAATGCCTAATAGGTCTAAAGGGCTTCAGGCCAGAAGTCTTTTATTATTTGGGTGGAAATAACTTATTGCTAAAAAACTATACGTTACTTCAAAGGGAGCCTTTTCCACCCACAATGTTATACACTGCCCTCCAATGCTCGTTACCAAGCACGTTTTGATGCTAACCTTTATTTTGAGTTATTGCAAATAGCGTCCCTGGAGTGCCTGCCTGTAAGTGTTTATTTCGGAAAACTGTTTTGTTGTCAGCGCCTTGAAAACCATTGGACCCTTTCGGTTCAGAAAAAAAATAAAAGTTCACAGATTTACAAATAACTTACTGGGTTTACAGAGGGCAATGGTGAAAGACTTCTCTTGAAATATTATCCCATGAAATGCTTTACTTTTTGAGAAAACAGCAAAACAATATAAATTCTCGTTAACGAGAATTACGGATTTATTTTAAACACATGTCATGACACGGCGAAACGCGCGGAAACAAGGGTGGGGTTTTCCGTTGTTTTCTCCCGAGTCCGATGACCGATTGAGCCTAAATTTTCACAGGTTTGTTATTTGATATAGAAGTTGTGGTACACAAAATGTGGGCCTTGGACAACACTGTTTACCGAAAGGGTCCAATGGCTTTAAAGGCAGTGGACACTAATGGTAATTGTCAAAGACTAGCCTTCACAGTTGGTGCATCTCGACATATGCATAAAATAACAAACCTGTGAAAGTTTGAGCTCAATCGGTCATCGAAGTTGCGAGATAATAATGAAAGAAAAAAGAAAAAAAAAACCTGTCACACGAAGTTGTGTGCGTTTAGATGGTTGGTTTCGAGACCTCAAGTTCTAAACCTGAGGTCTCGAAATCAAATTCATGGAAAATTACGTCTTTCTCGAAAACTATGGCACTTCAGAGGGAGCCGTTTCTCACAATGTTTTAGACCATCAACCTCTCCCCATTACTCATCACCAAGAAAGGTTTTATGCCAATAATTATTTTGAGTAATTACCAATAGTGTCCACTGCCTTTAATGCAATTAATATGTCGTAAAGTTATAATCGTACACATAGTCATCACAGCTGGGGTATTTTGTCTGTGTGCGTATTTTCTTTGTCACAAGATGCTGCAGGAGACTGTACCTTTCATTGATGCACCCATATTACACTGTACCGAAATAATGGTATCCCATGGGTAGAGGCCATCTTTTCCTGGTGAGTCGCTAAATTCAATCTGTGCTCTGTATACCACGGGTTCGGGACAGCCGATACCGTCTAAGAATTGCATTAAAGATAAAGATCAAAGGTTAATCTTTAGCAATTATGGGTGCGTTCGTTTAGCTTCCCTGGGTCGACCCCGATGTTGCGTATTATATTTTTTTCCAGGACGAACGTGGGCACACAATTACCCCACGTTCGTCCTCGAACCAGGAAAAAAACCCAGACACGTCACCACGTGAGCCTTCCTGTGGTGACGTCAGTGCACCTCGGGCCAGCCCCAAGAGCCCATCTTGTGGATTGGGTCACTTGGGCCTGGCCCGAGGTGCACTGACGTCACCACGGGAAGGCTCACGTGGTGACGTGTCTGGGGTTTTTTTCTGGTTCGAAGACGAACGTGGGGTAATTGTGTGCCCACGTTCGTCCTGGAAAAAAGTAAAATACGCAACATCGGGGTCGACCCAGGGAAGCTAAACGAACGCACCCTATATATAAGAAAGCAGGGCGGGTGCATGTGATACCCATGTTCACAACACCGTATCAAAGTAATGTACGAACTTTACTGTGCAGCCTGGTGTGTCAAGAGTAACACTAACAGGGTTACACACCTATATTCCGACACCCCTAAGTTCCGACATCCCTATTTTACGACAGCTCAGCCTATTTTACGACATCCTTATGTTCCGACACCCCTATATTTAGACACCCCTATATTCCGACACCCCTGTGTTCCGACACCCCTATATTCCGACACCCCTATATTCTGACACCCCAATACTCCGACAAGTTGTTTTCGCACATTATCACTCTGATAAGCAATAATAAAAACACAATATTATTTGTAATACAGGTTTCCCGGCGAATTTCGGCCAGGAATCAGTTTGACCATTCATAAGTTGAATTTATACTACTTTTTAAACAGTGATGGAATCAAACTAAGATCATCGAATCACACATGAATTTGTTGCATTTCAGTTATGACTTCCCAAGTAAGCTCGCAAAATGCTCGGCAAGATACGTAGCCGTTCCAACTTTCCCCTGCTTGTCGCCATCTCGCCGATGTGTAACTGCTTTCATGTAGTTGCCCGCCCCCCACCCCCCCAAAAAAAAAATCATAACTATATGTTCACAGTTGATATAATAAATAAGCCCTACCCCTCCCAGCCCCCCCCCCCCACACACACCCATTAATCAGCCCTCTTCTTTTTAAGCCAAAGTTGGTAAAAGGAAGAATGAAACTTTTCATATAAATTAAACTCCCATGAGGGACGACATAAAGACAGGTTACCGATACGTTTATGCAGTCGGTGATAAGTCGCACCGTTTTCTCTGAAATGTCCAACACAAAATTTTGGTGCGGGTTGTCAGAATATAGAGGTGTCGGAATATAGGGGTGTCGGAATATGGGGGTGTCGGAATATGGGGGTGTCGGAATATGGGGGTGTCGGAACATAGGGGTGTCGGAATATAGGGGTGTCGGAATATGGGGGTGTCGGAACATAGGGGTGTCGGAACATAGGGGTGTCGGAATATGGGGGTGTCGGAATATGGGGGTGTCGGAATATGGGGGTGTCGGAACAAAGGGGTGTCGGAATATCGGGGTGTCGGAATATGGGGGTGTCGGGACAAAGGGGTGTCGGAATATGGGGGTGTCGGAACATAGGGGTGTCGGAATATGGGGGTGTCGGAACATAGGGGTGTCGGAATATGGGGGTGTCGGGACAAAGGGGTGTCGGAATATGGGGGTGTCGGAACATAGGGGTGTGGGAATATGGGGGTGTCGGGACAAAGGGGTGTCGGAATATGGGGGTGTCGGAACATAGGGGTGTCGGAATATGGGGGTGTCGGGACAAAGGGGTGTCGGAATATGGGGGTGTCGGGACAAAGGGGTGTCGGAATATGGAGGTGTCGGAATATGGGGGTGTCGGAATATGGGGGTGTCGGAACATAGGGGTGTCGGAATATAGGGGTGTCGGAATATGGGGGTGTCGGAACATAGGGGTGTCGGAACATAGGGGTGTCGGAATATGGGGGTGTCGGAATATGGGGGTGTCGGAATATGGGGGTGTCGGAACATAGGGGTGTCGGAATATGGGGGTGTCGGAACATAGGGGTGTCGGAATATAGGGGTGTCGGAATATGGGGGTGTCGGAACATAGGGGTGTCGGAACATAGGGGTGTCGGAATATGGGGGTGTCGGAATATGGGGGTGTCGGAATATGGGGGTGTCGGGACAAAGGGGTGTCGGAATATAGAGCAATCACCAGTTTTGGGACCCCTTGCACGTGCCAGCTTCCAGAGTATAAGAACAATGGAAGTAGACCTATCCGTATGATCGATATGCAAATTAATCTTACCTGTGCTTGCACATATTGAGAGGGTAACCACAGCAAGAACAACCAAGTCTTTATGTAGTATGTTCATTATATAACCTGTTAATCAATAGAAAATGAAATAAGTGAATTATCTACCGAACTTACAATTTTAAGAACTCATGATTTATTTATTTATTTATTTATTTCCAGGCAAACAGCACATACAAAGAATAAGCAATAAAAAATAAGACTACACAGAGAACAAGCCTGCGGATAACCAAAAAGCGAAAATAATCACTATCTAAAGGCGATCCAGACAATAAAAATAACAAAGGCACAAAAGGGCACAAGGACAAAAACGACATAAAAATTGCACATCAAATACCAAATCAAATATAAATATATATAAAAACTGTAGAAAATACATTAAATTTTGTATACATAAAATATAGATCAACCAGAAGACCACGCATCCTCGCTCCTTTCAAAAAAGGTAGGAAGCCAATCAAATTCCCTTCAAATCTCCTTAAACCTCAATACTTTTTTCCTACAAAGCCAAGAAAAATACAGTAATTAGAATATTGCACAAAACTAGTGAAACCAGGAACCTCAAAGGAACCATACAAAAAAAAGTACAGGTAGGCGATTGAAGCTAAACTAGAAAGAAAGAACATGGTTGTGGATTACTGACGTACACTTATGAGAGTCAATAGCTTTTTCTCTAATGGGAACGGGTAAGCTATTCCACACATAAGGGAAATTGGTAAAAACGGAGTGTTTAAAAGCATTAGTTCTAGCAAATGAAATTTTAAATATACAGTCATCCAGATGCCGGGTGTTGATAAGAGGAACTAACTGTTGTTTGACATATAACGTTTGTGAATGCAATGTGAGACAAAAGTAAGGAAAAGGTATCTGTGACGGTCTGCAATGGATGGGAGTTTGAGCACTGTTATAATAGACGATCCTCGTAACTAAAATCAGGGTTATAGTTGAAACAAGCTCTAGTGAATCTACGTTGGACACGCTCTAGTGCATTGGTATGATTAGTCTGAAAAGGAGACCAAGCAGGAACAGCATATTCAAGGAGGGGCCTACAAAGGGACTTAAAAAGCAAAACAAGAGAAACGGAGTCTTTGGAACGAACAGTGCGTCTAATGAAACCAGATATTCTAGAGCCTTTGGCAACAATGTTCTTAATGTGGGGACCCCAAGATAAGTCATTAGATATTGTAACCCCAAAGTATTTAAATTGGTTAACCAATTCCAGGTGATTATTGCCCAAGAAATAAGAACAGTCAATTGGACGACGACTGCGGGTTTATACGTGCATAGTTTTACATTTTTTTGGCATTCAGCGCCATATTATTATCCATACTCCATAAAATGAAATTGTTCAGATCTTCTTTGAGAGCGAGGGAATCCTGAGGGCTGTTATAATACGGTAAATGATAGTATCGTCCGCATATTGAGCAACTGAGGAGGAAATAATGCCGGGTGAATCATTAACAAATATATTAAAAAGGAGAGGAGCTACAATTGAACCACAAATACCATAGTTATGTAATTTGCTTATGAGCCTTTTGTGGGGCACCTTGTCAAAAGCACGAGCCCAGTCCAATAATATAGCATCAACCCTAGGTGGCTGACGCTTGTCCAGGGCAGCTGACCAGTCATGAAATAATCTAGAGACTTGGGTAGTACATGAACGACCAGGTAAAAAGCCATGTTGGGCATCAGACAAAAGTTTAAAAGTGAATAAATGGTCAGAAAGTCGATAATTACAAAAATCAGAATTATTCCCAGGTTTGGGAATGGGGACCACCTTGGCTGCTTTCCTAGCTAGTGGAACCTCTCCTAATCGAAGAGAGAGGTTAAAGAGCCGAGCTCGATAAAATCAAAAATATCAATTGCTCGAAATCAAGCAATTGAAAGCACACAACTTCGTGTGACAAGGGTGTTTTTTTCTTTCATAATTATCTCGCAACTTCGACGACCGATTAAACTCAAATTTTCACAGGTTTGTTATTTTATGCAGATGTTGAAATACACCAACTGTGGAGACTAGTCTTTGACAATTACCGATATTGTGAGAAACGGCTCCATCTGAAGTAACGTAGTTCTCGAGAAAGAAGTAATTGTTTACCTTTGGTAATTGTCAAAGTCTTCTCACTTGGTGTGTCTCAACATATGTACAAAATAACAAACCTGTGAAAATTCGAACTCAATTGGTTGTCGAAGTTGCGAGATAATAATGGAAGAAAAAACACCCTTGTCACAACCTTGTCACACCCTTTCAGATGCCTGGTTTCGGGACCTCCAAATCTTACTCTGAGGTCTCAAATCAAATACAAATATTTCAATAAAAAATCACTTCTTTCTCGATAACTATGTTACTTCAGAGGAAGCCGTTTCTCACAATGTTGTATACGGTCAACAGCTTTCCATTGCTTGTTACCAAGTAAGTTGTTATTCTAACAATTATTTTGAATAATTACAAATAGTGTCCAGTGCCTTTAACTGTATCATCGTGTCCGCTCAGTGCTGTTCATCAGTGATGGACCAACTTTCATTGCTTTGCTTTCTCTTTATGTAAATTAGCACTGAAGAAAACCCGGGCCAATATTATGCTTAACATTATTTGTAAACAAGCAGGTTTTTATATACTGTATAAATACTGTCAAAAATTATTTACTTCAAATAGTATTAGTGACGAAACAAATAAAATTGAAAATGAACAAACAAACACCCCTCCCATGTACAAAAAACACTTAAACACCACCAACACCCCCCCCCCCTCCAACAAACAATAAAAACATCACCTATATAGTTTTTTCTAAAGTTATCTGCCTCTGTTACAAACGATTTTAAATATTGAATTCATGGTTTGAGTCGCACACACTAGATTTCTAGTATTGTCACACACACTAGATTTCTAGTATTGTCACACACACTAGATTTCGTGGTATTGTCACGTAATGTAATAATAATCAGAAGTGAGAAAATGAAATTTAGCTGTTGCATCAACTTAGCAACCAAATGGACCGATGGTATTAGTGGAAACAAATAAATGCAAACAATAGATAATGGCATAACGTTTCGACCCTGGCTGATTCTTTCGCAGGCCATTGATTTTCCTTTGGCAATAATCCAAAATAAGACCAGTTTTCTCACTTGGTGTATATAAAAATAACAAACCTGTGAAAATTTTTCCTCAATTGATCGGTTGAAGTTGCGAGTTAATAATGAAAGAAAAAACACCCTGGTCACACGAAGTTGTGTGCTTTCAGATGCTGGATTTCGAGACCTCAAAATCTAAATATGAGGTCTAAATCTAATTCGTGTAAAATTACTTCTTTCTCGAAAACCACGTTATCTCCGAGGGAGCCGTTTCTCACAATGTTTTATACCATCAACATCTCTCAATTACTTGTTACCATGTAAGTTTTTATGCTAACAATCATTTTGAGTAATTACCAATACATGCAATATTGTCTCATGCCGTTTAACGTTCGGCTCAAAACGAGTACCAATCAAATTAACTTACCTTGAACGAAAAACACTTTCCGCGGTATGGAGCAAACCCTTGTGCCTGCCGAGGAGCCCACGCTCATGTTAACATTTGATTTCACTGGCTATAAATAAACCTATCAAGCTTATGCAAGCCACGCACTACCGCGAATCCAAAAAGTGGGAGAAAAAAGGGTATTTCCGTGTTCATGCGTCAAAGCGGATGCATGGGTATAGGCAAAGTAGATAAATGCACTCTGTGAATGTGTGACTCGAGTCTTCAGCAGTACCTTGAGTCTTCATAAACCCTGACTTTAAGATCAGTTCACACAGCTCGAAGATACTAGTCCGTTTTGAATCGGCTTGAGCCCAAGGTTAAATTTTACATTGCTTATTTTGTAGGTTCGATAAAGTTATTATCTATAATAGCTTAATGGCAGTGGAAACTATTGGTAATTTTTAAAAATAATTATCAGCATAAAAAAAACCTTACTTGGTAACGAGTAATGGGAGAGGTTGATAGAAATAAAACATTGTGAGAAAGGGCTCTCTCTGAAGTGACGTAGTTTTCGAGAAAGAAGTAATTTTCAACGAATTTGATTTCGAGACCTCAGATTTAGAACTCGAGGTATCGAAATCAAGCATCTGAAAGCACACAACTTCGTGGGACAAAGGTGTTTTTTCATTATTATCTCGCAACTTCGACGACCAATTGAGCTCAAATTTCACAGGTTTGTTATTTTATGCATATGTTGAGATACACCAACTGTGAAGGCTAGTCTTTGGCAATTACCAATAGTGTCCAGTGCTATTAACTGTATCATCGTGTCCGCTCAGTGCTGTTCATCAGTGATGGACCAACTTTCATTGCTTTGCTTTCTCTTTATGTAAATTAGCACTGAAGAAAACCCGGGCCAATATTATGCTTAACATTATTTGTAAACAAGCAGGTTTTTATATACTGTATAAATACTGTCAAAAATTATTTACTTCAAATAATATTAGTGACGAAACAAATAAAATTGAAAATGAACAAACAAACAAACACCCCTCCCATGTACAAAAAACACTTAAACACCACCAACACCCCCCCTCCAACAAACAATAAAAACATCACCTATATAGTTTTTTCTAAAGTTATCTGCCTCTGTTACAAACGATTTTAAATATTGAATTCATGGTTTGAGTCACACACACTAGATTGTAGTATTGTCACACACACTCGATTTCGTGGTATTGTCACACACATCACACACATTTGATTTCGTGGTATTGTCACACACACACACTCGATTTCGTGGTATTGTCACACACACTCGATTTCGTGGTATTGTCACACACATCACACACATTTGATTTCGTGGTATTGTCACACACACACACTAGATTTCTAGTATTGTCACACACACTAGATTTCTAGTATTGTCACACACACTAGATTTCTAGTATTGTCACACACACTAGATTTCGTGGTATTGTCACGTAATGTAATAATAATCAGAAGTGAGAAAATGGAATTTAGCTGTTGCATCAACTTAGCAACCAAATGGACCGATGGTATTAGTGGAAACAAATAAATGCAAACAATAGATAATGGCATAACGTTTCGACCCTGGCTGATTCTTTCGCAGGCCATTGATTTTCCTTTGGCAATAATCCAAAATAAGACCAGTCTTCTCACTTGGTGTATATAAAAATAATAAACCTGTGAAAATTTTTCCTCAATTGATCGGTTGAAGTTGCGAGTTAATAATGAAAGAAAAAACACCCTGGTCACACGAAGTTGTGTGCTTTCAGATGCTGGATTTCGAGACCTCAAAATCTAAATATGAGGTCTAAATCTAATTCGTGTAAAATTACTTCTTTCTCGAAAACCACGTTATCTCCGAGGGAGCCGTTTCTCACAATGTTTTATACCATCAACATCTCTCAATTATTTGTTACCATGTAAGTTTTTATGCTAACAATCATTTTGAGTAATTACCAATACATGCAATATTGTCTCATGCCGTTTAACGTTCGGCTCAAAACGAGTACCAATCAAATTAACTTACCTTGAACGAAAAACACTTTCCGCGGTATGGAGCAAACCCTTGTGCCTGCCGAGGAGCCCACGCTCATGTTAACATTTGATTTCACTGGCTATAAATAAACCTATCAAGCTTATGCAAGCCACGCACTACCGCGAATCCAAAAAGTGGGAGAAACTAGAGCTAAATTGCATTTGTGCACAAATGCAGAGCTGTTTCGTCAAAAAAAAATTCAAATTTCTCAACTGAGTTTTAAATTTGTTGGGTATTCAAAGCAATTTTGCCCAATGTGGCATAAATAAAAAATAATTTGGATTATACCATATTCAGTTAGCAATTTATGTGTTAAAGGTGCAAAAATTGAAAAAATTATAAAAAATCATGTGATGACGTCATCATGACGTCCTTTAATATTTCATAAGAACTTGTCAATATCCAACAACCTACCAAGTTTCAACATGATCGCATAATTACTTAGGGAGTTATATTAGTTCAAAAAAAGCACCTTTAAGGCCGCGTCACGTGACCCCCGATGACGTCATTGATCTGAAACTTCACACATATGATGGCTGCCTGACAGTTAACGTGTGTGTAAAATTTGAAGTGATTACAAAAAACTTCACCACACACATCTTCAAAAAGTCCATTTTGACGAGTTTTCAACCTGCCGCTAGAGGGCGCTGTTGCATTTAGTGACGTCATTGGTATTTTTTTTGAACTGCCCACCCTTGCCAGGCACTAACATCGTTCAAAGCAACTTCATATCTTTTGCCAATTTTGAATTAGAGGGCCACTTCCGGTTTCGACCGGAAGTAGAGGTCATGTGAGGTCACGCACACGAAACAAAATGAAGACCTTATTTATCCCTCCCCAATCCCGCAAACAGAAACCTACGGTCTCTTGTGGCTGATTTGTTATAAATTTTCAAACATTTAAAATACAACACCTTTAAGATGACGTCACGTGACTTCTGATTATGTCATAATGACATCCTTGTTTCGCAATGATCATTGCACCAATACCTTTCATCCCTGTAAATTTCATTGCAATTGCTCTTTGGGAACATTGCAAATCAGCACTTATATGAAATTTTTCTGAAGATGACAAATAAAAAAAAAAATAATAATAATAATAATAACTAGAGCTAAATTGCATTTGTGCACAAATGCAGAGCTGTTTCGTCAACAAAAATTTCAAATTTCTCAACTGAGTTTTAAATTTGTTGGGTATTCAAAGCAATTTTACCCAATGTGGCATAAATAAAAAATAATTTGGATTATACCATATTCAGATAGCAATTTATGTGTTAAAGGTGCAAAAATTGAAAAAATCATAAAAAATCATGTGATGACGTCATCATGACGTCCTTTAATATTTCATAAGAACTTGTCAATATCCAACAACCTACCAAGTTTCAACATGATCGCATAATTACTTAGGGAGTTATATTAGTTCAAAAAGTGCACCTTTAAGGCCGCGTCACGTGACCCCCGATGACGTCATTGATCTGAAACTTCACACATATGATGGCTGCCTGACAGTTAACTTGTGTGTAAAATTTAAAGTGATTACAAAAAACTTCACCACAGACATCTTCAAAAAGTCCATTTTGAAGAGTTTTCATCCTGCCGCTAGAGGGCGCCGTTGCAATTTGTGACGTCATTGGTATTTTTTTTGAACTGCCCACCCTTGCCACGCACTAACATCGTTAAAAGCAACTTCATATCTTTTTCCAATTTTGAATTAGAGGGCCACTTCCGGTTTCGACCGGAAGTAGAGGTCATGTGAGGTCACGCACACGAAACAAAATGAAGACCTTATTTATTCCTCCCCAATCCCGCAAACAGAAACCTACGGTCTCTTGTGGCTGATTTGTTATAAATTTTCAAACATTTAAAATACAACACCTTTAAGATGACGTCACGTGACTTCTGATTATGTCATAATGACATCCTTGTTTCGCAATGATCATTGCACCAATACCTTTCATCCCTGAAAATTTCATTGCAATTGCTCTTTGGGAACATTGCAAATCAGCACTTATATGAAATTTTTCTGAAGATGACAAATAAAAAAAAAAATAATAATAATAATAATAAACTAGAGCTAAATTGCATTTGTGCACAAATGCAGAGCTGTTTCGTCAACAAAAATTTCAAATTTCTCAACTGAGTTTTAAATTTGTTGGGTATTCAAAGCAATTTTACCCAATGTGGCATAAATAAAAAATAATTTGGATTATACCATATTCAGATAGCAATTTATGCGTTAAAGGTGCAAAAATTGAAAAAATCATAAAAAATCATGTGATGACGTCATCATGACGTCCTTTAATATTTCATAAGAACTTGTCAATATCCAACAACCTACCAAGTTTCAACATGATCGCATAATTACTTAGGGAGTTATATTAGTTCAAAAAGTGCACCTTTAAGGCCGCGTCACGTGACCCCCGATGACGTCATTGATCTGAAACTTCACACATATGATGGCTGCCTGACAGTTAACTTGTGTGTAAAATTTAAAGTGATTACAAAAAACTTCACCACAGACATCTTCAAAAAGTCCATTTTGAAGAGTTTTCATCCTGCCGCTAGAGGGCGCCGTTGCAATTTGTGACGTCATTGGTATTTTTTTTGAACTGCCCACCCTTGCCACGCACTAACATCGTTAAAAGCAACTTCATATCTTTTTCCAATTTTGAATTAGAGGGCCACTTCCGGTTTCGACCGGAAGTAGAGGTCATGTGAGGTCACGCACACGAAACAAAATGAAGACCTTATTTATTCCTCCCCAATCCCGCAAACAGAAACCTACGGTCTCTTGTGGCTGATTTGTTATAAATTTTCAAACATTTAAAATACAACACCTTTAAGATGACGTCACGTGACTTCTGATTATGTCATAATGACATCCTTGTTTCGCAATGATCATTGCACCAATACCTTTCATCCCTGAAAATTTCATTGCAATTGCTCTTTGGGAACATTGCAAATCAGCACTTATATGAAATTTTTCTGAAGATGACAAATAAAAAAAAAAATTAACTGTTTCGTCAAAAAAAAATTCAAATTTCTCAACTGAGTTTTAAATTTGTTGGGTATTCAAAGCAATTTTGCCCAGTGTGGCATAAATAAAAAATAATTTGGATTATACCATATTCAGATAGCAATTTATGTGTTAAAGGTGCAAAAATTGAAAAAATTATAAAAAATCATGTGATGACGTCATCATGACGTCCTTTAATATTTCATAAGAACTTGTCAATATCCAACAACCTACCAAGTTTCAACATGATCGCATAATTACTTAGGGAGTTATATTAGTTCAAAAAGTGCACCTTTAAGGCCGCGTCACGTGACCCCCAATGACGTCATTGATCTGAAACTTCACACATATGATGGCTGCCTGACAGTTAACATGTGTGTAAAATTTGAAGTGATTACAAAAAACTTCACCACACACATCTTCAAAAAGTCCATTTTGACGAGTTTTCAACCTGCCGCTAGAGGGCGCCGTTGCATTTTGTGACGTCATTGGTATTTTTTTTGAACTGCCCACCCTTGCCACACACTAACATCGTTAAAAGCAACTTCATATCTTTTTCCAATTTTGAATTAGAGGGCCACTTCCGGTTTCGACCGGAAGTAGAGGTCATGTGAGGTCATGCACACGAAACAAAATGAAGACCTTATTTATTCCTCCCCAATCCCGCAAACAGAAACCTACGGTCTCTTGTGGCTGATTTGTTATAAATTTTCAAACATTTAAAATACAACACCTTTAAGATGACGTCACGTGACTTCTGATTATGTCATAATGACATCCTTGTTTCGCAATGATCATTGCACCAATACCTTTCATCCCTGAAAATTTCATTGCAATTGCTCTTTGGGAACATTGCAAATCAGCACTTATATGAAATTTTTCTGAAGATGACAAATAAAAAAAAAAATAATAATAATAAAAAAAACTTTAACAAAAACAAGAGCTGTTTCGCTGCGCTTCGCTACGAAACAGCTAAAAAAACTTTAACAAAAACAAGAGCTGTTTCGCTGCGCTTCGCTACGAAACAGCTAATAATAATAATAAAAAAAACTTTAACAAAAACAAGAGCTGTTTCGCTGCGCTTCGCTACGAAACAGCTAAAAAGGGTATTTCCGTGTTCATGTGTCAAAGCGGATGCATAGGTATAGGCAAAGTAGATAAATGCACTCTGTGAATGTGTGACTCGAGTCTTCAGCAGTACCTTGAGTTTTCATAAACCCTGACTTTAAGATCAGTTCATACAGCTCGAAGATACTAGTCCGTTTTGAATCGGCTTGAGCCCAAGGTTAAATTTTACATTGCTTATTTTGTAGGTTCGATAAAGTTATTATCTATAATAGCTTAATGGCAGTGGAAACTATTGGTAATTACTCAAAATAATTATCAGCATAAAAAAACCCTTACTTGGTAACGAGTAATGGGAGAGGTTGATAGAAATAAAACATTGTGAGAAAGGGCTCTCTCTGAAGTGACGTAGTTTTCGAGAAAGAAGTAATTTTCAACGAATTTGATTTCGAGACCTCAGATTTAGAACTCGAGGTATCGGAATCAAGCATCTGAAAGCACACAACTTCGTGGGACAAAGGTGTTTTTTCATTATTATCTCGCAACTTCGACGACCAATTGAGCTCAAATTTTCACAGGTTTGTTATTTTATGCATATGTTGAGATACACCAACTGTGAAGGCTAGTCTTTGGCAATTACCAATAGTGTCCACTGCCTTTATGGGTACATCCCTATAAAACCCACAAATGATAGGTGGTAGTTAACTACAAAATATTAAATAAATTCTTGTAAGGATTCCGATATTAAATTGTGTCCCTTTTGTACCCTTATCACACGCCAACTTACGGGTGTATTTAAAATTAGAAAAATATGCTATCCCAACATTTGTCTTTGTTCTAGTTGTACCCCAAAGAGAATTTCTTCAGAGAAGAGAATAATGTCAATATAAACCACAGGGGAAACTGACTGGGTAAATATTAAATGCTTTTGGGGGTTGAAAACAAAATTGACTAGCGTATGATTCGAACCAACGACCTCCGGATTAAAGTATTGGCGCTCTACTCAGCAAAGGGAATACTAGAACAGTAACATCATTATAGCGGGACCTCAGTTCGGATCAATAAGGGTGTTCTGGCATACAAATATGAACAAAACTTACATAGGCCCTACGTCATCACATTTTTTTGTTTTAATTTTTTTAAACAAATAACGTGATGGAAAGGAAATCAACGGAGCTGGACAGATGTTTGTTCCTTCTGTGAAATGGGAAATTGAGGGGAATCCCCACTCCCTCTTATCTCTTCCGAGGACATGCATCACATGAAGGTCGTTTCCTGGCATAGTCCTTCACGAGGAAGCGACTGTTATCTTGAACCATATATTGAACCATAGACTTGATTCAAATCCCAATCTCGCGAGAATTCTTCTATTTTCAATCCAATTGCCTAATATCACAAAACCCAATATACGAGAACGGGACTTGAATCAAGTCTACTTGAACCCTGGGTCTGACTTCCACCTGCTTCTGGTTTAACATTTTGCATACAGCTGTTCATTCTACACACCTTACTCCTCCCGAAGCTCTGTATTTGAGTATTTTAAAGAAATGCTAATATTGTAAGGATATTAAGAATACGTACTGAAAACTGATCGGGATAGGGCAATGTGTTATTGATCAATTCGATAAATTTTGATCGATATTTTTTCGATAATGTAGGTCTACTGAGAAAAACAATACAGATTTGATCTCATTATTTACAGAAGAACAAAAATAATATTTTATTTACGCTCACGTTTACGTTAAAGGCAGTGGACACTATTGGTAACTACTCAAAGTAATTATTTGCATAATACCTCACTTGGTAATTAAATGAGCAATGGGGAGAGGTTTATATAAAACATTGTGAAAAACGGCTCCCTCTGAAGTGACGCAGTTTTCGAGAAAGAAGTAATTTTCTACAAATTTGATTTCGAGACCTCAAGTCTAGAGTTTGAGGTCTCGAAATCAAGAATCTGAAAGCACACAACTTCGTGTGGCCAGGGTGTTTTTTCTTTCATTATTATCTCGCAACTTCGACGACCAAATTGAGCTAAACATTTCACAGGTTTGATGGTGAGATACACTAAGAGCGAAGACTTGTCTTTGACAATATTACCAATAGTGTCTAGTTTCTTTAAGTAACAAAGCACTAAGGAAAGTGTATGTGTAAACTTTAAATAACTTTGGGTTGAACAAAGACATAAACAGCGGGTGATTTGAACCAACGACTTCCAGATTAACGTGCTAGCGAGCTCGTATACCAACTGAGCTATTATCTCTATTGGAGCTGTAGATGTATGGACTGACGTGGAACTAGAACATAATGAAGGGGAATGAATTGGGGTGGGGTCGGAGGAATATAGCAGCAACATTTTGACTATGGAATTGTGTTTTGAACTCTAACCTACTCGTTGCTAAATCCGCAATTGCTATGATAAAACAAACATAGCGTGCCTGGCTAAATATTTTACTCTGTAATTAACTAATCTTTCAAACACATGATAAATTATCGCATTTTTGATCATGTTTTTGTGGACGTTGATGTGAGCAGAAAACAATGGATTCTAAAAAAACATTACAAAAAAAACATCATTAAACTCATTGAGCAGAACGTTGGTATGTCCCGTAATTTGTCGCGGCTTGATGAATCATCTTTCTTCCCAGCGACTTTAATTGTACGATAATTAGTATGCTAAAACAGTATTTGTCTCCAAATTGTAAAATTATTCATAAATTGTAAGGTGGTAGTAAATAAAGTAATTTTATATTTTAATCATAATTAAAAAAGATAACACATTTTTTAAAAGATAAAATACGCCAATAAGATGACATCATAGGGTCTGTTTATGGGCAAGTGCATGCGGGACATCTAGGTAAATAGTCAATTCAGACGGTGAAGGTTCTTGTTGACGGTTTTAAGTTTATTTTGTTCCGACAACAATACAACGCATTACACGAGTTTTTAACCAGAAAAAAGCTAATGATCAGTTAGCCCTGAGTATCTGACGTCACACTCTTAGAGGCTCGCTCCAGTCTACTGGTTGAGCCCAAACGTACATTATTACCGTCGACTTTACATCATTTCACACGGCCTTTATGAGATTCACAGTTCAATTCTTCGTACATGTGTATACACAAACCATACCTGTCTGTATCCGCAAGGATCGGTGACCAGTCTATTAGACGCCCACCTTAAAGCCGCCTGACCATATCGAAACGGGTGAGGGCTTGCGAGGGCGGCCGATGTGTAATTGAAACTCACTAATTTTTCTCTCCTACGCAAAAAGAGAGGACATTGTGCAGGACGGTTTTTAGTTCGACAAATTACAGAGAAATTACCAAAATACTTGTCGGTGTTATATTTTTGGAAAGGTAACCCAAGTGACTCCCCTCAATGCTTGAAAGAAACGCACTTTTTAGAAAACTTTACTTTTGCACGGCTAAAAAGTCAGATTGAGCGGATAAGACAATGTTTCCATCGTTGCATGTGCGGTGCACTCGAAACATTATATTGGACTGTTACTTACCCCCAACTATAGTCACACTCAGTGAATCATAACCAACGGAGGCGCAAACCAACGTAACCTCGAGGTGCAGGTGGGAGAAAAAAATATCCCATAGACAGCCTTTATTATAACTCCCATCGGAATTGTTTGAATGTGAAAGGATTCGGATTAACAAAGCCCACACGTAACCTCGATTTAAAACACATTCCTTTATCAATAGACCAAACCTAGCGGGATCTTGCCGTGCACCCTTGACCTCGCACCAAGTTCACAAGACATGTAAACACACACAACACTTAATTTTACAAATTTTGCACACACAGCAACAGCGACAACCACGTCACTTTGGATCAGACCAATCATGACGCAGAAAATTAAAAGCTTACGTCACTCCAAGTTTATCCATTGACATAAATTGTTCCTAGTGTCCTACACGTGCTGCGGATAAAGACATTGTGGCTATCCTGCCGATCCCTTATACTCTTTTGAATGAAATTCAACCCTCTCATGGCGGAGATACATGTCTAGCCCACCACATTTGTGTTGTTGTTTTATATGACTCTCTTTACATCATCGGTCCTGTAATGGCGACTGTGATAAGGACCGATGTAAAAAAGAGACCCATAACAGCCTAACAAGGGTGGCTAAAATAAAGGTATACCCCGTGCTTTTCCAGTTGCTAAAACATTACACCTGTTTCTGTTCTCAAACATTTAATGACACGTATACGTACTTAGAGTAAGAATTGTTTCAGCTTAAATGTTGCAGGCGTAGTTTTAGACCTTACACCTAAATGTCAAAACTTATCTAGCAATGGGTTGTTTGTGAGAAGAATGATTACCAGTTTCTCCGATGCGTTTTGTGTGGCGATAGTATAGCCTACTGAAAACAAGAAGTCGATTACCGTATTGAGATGGTAAATCGATTTCTTTGTTTCAATCAGACATCTTGATGATCAATATGACATCTTGATGATCAATATCGTGATGAAAATCCGACTTCTTTTGTTCCAGTGCTGTATTTGTGGCGAGTAGTAAATATTGTGACAAGTTGGCTCATTCCACAAAATACTTGATACCTTAATATCTTTAATACGTTTGCATTGTTGTGCAATACAAACATTACTGAAAGGCTTCCCATCGTATGTGACAGTGCTACCGTATCTTTATTTAAATTGTTTAACGTGCCCAAAACTATAAATATTGCATTTCTTGCATTGCTGTCAAGCACGCATTCATAAACATGATTTTTTTTCAGCTGATTGTTTTAGGAGCTAGATCACTTCGTTTACAGAACAGCTAAACGTTACAGTCGTAAACGGTTCGTGTTTGACGTTTGAAATAAAAACACGTCACCAGATATTGAAACAACTATAAAAAGACTTGACAAAACAGAGCATTGGCTAATTGATAACCCAGTGATGGACCATGAGGAAAATGACTTCACTACTCTCCCGTACGTTGCCCTTTGTGTTTAGCGTGACCATCTTGCAGCTGCCATTGCTGAAGCAGACAGTATGTGATCAGCACGATGCGGTTATAAACGGTAATGCAATATTACTTCATAAATAGTTGATTGACTATGTGCCATAGTTCCATTCCAAGTGCTACATCGTTAATTTCGACAACACTTTTAGTCAGGAAATCCGGGGGGGGGGGGGGGGTGTGCCGTGTGACTCATTAATGTTCTTTTATTCAAGCTGTCGTATTTATACGAGGTGTCGGAACAACGATCTTGTGGAAAGTATGCCTTATGTTTGCCGTTTGTTCGGGTTTGGCTTTCAGTGCAAATACACGTAACCTTGTTTTACTCCTTCGTACTGATTTTAAGCAGAAGGCAAACACCCTCATGTCATCTGGAATTATAGAATAAGGCAGTTGACGACATGCTAACTATAGAATGTTATTAAAGAGCCAATTTGTGAACAATGATTGAGAGTACTCATTTTGGTATTCAACCATAATACACCGATGTGCACTGTATACTCAGTTCTTACCCGAGTTCTGTCAAAAAAAATCACAAGCATATTATTTGGGTTGGATTCGAACCCACGACCTTTGGAATTCTAGAGCAGTGTCATACCAACTAGACCACCCAGTTAAGAGATGTTAAATTTGCATCGGGGATAAAGAGTATTAGATTTGTTTTTACCCATACACCGGTGTGTGTTAGCAATGATAGTCAGTACTTTCCCCGAGTCCTGTGAAAAAATATCACAGGCATGTTATGCGGGTGGGATTCAAACCCACGACCCTTGCATTTCTAGAGCAGTGTCTTATCAACTAGACTACCGAGATCGCCTGGTAGCTAGAGACAGTTCGAATCCTATGTATTGGCAGCGGGTACCGCAACGACATAAGAGATGTTAAATTTGCATCGGGGATCACCGTAGACCACCGAGATTACCCGGTCGCTAGAGGCAGTTCGAATCCTATGTTTGAAATACCGTAGTGACCACTATTGTTATCACTGTGACTTAGTGTTAGTTGTTTGACACATTCTGGGTTTTTTTTGTAACGTATGTATGTTTTATTGTGGTTCCTATTGAAACACCATTTTTTTTATTTCACAGACTGTAATGACAGGGATTTATATTATTCACTTCATCACATCTGCAAGAAACCTTGTACATCTGCAGAGAATTGTAACAGCACAGAGCAGTGTGTATGTGATGGAAGGTGTGGCCCAAGCTGCATTGCTGTGGGTAAGTGAAGTCGAAATGCCATCACAAGGCAACGACAGTTTGGATTTTACAATCTAACAATTTCGGGAATCTTTCGCAATGTTATTTACCATAGATATGACCATTCAAAGTGCTGCACGCTGCCTGAATAAAATAAAGTGCACGTTATAATAATGGCTTTAACAAACACACAGTTATGATGGCACAATGAATGGTATGGTTCGATACATCTTAGCCCTCAAGTCTTTGCTCTGCCACCCCCCCCCCCCCACCCCCACAATGTCTGATTACACCACTTCTGTGAATGAGATACTGAACAATGCAATGAAGAAAACAAATTCATCAAATACAGTCCTTGAAGTCTTTCGACGAAGGGCTTGAGCGCCACCAACACAATTATGACCCACCATCGGCTCAGGATAAGAAATGCATAAATAACAGGAAAAGTGCCGGCAGATTCCCCTGCATAAAACATTACATTATTGTACACAATGCGTGTCATCTTGTCTCGGTTTGCACGATTCAGAGAACGAAATATATGTTAGTTTCTTAAATTGTACATCTTCCTATCCCATTATTGTACACAGTCAAGCATGTTTTTAGAATTGCAAAACTGATACTTTTGCCCCTCAAAATCACGTTGCCGAGATTGTCAAACTATTTTCTTTTCGATCGAAATGACCTCTTTATATCTAATGGAGACACTTGGGTAATCGTAAAAAACAGGACAACTGTGCATCTTCCTTAAAAAAAAACCATTTAAAAGTAAGCCAAAGTAAGCCAAATAAGCAATCCCAATATCAGAGGTGTTATTTCATTTAAGCCAGGTAATAAGAAATCGGAAGAAACTTGCAAACATTTTGTTGCGACGATTCAATTGAATATGACTCACTCCACATCCTGTCGCAAACCAAAATAGCAAACATTGATTGGGTATAGAATACGCGGCTTGAGTCAAAATCTATTCACGTCTTTACTTTTAATGCATCTCGAAACTTACTAGTTTAAGTTGAACCCGAAGAAAAACCTCCCTGAGATAAATAATATTTCAATTTTGGAAATAGACCGAATAATATAAGTAGAAAGAAAGCTGATCTCGAGCGACGTGTTGGAAGAACCTGTAAGCGGACGAGTCTTCCTGCTCTCGGCGGCTCGTAAACGTGTAGACAGCCACACCCCCCACCACCCCCCCCCCCCCCCGCCAAAAACCCCAATGCATAACAAAATTTAAGTAACTTAAACCTAACATTGATGAGTTCTATTGAATTGCTAATAATATGAAGGAAAAAACATGTTCATCAACCAACGCGTGGATGAATTTGGTTTAGCATGTTAAAGGCAGTGGACATTATAGGTAATTACTCAAAATAATTACATCATAAAACCTTTCTTGATTACGAGTAACGGGAAGAGGTTGATAGTATAAAACATTGTGAGAAACAGCTCCCTCTGAAGTGTGACAACTTTGTGTGACAAGGGTGATTTTTTTCTTTCATTCATATCTCGCAACTTCGATGACCGATTGAGCTCCAATTTTCACAGGTTTGTTATTTTATGCATATGTTGAGGTACACCAACTGTAAAAACTAGTCTTTAACCATTACTAATAGTGTCCACTGGCTTTAAAATATTGTCGAGATTTGTCTGCCATGGTCGATTGAGGCAATCGTCGTTACGGACAGGATGAGTTCAACGCTCTATGTCCCTCATAAACTAATCTGATGGGTTAAAATTAAGTCATTGAAAAGCCTGTGTCCCTATATCAAGATAACTTCATAATATTAGCTGTGCCCGGGCACAGCAATCGTCTGCCTAAAGGCCCTGTCACACCATGGCGTATCGCCTGTACGTAAGCCAACGTATGCGAAATATCGAAAGTACGTTGGTGTACGCTGATATAAGTTTGGGGTAAGTTGGTGATATGTCGTTCATGTTAAGAGCACGCTGTGATTCGCTGTTAAAATTTTGAACACGTCGAGCCGGCAATTTCTTTTTGAGCATGTTCAAAATTTCTCGGCGTCCTGAACGTGCGCTTCAAACGTTTGCATAAGTTCCCCGTAAGTTCATGGTACGTTAGACATACCTTGACATGCGTTGACTTACGCTTGTATACGTTAGAATAACCTTACTCGTAGGTAGGTAAACGTTGATGTACTTCGGCTAATGGGGACGTACTGCCTAATGACATCGCCGGGAATGATGTGCTTGAGATCGGAACGGTATAGGCTACCTTCTACAGCGGCTTAGGTCACGTGTTCGTTGTACGCCGAAGATACGTTGAAGATACGTTGAGGGTACCTGAGGATACGTTGAGGATACGTTGATGATACGTTGAGGATACGTTGAGGATACGTTGAGGATACGTTAAGAATACGTTGAACACGGCAGATATATGCCACGAATGCGTTAGTACTCATACGCTTGCATAAGCTGTGATACGCTGTCATTACTTTGAGATTAGTAGTGAAACGCTATCAATGCGTTAGTCATACGCTATGTATACGTTCAATACGCTGTGGATACGCTTTGTATATGTCCTTTCCAACACCGCAGTCGACTTTTTTTCGATGCAACTCGTTGGTAAGTTGGACGTTCTTGGACTTTTGTGCATACGTTGGCACACGTTTCGACGATACGCCATCGTGTGGCAGGGCCTTAAGACTGGTCTTCTCTCGAGTAATAGCGAGTAACTCGTCCTAACTAAGGACCAGGCTTAAGCTTGTAAAATTTCATATAGGTCTAGTTCTAAGTTGTTTGTGTACATGTCAAACTGAGATCGATTAGAATAATCTATATCGTTCGGTATACGGTGTGTATTAAAAAAATATGTTCAGAGCACAGTAACAATTATATGATCTCATTGACAACGCCCCGAGCTTCGCTTCGGGCCTAGTCATTGTTTTGACATCACCTTGGGCATATAATTTGAACTGTGTCCCTCATAATGGTCAATTTGTTTTGTAATTAATAGTCAGTAATAATAACATTCTGCCAATCCAAAACAGATTCAAGTCCGAGTTGTTTACCACTGCCTGACTCCCCCGATCATGGGTTTTCTTGGTTGACTGTTCCCGATGAAACTACACACCCAGGACGCTTCGGATCTCAGCTCCATTACATGTGTGATACAAACTATCATCTTGTTGGTTATTCACAAGCCATGTGTATGTCCAATGGAGAGTGGGAGGAACAACCACCTTACTGCGTTCGTCGTAAGTCCATTCTTCTTCTTCCTCTTCAGCAGGGTAAGTGTTGCACACTCGAGCTCTGATTGTGTCCACTAATTACCAGGGTGTTAGGCCCCCTCTGTCCATATATCTTTCACCAGTCTGTTGCTATTGTTTTATAGATTGCTGTAGTCACTGCTTTAATTATCTTTTTGCAATTTGTTGATTTTTGGGTTTTTTGGGGGGTAGGAAAGAAATTCCTCTAAACAATTACTTGAAATCGCTGTCTAAACGCATGCCCGATGTCGACATTGTCTCGGCCTCACGCATTTCCAACGGGCGCATAGCAGTGTACATGAGATCCAGAGCCCATGTAGAAGAGGCCGATATTATTTTATTTGTTATTTTAATTCTTCGGGTAGAAAAAGTAAAACATTAAAACAAGCACAGGCCGTCCAGGGTAAGGGCAAAAGTCCAAAAACTGTCATCAAAAAAGATGTGCTCTCCCAGACCTAGCTCAGAAAAAAATACACATTATATACTATACATTAAACATTCTAAAGTTGCAGTTAGAATTTAAACAAGATGGCAAGTAAAAAGCAATAACACAAACGATATACACAAGGTATTTTTTCAAAATTCACACCAAACCTACAGGGCCCGAAGACAATGACAGTAGAAAGCCTTCCCCGAAATACCACTTACCGAGGAACTGCAGCCCCTGAGAAATGGGCAAAACAAGTCACAAAACATATTTCGTCTCTGTGAGATGAACATTATTTACCTTGCAAAACCCCTTTAACCAGCCATGATATAATACAAAAAAATCCCATAACTGGCCAATACGACCCTACACGCCAAAACTGAGACGAAAATTAACTCTGCGACATTGCCCCACCCATCCGCCCAAAACCACAGCACACCAGCAAGCAATCTTCCTAGGGAAGCCCTCCACCATCACCATCCCTAAACCCTGCAAGCTCAATGTAAATCCGTGAACACCATAATTTCAGTAGAAAAAAGTACATTAACCAACTAAAAAGTACAAGGCATTCAAGGCTTTCACCACGAAAATCATTACATCGAAATGACACACTACACCTTATTAAACCTGCCACCCGGATCGTTTTTTTCAAACGTTTATCCGAAAATTCCAACTCCGTTCTTGCAGATTTTTGTAGACTAACATCTCCGATCCGACCCATTTCCCTGGGGTTAAAGAGCCTAAACTTTCTCATGTGGTGTCGTTTAGAAGTAATCGACCCAAACATCACGATTCCTGACAACATTAACCTTACCAACAATGGTGTCAATTATCGTTTTTTTCTTTCGACCGAATCGGCGAAATGCTTCAACTGTGGGGAAATTGGTCATCTCAGCAAAGCCTGTAAAAAGATCACAGGCCCCATCCAATCCAACACCGAGCCCAAATCAGGCGATAATCCTCTAGCCCCCTCCCCAGTTTTCAACCATTCCAGGGGCAAATCCCCCTGTCTAGCTCACCCCGCCCTTCCTCCTCCCACTTCCCCACTGGCCCTACAGCTAATCGCCCTGCCCCTTCCTCCACTCCAACCCGTCCCCCACCAGCCAAACCCCCACCAAATCCAAACAGTCTTTAGACACCAGGAAACGACCATCCTCAGCTCCAAAAATATCAACCCAATCAGCGAAAGCAGCAACCAGTCCAGCCGGGGATAAAACCCCGATGCCCACACCCTTCTGGTCCCCACCGCCCCTCACGTCAAAATACTCCCCTGTTTTCCACCGTTGTCTCCCAAGAGAAAAAAAAGCAAACCCTCAGCGAAGGACGTGACTCTAGTTGTCACCCCACTGAGAACAAGTACGTCTTCCCGCCCCGCCCCAACAATCCCCCAAAACCCGCGCCGTTTCTTCACCACGCCCATCTCCCTGCCCATCACATAGTCAATTCCCCACACCGTCTACCCCGATGAAGGAGGGACCAGAACAAAGTGAACATGACTCCGTGTATTCGGACAGTAGTCAGTACTCTCAGGCTAAAATGAGTTTTCTAACTTAAACGTTCGCAAAGGCCCCTTAAACAACGCTGAGATGATCAAATTCTTAAAGGCCGTCAAATCGAGCAAAAAGGCGTGCAATACCGCACGGAAATTAATTCCAGATATCCCAGGGCTTGTTCAACAGCTGAAACCCATGAGGAACAGCCCCCTCCTTCAAAAACACCAGCAGCAGAGGCTTAGGCTACTCATTAAAAGACTGGATCCCAATGAACCCCTCATCACCCGTATGTTGATTTGACTCTTGAAAACTCTGACATTGTTTTCCTGCAGGAAACCTATAAACTAAACGAAGAATCTTCGTGGCCTTGTCACGTCCACTGCGCGCCGGGTGACTCTCCCGGGGCAGGGGTCACTACACTAGTTAAAAAAAAACTTGTAAATGTGGTATTTTGACTTCCAACTCTCTTTTCAAAAATCAGATTCTGTACAATAAAATCGTGTTAGACTCCACAACATATCTTGTTTACAATCCCGCAAACTGACAGTGTTGCTGTCCAGTGCATTGATGCTCTCCGCACCCATTGTACTCAGCACAACGGCCACATAATAGTGAGCGGTGACTTCATTTGTATTATTGTCCCGTCTGGACAGATTTCACACCTCTTCTGAAAGAAGGATTAAAGTTGCTCAGTCGCTCCGAAACTTGCCGAGTGAGTTGAGTGTCCGATTCAAAGAGTCCGTGAAACGGAAGCTTGTTATATGGCCGCTTTGGTTTTTTAAAATCATTTTTCGCTAAATATGAGAAATTTTGATGATTTTTTTTACAGCAACCATCTATAAAAACATTATTTATGATTCTACACCCCTAAATTGCGTAAACGGTGAGCCGGTGTGTCCCTTTAACGTATTTTTAAGGGGATATAGATGGACCGTTTTTTGTAAGTGTACGAATGGTAGCAACAAATCACATTTTACCCTTAATATTTACATTGTAATTTACTATAACTGTGCTATGTGAAGCTGCTACTGTATTCTGAATTATATTTTCATACTATTTAATTTATTGTTGTTCGATACGAGGAACAGGACTAAGGAGGCAGCACGATAACGGTATATTGCCCGTTACCTAGAAATGGCCGTCTTGATAAATTGTCCTTAGAGTCTTCATGTAGCTACACTAGTGGTTGTGTCACACACCGTTTTTGAAGAATATGATTGAAACGTTGATATTTATTTGATTCGGTAGGTGAATCGCAAGCTGACTGCACTGAATATCAACAGCTGGAACATGCCTCGTGGAATCTTGTAAATGACGACCCAAATGGTGTGTTGACTGTTCGCTATGAATGTGAAGATGGCTTTACTGCAATAGGGCGGCAACAAATCAGATGTATTCCTGGTATAGGATGGGAACCACTCCAAATGGAATGTAACAGTAAGTATACTATTTCCTGTAATTAATAAAAACAATCCCTAAACCTACCTATAGAACGCCGTTGTGTTTGAAAAGGATGTAGGCTGCGCCGTTTAAATTACTTAGTTACATAAAGAAAATTGTGGCGAAAGACAACTCTTCAAAGTATTTTTTTTTTCGTAATAAATTTATTTTAAGTTCTTGTGGCTGAACGTTTCAAAACGTTTACCTATTTTTCTGACTGATATAAGATTTACTCTTAAATGAGACTTATCAAAAGTATAGGTGAAATATAATTATGTATGTGGATTCGTGATTCTACCAGAGAATATTCTAATTACATGACTCGATTTGAGGCACTGGACACGTTCGGTAATTATCAAAGACCATACCCACTTGATGTACGCGCACCATATGTATACAGTAACAAACCTGTGAAATTTGGATTCAGTTGGTTATCGAAGCTGCAAGAGAAAAAACAAATGAATGGAAAAACGGTGTGTGTTTTCATATTCGTGATAAAAGGCTTCTAAGCCTTTTGTTATTTGAGTGAGAAATTACCTCTTTCTCAAAAACTATGTTACTTCAGAGGGAGCTGTTTCTCACAATGTCTTAAATCTAACACCAGCTGTCTATTGTCGCAAGTAAGTATTTATAATAATTATTTTGAGTAATTACCAAAAGTGTCCAGTGCTTTTAATTTTCACGTTCGATTTAAGTTTGCTGATGATGTGTGATTTGCAAACTTTCTTACTCCTTGGCTAGTACATTTGTTGATGTCTCTTTATACACAGTGCTGAAATGTGGTAGTCCTGGTATACCGTTGAATGGTTTCATAACGTCGTTAGATTTCCGTTATGGATCCAGCATTGCATACGGATGTCTTGACTCTCACACATTGCAAGGACCTGCAAGCCGTACGTGTTCAGTGACTAGCGGAATGTGGGATAATCAAGTACCAACTTGTCAACGTAAGCTTTGAATAAGGAATACAACAAACAACAACGAATTCCTTGGCGCCAACCCGATTGGTTTTCACCTGCAATTGACATTTAAAGAATACTTTTATTACATGAATCCATTTGTAGTTTCATAAGATTTTTCATGTTTTCATTAAAGATGGAGGAGAGGGGAACAGGTGGCGAGGGGGGGGGGGCTGGGATGGTGCAAGGGAGAGAAAAACAACACAAAGAGCAAACAAACAAACAAACAAACAAACAAACAAACAAACAAACAAACAAACAAACAAACAAACAAACAAACAAACAAACAAACAAACAAACAAACAAACAAACAAACAAACAAACAAACAAACAAACAAACAAACAAACAAACAAACAAACAAACAAACAAACAAACAAACAAACAAACAAACGAACGAACGAACGAACGAACGAACGAACGAACGAACGAACAAACAAACAGACAAACAGACAAACAGACAAACAAACAAACAAACAAACAAACAAACGAACGAACGAACGAACGAACGAACGAACGAACAAACAAACAAACAGACAAACAGACAAACAGACAAACAGACAAACAGGCAAACAGGCAAACAGGCAAACAGGCAAACAGGCAAACAGGCAAACAGGCAAACAGGCAAACAGGCAAACAGGCAAACAGGCAAACAGGCAAACAGACAAACAGACAAACAGACAAACAGACAAACAGACAAACAGACAAACAGACAAACAGACAAACAGACAAACAGACAAACAGACAAACAGACAAACAGACAAACAGACAAACAGACAAACAGACAAACAGACAAGCAGACAAGCAGACAAGCAGACAAGCAGACAAGCAGACAAGCAGACAAGCAGACAAGCAGACAAGCAGACAAGCAGACAAGCAGACAAGCAGACAAGCAGACAAGCAGACAAGCAGACAAGCAGACAAGCAGACAAGCAGACAAGCAGACAAGCAGACAAGCAGACAAGCAGACAAGCAGACAAGCAGACAAGCAGACAAGCAGACAAGCAGACAAGCAGACAAGCAGACAAGCAGACAAGCAGACAAACAGACAAACAGACAAACAGACAAACAGACAAACAGACAAACAGACAAACAGACAAACAAACAAACAAACAAACACACAAAAACCATAGCACCCCAACAATCAAAAGAACCATTGAAATTTCGAAAAGAATCACAACAACTGACTACCAGTAATTTACTTGATCGGATCATGATTTGGAGTGATCAACATTTATTTCATTCTAACACGTGTTCTGATTCAAAGGCAAGTACAGTTCACGCCCATTATTTAACACTATCAGTTTCATTTTCAAATGTTTAGCCCAGTTATGCTCTTCTCCAACCATTGTCAATGGTGATGTTTCTTATGACAACGAAGCCTTGTTCATCGGCAACCTGGTATCATTTGAATGCCACAGAGGGTACGTTCTGATCGGCTACAACTCTACTGAGTGCTTGGATGACTTAACATGGAGTAATGACATTCCTGTTTGCGAGGGTGAGTTACAGTGTGTTATTGTCATGATACCGTGATGCTATGGTCTATTCCACCAACAAAGCCCAACTATTACAGTGATACTATGGTCTATTCCACCAACAAGGCCTTACTAATACAGTGATACCATGGTGTATCCTACCAACAAGGCCTAACTAATACAGCAATACCATGGTCTATCCTACCAACAAAGCCTAACTAATACAGTGATACCATGGTCTATTCCACCAACAAGGCCCAACTATTACAGTGATACTATGGTCTATTCTACCAACAAGGCCTAACTAATACAGTGATACCATGGTCTATCCCACCAACAAGGCCTTACTAATACAGTGATACCATGGTCTATCCTACCAACAAGGCCTAACTAATACAGTGATACTATGGTCTATTCCACCAACAAGGCCTAACTAATACAGTGATACTATGGTCTATTCCACCAACAAGGCCTAACTACTACAGTGAAACCATGGTGTATCCTACCAACAAGGCCTAACTAATACAGCGATACCATGGTCTATCCCACCAACAAGGCCTAACTAATACAGTGATACCATGATCTATCCCACCAACAAGGCCTAACTAATACAGTGATACCATGGTCTATCCCACCAACAAGGCCTAACTAATACAGTGATACCACGGTCTATCTTACCAACAAGGCCTAACTAATACAGTGATACTATGGTCTATCCCACCAACAAGGCCTAACTATTACAGTGATACTATGGTCTATCCTACCAACAAGGCCTAACTAATACAGTGATACCATGGTCTATCCTAGCTACCAACAAGGCCTAACTAATACAGTGATACCATGGTCTATCCTACCAACAAGGCCTTACTTATACAGTGATACTATGGTCTTTCCCACCAACAAGGCCTAACTATTACAGTGATACCATGGTCTATCCCACCAACAAGGCCTAACTATTACAGTGATACTATGGTCTATTCTACCGACAAGGCCTAACTAATACAGTGATACGATGGTCTATCCCACCAACAAGGCCTTACTAATACAGTGATACCATGGTCTATCCTACCAACAAGGCCTAACTAATACAGTGATACTATAGTCTATCCCACCAACAAGGCCTAACTAAATATAGTGATACCGTGGTCTATCCCACCAACAAGGCCTAACTATTACAGTGATACTATGATCTATTCTACCAACAAGGCCTAACTAGTACAGTGATACAATGGTCTATCCTACCAACAAGGCCTAACTAATACAGTGATACTATGGTCTATCCAACCAACAAGGCCTAACTAATACAGTGATACTATGGTCTATCCCACCAACAAGGCCTGATTAATACAGTGATACCATGGTCTATCTTACAAACAAGGCCTAACTAATACAGTGATACTATGGTCTATCCCACCAACAAGGCCTAACTGATACAGTGATACCATGGTCTATCCCACCAACAAGGCCTAACTAATACAGTGATACTATGGTCTATTCCCCCAACAAGGCCTAATTAATACAGTGATACTATGGTCTATCCCACCAACAAGGCCTAACTACTACAGTGATACTATGGTCTATTCTACCAACAAGGCCTAACTAATACAGTGATACCATGGTCTATCCCACCAACAAGGCCTAACTAATACAGTGATACTATGGTCTATCCCACCAACAAAGCCTAACTAATACAGTGATACTATGGTCTATCCTACCAACAAGGCCTGAATAATACAGTGATACTATGGTCTATCCCACCAACAAGGCCTAACTAATACAGTGATACTATGGTCTATCCCACCAACAAGACCTAACTAATACCGTGATACCATGGTCTATTCTACCAACAAGGCCTAAATAATACTATGATACCATGGTCTATCCTACCAACAAGGCCTTACTAATACAGTGATACCATGGTCTATCCCACCAACAAGGCCTAACTAATACAGTGATAATATGGTCTATCCCACCAACAAGGCCTAACTATTACAGTGATACTATGGTCTATTCTACCAACAAGGCCTAACTAATACAGTGATACCATGGTCTATCCTAGCTACCAACAAGGCCTAACTAATACAGCGATACTATGGTCTATCTCACCAACAAGGCCTAACTAATACAGTGATACCATGGTCTATCCTACCAACAAGGCCTAACTAATACAGTGATACCACGGTCTATCCCACCAACAAGGCCTAACTAATACAGTGATACCATGGTCTATCCCACCAACAAGGCCTAACTAATACAGTGATACCATGGTCTATCCCACCAACAAGGCCTAACTAATACAGTGATACTATGGTCTATCTCACCAACAAGGCCTAACTAATACAGTGATACCATGGTCTATCCTACCAACAAGGCCTAACTAATACAGTGATACCACGGTCTATCCAACCAACAAGGCCTAACTAATACAGTGATACCATGGTCTATCCTACCAACAAGGCCTAACTAATACAGTGATACCATGGTCTATCCCACCAACAAGGCCTAACTAATACAGTGATACTATGGTCTATCCCACCAACAAGGCCTAACTATTACAGTGATACTATGGTCTATTCTACCAACAAGGCCTAACTAATACAGTGATACCATGGTCTATCCCACCAACAAGGCCTAACTATTACAGTGATACTATGGTCTATCCTACCAACAAGGCCTAACTAATACAGTGATACTATGGTCTATCCCAACAACAAGGCTTAACTATTACAGTTGCTTCACAAGTCAGATTTGATTTATCAGCTTAGGGCTCTGTGGTACAGAGCTTTCAATAGCTGAAAGGTAACATGTAAAGACACATCTTCGTTCGAACGGAAATAAGCTTCACTCAAACGAAACAAATCTTTGTTACGATTAATCTTAGTTTGAATATAATAAACATGCGGCACGGGCGTAACGCCACCAGATTACGATGATGGATGCTGAAATGTGCAGTCTGTTTATTAGACTGGCTCCCGGCTTCTTATCTGCACGAATGATAAGAAGCAAGACTTGCACTAATCTTACGGGTGCACTCCGACATAGCATATACAGTGCCAAATGCTATTAAATGTTCAAAAACACACCAAATGTACAATCTCACAGCTTTATACAGTATAAAGAAAATTATTCATTGACTCTTGGACCTTAATCCTCTGCTCAGTTTAATATGATGAATCCTAGCCCTGGGCCCTTCGAGTTATTCCCCCTCCAAATAAAAGCACCCCTATAATATACATCAGTGTAAACTTCCCAAACGTCCGCGAGCATTAATCTGTAAAAATGTCCCTACACCTCCCAGCAAATAGGACCATTCATTTCAGGACCTATTTCATCCAAAATACGTCAAGTTAGAAGTCAACAACCCCAGGTCACCATTGTATTTAATTTCTTCGGGTCTGAAATCTGTCTAGAATAGAACATTTTGATGGCCTTCAAACAAAATGAATGAGGCCAATGCTCTGTTTGCTCCTATTAAGTTGGGTACATCCTGACAGACCCAATGGTTCCATTGGATACAATGATTTCATTGGATAAACACGCTGTGACGTAAGCTTTCCATATCTGCGGTTAGCGGTTAAAAATAAGAGGACCGGATTCAAGCTTTGATCTTTGATCAAGTGTGGGTTCGAGTCCTGGTCATGATAATTGTGTCCTTAAGCAAGACCGTTGACTTTCCTTAAGGAATTGTCACCATCATCAACTTGTTTTGTCTTGAATTCTTTAATAAACTTCAACACTTTTCAGATAAAATCTTTCTTTGTTTTAAGTATGTTTTCATTGTATTTATGTGCAGTGATTCAATGCGAACGTCCCGAAATCGTCTCTGCTGGTCTAGATATTGTGGGCAGTCGGGATGTTTTTGACTTTGGCGAGAACATAGCCTACGAATGCCAGAACAAACGGTTTCACAAACTACATGGATCTGCATCAAGACAATGTGTCGAAGGCGGCCAATGGACAGGAGAAGAGCCAAGCTGTCATGGTTTGAATGTCTTTTTGGAGATTTTAAGAATGTTCATAACATTTGCTTCAAACCTTTATCTCAGTTAGATGAGAATGTGTCCAAAATGATCATAAAACAATTGAAATATTTTATTGCGCTGCTTAGCGGCCGATTTTGTGCTAACTGTGCGATTTCCATTTCATAGCGCTGTAACTTTATAATTTGATAAGCACACGAAAAGGCATGCTAACCTTCCAGTGCTTACCGCACGAAATATATTACGTCACATGGCAAATCCATGGTAATCGAGTAATACAGCCTCCCAATTTTTCTGCTTACCTGTAAAATTCGCTTGCATCTCAGCAGTTTTTCCTGCTACAATAAGCACGATAATTTGCTTACCGTTAAGCAGCGCTATGAAATTGGTTCAAGTTTGTCAAACAACATGCTCAGAGCAATACTTGCATATGCAGTGCGTTCCTTTGGCGTATCTGGGCGTTTAAAATGTAATTTCCATTACACCATTTAGCAACGCAAGTCAACCAAAGGGTAAACTAATGTTGGACAACGCCCATAGAGCTATATAATGACAAATGTCCCCGCTTGCAAACCATCCGTTCCTTGTTATACAGACGTGATTGTGAACGTAGATATGAAACAATGAAAAAAAGGATTAGCTTGAAGGCGTTACACAAATTAAATAAATAACCATAGTGTGTTGTAAATCCTTTTATTTGTCATCAATCGATAATGTGTTGATCAATATCAATAATACCCACAAGTCAATGAATATGAGGTTAGAACGAGTCAGCATCTACTGAAATGAAACGGGTACAGTTGGTTCTTGTTTAGTTGTGTGCGTGATTGTGACTGCGGTGACAAAGACAACTGTTCATTGTGGTTTTTACAGCATTCTGTCGTAGTCTGCCAAGTAGGATTCCAAATGGCGCATCATTCAACACGCCATCAGACACCATGTACAACTGGCATAGCGGGCAGAAGGTTTACTATTGTAATGAACTATACCGGCTCACTGGTACAAGTAACATCGTTTGTCATAATGGTAGATGGAGCAGCAATGAGTTACCATCGTGTGTGGATGAACGTAAGTAGGACTCCAAATTATCAACATATTATAAAGGCTAATATGGATTCAATAATCCTATCAGAACTGGTGACACTTATAGTATACATGTATATCCCTATGTTAAAGGCACTGGACACTATTGGTAATTACTCAAAATAATTGTTAGCATAAAAACGTACTTGGTAACTAACAATTGAGAGATGTGGATGTATATCTCTTTGTGAGAAACGGCTCCCTCTGATGAAGTATAAACGTGTTTTTTTAGGAAAAAATTGTGTTTTTTTCTTTCATTATTCTTTTGCACATTAAATAACAATCGTATGAAAGTAATTTGCAATGTTGAGTGGTTTCCAAGACAGATATTATGTCAAATTGCTAATAGACATAATGTCATTTGCTTCTAGGTGACATTAATATGCCGCCAATCCCAATCCGATCTATGACACACGCTATCATAAATGGTGTGCTAGAAGTCAACCAACGTGATGAGGAAGTGCAGATCGATTGCAGAGTTTCTACTTTTCAAGGGATTCCAGAATGGAGGAAAGATCCAAACATTCGACCAGAGAAACAGTATGCACTCAGGCTTGACGGCAGGGGTAGGTTTCAATAAACACACAATGCACGACCCAGACTTGTGTTGTTTGATTAATCGCTTGTAGATATCCAGAACGTTTCATTTCCGCAGGATTTACTAACAACTGTTTACTAACAACTGTTGGGAGTGCATCTCAGTAAACAAAAACTACTTCTGAATTGAAATAGCACTTTTCCTTTCCACCTATACACAGGAAATCGCTGGTATCGTCTTCGCTTAAACAACATAGCTCAATCGGATACTGGAGACTACCGATGCACAACCATAGCTAGAAGCAGATCAAGCGCTATTCGGATATCTGTTATACGTGAGCTTATTATATACACGGCATTTGCTATTGAAATGCAGAGCATGCCAAAATAAACTTGACTAGGAGGAAATTATGTTGAAGAAATTATGATATTTTGGGATAAAGAGCACTCCAAAGTTAATAACGTTTTGATTAATTATTACTGTAGAAGACACAAATCTTTCATATTTCTCGTTACCAGTTTTGCTTTAAAGCCATTGGACCCTTTCGGTTCAGAAAAAAAAAAAAGTTCACAGATTTACAAATAACTTACAGGGTTTACAGAAGGCAATGGTGAAAGACTTCTCTTGAAATATTATTCTATGAAATACTTTACTTTTTGAGAAAACAGCAAAACAATATAAATTCTCGTTAACGAGAACTACGGATTTATGTTAAACACATGTCATGACACGGCGAAACCGCGAAAACAAGGGTGGGTTTTTCCGTTGTTTTCTCCCGACTCCGATGACCGATTGAGCCTAAATTTTTTACAGGTTTGTTATTTGATGTAGAAGTTGTGGTACACAAAGTGTGGGCCTTGGACAACACTGTTTACTGAAAGGGTCCAATGGCTTTAAAGTTATTTTCGGTTATCACACTGCCCTCTCTTCTAGTTTTGGTTACGATGATGCTTTCGTGCATAATCCGCACCAAGCTAATCCGCATCCACAGTACTTAAATTATAAGCAGCATCAGAGTCAAGCATTCTCCAGAAGACTATCAAAGCACACTGATCGAAACGTCGAATTGAAACCAACGATTCTTTTCAAAAACTACCAAACTTGTTGAGAGATATTCATTCCATGGTGTTAATACCGCAAACTTTTCTATATCATATTCCCACCATTCAAAGTTTCAAATCCTACTTGACTTTCAGTTGGTTTACCTTCTCAAGAAATGATCGTATAAATGATGTTAATCTGACTTCCACAGCAACATGTGAGGATCCTGGTAATCAAGAGGGTCGCCTTGCAAGCAGGGATACTGCCGGTGGTGTACGCGCAGGGCAGACTGGCTTTGTCAGATTTACCTGCGAGCAAGGTTATGATATGGTTGGTGATCACAGCCAGCTTGGATGTGATGTTAGCGGTAACTGGAACCATGAACCGCCAGATTGTGTTAAACGTATGTCTACTTCATGTCATTTCATTTATGAATTTGACTGGTTCGGATTTACCATTTGGACCAGCATTGAGGTGTTACATTCATAAATAATGACAGTACTTTGTATGGTTATTTGA
Organism: Asterias amurensis; assembly: GCF_032118995.1. Lineage (NCBI taxonomy): Eukaryota > Metazoa > Echinodermata > Asteroidea > Forcipulatida > Asteriidae > Asterias > Asterias amurensis. The sequence continues at coordinate 9,296,681 of NC_092662.1, read as the reverse complement.
TGAAGACGAGCAGAGCATTATGTTGGAAACGTCGACACCACATTCTTTTCTTTTCAGAGCAAAATCTCTTCCCAAAATACATTTATACATGGCTGTATCAGCAAGTTTACTAGTTGTAGTTATCTTTCCACACCATGCAAAGCTTTAAATAAATAAATGTTCTTTCACTGGTGAAAATAACTTGGATGCTTTGTGTAATTAATACCCTTACATTTGATTATGTTCTATTTTTGTAGGTAATTGTCGCGATGCATACTTGTCTGATCCAACCTATGGCTACACTAGTGTTACATACTTGTCACCAGATGGCACATGGGCTTCACAGACATTTCAATGTTACAGTGGATATACGTTAAATGGAGATACCACGGTGTTAGATATGACGCTTGGTTGCCTTAATGGTGTATGGAATGGAACTACACCATCATGCAGACTCCGTAAGCAACACATATTACAATTCCATTTACACTATCAGAGTAGTCAAAGGGTGACTGCGCTGCTATGAACCATTTCCGTATTATTGTCAAAGTTTCATCTTTTATAAAAATGTAACTGAAGTAACTGAATTGGTATATTTTATTTTCTAGAAAAATAAATGTGCACAATGTTTTCCATGCAATTAACTACATATTTTGTTTAAAACACGTGTTGTTGAACATTGGGGGGGGGGGGGGGTCTCTGTTTGCCTTTGCCCGACACAGGGGGTGAGGGTTGGACGCCCCGCCCCTTCAAATACTTAATCGGCCAACAAATTACATTGCAATTAACAAAACAAGCAGAAAATGAAGAAAATGTCCTCCCAATAATATCAAACTAATATGTTATTTGTTACAGAAACTCAAATTACATTGCAATTAACAAAACAAGCAGAAAACAAAACAATACAGAAACTCAAATTACATTGCAATTAACAAAACAAGCAGAAAATGAAGAAAATGTCCTCCCAATAATATCAAACTAATGTGTTATTTGTTACAGAAACTCAAATTAATTAGTACCGTTATGATGTTTCGTTAGACATGTTGAGATGTATTGATATAGTTACACTAACTTGAAAATATAGAAGTTGTAACGCACAGTAAATCAAATTGCAAGTATATGCCTATAGCTGCTGTTGAGAACATAACAGATCATGTGTGTTAGTTGAACAAATCACAATCCAGAACTTAATATGTTCAGAGAGTTAAGCAATTCTAAAAGTCTTTACTTTTTTATGTTTTCAATGAGGTGGATGTTGATTTATTTATTGCCGTACGGATAAGAATTTGTTATTGAATTTGTCTAACAGGTGCAAACAGTATTCAGATAACTAGCGATGGCAGTATGATACCACGAGATATTACGTACAATGCTAGGGACACACTGGTCCTTAATTGCATTCAAAGTCAGGCTCAACCCACCTGGTCATTGAGAACCACAGACGGAGATGTAAGTTTGGCACAAAGCTTGTTTTTCACATTCAATCAAATCATTCCAATTAAAAACTGTATCAACATAAGTGACAAATGAGTTACAACAGGAGGTGGTTTGAAGATGCAGTGATGATGTTTAAAAAAAGACCTGCTTGAACGAAAATGTCAAGTCGTGAACTTTGCTGGATTTCATTTAAAATGTTTTCAATGAATAATGATATCGAGTCATATGAATACATTTTAATTGTGTACAAAAACAATCATTTCGAATGCCCTTATCCAGCGCTTTTCTGAGAGATTTTCGAAAAGCTCCGTTACGTAATCACTCTCAAAACGACATAGTTGGGAGCCCCAATTTGTAAACCGCTTTGTTGCAGCCTGGAGGTATAAACAAAGCAAACTCCCGCAAATGACGTCAAAGCATTGTCCTTTGACGCGCACAGTCAACAGCAGAGGTGGGGTTTTTTTCTCGTTTTTTTTTTCAAAACCTTTAGGTTGAGGCCTGATTTTTTAATCGATAATTACTATAAGTTCAGAAGTGTACACATATCAAAATTACATTAAAATGTTAAACAAGTGCATTATAAACAAGTTAAAATACAATTTCCGTTAAAAAAACTTTCCGCTCCAGTAGCTGTTTAACAGAACAATCAAACGGTGCCAAGGAAAACTTATCTACGAGTCCATTCTTTCTTTGGTCTTGGGCAAGGTAAGAAAACATTTTGCCAAATATTGTGTCTATTTATCGATATTTTAAAATTCAGGTTGCCATATCACCAGATAGCAATGACGTAGATTTACAAGATGAATTTGGTAGCTCAATGCTGAGGTTTTCTGGGCTGCAGCTCGAAAATCAAGGGATATATGTATGCAGCAGCAACTTGGAAGAGGCTTACAGCGAATTGGTTCAACTTACAGTCTTAGGTAAGCGTAGAAGTAAACGCCTGTCTCTTTTCTTATGTGTATACGTGTATATATATATATATTTTTTTATTGTTTGTTTTCAGATCGATCGGCCATATGAGTCAAGAGAAAATTATTAAAAACCGATTACACATTTTGCACGAATAAAACGCTCACAGAGCAATAAATTTCAAACGAGAAATTATATTACTTATTTCTCATAAAACATTACATTTAATAGAAACATTTCAAGGGATGTTTTTCACGATCATCATCATTAGACCGTGTAAGTTTTATGTAAATCTGTGATCTTCACCATTTTCGTTTCTTACCAATTGACAGCTGGCAGCATTAGCAATATCTGTCTAGCCTAATATTGTATTATTTCTACTCAGCGAGTTGCTTGGCCCCTACTCCTGATCCAAATGGTTACATCATCCAGTCAACCGTGCAGGATCTTTATTACGAATCCGATGAGATAGAGTTCGCGTGTATTGATGGGTTTGTACTGCATGGTGAGGGACAAACAGTTTGTCGCCACTCGGGATGGAGTTCTAGTGTTCCACAATGTATACAAGGTAAATACTGCTATACGTATGTCATACCCTGCTGCATTTAGCTCAGAGATGTGTCTTTGGAGAGTTGCAACATAACGGGACCAGTTTTTCCTATAGACCATGTGAACTTTGTTTACAATAAGTGTGACCTTGTGCTTTTTTGGGGTATTCTGGCAGGCAAGATACTACACAGGTCCTATGGGAAAGTTGACATTTTGTGTCATAAATTCCCCATAGTTCCAAGAATTATGAAAGTAAAAGCTGGACAAGTGTTGAGATGTGCCCCCTTTCATCATATCAAAAAGTGATAGGAATAGACAGTGCAATCTCAATAGGTTGTGTACTCTTTTGTATAGTGTGATGTCACAGGTCACATCGTCTATAGGTCGGGTGTTTGCTGGACGTCATTTTCGTTCCAAGTGCATTCTAGTCTGGCACCCTGTGTGTGTACATTCGTTTCTCGGTTTGTTGGCTTTTAATCACAAGTCGTCGAACTCTCTCAATGCACAGCTCCGGCCTAGCTAGTCATTTTTTGAAAGAAAAACCTGGGCTGGATTGTTAACATTACTTAGTCTTGAATGATAGGCTGAAAATACAACTTCTAGCGGTTGTCGTTTGAATTAGTTTCCCTCCACATACATACAAACTGTACAAACAATTTTGAACCAACGACCTCCGGATTAACGTGTGGGTGCTCCACCAACTGAGCTATTTATAGCCCTAAGTTGGCGGTATCCATACTTTTGTCATACATTTTTAGGGGGGTGCCAGTCAGAAATCCAAACATGCGTTAACTGCCATGTACCAGGGATCACGAAAACATTAAATTTGTAATAACTTAAAATATTATCGGCATCTCTACCAATATGCTTCCAGCATAAAGGTTTCCTACTTTAAAAAACCCAAAACATTTGATATGTATATGAAACTGTACCCAGATAGTCTTCATGAGAAAGCCGAACTACCACAACTCTTTTGAGATTCATTCATACATGACGTAAACACAAACAAAACTTATACTTAAATCGTATTAAATTTCTTCGACAGACTTAAACTTGAGTGTGTATATGGAAGGCAATATACTAGCAGAAGGGAGTCAAATCGTGGCGGAAACGGGCTCGCATATATTCCTCGATTGTACGCTTGAACACAACAATCTGGTTCATCTCTCCGAGAGTGACGTCATAGGATGGTCCAAACTAACACCAGGCGGAGACAGGTATGCAAAGCCTACTTTGAGACAGTAATCGATTCACACGGCCACAAAGCTGACAAGCTCGGTATGCGGATTGTTGTTGTTGTTGTTGTTGTTGTTGTTGTTGTTGTTGCTGCTGCTGTTGCTGTTGCTGTTGCTGTTGCTGTTGCTTATTGGCAGAAACATGTTACCAGCCAATTTGCCAAATAATTGATACACCGCCGCTTGAATCAATAATTTGATTTTATAAGTAATTTGATTTTCAGTTTATATAATCTAATTTTGAAATACTCTGCTTATGGCCGACAAGTCAAGACATCGATGGTTTTTAACTCGAGACAGAGTCACTGTGCTCTGTGGATTAGCTCTATGTGCATGTATACGTTCATTAATGTGCTATAATTATATTATTAAATATTTTGGTACAGGATAGACATGTCGGTTCACCAGCTGATCGTTGAAGACGGTAATTTGACATATCTACGTCTAGCGTTAGCTGATGTGACACGTGAATTTAATGGTCGTTATGGATGTGGATCAGACGCTCAAAGTCTTGAGGTGGAATGTCTCGTAATTGGTAATTATCTCTAAAACTACCCTAACAAATCTTCATAAAAAAATCGTATTAAATTAGTCGGAGAGGGGGCATGACTTCAACATCGCAATCCTTTAGGTGCCTCCTTTGGCTCAAACTGCAATATTCCAATACCAGTTTACACAATGACCTTGTACTTATGGGGAACGATTGGATTTAACATGCAGTTTTTGGTGATGATTTGTATTGTGTCATCAAACAGTACCATGTGCTCCACCTGATGCTCTTACCCATGGCAGCCTGGTAGTAACGGGAGATGGAATCCAAGCTATAGTGTCATATACATGCAGGGACTTGTACACGTTGGTTAATGGAGATAGTCAACGGCAATGTCAGCCAAATGGAGAATGGAGTGGCAGTGCACCAGAATGTTCACGTAAGATTTGTAATATAATCATCCCCTTAAAGGCAAAGTACAGACCTATGGTTTTTGGAACCGTTCCGTTGTTTTAATCCTATATAAGTGTAAATGGTACACAATAAAACTATTTCATTTGAAAAGGTGGTAGTGTTTTTGAGATAATTGCCGAAAATCTGGAGCGGTTTAGTCCACGCAAAGAGTAATGGAATACACAGTCTCAGAAGCGTTACCGCAGTAACGCTTCTTATATTCAAATTTGTGGGCTTGAACACGTATGTATTTTTTTTACATAATTACATAACTTTGAGGTGGAATGATTTTTGAAATGCTTTATACCACCGAAAGCTGTTGTACTAGAAGTTGCATTGCCATGATTGAAATCAATTATTTATTAATAATTACAGCTTGTGTTCAAGTCAAAGTTTGACATCATTCTGGTTTAATTTTCACATGTAGTCGCTTATTGCCCAACATTGAGTATCCCAGCCACAGTCAATGTTTTACCAGATCTAGCTGATCAACCCTTTCCCATTGGAACTACATTGACCTTCAACTGTAGTGACGACATGTCTCCGTCAGGCCTACAACAACTTAGTTGTATGGATGATGGGACATGGTATCCAGATGGACAACTACCTAACTGCATCGGTAGGTATACAGTATAGACGTTGATTATTAACAAATAAAGAAATCGCAGTTACTATACAAATAAACATCCGCTAAACCAGTAACCAAGCTCATGAGAATGACATCATGCGAGGAGAAAAACAATACAGCGTGAGGGCAAGTGATGGGAGGTTTTTTGTTAACCTGTTATATTTTATTTATTTATTTTTCAATCAGAGGAATACGAGATAAGTGTTTTAATACTAAACACTACGAGGACATCACTGGACTTAAGCAAGCAAGCAAACACAACGAATATAGTCACAGATTTGCAAACAAATTAACCGGTGTATGATAATGTAAAAATGCTATAGTTTTTTTTTAAACAACTATCACTTTGATATCTTTTGATCTCATCCGAAATCGCATGTTTGAAAAGTGAAGTAATGGGTGTGATACTATATTTGTCTCGTTATTTATCCAACTCCAATGTGCTTGATGCTAAGTTCAGACGTGCATTGCATACAAAACGAGTCATTTTTTCACAAAAAGAAAGTCGCGTGTGGGTCAGTTCGATTAGCTGGGTCGGCCCAGCTCCACCCCAGTGCGTCCGTAAATAACTTTGAGACGTCAATATTGTGGCCAATGGGTCACACTCGTACCCAACATGTGGAGCAGGTTGGGTATAAAAGGAACAAAGTGCTGCAGGGTGGGGGTGCGCCAGGTGCATGACGTCACGACCAATAACTTTGGTCACCATTTTGTTGTAATTCAGTGTAACTTTCTAAAAGTTTAACACACTTGTTCACCCTTAGAACAGCGACTTTGTGAGCAGTGTTGGTATTTGTTTTTGTAAATGCTATTGTATCGGCGTGGGCTTGTACACTTTTTTTAATGTTGTAGGTTGACCTTGAGAACAATTATATTAATGGATCCACAAAAAGTTGCGGACGGAAAATGCTCACAGTGGAAGTAGTTCCGGTCGGCTGTCCCACGATGCATTGGTGTTGGAAGTTTTAGCTCATGTCAAAGACTCAACCGGATGAACTTGCCGGGGTCGACCGGGCATAATCGGGAACACCTTTTAAATGTGTATCTCCATCAATGGAGATCAATGGTAATGACCACTTACATGAAGCGCATTTTTGGAGTCAACATGTTCTCCAAGGAATTAACTATAAATTAACGAAAATTGCGGACGCGAAATTGGCAGCGGTGCGTTGATCGTCTGTAATGGATCTATCTCTCCAACATTACTTTGCTGATTTTGATGTGATAGTTCTTGGTTTAAATGAGGCTATTATGATTTTTCGTACCTGGAATAAATTCCCAGTGACAATACGGTTCATTCACACTATCACATAGATCCATGCAATGGCTTCGAGTGTCGACTTGGCTGGAAGTGTGTAGTGGTAGATGGTCAACCAGAATGCAATGGTTGCATGACGGAGAATGACTGTAATTTTCAATACAGTATTGGTACAGTGTGTGGCTCCGATGCCAATGACTACATCAGTGAATGTATCCTGGGTGTTACTGCATGCATCAATCAGGATTTGGCTCTACAAAAGGTGTATGATGGAAAATGTGCTCAAGGTACAATCTTCACTGTTCGATACCAATTTTGTTTCATTTGCCTGTTATTTAAAAAAAAAATTGTTTTTGCAAAATAAATACCTTGTAACTGTCACATGTATGTAGACACGCGTCGAATACTTAAATACGCCCTATAAATACAACCTTTAACTCATTTTAAAATTAGTTTAGGGTTAAACAAATCACTTTATTAAACACTATTACGGTTTGGATTGTTTTGGAGATTCACATTGCTGCAATGACATGCAGTACAGAAAACAAAAACAATCGATTAATTGAATTGATGAACTAAAACAGTCTCACGCCGATAGTAATTGTAAAGGGTTGGGGATTGGGGAACGGTCCTCTGATAAAGCTGACATGTGGTAACATTTAGGGGGGTCAGGAGTTTCAACATCTGTGGAGGGGTGAACCTCTGGCCGTGTTGTTATGTAATGTAGTTTGCTTGTGCATCCTGAATCGAGATATGAATCTATACAGTGACTGTTAAAGGCAGTGGACACTATTGACAATTACTCAAAATAGTTGGTATCATAAAACCTTTCTTGGTTACGAGTAATGAGGAGAGGTTGATAGTATTAAACATTGTGAAAACAGCTCCCTCTGAAGTGACGTAGCTTTCGAGATTGAAGTAATTTTCCACGAATTTGATTTCGAGACCTCAGATTTAGACGTTGAGGTCTCGAAACCAAGCATCTGAAAGCACACAACTTCGTGTGACCAGAGTGTATTTTCTTTCATTAATATCCCGCAACTTCGACGACCGATTGAGCTCAAATTTTCAAAGGTTTATTTTATGCATTATGTTGAGATACACCAACTTTGACAATATAACCAACAGTGTCCAGTGTCTTTAATGCAACTTTATGCTATGCTTTGCTATTTCTTATAAGATAATCTTATGTTGAGGTGAACAACAAATAAACTGGAAAATAATCAAACTATAAAGATACTGCTCTTTATGTTATTTTTGTTTTGTTGATAGGAAGTTTGTGTTTCCTGGGACCGACTGTAATGGATAGAGAATCTCTTCCCTGTCCACAACCCAACATGATGTTTTATTTCAACCCTGATACAACTGTTTTGAGTTGTCAAGTCATCAAAGCTGACGAATGCTTGTTGCAAGGAGGTTTTACATCCATGGTTGACTGCCAAGAAAAATGTCTAAGTAAGATTTGTTTTTATTTAAACATTCCAACAAATTTTCGATTGCATAATATTTTTAAAATAGTTATAAATACTCCGACTGTTGTGCACTTATAAAACAATAAATCAAGGTCTTTCGCATCCAACGTTTTGTTATATTTCCGTAACAAATCGTGCAGTTTGATTGGTTGAGTACCAATCACGTGACGTGCAACAAATACGCATGTACCATGGCTGCACAGCGCGGTGGCGGGTAACATGAGTTAACCGGTGTATATCCTTGGTCGTTCCCACCGTTGCATACTCGTCGTAATTAATGTTTGAAGATGACAACAGAACTTTGAGAAGAGGAGTAATCATGTTACAATTGTTGCATGATGTGATTTGGGTTCCATGTCGTTTTGTACACCCGAGGGGGGAAATGGCACCCTTGGCTTCGCCTCGGGTGCCATTTTCCCCCGTGGGTGTACAAAATGTTCTATGGGTGCACAGCGAGCGGAGGGTATGCCACCTCGTTCCCAGGGGGATCGATCTCGCCGAGCCATTTGTTTTCCCAGAATGCCTTGCTCGATCATAACGTGACTACGAGAGGTATCGATACGGCGCGTTGCCCGTGGTAGCGAGGTTGGGTAACATGAGTTCTGTTTACCGGTGTGCATTACCTTGATCGTTCCCACAGTTGGTCGCGATTTCAAGCACCTTGTACGAAACAGTCCCCATGGGCCGATTCAATGAATGTCCATATATCTGTTGTGTTTATAGGAAACTACTGCAATGACCCACCAGGAGAGCATGGTCCATGCGATCAGGACGAGGAGTATTGGACATATAACTCAGAGACTAAGCAGTGCCAGTCATTCATGTATGGGGGATGTAGTTCACGTATTAATCAGAACCGATTCCCAACCATCAATGACTGTTTGCGTAGCTGTCAACGTAAGTAACCTTTCTCAATTATTTGCTAGACAGTAATCCACACTTTAACTCGTTTACTGGCAAACTATTACAAAAATTACAAATTGAGTGTTAAAAGGGAACGAATGCCATCTCAACGGAAAGGACGCATCGTAGTCAAGTGCGCCGGGTTAGAATCACCACTCTAAAAGAACCGGGTAGCCCAGGTTCCGTGGGGCCTGACCATTTGTGGATCAGTGTGAGCCGAAATCTGTGTTTAAAATGATCAAGAAATTAGTCAAACTGACGCTAAATCTTACTTCAAATCTAATTGTTCGGCCACAGCTTGACCCAGAAGTAGCCTCCCCTCCCCCCCGACCCCCCCCCCCCCGGCTCCCGAATTCTAGGTTCTAACCCGGGCGTTTTTACAGTATATTGTGCATGTTGGGTTGTAGACAAAAACTAAAAAGTCGCTTTTATAAATTGGCTGAAAAAGGCAACCCCTTATTGGATTTCCAGATTCTAAGAGAGTACATTTTGTTATGCACATGAAATCAACGTCATCATCAACATAACTTAAATAATTGGTGGCCCATGATCACTATATCAAAGTTTGGTGGACGTACACCCTTTTGTAAAAAACCTGCGTATAGACAGAGGGACAAACATTTATTAGATCTATCTATCTTTATTGAAACAGTTGGTGAAGTTTGCCAGCCTTGTCCGGAGACGATGACGTTGGATAATGCATGCTTCTTTGGCAAGCATGGTAAGTAAGCATTTCGGTCAAACCTTAAGTACAGTTTGGAAACAACTGTAGTTATTACCCGGTGATGTATTTTCTCTGTGCTTTCACGACTCCACGTGTATCATAGTTGATTTATAACTGGCTTAAGTTTAACTACCGCCGCAAATTGTTAACTTTCCGATATTAAGTCCAAGTGCGAACAGCCGAGACAAGAAATCAAAATAATGTGAAATAACATACCAGACTCAAAAGTCCAATGCGAACTCGGTTTATGTTAAGGTCTCCATGGCTTGCAGCTTCGTAGAAACGCAATCCCAAACGACTGGATAGGGAGACCACGCAGCGAGTTGCCAAGCCACGAGGGCCTTTTTGCAACTTGATTGCGCGGTTTCTTTTGTTTGTCTTTATGAATATCAATTTTTGCTATAGGGTATACAACAAGCCAAACCAGCGTCAGCGAGGCAGCATACACGTACACATTTTGCACAGTGAGAAAACAACATCAACCACCTTTGATGTGTTAATAATTATTTGGGGGGTATACGATGCACTCAATCCGTTGCATTCAATCTGCATTTGTCCAGATTACTTCCAAGTAATCCTTCATTCTCTTATAATATTATTATTTGTAAACGTTTGTTCCGACTTATTTCACCTGGAACCCACTTGTTTGTGTTTTTCCTCGTGAACTCAATCCTTTCTAAATAAATGGACGAAACTAGGAACAGCCCGCAGTTTGATTGGTTTATCGTTAAAGGAACACGTTGCCTTGGATCGGTCGAGTTGGTCTTTGCAAACCGTTTGTTATAAAATGCATATGATTAGAAAGATATTTTAAAAGAAGAATATAATGATCCACACAAGTATCTTTCGAAATTGCGTGGTTTTCCTTTTACCGCGTCGACAAACACGGTCGGCCATTTATGGGAGTCAAATTTTTGACTCCCATTAATGGCCGACCTTGTTAGTTTGCAAATTAAAAAGAAAACCACGCAATTTCGAGGCAAATGTGTGTGGATCATTGTATTCTACTTTTAAAACATCTTTTTAACCATATGCATTTTGTAACGAAGGATGTAAACGCTTTTCAAAGACCAACTCGTCCGATCCAAGGCAACGTGTTCCTTTAATAAGCACTGTGCATATGGCTACACGTTACTAATAATGCACGTTTTGTATATATGAATAATTCATCTAGGAAAAACCGCAAATAAGTTGTAAAATGCCCTCCTGGCTTCGCCACTCGACTCGCGGTCTCCACTTCCAGCCGCTTAGTACAGTTCTATGGAAAAAAGCTGGCAAAGCCACGAAGGGCTTGACAAAAGTCTAGAGCGTCTACGAGGTTGTGTATAATTAATCTGAGTTTGTTCTTCTCAAAAAGCACAAGTTAGGAAAAAGTTAGGATTATGAATGATTTCCGAGTCCGGTGAAAAAAAGTGGAACTTAAAAATGTCTAATTGCGATTTATAATAGTTGGACGACTTTAATAGACCTCAGTTGTAAACATCAACTATATCAATCTTTTGTTTGCCTTTTTACTTTAATATTACAGCACAGATTCTTACAGTGACCAGTGCTCAGCGATTCCCAACGGTAGGATTCATACGTTTCTCCGTCAATGTCCAAAACATCTTGACGCCTCCTCGAGATGGACTCCTCCTTGAAACAGGTCCAGGGCAGAATGTATATTGTGAGGGCACATACATAGAAGCGGCGTGTACATGTCCCCGTTTGACACCTCTAGTTGATCAATCTTATCTATTTGTTTCTTCTTCATATAGGAATGAATATCTTAAGCTTGATAACCATAGTTTCGTGTCTGAGTGGACAGACGACTTGCGCTTGAAAGTAAGCAGTTTGGAATCCTGTAGAGATTGGATTTTGTAGGACTTCAGGTCTTACAATCCGGATTGCGGAGTTAAATAACAACGGGGTCATCTTGATTATGTTTCGTATAACATTAGTATAAAGGTAGAACTTAATGATCTCGTACAAACACTTAACTTGTATAATTATGCCTAATGCACTATTTTAAGATATTGCCAAGTTAAATAAAAAAGGTATAATTATTATTATAACACTTATTGGTTTTTCTAAAAACTGACTTTTAAGTGAATTAACAAACGGTTATTTTGATCAAGGACGTTGTACACGCTCGATGTCTCAATGTTATACTCGTTCATATATGGTTGCGATTCTTTGGCAGCATTTCAGACGTAAATAATTCTCTAGATGGTTTATGAGCTTAAGTTTGAATTGTTTTTTCTTCCAAAATGACTAACCCCTTTCTTTATCTCAAACCACGTTTGTAACAAGTTGCGATTTTTTTCAGTCCGGTAAATTAAAAGCTGTATTTAGAACCCGACTGTCGCGTGCTCGAAACGCAACAACTATCAGTAACAGGGCTGTGTGTGTACAAACCGCATTGGATCAAAATAAAGTTCTGATTTGTTCTTTCACTCTCAGTTTCGCAGTACACGAGGGATATCACAAACAAGGCAGGAAAACAGCCATTTTGAACCTTTGATATATATTATGTACAATGTTATTTAAAGTTAATGTAAGCTACTCACTAGATTGACTGCGATTTTAGTTTGTTATTTTGAATGTTTAGGACCCAATTTCATAGGGCTGCTTTAGCACACAAAAAAGTAGCCAAGCACGACAAACTTTTCTATTCGGAACAAGGTTACCAGCCAAACTGCATTGTAACTTAAACTATCTTTGACCGGTATCCTGCTAAACTGTGTGCTTAGACAGCTCTTTGGAATTGTCTCCATATCAATAATATTAGTTTATCATAACAAACGAGACGCTTAGGTCGGGTTGAAGTCCTGAAGTATTGTAATTATTAGTGCAACACGATTTTACATGGACATCTCAACAATTGAAAAGCGATGTAATGTTATCTGCCATTGACGATTGTCGTTATTTTGTGCAGAGGGTGTTTGACACAAACAAATAATGACCGTATATAAGTGACTTCATCTATTTGCATTTTCTGAACTACAATGATGTTCTTAATAATACTACAATGGTATTGCCAAGCAATTATCACAGAATGAGTATAAAGCATGCACAGTTTAGCTTATATAAAAAAAGCATAGTTACTTCAAGCTAACTCATTATGTTGTGCACTGTCATAAACTTGCTTGCTTCAATAAACTAAATGACCTCTAACTGGGTTAACTGAGTAAATTTTACCTCAACAGACTGAGTAATTTTTACCTCAATAGACTGAGTAACTTTTACCTCAATAGACTGAGTAACTTTTTTACCTCAATAGACTGAGTAACTTTGACCTCAATAGACTGAGTAACTTTTACCTCAATAGACTGTGTAACTTTGACCACAATAGAATGAGTAACTCTGACCTCAATAGACCGTGTAGCTTTGACCCCAATAGACTGAGTAACTTTTACCTCAATAGACTGTGTAACTTTTACCTCAATAGACTGAGTAACTTTGACCTCAATAGACTGAGTAACCTTGACCTCAATAGACTGTGTAGCTTTGACCCCAATAGACTGTGTAACTTTTACCTCAATAGACTGTGTAACTTTGACCTCAATAAACCGTGTATAGCTTTGACCCCAATAGACTGGGTAACTCTGACCTCAATAGACTGAGTCCCTTTGACCTCAATAGACTGAGTCCCTTTGACCTCAATAGACTGAGTTAATTTGACCTCAAGATAGACTGAGTAACTTTGACCTCAATAGACTGAGTAACCTTGACCTCAATAGACTGTGTAGCTTTGACCCCAATAGACCGTGTAGCATTGGCCCCAATATACTAGGTAACTTTGACTTCAATAGACTGAGTAACTTTGACCTCCAGATAGACGGGGTAATTTTGACCTCAATGGACTGAGTAACCCTGACCTCAATAGACCGTGTAGCTTTAACCCCAATAGACGGGGTAACTTTGACCTCAATAGACTGAGTAACTTTGACCTCAAGATAGACTGGGCAACTTTGAACTTAATAGACTGAGTAACCTTGACCTCAATAGACTGTGTAGCTTTGACCCCAATATACTGTGTAGCTTTGACATCAAAAGACTGAGTAACTTTGAACTCAATAGACTGAGTAACTTGTGTAAAATGTGTAAATTGACCTCGAACTGAGGGCATACGAGACATCCCTCTTTAAATTAAAACGTTATTAAACATGCCGTGTTGGAGCACCTTAAACAATCGTAATCACAATAGTTCGTAACTCAACTTGTCCGAATAAAATATTGATAATTATACACTTATTTCTACAATGTATATATTAAGCAGCTCATCGCGATATTTGGTTCTAAATACATCTTCAAATAGTTGTAAGATACTTTAAAGTCCATAAACATTATTTTGATAGTTCTCTATTAAACCCGATCGATTATGGTAAACCATGATTGTGCCATGATTTTCACACAAGAACAAGCTCCTGCTAATCATCCTTCAAAATGTACTTCGGAAATCAGATCAGGGTTGTGGCCGTGCGATACAGCTGCAGGCCCGAGCCGACGGTGAGGGCCTTTATCGCACGGCCAAGCGCCTGCAAGGTTTTAAACGGCCGATTAAGAACGAGTTACTACTCTTTTATTCCCATTCTTAAATGCCATTTTGGTTAAAAGGCGTAATTAAATAGGAAACCCTGTAAAAACTTGTATGTTTTTATGAGACAGTTTTCGAATATGCATTTGGCGCGTAATAATGAATCCTTGTATCCATGGGCATAAATGGCGCGGCGAGATCGATCACCCCTGTGAACGAGGTTATGGGCTAACCCGCACAGTGCTATCCGAAAACAACCGGTTGTAAAAAGAAACTCCAGCTGGTCATTATCAACCGTTTAAACACCTCCACGTGACGCGCTCTCCACCAATAGGAATAGCGAAACTGCCTGGGGTATTTATGAATAAACATTTATGATTACCCTTCTTATAGCACATAATTTATGTAAAATTGTCAAATCATTTTCCCTCTACAAATTGAGAGACAAACTAAAACATAGTCAGTGTCGATCACGCCAAACCAAACATAAACTGTTTATGCCCGTAGGGTTGTGATGACAATCAAATTTGCAACAGAAACACAGAAAAAGTGATCCATTTAAAGTGGATTGGCACATGAACACTTTACCGTTAGGTATTCTTATAAAGTAACATGACATGAAAGTGAGCAGTACTCTCTTAATGCAAAAGAGTAAAAAACCACTCTTTCAAGAGCCATAGGAAGGAAAACTCTTTTTCGAGTTGTCTTCCACTCTTTTAGATTGAAGTTTGCATCTTTTTGAGTGATTTTTCACTCTGTCCTGGAGTGAAACCCCCTCTAAAGGGAGTGAAATAACCACCACTCTTTTTAAAGAGCCATATGAGGGACAACTCGAAACGTAAAGAGTGGTGTTTTTTTACTCTTTAACATTTAGAGAGTAGGTCTTTTATTCCTGGGGTGGGTTACGTACGAGGTTGAGGTTCTAGAAAGTTCTGATCGTTCGAGTACACAGCCCACAGCTTTCTAGGCATAATCTTGTATGTAGTATAACATTTCGTATGTTTCTAAGTGAATCCACCAACAGTTAAGTCTGCTAGGTAATTGGATGTACAGTTGCCCGTCAGTTCGTGGATCCAAGTGGAATACTCACCAACGCGTGTAAAGACGCTATACTTATTATATTCCATACACTTCTTACTGTATGAAACTATCCCTGCCATACCCCACGATCCATCTATCTGCTTGCATACAAGTGGCGATCCAGTATCACCTTGACAAGATTCATCTTCAGTATAAAGTCTGCAACAAATATGAATTTTTTGTTTTAAAAAGTAATGAAGTCTGTATAATATACCTGCAAGTAGAAGAGTGAAGACTTTGCGAACTAACACGGTCGACCATCACACAATGGCCGACCGTAGTTCACGACGTAAAATGATAACCATGCGTGCAGCTTCGAGGCATATAATTGTGTGGATCATCATATTCTACTTATACATAGTTCTAACCATAAAACGGTTTTCAAACGCTTTTCATAGACCAACTCGCCCGATCCAAGGCAAATAGTCCCTTTTAAATGGGAGGATCCAATGGCTAACATTTTAAAGTAAAGGCGGGAAGGGAGAGTAGCAAGTGGGTTAAGACCCCGGCATGATCATCCTAACGGCCCGGTCACACAGGCCTCGATTAAACGAGAACGAGAACGAAAATGTTAACAAAACACGCTCTCGATTGGTTAAGCGTGGGCGTATTCTGTGCGCGAGCAATTCAACCAATAGAATGCGTTCTCTTTGCGTTGTTATCGTTAACTTTTTCGTTATCGCTGCACATGGGACCGGTCCTTTACAGCCAACATCGACATCAGTACGTTTACACGACGGAAAGTTAATACTGATATTGGTCTCTGCATCCCTAGAAGCCACACGTAATGCGAAGTCGTACAATCCGTTGAATAATCTTGATCGGTAAAACATAGAATATAGTGAATTAGGTATAGAGACAACTGTTTCCATGCAATGAAGGTGCACGCAGGGTTTTTCTGTAAATTTGGCTTAACCATAGTCGAACAAAGGGTGGGCAACATCTTCCCTTATTTCGACTATGTAGACATTTCAAAAGCTAAGCTAGCAACACTTACTTATATCCAGCACACATTTTTCGTTTATCGAAAGGGTATAACTGTGTCATCGTTCTCTTACACACGTCATCATTGACAAGTTGTATTTCAAGTTGCTTCGGGTATATTGAGGGCATGCTGTCATTCCTAGGCTGGTCCTTTAATGGGTCAACGATCCCCCAACCGGCGATATAACACAAGGAATTAGACTTAGGCCACAGACGTTCTCTACCTGTATATACAGTGTCAAAGTAATATACCGTTACGAAACAAAGAAATATTAAAGATGAAACAACAATGAAAGATGAAAATAAGTTGCCCACACAGTTAAAGAAAAGGACACAAGAATCACTAACATGTTAAAAATCAAAACGAGCCCCGTTTAAAACAACAGCGCTGTATAGTACATGTGGAAAACATGTGGAAACGTGTTAAAACATGTGGAAATCATTTTCTTCGCGGGAAATACATAATGGATAATTATGCGAAAAGTGGGAACAGTGTTGCGCTGCTATCCGACATCCTCATAAGGTTTTTATCAAGTTGCGATCGCGTGTCAGAAAACATTTTAAAAAGGCACTGAACACGTCTGGTTCTCAGTTGGCGTATACCAATATATGCATAAAATAACAAACCTGTGAAAATTTGGACTCAATTAGTCAATGAAGTTGCAAGTAAATGATGGAAGAAAAAACACCATTATTGTTCAAATAGTGTGCTTTCAGATAGGAATAAAAGGCTTCTGGTCAGTGAGTCTTTTATTATTTCAATGAGAAATTATACATCTTTCTCAAAGAACACGCTACTTCAGAGGGAGTCGTTTCTCACAATGTTTGATACTATCAAACGCTCTCCGTTGCTTTCTCAAAGAACACGCTACTTCAGAGGGAGTCGTTTCTCACAATGTTTGATACTATCAAACGCTCTCCGTTGCTTTCTCAAAGAACACGCTACTTCAGAGGGAGTCGTTTCTCACAATGTTTGATACTATCAAACGCTCTCCGTTGCTTTCTCAAAGGACACGCTACTTCAGAGGGAGTCGTTTCTCACAATGTTTGATACTATCAAACACTCTCCGTTGCTTTCTCAAAGAACACGCTACTTCAGAGGGAGTCGTTTCTCACAATGTTTGATACTATCAAACGCTCTCCGTTGCTCGTAACCAAAAAGGTTTTTATGCTAATATATATTTTGAGTAATTACCAAACGTGTACAGTGCCTTTGAAAAGAAAAACTAAATAAAAGACCAAGCACGTTTTTGGCACATCTCTGGATTGACCTTTCAAAAATAAGTTGATTTACCTAATGGTAGACACAGTGTTCGGATAGAGCTCGTAAGATTCACCGTCTGGTTGAGTTTTAAAACAGCTATGTCATCATATAGATTATATGGATCGTAGTCATCGAAAAGGAACACCTCTTTCACGTCAAAGTCTCTTTGAGTTTCTGTCTTCACTCCGAGTTCATAGGCACCCAGACGAACTCGTAGCTAAAAAGATCCGGGGAAATTCTTGATTAGAACGTAACGTATTATTGCCCAAAAATGGAGATCTTTGAATATATCAGCCACGTAACATGGATTAAAACAAAACAAAAACAACATTGAGCCCCTGTTTATGTGTCAATTGAACATTTGAAACAACAGAATTGGCTATACCGAACTCAACACTGAAAACATCAATATGGATTGCACATTTTGTTAGACTTTGTCAACCGAGAAAGGAAAAAGTAACAACGATCTTTCTTATGTTGGCAGTGAGAACGAGCTGTTAATTTTGAGAGGACCTATATTGGTTAATTAACTCTGAGGAAACAAACAATGAATTACCTTTTCTGGAGCAATGGTATGGGTATCGAAATCAAACACGCAGCTTCCTGCTGTAACGATCCACTCTTCACAAAGAACCGCCCCTCCACACTTGAGGATTGGTCCTGAATCATTGAGCTGTATAATCTGCGCTAGCCATGGCCAGGCGTTAGGATTGGCGTTACTGTCTTTGTCTCGGTCAGCACTAAGTTGAGGTATTTCCAAGTTTCCAGCCTGACCACACCGTCTATACTCTAAAAAAGGTAACGATTGGTAGGATTTACAAACAAATAATCTGAACAATGATAAAGACAAAACAAAAAGACTTGTAAAATTCAATCTGTTCACGTTCAGATTACTGACCCCCCCCCCCCTCAAAACAAAACAAAACAACAAACAAACAAACAAGCAAACACACAAACACACAAACATTATTATTTATGACCGTTACAAAAGATCTTGATTGAATATGAACAATAGTACCATGGTGTAGGGAAAACATATTGGGAATATTTACCTTGACCCTTTTCTGAAATGATCTCAGTAAGTGAAGCGAGATCCTCAAAATTGTTGAGCAGAAAGATATGTGTGGAGTAGGGTTGTGAAGCAATCTTACGAATTTGCCTTTGGTCGATACCTTCACCTATGGCCACCACAAAGATTTCAAATCCTTTATCTATCCTAAAATGCACAAAACAGTCACAACATATTTTGTGGTTATCTTTTAACAGTTTATCCTAGTAGTCAACTGCAGTGTGGTTCAAATTAAAATTAAAATTTGTAAACTATTTTGATGGTTTGAAAACATCATCAATAAAATAATAGCTGGAACACTTTGCATGAATGTATAATAATACACAAACTTATATAGCGCCCTAATCATAGCTCTAGGGCACTAGTCACGGCATTCTGGACAAATAAAAAATAAAAAATAAAACATCGGGAGTAAAAATTCTTCCAATTGGTTTCCAGTTCTGATATAGCCTTATTTTAATAATGCATCATTATTTCGTTTTAATTAAACATAAAATACATTTAAAGGGAAGGTACACGTTTGGTAATTACTCAAAACAATATTAATTCAAAAACTGACATGGTAACGAGCAATAGGGAGCTGTTGATAGTATAAAACATTGTGAAAAGTGGCTCCTTCTGAAGTAGCATAGATTTTGAAAGGTAATTTTTCACTGAAATAATAAACTACTTCTAGCAAGAAGTTTTTTATTCTTATCTGAAAGCACACACATTCGTCCAACAATGGTGTTTTTTTCTTTCGTCGTTTTCTCCCAACTTCGACGACCAATTGAGCTCAAATGTTCACAGGTTTGTTATTTTATGCATATGTTGAGATACACCAAGTGAGACACTGGTCTTTGACAATTACCAATAGTGTACCTTCCCTTTAAGTAAGTTCACCTTAAACTCTCTGCTAGCGCCGATGGATCATCTCCAATGGTAACCACACCGTCCGTCAGTATGAACAGCGCCTTTTTAGAGCCATTACGCATGTCAGGTACCAACTCAAACACTTTTAAAAAGGCATCACCGAGGGCTGTTCCTCCACCTCGGTTACCCTGCGTTACGAGTATTGTGTAGATGTTCATTCTAATAAATATTGAACTCATGTATCAACGTATCTTACGGAGCCCCTTAAAGCCATTATACACTTTCGGAACAGAAAACAAAATGAACGTTCATATATTTACAAATAACTTACAGGGTTTACAGAAGGTAATGGTGAAAGACTTCTCTTGAAATATTATTCAATGAAATGCTTTACTTTTTAAAACAATTATCAATTCTCGATATCGAGAATTACGGATTTATTTTAAACACGTGTCATGACACGGCGAAACGTGCGGAAACAAGGGTGGGTTTTCTCTTTATTTTCTCCCGACTCCGATGACCGATTGAGCCTAAATTTTCACAGGATTGTTATTTTATATATAAGTTGTGATACACGAAGCGTGTGCCTTTGGACAATACTGTTTACCGAAAGTGTCCAATGGCTTATGGACTGATTGATGCACAAAACATTGAAAGGGTAAAAAAAAATTGCTTCAAAATTATTTCTTCAAAATTACTTCTTCAAAATTATTTCTTTCCTTGAAATTAGATTTTGTACCGTAAAATACAATTTCGTTCCCTCTTAACATTATTTCCCTCCCTCTACTCCATTCCCTCGAAATAATTTCTTGACTATATTTTTGAGACAACAACATTATTTCGATGCAAAGAAATCACATTTCGTGATAACGAAATGGTGTTTCCAAGTAATGGGTTTCAGATGAAACGGGTTGATACAAGCTGCTATGTACCAAAAAGAATATTTGAAATAATATAGTTTGTTTGCATATTGCGTCAGCCAGTGCTGCAATAACGTTTTCGTTAGATTTAATTAATGAGAGCTTATTATCGTACGGGAAACGAAGTGTACTAAAGAGCTTCATGGTGTTACCTTTAGAACTTGTAAATGTTCTATGACCTCTTCTAGCGTGTCCGTATCAGACCCGTAGGTAAAGTTAGTGACAGCAGTGGTTGCAAACGATATGGCAGCAACTCGTGTTCCTCCTAAGAAATAATAACGTCTCTGAATATTGATATCTATCTTCCTAATGCAGGTCACACACTGCAATAATTGGTACCAGTCAAATATTGGTCATGCTATGTTTGTCAAAATTATTCTCTCTATGTACATGATTCTATTAGAAACAAAGCTATAATATTAAATCATCAGTGTTTTTCGCGACCCTTCCAAATCTGCAACCTACGACAAAAGTACACCGAAAGTACAAAAGAGTGATGGCGTGTTAAAAGCAAATAAGCTCGGACGACATTAAGCATTCTATGAAATACAGATGGTAAATCGTATTCTTATTTAGGTAGCTCTTTTTGCACAATATCTATACGTCAGAACAACTTTGGCTATCAAGGTGAAACTTTGCATGTTATCAAGCTGGGATGTGTTTCATCCATAAAGTTCGGTCTCGTCCCGGTTATGCCATCAAGTTATGGTGTTACATGAAGTCACAGTATACTGACCTGTTTTATTTGACACCCCAAATTGCCTTACAAGACTGATGGCGAAGTTAATTCCTCTTTCGAAATTGACATGATTCAAGCTTGACGATTTATCAAATGCCAATACCAGTTCCAGCCCAATGTTACCAGAAACAGCCAACCGGCCTCGTCCGGACGCAGTAAAAACCTCCAAGTGGTCGATAAAATCCGTCTTGATTTTACCGGCGATGGTCTCCGGGTTTTTCTCGTAACCTTTCGGGAAAAGGTTTGTTGGGCCATTTTATTACAATAAAACAAAGTCAAAGCCAACACAAACATAACGAGCTACGTTTACCAATACAAAGACGAAGTGGCATGTACAAGATGTGCAGAAATGAGAACGGACAAATGTTTTTATGATTATTATAGGGTGCACGTTGATTCAAAGTTAATTTAGATGCGTGAAAATAAAGAAGAACACTTATTTTATAATTTATTCTGCTAATTTCATTGTAAACAGGCCCCTTGGTTTTCCCGTTTTTCTTTGTTATAACCCTTACCCAATACAAACTAGTGTTATAAGTTTGAATCTTTAGTACATTAATGTTACGGTCACACATGACATAACATCAAAATAACTGCGCCTTGAACACCCAGCGGGGTGGATACGTGCGCATTACAAGTCATATTATTATTATTATTATATTATTATTAACTTACGTCTGCAGGAAGGTTGCGCTCCACTCCAATAGTCCTTGTACGTGTACCCATCCCCAGGTCGACAATATAGCTTTTCAGTTCCAGCAAGTTCATATCCTTTGTTACAACGGAATTTTACCCAGTTACCCACATCAAATGTACTCCCTTCAATGTAGCCATTAGTCGGTACCCTTGGTTGGCCACATCCAATCACTATTAAAGGGGAAATCCGAAGTTGAAAAGAAGATATGAATAAGACAACTTCTTTTCTTTCATGACAGCCTTGATACCATGGAGACGGCCAATCATGATGACACAAAACCAATGTTAACCGTTTGGTTACAGTTTCTGTAAACCTCGATGGTCTTATTTGTGATATCGTTTTTATAATTTATAGCTAAATTAATACAACATCTTAAAATGAAAACATGTACAATACTTGATTCTTATTCTATAGGACAGGAATCGTCGAGAGATTCTCCCCAAATATTCTGTTTTATTTTGAGTTAAAAAAATACAATCAACTTGTTGGTATTCTAAAACTGCTTTAATTGAAATACTTTGCAGCGACAGGACTTTTAAAGGAACACGTTGCCGTGGATCAGACGAGTTGGTCTATAAAAAGCGTTTGAAACCGTTTGTTATGAAATGCATATGGTTAGAAAGATGTTTTAAAAGTAGAATACAATGATCCACACAAGTATCACTCAAAACTGCACGGTTTTCCTTTTACGTCGCGAACTAACACAGTCGGCCAAATTTGACTCCCATAAATGGCCGACCGTGTTAGTTGACAAGGTAAAACGAAAACCACGCAATTTCGAGGCATGTTTGTGTAGATCATTGTATTCTACTTTTACAACATCTCTCTACTCATATGCATTTTATACCAAACGGTTACAGAACGCTTTTCAAAGACCAACTCGACCGATCCAAGGCAACGTGTTCCTTTAAGCAACAGGACAATTAAAATTGCATTTGCATCAAACGGCTTATTTTGAATAATGCATTATATTGAAGGCTTTTGCGAAAAATAAGCTTTTTCCAAAACCGATATGCTGCCAGTTTACCTGAAGCACTGACGCACTTCCCAAGCCCAAATAGGACCAATTTTAAAGCCTAAATTTATTAAGCCTATACTCAAAAGTTGAAGCAAAGACATAATTATTGTATAACTTGAAGCCACGTCAGCTGTACGAAACCCAAAAGCTTAGATTTGAGTCCTATTGTCAATAGGAAGTAGGATAATAGACCTTTATCACGATGTGGGCGTCTAGAGTTCAGTCCATTCCAACTCATTGTAACCAAATGACGAAATAATAGTGTGGTGCCATGCGCAAATTAGCATTCATTATTGAATGGAACATGACAAAGATGGTGACAGTGTGATAAAGGTCTTTTCTGTATTTTTACCTTCGCAAATAGGGTGTAAACCATTCCATAATCCGTTCACACATCGTCGAGACCTGGCTCCAGAGATACGATAACCCTTCTCACATTCAAATTGAACGAACTTTAGGCCACCCGTCATAGAACCGTGCTGTGGTGGCTCGAGTTGTTCGCATTGCTTTTCAATAACTCCTGTCAAAAATGTCGATGAGATTATTATTATTATTAACTTACAAGGAAGATTACATATCATTAGATATGGCAAAATGATCTATTCGAAGAAGGCAGAAACAAAGCGCGTATAAAGTGTTGAAATTGTCATTTAAAATAAAATTCAAGGTAAACTACCTTGGGTTAAATATTTTAACAAAGAAAAGTTGGATTTGAACCAGCGACTTTGACATCCGGACTTGTATACTAACACACGAACTGAGCCATCTTTCCCTAAAGGCCATGTCACACCATGGCGTATCGCCTGAACGTTGGCGGTTTCTCTACGGTGTCAAAATATTTTGTTCGGGTACCAGTCAGATGTAAAGTTTAGTATAGGCCTACCAACTACGTTTAGAAGAACACGTGATCAGGCTCTAACCACGTGGTAAGTCAAAGGGTTCATATCGTTCATTTTGAACTCAGCATTTGCTAAATTGTATTAAACTTAATTATACAATGACTACTTTGAAAATCGAAGTGTGCGGATAAAGCTACATTGCCACAAAACTTCACCCAATTAGATCAGACTCCGACTTTCAGCTTTTCCTTGACATGTCTTCACGTCTTCTTTAAAGTTCGATTCAAGTGATTTGATTATAGTTGTACTTACGTTCACATGAATTGACTCCATCTCCTTCATAACCTCTATCACATTCACACTCATAAGATCCAGGTGTGTTTTTGCAATGTGCCATGTCATGACATTTTATAACAGGGATGTCAAAATCCCATGTCGCCTCACTAAGTGAAGCTCCACTATTCGACTCCGTCCAAGAGTCACTATACTCAACGGTTACCGGAGGGATGTACGTGTATTCACACTCATTAACATCTAAATATAGGGGAATAGGAGAACAAAACTGGTATGTTTTATGGGCGAGCACATGAAGCAATTTAAAATGGTCAAGAACGGTCACAACTGGCAGCAGCCAGGTTGTCAATGAACTACCCAAGAGCTAACACTACTGGTCATTACTGAAAATACATAGCATAAAAAATTTGCTTGATAACGAGCAACGGGGAGCTGTTGATGGTTTAAAATAGTCGTGAAAACGGCTCCCTCTGAAGTAACATATTTTTGAGAAAGAGGGCAAGTTCTCTCACTAAAATATTTGAATCTGAGAAAGACTTCAGGCCCGATAAAGTCTTAGGCTCATTGAAACCTTTCTCTCTGAGAGCACACAACTTTTTGCCCCAAGAGTGTTTTTTATTTCATTGTTTTCTTGCAAATTAATTGATGACCATTTGAGCCCAAATGTTCACAGGTGTTTGATTGATACCAATCGAGTGTTTTGATAAAGAATGGGGCTGACATGCCTGCAGGGTCTTTATGCATGAAAACCCTTAAGAGTGCAGCTACCTTGACACGATGGCGCATCTTCCCTGAACCGCCGTGTTCGGTAGACACATGTTCGGTGGGTGTCGCCACGTAGAAAATAGCCAGCATTGCATCTTGCTTCTACAGCCGTCCCAGCTTTGACACGGCGCACTACCGCTTCACCAAGGGAGCCAACGTAGTAACCATTCTCCAAAACTTCCAGCAAACAAACTTAAAATGGGAGGGGAATATGTTGTTGTTATTAATTGGGTTGTTCTTGTGAGGACTGGACATATAGATCAGGCGATCAAAATGCTGATGTATATTTGTTTCATTGGCGGTAAAGGTAGAATAACTGGGTTGCCTGTAAGTCGATTGTCTCTTGGGCGGAGTTATTGTGTTTTCTGCCTGCTTAAAGGCCCTGTCACACCATGGCGTATCGCCTGAACGTAAGCCAACGTATGCGAAATATCGAAAATACGTTGGTGTACGCTGATATAAGTTTAGGGTAAGTTGGGAATACGGCGTTTACGTTAAGAGCACGCTGGGATACGCTATTAAAATTGTGAATACGTCGAGCCCGCCGATTTTTTGTTGTTGAGCATATTCAAAATTTATTGGCGTACTGAAAGTGTGCTTCATACGTTCTGCATAAGTTCCCCGTAAGTTCATGGTACGATAGGCATACGTTGACATACGTTGACATACGCTGACATTAACAGCGTATCCCAGCGTGCTCTTGACGTAAACGAGGTATCCCCAACTTACCACAAACTTATATCAGCGTACACCAACGTATTTTCGATATTTCGCATACGTTTGCTTACGTTCAGGCGATATGCCATGGTGTGACAGGGCCTTAACGGAGGGGGAGTGGCGCAACGTGTTCCTTTAACGGTTGTATGGCTTCTCAATTTTCAATTGAGAGGTCGGGCGATTTATCAGGACGGTCAAAAATCACTCTGATGAGATCATGTCAATAACTGGATTTAGCTTATTTGGCTCAGGCTAGCTTGGCCCGGCGGTTGTGCGTATATATACCCGCCAGAGTTTCAGACGAAAAAAACGTAGCCTCAAGCCGAATCCTAAGCCGAAGCCGTGGTTTTGAAAAGGGCCCTATATAGATAAAGACACCATCGGTAGGTCAAGATCGGTTGAGGTACAACAATAAGGTCATAACAGGGGTAAAATGCGGCTACATGACAAATGACAAATGATACAACACGCCCCCCCCCCCCCCCCCCGCTTAAAGTTGACTGTAACGCAGAAGAATATGGGCGGCCAAAAGGGCCAAAACTAACAAATTTATAAACTAAAGGACAAAACAATAATCAAAGAAAGAAGTTGTTCAACAAACACAAAGTCGAACCGTTGGTAACAAAACTCAACAACAATCAAAGCAAACTGTTTTTAAACAATGAACAATTCCCAAATCAAGCTTTAAAGCGCAACAACAATCAAACACTTGTTTTTTAACAAGAAGTACTCTGAATCAAACTAATAAAACAAAACGCAATCAAATATAAAATAAAAACAAAACAAAAACAGCCAAACGCTAAAAGAGTGAATCCTTATAAAAAACAAACACAGACAATAAAACGTCAAATAGGGACGAATACTAACACAGTAAAAATAAAGAGAAATCATCAATCGGCTATCGTTGAAAACGAAAATCAAACTAACTATTACAAAATGTTGAGGGCGGTTGTCAAAGCTAAGGACAAAATGCAAACCGTATCAGTCTCCCGAGCATGTAATCAACATTTACGACAAACTAAGGACTGACTGAAAATCATCGTTGGTGGCGTATGTACAGTTGTGATTGAGACCCGGCCGTAGCGGCCGCGTTTTTTTTCCTAGGACGAACGTGGGCAATTTACATAAAATAGGCGTGTTTTTGGCCGAAAAATACTCTCGCGCATGCACGAACTTAATTAGTGATGACCGCAAGGGACCTTGGGCCACTGGTGGTATGTGGGATGAAAATAGTGGTGGCATGGAGGAGAAATAAATGGGGAACACACAATCTGCTTTTCTTCTACTATCGCTTCACACAATGGTGTACGGTTGTGATGAACCAGTCTACCTCCTATTTCTTCCTCCATCGCTAACCATGGAGATGTACCATCCATGGTCTACAACAAAAGCAATTATTTTTTAAACTGGACACATTTGGTAATTATTGTCGAAGACCAGTATTATCACTTGATGTATCCCAACATGCATAAAATAACAAACCTGTGAAAAAAACACCCATTAATTTTGTTGCATAATTGTGTGTGCTTCCAGATGTATAAGTGCTGTTTGTAGTTTCATCAAAAAACATTTAGGACCACAGCCGTTCATTATGACCGTCAGTCTATTGTGTAACCCTTATAATTAGGAGGAATGACTATAAACATCCAGTGAAAAATGAGGCCGGAGTTATACAGCCTTGCCTGTTATCTCCTTTTCCAAACAGTGGACTCTAATCTATAATTGAATCTTCGTGCACAGTATATGAAAACATTTTGTGGGTTTTACCATGGTTTAACATTGTTTTGAAATCTGAAACTGAGGAGTTAAAACCTACGAGTTCCATGTTATAATTATTATTTAAAAACCGCCAGCCAGTTTGTTGCTGACTGAAGGATTACTGCTCATCCAGTTTGTTGATTCAACCCTAGCTCTATGATTCAACCATTGAGGTAGAAATAGTTCAACAAGGATGTAAACACCCTCGAGCTGAAAAAGAAGGGGAATACATTCCGAGTTTTTTCAGACAAAACACGGGAAAACTTGAATGGAGCTTACCCGTATGCATTGGAAATCTTGTTATAGCTTGTGCAAGATCCAAGTGACATTAATTTTTTGCGATGTTTTTTTAATTTTTCTTAAAAATTGTCTTTCCATAAATGTTTGCTATTTCTAAAACTGTTATTGTAATTTTCACTATACTTCTGTAAATTCATATATTATGTACTTTAATTCGATTCCATGCCTTTACATATTAATTTAAGTATACTGCCTTACAACTTCGGTTGGACTTCTTGAACTGTGATTGATGATCTCACAATTCCATTTTGTCACTTTTATCGTGATACATTTTACTTGCACAAATTTGCGTAGTTTATTGATTTTATGACTATCTGTTACTACTTAAAGTCCAATGCTCCTTTTGATGATTAACGGTAAGTTGTATAATTTCACTTTAACAACTTAAAAATAGGGCAATTGCATTCCCCCAGATAAATGTAATGTGAGGAAGAATTCCCATATTGTAAACATCCATAACAAGTGGCACAAATCATGACAATTAAGACTCAACCCCAACTTTACACAAAAAACAAAAGCACTTTCCCAGGCCACTGGGTAAGGATGATTTCCCACTAATTTATCTCTAGAGTAGAATTCTCAAATCGTTCCATTGTCCTTTCTCTATGGTTGTTCACACTTCAACAGGTGGCCCATATACTCTGTAAGCCCATGTCCAGTATTAGCCCCCCCCCCCCCAACATTCCCGACCACCCACCCTTATAACCCCCCCCCCCCCCCCCCCCCCCCCCGTTACCATTGCATCATCTCACTTCTAGAATCTAGGTGTCACCAATCTTATATCATTTCTAAATTTAGAGTTCCCCCACCACCAAAACCCTATATAAGCTCTGTCCAACATTCACTCTGGTGGAGAATTAGCATTCAAGAACATTATTTCCTGCGTTACATTGTCACATTAATATTTATTATCTGCGATGGCATCAAAACACATATAGTGGTCGTCACACTTGGTCTCGTCATGGTCTCGTGTTATCAGAACTAAACCATTTCCCATGGTTATACCACATCACAGCCTTGCAATAGACCATGCTACCTTTGTTTACATGGTGACCTTGTACATGTACATTCTAAAGCGTTTCCTGTAGGGGGCATACTACACACAGGCTATGGGAAAAATTAAATTTTATAATTTTCACATAAATTCAAAATTTACAAAAGCAACCTGTACAGTTTTTAAGATGTGCCCCCTTTCTTCATATCAAAAGTTGAGAAAAAATCAGACAATCCAATCTCCATAAAACATAAGATGTTATTTTCTTCAATTGATCTGTGTACAATCATACTCTATGGTACAATGTGCCTGCAGGAAGTCCAGACTCTGTGGCTCTTTTGTAAACATGTGACGACACAGTTCACATCGTCTATACCCGTCTATACCCGGCCCTACATGGTAATGTACATTTTTTTAACTTTATGTGGCAGATGATACTTTTTCCTTACTTCTCACGTACCATCAACTTTTTAGGTCTACCACTGATATTGTTCAAAATTAAAGTGACCAAAAGTGACTTATACTTATATTTATTAATATAAATCTATTTCTACCTCCATGGTTATACCGTACATCATGATGACATGACAAGTATGACAAGGTTCTGGTGTAGGACCTAGCATACTTCTAGTTTCTAGTTTCTAGAACTTAGAAGTAGTCCTAGCATAAACATTTTTTATCAAGAGTTCAGTTTATACAAGTTTGATGTACACGTATTGTACGAACATGATTCTGTGCATAATATAATTACATACTTTGTGCTTTGTTTTGTGCATGTATTACAAAAATGATACTTTTAGTACGCTGTACCATAAACTTAAAAGCATCAAGTTATAAGCTTTATTGTTAGACCCTACTGGTACTGTAATAATGGTATGTTTGTTATGTCTAGAATTTTATCATACGATATGAGACTATGAGTTTTTGTAGGTTTGTAATTCGAAAAGCAAGGACTAGGTCACATGAGCGAAACCCTTCTTAAGGTAGGAATTTGAAAAAAGAATATAATTTTTTTTTAAATTTTTTATTTCAAATAAGTTTGATTTATTCAATAAAAAAAATAGATTCTGCATTGGGCATCCTCAAAAAATAAATCCTTTTGGTTTTACTTGGAAATTGTTACCATTTAACTTTATTATTTTGGGGGCAACTATCCCAATTAATACATTTTTGGTTATGATAGACTTATAAAAAGCCATGTTGAGAGGACTATTTATACAGTAACTCGCTTTTATATTCTTTATAAACAATAGGCTATATTTTGTACATCTGTTAAACCTGATTCTAAACTTATATACTGATAGGTTTCATTTTGTAGTTTAAGTGGGTGAAAAGTCATTTCAAACCTTGCCATCAAAGGAGAAGTATTGTGAGCACTTAAATGTGATTCTCTGCAAACTCTGCATCTTCAAAATCTGGATTTAAATTAACAAGTAAGTAGACTGGCACTGTGGTCAGGTGGTTCAGGGCCCACTAATAATGGGTTCAGTACTGCCAGAGGCAACTTGTATGTATTAAGCTGTCTCATGACTTCACAAAGCCAACATTAAAACAATTGATATTTATTAAGCTGCAGCCAACTTTGGCAAACATGTCATGCATGTCAGAGTCCTTGTTCACAAAAAGACTCTAGAAGAGGGGTCAGACTATCTGCTACACCCACAGGTTGGAATGGAATCTAAAGATGACTGCGCCATGATAAAACTGCAGCTATGTATAAAACCTGTGACAAATTCTAGTTTGTGAATGCTATATCATGCATATTGTGAATTTAACTCCTGGGGTTGGTGTGAAAACAATTGTTCACAATCTAACCAGCATCTGTAATTATTTGACCCATTTTATGGTGAGAGTTTAAGAGTCAGTTCAGGTAAATAATTGACATAGTTGCTCACGGTCAAAAAATGATTTTTTTTATACTTTGTAGGTGGAAGGGCCTTGGGGTGCAAGTAAACAATTCAAAATGCATTTTTCTGTTTGGGGAAAAAAGTCTATTTTTGTGACAGTACTGTTAACATCAGGATACACTTGCCCAAGTTTTTCTTACCAGAAATAAAAAGACAAATTAATTTTGGCCCTGATCAAAACCGAAAGAAAAATATTCTGAGACCCCTGAAAAAATGAAATTTTGAGGGCAAAAAATATGGTAAAAATGTTGATTTTGCAAGTTCTAAAAACATACTCTAATGCACGTTCTTAAAATAGCACAAGGGTGAAATTTATAGCAATATTTTTTTGTCTCAAGTAAAGCCAAGGATGATACTTTGTAGTGATGTAAAAGGTTTTATGGAATATTTTTGTATTTTGGTGGGGTGGAGTTGTAAATATTAACTAAAAAAACAGTTTTTCAGACCCCAAAATCGGCCTAAAGTGGCCTAAACACAAATGAACTGTTACCATGGCAACGTGTTATATTATGATTTGAAATGTAAATGTTGTTTATTTGGACCCCAAGTCCCTACCATCCACAAAGTATAAGAAAAATATTCCTTTTTTTTACCGTGGACACGTATGTCGATATTATGTGAAAAGACCCTTAAAAAGGCATTTTTCACGTTTTGGGGAAAAAAGTCTAGTTTTGAGGCAGTACTGTCACAACAGGAAACAATTGCCCAAGTTTTTGACACCAGATATGGAAAGACCAATGTTGGCCCTAATCACAGCCGAAAGGAAAATTTTCTGAGACCCCTGGCAAGTTGACATTTTGGGGCCCAAAAATAGGGTAAAAATGTCGATTTTGCAAGTTCTAAAAACATACTGTAATGCATGATGCAAAAATAGCACAAGGGTGATATTTAAAGCAATAATTTTTTTTCTCAAGGAAGGCCAAGGATGATAATTTGTAGTGATATAAAAGGTTTTTTGAAATAATTTTGCATTTTGGTGGGGTGGAGTTGTAAATATGAGCTAAAAACCAGTTTTTCAGACCCCAAAATCGGACTAAAATGGCCAAAAAACAAAATTAGGCCGTAACCATGGCAACGGGCTATATATAGAATTGAAAATGGAATTTTGTTTACTTGCACCCCAAGGCCCTTCCACCTACAAAGTATAAAAAAACATTCATTTTTTGACCGTGAGCAACTATGTCAATTATTTACCTGAACTGACTCTTAAAGGTTTCATTGATAACTGGGGGTACACATGATTTAACTCTTGCTGAAAATAAATCCAAACCTGTGACACTTTTTGTTCCATTATTTGTTTACAAAAAATTTTTATTTTTAAATTTCCATCCTTTAATTTTTTTTCTTCAAATATTTAAATTGGTAATATTAACTTTATAACACACTTGGTATTTTCATGGCCCCTTAAAAACACTTGCACTGCAGTTTACTTCACTCAATTATTATCTACCCTTGTTTGCCTCAGGTATTGTTCATGTTGACTGTAAAAAAGTCTCTAGCGGAAATGTAAATAGCGCCCTCTGTTGACTGCCTAATTCCACATGATTCCAATCACTTCATAAATCGCCATGGTATTCACCAAAGTTCT
Source organism: Asterias amurensis (assembly GCF_032118995.1). Taxonomy (NCBI): domain Eukaryota; kingdom Metazoa; phylum Echinodermata; class Asteroidea; order Forcipulatida; family Asteriidae; genus Asterias; species Asterias amurensis. The sequence goes on along the minus strand of NC_092662.1, from coordinate 9,264,340 downwards.
CCAATAATTCCACGAAAATCACCTAAAGTCAGATTAATATTCATCCACCAACCAGTTAATTCCAGCCCCGTGCGTGCAGTATAAAAGTGAATAGGATCTTAATTTGTTATCTCTAAAGATGGGATATTGGGAGAAGTTTTGGGAGAAGTTTTGGGCTTGTTTATAGGTCGGCCCGCTCGGGGAAAGTTAATTATTTGTTATTTACCAGTTACGATATGGTAGTGTTTTACCATAGTTACAGACGTTTCCCAGGTACTTTATCAAAGTTGTTGGTTATTTAAAGGTTGCCAGTGCTGTATTTGTTCTATATTGGGCCTATGAATAATCATGGAGGAAGGAATAGAAGGAGCTCGAACGAAGGGACATCAAAAGTCGAACGTGCGGTACCGCGGTCGTTTAACAACACCTCGTAATCACCCACATACCTTATACAGACAATGGGCGACCTGGCGTATGTGAGTTTGCGCGTGCGCACTTGGTTCTTCACTCAACCATGGTGTCGTATGTCGTATGGATATAATACAGAAAAACAACTTTTTTGATACCTGATAAAAATTGTGTACACTTGTGCTCACCAAATCAAAAAACACAATTGGCTACCAACCACCCTCGTGTGCTTATACCAAAATTTTGAACCACCGCTAGTGACCGGAAAGTCACAAAAAATGAAAAAATATGCCATGATGTTTCAGTGAAACACCACAAATGGTAAATGAAAACGTGTATATTCACAATTCTTGTCTCCAATGATTCAACTTTACACAAAGGCAACGGTGCAGAGCAGCGGTACCGCACGTTCTGCACAAAGAAATCTAATCCTGCTCGTTAATCGGCCGTCCAGCTGGAGGTCTCCTATCTTTTTCCACTGGTTAGAGGGGGGCATTGTCAGGGTATTCTTTTGTTACTCTGCGGTTTTGTGGGTCGTTCGAGCTCCTTCTATTCCTTCCTCCATGGAATAATCCAGTTGCTCTCTTAGTTTACATGCCCGTAAAGTTACTGCTCCAGTGATTTAGCCTTTTATGATTAGTGGATTATTTGGGTGTAAAGAGTTGACCCTGAGCCTATTATAGAGTTGATTATGGAAATTGATGTCATTTCTGTTCTTATAATAATCTCTGCCTGTAAATCATATCGTAGACTTATTGTATCTTTATTGTTCTCTTATTTGTAGAACCATGGGTAAAGCTCACTGGTATTAAAGACAGTTAAAAGTAGTTCACCACCGGTCTGGCTGTCACATTTTTTCATTGACTGTACTGAGGCGGTTAACTTCAACCCTCTAGATCTTTGCAATTGCAACCCTTGGTATTATTTAAATCTTTGCATTATGAAGTATTATTGTATGATTTAAGTAACCAGAATAAATGAAGCTTTAAACTCTTCCAAGACAGTGGAAATGGACGTTTGGACAGTGTTATTGTTTGCATTGTACACTTCTACTTTCTCTGAGAATTGTAGCCTACAATGGCAGGACGCCATGCACAGGCATATTTAGAAGCACTTGCGATACCTTTAGGTGTTTTTAAAGCCCAACAGCCGACAGAACGCTTGCGTCACAGTTCACTCTGCAATTAACATTTATCTCTTCATCGCCAATTTACGTGTCATCAGTCAAAAATGGCCTCAAGAGCATGAAGACACACACACACACACAGCCTTTAGTCAATTCAGAAGATGGTCAATGAGCTCTCCTGCAGCAAAAGAAGTAGGATGTGGTTGGTCGAGTCCACAAAACAACAGTACAGATCACATCTTTGGAGTGAACACAGAACTGGGAGAATAACTGCTTCCAATATGAGTGCTGTCACGAAGCATGTTGATGCACAAGTAATTATCTGAAAGATAAAGCAGACAAAACTAAGGGAATAAATGAGTGGTTACATGTTCTTAAAAAGGCGTTTAAAACAGGCAGGGTCGTGGTCGTTCAGCCCTTGTTTCCTCTTTTACGTATCTTATTTGATGACCTGACATGTGTTGCATTTTAATGACTGAGACAGTTTTCGGATGCATTGTGTGCTGTGTGCGTAGTTAGTCTTGGTGCAAGACGTTTCTTGTTTTGCTTTCACACCCAGCGCGGCCAACTCGCCAACATCGCCTGGAACGGTGATGCATATTATGCATCTAAACATATCCGAAAACAACCGGTTATAAACAGCTCCAGCTGGTCTTTTTTACTCGTTAAAGGAACACGTTGCCTTGGATCGGTCGAGTTGGTCTTTGAAAAGCGTTTGTTATAATATGCATATGGGTAGAAAGATGCTGTAAAAGTAGAATACAATGATCCACACAAACATGCCTCGAAATTGCACGGTTTTCCTTTTACCTCATCAACTAACACGGTCGGCCATTTATGGGAGTCAAATGTTTGACTCCCATAAATGGCCGACCGTGTTAGTTCGCACAGTAAAAGGAAAACCACGCAATTTCGAGGCAAACTTGTGTGGATCATTATATTCTACTTTTAAATTATCTCTCCAACCAAATGCATTTTATAACAAACGGTTACAAACGCTTTTTTATAGACCAACTCGTCCGATCCAAGGCAACGTGTTCCTTTAACTTTGAACACCCCCACCCCACGTGAAGCGCTTTCCACCACAACAGGAATGCAGTAGCAAAACTGATTGAGGTATTTATGAATGATCTTTTGCCTTGGAAATCATTACCAAACCCTCTGCCCTGAAAGTCAGTCATGACTAATATGACTATGAGCTAATTAATGAGCAGCATCATTATCAGAATATTGATATTATATTCTGAATATAATATCAATATCTGTCATCTCTAAAAAATGTTGAGGAATATAGATTTGAATAGGCCTATGTTTCTTTCTTAGTTTCTACCACCAATCTAGCCTATACAATACTCAAATTGTAGCCTACAGCTTGTTGGGCTTGACATAAACTACTTTGTGTTCATTCAAAGTCAAAAGAACATGCATGGACCTACCTACGTATGTACGTACATGTAGTTATGTACAGTCCCTCGTTCTTCCGTTGAGTCGCAAAGCACACACTGGTCCGATGGCATTATTGTCGTAGTTTTTTATATTAATAATACACATCTGACATGGCTAAATAAAGCATAGAGGTACACCCATTCGTGGGTGAAACTGTCTTCCGCCACAGAAGCATGACCGTCCACCACAAACAATGTCAATGTTTACAAACTTATTGTTTACAAACAAACTTTGTAGAACACGTTGCGTGACGACCGTAAAACTGGAGGTGCAAAATATTTCCCACAATCCTTTGCGGGACGTCGGATTTTTGCTATCTTCAACTGTACATGTACATACGCCACCAACGATGATTTTCAGTCAGTCCTTAGTTTGTCGTAAAATGTTGATTACATGCTGGGGAGACTGTAGCCTTGATCAAGGCGCTACAGCCAGCCGCGATCTGCAAAATCCCAGTCCCCATCACTGAATTCCACCAGTGCACCCCCATACATAACACAGTGGATATAATACGTATACAGCGTATGTACACACATACGTACTGTACATGTACCATCTGTATACGGTACACTTACGGTACATGGGTACTTCCTAAGTAGCGCCTTGATGGTTTTGTATCTGCCAAAATTTAGGGCGGAGCTCATTATGCTAATGTTTACTAACAACCCGTTCTCATTGGTTGTTGGTTGACCTATAAACTCTCACTGCGATGTCAATCACAACGTTCTGCAAGCACTCGCACACACGTGCTCGTCGACGTAATTGTAAACAAACCGTGGTTGTAGTTGCAATGGCGGCGGGCGAGGGAGAAATCCCTACTAGTAAACAAAACAGTAAGTCGCTGGAAATCAGTGGTGTATAATTTGCAACACAACTACAGAAACTTTCAACAAAATATAACAACCGCGTTTAATGCATCAATCATGGGTTTAGAAATAGAAGGAAGAAAATTAGAACATGTGAAATGTGTTTGAGAAAGGTTAAAAAAGTATCCAGGTGTCATGAGTTTCCGGCAAGATGGCTACTTGGTAAGAATTCTTAGGTGTTGGGCATATGACAGTACAACACACCCCATCCCCTTGAAGCACAAACACAGACCAGATGAGATAAGAAACCCAGCTGTTTATTTTGTCTTAATGTAGACATATATTATTTATTACGTTTCTCTCGGTAAATCAAAGTTGGGGATCGAAAATATGTGTTGTCGAAAACATACCAGACGGTAGAAGATGGCGTGTGGCTGAACAACAACTACAAGTAAAGTTCAATTTCATAAACTAACTCTTGCCATACTACTAGTACTACACTACAACGTTACACTTATAGTACAGCAGCTTTCAATTCAGGGACAAATCTACCAGCTACGTTGTAATTATGATGCTAGTCTTCGTGTTGTAACGAAACGCAAGACAGCGGAAGTTGTTCGAAGTTGTTCAACACCATTACCGACCGGGCGAGTCTTGTCCGGCTCACCCGTCCGGCAGCGCATTCAGACCCCTTACAATCATAGCTAATAATATACACACCACGCTCCCGACACTGCTATAAAAAGCACGTATTACAGTACATGTCCATACAGCTAGCGTACAGCGTACACACACACACACACACCAATACATGTGTACACTGCAGATTGAGGACATACTTTTCATACTATCCAATGGAGGACATTGCCAAAAGTCGAATGGTACCTATCGATGTGAGGACATAACACATGAATCCTTGTTCTTGCGGTTCACTAATGTCAATGTGTATACTGGCCTTCTAGGAAATGTTGTTGGGGGTGGTACATGTATTTTCTTGTTCCTGGGGGGGGGGGGGGGGGGGGGGGCAGGCCAAAGGTCTAGACTAATAATTTGGCTGTGCCTACAGAGTCACTCTAGGTTATGACTGTACTTTGGTGGTGCATGAGACCTTAAATTTGTTGAAGTGTCATCGTGTTTCTACAAAAGTCCTTAATGTTTCTCCAAGTTCTGGTCTGCAATGCCACAGGACAGGACGATTCAATGTCACGTTTCCCTGGCATCTTCTTCAGCAAAAAGAATCTCTGCAAGCCCTCGGTGACGTCTTTCTTTTCCTGGGCAGTCCAGGGGCGTCGCTTGAATTGTCGACGCTTGACTTGTCGATCTTTTGGAGCTGGATCCGTTTGGGTTGGTGGCCTTCCTACAACACACAGGAAAGAAGAGGTAAATTAGTCAACATAATCAAATGGGGCGTATACATAACCTAAATATGTTCATGTTACCGATGTGACATTTACTCCTCGAGTAAATCAATACGCAACTGAGCACAAAAGAATGCGATAAAGGTACCTGCAGAAAATGCCTGACAAGAAGCAGCCATCTTGTTTCATGCTACCGTACAAAATGAGTTGCCGAGATGGGCTAATCACTCGGCTGTGCCTACAGAGTGACTTTAGGTTATGACTGTACTTTGGTGGTGCATGACACCTTAAATTTGTTGACAGCAAACGGAGTCTGGCATCTTATCGCATTTGGGTCTAGGGGGGTCGGTCAACAGGGAATAGGACCAGCATATGCAAGAGACCTACAAGAGATATAGGCAGTCACAAATATTACAAACTTACTGTCATCAACACTGTCCTCCAAAGCTGGGTCACACGAGTCACCGGAATCACTGCTGTCCTCATCGCTGCTGAAGCCTTCTGCAATAAAAAGAAAGAAAACTTCTACAGTTAGCTTTGATTGCTTTCTGGCACACAAATAAAAATGTGGGCCAATCCGTTGGGTTGGGTGTGTGGGGTTTGGGGTGTACAGTGAATGATGTTCAAAATGGGGGGGGGGGGGGGGGGGGTTAGGTGATGACGGCCACAGGCCGAGTTATCATGCCCCAAAAACAAAGAGCAATTGTAACATTTAGGTATGCTTGCTTTTTGGCGCACACACCTAAACATGTTGGCCAATCCATTGGGGGGGGGGATGGGGGGGGGGGATGGGGGGGGGGAGGTTGTACAGTGAATGAATGTTATGGGGGGGGGGGGGAGTTACCACAGTTTGAATTAATTTGGAAAGACAAGTTAAAAACGGGTTTGTTTACCTCCAGTAACATGCAACTCCTCCAAAGATTTGCCATGTTGCGAAACCAAGTTGCCTCTCTCCAAGCTGAGGAAGAGTCTAGACAGTTTGGTAACCCTCTGGACAGTGTCTGGCAACCGGTAGTACTCACGATGGACCCGCAAATCATGACCCATGAAGTCTGCAAGTGTTTCAAGCTGATGTTCATTCAAGGCCAGAATTTGCGAAACAGTCGCTACATGTTTACGAAGCTTTGTAGACCGCATGCTATCAGCATTCTCAAGGCCCGCCTGATTTGCATATGCTCGTAGACAGTCGCTTCCTCGTATATGACCTGAGCCTCCGTAACAACTTCGTGCGAATAAGAATATATTGTCTTGTGCCACTCCAGCTGCATTTCTATTTGCGACCAGAGCCTTCAACCACGCCATCACATCAGTACCAAGAAGCACAGGAACAGTTCTGCCCCTCTTACCAACTATTTCAATGACTTTGACGATTTTACAGAGGTGCCGTTCAAGATCAGTCATCACGCAATCACCATTCACAATGGCTGCACTACTTCGCTTCTGAAAATCTTCAAGTTTCATTTTGGATACTTCCCCCTGTCGTCTGCGGTTGAAGATAATGAGATGGCACAGTGTGACTTCATTCAATTTCTTCCAAGCTGGTGTAATTTCATGGCCCTTAGCAGAGTGTAGGAGCTGCACTTCCCGGTTGCCAGTTTCATGAAGGAATGATGAGATTTTCACCACATCTGCATTTGTGGGGAGATCAGCAGGTTTGTTGCGCTTTCCTTGGTACAGTGTTCTGTGGGCGTGCGTTGACACAAGTTCTGGCCACTTTATTTCACATAACTGCCTAAACTGTTCGGCCTGTTCCGCTTTTTGCCTAAGATTAAACTCTAAAGCACTTGCTTGCAGTATGAGTGCACATCTCTTGATGGAATGTCCAATCTTGAGTGCTAGAGATGGAACGTGATACATCTGTTTTCCTTCACTGAAGCCGGCGACATCATGAACAGCCTTGACGATATCATTCAGATGGCGGGGATGCACGAATACTTCCAGTGATGCATTTGGTTGGTGGGTGTTTTGTCTCAGTTGTATAACAAGACGACCAAGTTCTCGTAGTTTGTTCCGAATGTAGCCATGTTGGGTAACATCGTGGCCAAGTCTAAGGTATTCACGTTTGGCAACTTCCAGAATCAAAGAATCATTCTTGACAATCAGACCAACATTGTCTCTCCTCATAGAACTAAGAACCTTGTTCAACTGGAAAGATACACCAGCAGGGGGTGGTTTTAACAAATCACTCTTGTTAGCTACTCGCCCCCTAACACGACCTCTCCTACTGCTACCATCAGTCTGTGCAGGGAGCGCAGGCTTAAGTGGGCACTGATGACGCCAAAGATCAAGACGCACGTAATAGCCATAACAATGTATGCATGGTCCATATGCGTGTGGAGATGCCTCATGATTTGGTCTGTATACTATAATAAGGACACCCTTTCCCTCTCTAAGGACTTGGCAATTGTGTCTGTGATTACCAATATTGCGGATGTATAACAGAAGTTTCTTGCGGGCACTAACGTCGGTCTCCGATGCTATCTCTACAACTTCCCTCTCCTCTTTGTGACGCGACTGAAGATGACGGGGTAACTTGGCCTGAGGCTCATCACAGTAAAAGCAATAGTGTTTTTTGTCCCATTTCCTTTGTCTACCGACATTATCGGTCTGCATGACTGTTACGGCACACTTCTCACTCGAATCATTTGTTTCACATCCTACAGCTTCATTGCTTTGGTGAAGCTCGCCAGTTTCTAACATAGCTTGTGGGTCATCGTCATCGCAGGCACTGGTGTTGGGGTTGACACAACTTGAAGGATCAGACTGAAAAATAGCTTGTGGGTCATCGTCATCCCAGGAACTGGTGTTGGGGTTGACAGACCTTGAAGGATCAGACTGAAAAATAGCTTGTGGGTCATCGTCATCCCTGCAATTGGTGTTGGGGTTGACACACCTTGAAGTATCAGACTGAAAACCTGATGTTTGATGGGCCAGCTAGCAAGGAAAAGATAAATGACATAATTAACACCACTGAGATATTATTCGGATTGTGACACAAATTAAATATATACGGTTGAGTGCATCAGCGTGCCCTTAAATTGATAGGCAAATAATACATAAGCACTAAGCTAGTCAGAACTTAAAGGAACACGTTGCCTTGGATCGGTCGAGTTGGTCTATGAACAGCGTTTGAAACCGTTTCTTATGAAATGCATGTGGTTAGAAAGATGTTTTACAAGTAGAATATAATGATCCACACAAGTATCACTCCAAATTGCACGGTTTTCATGTGACGTCGCGAACGAACACGGTCGGCCATTTATGGGAGTCCAAGTTTGGACTCCCATAAATGGCCGACCGTGTTTGTGGACGAGGTAAAACGAATACCATGCAATTGTGAGCCATATTTGTGTTGATCATTGTACTCAATGTGGCACGGATTGGTTATTATCCAGCTTTTACTATAAAGCGAGCCGGTTGCCGTAAACAGCAAGTGTTTTTGCACTCTGTTACATTTAGAGAGGACATTTGTTTGCCTCAACACGTCAACCTTGGAAAAACGTCTCAATTGTACAGAACATAAAATATTATGAAGACACATAGCATGTTATTAAATTAAGATCGATGGAATTAATACATGACATCATCATTTACTCACCTGGTGCTCAAATAAGGAGCGTGTGATGCCATCATCAGTGTAACGCACGCAGTACTTGATTAGTGACTTCCCTGAAAAATGAAAGGCAAACGGTTGATTAATTTTCATTTCATTTTGGGGGGTGGGGGGGGGGGTGGGGGAAACATACAACTTAGTGCCATCTTTAAAACGTGCTCTTCACGTAATGTGGATCACAATAAGGGTGTGGAACTGTCATTTCGTGTGTCCACAGTACAAAAGTAATGATACTTGTTTAAAGCCATTGTTTCGGTAAACAGTATTGTCCAAGTCCCACACTTCGTGTATCACAACGTATATCTAAAATAACAATCCTGTGGAAATTTAGGCTCAATCGAACGTCGGAGTCGGGAGAAAATAACGGGAAAACCCACTCCTGTTTTCGCGCGTTTCGCCGTGTCATGACATGTGTTTATAACAAATCCGTAATTCTCGTTAACGAGAATTTATATAGTTTTACCGTTGTCTCAAAAAGTTAAGCATTTCATGGACTCATATTTCAAGAGAAGTCTTTCACCATTACCTTCTGTAAACCCTGTAAATTATTTGTAAATCTGTGAACTGTTCCTTTTTTTTATGTACCGAAAGGGTGCAGTGGCTTTAAATACCTTTGGTTATGGAGGTGATTACAGCTGGATACCATGACGAGTTTGGAGGCCACAGTGCCATGATGCTGTCCCCTTCTTCATACTAGAAAGAAGACATAAAAATGATGTCACATATACGTTATTCATCGAACAAAAGTCGATCGGTTTAGTGGAACATGTCATAAGGGTCGCACTAAATACCGACAACTCACGACCCCTCACGACAACAATATTTCAGTGCACTTTCACAGAACATTTTAACATAAGTCAAACATTCAATATATGCACAAGAGTCATATGCACCCAAATCACTTTAAAACTGTGGAAACAATTGTATTTGTAACTGTAGAAAAGGTGTTTGTGACCCAGAATTTAGTAACGAACGGCAATATCCGCCATGTTGTCTTTCAACGCACTTGGACGATTCTATGATACCGCAGGGGTGATACAATATGCAACATGAGTATTTACTCTTGTGAAAAATGTCTTTCATGGAGTTTAAAACTATATTATGTTTTAGTTTCCCCTTTTAACTCCGAATTCCAGAGTGGCGGCTTAGTTACTAACAAGAAAGAAACAATCATAAACATAAATTGGTCATGTCCTAAATCATTTAACTATGTGTTTGTTGACAAGTCTAAGGAATTGTTAACTGGTCAAACGACTGTATATAGTATAGTGATGTAGTCAGTACAGTAAGGATTTATTTAGGCCTACATCACATGGAAATTTATTTACACTCAGATCACTCACCATTTCTTGTCTTCTCTCGAGAGCTGCCATGGGTCGAATGGTTGACTCTAGGGTCCTGGTGGATGCAATGCACTCCATGTTTATGATGCGTCCCCATGACAGCAGCAACCGGCCACGCTACCCGACTCAAATCGAATAAGCTAACCGTCATGCATAAATGAGTTCAGATTTAGAAATGGCCGCCTCTACTACCTACAAGAAGGATACTTCATATCAACAGAGGGCGATGTAACCATCCAAGAGTGCTAACCCACCGCTCCGGCAACAGAATTGTGTTAACTCACACATGCTCCTCTCGTAAATGACGTAAACCGAGGATTAGTCCCAAAAGCTTAGATATCCCAGTGGCGTCCAAACTGGCTATAATGCTGCATTTATCACAATTTTTCAAAGCGAGGACGTCCTCGCTGTGCTAAAAGTCCTCGATTCGCGAGTGTGTATTCACACCGAAGAGCTCGGTTTGCAGCGATGACAAGTACACGCATGCATGCATGGACGTGGCATGATTGCTTGCAGTAATACGTCATTCTCAATCGCGCCTGTGATTGGCCAATGTTTAGAATGACACGCCCACATCATGAATACCCTTTTATCGGAATTCCGATAAAGCTTTACAAACCCATCAAGGCTGTTGTTTGAGCCACGTGTGCGAGGTTGAAAGTAGAAAGACACGACCGTACTCACGACTACGCTACTGTTCTCGCTTTACAATGTATAGTAATGTACATTTGTGTATGCACTGCATGCGTGTGCAGCGAACCGGGCCGGGGAACAGTACGTCAACAGCCTTGATCAAGGCTAGGGAGACTGATACGGTTTGCATTTTGTCCTTAGCTTTGACAACCGCCGTCAACATTTTGTAATAGTTAGTTTGATTTTCGTTTTCAACGATAGCCGATTGATGATTTCTCTTTATTTTTACTGTGTTAGTATTCGTCCCTATTTGACGTTTCATTGTCTGTGTTTGTTTTTTATAAGGATTCATTCTTTAAGCCTTTGGCTGTTTTTGTTTTGTTTTTATTTTATATTTGATTGCGTTTTGTTTTATTAGTTTGATTCAGAGTACTTCTTGTTAAAAAACAAATGTTTGATTGTTGTTGCGCTTTAAAGCTTGATTTGGGAATTGTTCATTGTTTGAAAACAATTTTCTTTGATTGTTGTTGAGTTTTGTTACCTTAGTTTCTACTTGGTGTTTGTTGAACAACTTCTTTCTTTGATTATGGTTTTGTCCTTTAGTTTATAAATTTATTAGTTTTGGCCCTTTTGGCCGCCCATAGTAGAAGACCATCAATTGGAACCAACATTGAAAGGGGGCAGGGGGGGCCAACGAGGTATGGCTGGGATTGTAGCCTAGTTCAGCTGTTGGTTGGCAAGCAATGTCCCTCTGTGGTTCTAAGTCTCTCCAAATTCTCTGTTTAGCCCTTTTCACACTACAGAGCCATTTCCCGGGAAATAAACTCCCGGGAAAATCCCGGGAGTTTTTAACCCCACCGCCACCCCAGCAACCGTTCTCACTATCCCAATTTGGTAACTCCCGGGAGTACTATTTCCCAGGAATATGCACGGTCGTTTCACACTTACGATCAAATCCCAGGAAATGTGATAAACAGGTCAGCCCATGCGGAAGTTACAATGTTTGTGGACGGAAGTCCGTTCCCACAATGCAACGCGGCCGGCTGCAAAATCCTTGCCACATACGACCCAAAATGGCTGCACATTAATTGTGTATTTGCGTGTTGTTATATACCAATATATTGTGTGATTACGGCGGAGAAGAAGTCTTGCAGTTCGGGGAAGACGTCACTGACGTCTTGTCAGGAGAAGACGATTGCTGTGACAGTGTTTTAAAGACATGCGGTATAACAATCGGATGGAATTTGTCGTGCGATTGACGGGTTTTATGGCACTTGCTGGAAGTATTGGTCAAAGGTAAATCTGGTCTACCATGAAGAGCGGCCACTGGTGGGAGCAAGTTGTTATTAGAAAAAGCGAAAGGGAGCTTTCTACTCCGCGACAGCTTTTTTTTCTTTTGAGAACTGTAATTGAATGGACTTTTGTGTCCGTGTTTTACCCAGAGGTTTTGTGTTGGCGTTCATCTCAATTTTTACCTGTTCACACTATAGTTATTTCCCGGGAAATTCCCGGGAACTTTTGGTTGATCTGTTCACACTACCAAAATACTCCCGGGAATTTCCCGGGAAGTGACGTTTTCCCAGGAAATAATTAAACCTGCTCAGGGGCAGGGTTAAGGGAATCAACCCTGGGGTAAGGCCTAGAAATTTTCTGAATGGCATTTTCGAAGGATTGCATAATAATGTCCATGATGTTAGGGCCAAGATAATTAAAGGTTTTATAGAAAAAAATACCGCACGGTCGATTTTGCACAATCTGACAATTATAGCTGTAGAAAAAAAAGAAGAATTCTTCCCTTCCAACATCAACTGTGCTGTTTTCCCATTGTGCAAAGAAAGAACACGGAATAGGCTTTAACCCTATATTGGCTAGCTTTTTTTTCATGGCTTCATAAAGACTTTTAAAATGCTTTTGCAGACTAGGAGAACACTTATGCAATAGAAAATATTTAGGCCTTGAAAAACAAAACTATTATCCTACCGACCTATAGTCTTTTTTTCCCAAGGTTTTCAGTTTTGATCTGCAATGGGGAGGGGTCCGTTCATATCCAGCTTCACGCAGGCAGTCAGCCAATTTTGAGAAAACTTTCCCGTTTCTTGTAGGCCTATATGCCCATCTAGCTGTTTTTGGACTGCATCGTCGACCAAAAATGCAACTATAGTTTCAAAATTTCATCATCACTCCATCGGTCACTTCTACCCATCGTAAGGAATTGAGCAACAGATTGAACTAAAATATTTACTGTGAGGTGGTAGACAGCAATGTCGATCGAAGAACTCAAATCTGACTCTGGACAACAAAAGTCCAACAACGGCCAAGTACATGTAAATAAGAAATACCATACACACATGGCGTGTGTACGAGAAGGAAGCTTGTTCACGCCAACTATTTATTATATTCCTATTCCATTCACGTGGTCAATTTTTTAATTCATATATTTATTTGTAAATTACAGATGTAATTCACTTTTATTTTCGTACCTAAACGTAAACACTTTCAGAAGGAGAAAACAAAAAAGGGCTATTGTTACCACGCGAATTATTTGGCGCGCTATTTTTGACGTCTGTGACCTTTCGAGATTAATGACGTCTCAACACAGTGGAAGCAAAAGGTGGGGTGAGTTAAACCCGCTTTCGTTCTCACTAGCTGCTTTTCCCGGGAAAAACGTTTTTTCCCGGGGTTAACTCCTTTAACCCTACCCCTTAACTGGGTAAATTATTTCCCGGGAAAATGTTATTTCCCGGGAAATGTTTTGTAGTGTGAACAGATCGACTAACATTTCCCGGGAATTTCCCGGGAAATACCTGTAGTGTGAAAAGGGCTTTTGTCGTCTCCATCTTGTTCTTGTCCAAACATGAATTAAATCAAATAAAGATATTCATTGACATGCAAACTAGGTCAGGTCAGTGGTTGAAGTTCACATGTACACGTGATCATACTGACATGTGGATTGAAAGTTATTAGGAAATCATAAATACATCATTAGATAAACAAATATTGTCACGAATCATGTCATCATGTCGAGGGTCTGAGCATGGAGGTTCTTTCTGAGTCTACGTCCTCTTCCTTAATTTACAATGCTAAGACTTACCTCGTCTCGATTGAACTTGACGAACACTCTCGACAGGCAGAAACACAACCAATGGTAGAACAATGAAGCAAATTGTTAGCTGATTAATAACTGCCATTGCATTAATGCGCATTTAGTCGAGTCTTAACAATACCTCAATGATGTTACCACCACTGTAACAAGTACAGAACTACCGTATAATAAACATGTACGTTGTCTTTGAATTGGGCGCTTTGGGGCTTTAAAGGCGTGAACACTATTGGTAATTACTCAAAATAATTATTAGCATAAAAACTTACTTGGTAACAGGCAACGCAAAGATGTTGATAGTACAAAACATTGTGAGAAACGGCTCCCTCTGAAGTAGTGCAGTTTTAGAGAAAGATTTTGATTTCGAGAACTCCCAGAATTAGATTTTGAGGTCTCGAATTCAAGTATCTGAAAGCACACAACTTAATGTGTCAAGTTTGCTTTTTCTTTCGTGTATTATCTCGCAACTTCGACGACCAGTTGAGCTCAAACTTTCATAGGTTTGTGATTTAATGAATTTGTTTAGATACAAAAGGTGAGAGGACTATGTCTTTGACAATTACCAATTGTGTCTGAATTTGATGGTTGCTCTGAATTTGATGCTTGACAGTTTATTTAGTTGAATTTTTTTTAAGGATTCACATCCCTTGAAAATGTGTGGCTTTAATGTAATTTCGTGACAGAAGACAGTCCGTTACTTTTCTAAACTTCAACACAATATTGGTACAGTGGAAGGCAGCGAGCACCTTTAAATGTTCATGCACGTAGGAGTCCATGAATGTTAGTGTTTAGTATGTCTCAGAGGGAATACGAACAACTGAAGAAACAGCCACGACTGATGGCACAGATTTTTTTCATATCCTCGCTTACGTGTCATTATGCTCTTTTTGATAAACAAGTTCAGGATGTACACAGATCGTGGGAAGTGCTGAGGCTCATCAGTCAACCCGGATTGCACCTTTCACTTTCACTTCAGCTGGTACTTTCTGGTATCATCCCTTGTCTTATGACCTTGTTGACAAGAGTTACCGACTCCCGGTATTTCCAAACGTTCTACCAGATTTCCTTGTTGGCAAAGAGCCCGGTTTCTGTTATATTTTGTATGGTTGGTTTTTTTTTTCAAGGCAAACCCGGACCCATCGTCGTCTTCATTAAAAAGTAAACACGCATACACTAGACAACATGATCTGACGAAGGGTGACCCCCTTTCGAAGAATACAAAGGGGGACAAGTGCAATTTGGATGATACAATCAATTGTACGAATCTCGCTCGGACAAAAAGAAACTATCGTGCGTTTCATTTCTTTTGTCTCATAAAGGGATCAGCTAATGTTCTTACGTGTTGGTTGTATCGTGGAGGTGTCTGCGTTTTCCCTCCTAAACAACCGGTGTTTTAAAAAAGCTCATTGAACTACAGTGCTATATCGGTGTATGGGCAATAACCAAAATTAAAATTCTTTATCCCCAATGCAAATTTGACATCTCTTATAATTATATAATAATACTTTTTAACTTATTCGGGCAATTACTTCACAAGTACAATACAAACATGAACATATTTTTTAAATCGATTTGTATCGAAACAAATCTAGGGAGCCTAAAGTACGGTATAAAATAATTTAATTTATAGCATTGTTTGTAGTTATCGTGTTTATACAAGGTTTGTCTATATGAATATGAACCTCATGCTGTTGACGCTTTTATCAGTGAGCAACGGTGGACAGTATTACACCATTTACAAGTATTTTAATTGCAGTGGTATAGTTGGATTATAGTTATGATATAATGGCACTTTTTGACGAGGCCTTTTAGCCTTATTGTACGAGGTTGCAACATTTGAATCGAAGTTGTATTACAGACTACGGCAAGTATGGTGCTGTTGGCACTTAAAGGAACACGTTGCCTTGGATCGGTCGAGTTGGTCTTTGAAAAGCGTTTGTATTCATTTGTTATAAAATGCATATGATTAGAAAGATATTTTAAAAGTAGAATATAATGATCCACACAAATTTATATCACTCGAACGACAAACACGGTCGGCCATTTATGGGAGTCAAATGTTTGACTCCCATAAAATTTAATGGCCGACCCGTGTTAGTTCGCAAAGTAAAAGGAAAACCACGCAATTTCGAGGCAAATGTGTGTGGATCATTGTATTCTACTTTTAAAACAAAAGAAGAGAGTAGCTTCGAAGAACTGACACAACCTATTCGAAGTGACAAAGAGATGTTGATGATTACAATGAATTTGATCGAATATGGCATCTTAATTCCATAAAATCAATGTTGATCCTGTACGGTTTTCATGCATCTTTTTTGGATCGTTCATTCTTTAGCGTCCTCTGGAAACACCACGCGGTTTATAAAACTTACATTACTGCAATCATGTTTGCAAACCTTTCCCCAGAATCTTTTATGTGAATGAAGTGCAAAAAGCATACACCATCTCCAAAGATTTTATTTAAACCTATACAAAATAAAGATTGTCATATTTCGGATTACACTGTAACGTCTTATAAACATGAAATTAACATGCCAAGAAACGAGTCTCTTTGATATGCCCCAATCCGGACACTGAGCATGGTGACTGCCTAATTCCCAAAATGAATAACACATACTGTTTTTGTTCAGGGTATTTTGAAGATAAACCTCTGTTTTCTAAATTACATTTTCGTCTTACATCAATAATATTTTGAAACCGTGGCCTGATATGTTTGTTTATTGAAAAACAAAACAAAACAAAAACGACTTGATAACGGCAGGGATCTTTATTGGTCCACGGTAGTTGTTGCTGAAACAGTAGTCAGTCTCTTTCTCTATGGTCTAAACAACCGTGGCCTATGAACACCCGAATCCTACGAAGTTCCGGGACTGGTGTTTTTTTTTTTTTTGTAAAACGAACCGCAGCCACGAGGTTGCATATACTATTAGGTGTGCTGAAGGGACAGTTCTGCAATGGCAACGGCGCGGTTAATGTACCTGTTATTAATGCTTACTGCCAACCTGGTTGCTTTTGAAGGTGAGTTTGTATGGTGGAGTTCTTATCCTTGTAGTTTTGATTAAGACACCATATGAAAACTAGGCGATCACGTTTTCCTGACACTGCCTTGTATGTCAAACTGTTTGTATTAATTTGCCAGATTTGTTTTTCTGTACGCTCGATCACGTGCTTGCTTAAAAACCTCGGCTAATGTTTTCTTGTGTGAACGTATCTCGCGCGGAAATATTTCTGGGTTACCAAGTTTGATTTAAAATAAAGTGACCAGCCCGTCGATGTCACCAAACTCATCCAAACTTAGGATTAATCTTAGGACTTAAAGTTCACTATCTGAAGACGTAGGACGCATTGAACCATTAGTGATCATTCGTTTTGCACGTTCAAAGCACCGTTGCACGTCCAGATCTTGCCAATGCCCAATCACAAGCTGGATACTGAAGGCTCCACCCTACTCGGACCGTTGTCTTTGTTAAACACTATACATATTCATGTATACGTTATTCAATAGAGGCAGGAGAGCTGATGGAGGCATGTGTAAGCCCCAGGAAAATTCTCTTATTGTCTGCTCCTTGTAAAGCATGCAGGTAGCAGACAATCACTCACAAGACAGTGTAGTGTTAGCATTCATTATTAAGGAAAGATTTACTAAGAATTGCTGTTGTCAACTAGTGCCCAGCCAAATTTAACCAAAGGAAAAAGCGAAAAGGGGAACATTTTGTAATTATTTTTAAGTACCCTCCTAAACTATTTTGCAAAACAATGTATGTTAAGAAGGGGCCGGGTGAAGTATGTTGGGTGTCACTGTGGCCGAATAACATAAGGATTTATTTTTAACTGTTAAAGCTGATACTCCAGCGTCCTTACTTACTGTTATTATGTGCAAACACAAAAACACCATATTCATATCACTCAGATGTTGGATTGAATCTCCAAAATCCAGTAGTGATCACTCAAAGTAGGGTTTAAAAAGAGAAGAAAAAAGGAATATAATTTTGTAAGTGACCAACTAATCTTGTTTGAATGTGAACAGCAGTCCTGAACATCATTACAGATGAACGTTATCTTATTTGAATGTGAACAGCAGTCCTGAATATCATTACAGATGAACGTAATCTTATTTGAATGTGAACAGCAGTCCTGAATATCATTACAGATGAACGTAATCTTATTTGAATGTGAACAGCAGTCCTGAATATCATTACAGACGAACGTAATCTTATTTGAATGTGAACAGCAGTCCTGAATATCATTACAGATGAACGTTATCTTATTTGAATGTGAACAGCAGTCCTGAATATCATTACAGATGAACGTTATCTTATTTGAATGTGAACAGCAGTCCTGAATATCATTACAGATGAACGTAATCTTATTTGAATGTGAACAGCAGTCCTGAATATCATTACAGATGAACGTAATCTTATTTGAATGTGAACAGTCGACCTGAATATCATCACAGACGAACGTAATCTTATTTGAATGTGAACAGCAGACCTTCTCTTTACAAGTTGAGCACACCTACATTGTTAGGATCCAACTGCCCAACCAAAGGGACTTGCACATGTTGGATTGAGCTCACAAGTAGTGGTATTATACTGTATAGGATATTGTTGCATGTTTTTTACACACCCTGCTTGCTTAGCAATGAATGCTAACATCACCTTGTGAGTGAATGTCCGCTACCTGCATGCTTTACAAGGAGCAGACAATAAGAGAATTTTCCTGGGGCTTACACACATGCCTCCAGCTCTCCTGCTCTATTGAATAACATGAATATGTATAGCGTTTAACAAAGACAACGGTCCGAGTAGGGTGGAGCCTTCAGTATCGAGCTTGTGATTGGGCATTGGCAAGATCTGGACGTGCGACGGTGCTTTGAACGTGTAAAACGAATGATCACTATTAGGACGGGTAAACTCATCCTAGCTCGAAGTAGTGATCATTCGTTTTACACGTTCAAAGCACCGTCGCACGTCTAGATCTTGCCAATGCCCAATCACATGCTCGATACTGAAGGCTCCACCCTACTCGGACCGTTGTCTTTGTTAAACGCTATACATATTCATGTCATGTTCAATAGAGCAGGAGAGCTGGAGGCATGTGTGTAAGCCCCAGGAAAATTCTCTTATTGTCTGCTCCTTGTAAAGCATGCAGGTAGCGGACAATCACTCACAAGACAGTGTGGCGTTAGCATTCATTATTAAGGAAAGATTTACTAAGAATTGCTGTTGTCAACTAGTGCCCAGCCAAATTTAACCAAAGGAAAAAGCGAAAAGGGGAACATTTTGTAATTATTTTTAAGTACCCTCTTAAACTATTTTGCAAACAAATGTATGTTAAGAAGGGGCTGGGTGAAGCATGTTTGGTGTCACTGTGGCCGAATAACATAAGGATTTATTTATAACTGTTAAAGCTGATACTCCAGCGTCCTTACTTACTGTTATTATGTGCAAACACAAAAACACCATATTCATATCACTCAGATGTTGGATTGAATCTCCAAAATCCAGTAGTGATCACACAAAGTAGGGTTTAAAAAGAGAAGAAAAAAGGAATATAATTTTGTAAGTGACCAACTAATCTTATTTGAATGTGAACAGCAGTCCTGAATATCATTACAGATGAACGTTATCTTATTTGAATGTGAACAGCAGTCCTGAACATCATTACAGATGAACGTTATCTTATTTGAATGTGAACAGCAGTCCTGAATATCATTACAGTTGAACGTTATCTTATTTGAATGTGAACAGCAGACCTGAATATCATTACAGATGAACGTACTCTTATTTGAATGTGAACAGCAGTCCTGAATATCCATACAGATGAACGTACTCTTATTTGAATGTGAACAGCAGTCCTGAATATCCATACAGATGAACGTAATCTTATTTGAATGTGAACAGCAGTCCTGAATATCATTACAGATGAACGTAATCTTATTTGAATGTGAACAGCAGTCCTGAATATCATTACAGATGAACGTAATCTTATTTGAATGTGAACAGCAGTCCTGAATATCATTACAGATGAACGTTATCTTATTTGAATGTGAACAGCAGTCCTGAATATCATTACATCGTTTGAACGTATAGCTGTCATTTGCTAAAATGTTCTGCTGAATTTTCGCAAGTTGACTCTCCGAAAGATCTTTCTGTACATCGCTTATCTTTGTATCAAAGCAAGTGAATTTCGACGAAATTAGGCTATCTTACTTGCTTAAAAGTGCTGTTTGTGAACTGGCAACAGCTTGCTTGACTCTTTTGTCGATGTAAGTTGGCTTGTATTTGGCTTTCCATGTCGATCGGAGTAGACGCCCTACAGCAACTTAACGAGAAGTACGCTGTGAAAGTGCTTGCTAGACTGACTACAATACCCTTTGTAATCTCCTTTTAAACCTCCCTCTTCACCCCTATTACATAATGCCCACCTGATATGCACAATGCATTACTCGAATTCCTATAAGACAATTATTTCCCGCTATACTACGAACCGCGGGAAATGTGTACTAGTAGTGATCATTCGTTTTGCACGTTCAAAGCACCGTCGCACGTCCAGATCTTGCCAATGCCCAATCACAAGCTGGATACTGAAGGCTCCACCCTACGCGGACCGTTGTCTTTGTTAAACGCTATACATATTCATGTATACGTTATTCAATAGAGGCAGGAGAGCTGATGGAGGCATGTGTAAGCCCCAGGAAAATTCTCTTATTGTCTGCTCCTTGTAAAGCATGCAGGTAGCGGACAATCACTCACAAGACAGTGTAGTGTTAGCATTCATTATTAAGGAAAGATTTACTAAGAATTGCTGTTGTCAACTAGTGCCCAGCCAAATTTAACCAAAGGAAAAAGCGAAAAGGGGAACATTTTGTAATTATATTTAAGTACCCTCCTAAACTATTTTGTCAAAAAAATGTATGTTAAGAAGGGGCTGGGTGAAGTATGTTGGGTGTCACTGTGGCCGAATAACATAAGGATTTATTTTTAACTGTTAAAGCTGATACTCCAGCGTCCTTACTTACTGTTATTATGTGCAAACACAAAAACACCATATTCATATCACTCAGACGTTGGATTGAATCTCCAAAATCCAGTAGTGATCACTCAAAGTAGGGTTTAAAAAGAGAAGAAAAAAAGGAATATAATTTTGTAAGTGACCAACTAATCTTATTTGAATGTGAACAGCAGTCCTGAACATCATTACAGATGAACGTTATCTTATTTGAATGTAAACAGCAGTCCTGAATATCATTACAGATGAACGTAATCTTATTTGAATGTGAACAGCAGTCCTGAATATCATTACAGATGAACGTAATCTTATTTGAATGTAAACAGCAGTCCTGAATATCATTACAGATGAATGTAATCTTATTTGAATGTGAACAGCAGTCCTGAATATCATTACAGATGAACGTAATCTTATTTGAATGTGAACAGCAGTCCTGAATATCATTACAGACGAACGTAATCTTATTTGAATGTGAACAGCAGTCCTGAATATCATTACAGATGAACGTTATCTTATTTGAATGTGAACAGCAGTCCTGAATATCATTACAGATGAACGTAATCTTATTTGAATGTGAACAGCAGTCCTGAATATCATTACAGATGAACGTAATCTTATTTGAATGTGAACAGTCGACCTGAATATCATCACAGACGAACGTAATCTTATTTGAATGTGAACAGCAGACCTTCTCTTTACAAGTTGAGCACACCTACATTGTTAGGATCCAACTGCCCAACCAAAGGGACTTGCACATGTTGGATTGAGCTCACAAGTAGTGGTATTATACTGTATAGGCTATTGTTGCATGTTTTTTACACACCCTGCTTGCTTAGCAATGAATGCTAACATCACCTTGTGAGTGAATGTCCGCTACCTGCATGCTTTACAAGGAGCAGACAATAAGAGAATTTTCCTGGGGCTTACACACATGCCTCCAGCTCTCCTGCTCTATTGAATAACATGAATATGTATAGCGTTTAACAAAGACAACGGTCCGAGTAGGGTGGAGCCTTCAGTATCGAGCTTGTGATTGGGCATTGGCAAGATCTGGACGTGCGACGGTGCTTTGAACGTGTAAAACGAATGATCACTAGTAGGACTAATCTAGCGTTTCGTGAAATCGGCCGCAGCCACGCGTCATGTAGGCTTATTGTACCTAGTGTCTGAATGGCACAGCTACGAGATTTTTAAAACTGCACGAAAGAAAATAAGTATTTTAGTCGAATCGGCAACAGCTGGCTGTGTAAGACTGTTGCCATGACTTCCAATGCACAATGGCGAGGTGATCCTCACGTAGCTGTAGCCACCAAGTACAGACACGTGAGTTTGAAATGAGAAGTGTGGGGGACATTGGAGATGACTACACCCGGTGTGCGTGAGTGTCGACAGGGTGTAAAACACGGAGGAATATTACTCCCCTCCATGATTCTACATAACGCCGAGGTCGTAACCAACGTCCCCGGAGAAAAGCTCTGGTGAGAACTGAACTAAAACATTTATACTGGGTCTGTACACACAGCTCTATGTATTGCGCTCACTCTGTAGACATTCCTTTGTTCTATGCACAATTAATTAATATTCTTCAACACTTGTGAAACCTTGTGTGGACGTGTGTAAGTCCACATGGTGTTTCAAAAAGGTAGGGGTTTTTGTAAAGGTTTTTTTTTTTTTATTTTTTTGGGGGGGGGGGGGTAGCCTACGCTTATTTTAATGAAATTCCTTTTTTAAATTAAAAGAGCCTAACAATTACTGTACCACTGTGTAGGCTGTAGGCATATAAACCTTTTTAGTTTAATTTATCTTTGTTTTGAACGCATATTTCACTGAGGTCCGAATTGTTCGTCCGCATTGACACTAAGTGTTTTGTAGTGACACGATGTCTATAATCAATCTGGAGTTGACACGTAGCCTACATGTAGGCCTAGCAATTACTTCCAAGGGTCACATGAATTCGCGTGGAAAACTCGCGTTTTGGACCAGTTAGCTCAGTGACATCGCACTCAGCAGCAACATAGCTAGGCCTACTAAAAAAAAATGGAAATTCTCAGTGCGCAAGTAAATTATGAACATACTTGGCTTTGTTAATTTTTTGTCCCACCACCTTTGTCGGAACTTTTTTGTTCAAACAAAGCTTATTATATTCTTGAATTTACGAACACTAAATCTAATTCGGGTCATGTGAAATCTATACATCGAGATCATAGCTCATTATGAGATCATCCGCATAGCGATCTCCCGGCCCAACGGGCTGGTACTGGTCCGATTGAGTGGAGACCGGACAACTCGTCCGTCGGACAACTCGTCCGTTCGGACAACTCGACGGTTCAGACAACTCGACGGTTCGGACAACTCGACGGATGATTTATTCAACCGTCAGACAACTCGACTTGGGGTCAAGACAAGTCGACGGATGGCCGTGACGGGGCTCAGCACGGGGCGGGATGGGTAAAAAGCGGCCTGGGGTGGGGATGTACTGACTAGCGACTTGGCAACAATGCAAGGGCGTTCCCCAGGGGGAGGGGGTATATTATGGTGGGTGGGTTTTTACCATTACCCGCTGCATGTTCATTGCTTGTACCATAGAGCAATGATCGAGTTGTTATTGTTGTTGGTAATAAAGTAAATAAAAGTAAATCTTCTAATAATAGAGCTGTATGTTTTACTTATTTAATGTTTTAATTGTGTTTTTTAAAATCTTTTATTTTGAATAAATTGAAGACAACTGCTAACTGGCTACACATAGAGTCATACCATGGTCATCTCATAGTCTGTTTTTAACACAAAGTCTCGAGATAGTCACTTAACAGATGTTTCTGCAAGTATGGCTTCACTGGAACACCACACTTCTTGTGATAAATAATAATTGGTAAATAATAATGATCAACATTAACCGTCGACTTGTCTTGGCCATCCGTCGAGTTGTCTCAAAGTCGAGTTGTCCTAACCGTCGAGTTGTCCGAACGGACGAGTTGTCCGACGGACGAGTTGTCTGACATTCGATTGAGTAGATAGTGTACGATTGTGTCTCAAGAGGGCGCTATACTAGTTATTAGCTAGCTGGGTCCCCCGCGGATATTAAAAAGGTGGAATTTTAATGTCGGATCTGTGCTGTCGCCTGCGCCTTGGATTGGCAAATAAACTTCGTAGTCAAAGTGTTGGGTATCTAAGGTAATGTATGTTGTAATGTGTACTTTTTGTAGCATTATAGAAAGAGAGTCACTGCTAGAGTAAAGGACCGTCCTTCCCTCTGACAGACTAATTCTGAAAAATACAGCATCGGGGGACAGGTTTACGGTGGTCAGGGTGGTGTGGTGGTGGACAGTCAACCATGGACATGAGTCAACTCATTCATATTAAGATAGCTTGGATTGGAAACCAGGAAGACCACACTGTTGTTCCTCTAAGTTCTAGTTCGGATATTTTTCCGTACGTCGCCACCAATTTATCTGCCGTTAATTAACTCCAAAACCACTGAATTTGTTTTCTTACCTGAGAAGAAGGGTACCGCATCTATAGGGCCTAAATGCATTCCAGAGGTTGATGGTGGCCAGCTGCCGTAGAATTTGGTTATGTGACGAATTTGAAGGAAATGAAGATTCTGAAGGATTGAGTGAAATGTTGTGCAAAAAAGTCTTGTTTGATAATAAATAATGCATGATGATAGTGGCTTATTCTATAAGGGTCTGAATCTGACACTGGTGAGGCTGTTTATCTTGCCCCCTCCCTAGCCAGCTTGCCCCCTAACAAAGTCGCCCCCAACAAAGTCACCCCTTAACCCCTAACTGGCTTGCCCCCGGGTTGTTACATTTTTTCCCCAAGCCAATGTCGCCCCTAGCAAATTCTCCCCCAGAATATGTAATAAGTTCGGAAAATGGTAGCGATTTAATTGCTGTTCTTACCGTGAAATATTATTAAAGTTTTAGTTTTGGTCCTTTCTCTATGTATGGTTTTGTTCAATAATGTTTGATTACAGTTTTATGTGTTTATAATTGCAATTGTCCTTGCATTTATTGATTTCAATTTCTTCAGTGTACATTTTGGGCTGGACATAACAGGCATTTGGATCTGCACTGTGCATCGTAGCGAGAAGGGGTGGGGCCAGGGCCGACAAGAAGTGTTAGCCCCCCCCCTTTTTGCACATACTGTTAGCAGTATCTCAGATGCAAACTTTTGTTTATTTTGTGTTTCAAGTTAAAGTTTATACCAAACTGCATCATCATTTCACATTAAAACAAAAGGAGATCCTTTACACATCACTAGTCCTTTGCCATGCCTGTAGTAGTTGATTATTTATTTTTTTCTCTCAACTGTTTTGATTGTAGACAACTTTGAAACAGTATAGTAGGGTTATAAGTTATCACACAACTGCGATTGGAAAACAGAAAATAGCACTTCCTGCATCCCATATTCAATGAGGCCGAAGGCCGAGTTGGATATTGGATGCAGACGCGCTACTTTAAGAATTTCCACGCGCGCGTGTGGGATTACGTATCTTTATAATGTTTTTATCACCACTCCATTGTGCGAATCTGATTGGAGGATTAGCGCGTACTTGAAGATTATAAGTTATCACAGCTAAGCTCGTATGGAAAACGGAAAAATTAAGCTAGCGCTTCTGTTCCCCATCCAACGAGGCCTTTCGCTGGATATTGGACACAGACACACTTTATTTTTTCGTATTCCACGAGCACACATGTTATAACTAATTTATCTTCCAGTCTCACGTGCAACTCGTAAAGTTAACAAAAATTCCGAACGTTATTGAACAACAAACAACATGCACGCACGTTATGCTGCCCTCCAGTTTGAGCATCTGATTGGTGGATTAGTGCGTACTGGACGATAGAAGCTTGACACCTGTCAGTAGGCCTCATCATTCATGTAGCCTATGTATTGTTGTTTACAAAAAACTGTCCATAACACTCACAATAATTGTTACATCTTGACAAACCTAAATCAGTGGGCCCAGTGGCGTAACTAGACATTTTCATTTGGTGGGGCAGGTGGGGGCAAAGATTAAATTTGGGGGGGGGGCCAAAGAAGTACAAGATTATTATAAATATGTCAACTGATATATAGTTGAAACACACCAATGCAGTTCTAAATAAGTCTACATAGTCAGCAGGTAAACAAAAGATTGCAAAAACAACAAAATCTTAAAGAACTTGTCATTTTGTATTTATAAGATAAAACTTTTTGACTGTATTAAAAGGATTAAATTACCAACTGTGATCACCAAGAACCAATTTAGAGTTGTACACGGCATTCTCAAATAGGCTTTGTGGGTGTGTAAATACCCAAAACATAATAATATTAGACCCAGTAAAAAAAAGGGTTATTTTAAATGATTTCAGCAAAAAAAAAAAAAAAAATCTGAATGTCTTGTCTGAATGCCTTGACCAAACTGTTTCATTAATGTTTTGTGTATTTCAGCAGCAGAAAAAAACAATTGATATTTAACCATCATGGCGGCCATCTTGAAATAAAAAATAAAAAGCCCCTCCTTCCTTTTTTGAGAAACCTAACCTGACACTAAACATGTTTCTTTTTTTTACTCAGCCTTATTGTAACAAGTGTAAGCCATGACAAAAATTAAAAATACAGGATTGAAATTGTGGGTGTTTAATAATCACATTTTACAAATTACTGGAGTGTAAAGGATTGCAAAGAATTAGAAAAAACCTACACATGAAATTATTGATGTAACCTAACTTGTTTACATGCTCAGAAATTTAAAATTCTTCAGATGCTGTTGTATTAATTTATTTACATTATTTTTGCAGCCAATCAAGAACCTGAGAATGACTGCATATTTGATGAGTCAGCAGCAGCCGCTGCTAGCATTGGCTGCAATAACAAACGCTGTAGCTTAGATACAGACGTTTGTAATGCAAATAGACAGTGTGTGTGTGATGGAGTATGTGGCTATCGATGCATCAACATCAACAGTAAGAACTCGTCTACATAAATCTACATCTTACCCGTATTCTGAATTTCACCGCGACTCCCGCGACACTGGCAGTATTCTTGCGAGACTGCTGGCCCCGCGAGACTACTGCTCTCATGACTACAGTCCCATTTAATGGGAGTAGAAGTGGGCAACTAGCAGTTCTCACGAGATCACTGCTCTTGTGATCTTGTGAGAGCAGTATTTGATCGCAGAACCTGAATCATTACGTCACCACCGTGACATGGCTATCACACCACAAGTCTATATATTACCCAAATTTCAACTATTTGTACGGTCTTTCAGTTTATTGGCCATCACTGTTCAGTTCAGTGAAAACGTTCTACACACATTTTGCATTAGACCTGTATTAGAAAATCATGCAAGGATAAATGTAGTATGGAGTCATCTTTGCAGAATACCAATTATTCTAAGCTGAGAAAAGTCCTTAAAACAGAACAGTTACAAGTGATTGTTTAGTCAATTCAATTTAACTTTATTATCGCCGATCAAATTTACTACAATTTTGCAAAAATTTAATAAATTTAAGTTTTACCATTTAAATACAGTACAAAATACACCACAAGCAACAGTACTCTACATAATAAAAATATAAAAGCTGAAAGTAGGCCTACTGTATACAAAATTACTCTTTCAAAAATATTCAAAAATATCCTGACTTTTGTTCCCACCTGTAGATCGTAAACTATGTCCACCATTACCTGCTCCTGTCAATGGTAGTGTTGTGTACAAGACTAACCGAGCTCATGGTGCAAAAGCAACTTACAAGTGCTCTCCTGGATACAGCTTAGTTAATAGTACAGAGCGGACATGCTTAGGAGATGGGCAATGGACTATGGATGCAGCACCAACATGCCTACCCAATGGTAATGCAAAACTAAACAATGTATTTTTCTAGGAATTTTCTCACTGTGTGTAAAGCTTGATTGGTAACATTATTTTATGTACGTATCCTATCCATATGAGCAATGGACCCTTCCCATATGAAATATGCTAATTACATTCACGCATGCGTACAAACCCTATTGGTTGGCAAACACCATAGAGTTGTGCACTAAGCGGATGCGCAATCGTGTCTGCGTCAAGCAGCCATTAGCTGTGTACAAACAGCGAGATGTTCCCTCACTTTGCCAACCAAAACGTTAGTGCGCACGCACTATGTGCAGTTTACATATCATGGGAAGGGTCTATTCTAACCTGTTGTTGGATCAAATTTATGCTTAGTTTGTCAAATCTATCTGGCTTTTGAACTGTTCAGGGCCTAATTTCATAGAGCTGCTAAGCACAAAAATTTGCTTTGCAAGAAATTTCTTCATTGATAAGAACAGGATTACCAACCAAATTTCCATTTGTTGCATATCGCTTGTTACTGGTATTCAGCTGTTGTTTGCTTATCCTGATGAAAATCACATGGAAATTTGGTTGGTAATCCTGTTTTTATCAAGGAAGAAGTTTCATGCTAAGCCAATTTTTGTGCTTAGTGGCTCTATGAAATTGGGCCCTGGTAAAAGGAACGAAAGATGTAGAACTGCTGTTTTGCTTGTCCAGACCTCTAGAGATTGTCAAGTTTGGGTGATGTAGAGAACCAGATAATCCTCTAAAACACATTTCCTTGAATTAATCTGATGTCCACTACCACTTTTTGATGAAGTGTTGTGGCCGAGCGGTTAAGAGCACCAAATTCAAACTCTGGTCTTTCTGATCAGCAGTGTGCATTCTGATCACCAGCCGTGACACTTGTGTCCTTAAGCAAGACACTTAACCATTGCTTTGTCCTTCGGATGGGACATAAAACCGTTGGTCCTATGTATTGTGTAACGCGTGTAAAAGAACCCAGAAAAGAAAAGAGAAGGGGTTCGCCACGGTGTTCCTGGCTGTGGCTGCTGTATGCGCCATAGCACCTTGTAAACCCTTATAAGGTGCTACATTTGTACATATTGGGTCTCAGAATTCATCATTGCAATAACCTATCTTTCTGAAAGTTTGTATAAAATACTCAACGCCTTGAGTACCTTGTTTGGTAGATACGTGTGCTATATAAGACTTTGATATTTATGAAGATGTTTGAATAATGTACAATCACACGACAAAGTCCTTTTTGGCATCAAAGTAAACATTGTATAAAAATGTATGCTAGTTGGAAATACCCTGCATGTTGGGTGCAATGTATGATGTACATGTACATGTATAGGCCTATGTATGTGTCGTATAATAATCAAACCTCGGATTATTGGTTTAGTGTGGTTCCACACAGGGTTTCAACGGGTAAACTCAATACGACTCTACAGATGCACACAAAACAGTTGTTCTGACTTACTACTGTTCTAAGACTTTATTCAAATAGACTTAAACTGATACAGACCTTGACTTGGATCTGAACTAGAAACGCAGACGATATTCAAAACAACTTAATATAGAAAACAGACTCAAAAACAGAAAAACAGACCTTAGTGTAAAAACAGTTTAGAAAACAGACCTTAGTGCAAAAACAGTTTAGAAAATAGCCTTGCTCAAGGCAGTCGCATTATTCGCTCCGAAAAGACGCCGCTGTAAACCCACCCATATACCCTGTTCGAGGTGTGTGCGATCACACCGCATGACCCACCCGTATACACACTGTCGGATCGTACGAATACTGTTCACACAAGTCATCGCACTCGTACCACTAACCGCATGCGGAGGCTGTCAGGCTGACAGGCTTGTCGGGTCTGTATCTTCCGGGTTTAATGTGTTGTATTGAAAAAATTCCACTAGTGGAAAAAATTGGGGGGGCTCTCGGATATGCTAGTATGCAGCTCATGAATATGTATATCGTTCGTCAGACCTATCAGACAACACAGGATGTGAGGCAAATGAATAATTCATTTTGACGTCCAATCACGCACGCCTATCATGCTCGCTGAGCGTCCGTGGTGGTGGTGTGTGATGATGTAGACATGTCTCGTCTTTCGCAGGCATTATGGTAATGAGCTGACCGTGGGAACTCTTCGCTTATTATAGTAATGAGGTCAGTGGCTTCAACACAGACCCTACAAGGCTGTCGGCCTGACGGCCTCCGCATGCGGATAGTGTACGGGGGCACCGTGTCGTGCGATGTTACGCAGAGTGAATACGGATGGGTTTTATACAACGGCGGTCTTTTTTCAGAGTGAATAATTCGACTGCCTTGAGAAAGGCTATTTAGAAAACAGACCTTAGTGCAGAAACAGTTTAGAAAACAGACCTTAGAGTAAAAAAAAGAGTTTAGAAAACAGACCCCTGTAAAATAGAGAGTAAATTAGAAAACAAGGGTTTAGAATACACATCATTATTACATTATCATAAACTGAGCTGGACACAGTACACCAGTAGTTCAAAGGTCACTTTGTGAACAACCTTCACTGAGAATCAAAACAAACCATAAAACAGTCACTTTTACTTATACATGACAAATTACTAACAATGTTGGATAGTTGTTAGAGCTTTGTCCTTGTCCTCAAAACCCAGGATTCACATATGGATTTATGCTTTACTACATGCACAAGGCCAACATGAAAACGTTGTGATGCTAATAGTTACAACTCTTTGAACTATGGTGCAGTGTGATACAATAAACATTAACAACATTATTACCACAAAATAAAGCAATTTGATTTAACAAATCTCAATTAAAACCATTTCTCTCAAAGTAGAGTTTAACTGTAAACCACTTTAAATTAGAAGAAATGCAAGACAAAAATATGAATAATCAAGTTAATACAAGAAGTTAGAAGCTAACCTGAACACTTTCAGCCAATGCTTCTCTTTTTGACACATCATCATCAGCACGACCATACTCAGGCTGATATGGAAGCTACAATAAAATGGAGTAACTCTCAATACAATTGAAGCATGAGACAACAAAAACAATCAGTAAAACTTAACAATGTTTCTCCCTTTTGTTAGAAAGGTTAACATAAACACAGTCACAATATTCTAGATATTTGGATTGAACACAAGTTTCTTGAGGAAGTGTTATATTTGTACTAGAGTTAACTCACATTTAAACACAAGAAATACAACAAAATCAGTACAATAAAATATCAACTCCAAAATAACTAACCGTTAAAACTACAACTTAAAACATCTAAGATCAAAAACTCACCCTGATGTATGGCTATAAGAAAGCTCCTCATGAATTCAGATTAGATGAGAACGAGTTCAGCAATTCAGAATGACTCCTGATCCTGTGTGCATCGCCTTTTAAACCCCTAACTTTACTAGTCACTGACGCTAGACCAATCTTCAATTGGTTAGTTTAAAAGTTCACTGAATATGTATACAAGTAAGTTTGAATTGGATGTTTGCCATTGGTCACTACTAATCGCTGACAGAGAAATTTCTCCTTGTATTAATTTACCTCAACTTGACCCACAAAGTCACTGTAAAGGCCATGGCTCAGGACTAGCAGTCCTTGAGGGACACTAAACCTCTCCAATTGACCAAGAGAATATATAGCAATAAGGAAGTGGGTTTTCTCTGAAAACTCCCTTAACACATTGAGTTTACATAGAAATTGTTCTAATAAGCTTGTCACTCCGTATTTCCATGCATTTAAGTCACCCTGGTGGAAACATAAGGAAAAAGTCTCTAAGTCACTGTAAGTAGTGTGTTTGTTACGAAATCATTATGATAAACCTACCTTCAGGTGGTCACTTTGTATTAGAATATTATATATTTATGTTACCCTTGTGGAAACATGCGGATACAATGTATAATAACTTTTGGACAGCAGTTGTTGTACTCTTTTGTGAGGATTTTGGATGAAGTTCTAAAATGAACTTCATCTTAAAAGCAAGGATTTAGTAATTCTATAAAATATATTGAGGGTAAATTCCATTTTCCGACATATGCATACTATTGTAGTACATTATTTCCTGATTTTTTTTTTTTTTTTCCCTTTTCAAAATAGATGAGATTTGTCCTCGTCTTGAAAGCTTAACGAACACCTCTGTAGGTAATGGAAGTGGATGTTTGCCAGCGTGTACCAGGCAAAGGGATTGCCCCAAGAAAACACAGCAAATATGTACGTGTCGTGGTACCTGCGGGATGAGTTGTGTGAATGCTTGTAAGTCGACATTTACAATACATTTCCCAAATTGTTTTAATTTTTGAATCATTTGTTTTAGATGCAATTCGCCAATTCAAGGTGTGTGCTACAATTAACTTTTTTTCCAGAAGCCACTGCCACCAACTCCTAGGGCTGAAACAGGGTCACCTTTACAGTCCATACAGATGTAGGATTGAGTATTATCCATTAGAAGCCTGGCTGGTGGAGCAGAAAACACTACCTCCCCAACTTTTATGAAGCAATCATGGAAGTGTCTAGCTTAAAGGCAGTGGACACTATTGGTAATTACTCAAAATAGTAATCAGCATAAAACCTCACTTGGTAATGAGTATAGCCCGGTTCATACTTATTGCGAATGATAATGCGATACGAATGTTGACGTCACAAATTCGCAACGAATAATTCGCAGCAGTTCAACTTTGTTCAACTCACTTGAGAATATCGCTGCGAAAGGAGGATTGTGATGTCAAATTCTCGTCAAATTTGCTTCGCATTCGGATTCGCAGGAAGTATGAACCGGGCTGAATTTGGAGAGGTTGACAGTATAAAACCTTGTGAGAAACGGCTCCCTCTGAAGAGACATAGTTTTTGAGAAAGAAGTAATTTTCCACAAATTTGATTTTGAGACCTCAAGTTTAGAATTTGAGGTCTCGAAACTAAGCATCTGAAAGCACACAACTTAGTGTGACAAGGGTGTTTTTTTCTTTCATAGTTAATTCGCAACTCCGACAACCAATCAAGCTCAAATTTTCACAGGTTTGTTATTTTATGCATAAATATGTAGAGATACACCAAATAAGAAGACTGGTCTTTGACAATTACCAATAGTGTCCATTGCTTTAAGGACACAAGTGTCACAACCGGGACTCGAACCCACACTCTGCTGAACATACACCAGGGCCTGAATCCGGACCATGACAGGCCACAAATGTTCATCATGGAGGAAGAATGTTTCTCTCATTCAAATCACATTTGACACCTCATTAGTTTAATGAGCATAAGTAAATCACAGTCATGATTAGTTGATCAGGAGTGGATTTCACAAGGATTTAATTATAAGACTTGTCTGATGGTTCTAACTTAGGACTAGCAATACGTTTTCAATATCTTCTAGGACTAGTTCGAAGTTAGGGCTAGTCCTAACTCTTTGTGAAATCGACCCCTGAGCTGTTAAATAAGTAATTAGCTCCAATCTTAGATCTAAATCTTGAACTGCATTTGGAGCATATTGATAAGAAAGTGAACTGTATCCGTAATCTATGTGTTTGATATAAGTGTCGTGGCCGAGCAGTTAAGTCATTGTAAGTGCACCGAATTCAAACTCTGGTGTTTCTGACATGTCTTATTAGCAGAGTGTAGGTTTGAATCCCTAACCGTGACACTTGTGTCCTTAAGCAAGACACTTAACCATTGCTGCGTCCTTTGGATGGGACGTTAAGCCCTTGGTCCCATGTGTTATGTAACGCATGTAAAAGGACCCAGTGCACTTATCGAAAAGAAAAGGGGTTCGCCGGGTGTTCCTGGTCCGATCGGCAGCAAATTGCGCCACAGCATCTTGTAAAGCATTACATGGTGCTATCAGAATTAGGTCTCATAACTCAAACGTAGTCCCACTATCTGGACTGAAATACTGTTTGTTACAGCGCCAGGAGCGTCACTGGGTGACTAACATGTGCGCTATATAAGAAACCACAATTATTATTAATTACTATTTACTGTTCTGATCAAAAACCATGATTGATTGTTTTTTAAAGTCACCTGGAAGTGGTATTTTTTCAAAATAAAGCTATTGTCACTAATATATGTGTTTTGATGAGTTGAATGTGAATAAACAGTTAACTAAGGTTTTAAAAAATCAGTTCTTATGTTAATTACAAATTTAAGAGTAGACCTGATCGAGAGGGCGCTGTTCGTGACGTCAATCGAGGCAGACTTTGCCTGTAAAGCGTAGAGTAAACACAATTGCAAAGTACATGTACGGACCAAGTCGTGAGTTTGTACATTTCAAAAAATTTTTTTTTTGTTTTTTTCCGGCAATGCCGACCAGGTGTATTGCTGCTGATTGCAGAAAAACACTTTTTGAAATGCACCAACTCACGACTTGGACGTACATGTACTTTGCACGTGTGTTTACTATACGCATTGCAGGCAAAGTCTGCCTCGATTGATGTCACAAAAGGGGAAGGCGGAGTCAGCCCCCCAAACAACTTTATATATTTTTTAAACATATAAATCGTTACAAACAATTACTAAAAAAATTGTTTTATTGTTCGTAAGCATATACTCTTATGTTTGAAAAAAAAAAATTCTATTTCCAGGTGACTTTAAGCAGTATTTAATTTTGTGCTTGTTTGTGATTGTTTTGATGCAGTTGTCCAGGGTTACTGTCCAGACATAGAGGTAGCTGAAGGCACAATCATCCTGTCTGTCACTCCAAGGGGTAACATGTATACATCAGTAGCAATTATAGGCTGTGATGATGGTTATGAAATGGACACTGAAACTCAAACTCAAGAGATTTCTTGTATGCTAACTGGCCAGTGGAATGCACAGCCTGCAAGATGTACAGAAACAGGTATTATGATCTTAGCATAAGGTTGTATTGTAATAATAATAATAAGAGACATTTATACAGCGCTCTTACACGAGGTACCACAGCGCTTTACAAGAAACTAAACAATGAATAAATAGATAATGGCACTGATAATGGGAAAACAGTCAAAGCAATCAATCAATGAACAAGAAAGTTTCTTGAAAACTGCAAGTGACTCCGCGGAACAAATTTGATGAGTGAGACGGTTCCCTTGGGTGGCATCACAGCTGAAGAGGGGGGGGGGGTTTATCACCAATTTATTAAGAGACGAGAGTGTTACAGAAACACAACTTCACTGAAACAAACAGTTCACAATTGGAGATGACATGTACATCTCATCAAGATGTTATTGGATGATTTAGAAAGATCACAGTTTAAATCAGGACATCACTTCACATTAATAAATACCTTGGACGGTTTCAAGCCTCTGATTGGTAAAAACCAGGTCACATGGGGGTGTGTTAACGGTCAGTTTAAAGACCGGCTTTGGAAATTAGCGATTAAGTGGCCCCTAAATCAGCATATTTTGTGTGAAACTTGGGCGTTGCACTGTATCGCATGCTTATTTATATTCATGTTAGTTTCATTGCAAAACTTCGCGCACTTGCGCGTACACACTGAAAATGTATCAATTTTGAGGTAACAGGTGCGTTAACAGTGCCAGCCACCAACCCGGTCATTACAACGCAGTAAGGACTGGGTCCTCACACTGTCATTCCCTAATTAATTCATCCACAGCACAGATCAATTATTGAATGTTCCCGCAAAATAGAAGTATTAAACAACAACAATCAGTAATTCATCTATTTTTGTGACGTGACTCTAGTGATACAAGTGTAGATTGTTTTGTATAAAATTAAACTCAGTGGTATAAGGTTAGGAATCTGCACTCAACTGTAGATTTGTTAAGAATCTACACTGAACCGTTAATTTGTTTCAAATTAAAATGATTTGTTCAACTGGAACTGTGATGTACATCAAGTACAGCTGGAAATTATTTTATCTTTCAGTTTACAGGAATATTTTCCAGTCAAAATTATCACTTTAGTACGACAAAGACTGTAAAAACTGCAAAATTTGCACAATAAGTTGAACAAGTGTCATTTTACAAAGCACAAAAAAAAGATACATACAGTTCAGGAATCAAATGAACTGTATTTAATTGTTTTTTTGATTAACCACCCACACTCCATTTATTTTTGGGACAAATTTTAAGTCAGAGAATAGACTCTATTCTCTGACTTAAACTATTTCCCCAAAGTCTACATGTACATGTACGTAGGAAGGTGTGACAGTGTATCTATCTGCTGATCAAATTTTATCATTTTTTCCTGCATTTAAATGAATACTGACAAGAAATATCAGATCAACATTTTGCTCTAAATTTCAGAAATGGATCTGTGTAAGTACATCATTTGTTTTCAAAAAGACTTGTACATGTAACTCAATATTAAATTAGTTTTCTTTCAATTTAGTTCTTTGCAGTCCTCCTCCAAAAGTTGAGAATGCCCGGCACAATAGCAGGAGTCGAACATTTAGCCCAGGGGACGTCCTATCCTACTCATGTTTAGCTGGCTACCATCACTATGGTAATGCTGAGACTAGTATATGTTTGGAAGATAAGCTTTGGACACCAGTTGTTATGAAATGCTATGGTAAGTACAGAGAAACATTGCAGTGTGTCTCAAAAAAACTTATACACTTTTAAAATGGCTGCTGAATAAAAAATATATGATTCTGGGGAAAAATGTTTAGATGTATGGATAGTTTATGGACTCAACTTTCATATGTCACCAAAAAGTCTGAAAATAATTCATGCTTGGTTGAGCTGAAGATAAAGTAGCTGACATCTTGGATTGAATTTTGTGAGCTTCAAAGGACTTACCTCTCACAAATTGGAAGGCTTATTACTGCACAAAAGTGAGCAGTTCTCACCCACTTATGAATTATTTACAGATTTTTTGAAAGTCGGGTCCATAAGCTATCCATAGACACCCTGTATTGAACAGTTTATTGAGGCACTGATTGATACCTCTACATTTACTTGCTTTACGCATATCTTTTATGACGTAAATATTTCTAGTTCTGTCATGTCTGTTAAATTGAATTGGTATTTTTGCAGTTTGAAAAATAATATTGGTAAAATTTCGCAGATATTCAGTCAACTTTCAAAATTGAATAATTTGGCTAATGCAAATGTAGAAAATGAACTCTGGAACCTGTTTAACCACTTCATATCAGTATACAAATTGTTACGTCTCTGAGCGGTATTGCTTTTCTGAGCGTTTCGGAAGCATTCAGAATAATCATACAAGCTTTTAGAGCTTTCCCACCATTGTTGCCACAATGAAAACCTGGACTTTACAAAGGAAAGGACAGACAGCAAAGATTCTAATACAAAGCTTCGATGTGCGCTTTTTGAAAAAAATATTATTATGTGATCACTATAAATTGTACATCGCCGTTAATCTGCTATGGTTTGTTTGATTCTAGGCCCACTCGGACTTGCTGCGTATTGAGCTGAATATAATAATAAACAGTGATAAAGTTAGTGTGTTAAAATCATCTTATTAGATCTTGACTGTATCAAACAGTAGATGCAAACCAGTCTTATTATTCAACATAAATAGCCAGGCACTCAATAAATTACCCACAACTATGTTTGTGTATAATGTCAGCATTTAAGTATTAAATTATGTTTTGGATAGCTAAAAGCTGTGGTGATCCAGGCTTCCTCAGAAATGGTTGGCGTGATGGAGAGTTATTCACATTCTTGAGTAGAGTCATCTATCATTGCAATGAGGGATATGAGATGAGAGGTTTTGCTTACCGTACCTGTTTATCAGACAGACGTTGGAGCTCAGTTATGCCTAGTTGTGAAGGTGAGTACTCAAGTATCTATATAGACCATATGCACATGATATCATAACTTAGTAGGGCGCCCTCACCTAGAGGTGAAAAAGCGATCGATCATTGGACAAACATGTGTACCGCGCGTACAAATCTGTGCGTTTTGATTGTTTTTTTATCGTTTTACCTCGAAGATGACGTCAATGCATAAAGTCTATTTGAAACGCAAATTTGTGAACTATTGCATCTATAGGCAGTTTTTCATTCTAAAGCTTGTTAAATGTTATGAGAAATCATTATTTTATTTAGAATTTCCTTACTAGAGGGAAAGGCACACAAAAATAAAATCTCTGTGTGTCCCATATATGCGACAATGACACAGGCACCATGGTCTGGTTCATACTTCCTGGGAATGTTTTCATAGATATTCGCCAGAGAGTTGAGCACAACTCAGTTGCTGCAAATTACTTGTTGTGAATTTATGACGTCAACATTCGCATCGCATTCGCATTCGAAGGAAGTATGAACCGGGCTTAAGTCGTATGGAATGCAGAAGGGCTGTCTATTTTTGTGTTCTGCAATTACGGTTGTTGGAAAAAACCATCAGGCCGATTTGCAAACACACAAAGCCAAACAGTTTTCTTTTAAAGCTTCAACCCTAGATTTGAGTGTTTTTTGTTTTTTTTAATTCCCGAAAGTTTGTGGTAATGTTCTTTAAAGGCAGTGGACAATATGGGTAATTACTCAAAATAGTTGTTAGCATAAAAACTTACTTGGTAACGAGCAATGGAGAGCTGTTGATAGTATAAAATATTGTGAGAAACAGCTCCCTCTGAAGTAATGCAGTTTTAGAGAAAGAAATATTTTTCTGCTAATTTGATTTCGAGACCTCAGAATTAGATTTTGAGGTCCCGAAATCTGAAAGCACACAACTTTGTGTGACAAGGGTGTTTTTTCTTTCATTATTATCTTGCAACTTTGACGACCAATTGAGCTCAACTTTCCACAGGTTTGTTTTTTGGTGCATATGTTGTGATTTAGTGAGAAGACTGGTCTTTGACAATTATTACCAAAGGTGTCCAGCGTCTTTAAGTTGTGTTTAGCTTAGTTGGAACTTGAAGTGTACTCTGTATTAATTCATTCTTTGCTATGATCTTTGTAGCTATTGAATGCCCTGCATTGTTTGCCCCTGATCATGGCACTGTACAAGGTACACGGTATGACTTCAATGAACAGGTGTACTTTGCCTGTAAGGATGGTTACAGATTAGAAGGAAGTCCAGTCAGACAATGTCAAGCTGACCAGACATGGAGTGGTGAGGAGGTTACATGTACAGGTATGTGTTATGACAATTACATGGATGTCAAAGACTTTAACTTGTTGTGTTTCTCTCTTAGTACAAGGAGTACAATATATCAGCATTA
The DNA here is from genome assembly GCF_032118995.1 of Asterias amurensis. Taxonomy (NCBI): domain Eukaryota; kingdom Metazoa; phylum Echinodermata; class Asteroidea; order Forcipulatida; family Asteriidae; genus Asterias; species Asterias amurensis. The sequence goes on along the minus strand of NC_092662.1, from coordinate 9,225,590 downwards.
CTGATGAGAAACACATTGGTAATCTCAGTCTGCAGGAATTAACACAGACATTTTAATTGTAGGATTTGAGGCACTGCATGGTGAGGTATCAATATATATTTTGTTTGCGGTAACACCGTGTGTGTATCTTGCCAGGTAGAGTTTGTTTATAGAGTACTGTGTTTCTTTATTCTACTATCGCGGAGTAGATTTATCAGATAATCAGGAGACTTCTCATTTCTGAAAAGAACTGTCCTGCTTGAGAAATACTATCCGGGCAGAAGGTATAGACAATAGACCGATCTATTAAGCCCCGCCGCATTGCGTATTGACCAATCACACCGCAATGAAGGTCAGACACTATGGTCCGACATGCGTGCGCGTCTGCTTGGGGCGCGTGGCAGAGTTGTGCAGAAAGGCATTGAATAGCCCCACGTGTCTTGCTCACACGTGCGTAATGGGTGGAGCCTACTGGATCGGTCTATTGGCTGGGACTACTACTTTGGCTTATAGGATCAAAATTAAATGCACTGCTGCGGAGTCAGTTCTTGAAACTGGTCTCAACGTTTCAACTAGCTTGCTCTAGTCATCTTCAGGAGACTGAAGAGATAAGAGAGAAATGGACTAATTTATCATTTTAATTGTTCTCATTTCTTATAATAAAGGTTTGCGGAGACATCTCTAAATGAGTTTGAGTCATTTAGAGATTATCATTACATGGAGTTACCGCAAACCTTTACTATCGTATTTCCACCATGCCACATGTGCAAAGTTTCAAATCCTACTTGTTCTCATATCATTTTTGTATAATAATCATTTTTCTATGGTAACCCTTACTCTACTTATAATGGCATATTCCTCTCTGATTGGATTGATATCAAGGTGTTTATCTGATTTTCTCTATTAGTTGTGAGATGTCCAGAACCAGAAGTGCCTGAACATGGCTTTAAGATAGCACCCAGGCTAGGAATGAATGCCATAGTGCGATATTTTTGTAATGAGGGTTACAGTCTAGTTGGAAGCCGAACAGCTAGATGTACAATGGAAGAAACGTGGTCCAATCTTGTTCCTGAATGTAAAGGTGAAATATAGTTTCTGCCTTTGAGTAGATTTTTATTTTGAGTTATTTCTTTGTTTCAGTGGTCTATTTAAAGACAGAGGATACTATTGGTAAATACTCAAAATAATTGTTAGCATAAAAACTTACTTGGTAACAAGCAACATAAAGCTGTTGATAGTATAAAACAATGTTGAAACAGCTCCCTCTGAAGTAACATAGTTTTCGAGAAAGAAGTAATTTTCCACTAAAATATTTGAATTAGATTTGAGGTCATGATATGAAGCATCTGAAAGCACGCAACTTCGTGTGACAAGGGTGTTTTTTCTTCCATTATTATCTCACAACTTCCATGACCAATTGAGTTTGAATTTTCACAGCGTTGTTATTTTGTGCATATGTTGAGACACACCAAGTGAGAAGACTGGTCTTTGACAATTACCAAAGGTGTCCAGTGTCTTTAACTCATTTGTTGCATTTTCATGGGGGATTCATTTATTTTACATTTTCCTTTCTAAGTGTTGTACTAGCCCGAGTTCATTGGAAACTCAAGTACTTGCAAGGATTTGAAAGCTAATTACGGGCATAGCTAGTTCAATAGTAAATAAGCATTTCAATACATAATTCCAGTATTGCCATCGTACATTCACTGTAAAGTGCACCTTATCTGCAAAATTTTATCCAAATATATCACATATCAGTTGCAGAGATACCAACATACACGATTTGGGCGTAGAAAATTCGCTATTTGTTGGGCAGACACTATTTGTCACGTAATCCGTGCCAGAGATTCCCTCGCATCCATCATTGCACGCACGCTAGTAGCACAAACCTGCATTGCATACTACACGCCAGTTTATCTGACGTCCCGATTTCACAGGGAACCAGTCTAACACAATTCGCTGTTGTCAAATGCCCTTATATGGTATCGGTCGTTTTGTGAACGGACGAATCGAGTTTGCAAAATAATTTTTTGCCAAAATAAAGACGCAAAAGATATAGAGCGCCTGAAGCGAGATTTTTATAAGATAAATTTAAGAACTATGCCCCCAAATGCAACAAACGAAACTTTTTGGGATGATTTGTTATTATTTTTTGTCTTCTTCATTGAAATTAATTTTGTTTTGTACTTGTCTTCTTTTGACAAAGAAAATGATATTTAATTAATTGACAAGGGTTTTTATATGAATAGGATATGATTAATCAATGTCTTTAAGATATGATTTATCAATATCTTTTTTTCATACAAAACCTGTTCCATTGGGTTAACCACCCGTAGGAAACCTCTGCCCAATGTTTTTTTTTTTTTTTTTTCTTCAAGTTTTAATTTACTGGTTTAATTAGGCTGTTTGATAACTTAATGGCCTTCACACCTTCTCTACTTTGCCTGTCTCGGGGCTTCAAACTACGTTTACGCGTGTTTAAAAAAAAATACAGGTTTTTGATGCAAAATACAGGTTTTGGGGTTTCAGAATACAGTTTTGTGATCCCAGAGGTTGGCATGTCTGCCTTAACTTTTGGGAGATGCTACTCTTTCAAAATTCAATGTTGGCATCTTTGCAGTTGTATGACGTTTCTTTTAAGTGGTTTCGATGTTTCTTTCAAAAATCAAAAGCATACATTTGGAGAGAATTTTCTTTACAATCTTTTAAGTTTGTGAAATGTAACCCAGATGCATGGTATATATTACAGTGCTCATGGCAAATTTACTGTATGTATTTGCCAAAGGAGGGTCAAATGGTTCTTTCAATATGAACTACTGTTGTTATTTTCAGCTGATTGCACTATTCTTAACCCTCCACATCATGGTAGCTATGATAGATTTATTCCTGGCCGAACAGTCACACATGGAACAGTTATACAGGTTAGTCTTTAATCAAGCCTGTAATTACTACCAAATACAGTATGTACTTTAGAGGAGGGTTAAACATCAAGAAGTATTATGTATCTTATTACATGTATGTTCGATATCAAATACCAAACCACGAGGAAAACTGACTGGGTAGATTTGAAATGATTTGGCATTGAACAAAGACAAATATTGTTTGGAGCGGGCTATGAACCAACCACCTCCATATTAATCTACCTGCGCTCTACCTACTGAGCTCCCAGCCCTATTGTTAGTGGTCTCCACATTTAAAAGCTATTGACAAAATAGGAAGACTGCCAACAAAGGAATAGAAAGCTCAGTAGAGCACTGGTATGTTGATCCGGAGGTCATTGATTCATATCCCACTCTTGTAAAATTGTCCCTGTTTAACACCAAACCATCTATTAAACTGTTGCAAAGTTTATTAATAACAAGTTTAGTAATAACAAGGATTGAGAAATGGATTATATGATGTACTTGTACCATGTAATGGATCATATTGATTGACCAGTTCGCTCATAGTATGATTTATTCCCTTCAGATTGACTGTGATAGATATTACAGTCTTAACATCAATGGGGAGTATATGTGTGATGATGGGCAGTGGTCATTTCATTCTAAATGTGTATGATTCTTTCCCTTCAGATTGACTGGTAGATATTACAGTCTTAACAGCAATGAGGAGTATATGTGTGATGATGGGCAGTGGTCATTTCATGCTAAATATGTATGATTCTTTCTCTTCAGATTGACTGTGATAGATATTACAGTCTTAACAGCAATGGGAGTATACTGTATTTGTGATGATGGGCAGTGGTCATTTCATTCTAAATGTGTATGATTCTTTCTCTTCAGATTAACTGTGCTAGATATTACAGTCTTAACAGCAATGAGGAGTATATGTGTGATGATGGGCAGTGGTCATTTCATGCTAAATGTGATGCAGGTAATACCTCCCCCCCCCCCCCATCACCACTCCAGACACTTTTGGTAATACTCAAAATAATTGTTGCCATAAAACCTTACTTGGTAACAAGTTATGGAGAGATGTTGATAGTGTAAAATATCGTGAGAAATGGCTCCCTCTGAATTAACGTAGTGTTTGAGAAAAAGTAATTATCCACGAGTTTGATATCGAGACCTCAGAATTAGATTTTGAGGTCTCGAAATCAAGCATCTGAAAGCACACTACTTTGTGTGACGAGGGTGTTTTTTTTTTCTTCATAGTTATCTTACAACTTCAACGACCAATATGTTGAGATACATGTACACCAAGTGAGAAGACTGGTCTTTGACAATTACCAATAATGTCTGGTGTCTTTAAGTCAAACTAAAACTACTGGTTTTTTGTTTACCTCGACTTGTGATTTGACTTGGACTCATTAAAAAATCATGCTGTCACTGCTGCACCACACCCACCCACATTTATCAACCCCTTACATGTAAATCAAAGAGATTAAGAAATAATGTGTGCTTATTGTGCTTAACCAGTTCACGTCGGTATTTTTACAAAAATGTCCCTGCCCACCTGCAGTATTATTTTTCTGAAATTTTTTAGCTTCTTGAGTAATCTTTTTCCTTAAAAAAATTGTCATTGGCACAAAGAAACTCTGTCTTGATGAAAGGATGATGTTGTCTTTATGAGAAAATTGAGCAGGCTGCAGTGATTCGCAGAACCTTGGCCATGAGACACGGCTGGAAATCTGCTTTAAGTATACAGGAATCTCTGAATGCTCAGACTCGCCTATCATTGAGCTGAATACATGTAGAATAATAAAGACTGGTGACAGCCTGTCCATTCTTGTATGACACATTTGTACAACAACAGGACAAAGGTCTGGAATTTGAGGCTACACAATAACCCCTACAGCCAATTTCACGAAATGCTTGGATTATTTCTATCTCGAGTTAGGACGAGTCACTCAACTTGTTCAATGCGACCTATGTGACGTCTAAGAATACAGAACTTAACTCGTTCAAAGTTTAATCCTTAGTAAGGACGAATTTGGTGAAAGCGACGGCTGGAGATTTTACAAGACATGTTTTCCTAAACCTGTTGTCGCTCTTTGTATCAGTAAAACAAAGCATATCATTGTAGGTGCCTGCCTGTGCACTCTACACACTGAAGTATTGGTGGATGTTCAAGTGAGCCATCTGGCCGGCAGCAAAACTTGAGAAAAATCTTATTTTCTTCCATGCGTGTTAACATCCCCCAAAAATGTCCAATACAAATTTGCGGATAAACATGTCTTTCGACGTGAGGTGGTTAAATAAACAACTGAAAATTCCTTTCCCTCTAAGTTACACTTTGTGAAAAGTATTGAGCAAAATAATTTCTGGGCGGAGTTTGAAGTATTTCCTTTTAGATGATTAGTTTTGTACATTGCATGAAACTTCATGTAACAATTAATTGCCACATGATATCTGGTTGTTTTCAACAAAACTTTGTTTGGCTTCTTCACAAGTTCCTACATTAGAAAATTGTTTTGAAGATATATACTGTATAAAAGTAAATAATTGACTCCAAACTGCAGATGAACTTTGCACTAAACTGACTGTGGTTGTATTGTTTGTTTTGGATAGCTCCTTGTACACGTAGTCAGCTCACTGTTCCTCTCAATGGTGACATCTCCTATCAACCAGAAGTGAACCTAGCGGTGTCGAAGATCCCTCATGGTACAACAGCTTCTTATAGTTGCCTGTATGGATACGAACAGCAGGGTCCAACTGTTACTGTGTCTTGTCACTATGGTTCATGGAATCAGCATACACCATCAGTCTGCCGGCCTAGTATGTATTCGTTTACTCTTTGGTCAAAAAATTCTTAAAACATGATTAATTATTTGTTCATAAGTGGTAAATTAATACCCAAACAAAACAAGTCCACCTAGTTGAACTGACAGTGCCATTCGAACAAAACATATCCAAGGCTCATAAACGAAAACACCAAAAGTACGCCAACCTTTTAGCCGACATCTCACAAAATTGATACAATTGCAACCTCACCTGCATTGAAATTGGTTCATGTGGTGGTCACTTCTGAAGAGGATATTTGCTCGTTCACTAAAACCACAGCTTCTAAGTCTCTCAAAAAGGAACTTAGTAAAATTGCCATCCTCTGTAGCTACACCATATGGAATGCTCGCCACGAACCATCATGGGGGTCTACTGACCAACCTAGCCTTGTTCTTAGAAGTTAAGCTATTCTTGTTGCTCATTTGCTTTTCTCTCGGTGTTATGTCTTGCGTATATATATTTTTTTTGTCTGCCCTGCACTGTACCATGGCCAGCTTTGTTGGCCCATGATAAATGACCTGGGTTTAAGTGTGCTTTCTTTATCCTCTGCCTATTAATATTTTGTAAACATGTATATTGATTTGCTCAATAAAGATTGATTTACTACTGCGATAAATGCAGTCTTTGACCAGACTCGTGTGGCTGGTTCTGGTGTGAGTTTTCTTTAGAGAACACATCATTGCTGAGTTTCCAAAAGCTTCTTCATTAATACACCAGCTAATTCTGAAGCTAAATCAAAACAATCGAAAACAAGAATGGTTTTTAATGATAAAGTATTGTGTAATAACTGATATTGTTCTTTGGTTGCAGAGCCCTGTGATAAGGAATTTTTACTGCATGGAAGGGTGGTCTATAACTTAGTTGGAGATCCTCACCATGGTACAATCAGGACAATTGAGTGTAGTGAAGGCTTCAACCTGGGTCGAGATGTTTCACAAGATCAGACTTGCAATAATGGATTTTGGACTTCACCTCTCCCTTACTGTCAACCAAGTAAGCTTCATTCATTCTATCTCTTGTTATGAACTCACCACTCCCTTACTGTCAACCAAGTAAGCTTCATTCATTCTATCTCTTGTTATGAACTAACCACTCCCTAACTGTCAACCAAGTAAGCTTCATGCATTCAATCTCTTGTTATGAACTCACCACTCCCTAACTGTCAACCAAGTAAGCTTCATTCATTCAATCTCTTGTTATGAACTCACCACTCCCTAACTGTCAACCAAGTAAGCTTCATTCATTCAATCTCTTGTTATGAACTCACCACTCCCTAACTGTCAACCAAGTAAGCTTCATTCATTCAATCTCTTGTTATGAACTAACCACTCCCTAACTGTCAACCAAGTAAGCTTCATTCATTCAATCTCTTGTTATGAACTCACCACTCCCTAACTGTCAACTAAGTAAGCTTCATTCATTCAATCTCTTGTTATGAACTCACCACTCCCTAACTGTCAACCAAGTAAGCTTCATTCATTCAATCTCTTGTTATGAACTCACCACTCCCTAACTGTCAACCAAGTAAGCTTCATTCATTCAATCTCTTGTTATGAACTCACCACTCCCTAACTGTCAACCAAGTAAGCTTCATTCATTCAATCTCTTGTTATGAACTCACCACTCCCTAACTGTCAACCAAGTAAGCTTCATTCATTCAATCTCTTGTTATGAACTCACTTCCCATATTGTTACACCTTGGTAATGACCTGTGCAGTTTGATTGGTTGAGAACAGTGGGGTGGGTATCATCTTGATCGTTCCCAGTGTTGGTCGATTTCCAGTGCTGTGTACGAAACACCCGCGGGTGCGATGGAACAGTGAAGAAGTGTTTCTTTTATTTGAACTGTTCGTCTGCTTATTAAACTATGCATACTCCGTCATAATAATGTTGGAAGATGACAGCAGAAGAGGAATAACCATGTTACAAAGGTATAATAAAACAAATGTTGCACGCTGTCACTGGGGTCCATGGGTTTTGTACACCCTCGGTGGCAAATGGCACCCTCGGTTGTACAAAACGCCATGGATCCCGTCACAGCGTGCAACAATTGTATTTTTGTTATACTTCGGTAACAAACTGTCAAGTTTGATTGGTCGAGAACCAATCACGTGACGTGCACAAAAACGAATGTACCATTGCTAAGAATGTGCGCTACGCGTAATACACAGCGGGGCGGGTAACATGAAAAGTGATGTACACCGGTGTACATCACCTTGATCGTTCCCAGTATACAATTGTTGCACACCGAGACGGGGTACATGGCGTTTTGTACACCTGAGGGGGAAAATGGCACCCAAGGCAAAGCCGAGGGTGCCATTTCCCCTCGAGGGTGTACAAAACCCATGGACCCCAGTCACTACAGCGTGCAACAATTGTTTTGTTAAACCTTTGTTTAATTGTTATTCCTCCTCTCGAAGTTCTGTTGTCATCTTTAAACATTATTACGACGGACTATTCATTGTTTAATAAGCAGACGAACAAGAAACAATTCCCTCGAACCCGCGGTTGTTTCGTGGTACGATCAAGGTGATGTACACCGGTGTACATCACTTTTCTTGTTACCCAGCCAGTCGAGCCATGTAACATGCGTTTTTGTTGTGCGTCACGTGATTGGTTCTCGACCAATCAAACTTCGTAGTTTGTTACCGAGGTATAACAATGTTGGTATTTCCAGCGCTGTGTACACCGGCGGGTTCGAGGGAACAGTCGGGAATTGTTTCTTGTTCGTCTGCTTATTTAACAATGAATACTCCGTCGTAATTAATGTTTGAAGATAACAACAGAACTTTGAGAAGAGGAATATTAATGTTAGCAAGGTATAACAAAACAATTGTTGCACGCTGTGATTGGGGTCCATGGGTTTTGTACACCCTTGGGGGAAATGGCACCCTCGGCCTCGCCTCGGGTGTACAAAATGCATTGTATACTGTAAACCAAGTAAGCAGATTTGCCAAACAAAATTGTTTTTCCAATTTCAAATTGATTATCAGTTCCTCTTTCTTATTGTTTTCAATTATATTAATTAGTATTGTTTTCCCTGTTTATTGTAGATGCATGTTCAACGTTGACAGTCATAAATGGAGACATCAGATATGTCAATAAAAATTTGAACCATGGAGAGACAGCTTATCTTACTTGTAATGCTGGTCTCAAACCAAGTGTTGGAGATGGCCAAGTTCGTTGTCATGCAGGGCACTGGGTTCCAGCTGACCTTCAATGCATTTCCAATGGTTTGTAAATAGTACAATAACAAGTTGTTCTTGTTAGTATTTCACACACTGAATTTTTTAGTTTATTCATTATTTTGTGTCTTTTTATAAGAACACCAAATTTTTTTTATTTTATACAAGCTCTTTTTACTATACCAATTCGAGGAAAATACAAGGATAAATCCATTTTGTGCCATCAGCGCTCTATAATATTGTGGTAGTGTCGTCTGGCCGAGCAGTTAAGAGCACCAAATTCAAACTCTGGTCTTTCTGATCAGCAGAGTGTAGGTTCAAATCCCCAGGTGTGACACTTGTGTCCTTAAGCAAGACACTTAACCATCGCTTCGTCCTTTGGATGGGACGTAAAGCCGTTGGTCCCATGTGTTGTGTAACGCATGTAAAAGAACCGAGTGCACTTATCAAAAAGAGAAGTGTTCACCCCGGTGTTCCAGGCTGTGGCTGCCTCTATGCGCCGTAGCACCTTGTAAACCCTGATGAGGTGCTATATAATTGGGTCTCAGAATTCATCACTGCAATTACCTACCTTTCTGAAAGTTTGTACATACATTTACTCAGCGCCTTGAGTACCTTGTTTGGTAAATACGTGTGCTATATAAGACTTTGATATTATTATGTTTATCATTGTATTATTATATTATCTTAGAGTGATATTCATTAATCACTGTGTGTGATACTAATGAAATCTGTAGGTAATGCTGAGTTTATTAATGACTTGCAGATAAATCATTCAACATTGCTTATGGAAAGCCAGCAGTACATACCTTCATTGGAGCCAATACTTGGAATGCAAGCTTAGCAGTAGATGGTGATAGAAGTACAGATTACAATCATGGAAGTTGCACTGATACACGTGAGTACAGTATATCAATCATATTCAATAATAACAGAAGATACACAATGAGTCAGATGTAGAAAGCCCTGTTCATGCTTTTTGTATACTTCATAATGAGCATGAAACAATTGGATTTCTACAACTGGTAGGTGTGGCATTTGTTACAGGGTCCCTTAACAGTGGTTGGCTGAAAGGCCAGTTAAACACCCAAGGACAGTTAACATTCAAGTGGTCCAGCTGGCTAGTTCATCGTAGTAAGGGGATCATTTCATTTGTAATAATTTATTATTGATAAAGCTGATGGACAGACCAGTGAAAAAGCAGGCTTAAGGCCCGGTCAAACAGGCCTCGATAACAATAACGATAACGAGAATGTTAACAATGCTTGCCCTCGATTGGTTGAATCAGCTCGGGCGTATTCTGTGTGGAGCAACTCAACCGATAGAATGCGTTCTTTTTGCGTTGTGATTGTTACCGTTTTGGTTATCTCTGCAGTGTGACTCGGCCTTTACTGGTCCTGCTGGCAAGACGCTAAAAAAGTCAAGGGCAAACCCTGATTCTGATACAAGTACTAAGTAACAACTGTATGAGATAATTAGAGCATCAGTTGAGTGATGAGTGGCTTCAATCCAATGTGCTAGTGACATAAGGTTTTTTTCTTCTTACTGTAATGCAGGAAATGCTGACAATGAAATATTCTGGCGGGTGGATTTACAGGATATTTATATCATTAAACATGTTGAAATCTACAACAGACAAGATTGCTGTGGTAAGAAACATTCATAAATACCTTCCATTTCTTCACTGTCACTTGTTTAACCTTAAAATACATAAGACTTTTACTGTACTTTTAATTATGGGTGCGATCGATTAGCTTCCCTGGGTCGACTCCGCGGTGCTCACTTGGGTGAGCCCCTGGCAAGAGTTAATGGAACGATCACACTTGCCCTCTCGTGATGACGCCATGCACCTGGGCCAGCCACAAGTGACCCACTCCACAAGCAGGGCACTTGGGGCTGACCCAGGTGAGCCCCTGGTATGAGGTCAAAGTTATTCAAACTGCCCTGGGGGAAGAGCGGGTTCGACCAGGGGAAGCTAATCGGATACACCCGTAAAGGTGTGCATTTTTGTCCTCTACTCTGAAGCACCTCCATAGTTATAAATGTAACTGTCTAACTCGATATGTCTTGTGTCTACTTCAATGCTAATCATGCTGCAGTCTACCGTCTTGTCAATATACCATTTCCATCTAGTATTCAGCCACCAACCTCCCGGTCGTTGAGACATGATCATCACCTAAAATATGGCATGCCCTCTGTCTCCCTGGACTGCTACAAGTATTCATTCTACCCCCGTACCATCAGGATCTGGAATAGATTGTCTTCTACTGTCGTCACAGCACCCTCCATCTAAGTGTGACACAGAGAATTCTTTTTACAAGAGATTTATTAACGATCAACAAAACCAAAAAGCAAAAACAAAAAGACTCAATGTAATAACTACTTGATTGTTCTACTACAAAACAATAAAGACATTCCAAGAAGGAAAAGATTGGACATAACACTGGTATAATCAGTGCTACCAACCCAAACCAAAATAACAATAATCACAAAGATAAGTATATAAAGATGATAAATATAAACCACCAAAAATCCAGACCACTGATGAATCAATAATTCCTATAGATGGATGTATAAAAGCACACTTTGAATGATGAATAAAGAATTAAGAATTTTGTACTCACTCTACAGTTGGTGATAACAACAGTCAATCAGGCAGTAAGGGTAGGGCAATCATCAAAACTCAAGCTCCATCTTTGTAAAAATGAGCACTCCAGAAATCTTATAACTCCAAATGTATGACTCCAGTAACTTTGTGATAAACTGCACAGACGTCCACCTCACAGAGTGGTGAGTGGAAGAATGATAAGGGGGTGGTGTGGGAAGTTCAGGGTTGGACCACTGGGACCAGTGCCTTGCCCTTTGCTATGGGCAACAGCTGAACTTGGCCGCTGCTATGGGCAACAGCTGCACCAGGGGGACAGTGCACAAAAGGTGCCTGGTCACATAAGCATTTAGGCTTGCAGCCCTTCCGGAGATTCGGGTAATGGGCCCGCAAGTGTCCGACAGATTCCTCTAGTTTCTCCCTCCAATGTACAGTGTATATAATGTTCAATTTGTCTTGTCCTACACTTTGATTGCACCACTGGTCACGGCATCTTGCTCAGCGTATCATCCCAGTTCAGCTTTTACCAGCTGTAAAGGGATTACTTCATCAAGTATCAAGTATCCATCATGGAGTTATCACATCATATTGAATGGGATTTCTTTAAAATTTGGCAAGATATTTTTTCTTGAACAGTGTTCCCCTGTAGATTATGATATTGTACCTTCGTGTTTCTTACAGAGGGAAGACTGTCTGAGGCTTCAATACATGTTGGGCTATCAGAAAATGAACCACAAAGACAATGTGGACTCCAGAAGATCAGTACAGAATCAGTAGGATCTCAGCAACCCATTCATGTAGATTGTGCTGCAGACAACCTGTATGGGCAATATATAACCATCAGATTGCCAAACAACAAAGGAAAGATGAATTTATGCGAGGTGGAGGTCTTTGGTGATGGACCAGTTAAAAGTAAGGACTGTTTGCTCATTCCCTGTAAATATTGCTATGTGTTTCATAACATAACCCTATAATATCTTCCAGTTGACAATAGATTCATGGTTGCTGTGAAAATTATTAAAAAGCTTGATATAAAAGCAAAAATGATACGGAAATCACTGAAGCCAGAAAAACGAACATGTTTGTGGTAATCTAATCTTGTGAGATGTGGTTGTTATGAGTAGGTCAGAAAATGATTCGAACTGCATGATAGAGAAGCAGTAAGTGGTTTAAAGGAACATTATCGAATTGGTTTTGCTAGCAAAACAGTTGGTGGCAGTGTAAGCACTTTATGTAATCCACCATATTTACATAAACTGACACCTGTAGAAGTTCGAGATCGATCGACCATCCGGATCACGAGAGAATAGTGAATAACCGAATACAAATTTTGCATTGCATCGACGCCAAAACAAAAATGAATAAAATGCTCACTGAGCGATAAACTCCAAACGCAAAATTACATTATTTATTTCTCATCAAATGTGAAATTTCCTACAGAAATATTTCAAGGGATGTTTTCTACTATCATCATTAGACCGTGTAAGTTTTATGTAATGTTCTGTGATGTTCACGGTTTTTGTTTCTTACCAATTCTGTAACAGTCCTTTAAGGTTATGGACGTAACAGTCCTTTTTAGGTTCATGGTCTGAACACAGCTGGTGGAAAACTCAAACCTCAATTAGACTCAAAGATATCTCAAATCTACCACACAAAATGCCTCTAATTGGCACTGTGGGATGTGATACAAGCATAATGACAAAATGCATGGCCCTTTCCCAGACTACAAGTATGGCAGAAACTTGTACATGTGATGTACTTTGTAACTGTATTTTGTCAAACTTTTGAGTGCAATTGTGTGATTGTTCCTTGTAGTGGGATTGGTGTATTGCACCTTTATATAACCAGTCATATGATTTGCACAGAGAAACTATTGAGTGTTGTAGCATCACTTAACTTGTTTTGTTTGTTTTTTCTTTCTCCAATATTTTATATTCACAGCATGTAAGGTCAATGATGATCCTATTTTAAAAGTATCCCTAAAGGATACAGATCTTAGAGTGTATACTGTTGTTGCTGCCACTGTAAAGGTGTATTATAACTGCACTGAAGGTTACACTCTCCTTGGATCCCCTGTCAACAGATGTAACAAGAAAGGTCAATGGAATGAAGCAACCCCCACGTGTCATCCAGGTATGTCATATCAAGAATTTGAGTTATTTAAAGGCAGTGTCCGTGGATACTACATGTATTGGTAATTACTCAAAATAATTATTAGCATAAAACCTTACTTGGTAACGAGTAATGGAGAGCTGTTGATAATATAAAGCATTGTGAGAATTGGCTCCCTCTGAAGTAGTGTAGTTTTTGAGAAAGAAGACATTTTCCTAGAATTTGATTTCGAGACCTCAGATTTAGAATTTGCTGTCTCGAAATCAAGCATCTAAAAGCACACAACTTCATGTGACAAGGGTGTTATTTCTTTCATTATTATCTCCCAACTTCAAGGACCAATTGATCTCAAATTTTCACAGGTTTGTTTTTTTATGCATATGTTGAGATATACCAAGTGGGAAGACTGGTCTTTGACAATTACCAATATTAATATTTTACAACTTCAGCATTTTGTATCATTTGCAGAAAATGCAAATCGTTTGCAGAATTTGTATTATTTTAGGGTACATGTATGCATGTGAAACCAAATTTTCATAGCACAAAGGCCAAACACCAACCAAAGTATTGTCATGGTATTACTATTTCTCAAAAGGCATATTCTGGTTCAGGAAAATATGCATAAATAGGTACTTACATTTATATGCTGAAATTAGCGGCCTAGTCAGTGGCCCTTGTGAACATGAGAAGATTTGTGTGTACTCGCTTTACACTGGCATTTTGTACAGTTGCATCAAAATTATTTGTCAAGGATGCCTGTGGTGTGCAGAACAGATTAACACTGGGCGTATTTTCAACCCAGTAATGGCAGAAACAACTGGTACAGGATCTGTAATATATTTGTCTGTAGCACCTGATAACAAGACCTATCAGGACTTGGCAAGAGAAGGGTAGTTGGAGGAGGACATTGCTGAGGCAAAGGTCATTAATATACTTGTTTTTGGAAAGGGTAAAGGTGATATTAAAGGCAGTGGCCACTATTGGTAATTACTCAAAACAATGATAAGTTTAAAACTTACTTGGTAACAAGCAATGGAAATATGTTAATAGTATAAAACCCCCGAACAAAGATATTGACAAAATAGGGACACCGCCAATATAGGGCTAGATAGCTCAGTTGGTAGAGAGCCGGCACATTAATCCGGAGGTCATTGGTTCGAATCCCACTCTAGTCAATTCTTTGTTCAACCCCAAAAATCAGTATAAAACATTGTGAGAAATGGCTCTCTCTGAAGTGACACAGTTTTCTAGGAAGAAATCATTTTGTTTGAATTTGATTTTGAGACCTCAGTATTAGATTCTGAGGTCCCGAAATCAAGCATCTGAAATCACACAACTTTGTGTGACAAGGATGGTTTTTTCTTCCATTATTATCTTGAGTTGAAACCAATGGTTCTTTTCAGAACCACCGCAACTCGTTAGAGATAGTCATTACATGGTGTTACCGCAAACCTTTCTATATCGTATTTCCACCATGCAAAGTTTCAAATCCTACTCATTATTATCTTGCAACTTCAACGACCAAATTTTCACAGGTTTGTTATTTTGTGCATATGTTGAGATACACCAAGTGAGAAGACTGTTCTTTGACATTTACCAATAGTGTCCAGTGTCTAAAGTAAATTGATGTAAGTAGGATTTCAAACTTTGCATGGTGGAAATACGATATAGAAAGGTTTGCGGTAACACCATGTAATTACTATCTCTAATGAGTTGGGGTGGTTCTGAAAAGAACCATTGGTTTAAACTCGAAGTTTCGATTAGTATGCTCTGATCGTCTTCTGGCCAGAAGACGATCAGAGCAAACTGATCAAAACGTCGAGTTGAAACCAACGGTTCTTTTCAGAACCACCCCAAACCTTTCTATATAAATTGATGTAGCTGAAGTTGTTTATCTAGTTCCATCTACAGAGGTAACAATACTCACAGAATTACGTAGGCGTGCTCTTATGATGGTATAAGTTAACATATTTTTCAGTTATTTTCATTGGGTTATTCCGTGTCAAATCAATAGCCTCCAGATGCTAAACAAATTTGTTATACTTGTTTGGTCGTATGCAGTGAGTATGGTTGTATAATTTAAAATGGTATTGTACATCTATGACCCTACATGTATATAAGAGGCATGTACATTTGACTCAGACTTTACTTTAAAATAAAGTCAGCCATATCTTTGCATATGAGATGATTGTTTGGGAAAGTTAAGGATATTGTAGGCGGTGATTATAATAATAATAACAAATCCTATAGCACATGCACACAATATTCGTATCGATGGGATTTACATTAGTGCCCTGGTCATAGGGCCAATAACATCCCTTTAATGTTTCTCAGCTCCCTGGGCATCTGGAGTATACAGCCAGAACTACCGTGGCACTATGATGGCTTTTTCATACACAATATCAAACTCTACACTCGCAGGTAACCATTTATACCCCTGGGTGAAGAGAAGATCAAGGACACAAGTGTCAGGACCGGAATTCGAACCCACACTCCGGTGACTTGGCACCAGAACTTGAATTTGATGCTCTTAGAAGGGTCAATGTACTTTTTGTAGGACAAAAAATACAATGTCAACAGATTTCATTAAGCTTGCACAGTTTGAAGATAATGATGGTAGAAAGCTTCCCTGAAAATATTACTTGCTGAGGTGCTTTAGTTTTTGAGAAACGAGAAAAACAATGTAATGAAAATAATTTTTGTTTCAGTGATCATGAGACGAAAATTATTTTAGCATGTAAAAACGTATTTTCATGACATTGTTTTTACTCATTTCTCAAAAACTACAGCACCTCAGCAGCTAATATTTGAAGGTACACTGTCTACTATCATTATCTTCAAACGGTGTAAGTTTAATGTAAATCTGTGGACATTGTGGTTTGTGTTACAAAAAGTACCCAAATCCTTTAACCACTTAGCCATGACACGCTACCAGCTGATCACATTCTTGAAGTGATTTTACCTGTATACTTGTTTATGATTTGCAGATGGTTGTAGTGTGGTTGCTCCAGAGAATGGTCAGCTTGACCAGAGTGTATCAAGAATTAATCATGATCGGAGTGTAGCCTATTCATGTGACAGTCCCTATATCAAGCTACATGATGAAGTTGTTTGTAAAACAGGCCAATTTGAACCCGGACCACCAACCTGTATACCTAGTAAGTATCTGGGATTTTCTGAATTTGTTTTATTACAAATGTCTTTGAATCCCCAAAATTCTGAAAATGCTATCTAACAATTCTATTCCTGTTTGAATGCAGTTGGCAGTAATCACTCTCTCTAGTATAAACCCTGTTTTCTAGACACTGGAGATCCACATTGACCTTATGATCTGTCAGATGCACATGTTTTGAGAATCATTGAAGTTTGCATTACTGATAAGTCTCAGATGATTTTTTTTCCCATAATTAAATTCAGTTTTCAATTCAATTTACATTTATTTCCACAAACACATTTCCACAAATAATACAGAACTAAATGGTAATGCATACATGTACATGTATAAATCAAATACAACAAAAGTATAATGATATGGGCTGTAACTTGTCAAGAATATTAATTTAAAATACTGAAAACCAATAAAAGAAAATATAGGGCCTTGGCAAGATACCCTGCTGTAATAGCATTATGCCCTCCTCACACACTTCACACAAGTTATACAACAAGAAGATTTCCACAATATTTACTGCCCACACACATGACTGACAAATACATCTACATGTAGAAGCATAACAATTTTCCTGTTAAAACAGTTCTTTAGTTTGAACTGGTTAGTAGCTAGAAAGTGAATGCTGTTGAGATTAGTGCTGAAGTTTGTTTTATTATTTTGAAAAATATTTCACTTTGTCCATAGAAAACTGCCTCTTGGATGCAAGTCAGTTCACTAATGTACATGTATTCATAGACAATCAGGAACTATCACTAGATGAACCAGTTACCATTGATCATGGTAGGGGTGTCACTTTCAGCTGCAAGACAGGATTTCAAGTTGATCATAATACAAATACTCAGACTACATGCCGGTTTGGAGAGCTGAATTCCCCGATACCAACATGCACAGCAGGTATTTAAGACTAGAGATATTGTACACTTGTAAATATATGTCACAATTGTTCTGTATTGTCAACCTCTCCTGTGATGTCATTCCCCATCGTTCCACTACAATGTATGAATGGCGCAATGGGTACATGTTAAAACAATATAGCGCTATTTGTGTGAAATAATGGAGCGATTGAACAATAGCATGACGTCACAGGTGAGGGATAGGTCGTACAATCAGGCATGTGAGATTTCCTGTTGAGGAAAAGCTTTGATTTTACTCTTTTTTACTTTGTGTGTACAAAAGTATAGGAATATTATTTTTTTCACTTGTTTTTCTTTCCCGGTTTTCTCTTCTTTTCCTCTTCTTTCATGGATATTTACTCACATGCCTGTCTTATGACCTCAATGTTTGCACCATTTTGTAGGGTCAAAATTTTGACTCCATAAAATGGCTGACCGTGTTTCTTTGCGATGTGAGAGGAAAAGCCGTGCAATTTCAGGGCATGTATGTGTGGGATATGATTGGCCCTCATGCTTTGCCCTCATGCCATTCCCACCAACGATTGACTTGTACCGCGGACATTATTCTATATTTATTATGGCAGCCTCCTAAGTGAGCAAGAGCTTGAAACTAAGGTTGGAAACATTGATTAAATGATAAACTCAGACCCAGTTTCACTTCACTTGATGAACTTCAATGGGCACACTTTAAAGAAACACAATGCCTTGGATCAGTCGGGTTGGTCTTTGAAAAGCGTTTGAAACTGTTTAGAAAGACATTCTAAAACAGAGTATACTGATCCACACATGTATCACTCGAAATTGCACGGTTTTCCTTTTACGTCGCAAACTAACACGGTAGGCCGTTTTATGGAGTCAAAATTTTGACCCCACAAAATGCCCGCCAAGTTTCTACGCGACGTAAAAGAAAAACCCTGCAGTCCTGAGTTATGTTTGTGTGGATCATTATATTCTACTCTTAAATTATCTATCTAACCATTTGCATTTCATAAAAAACAGCCCCAAACGCTTTTCAAAGACCAACTCGACCGATCCAAGGCAACATGTTCCTTTAATTTGATGACAGTAGCCAGCATTATGCAACCATCCTTTGATTTGATATTACCGTAGTTTCTCTGTTTTCCTACAGTTCATTGTCAACAGCCACCTTTCATGGAGCATGGTTCCTACAGTATTGTATTTGGTGATTCTAGTCTGACATATAAAACATCAGTCCGTTATCAGTGTGATCAAGGATATATGTTTCAAACGGGTGATTTATATGTTTTCCGAAGATGTTCTTCAAGTGGTAATTGGGGTGAAGACCTCCCATCCTGCCAGTCGCAAGCAGGTGAGATTACTTTTAAGAATGCTTAGTAGAGTTGATATTATAAGTTAATGTATATCACACAAGCGCGAGTGGAATACGGAAAACTACAGCGCTTCTGCATGCCATATCCAACAAGGCCGAAGTCCGATTAGGATGGGATGCAGACGTGCTATATTTTTCCGTATTCCCAAAGAGCGCGTGTTTTAACAAATTTATCACCCAGTCACAACCTCATTTATAAAGAAACAAAGGAACAACTAAACTTAAAGCCAATATACACTTTCGGTAAACAGTATTGTCCAAGTCCCACACTTCGTGTATCACAACTTATTTATAAAATAACAAACCTGTGAAAATTTAGGCTCAATCGGTCATCAGAGTGGGGAGAAAATAACGGGAAAACCCACTCTTGTTTCCGCACGTTTCGCCGTGTCATGACATGTGTTTAAAATAAATCCATAATTCTCACTATCGTTTTAATGTTTTCTCAAATAGTAAAGCATTTCATTGAATAATATTTCAAGAGAAGTCTATCACCATTTCCTTCTGTAAACCCTGTAAATTATTTGTAAATCTGTGCACTTTTTTTTTTTCTGTACCGAAAGTGTATAATAGCTTTGAACAACAAAAAAACTTCATTTGCAAGTCTGGAACCATTTTATTGTATTTATAGCCATTGACTTGAATCATTTTCGTCAATAAGTCTGCAGAATGACGTCACACTCATTAAAAATTTGCTAAACAAAGAGTTGGGGCAAAATAATTACTTTTTTATTATGACAAGCGTCACACCTGCGATGCTTAAAGCCATTGGACCCTTTCGGTTCAGAAAAAAAAATAAAAGTTCACAGATTTGCAAATAACTTACAGGGTTTACAGAAGGCAATGGTGAAAGACTTCTCTTGAAATATTATTCCATGAAATGCTTTACTTCTTGAGAAAACAGCAAAACAATATAAATTCTCGTTAACGAGAATTATGGATTTATTTTAAACACATGTCATGATACGGCGAAACGCGCGGAAACAAGGGTGGGTTTTTCCGTTGTTTTCTCCCGACTCCAATGACCAATTGAGCCTAAATTTTCACAGGTTTGTTATTTGATATAGAAGTTGTGGTACACAAAGTGTGGGCCTTGGACAACACTGTTTACCGAAAGGGTCCAATGGCTTTAAAGGGAAGGTACACGTTTGGTAATTACTCAAAACAAATATCAACTTAAAAACTTACTTGGTAACGAGCATTGGTGAGCTGATGATAGTATAAAACATTGTGGCTCCCTCTGAGGTAGCATAGATTTTGAGAGGTAATTTATCACTAATAAAAGACTTCTATAGCTGGAAGTCTTTTATTCCTATCTGAAAGCACACAAATTCGTCCAACAAGGGTGTTTTTTCTTTTATAATTTTCTCCCAAATCCGATGACCAATTGAGCTCAAATTTTCACAGGTTTGTTATTTTATGCATATGTTGAGATACACCAAGTGAAAGGACTGGTTTTTGACAATTACCAATAGTGTACCTACCCTTTAAAGTTTGAATTTTCTGAACGTTATTTTGCGACGATCCTCATGCACAAAATTTAGAATGTAATTTTTGCGCTGATCCTCATACGGAGCGTGACGCATTGTTTAATAAGCAGATGATCAGTTCAAATAAGAAATAAGAGTTTTTTCGGGGGGGGGGGGGGGGGGGACTGGTCACTTTGAATGTTTCTGCAAAGTATCATCCCATGTGTTTGGTTAATCTTATTTCTAATCTTATTTTCATGTTTTTTTTGTGTATCATAAGTTTCAAGTGGAGATGATGTGCAAGAATGCAGAAGACCTTCAATTCAACAAGCGCTTATTTATCACCAACGTCAAAATATAGCAGGTTCTAATATCATCTTTGTGAATGGAGATGCTATTACAATTCGCTGCAGCCGTGGTTTCATAGTAAATGGAAAATCATCAACAACCTGTAGGAATGGAAACTGGCAACCATCTCTTCCAAGTTGTGGTAGAATCAATTGATTTTATTGGATTTATTTTTGTGTATTTTTAAACCATCTTGCTATTTTGACCATTTTTTTTTATCCTGCATTTTAATGTTTTCTTGGGTGTACAGCGCTTTGAAACAGTGTTAAAGTGCTTTATAAATGCATTTAAGTTAAAGGCAGTGGACACTATTGGTAATTACTCAAATAAAATTGTTCATAAAACCTTTCTTGATTACGAGTATTGGGAAGAGGTTGATAGTATAAAACATTGTGAGAAACAGCTCCCTCTGAAGTGACGTACATTTTCAAGAAAGAACTAATTTTCCACGAATTTGATTTCGCGACCTCAGATTTAGAATTTGAGGTCTCGAAATCAAGCATCTGAAAGCACACAACTTGGCGTGACCATGGTGTGACAAGGGTGTTTTTTTCTTTCATTAATATCTCGCAACTTTGACGACCGCTTGAGCACAAATTTTCACAGGTTTGTTATTTTATGCGTATGTTGAGATACACCAACTGTGGAGACTAGTCTTTGACAATTACCAAAAGTGTCCAGGGGTGGATTTCACAAAGGTAGTCCTAACTTAGGACTAGTCCTAGGCAATGCTAAGAGATAGGACCAGTCTTAAGTTAGGATGAGTTACTGGTCCTAACTTAGGACCAGGCCTATCTCTTAGCATTGCTTAGGACTAGTCCTAAGTTAGGACTACCTTTGTGAAATCGACCCCTGTGTCTTTAAAGTTAAGTTTAAGATTATTTAAATGCAGAGAACGCAGGGTGAATGCAGTACAAACTGTTTCTTTAAGTGACTGACGCTAATAGACCTGGAATATTGTACAGTTAGCACTCATGAGCACGGAAAAGTCCTATTGAAGTTTTTGTTCAACTGTTTTTCATGGATAGCATTTTATTGAAAGTTGTAGCAGCATTACTTGTATCTGGACAAAACCATGAAAGGTTACCAAAGAAAAACTCATTCATTTGTCCAAAGGCCAACGAGTGCACTGATTAAAACTATTAAAAAAAACGCGTACAGCTGAGAGTAGGCCTACATGTTGCTTTTTTTTCTCTGGAAAGTCATTACACACCAGCAGCCGATTTCACGAAACTTTACGCAACTGCGTAAGTCCACTTGCGCAATGTTTATGACGCAACTTACGCAATAAACGTGGCGCAAGTGGGCTTACGCAGTTGCGTGAAATCGGCTGCAGCCCTCTTACTGAATGTGACACTGACCTGGAAGGGTTATTAACCACTCGAAGACATACAGTTTACATGAAAACAGTTTCAGGACATGCAACAGAGGGAGCCTGATAAACAAACAAAAACATATTAATTTTTTTTACACTCATACACCGATGTGTGTTAGCACTGTATACTCAGTACTTTCCCGAGTCCTGTGAAAAAATATCACAGGCATCTTACTTGGGATTTGCCCGGTAGCTATAGGCCGTTCGAATCCTATGTTTTGGCAGCGGGTACCGCAACGATATATAATAGATGTTAAATTTGCATCGGGGATAAAGAATATTAATTTTGGTTTTTACCCATACACCGATGTGCGTTAGCTACTGGGCAATCTCAGCAATATTCTTTATCCCCGATGCAAATATTCATCTATTATATATCGTTGCGGTATCCGCTGCCAAAACATAGGATTCAAACTGCCTCTAGTTGCCGGGCAACCTCGGTAGTCTAGTTGGTAATACACTGCTCTAAAATTGCACAGGTCGTGGGTTCGAATCCCATCCGAGTAATATGCCTGTGATATTTTTTCACAAGACTTGGGGAAAGTACTGAGTATACAGTGTTTTAACACTATATACACACATCACTGTATGGGTAAAACCAAAATTAATATTCTTTATCCCCGATGCAAATTTAACATCTATTATGAACAAACACATATCCATGAATGCTTTGCTTGCAGCAGAAACATGTAAACAAACCCAGGCACTTCATTGTGTAATGTGCACAGTGCATTCAGCTATTGTATTACCCTGTACAAAGTGGAACAAAGAGTACAAAGTTTTATGCTCAAATCTCTTTTTTTTATGTTTTTGTTTTTTTCTAATACCCAATTCCAGACCTTTGTCCTTTTGTAGGACAAATAGGGATTACAAGGGATCGAAAGAAAATAAGGAAATCTTGGAACATTTTTATCAGATTTGTTGTCTTAACTTGACAACTACAAATATATTCTTTAAACTCTGACAAATATTTGAATTGTGAATTTGGTAAGTGGTCAAAAATCTGCGGTTTTGATTGTGTGAAAATGATTACTAGACCTATATTTTTAAATTTGCTATGTATGTTTATAGATGTTAAATTTGCATCGGGATAAAGAATATTTATTTTGGTTTGTACCCATTAACACCAATGTGTATTAGCGCTGTATACTCAGTACTTAACCGAGTTCCGTGGAAACATCACAAGCATATTACTCAGGTGGGATTCAAACCCACAACCTTTGCAATTCTAGAGCAGTGTTATACCAACTAGACCACCAAGATTTCCTGGTGGCTACATATACATATGTCATTGGTTATTTTTGTCTTTTAGTAACCGAGCAGGAAATGTAATATAGTGAAAACTTTCATATTTCAGAAGCTTCGGCTAAGCAAAGCTGCAGACTTCCTGATAGAATAGACAACATTGCGCAGTACAAGAATGGAAAGGATAAGATTGAAAATATTGCTCCATCCATCACTGTTACACATGGAGGTTCTATCGTATCAAGATGTCGTAATCCATTGGTAGACAAACTGATGACTTCTGCCATACGCACATGTAATGATGAACAATGGATTGGAGAAATGCCTCGGTGTGGTATGTGATTATTGAATACATGCTTAAAGGATTTGGGTACTTATTGTCACACAAAACACAATGTCCACAGATTTACATTAAAAAAACATGCTGCCTTGGATCGGTCCAGTTGGTCTTTGAAAAGCATTTCAAACCCGTTTGTTATGAAATGCATATGATTAGAGCGATGTTTTACAAGTAGAATATAGTGATCCACACAAGTGTGACTCGGAATTGCACGGTTTTCCTTTCACGTCACAAACTAACACGGTCAGCCATTTTATGGGGTCCAAAATGGCCGACCTTGTTTCTTTGCGACTTAAGACGAAAACGGTGCATTTTCGAAGCATGTTTGTGTGGATCATTATATTCTACTTTTAAATTATCTACATGTATCTAACCATGTGCATTTCATAACAAATGGTTTCAAATGCTTTTCAAATACCAACTCTGCCGATCCAAGGCAACTTGTTCCTTAGTTGCCAAACTTACACAGTTTGAAGATAATGATTGTAGAAAGCTTCCCTTAAAATATTGCTTGCTGAGGTGCTGCTGTTTTTGAGAAATGAGTAAAACAATGTCACGCTCGTCTCAGTTTTAGCATGTAAAATGTATTTGTACCAGTTATGGTATTAAATACCTTACACATGTAACTGGTTAATTTACCAGTGAGACAAAAAAACTTTGATTTCAGGAGCTAAGCGTAACAAAATTATGCTGACCATAATAATGTTACCAGCCAAACTTGACTGGTATCTGCATTTTTCTGCTTAGCAGAAAATTGTTAAGCAATAATTTCTGCTTAAAGCAGCTCTATGAAATTGGGCCAAATGCTTGATGTGTAACAATTCCCCACAGCTTACCTCACAGCTAGATCATGTTTCAGACATGAACATAATGAGATTAATAAAGTGTTTCCTGTTTTCATTGAGACCTCTTCATGTATGGGTATGTTCAGACAGCGTACTAACTTAGACCCGAACCGGTTTAACTTTTACGAGCAGCGGGGGGTGGTCGTAAAAATAAAAACCCATTGCGTTCAGACAGCACAGAGTTAAACCCGATCGGGTTTATCTTCGGTTTTAAGAGGTCAAAGTAGACGCGACCCCATTGCTCTAACATCCGGTTCATCAGATTCACGCACCGAGAAACTGAGTGCCCTGGACAATCATCAGAACATGTTATATATTGGATAAAAATGGCTCAATCGAACGCGAAAAACAGTTCTATCGTTGGGAGGATACGGGCACTTAAAACAAACATGAACACGACTCTTAAACAAATAATTAAACAAACAAAATATTGACACAAACAGCCGAGAAAACTCACCAAAATATTATCCATATTCCATGAATCAGAACACGTTTATTTTTTGTGTTTTATACCATCGGTTTTGATTTAATAAAAGTTCGTACCTCAATCGATTGGAAGTTGCGATCTCTCAAAAGCTGGTGCCGCGATTTTTATTCCGATTCTTTCATAAACACAACTACACACGTGCAAGTTACGTAAATACGTGTACTTTTTCAATTTTGTTCCCAACCTTCCCAACAACGTGGTATTGCTTGCCAAGGGGAATTTCCCCTACACACAGCCTAGCACCCACGGCAGTTCATTCTCCTAATTTGAAAGTACATCACGCTAGTAACGGTGACGGCAATGGAAAAAGCACATCCACGGGATCGGTGACGGGATCATGTGAGAAGCATTACAAAATATGCTTCTTCGCTGCGCTCGTAGTATACGCATGAAAAACAGTTTCAATTTATTGTAGGACACTCAACAAAAATCGCTTGGAAAATATATATATAAAAATCAGAATTTAAGAAGTCATTGGCGTGGGCCGTTGTTAAATTGCATACACCGATCGAGGGAGTTTCGCCAACTCGGTAAGCGACAAGAACAGAATATAAATACTTGGAGCTTTGCGGCACTCAGAGGCAACAGAAACCGTATACAAGCACTCCGGGTCCCGGGCGTGTGCATTGAAACACACAATGGGCATGGGTCGTCCGTTGTGAGTTGAAACCGGATGTCATTCTGTCCACATGCAGTGTTAAAAGATAAACCCGAAGCGGTCTAAAGATAAACCCCCTCGCTCGACGGTTTAACTTTTGTGGGTTGAACTCGATTTGGTCTAACACAGATCCGTTCAGACACACTGAGTTGAACTCGATCGGGTTGAACCATGAGTTAAACCGACTTTAGTACGGTGTCTGAACGACCTCTATGATTCTTGTGGGGACAACTGTAGAAGATGCTCTCATTGTAGGTTGAAGGGAAGGGAGTTTCAACAGACCTCTTGCATATGACTTCAAAAGCCCAAACAGTGACCTTGCTAAGGACAAAGAACGACCTAGCATTGACTGAAATTGTTTGACCTGAACAATGGTGGCCACAGTCCAAGGGGTCTATTGTCCCTGTTGTCCAAAATATGTCACACTTATTAGATAGAAGGGATCCTGGGAAACAAAATTGTTACAAATATTTGTATACATGAAGTTTGATTTTTGATTTTGTGTTCTCTCTCTGGTGAGAATACTGTACAACAACAAAAATAAAAAAATATGTTATTATTTGTTTAAAGAATAAAGTTTTGGAAAGATTGTAGAGGTTGAAGACAACATGTGAACTATTTAGGAACTTGTAACAATCTAATTCACAAAACTATTAAAACTATGATACATTTTAACAGGCAATTGTGTAATATAAGATTTGTTCAATTTCTTTGTACTGTTTAATTCTCACAATTGTTTTTTGTTTTTCAACAAGAGTATGTTATAAACGTTTATTGAAAAAAAAGATAAAAAATTGAAGCGTCGATTAGGCCTATGGCAAGGGTTGCTGTATCTCATAACCATATTTTTTTATGTAACTCTAGAGCGTGCTGAATCACGGTTTCAACTTCCATATCTGGCCAACATGCGCTATCAGTACTACGCTAATGGCACTCTCCTTATCTACCCTGGCATCGGTCAACTAGCGATTGGATGCAGGGTAAGCCACCCATATAAATCTAGCCTTGATGTTCCTCACCGAGAGCACATTTATGGCACGTTTGCATTTGGCAAGCATTATGGACAACCAAGAGAGGAACATTCTGGTGTTTATGTGTGTCAGAGACTAGGAGGCACATTCCAGCATAGTCTTGATATTCAGGTAAGAGGTAAGTTCCACCACTAAGGACTAAAATCAAAGAAATGTAACATCTGTATCTCCAGCTATTTAATAATCATTAGTTTGGCGCTAGTATTATTTGTTTTGGTGGGCGTTAGTTTTTGTTCTAGGAGGACACTGTTCCTCCTCCAGCAAATTATGTTAAGGGCTAGAATTAACAAATCAAAAGCCATTGTCGTAGCTGTTTAATTAATTTTATTATCAATTTTTATAATCAAATGCTTTATACTCGGCATTTGCTTCCTCCTGTCACATCTACATTGTGTTCTCTATTGTGATCGATGGCTGCCATGTGTTTGTGTTTTATTTCCATGCTTTTAGCATACTCGGGGACTCTCCTGACACTTGGCGGTGGGTTGGCAGGGCAGTAGGTTGGGTGGTTCATTCTGACATTTAATTATGGAATAACAGTTGGATTATTTGGACTTCACTTTGTGGTAATGACCGGGCGGGTTGGTGGCTGGCCTCTGTTATACGGACCAAGCTGGAGGCGTGGTCCATTCACAGCGGCCAGTCACCAACCACTGTCCCCTTAATAAATACCTTTTCCTTAAAAACAAATGGTTAAAACTGTCAAAATGTGAAACTTTGGGTTTGCGTTTCTGTTGTATTAATGTTCAAGTGCCACATTTTACTGTCAACTATGACCTCTGCTAAATGTGAACCAGACCATGTATGGACATACGTGTATGAGTTTATATGTGGGCACCTGTTACATCAAAATTGATACAATTTCAGCGCGGACATGATAGCAGTTAGTGGGGGTGATAGCAATTAGGCCACTTAAAAAAAAAATTGTTGATTGTCCCTGCCCGACCGTTCGAAACCCCCCATCCCCATTTTTTTTTTAATTATAAAAAACAACCTTTTCAATGATATTTTTTTCAAAATGTAGGCCTACAGGTTTGAAAAGATGTTTAAAGAAGGTTTTTATTCACGATGGCAAAGCAAGAACAATTTTTCAAATATTTACTTGGGCTACACTGTGCTTAGTTGTTTGAAAAAGTTTACAGAAAATGTCATCTAGGAGTTAAATTTGTTTGACAAAACTATTGAAAACATCAAAAACACACAAACCCTCTGTTTTATAGTGATTGTGATGATTTCTTTATTCTTGATTTCATATTTGGCATGTCAACAAGACTTTAAAAAAGCGGTTAGTGTAGTACCTCTTTCTGCAGCAAATTGTGACACATGTAAGTTAGGTGATAAAGTGCCAATGAAACTAAGATGAATAAACATGCAACATGCAAAGCGCAAACACTAGTTATACACAATGTATGCTGGTTAAAAGGGGCCATTTATTCGCTAGTTTCCTTTATTTCAGCTCCCTGGTGATATAATAATAATAATATTAATAAATTAGCTCATTTTACAGAGATACAATGCGCTGGTACAAATAAAGCTATGAAAAAATTTCAGTTTATGGGCGAGAAGAGAACAGACGTGTTTTGAATTTACACATGAAAGTCTGGAGTGAGTTGATGGTGCGAATGTGATTCAATAGAGAGTTCCAGCATCGGGGACCAGCAACTGAGAAGGACCGGTCCCCTGCCCATTTGTGAGTGCGAGGGATTGTTAGATTCTGGCTGGAGCGGAGGCCACTCCAACCAGGTTTGTTGAGGTTGAGAGACTCTGTGATAAACTGTGGAAGTACGTCAGAGAGCGGCTTTGTGCATGTTCACTGATGGTTTGAAGGTGGCGTTGTCTAACCAGTGTAATTGTTTAGAGAAGAGTGGAGGCGTGTGTGTATTTGGGTTGTGAGAAAATTATACGAGCAGCATTGTTTTGGAGCCTTCTAGTCGTTCAATGTCAGCTTGCTTAATACCATTTGCATATACACAGCCTCTGCTGCTAAGTGTGTAGCACACTAAGCTGAATCAATCACAAAGAACCATCTCTGACTTCCCAGTTTGCCATTTGTGTGGCATTTTAAACCAAATCTCAGTTTCCCTGTGGGTATTCAACCTGTGCTGCCACAGCTGTAGTGCATCAAGCCAAATCAATCACAAGAACTGCTCTGTCCTCACAGGTACCCCTTCACAGATTTCCATTTATCCCTGGGCATGCTGGGTATGCTGGGTGAAGAGAAGCAATTACATAATCATGGCTTATTAATTAACTAATTGTGTTGTCTTGGCTGCTCACTCCTAAGAAATTGAGTAACCAGGAATAAGATTGTTTTGACCCCTTGTCGAAGGTTTGTTGTAACTACTTAAAGACACTGGACACTATTGGTAATTGTCAAAGACCAGTCTTCTCACTTGGTGTATCTCAACATATATATGCATAAAATAACAAACCTGTGAAAATTTGAGCTCAATTGGTCATCAAAGTTGTGTGCTTTCAGATGCTTGATTTCGAGACCTCAATATCTAATTCTGAGGTCTCGAAATCAAATTTGTGGGAAAACTATGCTGCTTCAGGTTCAGAGGGAGCCATTTCTCATGTTTTATATTATCAACAGCTCCCAATTACTCGTAACCAAGTAAGGTTTTATTATGCTAATAATTATTTTAAGTAATTACCAATAGTGTCCACTGCCTTTAAAAGCACTCTTCAGATCAGATACCATGTGTTAAGATTGCTGTTGATCTCCATTTGTTATACATTTGTCTGTTATGTGAATAAAAACCTTAGGCTGCTTCACCATAGCTTTCAGTAGTTAAATAGTAAGTAACTGTTGTTTTCCCATCTAGCTATCTCTTGTCCAGAGCCAGAACCACTTACGAATGGGAGACGACATGGCGATGAGTTCACAATAACACAATCAGTGTCATTTGAATGCAATGAGGGGTATGAGCTTCAGGGAGACTCCATCTTTAAATGTAATCTCGGCCAATGGTCACCAAGTTTCTTTCCATCATGCAGATGTAAGTATCAAAGTTGAATTTTATTTGCATCCAATGTTTCAGAAAAGTTATTAACACGTTGGCACTTGATTTAAATAGCTTACTCATCCACATTTTATGAATTGTAGGGGGCACACCATTTTTTGGGTGGGGTGGGGCATTTATAACTGCCCAAGTTTCCAGTTACTCTTTTCCAAAGTCTCGCTTCAGCACCTTTTTTTAATGTAATCTACTACTTTTATAAAATAATCTGGCGTAAGTGCAAACAAAAAATCCGGTGCCTGCAGGTAAATGGAAACATAGTGTTAACAACATAAAAATAACAACTCTGAAAAGTTCCAATCACAAAAAGTCACTTGCCCTTATGACCCCCCCCCCTCCCCGAAATTGTGATGTTATTTCACAGTCTAAGTTCACACACATGCACACACCCAAGCTTTGGTAGCATGTTGTACATCGGTTTTAACTTATCACTTTTTGTCAAAAAAACGATGCCATTCTCACATTCTTGAAGATAACACTTTTGGGTGAGCAAAGAAAAATTTACAAGGACAGGATTTGATAATATCAACAAAAATTTGATCCCCATTAGGGTGCTCCCAGGTTGTATCATAAACTTGGGTGCGATCCCTGGCTACACGGCAGTTATAATGGCTATATGGCTTCTGACTGGCACCCATGTACATATTACATGTATTAGGAAAATATGAAGATTGCCATAACAGAGCTTATAGCTCAGTTGGTAGAGTGCCGTCACGTTAATCGCAGGTTCTAATCAATTTTAGTTTTTCACCAAAAAGTTTAACTTAATTAACCCAGTCAGTTTCCCTTGTGGTTTGTTACCTTATCTTTAAAGACTCATAAAACTGTTAACAAGTTTTTCAAAGACATTTGTAGTCTTGTTTTGAATGAGCCCAGTTATTATTGTGGTGGAGAGAGACCCAAGGGGCGAATTTTAAGACGCTGGCAGCAGCAGACATAACAGTCCTTTTTTGCAGTCTGAGCGTGCCCCTACATGCTCAGTATTGCGCATGTAGGTCTGAGCAGGCGCTGAACTGTGAAAAAGGACCATCCAAAAGTGTCCCATTGACAATGTCATCTGCCATGAGCTGATCCTGGTAACCCGCTTGTTGCCGCTTATTTTGCAACTGCCCTAGTTATCAGTCTGTGGGCAAACAAGACAATAGATAGTAGTGCTCTCAGGGTTGTCCACAGTTTTTTGTAGTAGCAGGTAAAAAGAATGTAAGTTGTCGGCTTTGTCAAACGACTTAGCAAGCGAGATTGAGTGCCCCTACGATGTGGGGTCAGGGGCCCACCTAAGGCCTAAAAGATTTTCCAGTTGTAGGACAGTACTTTAGCAAATTGGAGGAGACCAAAAAACTAATAGAAAAATAAAAGTAGCCGGCAGAAAAGGACCAAGTAGCCGGCGAAATCCCCGGCGAAATCGCCAGCTACTCAGCTGTTCTGGACAACACTAGTGCTCATTGATGGTTCTCACTATGCAAATGAAGCTTGAAATAAATGAAGTGAATATTTTACATTTTGCCACTCAAAATCACACCATCATGTACAGATGACAATTGCATGGGTCCTCCTCTACCCATGTTTTGTGAACATTAATTGCTAGTGTAAATAACTTGTTGATATTGAATTATATATTATATTTGCAGCTCTTAACTGTCCTGCGATCATAAGTGATGATCAACATATGATTGTGGAGAGTGGAGGGACCTTAGTTGGTTCAAACGTAGCATTTCAATGCCTTCATGGATATAGATTAGTTGGTGCTGATTACTTAGTATGTCAATCTGGTGGTACCTGGTCAAACTCTTATCCTCATTGTGAAGGTAAGATTGTTATTAAAGATGCTATGTCAGATTCTTGGCCGATTTGATCCAAAATTTTGATTTAAAATTCAATAGGTATTTTGATGGGGGTCGAGAAAGTTACAAGTTTGCGTTTGAGCCGTTGCTCGAAAAAGTCCGCCAATTATTAGTAGCAGTGAAATAAAGTGCTCAAAATTAGTTTTTGTCGGGATTCCGACAATATATCACGTGACCAATTCTTATGTGTTTTATAAGAAACGTTTTAAATTTTTGTCATGGTTCCTGACCATTAAAAGTAAAAGATAAACTTTTTTTCGTTAGAGCGGGTGATACTCTTTGAAATACCATTCACTCAAAAAAATCCATTTTTTAATGTTTGGGGGCCCAAAAATCTGACATAGCATTTTACATGTACATCATTTGTACTGAACAATTGGTAGTGTGATATGTCAGGCATCTTTTACAGTATGGACACCAAGTAAATTCACCGCTTGCATGATGCGGAACGCACAAGCGTCCACAATTTTCAACATTTTGGCTTTGGTGCTAGTAGTTCTATGCGAGATATTCTTTCCACTAAGTTTATAGACTAGTTTTTACCTGACACCCAAGGCTTTGAATTGATGATATTAGAAATGTTGTGGGCTTTGTGTTCTGGATGTTATAACGTTGTGAACAGCATCAGTCGCATTACACAAAAAGGACGTGGTAAAAAATACTCTAGTCACAGTTAAAAAGTTTCCTCTAACTAAAAAACTTAGGAAAGCTTTACTACATGTAACACAAAACTCTTATACATGAGTTCCCAACAGGATACTTATAAATGGTCAACAGCTTGAACTTTTAGGTACACATGGCAAAACCATGGTCAGTCGTTTTTCCGGTCAATTTAGCCAAGCCTTCATGGAGCCCAAGCTGAGTTCTTATTTGGCAAAATTGGGTTCATTTTTTGTCAACAACTTAAATGTTTGCTTGGAATTGCCCATTTAGTAAATGTGCTCACCATGGAAAAGGAGGTTCTTGATGTCATATGGCAAACATTGATTAGCTGGATGTTGAGCATGGTTGTTGTTCAGGTACATTGTAATACTGAGGCATTCACATTCTCACAAAAAGGTGGTTGGGGTTATAAGAGTAGCACTCTCTACACCTAAAATATTTCTGATAATTTGGACTGATTCCTTAAAGAGTTTTAACTTGCAGTTGTCAGAAATAATCACAACAATTATCAAGTCACAAAAATGTATCTTCACATTTTTAATAATTCATTTGGTCTAGGCAGTTTCATGCAGGAATTAACAAGTGCATCTTAAACACATACAATGAGCCAGAGTTTGAAACAACTGCATTTGAAGGCAGTGGACACTATTGGTAATTGTCAAAGACCAGTCTTCTCACTTGGTGTACCTCAACATATGCACAAAATAACAAACCTGTGAAAATTTGAGCTCAATTGGTCATCGAAGTTGCGAGATATGAATGAAATAAAAACACCCTTGTCACACGAAGTTGTGTGCTTTCAGATGCTTGATTTCGAGACCTCAAATTCTAAATCTGAGGTTTCGAAATCAAACTCGTGGAAAATTACTTCTGTCTCAAAAACTACGTCACTTTAGAGGGAGCCGTTTCTCACAACGTTTTATACTATCAACCTCTCCCCATTACTCGTTACCAAGTGAGGTTTTATGATTATAATTGTTTTGAGTAATTACCAATAGTGTCCACTGCCTTTAAGATAAAAACATTATTTTGATTTTACAGAAAGAGCTGAGCCGACTACAACTGAGCCAGCAGTATTGGAATGTGGAGGTGATTGTGAGATATGGGAGAGATGTGTTGGTACTGACCAAGGTCAGAGAATATGTAGCTGTATTCATCCTACCTATTGTGAAGAGGAGGAGGAAAGACGACTTTACTGTGGAACTGATGGAAACGAATACACAAGTTTCTGTAAACTCAAAGCTACTGGATGTCTGCTTGATCAGGACATTGAAGTAGATTATGTGGGACTATGTAGTCAAGGTAAGAGGTCAAATTATTTATGTTTTGTTAGGTCCGCTCCTCCACGTGCTAAGAATTTCAGGGGGGCACACTATTCTTTCGGGAGGGGGGCACTTCTGCCCAAGTTTTCATCTGCCTTTTTCTTTTAAAAGCCCATTTCAGCACCTTTGTTTATGTAATTTTTTCTTTTTTTTTTGCAAGATAATATTGCATAAGTGTCAAAGCAAATTTGTAATTTTTTGTATGTTAATGGAAAAATAGTGTTTAATACATTTAAATCATTAAACTTTTGAAACATCCAATCCAAAAAGTCTGGACATAATCAACATCCATTTTTGGAAAACAGGCCCCCCCCCCCAGAGTTATGCCATTGAGCAATACACACACGCACGCACAAATTTATAACATTTTTGTCAAATGTTATAATTCTTCTTGTAGCCCCTTGCCAAGAGTAGCTTTTAGCCTTGTTTTTGGTGAATTTAAATTCTTGCATATCATTGTTACTCTAAACATCGTATGCATGAAGCTTTCTATATCACTAATTGCCCTAATAAGTTCAATATTTTTTCTGGCGGTAACTATTATGAGCTCAGTACATTCATTGTGAATTTATTTATTTTTTCCCCCCATTTATTTACATAACTTATTATTGCAGACAACCTCGGCCCTGTGTTTTCCTTCTGTCCGAATGATACCATAACGTACGTGCAGAACGCTTGGACGACAGCCACTGTTGACTGGATGATACCATCGGTTACAAACATCTCCGGTGTCTCCCCTGAGGTCACCTCAAACTACGCCCCAAATTCAACCTTCAGTGTGGGCACCACCCTAGTTCAATACACTGCAACTGATATTGCAGGCAACCAGACAACTTGTGGCTTCAATGTCCTTGTTATTGGTAAGATTGCCAAAGAAATATTTCTGCTCAACTAAAAATTGTGTACGCTGCTCTCAGACTATGTGGAATAATCTCCCACCTTATATTAGATTATTCATTGTATAATTTTGTATTGTATTCTTTATTTCTTTTTTGTTTTATATGGTTTTTTTGTTTTGTTACGTGCCTCGGAATAGGGTCTAGTACACTCGATAGGTGACACATTATAAATGCATTATTAAATCTTATCACAGCATGCAAAAGAAAGATCATATTTTCATTTGCGCCGGTAACTCCTTGAGTCGGGCTACATTCCGTAGCCTTTAGATCTCGAGCGACTTTCTTAGGATCCTTGCTGTTCCCAACAGCGCCGCCTTCTGCAAAAGATTTGTTCTCACATTTGTGCATATTTTGTCCAGATGTTTCCCTAATGCTTTTGAAATGGTGCCGAGCGCTCCAACCACCACAGGAACTACTTTTACTTTCACTTTTGGATCTTGTCCATCTCCTTCGAAGGTCCAGGTCTTGGTACTTTTGGATCTTGTCCATCTCCTTCGAAGCTACCCTTAAGTCTCCCAGCACAGCTACCCTTAAATCTCCTGGCACAGCTATGTCAATGAGATGACACATCTTCTTTGCCTTATTGTTTGTTTAATTTTTGTTTTTGTTTCTTTATTCTGTTTTCGGTTGCTTTTGTTTTTTTGTCCTTGTCGTCCAAGTCCTTAATTGTCTGTCTCAGGGAAATATACAAAAGCATTATGCTTAAACTTTTTCCCTGCATATTGACTATTACGTTAATTTCTGTAGCTAATTATCTTCAAATTCTATACATTATTATATTCATCGATATTGTTTTCTAGTGTATGCGTAAATAGTTAATGTCACCATGAAAAATAAATGTTCATTGATTGATCTAAGACTACGACATCCGGACGCCTATGTTCTATAACATGATCAGTCTGAATGTTAAAGTCCCAGAGGATCTGACGCGGTCGGTCTCTGTAACTTTCTCCGGAACAGGGTCGTACCATTTTGCAGTCACTTGGACACCCCATTTTTTGCACAGTTCCCAATGATTTACCTTGGCCAACTTGTCTCGTCTACCTTTGTACTCCGTCTAAGCCATCTTACTGCACTCGCTGACAATATGAAAGACAGTCTCCTCCGCCTTGCTACACATCCTGCACATACATGTAGGAGAGACATTCGCTTTCTCTATCCTTGCCTTCATTACATTTGTCCTCAGAGACTGGTCCTGTGCCGCAGTAATCAAGTCCTCGGTTTCCTTTTTCAACTCTCCGCTCTTTAGCCAATTCCAGGACTAGTTGCAGGCCACTTCTTTAGTACATCTTAAGAACCTACCAAGAAGTGTTTTGTTCTAACAATCTTGGTGTCTTTCTTATTTCCTTTCTCTCTTGTACTCCTTCGGCCCAACTTCGCCCGCTTTCAAGTATTTCTGCGCTGCTTTCAACAAGTTCTCCTCAGTTTTCCTAATATGACAATGCAAACTCCTGCGCTCTATGTTGACACTGCCTGCCACACTCAGCAACCCTCTATACTACCGCCCTCTGCCCTTGGAAGATGAAGCCTCCTCACATTCGCCGCGGATGAAGCATGTCATTCATGGTCATCAGTTTTCTTGTTCTCCTATCCATGACATCTACATGTAAATCTTCCTTAGTCCACTCGACTATACCCGCACTGTACCTCACCATAGACACGGCCCATGTATTAATTGCCTTAACCATGTTCCCCCGTTGAGTTTAGACTCCAAAAATTTCTTGACCCGTCTGATGTATTCTGCCTTCAGCCTTACCTTTGACTCCTCATGAAGAACATGGTCCGATTCGAGTACACCAAGATACCGGTAACTCTCCTCTAAACCAAAGCCTTCATCCGTGCACCATCTGGCAGAGCGATGCCATCGGAATGTACCCTCTTTCCCCTCTTCATTGTCATTGAAGCACATTTCTCAAGGCCAAGTTGCATCCCGATGTCATCGCTGAAAATCCTGAAGGTCTGCACCAAAGAGTCGATCTCCACCTCATTCTTTGCAAACAACTTCAAATTGTCCATAAAAAGCAGATGGTTTATCTTACACCCATCTTTCTTCATTTGGTAACCGGCACTTACATGTACCTTCCTCAGAATCGATGACAGGGGCAACAGAGCAAGAACAAACAGCAGCGGAGACAAAGAATCACCTTGGAAAATACCTCTTCTAACTGCTCACAAAAAGTAAGGAAACTTTTTTCAATCCAGTATATTTGTTATTATTTAATACTCTATTTGTATATGGTATATATCAATGCAAAGCTGAACTGTTCCTCTTTAAGATGATACCACAGTTGCAATGATTACATATTGCTGGACTTGACCACGTTAATGAGAATGATACAAAGTCACAAATCAAATGTGCCAAAATTAGCGTTAATGATAATGATACAAAGTCACAAATCAAATGTGCCAAAATTAGCAATTTTGTGTTACTGTGTGAACAAACAAATTGACACTGTAATTCAAACAAGCAAGACAACATACTGATCTTAATCCACTTTATTGAGACAAGAAGTTTGGTATAGAGCAAGACAACTTACTGATCTTAATACACTTTATTGATACAAAAAGTTCAGTATTAACAAGTGGATGATCCGAAGGCGTTGATGACAGCCTGGCACCTTCTTCTCATGCTGCACACAAGTCTTGTGATGCGCTGATGATGAGGGATGGGTTCCATTCTTTATTAAGGAACCTGGTTAGGTCAGCCACAGTTGATGTGTTGGTGGTTCTGGCACAGACAGCGAGGCCAAGCTAGTCCCACAGATGTGCCTTGGGATTCAGGTCTGGACTGTTAGCGGGCCAATCCATCCGGTGCACTCCAACATTTTTCAGGTAGTCAGTCACCAGTCGGGCTCGATTGGGGCGAGCGTTGTCATCTTGAAAGATGGCATTTGGTTCAAGAGACTGCAAGTATGGGACTGCATTCGGCTGTAGAAT
The DNA here is from genome assembly GCF_032118995.1 of Asterias amurensis. Taxonomy (NCBI): domain Eukaryota; kingdom Metazoa; phylum Echinodermata; class Asteroidea; order Forcipulatida; family Asteriidae; genus Asterias; species Asterias amurensis. The sequence goes on along the minus strand of NC_092662.1, from coordinate 9,188,090 downwards.
ATCGTTTTGCAAATACCCATCAAACAAGGTGTTTTTTCATGAGATGAGGGTTAATTGTGTCCGATGAGCTCACTGGTGCAAATCATTGTGTAAACCATTAATGGTTCTGAAAAGCTTGATCAGTTCGATTATTGAGCATTACCTATTGACCATTCACAGACAACGGTAATTTTGGCACATTTGATTTGTGACTTTGCCTCATTGTTAATCGTGTAGCCAAGTCCAGCAACATGTAATCATTGCAAATGTGGTATCATTTTAAAGAGGAACAGTACAGCTTTGCATTGATATATACCATATACAAAGAGAGTATTAAATAATAACAAATATACTGGATTGAAAAAAGTTTCCTTACTTTTTGTGAGCAGTTTACATACCTTTTCCAGACTATCATTGTAATGGCTCTAGTAATGTCAATAACCTTACAAATTTAAATTCAACAAAACTGTTTCATTGGTTGAGACCAATTCAAGAATTTACTCTGAGGTAGTGCAGTTAATTACGATCCTATCAGCTAAAGTAGTAGTCCAAGCCAATTGTTTATTCCTTCCGCCCGAGTGGTAGTTAAAAAGCAGGACAGTTCTTTTCAGAACTGAGAAGACTCCCGAACATCGGATAAATCTACTCCGCAGTAGTAAAATAAAGAAAGACATCGTCTAAGAACAAACTCTACCTGGCAAGTATAGACACACATGGTGTCATCGCAATCCAATTATATAACAAAGACTACATTTGAAGAATTTGGTATTCTTTTTCAAGGTTTGAAGTTTGTTTCTTTGACAGTGGACAGTGTAGCGCCAGTCATCAGCGACTGCCCAGCAGACAGAACTGAGACTCTCAACACTGGTGCCTCATCAGTAACCATCACTTGGGTTGAGCCTACCATGGCGGAAAATACTGGAGTGTTCACAATGACCAATTCCCACCAATCAGGTGATGCCTTCTTCCATGGATCTACTACAGTCACATACACCTTGGTTGACATCGCTGGCAACCAAGCAATCTGCTCCTTTGTAGTAACTGTCATTGGTGAGTACCAACATTTTCTTTTGTTCAAATTTTGCAGCGAACGCTACTTTAGCGATATGCAGCCAAAAATCTTAGAATTATTACACAACAAATACTTCTCTCCTCTCTTCATTAACACCTCAAACAACATTTTAAATATTCCAAACGTCTTTCTTATTTTATTAAAACAACGTTCAATTCTTCTTTGCGAGTAAACAGTTTCTATTAATATTATACACCGCACACAGAGATCCTTGTCATTTGATTGGTGGAACACATGTCCCATGTCATCCGTTATTTTGCCATGTGTTAACTGCTGCAATGTTCCACAATTTAATGGAGTCCCCTGTGGATAATTATTGGATGCTTAACAGCATCATTCCCAATTGATCGTTCCTCACCCATTTGTGTAAAATGGGGCAAGGTTTTGTCACGGCAGACAAGGTTGGTTTCTGCATGGAGTCTGTGTGAATACAATGTTTACTTGCAGCGACAAGTTTGACTGGAATTTATGTTGTATGTTAGCTGAATTGAGTACTCACGAAACAAGCAGGCTGAAACCAGGAAAACTTCCCTAACTTAATAAAAAGGATTTAGTAAATGTGCTCACCATAGAAAGTAAGGTTCTGAACGAATGAAAGGCAAACATTAATAAGGAATTAATAAGTGCATCTTAAACACTACAATGAGCCAGAGTTTGAAACAGTTCTGCATTTAAGATTAAAACATTATTTTGATTTTACAGAAAGAGCTGAGCCGACTACAACTGAGCCAGCAGTATTGGATTGTAGAGGTGATTGTGAGATATGGGAGAGATGTGTTGGTACTGACCAAGGTCAGAGAATATGTAGCTGTATTCATCCTACCTATTGTGAAGAGGAGGAGGAAAGACGACTTTACTGTGGAACTGATGGAAACGAATACACAAGTATCTGTAAACTCAAAGCTACTGGATGTCTGCTTGATCAGGTCATTGAAGTTGATTATGTGGGACAATGCAGTCAAGGTTAGAGGTCAAATGATCTATGGAGTAACGGTAAACAATAATGTGTGTTGACAACAAGTAATAATATATTTGATTTATACGGCACCTAAAGATATCTCCAGGCACTTTACAAAGTGTATTAAAGACACTGGACACTATTGGTAATAAAGACCAGTCTTCTCACTTGGTGTATCTCAACATATGCACAAAATAACAAACCTGTGAAAATTTGAACTCAATTGGTCGTCGAAGTTGCGAGATAATCATGGAAGAAAAAACACCCTTGTCACATGAAGTTTTATGCGGAATATTTGATATACAGTACTTGATACCGTGGAGTCGAAGAAAGTTTTTTTAAAGGTTTTTCAACCTCGTACAACGAAGCCTTCCGATTTGTAAATAATGTTGGCTACTGTTTATAACTGTCACCGTTAAATTTATGAAACACCAATTACATGTATTTTATCATGCAATACCAAAATAAATGTTTTATTGAATTGATTTGAATTGAATGAAAAGGAAAGCTTCATTAAAAGCATAAGATAATTATTTGACCCTTACGAAACCGCAAGCCTATCAAAAGTGTACATATGGGCTTTGAATTGTTTCTATTTTGGGGGGATTTCATCATTTAAATTGTTTTACATAATCTGCTCGTTCAATCTGTGTTATTTTGGTGAAGTAAATATTAATAACACATGCAATATAATAGATTTTTTATTTTGGTGAAGTAAATATTAACAACACATGCAATATAATAGGTTTTTTAAAAGGCATTGTATGATCATCAGGTATCAATATATGCCATGAAGATTTGTTCTTTAGAACATGTCCTGTTATTCCACTGCTGCGGAGTGGATTTTGGAATTAGGGAGACTACTTACTTCTTGAAAAGAGGAAACTACTTCTTTTGGTAAAAGTGGATTGAGGGACTTCTCAATAGTCACTTAACTGCTATGGAATGATTGGCCTCAATGTTAAGACCAGTCTGCTCTGGTCATCCTCAGGAGACTGAATACTGTTGAGACACCGTTGTCTTTATAGAGATTCAGAGGTTTCAGTGTAGAGTCAGTCACTGCTTTGATTGGTTCTTCTGAAAGGAGAACTGCTTGGAAGGCTCACCGTTATTATTGTGTGGGCTGCTCATAGCGTGTGAGTGCCTGATGCACTGGAGCTTGTCAATAGACTATAAATCTCTCCACCATACGTAAGGAATAAAAGGGATGCTGTTTTATTAAAGCAGAACCTGTTACTGGTTGCTTGACTTTTTGTAGTTTTCTATTCTTCATTAATAGCTCCGCAAGGCTCTGAATTTAATAATATCACAATGAACAAATGTTAATTGTTAGCTGTCATTTTTATACAAGAAATTAATGTAAGTAATTAAGACATTGTATACAAACATACTACTAATTACAGGGTTTGAACTCTGGGTCCAATTTCATAAACCTTTTCTTAGCATGAAAGGGTTGCCTTCAATAAAAATAGGATTGTCAACCAATTTTCAATGTGCTTTTCAGGATAAGCAAACAACAGCTGAATACCAGTGTTAAGCAATATGAAACAAATGGAAATTTGGTGGGTAATCCTGTTTTATCAAGGGAATGTAACCCCACCCGAGTAGTATGTCTGTAGATTTGTTCTGCTAACAAAGCACCCAGTAGCCACAGATTTGTCCAAAATCAGTGTAGGTCAAGATAATAATACTACATGTTCCTTAAAATTTGTTTTAAAAATGTACACACATTTTGCATATCGTAAGTTGAACTTTATAATATTGTTAATTAAATGTTTGTATTCGTGGCACCAAAACAACTAATGGTGAAATTGTAGGTTCTCTGGGTTTCAATGTATATCAAGTTTCCAATTGCGCAGAAGAATTTATGAAAATAAAGAATGAATTTGGGTACAGGATGTTTGTTTACAAAGTCTGCCTTTTCTTTTTGTTCACATCCCTTGTTTCATTAATTACCACTAAGGCTGTAAATCTCTTTAACCCTTTCCTTCACAGTCAACTGTTCTTAAATCCCACCCGAGTAATATGCCTGTGATTTTTTTCACCGGACTCGGGAAAAGCACAGAGTATACAGTGCTATTACACACATCGATAATAAAAACCAAAACTAATATTCTTTATTCTTTGTACCGATGCAAATTTCACATCTATTATATCGTTGCTGTACCCGCTGCCAAAACATAAGATTGGAACTGCCTCTACCGGGAAACCTTGGTGGTCTAGTTCGTAAGGCACTGCTCTAGAATTGCAAGGGTCGTGGGTTCAAATCCCATCTTAGTAATATCTTACACCGATGTGTGTTAGCACTGTATACTCAGTACTTTCTGTACTCAGTATGCCTGTGATTTGTTTTTCACAGGACTCTGGGAAAGTACCGAGTGTACAGTGCTAATACACATCGGTGTATGGGTAAAAACCTTAATATTCTTAGATGCGCTGGACACCTTTGGTAATTTTAAAAGACCAGTCTTCTCATTTTGTGTGTCCTCATGACGCATAAAATAAACCTGTGAAAGTTCGAACTCAATTGGTCGTCGAAGTTATGAGAGAATAATGGAAGAAAAGACGCCCTTGTCACACGAAGTTGTGTGCTTTCATGTCTTGAACTCGAGACCTCAGCTGAGGCCAAATCTTTTAGTGAGAACTACGTTACTTCAGAGGGAGACGTTTCTCACAATGTTTTATACAGCTCTCCATTGCTTGTTACCAAGTACGTTTTTATGCTTACAATTGTTTTGAGTAATTACCAGCTGCACGTTTATCGCGAGCAAAACGTAAACGTGAACGTCAGAAGATTGTGTCGATTCGGCGTCCAAAGTTGCAGGAAAACTGCCACGACCTGTAGGCTTTTTCACAACCCGTTTTCTCGATACATAAAATCAGCATACATACGATGGAATGTTTCAATGGGCCTACTCTGACTAAAATTAAAATAGATTCGTCGCCGGGCGAAAAAAATAAATATAACGATGGTTATCAATTTTCAAGACAAACGGTCACCGCGATCCGTAATTCAAACGGCATGAGAATTATCATGATGGACAAGGATTGGATCAAACGGAAGCTTAATAATTTGGAAACGTTGGGTAGGGCCGGCTAAAGGTTGGAAGGTGTCTAAGGGAACTTTACAATTAATAACATTTTGGGGGTGGGGGGGGGGGGCCTTACACAAAGAGCCATTCTGGTCAGTGTATTGTGAGTGGTGTGTTGTCTGGTTTGAGACAGGCCACCTGTTGCTTGGTGAAGAATGTCGCCGTGGGACCACTTTAGGTTGACAGTGGGTGGCGACCTTGGACCTTTTGCCAGTAAACTCAAATGCGTACATGAATACCGTTTTAGAATACGGTCTGTTCATAGAGGTATAATGTTGCAGTTTCAGAGTTTAACCATGGAGGTAGAATTGTGAAACCATTCCTTACTCTATGGTGAAACTATACACGTACGTCAAAGGCTGTTTTGAAGCTGTAAAAAAAGAACTTTGCTTTGCATTTGGTCAAAGTTGTTAAGCAAAACGACATTAACTTTCCTTTTGAATAAGTCCATTCACAAAATTGGTTAGAGCAGTGTGTCGGTCAGGTCTCAGAATGTTCATTTTGCCAAATCCATTTGGAAGCCTAATTTAGCCATCGGCCCGTCGGGTTGGTTACTGATGGAGATAATATTAACAAAAGAGACCTCGTGCGGCTGAATGGGGTACATTTTTAGGAGTTTGTCTCTTGACCCAAACTGGACGTAACAAACCCTAAACATGACTTGACATGCTATCTGAAAGTGAAATAAGTTAGAGAAAATTAAGGAGTGGGGTTGTGTTCCACTGAGCCAGTGACCTGTGAGATGGTGACTGTAGGTTGAAGAGCGCCCTCAAGTGACTGTAGTTGTTTATTGTTTACATGTGGTTTTTTCAGCCATGTTTGACCATGTTTTACTGTAACAGTTTTCAGCCGAAAAGTTTGTAATCAAAACAGCAGTTATCAGTGTTTTTCTTCAGAGATTATGGACACCTGGTGTTACTAGAGTCTTGCCAAAGAAGTGAGTACCTTTTCAGTTGTGACTTACGATGATATAAGCCCTTATTAGAGCAGACATAATTTACTGGTTTTCATGTTGAAATTAAAGGGACATGCAACTTGTTTACATGCAGATTGAGTACATTAACGGATAAGAAGTTTCCCAGCTTTTGCTAGTTTCAGACCAGATATGAGAAATTAGGGATTGTTTATTATTGATTGACATTACTCAGAACTAAGGAAAGATTAATATGTATCCCAAGTGTCTACTGGATTATTATGAGAAACTAAGGAGTTTTAAGAACCACTTTCTTACTGACAAGTTCATTTTTTATTAAGGATCACATGTATTAAGGATTTCTTTTCTGTATGTTTATTTACAGTTCGAATTACATTAAAATACGAATGCAAGATCTCTAGTCCGTGTCACAACTAAATGCCTTACTCCTTGATGAGCCACAACATTCGAATTCTATTCTGCTAACCCGGGATCAGAAGGGAGTACTGCACCTGTATCAGAATGACCGACTCAACAGTAAAAGAGTTGAAGGTCAAAAGAAGGAATGCCAAGGCGGCACTCACAAGACAGGGAAAAGCCCTACGCTTGATGATCGAAGGCAACAGGGCAACCGATGAAGTTTCAAGTGAGCTTGAAAAGTTTGAACTGGTGTATGACAGTCTAGTTCAAAAGCATGAGGCTTATACCGAGCAGATATTGGATGACGATGAATTTACTACCGAAGAGGAGTGGTTAGAAGAATGCCAACAAATGTTCATAGCTTTACAGTGTGAGGCAAAAGATCATCTAACTCCAACACCTACAGAGAAAGAGTCAAACCCGAAGGAAGAAGCCAGTGCCAGTGCAGAGAAAACGAGTTCCAGTGATGACCAGTCCAGTTCAAGTGCCGAGCAAATATCCAGTGCAGAGCAAACCAGTACAACTTCCAGTGCCAAGCAGATAACAGAATCCGATAGCCATATCAGCAAAAATGAAGCAAGTGATCAGAAAGAAGAGCAGAAGAAAGTGAATACAGCAGTCCATGATGTCGACAAATTCTGTGGGTTTAAAATGGAAAAGCCAAAGATGCCCAAGTACACAGGGGATGTCAGAGAATACGCCATCTTTAAAGATGACTTCAAACATATGGTTGATAAGAGGTATGGTAAGAGGGATGCCATCACTCTGTTGCGTACATGCCTACAAGGAAAGCCGTTGGAGCTGATTAAGGGAATGGGGTCCGATTACGATGCAGCCTGGGAGTATCTCGATACAATATATGGTGATCCACGATTCATTACTGACACCGTCACCCAAGATATCATGAAGTTCAAGCCACTCCGAGACGGGGAAGATGCCAGATTCTGTGAGTTAGTTCATCTTGTGAGAAGGAGCTATAACACATTAAAGGAGGTGGGGCGCCGAAACGACATGGATAACAATCATATGCTAGCAGTCATTGAGCAGAAAATGAACGCTGACGACCGTAAGGTGTGGTCCAGACACTTGGAAAGGGATAAAGAAATAGCGACGCTACAAGGACTGCTAGACTGGATGTCATCGGAAATGAAATCGAGGATGAGAGCAACGGCACCAGTACGATGTGTGAGTCAAAGTCCCCGATCAAGCATCAATCACATTCAGATTCAGCAGAAAGACCCGACATCAATGCCTTTCCGTGACAAGTGCTGGGTTTGTCACACTTCCAGCCACTGGACAGACCAGTGTGACAAGTTCAAGGGAATGAGTCCAGCCAACCGATTTAAGATGGTCAAAGAGAACCATGTCTGCTTCAGCTGCCTCAAAAAGGCAGGAAAAGGCCACAACGTGTCTACCTGTTCGAGAAGACGACAATGCACAGAGATGATGAACGGACTCCAATGTAAACACTATCACCATCAATTACTGCATTTTACTCCCCAGCAAGCCACCGGTTCAGTCAGTGTTGCAGTAAGTACAACCCGAGCAGAGGTATTGCTACCAGTCCTACAAGTGCAGATCATGGGAACCCAGATTACTCAACCAGCAAATATCCTTCTTGACTCCGGGGCACAGATTACATTGATCAGAAAGTCCCTTGCCGAAAACTTGAAGCTCAAAGGAAAGGATGTAATTACTACCATCACCAAAGTGGGAGGAGAAGAAGAAGAGCTTCAAACAAAAGTCTATGAGGTCCGTCTTCGTCCGAAGTACAAAGGTCCAACTTACACTGTTACTGCCATTGGTATCCCCTGCATAAGCGACGATGTTGCTGAAGTTGACCTATCAGAAATGGCCAAACTGTTCAAACTACATCCAAGCAGTCTCCATCGAGGTAGCGGCCCAGTAGACCTACTCATTGGCATTGATCATGCAAGCATACATGCTGGTGAAACCCATGAAGCCCAGAATCTGATTGCCCGCCAATCACCACTTGGTTGGGTGATTTTTGGAACCGGCCCTGGGAACAAGACCAAGACAAGCCGAGTTCTCCATGTAAAGTTCTCAACACCAGTAGATATGACAGATTTCTGGAAAACTGAAGCTATGGGAGTAGCCGTGAAGTCCTGCACATGTGAACCAGAAAAGCTCAGCCCAGCAGAACTAAAGGAAGCCAAAATAATAGAAGAATCCTGTACCCGAAATGGAAACCGATGGACCGTCCCTTATCCTTGGAAAAGGGATCCAAACCAGTTACCAGATAACAAGATCCAGATAGAGAAGAGGCTCTATTCAACAGAACGCCGACTTGCAAAAAACACAAGTCATGCAGAAGCCTATGATGCCCAGATGAAGGAAATGGTGGAAAAGAAGTTTGCCCGGAAGCTGTCTGAAGCTGAACTGAAGTCATACAAAGGTCCCGTACACTACATCTCTCATCATGGAGTTTTGAGGCCAGAAAGTAAAAGCACACCTCTCCGAATTGTCTTCAATTCTTCAGCAACCTACCACGGGCGATGTCTGAACGACTACTGGTACAAGGGGCCTGATCTTCTTAACAATTTATTTGGAGTCATCATGAAGTTCCGTGAAAATAAAGTGGCAGTCATTGCAGACATCTCAAAGATGTACCACCAAATTCTGATTCCAAAACGTGATCAGCATGTTCATCGCTTCTTGTGGAGAGACCTGAATACTGACCGTACACCTGATACTTACGTCAAGACAGTTCTGACGTTCGGGGATAAGCCCGCTCCAGCCATGGCTCAGATCGCCCTGAAGAAAACAGCTGAGGCTGCCGAGAAACAATTTCCAAATGCAGCACAAGTCTTAAAGGAGAACACCTACATGGACGACATATGCGATTCCGTCCACACTGTGAATGAGGCCAAGAAGCTGACAAGTGAGATAGATGAGGTGTTAGCTGAAGGGGGATTCCGAGTAAAGGGCTGGCTATCTAATGAAGCTCTGGAAGAAAACAATACCACTGACAAGGAAGAGGAGAGAATGAAGTTCCTGGACACCACAACTGATGAGAAAGTACTGGGGACAGTATGGAACCGCAAAACTGACGAATTCCACTACAAGGTCAACTTGGACTTGGACAAGAATTTGTCCACCGATGATCGAGAACTGATGCAGAGAAAGTTAACAAAGCGTCAAATTCTGAGCCAGATTGCACAAATCTTTGACCCGATTGGATTCGCTGCAGCCTTTCTCATCCGTACCAAGATTGGAATGCAACATCTATGGCAACAGGGTCTGGACTGGGACCAAGAAATACCCAAGGCAGATCATGACAGTTGGATTCAACTATTCGAAGAGATGAAAGAGTTGAATGAGATCAGTTTTGAAAGATGTCTTACTCCGTCGAATGCTGTTGGCGTGCCCTTGCTGTGTATCTTCTGCGATGCTTCAGAGGAAGCTTTCGGAGCCTGTGCCTACATCCGATGGCAGATAAATGATGGCACCTATGATGTCAGATTCATTGCAGCAAAGTCTAGAGTAGCACCCCTGAAGAGGCTCACCATCCCACGATTGGAGTTGCAAGCAGCAGTTATGGGTACAAGGCTGTACCAGGCCATCATGGAAGAAATGCGCCTACCAGTAGAGGAAGCAGTGTTTATGACTGACAGTATGATTACCCTATCTTGGATTCGAAGCCAAGCCAGAGGATTCAAAACATTTGTATCCAACCGAGTAAGCGAGATTCAGAGCCAAACAGATCCCTCACAGTGGAGACATGTTCCAGGAGAGCTGAATGTAGCAGATGACGTCTCTCGTGGAATACCTGTGAAACAATTGACCCAGCGTTGGAAAAATGGTCCAGAATTCCTGCGCTTCCCAGAAGAAAGGTGGCCAAAAGATGCAGAGAGGGTAAACCAGATGGAGGTAGATAAGGAACGACACAAGACCCAAGCTGTATTCATCACCACCGAAACTCAGGAAGCCATTGATTGCAAGAAGTATTCTAGCTGGAGAAAGCTAATCAGGGTCACATCCTACGTTCGTCGATTTGTCCAGAACATACGAGCCAAGATGCAGTCTTGTGTAAACAAGGAGTCTAAACAGGGTCCGCTCTCACCCCAAGAGCTGACAGATGCTGCCAACTACTGGATTACCAAGGCACAGAAAAATCTACACAAGCGCAGGGCCAACGGAGAGTTCAAGTCATTGAGTCCATTCACAGATGATGCAGAAATCTTAAGGGTTGGAGGCCGACTGCAGGAGTCTACGATGTCTTACACTTCAAAGCACCCAGCACTGCTTCCCAATGATCATCACATTTCAATTCTGATTGTGCGTAGTATTCACCAACAGGGCCACACTGGTGTTGCTACCACTGTTGCAAAAACAAGGCAAAGATACTGGATCCTGAAGGCACACAACCTAGCCAAGACGATTAAATACCGCTGTGTGGTTTGCAGAGAGGCAGAGCATAAACTTGAGACACAGATCATGGCTGATTTACCGAAGCAACGCCTAGCACCATACACACCACCATTCTACTTCACGTCATGCGATTACTTTGGACCCTACCAAGTGAAGATTGGACGTAACAAAACAGCCAAACACTATGGAGTGATCTTCACTTGCCTGAACACCAGAGCAGTGCACCTAGAGCTAGCGGTGGACTGTTCCACTATGGAATACATTCAAGTGCTCCGCAGATTCTTTTCTATTCGAGGCTATCCAGCTCAGATGATTAGTGATAACGGAACCCAACTGGTCGGAGCACAACGGGAACTCCAAAAGATGATTCAAGGTTGGAACATCGAAGAGCTGAAACAGTTCGGTGCAGAGAAAGGCATGGAATGGAAGTTCATCACACCAAGAGCACCACATCAAAATGGGTGTGCAGAGGCATTAGTCAAGAGCTGCAAGACTGCGCTGAAAAGGGCTGTTGGGGCTCAGGTGCTGACTCCGTTTGAGCTTTACACAGTTTTATTAGAAGTTGCGAACCTCGTAAACCAACGCCCGATTGGAAGGATCCCAAATGACCCAGATGATGGCTCCTACCTGAGTCCGAATGATATACTACTTGGAAGAGCTTCGACTGATGTTCCTCAGGGGCCATTCCAGGAGACCAAAAATCCTAGACACCGTGTGGAGTTTGTTCAGAGGATTATCGACTCTTTCTGGAAGCGCTGGAGCCGAGATGTTCTACCCTGCCTGGTACCACGCAAGAAATGGAGAGCTGAAAAGCGTAACGTACGAGTTGGTGATGTGGTAACTGTGTCAGATACCAATCCTGTCCGGGGCAAGTGGTGTGTCGGCAGGGTTCTTGAGGTCTTCCCTGGATTGGATGGCAAGGTGAGGAACGTGAAGGTGAAGACTGAGAGCGGAGAATACCAGAGGCCTATCACAAAGATAGCAGTGATCTACCCGGCAGAAGGTTATGATGATGAGGACTAGTCGCTCATCGGGGCGAGGATGTTCCACTGAGCCAGTGACCTGTGAGATGGTGACTGTAGGTTGAAGAGCGCCCTCAAGTGACTGTAGTTGTTTATTGTTTACATGTGGTTTTTTCAGCCATGTTTGACCATGTTTTACTGTAACAGTTTTCAGCCGAAAAGTTTGTAATCAAAACAGCAGTTATCAGTGTTTTTCTTCAGAGATTATGGACACCTGGTGTTACTAGAGTCTTGCCAAAGAAGTGAGTACCTTTTCAGTTGTGACTTACGATGATATAAGCCCTTATTAGAGCAGACATAATTTACTGGTTTTCATGTTGAAATTAAAGGGACATGCAACTTGTTTACATGCAGATTGAGTACATTAACGGATAAGAAGTTTCCCAGCTTTTGCTAGTTTCAGACCAGATATGAGAAATTAGGGATTGTTTATTATTGATTGACATTACTCAGAACTAAGGAAAGATTAATATGTATCCCAAGTGTCTACTGGATTATTATGAGAAACTAAGGAGTTTTAAGAACCACTTTCTTACTGACAAGTTCATTTTTTATTAAGGATCACATGTATTAAGGATTTCTTTTCTGTATGTTTATTTACAGTTCGAATTACATTAAAATACGAATGCAAGATCTCTAGTCCGTGTCACAACTAAATGCCTTACTCCTTGATGAGCCAGGTTGAGTTTATCATTTTTATTTAGTTTGTACGATATAGGGTTCCAGAGATATGGGATGTATGGAGGTTTGTTCCTAGAGCAGCGTGAACATGAACGCGGTCAGAAATTGTGTCGTTTGTCGTTCAAATTTCGCGAGATGCAAGAAGCCCAAAGTGGCAATAAAACAAAACCAGACCAGCCAAGTCTCACGCATTAGGCGTGAGACTCACGCATTTGGGCTCTGTCTCACGCTCACACGCACATCAACCATTATTGGGGCGAGATCGGGGAAAAAAAATTAACGACATTTTTTGTACAAAATTTGTACAAACAGAGCGCAAATTTACAGATTGCGCACGCTTTTGCTCATCCAGTAGGTTCAGCTCAAATTCGGCAGAGCGCAAAACGCTTATTGCGCACAAGTTTGTTCCGACTCTTTTAGCAAATTCGTTGAAATGCGCTCCACTAGCGAAGACATAACAAGCAGAAGAAGTGAGCGATTGATTTTGGACATCATTTTTAGTCTATTTTTTTCAAGTTTGGAAGGAAATAATCTGACACAATCGAACCTTCACATTAACCATCAACATCTCCTGTGTACCTCAAGTGAGTTTTAATTATTCTGAGGAGGTTTTTGATGCATTTTGAAACACCTTTTGTCCACAATTAAATTTCACATTTTTTTATTTATTCATAAAAAAAGAAAAAAGAAAAAAAAAAAGATTGGGCGGCGATTTAAAAAGGCCTTCTTAAACTGGCAATTTTTTTTCCGGGGGAATGGGGGTTGAGCTTTGAAAAATCTCACACATAGCTGGCCTCTGGACTTGGCATCTCTGCCTGCAAAACACTTTTTTGACGTTCACGTTAAGTGCTTCCGTTATACATGCAGCCTACTGACCAGAAAGTTTACAAGACCAATTCAGATAAGAATAAACTAAAAAGAGGCCTACGCTCTTACCGCCCCGCCCCCCCCCCCAAAAAAAAACAACAACAACAAAACAGTAGATAAATTAGATGCGTGGCACACAGCATGTTCCAAAAACTCGCTTTACTTATAGTGCTGTAGCAACGCTATGTATCGTGGGACGTAAAAATGTCATTTTTGACGATGTTTTTTAACAAGGAAATGCAAGCATTATGAATGTGTGGAGAAAGTTTTTGTAGTGTGGTACAAAAGAAACTTTAGTTATTGCTGGCTAACGGTCAGTTTCACCTATCAACGCTGATTTGAAAAACGTGTAACGTTAGGGAGGCCCAACATATTAGACCCCTATAAGGATCACGGGGGAGCCTTATAGTTTCTAGATGTATAAGGTACGTCGTCTAACCCAAAACGAGGTGGGTACAGCCACTGCAAGTAGTGGTGGACGTGCGAAATAGCTTCATTTTGGGTTAGAATTATGACGCCATGCATAAATATTGAGAGAGGCGTATAACACCCTCACCCACATTTCGAAATATTTGTGTAAAGGATTTTTATATCCTAGCGGGGTGCCGCGCGAAGCGCGGCATCCTGCTAGTAATATGTGATGTGAGTTGATAATTGGCAGTTAACTATGGGGCGCCGTCTGTCAAGTAATTGTTTGGCATTTTTAAGGCATGTTTTTACCATGGTTTATAGCAATTAGATGTAAACCATAGAAAGTGTTGCCAAATCCTTTTTATGGTTTACACACCAGTAGTATTTTGTGTGTGTAAGTTTATGGTTAACGAACCATGAACATGCAACAAACATTTATAAATCATGGTTCATAAACCATGGAAATTTTACACATCTTTAAAACATGGTTTATAAACCAGAAAAAATGAAGCATCAAATTCATGGTTTACAAATCATGGTTTATAAACCATGAAAATTGCGTCATCTTAAAAACATGGTTTATAAACCATGAAAATTTAAGCATGAAAATCATGGTTTATAAACCATAAAAATAGAAGCACGAAAATCATGGTTTAAAAATTATGGTTTATAAACCATAAAAATTGAGGCAGTTAAAAACATGGTTTATAAACCATAAAAAATGAAACATGAAAATCGTGGTTTACAAATCATGGTTTACAAACCATAAAAATTGAAGCATGAAAAACATGGTTTACATATGGTTTATAAACCATGAAAGTTGAGGCATCTTGAAAACATGGTGTATAAACCATGAAAATTTATACGTGAAAATCATGGTTTATAAACCATGAAATCGGAGGCATCTAAAAAACATGGTTTGTAAACCATGAAAACTGATGCATCAAATTCATGGTTTATAAACCATGAAAATTGAGGCATCAAATATGGTTTACAAAATCATGGTTTATAAACCATAACAAAATGTGCACTCACAAATCATGGTTTACAAACCATAACAAATGTGCACAAATCATGGTTTACAAACCATAAAAAAACGCTAAACAATTAATTGACAAACGGCACGTAAAACGTGCCGTTTGTCAGTTAGTTCAACCTCCTTCCCATTTTAAGCGATAGTCGCCCATCGCGCGTCGAGTACATGTAGCCTACACTCGATCCCGGCGACAACGTCTCGCCCGGTACACGTGGGGGGTCTCTGGATATAGACTGTGCAAGTCTCGCGCGCACCGGAGCGAGAAAACACGACAACTGAAGAACTTAATTTTTTTATGAATCAAATCTTTGCTTTAATTTTTTTCTTAATGCCGAATCTGAACAACAAAAATACCCATTAGAGCTTGTTTAAATTAGTTTTAGCTTTTTAAACTAATACACAATTATCGGTTAAAGTCTATGTATAGACAAAAGTAAAACTCTGGGACAAGGATGTTTGTTTGATCTTAAATGTTTTGAAACCCCTTTTGTAAATCTACGCCCGAATGTGAAACTACTGAAAGCTGGTTTATACGCGGACGCACGATGGTCGCAAGGGCGTTAGATAAACGCGTGACGCATTTTAAAGAGGAAGCCGACGCCTAAGCGACCAATGAAAAGGCTTTCCACCCCGCACGGCCAAAACAAGCGTCTGCGTAAGTTTCTTGATCGGAGATGGGCACAAATTCTTAATTTTTTACAAGTAACCTGACCTGAGGTCAAGTTTAAATATCGGTTTTTCTTCGTTATTATGTTGACTTAATTTTTACTTTTATATATGTTGTTAATTAGTATTACATTTTTAACAACATATGTCATTTTTATGGTCATAAACTATATTAAACTAAAGTAATGGACGAAACAAAATCTCCCCAACGTAAAACTCCATAAGGTTAGGACCACAATGGTCCCGGAAGTTCAAATCTGCGCGAGACTTGCACAGTCTATTGCATTGCATTCAGAGGCTCCAAACTTGCAAAACCGGCGTGTAGTTTGACCTCTGACCTCTGTCATTTCCTGTATAGATACGCAGTGAAATTCCATTGCGGACTTGAGAGCAGTGACTATTTGGGCATCTATGTCACTGCACGTGCATTGTATCCAATGGAACCACTGGGTCTAGCGGCAGCGACGGATGAAGACTAGATTGCAGCAAGAACAACCCATGTTCAGTTTTTATGGTTTATAAACCATGATTTGTGCACATTTTTTATGGTTTATAAACCATGATTTGTGAGTGCACATTTTGTTATGGTTTATAAACCATGATTTGTAAACTATATTTGTAGTTCAATTTTCATGGTTTATAAACCATGAAATTGATGCTTCAGTTTTCATGGTTTACAAACCATTTTTTAGATGCCTCCGATTTCATGGTTTATAAACCATGATTTTCACGTTTCAATTTTCATGGTTTATAAACCATGTTTTCAAAATGCCTCAACTTTCATGGTTTATAAACCATGATTTGTAAACCATGTTTTTTCATGCTTCAGTTTTTATGGTTTATAAACCATGATTTGTAAACCATGATTTTCATGTTGCAATTTTCATGGTTTATAAACCATGTTTTTTAAATGCCTCAATTTTTATGGTTTGTAAACCATAATTTTTAAACCATGATTTTCGTGCTTCTATTTTTATGGTTTATAAACCATGATTTTCATGCTTAAATTTTTTATGGTTTATAAACCATGTTTTTAAGATGACCCAATTTTCATGGTTTATAAACCATGATTTGTAAACCATGAATTTGATGCTTCATTTTTTTCTGGTTTATAAACCATGTTTTAAAGATGCGTAAAATTTCCATGGTTTATGAACCATGATTTATAAATGTTTGTTGCATGTTCATGGTTTGTAAACCATAAAAAGGATTTGGCAACACTTTCTATGGTTTACATCTAATTGCTATAAACCATGGTAAAAACATGCCTTAAAAATGCCAAACAATTAATTGACAGACGGCGCCCCATAGTTAACCATGGGTGTGATTTTGGCTCAGGCCTAAACAGTGGATGTGATTTAGTAATGCCGCTAGCAGTGGATGTGATTTTGATTTGGTCAATTAACCATAGATGTGATTTCTATAGCTGGGATGTGATTTTGGCTAAGGCCTGGACAATGGATGTGATTTTAGTAATGCCGCTAGCAGTGGATGTGATTTTGATAATTGGCAATTAAACATGGATGTGATTTCTGGCTTGGATGTGATTTCAGTGGTGCAGATGTGATATTGGATAGGTTTTTTCGAAATCACATCCCTTTTCCATTTTAGTTGTAAAATCACATCTATCTAGGCCATTCACAGTGTGAGAGGGAGTTCGGTTCAGGGTTTTGTAGACTTGCAACCCGACGTCTGTAACGATACAACCGTGTTGGATTCCTCAAAGATGCCATGCCACTGGACCTTCTAATTTTCAATCCAAGATGGCGCGGGTTACGCTTTTAATAGTATAGATATCCTCGCTTACGTGTCATTATGCTCTTTTTGATAAACAAGTTCAGGATGTACACAGATCGTGGGAAGTGCTGAGGCTCATCAGTCAACCCGGATTGCACCTTTCACTTTCACTTCAGCTGGTACTTTCTGGTATCATCCCTTGTCTTATGACCTTGTTGACAAGAGTTACCGACTCCCGGTATTTCCAAACGTTCTACCAGATTTCCTTGTTGGCAAAGAGCCCGGTTTCTGTTATATTTTGTATGGTAGGTTTTTTTTTTCAAGGCAAACCCGGACCCATCGTCGTTTTCATTAAAAAGTAAACACGCATACACTAGACAACATGATCTGACGAAGGGTGACCCCCTTTCGAAGAATACAAAGGGGGACAAGTGCAATTTGGATGATACAATCAATTGTACGAATCTCGCTCGGACAAAAAGAAACTATCGTGCGTTTCATTTCTTTTGTCTCATAAA
Source organism: Asterias amurensis (assembly GCF_032118995.1). Classification (NCBI taxonomy): domain Eukaryota; kingdom Metazoa; phylum Echinodermata; class Asteroidea; order Forcipulatida; family Asteriidae; genus Asterias; species Asterias amurensis. The sequence goes on along the minus strand of NC_092662.1, from coordinate 9,170,326 downwards.
GGGATCATCTAATGTTCTTACGTGTTGGTTGTATCGTGGAGGTGTCTGCGTTTTCCCTCCTAAACAACCGGTGTTTTAAAAAAGCTCATTGAACTACAGTGCTATATCGGTGTATGGGCAATAACCAAAATTAAAATTCTTTATCCCCAATGCAAATTTGACATCTCTTATAATTATATAATAATACTTTTTAACTTATTCGGGCAATTACTTCACAAGTACAATACAAACATGAACATATTTTTTAAATCGATTTGTATCGAAACAAATCTAGGGAGCCTAAAGTACGGTATAAAATAATTTAATTTATAGCATTGTTTGTAGTTATCGTGTTTATACAAGGTTTGTCTATATGAATATGAACCTCATGCTGTTGACGCTTTTATCAGTGAGCAACGGTGGACAGTATTACACCATTTACAAGTATTTTAATTGCAGTGGTATAGTTGGATTATAGTTATGATATAATGGCACTTTTTGACGAGGCCTTTTAGCCTTATTGTACGAGGTTGCAACATTTGAATCGAAGTTGTATTACAGACTACGGCAAGTATGGTGCTGTTGGCACTTAAAGGAACACGTTGCCTTGGATCGGTCGAGTTGGTCTTTGAAAAGCGTTTGTATTCATTTGTTATAAAATGCATATGATTAGAAAGATATTTTAAAAGTAGAATATAATGATCCACACAAGTTTATATCACTCGAACGACAAACACGGTCGGCCATTTATGGGAGTCAAATGTTTGACTCCCATAAAATTTAATGGCCGACCCGTGTTAGTTCGCAAAGTAAAAGGAAAACCACGCAATTTCGAGGCAAATGTGTGTGGATCATTGTATTCTACTTTTAAAACAAAAGAAGAGAGTAGCTTCGAAGAACTGACACAACCTATTCGAAGTGACAAAGAGATGTTGATGATTACAATGAATTTGATCGAATATGGCATCTTAATTCCATAAAATCAATGTTGATCCTGTACGGTTTTCATGCATCTTTTTTGGATCGTTCATTCTTTAGCGTCCTCTGGAAACACCACGCGGTTTATAAAACTTACATTACTGCAATCATGTTTGCATACCTTTCCCCAGAATCTTTTATGTGAATGAAGTGCAAAAAGCATATACCATCTCCAAAGATTTTATTTAAACCTATACAAAATAAAAATTGTCATATTTCGGATTACACTGTAACGTCTTATAAACATGAAATTAACATGCCAAGAAACGAGTCTCTTTGATATGCCCCAATCCGGACACTGAGCATGGTGACTGCCTAATTCCCAAAATGAATAACACATACTGTTTTTGTTCAGGGTATTTTGAAGATAAACCTCTGTTTTCTAAATTACATTTTCGTCTTACATCAATAATATTTTGAAACCGTGGCCTGATATGTTTGTTTATTGAAAAACAAAACAAAACAAAAACGACTTGATAACGGCAGGGATCTTTATTGGTCCACGGTAGTGGTTGCTGAAACAGTAGTCAGTCTCTTTCTCTATGGTCTAAACAACCGTGGCCTATGAACACCCGAATCCTACGAAGTTCCGGGACTGGTGTTTTTTTTTTTTTTTTGTAAAACGAACCGCAGCCACGAGGTTGCATATACCATTAGGTGTGCTGAAGGGACAGTTCTGCAATGGCAACGGCGCGGTTAATGTACCTGTTATTAATGCTTACTGCCAACCTGGTTGCTTTTGAAGGTGAGTTTGTATGGTGGAGTTCTTATCCTTGTAGTTTTGATTAAGACACCATAATTATGAAAACTAGGCGATCACGTTTTCCTGACACTGCCTTGTATGTCAAACTGTTTGTATTAATTTGCCAGATTTGTTTTTCTGTACGCTCGATCACGTGCTTGCTTAAAAACCTCGGCTAATGTTTTCTTGTGTGAACGTATCTCGCGCGGAAATATTTCTGGGTTACCAAGTTTGATTTAAAATAAAGTGACCAGCCCGTCGATGTCACCAAACTCATCCAAACTTAGGATTAATCTTAGGACTTAAAGTTCACTATCTGAAGACGTAGGACGCATTGAACCATTAGGACGGGTAAACTCATCCTAGCTCGAAGTAGTGATCATTCGTTTTACACGTTCAAAGCACCGTCGAACGTCTAGATCTTGCCAATGCCCAATCACATGCTCGATACTGAAGGCTCCACCCTATTCAGACCGTTGTCTTTGTTAAACGCTATACATATTCATGTCATGTTCAATAGAGCAGGAGAGCTGGAGGCATGTGTGTAAGCCCCAGGAAAATTCTCTTATTGTCTGCTCCTTGTAAAGCATGCAGGTAGCGGACAATCACTCACAAGACAGTGTAGTGTTAGCATTCATTATTAAGGAAAGATTTACTAAGAATTGCTGTTGTCAACTAGTGCCCAGCCAAATTTAACCAAAGGAAAAAGCGAAAAGGGGAACATTTTGTAATTATTTTTAAGTACCCTCTTAAACTATTTTGCAAAAAAATGTATGTTAAGAAGGGGCTGGGTGAAGCATGTTTGGTGTCACTGTGGCCGAATAACATAAGGATTTATTTATAACTGTTAAAGCTGATACTCCAGCGTCCTTACTTACTGTTATTATGTGCAAACACAAAAACACCATATTCATATCACTCAGATGTTGGATTGAATCTCCAAAATCCAGTAGTGATCACACAAAGTAGGGTTTAAAAAGAGAAGAAAAAAGGAATATAATTTTGTAAGTGACCAACTAATCTTATTTGAATGTGAACAGCAGTCTTGAATATCATTACAGATGAACGTTATCTTATTTGAATGTGAACAGCAGTCCTGAACATCATTACAGATGAACGTTATCTTATTTGAATGTGAACAGCAGTCCTGAATATCATTACAGTTGAACGTTATCTTATTTGAATGTGAACAGCAGTCCTGAACATCATTACAGATGAACGTTATCTTATTTGAATGTGAACAGCAGTCCTGAATATCATTACAGTTGAACGTTATCTTATTTGAATGTGAACAGCAGACCTGAATATCATTACAGATGAACGTAATCTTATTTGAATGTGAACAGCAGTCCTGAATATCCATACAGATGAACGTAATCTTATTTGAATGTGAACAGCAGTCCTGAATATCATTACAGATGAACGTAATCTTATTTGAATGTGAACAGCAGTCCTGAATATCATTACAGATGAACGTAATCTTATTTGAATGTTAACAGCAGTCCTGAATATCATTACAGATGAACGTTATCTTATTTGAATGTGAACAGCAGTCCTGAATATCATTACAGATGAACGTTATCTTATTTGAATGTGAACAGTCGACCTGAATATCATCACAGACGAACGTAATCTTATTTGAAGTTGAGCACACCTACATTGTTAGACTCCAACTGCACAACCAAAGGGACTTGCACATGATGGATTGAGCTCACAAGTAGTGGTATTATACTGTATAGGCTATTGTTGCATGTTTTTTACACACCCTGCTTGCTTAGCAATGAATGCTAACATCACCTTGTGAGTGATTGTCCGCTACCTGCATGCTTTACAAGGAGCAGACAATAAGAGAATTTTCCTGGGGCTTACACACATGCCTCCAGCTCTCCTGCTCTATTGAATAACATGAATAATGTATAGCGTTTAACAAAGACAACAGTCCGAGTAGGGTGGAGCCTTCAGTATCCAGCTTGTGATTGGGCATTGGCAAGATCTGGACGTGCGACGGTGCTTTGAACGTGTAAAACGAATGATCAGTCTTATCTACACTTCACTGCATAATACACAATAATAACTCTTCCCCATACACAGTTGTGGCGTTAGCGAAGCACAAGGAGCGACGCCTACTCTTTTATTATATAAGAAAACATAAGAAAACATAAGTATTATTATATTATATTAACTTTACGTCATACCATTAAGCTGACATTGTACCTTCTTTGCACTGTGCACTTTGCACTCATTTTGCACTCTGCACATTTTGCACATTGTGCACTCTGCACCTTGCACTCTGCACTGTGCACTAAAAAACACATCATTGGGGGAACACGACTTCCAGGAAAAACTAGAGAAGTTACTCTGGAAACCTGTGCCCAAAGACATTCGGAGTCCCCCTCCGTGAAGGTGTTGGACCTCACCTTGGCTGCCAAAATTAAATTTAAATAATTAATTACCTTACTTATTCCATAGTAATTAAACTTAACGAGAAGTACGCTGTGAAAGTGCTTGCTAGACTGACTACAATACCCTTTGTAATCTCCTTTTAAACCTCCCTCTTCACCCCTATTACATAATGCCCACCTGATATGCACAATGCATTACTCGAATTCCTATAAGACAATTATTTCCCGCTATACTACGAACCGCGGGAAATGTGTACTAGTAGGACTAATCTAGCGTTTCGTGAAATCGGCCGCAGCCACGCGTCATGTAGGCTTATTGTACCTAGTGTCTGAATGGCACAGCTACGATATTTTTAAAACTGCACGAAAGAAAATAAGTATTTTAGTCGAATCGGCAACAGCTGGCTGTGTAAGACTGTTGCCATGACTTCCAATGCACAATGGCGAGGTGATCCTCACGTAGCTGTAGCCACCAAGTACAGACACGTGAGTTTGAAATGAGAAGTGTGCGGGACATTGGCGATGACTACACCCGGTGTGCGTGAGTGTCGACAGGGTGTAAAACACGGAGGAATATTAAACTCCCCTCCATGATTCTACATAACGCCGAGGTCGTAACCAACGTCCCCGGAGAAAAGCTCTGATGAGAACTGAACTAAAACATTTATACTGGGTCTGTACACACAGCTCTATGTATTGCGCTCACTCTGTAGACATTCCTTTGTTCTATGCACAATTAATTAATATTCTTCAACACTTGTGAAACCTTGTGTGGACGTGTGTAAGTCCACATGGTGTTTCAAAAAGGTAGGGGTTTTTGTAAAGGTTTTTTTTTTTTTTTTTTTTTTTTTTGGGGGGGGGGGTAGCCTACGCTTACTTTAATGAAATTCCTTTTTTAAATTAAAAGAGCCTAACAATTACTGTACCACTGTGTAGGCTGTCGGCATATAAACCTTTTTAGTTTAATTTCTCTTTGTTTTGAATGCATATTTCACTGAGGTCCGAATTGTTCGTCCGCATTGACACTAAGTGTTTTGTAGTGACACGATGTCTATAATCAATCTGGAGTTGACACGTAGCCTACATGTAGGCCTAGCAATTACTTCCAAGGGTCACATGAATTCGCGTGGAAAACTCGCGTTTTGGACCAGTTAGCTCAGTGACATCGCACTCAGCAGCAACATAGCTAGGCCTACTAAAAAAAAATGGAAATTCTCAGTGCGCAAGTAAATTATGGACATACTTGGCTTTGTTAATTTTTTGTCCCACCACCTTTGTCGGAACTTTTTTGTTCAAACAAAGCTTATAATATTCTTGAGTTTACGAACACTAAATCTAATTCGGGTCATGTGAAATCTATACATCGAGATCATAGCTCATTATGAGATCATCCGCATAGCGATCTCCCGGCCCAACGGGCTGGTACTGGTCCGATTGAGTAGATAGTGTACGATTGTGTCTCAAGAGGGCGCTATACTAGTTATTAGCTAGCTGGGTCCCCCGCGGATATCAAAAAGGTGGAATTTTAATGTCGGGTCTGTGCTGTCGCCTGCGCCTTGGATTGGCAAATAAACTTCGTAGTCAAAGTGTTGGGTATCTAAGGTAATGTATGTTGTAATGTGTACTTTTTGTAGCATTATAGAAAGAGAGTCACTGCTAGAGTAAAGGACCGTCCTTCCCTCTGACAGACTAATTCTGAAAAATACAGCATCGGGGGACAGGTTTACGGTGGTCAGGGTGGTGTGGTGGTGGACAGTCAACCATGGACAGAGTCAACTCATTCATATTAAGATAGCTTGGATTGGAAACCAGGAAGACCACACTGTTGTTCCTCTAAGTTCTAATTCGGATAATTTTCCGTACGTCGCCACCAATTTATCTGCCGTTAATTAACTCCAAAACCACTGAATTTGTTTTCTTACCTGAGAAGAAGGGTACCGCATATGGCCTAAATGCATTCCAGAGGTTGATGGTGGCCAGCTGCCGTAGAATTTGGTTATGTGACGAATTTGAAGGAAATGAAGATTCTGAAGGGTTGAGTGAAATGTTGTGCAAAAAAGTCTTGTTTGATAATAAATAATGCATGATGATAGTGGCTTATTCTATAAGGGTCTGAATCTGACACTGGTGAGGCTGTTTATCTTGCCCCCTCCCTAGCCAGCTTGCCCCCTAACAAAGTCGCCCCCAACAAAGTCACCCCTTAACCCCTAATTGGCTTGCCCCCGGGTTGTTACATTTTTTCCCCAAGCCAATGTCGCCCCTAGCAAATTCTCCCCCAGAATATGTAATAAGTTCGGAAAATGGTAGCGATTTAATTGCTATTCTTACCGTGAAATATTATTAAAGTTTTAGTTTTGGTCCTTTCTCTATGTATGGTTTTGTTCAATAATGTTTGATTACAGTTTTATGTGTTTATAATTGCAATTGTCCTTGCATTTATTGATTTCAATTTCTTCAGTGTACATTTTGGGCTGGACATAACAGGCATTTGGATCTGCACTGTGCATTGTAGCGAGAAGGGGTGGGGCCAGGGCCGACAAGAAGTGTTAGCCCCCCCACTACTTAACCCTTTTCTCACATACTGTTAGCAGTATTTCAGATGCAAACTTTTGTTTATTTTGTGTTTCAAGTTAAAGTTTATACCAAACTGCATCATCATTTCACATTAAAACAAAAGGAGATCCTTTACACATCACTAGTCCTTTGCCATGCCTGTAGTAGCTGATTATTTATTTTTTTCTCTCAACTGTTTTGATTGTAGACAACTTTGAAACAGTATAGTAGGGTTATAAGTTATCACACAAGTGCGATTGGAAAACAGAAAATAGCACTTCCTGCATCCCATATTCAATGAGGCCGAAGGCCGAGTTGGATATTGGATGCAGACGCGCTACTTTAAGAATTTCCACGCGCGCGTGTGGGATTACGTATCTTTATAATGTTTTTATCACCACTCCATTGTGCGAATCTGATTGGAGGATTAGCGCGTACTTGAAGATTATAAGTTATCACAGCTAAGCTCGTATGGAAAACGGAAAAATGAAGCTAGCGCTTCTGTTCCCCATCCAACGAGGCCTTTCGCTGGATATTGGACACAGACACACTTTATTTTTTCGTATTCCACGAGCACACATGTTATAACTAATTTATCTTCCAGTCTCACGTGCAACTCGTAAAGTTAAAAAAAATTCCGAACGTTATTGAACAACAAACAACATGCACGCACGTTATGCTGCCCTCCAGTTTGAGCATCTGATTGGTGGATTAGTGTGTACTGGACGATAGAAGCTTGACACCTGTCAGTAGGCCTCATCATTCATGTAGCCTATGTATTGTTGTTTACAAAAAACTGTCCATAACACTCACAATAATTGTTACATCTTGACAAACCTAAATCAGTGGGCCCAGTGGCGTAACTAGACATTTTCATTTGGTGGGGCAGGTGGGGGCAAAGATTAAATTTGGGGGGGCCAAAGAAGTACAAGATTATAATTAAATATGTCAACTGATATATAGTTGAAACACACCAATGCAGTTCTAAATAAGTCTACATAGTCAGCAGGTAAACAAAAGATTGCAAAAACAACAAAATCTTAAAGAACTTGTCATTTTGTATTTATAAGATAAAACTTTTTGACTGTATTAAAAGGATTAAATTACCAACTGTGATCACCAAGAACCAATTTAGAGTTGTACACGGCATTCTCAAATAGGCTCTGTGGGTGTGTAAATACCCAAAACATAATAATATTAGACCCAGTAAAAAAAAGGGTTATTTTAAATGATTTCAGCAACAAAACAAAAAAAAATCTGAATGTCTTGTCTGAATGCCTTGACCAAACTGTTTCATTAATGTTTTGTGTATTTCAGCAGCAGAAAAAAACAATTGATATTTTACCATCATGGCAGCCATCTTGAAATAAAAAATAAAAAGCCCCTCCTCCTTCCTTTTTTTGAGAAACCTAACCTGACACTAAACATGTTTCTTTTTTTTACTCAGCCTTATTGTAACAAGTGTAAGCCATGACAAAAATTAAAAATACAGGATTGAAATTGTGGGTGTTTAATAATCACATTTTACAAATTGCTGGAGTGTAAAGGATTGCAAAGAATTAGAAAAAACCTTCACATGAAATTATTGATGTAACCTAACTTGTTTGCATGCTCAGAAATTTAAAATTCTTCAGATGCTGTTGTATTAATTTATTTACATTATTTTTGCAGCCAATCAAGAACCTGAGAATGACTGCATATTTGATGAGTCAGCAGCAGCCGCTGCTAGCATTGGCTGCAATAACAAACGCTGTAGCTTAGATACAGACGTTTGTAATGGAAATAGACAGTGTGTGTGTGATGGAGTGTGTGGCTATCGATGCATCAACATCAACAGTAAGAACTCGTCTACATAAATCTACATCTTACCCGTATTCTGAATTTCACCGCGACTCCCGCGACACTGGCAGTATTCTTGCGAGACTGCTGGCCCCGCGAGACTACTGCTCTCATGACTACAGTCCGATTTAATGGGAGTAGAAGTGGGCAACTAGCAGTTCTCACGAGATCACTGCTCTTGTGATCTCGTGAGAGCAGTATTTGATCGCAGAACCTGAATCATTACGTCACCACCATGACATGGCTATCACACCACAAGTCTATATATTACCCAAATTTCAACTATTTGTACGGTCTTTCAGTTTATTGGCCATCACTGTTCAGTTCAGTGAAAACGTTCTACACACATTTTGCATTAGACCTGTATTAGAAAATCATGCAAGGATAAATGTAGTATGGAGTCATCTTTGCAGAATACCAATTATTCTAAGCTGAGAAAAGTCCGTTAAACAGAGCAGTTACAAGTGATTGTTTAGTCAATTCAATTTAACTTTATTATCGCCGATCAAATTTACTACAATTTTGCAAAAATTTAATAAATTTAAGTTTTACCATTTAAATACAGTACAAAATACACCACAAGCAACAGTACTCTACATAATAAAAATATAAAAGCTGAAAGTAGGCCTACTGTATACAAAATTACTCTTTCAAAAATATTCAAAAATATCCTGACTTTTGTTCCCACCTGTAGATCGTAAACTATGTCCACCATTACCTGCTCCTGTCAATGGTAGTGTTGTGTACAAGCCTAACCGAGCTCATGGTGCAAAAGCAACTTACAAGTGCTCTCCTGGATACAGCTTAGTTAATAGTACAGAGCGGACATGCTTAGGAGATGGGCAATGGACTATGGATGCAGCACCAACATGCCTACCCAATGGTAATGCAAAACTAAACAATGTATTTTTCTAGGAATTTTCTCACTGTGTGTAAAGCTTGATTGGTAACATTATTTTATGTACGTATCCTATCCATATGAGCAATGGACCCTTCCCATATGAAATATGCTAATTACATTCACGCATGCGTACAAACCCTATTGGTTGGCAAACACCATAGAGTTGTGCACTAAGCGGATGCGCAATCGTGTCTGCGTCAAGCAGCCATTAGCTGTGTACAAACAGCGAGATGTTCCCTCACTTTGCCAACCAAAACGTTAGTGCGCACGCACTATGTGCAGTTTACATATCATGGGAAGGGTCTATTCTAACCTGTTGTTGGATCAAATTTATGCTTAGTTTGTCAAATCTATCTGGCTTTTGAACTGTTCAGGGCCTAATTTCATAGAGCTGCTAAGCACAAAAATTTGCTTTGCAAGAAATTTCTTCATTGATAAGAACAGGATTACCAACCAAATTTCCATTTGTTGCATATCGCTTGTTACTGGTATTCAGCTGTTGTTTGCTTATCCTGATGAAAATCACATGGAAATTTGGTTGGTAATCCTGTTTTTATCAAGGAAGAAATTTCATGCTAAGCCAATTTTTGTGCTTAGTGGCTCTATGAAATTGGGCCCTGGTAAAAGGAACGAAAGATGTAGAACTGCTGTTTTGCTTGTCCAGACCTCTAGAGATTGTCAAGTTTGGGTGATGTAGAGAACCAGATAATCCTCTAAAACACATTTCCTTGAATTAATCTGATGTCCACTACCACTTTTTGATGAAGTGTTGTGGCCGAGCGGTTAAGAGCACCAAATTCAAACTCTGGTCTTTCTGATCAGCAGTGTGCATTCTGATCACCAGCCGTGACACTTGTGTCCTTAAGCAAGACACTTAACCATTGCTTTGTCCTTCGGATGGGACATAAAGCCGTTGGTCCTATGTATTGTGTAACGCGTGTAAAAGAACCCAGAAAAGAAAAGAGAAGGGGTTCGCCACGGTGTTCCTGGCTGTGGCTGCTGTATGCGCCATAGCACCTTGTAAACCCTTATAAGGTGCTACATTTGTACATATTGGGTCTCAGAATTCATCATTGCAATAACCTATCTTTCTGAAAGTTTGTATAAAATACTCAACGCCTTGAGTACCTTGTTTGGTAGATACGTGTGCTATATAAGACTTTGATATTTATGAAGATGTTTGAATAATGTACAATCACACGACAAAGTCCTTTTTGGCATCAAAGTAAACATTGTATAAAAATGTATGCTAGTTGGAAATACCCTGCATGTTGGGTGCAATGTATGATGTACATGTACATGTATAGGCCTATGTATGTGTCGTATAATAATCAAACCTCGGATTATTGGTTTAGTGTGGTTCCACACAGGGTTTCAACGGGTAAACTCAATACGACTCTACAGATGCACACAAAACAGTTGTTCTGACTTACTACTGTTCTAAGACTTTATTCAAATAGACTTAAACTGATACAGACCTTGACTTGGATCTGAACTAGAAACGCAGACGATATTCAAAACAACTTAATATAGAAAACAGACTCAAAAACAGAAAAACAGACCTTAGTGTAAAAACAGTTTAGAAAACAGACCTTAGTGCAAAAACAGTTTAGAAAATAGCCTTGCTCAAGGCAGTCGCATTATTCGCTCCGAAAAGACGCCGCTGTAAACCCACCCATATACCCTGTTCGAGGTGTGTGCGATCACACCGCATGACCCACCCGTATACACACTGTCGGATCGTACGAATACTGTTCACACAAGTCATCGCACTCGTACCACTAACCGCATGCGGAGGCTGTCAGGCTGACAGGCTTGTCGGGTCTGTATCTTCCGGGTTTAATGTGTTGTATTGAAAAAATTCCACTAGTGGAAAAAATTGGGGGGGCTCTCGGATATGCTAGTATGCAGCTCATGAATATGTATATCGTTCGTCAGACCTATCAGACAACACAGGATGTGAGGCAAATGAATAATTCATTTTGACGTCCAATCACGCACGCCTATCATGCTCGCTGAGCGTCCGTGGTGGTGGTGTGTGATGATGTAGACATGTCTCGTCTTTCGCAGGCATTATGGTAATGAGCTGACCGTGGGAACTCTTCGCTTATTATAGTAATGAGGTCAGTGGCTTCAACACAGACCCTACAAGGCTGTCGGCCTGACGGCCTCCGCATGCGGATAGTGTACGGGGGCACCGTGTCGTGCGATGTTACGCAGAGTGAATACGGATGGGTTTTATACAACGGCGGTCTTTTTTCGGAGTGAATAATTCGACTGCCTTGAGAAAGGCTATTTAGAAAACAGACCTTAGTGCAGAAACAGTTTAGAAAACAGACCTTAGAGTAAAAAAAAGAGTTTAGAAAACAGACCCCTGTAAAATAGAGAGTAAATTAGAAAACAAGGGTTTAGAATACACATCATTATTACATTATCATAAACTGAGCTGGACACAGTACACCAGTAGTTCAAAGGTCACTTTGTGAACAACCTTCACTGAGAATCAAAACAAACCATAAAACAGTCACTTTTACTTATACATGACAAATTACTAACAATGTTGGATAGTTGTTAGAGCTTTGTCCTTGTCCTCAAAATCCAGGATTCACATATGGATTTATGCTTTACTACATGCACAAGGCCAACATGAAAACGTTGTGATGCTAATAGTTACAACTCTTTGAACTATGGTGCAGTGTGATACAATAAACATTAACAACATTATTACCTTAGAAAGGTTAACATAAACACAGTCACAATATTCTAGATATTTGGATTGAACACAAGTTTCTTGAGGAAGTGTTATATTTGTACTAGAGTTAACTCACATTTAAACACAAGAAATACAACAAAATCAGTACAATAAAATATCAACTCCAAAATAACTAACCGTTAAAACTACAACTTAAAACATCTAAGATCAAAACCCCACCCTGATGTATGGCTATAAGAAAGCTCCTCACGAATTCAGATTAGATGAGAATGAGTTCAGCAATTCAGAATGACTCCTGATCCTGTGTGCATCGCCTTTTAAACCCCTAACTTTACTAGTCACTGACGCTAGACCAATCTTCAATTGGTTAGTTTAAAAGTTCACTGAGTATGTATACAAGTAAGTTTGAATTGGATGCTTGCCATTGGTCACTACTAATCGCTGACAGAGAAATTTCTCCTTGTATCAATTTACCTCAACTTGACCCACAAAGTCACTGTAAAGGCCATGGCTCAGGACTAGCAGTCCTTGAGGGACACTAAACCTCTCCAATCGACCAAGAGAATATATAGCAATACGGAAGTGGGTTTTCTCTGAAAACTCCCTTAACACATTGAGTTTACATAGAAATTGTTCTAATAAGCTTGTCACTCCGTATTTCCATGCATTTAAGTCACCCTGGTGGAAACATAAGGAAAAAGTCTCTAAGTCACTGTAAGTAGTGTGTTTGTTACGAAATCATTATGATTAACCTACCTTCAGGTGGTCACTTTGTATTAGAATATTATATATTTATGTTACCTTTGTGGGAACATGCGGATACAATGTATAATAACTTTTGGACAGCAGTTGTTGTACTCTTTTTGTGAGGATTTTGGATGAAGTTCTAAAATGAACTTCATCTTAAAAGCAAGGATTTAGTAATTCTATAAAATATATTGAGGGTAAATTCCATTTTCCGACATATGCATACTATTGTAGTACATTATTTCCTGATTTATTTTTTTTTTTTCCCTTTTCAAAATAGATGAGATTTGTCCTCGTCTTGAAAGCTTAACGAACACCTCTGTAGGTAATGGAAATGGATGTTTGCCAGCGTGTACCAGGCGAAGGGATTGCCCCAAGAAAACACAGCAAATATGTACGTGTCGTGGTGCCTGCGGGATGAGTTGTGTGGATGCTTGTAAGTCGACATTTACAATACATTTCCCAAATTGTTTTAATTTTTGAATCATTTGTTTTAGATGCAATTCGCCAATTCAAGGTGTGTGCTACAATTAACTTTTTTTTCCAGAAGCCACTGCCACCAACTCCTAGGGCTGAAACAGGGTCACCTTTACAGTCCATACAGATGTAGGATTGAGTATTATCCATTAGAAGCCTGGCTGGTGGAGCAGAAAACACTACCTCCCCAACTTTTATGAAGCAATCATGGAAGTGTCTAGCTTAAAGGCAGTGGACACTATTGGTAATTACTCAAAATAGTTATCAGCATAAAACCTCACTTGGTAATGAGTATAGCCCGGTTCATACTTATTGCGAATGCGAATGCGATATGAATGTTGACGTCACAAATTCGCAACGAATAATTCGCAGCAGTTCAACTTTGTTCAACTCACTTGAGAATATCGCTGCGAAAGGAGGATTGTGATGTCAAATTCTCGTCAAATTTGCTTCGCATTCGGATTCGCAGGAAGTATGAACCGGGCTGAATTTGGAGAGGTTGACAGTATAAAACCTTGTGAGAAACGGCTCCCTCTGAAGAGACATAGTTTTTGAGAAAGAAGTAATTTTCCACAAATTTGATTTTGAGACCTCAAGTTTAGAATTTGAGGTCTCGAAACTAAGCATCTGAAAGCACACAACTTAGTGTGACAAGGGTGTTTTTTTCTTTCATAGTTAATTCGCAACTCCGACAACCAATCAAGCTCAAATTTTCACAGGTTTGTTATTTTATGCATAAATATGTAGAGATACACCAAATAAGAAGACTGGTCTTTGACAATTACCAATAGTGTCCATTGCTTTAAGGACACAAGTGTCACAACCGGGACTCAAACCCACACTCTGCTGAACATACACCAGGGCCTGAATCCGGACCATGACAGGCCACAAATGTTCTTCATGGAGGAAGAATGTTTCTCTCATTCAAATCACATTTGACACCTCATTAGTATAATGAGCATAAGTAAATCACAGTCATGATTAGTTGATCAGGAGTGGATTTCACAAGGATTTAATTATAAGACTTGTCTGATGGTTCTAACTTAGGACTAGCAATACGTTTTCAATATCTTCTAGGACTAGTTCGAAGTTAGGGCTAGTCCTAACTCTTTGTGAAATCGACCCCTGAGCTGTTAAATTAGTAATTAGCTCCAATCTTAGATCTAAATCTTGAACTGCATTTGGAGCATATTGATAAGAAAGTGAACTGTATCCGTAATCTATGTGTTTGATATAAGTGTCGTGGCCGAGCAGTTAAGTGCACCGAATTCAAACTCTGGTGTTTCTGACATGTCTTATTAGCAGAGTGTAGGTTTGAATCCCTAACCGTGACACTTGTGTCCTTAAGCAAGACACTTAACCATTGCTGCGTCCTTTGGATGGGACGTTAAGCCCTTGGTCCCATGTGTTGTGTAACGCATGTAAAAGGACCCAGTGCACTTATCGAAAAGAAAAGGGGTTCGCCTGGGTGTTCCTGGTCCGATCGGCAGCAAATTGCGCCACAGCATCTTGTAAAGCATTACATGGTGCTATCAGAATTAGGTCTCATAACTCAAACGTAGTCCCACTATCTGGACTGAAATACTGTTTGTTACAGCGCCAGGAGCGTCACTGGGTGACTGACATGTGCGCTATATAAGAAACCACAATTATTATTAATTACTATTTACTGTTCTGATCAAAAACCATGATTGATTGTTTTTTAAAGTCACCTGGAAGTGGTATTTTTTCAAAATAAAGCTATTGTCATTAATATATGTGTTTTGATGAGTTGAATGTGAATAAACAGTTAACTAAGGTTTTAAAAAATCAGTTCTTATGTTAATTACAAATTTAATAGTAGACCCGACCCGAGGGGGCGCTGTTCGTGACATCAATCGAGGCAGACTTTGCCTGTAAAGCGTAGAGTAAACACAATTGCAAAGTACATGTACGGACCAAGTCGTGAGTTGTACGTTTCAAAAAAAATTTTTTTTGGTTTTTTTCCGGCAATGCCGACCAGGTGTATTGCTGCTGATTGCAGAAAAACACTTTTTGAAATGCACCAACTCACGACTTGGACGTACATGTACTTTGCACGTGTGTTTACTATACGCATTGCAGGCAAAGTCTGCCTCGATTGATGTCACAAAAGGGGAAGGCGGAGTCAGCCCCCCAAACAACTTTATATATTTTTTAAACATATAAATCGTTACAAACAATTACTAAAAAAATTGTTTTATTGTTCGTAAGCATATACTCTTATGTTTGAAAGAAAAAAAAATTCTATTTCCAGGTGACTTTAAGCAGTATTTAATTTTGTGCTTGTTTGTGATTGTTTTGATGCAGTTGTCCAGGGTTACTGTCCAGACATAGAGGTAGCTGAAGGCACAATCATCCTGTCTGTCACTCCAAGGGGTAACATGTATACATCAGTAGCAATTATAGGCTGTGATGATGGTTATGAAATGGACACTGAAACTCAAACTCAAGAGATTTCTTGTATGCTAACTGGCCAGTGGAATGCACAGCCTGCAAGATGTACAGAAACAGGTATTATGATCTTAGCATAAGGTTGTATTGTAATAATAATAATAAGAGACATTTATACAGCGCTCTTACACGAGGTACCACAGCGCTTTACAAGAAACTAAACAATGAATAAATAGATAATGGCACTGATAATGGGAAAACAGTCAAAGCAATCAATCAATGAACGAGAAAGTTTCTTGAAAACTGCAAGTGACTCCGCGGAACAAATTTGATGAGTGAGACGGTTCCCTTGGGTGGCATCACAGCTGAAGAGGGGGGGGGGGTTTATCACCAATTTATTAAGAGACGAGAGTGTTACAGAAACACAAGTTCACTGAAACAAACAGTTCACAATTGGAGATGACATGTACATCTCATCAAGATGTTATTGGATGATTTAGAAAGATCACAGTTTAAATCAGGACATCACTTCACATTAATAAATACCTTGGACGGTTTCAAGCCTCTGATTGGTAAAAACCAGGTCACATGGGGGTGTGTTAACGGTCAGTTTAAAGACCGGCTTTGGAAATTAGCGATTAAGTGGCCCCTAAATCAGCATATTTTGTGTGAAACTTGGGCGTTGCACTGTATCGCATGCTTATTTATATTCATGTTAGTTTCATTGCAAAACTTCGCGCACTTGCGCGTACACACTGAAAATGTATCAATTTTTAGGTAACAGGTGCGTTAACAGCGCCAGCCACCAACCCGGTCATTACCACGCAGTGAAGACTGGGTCCTCACACAGTCATTCCCTAATTAATTCATCCACAGCACAGATTAATTATTGAATGTTCCCGCAAAATAGAAGTATTAAACAACAACAATCAGTAATTCATCTATTTTTGTGACGTGACTCTAGTGATACAAGTGTAGATTGTTTAGTATAAAATTAAGCTCAGTGGTATAAGGTTAGGAATCTGCACTCAACTGTAGATTTGTTAAGAATCTACACTGAACCATTAATTTGTTTCAAATTAAAATGAATTGTTCAACTGGAACTGTGATGTACATCAAGTACAGCTGGAAATTATTTTATCTTTCAGTTTACAGGAATATTTTCCAGTCAAAATTATCACTTAGTACGACAAAGACTGTAAAAACTGCAAAATTTGCACAATAAGTTGAACAAGTGTCATTTTACAAAGCACAAAAAAAGATACATACAGTTCAGGAATCAAATGAACTGTATTTAATTGTTTTTTTGATTAACCACCCACACTCCATTTATTTTGGGGGCAAATTTTAAGTCAGAGAATAGACTCTATTCTCTGACTTAAACTATTTCCCCAAAGTCTACATGTACATGTACGTAGGAAGGTGTGACAGTGTATCTATCTGCTGATCAAATTTTATCATTTTTTCCTGCATTTAAATGAATACTGACAAGAAATATCAGATCAACATTTTGCTCTACATTTCAGAAATGGATCTGTGTAAGTACATCATTTGTTTTCAAAAAGACTTGTAACTCAATATTAAATTAGTTTTCTTTCAATTTAGTTCTTTGCAGTCCTCCTCCAAGAGTTGAGAATGCCCGGCACAATAGCAGGAGTCGAACATTTAGCCCAGGGGACGTCCTATCCTACTCATGTGTAGCTGGCTACCATCACTATGGTAATGCTGAGACTAGTATATGTTTGGAAGATAAGCTTTGGACACCAGTTGTTATGAAATGCTATGGTAAGTACAGAGAAACATTGCAGTGTGTCTCAGTTATGCCTAGTTGTGAAGGTGAGTACTCAAGTATCTATATAGACCATATGCACATGATATCATAACTTAGTAGGGCGCCCTCACCTAGAGGTGAAAAAGCGATCGACCATTGGACAAACATGTGTACCGCGCGTACAAATCTGTGCGTTTTTATTGTTTTTTTATCGTTTTACCTCGAAGATGACGTCAATGCATAAAGTCTATTTGAAACGTAAATTTGTGAACTATTGCATCTATAGGCAGTTTTTCATTCTAAAGCTTGTTAAATGTTATGAGAAATCATTATTTTATTGAGAATTTCCTTACTAGAGGGAAAGGCACACAAAAATAAAATCTCTGTGTGTCCCATATATGCGACAATGACAAAGGAACCATGGTCTGGTTCATACTTCCTGGGAATGTTTTCATAGATATTCGCCAGAGAGTTGAGCACAACTCATTTGCTGCAAATTACTTGTTGTGAATTTATGACGTCAACATTCGCATCGCATTCGCATTCGAAGGAAGTATGAACCGGGCTTAAGTCGTATGGAATGCAGAAGGGCTGTCTATTTTTGTGTTCTGCAATTACGGTTGTTGGAAAAAACCATCAGGCCGATTTGCAAACACACAAAGCCAAACAGTTTTCTTTTAAAGCTTCAACCCTAGATTTGAGTGTTTTTATGCCCCGCCGGCGAAGCCAGCCGAAGGGGCATACATGTAATAGTGTTTGCCTTGTCCTTCCGTGTGTGTGTGTGTGTGCGTGCGTGTGTGTGGACATCATCCTTGTCCGAGCGATATCTCAAGAAGGACTTGGCGTATCAACTCAAAACTTGGTTTGTGGATTGGTCATGGAATCCCCTAGACGCCTATTGTTTTTGGACCCCCTCAAATATTAAGCTCATTTTGGCTAAAACCATAACTAAAAAAGGACTTGGTTTAGCAACTCCTATCTCAGCGGGGCATTTGTGTTGTCAACACACCATTTTTTTTTTTTTTTTAATTCCTGAAAGTTTGTGGTAATGTTCTTTAAAGGCAGTGGACAATATGGGTAATTACTCAAAAAAGTTGTTGGCATAAAAACTTACTTGGTAATGAGCAATGGAGAGCTGTTGATAGTATAAAACATTGTGAGAAACAGCTCCCTCTGAAGTAATGCAGTTTTAGAGAAAGAAATATTTTTCTGCGAATTTGATTTCGAGACCTCAGAATTAGATTTTGAGGTCCCGAAATCTGAAAGCACACAACTTTGTGTGACAAGGGTGTTTTTTCTTTCATTATTATCTTGCAACTTTGACGACCAATTGAGCTCAACTTTCCACAGATTATTTTTTTGGTGCATATGTTGTGATTTAGTGAGAAGACTGGTCTTTGACAATTATTACCAAAGGTGTCCAGCGTCTTTAAGTTGTGTTTAGCTTAGTTGGAACGTGAAGTGTACTCTGTATTAATTCATTCTTTGCTATGATCTTTGTAGCTATTGAATGCCCTGCATTGTTTGCCCCTGATCATGGCACTGTACAAGGTACACGGTATGACTTCAATGAACAGGTGTACTTTGCCTGTAAGGATGGTTACAGATTAGAAGGAAGTCCAGTCAGACAATGTCAAGCTGACCAGACATGGAGTGGTGAGGAGGTTACATGTACAGGTATGTGTTATGACAATCACATGGATGTCCGATACTTTAAAGGGACACACCGGCTCACCGTTTACGCAATTTAGGGGTGTAGAATCATAAATAATGTTTTTATAGATGGTTGCTGTAAAATAAAATCATCAAAATGTCACGTATTTAGCGAAAAATGAAAAAAAAAAAAAAGCGGCCATATAACAAGCTTCTGTTACACGGACTCTGTGAATGTGAATCTTACGTTAGATTTTTCACCATTATTTACATTTTGTAGCGATAATTTTATTACATGATCTTTTTAATCAATTATTCGTAAATAATTTTGTAAAAAAAATATTTAAATTTGGTTAAGTAAGTTACTTTTAGACAGCTGAAAGTAAAGATAAGAGAGAAATGGAGTAATTTATCATTGAAATTGTTCTCATTTCTTATAATAAAGGTTTGCAGTGACATCTCTAAATGAGTTTGAGTCATTTAGAGATTATCATTACATGGAGTTACCGCAAACCTTTACTATCGTATTTCCACCATGCCACATGTGCAAAGTTTCAAATCCTACTTGTTCTCATATCATTTTTGTATAATAATCATTTTTCTATGGTAACCCTTACTCTACTTATAATGGCATATTCCTCTCTGATTGGATTGATATCAAGATGTTTATCTGATTTTCTCTATTAGTTGTGAGATGTCCAGAACCAGAAGTGCCTGAACATGGCTTTAAGATAGCACCCAGGCTAGGAATGAATGCCATAGTGCGATATTTTTGTAATGAGGGTTACAGTCTAGTTGGAAGCCGAACAGCTAGATGTACAATGGAAGAAACGTGGTCCAATCTTGTTCCTGAATGTAAAGGTGAAATATAGTTTCTGCCTTTGAGTAGATTTTGAGTTATTTCCTTGTTTCAGTGGTCTATTTAAAGACAGTGGATACTATTGGTAATACTCAAAATAATTGTTAGCATAAAAACTTACTTGGTAACAAGCAACATAAAGCTGTTAATAGTATAAAACAATGTTGAAACAGCTCCCTCTGAAGTAACATAGTTTTCGAGAAAGAAGTAATTTTCCACTATAATATTTGACTTGGATTTTGAGGTCCTGATATGAAGCATCTGAAAGCACACAACTTCGTGTGACAAGGGTGTTTTTTCTTCCATTATTATCTCACAACTTCCATGACCAATTGAGTTTGAATTTTCACAGCATTGTTATTTTGTGCATATGTTGAGATACACCAAGTGAGAAGACTGGTCTTTGACAATTACCAAAGGTGTCCAGTGTCTTTAACTCATTGTTTGCATTTTCATGGGGGGATTCATTTATTTTACTTTTTCCTTTCAAAGTATTGTACTAGCCTAACCTATGAGGTTTAGTCAGTAATCTCATTGGAAACTCAAGTACTTGCTTGCAAGGATTTGAAAGCTAGTTATAGGCATAGCTAGTTCAATAGTAAATAAGCATTTCAATACATAATTCTAGTATTGCCATCGTACATTCACTGTAAAGTGCACCTTATCTGCAAAATTTTATCCCAATATATCACAGATCAGTTGTATGACTTTTCTTTTAAGTGGTTTCACAGATCAGTTGTACGACGTTTCTTTGAGGTGGTTTCGACGTTTCTTTTAAAAATCAAAAGCATACATTTGGAGAGAATTTTCTTTACAATCTTATAAGTTTGTGAAATGTAACCCAGATGCATGGTATACATTACAGTGCTAATGGCAAATTTACTGTATGTATTTGCAAAAGGAGGGTCAAATGGTTCTTTCAATATGAACTACTGTTGTTATTTTCAGCTGATTGCACTATTCTTAACCCTCCACAACATGGTAGCTATGAGTGGTCATATAATAGATTTATTCCTGGCCGAACAGTCACACATGGAACAGTTATACAGGTTAGTCTTTAATCAAGCCTGTAATTACTACCAAATACAGTACTTTAGAGGAGGGTTAAACATCAAGAAGTATATGTATCCTATTATGTTTGATATCAAATACTAAACCACGAGGGAAACTGACCGGGTAGATTTGAAAAGATTTGGCATTGAACAAAGACAAATATTGTTTGGAGCGGGCTATGAACCAACCACCTCCATATTAACCTGCTGGCGCTCTACCTACTGAGCTCCCAGCCCTATGTTAGCGGTCTCCACATTTAAAAGCTATGGACAAAATAGGAAGACTGCCAACAAAGGAATAGAAAGCTCAGTAGAGCACTGGTATGTTGATCCGGAGGTCATTGATTCATATCCCACTCTTGTAAAATTGTCCCTGTTTAACACCAAACCATCTATTAAACTGTTGCAAAGTTTATTAATAACAAGTTTAGTAATAACAAGGATTGAGAAATGGATTATATGATGTACTTGTACCATGTAATGGATCATATTGATTAACCAGTTCGCTCATAATATGATTCTTTCCCTTCAGATTGACTGTGCTAGATATTACAGTCTTAACAGCAATGAGGAGTATACTGTATGTGTGATGATGGGCAGTGGTCATTTCATTCTAAATGTGTATGATTCTTTCCCTTCAGATTGACTGTGATAGATATTACAGTCTTAACAGCAATGAGGAGTATACTGTATGTGTGATGATGGGCAGTGGTCATTTCATTCTAAATGTGTATGATTCTTTCCCTTCAGATTGACTGTGATAGATATTACAGTCTTAACAGCAATGAGGAGTATACTGTATGTGTGATGATGGGCAGTGGTCATTTCATTCTAAATGTGTATGATTCTTTCCCTTCAGATTGACTGTGATAGATATTACAGTCTTAACAGCAATGGGGAGTATATGTGTGATGATGGGCAGTGGTCATTTCATTCTAAATGTGTGTGATTCTTTCCCTTCAGATTGACTGTGATAGATATTACAGTCTTAACAGCAATGGGGAGTATATGTGTGATGATGGGCAGTGGTCATTTCATTCTAAATGTGTATGATTCTTTCCCTTCAGATTGACTGTGCTAGATATTACAGTCTTAACAGCAATGAGGAGTATACTGTATGTGTGATGATGGGCAGTGGTCATTTCATTCTAAATGTGTATGATTCTTTCCCTTCAGATTGACTGTGATAGATATTACAGTCTTAACAGCAATGAGAGTATATGTTTGCCGATGGGCAGTGGTCATTTCATTCTAAATGTGTATGATTCTTTCTCTTCAGATTAACTGTACTACATATTACAGTCTTAACAGCAATGAGGAGTATATGTGTGATGATGGGCAGTGGTCATTTCATTCTAAATGTGTATGATTCTTTCCCTTCAGATTGACTGTGATAGATATTACAGTCTTAACAGCAATGAGAGTATATGTTTGCCGATGGGCAGTGGTCATTTCATTCTAAATGTGTATGATTCTTTCTCTTCAGATTAACTGTACTACATATTACAGTCTTAACATCAATGGGGAGTATATGTGTGATGATGGGCAGTGGTCATTTCATGCTAAATGTGATGCAGGTAATACCTCCCCCCCCCCATCACCACTCCAGACACTATCGGAATTACTCAAAATCATTGTTGCCATAAAACCTTACTTGGTAACAAGTAATGGAGAGATGCTGATAGTATAAAACATTGTGAGAAATGGCTCCCTCTGAAGTAACGTAGTTTTCGAGAAAAAGTAATTTTCCACGAATTTGATTTCGAGACCTCAGAATTAGATTTTGAGGTCTCGAAATCAAGCATCTGAAAGCACACTACTTTGTGTGACAAGGGTTTTTTTTTTTCTTCATAGTTATCTTACAACTTCGACGACCAATATGTTGAAATACATGTACACCAAGTGAGAAGACTGGTCTTTGACAATTACCAATAATGTCTGGTGTCTTTAAGTCAAACTAAAACTACTGGTTTTTTGTTTACCTTGACTTGTGATTTGACTTGGACTCGTTAAAAAATTATGCTGTCACTGCTTCACCACACCCACCCACAAATAATGTGTGCTTATTGTGCTTTTTTTGTAAAACCACTTCACGTTGGTATTTTTACAAAAATGTCCCTGCCCACCTGCAGTTTTTTATTTTTCAGAAATTTTTGAGCTTCTTGAATACTCTTTTTCCTTCAAAAGAAATGTCATTGGCACAAAGAAACTCTGTCTTGACGAAAGGATGATGTTGTCTTTATGAGAAAATTGAGCAGGCACTCGCAGTGATTTGCAGAACCTTGGCCATGAGCCACGGCTGGAATTTTGCTTTAGGTATACAGGAATCTCTGAATGCTCAGACTCGCCTCTTATTGAGTTCAATAGAATAATAAAGACTGGTGACAGCCTGTCCATTCTTGTATGACACATTTGTATAACAACAGGACAAAGTTCTGGAATTTGAGGCTACACAATAACCCCTACAGCCGATTTCACGAAACGCTGGGATTATTCCTATCTCGAGTTAGGACGGGTCACTCAACTTAACTTACATAAGATGGGTTCAATGCGACCTACGTGATGTCTAAGAATACGGAACTTAACTCGTCCTAAGTCCTAAGATTAATCCTTAGAAAGGACGAGTTTGGTGAAAGCGACGGCTGAACATTTTACAAGACATGTTTTCCTAAACCTGTTGTCGCTCTTTGCATCAGTAAAACAAAGCATATCATTGTAGGTGCCTGCATGCCTGTGCACTCTACACACTGAAGTATTGGTGGATATTCATGTGAGCCATCTGGCTGGCAGCAAAAACTTAAAAATCTTATTTTCTTCTATGCGTGTAAAACATCCCCAAAAATTGTCCAAGACAAATTTGCGGATAAACATGTCTTTCGACGTGAGGTGGTTAAATAAACAACTGAAAATTCCCTTCCTTCTAAGTTACACTTTGTGAAAAGTATTGAGCAAAATAATTTCTGAGCGGAGTTTGAAGTATTTCCTTTCAGATGATTAGTTTTGTACATTGCAGGAAACTTCATGTAACAATTAATTGCCACATGATATCTGGTTGTTTTCAACAAAACTTTGTTTGGCTTCTTCAAAAGTTCCTACATTAGAAAATTGTTTTGAAGATATATACTGTGTACAAGTAAATAATTGACTCCAAACTGCAGATGAACTTTGCACTAAACTGACTGTGGTTGTATTGTTTGTTTTGGATAGCTCCTTGTACACGTAGTCAGCTCACTGTTCCTCTCAATGGTGACATCTCCTATCAACCAGAAGTAAACCCCTTGGTGTCGACGATCCCTCACGGTACAACAGCTTCTTATAGTTGCCTGTATGGATACGAACAGCAGGGTCCAACTGTTACTGTGTCTTGTCACTATGGTTCATGGAATCAGCATACACCACCAGTCTGCCCGCCTAGTATGTATTCGTTTACTCTTTGGTCAAAAAATTTTTAAAACATGATTAATTATTTGTTCATAAGTGGTAAATTAGTACCCAAACAAAACAAGTCCACCTAGTTGAACTGACAGTGCCATTCGAACAAAACATATCCAAGGCTCATGAACGAAAACACAAAAAGTACGCAAACCTGGTAGCGGACATCTCACAAAATTGATACAATTGCAACCTCACCTGCATTGAAATTGGTTCATGTGGTGGTCACTTCTGAAGAGGATATTTACTCGTTCACTAAAACCACAGCTTCTAAGTCTCTCAAAAACGAACTTAGTAAAATTGCCATCCTCTGTAGTTATACCATACGGACTGCTCGCCATCATGGAGGTATACTGACCAACCTAGCCTTGTTCTTAAAAGTTAAGTATTTTTGTTGCTCATTTGCTTTTCTCTCGGGTGTTATGTCTTGCGTATATATATATTTGTTTTGTCTGCCCTGCACTGTAACATGGCCAACTTTGTTGGCCCTTGAAAGTTGGCCCATGATAAATGACCTGGGTTTAGGTGTGCTTTCTTTATCCTCTGCCTATTAATATTTTGTAAACATGTATACTGATGTGCTCAATAAAGATTGATTTACTACTGCGATAAATGCAGTCTTTGACCAGACTCGTGTGGCTGGTTCTGGTGTGAGTTTTCTTTAGAGAACACATCATTGCTGAGTTTCCAAAAGCTTCTTCATTAATACACCAGCTAATTCTGAAGCTAAATCAAAACAATCGAAAACAAGAATGGTTTTTAATGATAAAGTATTGTGTAATAACTGATATTGTTCTTTGGTTGCAGAGCCCTGTGATAAGGAAATTTTACTGCATGGAAGGGTGGTCTATAACTCAGTTGGAGATCCTCACCATGGTACAATCAGGACAATTGAGTGTAGTGAAGGCTTCAACCTGGGTGGAGATGTTTCACAAGATCAGACTTGCAATAATGGGTTTTGGACTTCACCTCTCCCTTACTGTCAACCAAGTAAGCTTCATTCATTCAATCTCTTGTTATGAACACACCACTCCCTAACTGTCAACCAAGTAAGCTCCATTCATTCAATCTCTTGTTATGAACTCACCACTCCCTAACTGTCAACCAAGTAAGCTTCATTCATTCAATCTCTTGTTATGAACTCACCACTCCCTTACTGTCAACCAAGTAAGCTTCATTCATTCAATCTCTTGTTATGAACTAACCACTCCCTAACTGTCAACCAAGTAAGCTTCATTCATTCAATCTCTGGTTATGAACTCACCACTCCCAAACTGTCAACCAAGTAAGCTTCATTCATTCAATCTCTGTTATGAACTCACAAACTCCCTTACTTTCAACCGAGTAAGCTTCATTCATTCAATCTCTTGTTATGAACTCACCACTCCCTAACTGTCAACCAAGTAAGCTTCATTCATTCTATCTCTTGTTATGAACTCACCACTCCCTTACTGTCAACCAAGTAAGCTTCATTCATTCAATCTCTTGTTATGAACTCACCACTCCCTTACTGTCAACCAAGTAAGCTTCATTCATTCAATCTCTGGTTATGAACTCACCACTCCCTAACTGTCAACTAAGTAAGCTTCATTCATTCAATCCCTTGGTATGAACTCACCACTCCCTTACTGTCAACCAAGTAAGCTTCATTCATTCAATCTCTTGTTATGAACTCACCACTCCCTAACTGTCAACCAAGTAAGCTTCATTCATTCAATCTCTTGTTATGAACTCACCACTCCCTAACTGTCAACCAAGTAAGCTTCATTCATTCTATCTCTTGTTATGAACTCACCACTCCCTAACTGTCAACCAAGTAAGCTTCATTCATTCTATCTCTTGTTATGAACTCACCACTCCCTAACTGTCAACCAAGTAAGCTTCATTCATTCTATCTCTTGTTATGAACTCACCACTCCCTAACTGTCAACCAAGTAAGCTTCATTCATTCTATCTCTTGTTATGAACTCACCACTCCCTAACTGTCAACCAAGTAAGCTTCATTCATTCTATCTCTTGTTATGAACTCACCACTCCCTAACTGTCAACCAAGTAAGCTTCATTCATTTAATCTCTTGTTATGAACTCACCACTCCCTAACTGTCAACCAAGTAAACTTCATTCATTATATCTCTTGTTATGAATTAACCACTCCCTAACTGTCAACCAAGTAAGCTTCATTCATTCAATCTCTGGTTATGAACTCACCACTCCCAAACTGTCAACCAAGTAAGCTTCATTCATTCAATCTCTGGTTATGAACCCACCACTCCCTAACTGTCAACCAAGTAAGCTTCATTCATTCAATCTCTGGTTATGAACCCACCACTCCCTAACTGTCAACCAAGTAAGCTTCATTCATTCAATCTCTGGTTATGAACTCACCACTCCCTAACTGTCAACCAAGTAAGCTTCATTCATTCAATCTCTGGTTATGAACCCACCACTCCCTAACTGTCAACCAAGTAAGCTTCATTCATTCAATCTCTGGTTATGAACTCACCACTCCCTAACTGTCAACCAAGTAAGCTTCATTCATTCAATCTCTTGTTATGAACTCACCACTCCCTTACTGTCAACCAAGTAAGCTTCATTCATTCAATCTCTTGTTATGAACTCACCACTCCCTAACTGTCAACCAAGTAAGCTTCATTCATTCAATCTCTTGTTATGAACTCACCACTCCCTTACTGTCAACCAAGTAAGCTTCATTCATTCAATCTCTGTTATGAACTCACAAACTCCCTTACTTTCAACCAAGTAAGCTTCATTCATTTAATCTCTTGTTATGAACTCACCACTCCCTAACTGTCAACCAAGTAAACTTCATTCATTCAATCTCTGGTTATGAACTCACCACTCCCAAACTGTCAACCAAGTAAGCTTCATTCATTCAATCTCTGGTTATGAACCCACCACTCCCTAACTGTCAACCAAGTAAGCTTCATTCATTCAATCTCTGGTTATGAACTCACCACTCCCAAACTGTCAACCAAGTAAGCTTCATTCATTCAATCTCTGTTATGAACTCACAAACTCCCTTACTTTCAACCGAGTAAGCTTCATTCATTCAATCTCTTGTTATGAACTCACCACTCCCTAACTGTCAACCAAGTAAGCTTCATTCATTCTATCTCTTGTTATAAACTCACCACTCCCTTACTGTCAACCAAGTAAGCTTCATTCATTCTATCTCTTGTTATGAACTCACCACTCCCTTACTGTCAACCAAGTAAGCTTCATTCATTCAATCTCTGGTTATGAACTCACCACTCCCTAACTGTCAACTTAGTAAGCTTCATTCATTCAATCCCTTGGTATGAACTCACCACTCCCTTACTGTCAACCAAGTAAGCTTCATTCATTCAATCTCTTGTTATGAACTCACCACTCCCTAACTGTCAACCAAGTAAGCTTCATTCATTCAATCTCTTGTTATGAACTCACCACTCCCTAACTGTCAACCAAGTAAGCTTCATGCATTCAATCTCTGGTTATGAACTCACCACTCCCTAACTGTCAACCAAGTAAGCTTCATTCATTCAATCTCTGTTATGAACTCACCACTCCCTAACTGTCAACCAAGTAAGCTTCATTCATTCTATCTCTGTTATGAACTCACAAACTCCCTTACTTTCAACCAAGTAAGCTTCATTCATTTAATCTCTTGTTATGAACTCACCACTCCCTAACTGTCAACCAAGTAAACTTCATTCATTCAATCTCTGGTTATGAACTCACCACTCCCAAACTGTCAACCAAGTAAGCTTCATTCATTCAATCTCTGGTTATGAACCCACCACTCCCTAACTGTCAACCAAGTAAGCTTCATTCATTCAATCTCTGGTTATGAACTCACCACTCCCAAACTGTCAACCAAGTAAGCTTCATTCATTCAATCTCTGTTATGAACTCACAAACTCCCTTACTTTCAACCGAGTAAGCTTCATTCATTCAATCTCTTGTTATGAACTCACCACTCCCTAACTGTCAACCAAGTAAGCTTCATTCATTCTATCTCTTGTTATGAACTCACCACTCCCTTACTGTCAACCAAGTAAGCTTCATTCATTCTATCTCTTGTTATGAACTCACCACTCCCTTACTGTCAACCAAGTAAGCTTCATTCATTCAATCTCTGGTTATGAACTCACCACTCCCTAACTGTCAACTAAGTAAGCTTCATTCATTCAATCCCTTGGTATGAACTCACCACTCCCTTACTGTCAACCAAGTAAGCTTCATTCATTCAATCTCTTGTTATGAACTCACCACTCCCTAACTGTCAACCAAGTAAGCTTCATTCATTCAATCTCTTGTTATGAACTCACCACTCCCTAACTGTCAACCAAGTAAGCTTCATGCATTCAATCTCTGGTTATGAACTCACCACTCCCTAACTGTCAACCAAGTAAGCTTCATTCATTCAATCTCTGTTATGAACTCACCACTCCCTAACTGTCAACCAAGTAAGCTTCATTCATTCTATCTCTTGTTATGAACTCACCACTCCCTAACTGTCAACCAAGTAAGCTTCATTCATTCTATCTCTTGTTATGAACTCACCACTCCCTAACTGTCAACCAAGTAAGCTTCATTCATTCTATCTCTTGTTATGAACTCACCACTCCCTAACTGTCAACCAAGTAAGCTTCATTCATTCAATCTCTTGTTATGAACTCACCACTCCCTAACTGTCAACTAAGTAAGCTTCATTCATTCAATCTCTTGTTATGAACTCACCTCTCCCTAACTGTTAACCAAGTAAGCTTCATTCATTCAATCTCTTGTTATGAACTCACCACTCCCTAACTGTCAACCAAGTAAGCTTCATTCATTCAATCCCTTGTTATGAACTCACCACTCCCTAACTGTTAACCAAGTAAGCTTCATTCATTCAATCTCTTGTTATGAACTCACCTCTCCCTAACTGTTAACCAAGTAAGCTTCATTCATTCAATCTCTTGTTATGAACTCACCACTCCCTTACTGTCAACCAAGTAAGCTTCATTCATTCAATCTCTTGTTATGAACTAACCACTCCCTAACTGTCAACTAAGTAAGCTTCATTCATTCAGATCTCTTGTTATGAACTCACTTCCCATATTGTTACACCTTGGTAATGACCTGTGCAGTTTGATTGGTTGAGAACAGTGGGGTGGGTATCATCTTGATCGTTCCCAGTGTTGGTCGATTTCCAGTGCTGTGTACGAAACACCCGCGGGTGCGATGGAACAGTGAAGAAGTGTTTCTTTTATTTGAGCTGTTCGTCTGCTTATTAAACTATGCATACTCCGTCATAATAATGTTGGAAGATGACAGCAGAACTTAGAGAAGAGGAATGACCATGTTACAAAGGTATAATAAAACAAATGTTGCACGCTGTCACTGGGGTCCATGGGTTTTGTACACCCTCGGTGGCAAATGGCACCCTCGGTTGTACAAAACGCCATGGATCCCGTCACAGCGTGCAACAATTGTATTTTTGTTATACTTCGGTAACAAACTGTCAAGTTTGATTGGTCGAGAACCAATCACGTGACGTGCACAAAAACGAATGTACCATTGCTAAGAATGTGCGCTACGTGTAATACACAGCGCGGCGGGTAACATGAAAAGTGATGTACACCGGTGTACAAGGTTGTAGCTAGGGCAAATTGGATGCCGGCTAATTTTGTCGAGAGCATGGTCGAGAGGGTGAGTGTACATGTAGGGGCAGCGTAGCGCCCCACAACCCGGTGGGATCAACAGGGGCAGCGTCTTTGGAAGCTGAAGATTTTTAGGTTTTGTTTAAGCTTTGATGGGTTCCCCAGGCTCTCTTTTGCCTATTCGTGCCTTGACATAGCCATTGTCAAAGGAAAAAACATGTCCAGGGAGCCATAGAAATTAAATACTTATTAAGTTTTAAAGTAAAATGTTAGGGTAAAATAAATAAAATTAATATTCTGTTTACGATTTAAATCCCATCTCAAAATAGGGTAGGTAGACTACTAGGCAGAATTTTTGAGTGTTGAATTTATCAATTGAAAAGCTTGCAGTTGCATATATTCATCAGAAGGCAATGCAGAGTGGAGAGACAAGTTCAGAAACACAGGATGACGGGACACATGTCCGATCACTGCCGCAAAATCTAGACTATTCCATTTCAAAAAGGAGCACATTAGTAAAATAGAAAAGCCATGTTTCACTGAGTTGTATTCATTGACAATTTCTCAACGAAGTGCATTCAATAAACTCAAACATTGATTCTTGTCATTTCATTTTTTTTCAACAAGTATTAATAGACAGGAAAATCATCTAAATAAAATTCTAAATAAAAATTTAATGCAACTTCGACGACTCCACCAACATTGTCCGCCCATCAGAATAACTTTGTTTTCAACCGCCCGCCGGGCGAGTCAACCAAAATTCTTGATCGCCCGCAGGTTTTTTCACTAGCCTGCTGCATGTATGGTACAAAAAAAAATTGAAACTAAAAAAAATATAAAAAAAAACACGGAAGTGAAGTCCCTAAAATTGGACGACTTTATCTCTTAATTTATGCCCTAAATTATCAACAACCATTTGAATGAACTTGTTGTTTGAGAATTGTTTGTTTTGAACATGTTCTGATCTCCGTTTGCAACAAAATCTTCGTGAATCAACGATCGGTCAACAACACACATTGAGAAATAATTCAAAGAACTTTGGCCCGCAACGCCCTCTGTTGGCAGAAGTTGTCTATGTTACTAGAATTCCTCCAAGGCTGTGCATTGTGCATACAGTCTGCAGGCGTGATGCACAACGTTCGCCAATTCTTTACTCCGTTCGTGAGCGTGTGTTGTGAAGAAGGCTAGCCAAGAAGTCATGAATATGGATTTATTAACAGCCATCAATGGCCAATCACAGCGTGCGGAATCTTGGTTAAGATGGACTTCGGACTGTGTGTGTTATGTGCTGTGCATGCTGCATGAACCAGTGGGTGACCGTGTGAGTATTACCATGTGGTTTTGTGCATCATGGATACTACACGCACGCCGGAGATTGTGCGTGCTTTTTTTAGTACTCCATGAACTCGCAGCATTCAAGCGGCTTATTTTTAAGCAACAATCACGGAAAAGATCGCGGTTTTGGAGAGAAAATTGTTTTGATTGTTTTTACAGAAATAAAATACACATCTAATTGGGAGTTTTACATGATTGTTTTCTTTATTTTTCACTTATTTCAATGGCATTTAAAACAGTTTTACATAAATTTATGCCGGTCGGAGTTTGATATTTTTTGTTGGATCCCGGTCGGCAAAAGCTGGGGCCGGTGATAGCCGACCGGCTCCGACCGTGGTAGCTACAACCTTGCCGGTGTACATCACCTTGATCGTTCCCAGTGTACAATTGTTGCACACCGTGACGGGATACATGGCGTTTTGTACACCTGAGGGGGAAAATGGCACCCGAGGCAAAGCCGAGGGTGCCATTTCCCCTCGAGGGTGTACAAAACCCATGGACCCCAGTCACTACAGCGTGCAACAATTGTTTTGTTAAACCTTTGTTTAATTGTTATTCCTCCTCTCGAAGTTCTGTTGTCATCCTCAAACATTATTACGACAGACTATTCATTGTTTAATAAGCAGACGAACAAGAAACAATTCCCTCGAACCCGCGGTTGTTTCGTACAGAGCGCCGGAAACCAACCAACGCTGGGAACGATCAAGGTGATGTACACCGGTGTACATCACTTTTCATGTTACCCGGCCAGTCGAGCCATGTAACATGCGTTTTTGTTGTGCGTCACGTGATTGGTTCTCGACCAATCAAACTTCGTAGTTTGTTACGGAGGTATAACAATGTTGGTATTTCCAGCGCTGTGTACGATACACCGGCGGGTTCGAGGGAACAGTCAGGAATTGTTTCTTGTTCGTCTGCTTATTTAACAATGAATACTCCGTCGTAATTAATGTTTGAAGATAACAACAGAACTTTGAGAAGAGGAATATTAATGTTAGCAAGGTATAACAAAACAATTGTTGCACACTGTGATTGGGGTCCATGGGTTTTGTACACCATTGGGGGAAAATGGCACCCTCGGCCTCGCCTCGGGTGTACAAAATGCATTGTATACTGTAAACCAAGTAAGCAGATTTGCCAAACAAAATTGTTTTTCCAATTTCAAATTGATTATCAGTTCCTCTTTCTTATTGTTTTCAATTATATTAATTAGTATTGTTTTCCCTGTTTATTGTAGATGCATGTTCAACGTTGACAGTCGTAAATGGAGACATCAGATATGTCAATAAAAATTTGAACCATGGAGAGACAGCTTATCTTACTTGTAATGCTGGTCTCAAACCAAGTGTTGGAGATGGCCAAGTTCGTTGTCATGCAGGGCACTGGGTTCCAGCTGACCTTCAATGCATTTCCAATGGTTTGTAAATAGTACAATAACAAGTTGTTCTTGTTAGTATTTCACAAACTGAATTTTTTAGTTTATTCATTATTTTGTGTCTTTTTATAAGAACACCAAATTTTTTTTATTTTATACAAGCTCTTTTTACTATACCAATTCAAGGAAAATACAAGGATAAATCCATTTTGCGCCATCAGCGCTCTATAATATTGTGGTAGTGTCGTCTGGCCGAGCAGTTAAGAGCACCAAATTCAAACTCTGGTCTTTCTGATCAGCAGAGTGTAGGTTAAAATCCCCAGGTGTGACACTTGTGTCCTTAAGCAAGACACTTAACCATCGCTTCGTCCTTTGGATGGGACGTAAAGCCGTTGGTCCCATGTGTTGTGTAACGCATGTAAAAGAACCCGGTGCACTTATCGAAAAGAGAAGTGTTCGCCCCGGTGTTCCAGGCTGTGGCTGCCTCTATGCGCCGTAGCACCTTGTAAACCCTGATGAGGTGCTATATAATTGGGTCTCAGCATTCATCACTGCAATTACCTACCTTTCTGAAAGTTTGTACATACATTTACTCAGCGCCTTGAGTACCTTGTTTGGTAAATACGTGTGCTATACAAGACTTTGATATTATTATTATTATCATTATATTATTATATTATCTTAGAGTGATATTCATTAATCACTGTGTGTGATACTAATGAAATCTGTAGGTAATGCTGAGTTTATTAATGACTTGCAGATAAATCATTCAACATTGCTTATGGAAAGCCAGCAGTACATACCTTCATTGGAGCCAATACTTGGAACGCAAGCTTAGCAGTAGATGGTGAT
Organism: Asterias amurensis; assembly: GCF_032118995.1. Classification (NCBI taxonomy): domain Eukaryota; kingdom Metazoa; phylum Echinodermata; class Asteroidea; order Forcipulatida; family Asteriidae; genus Asterias; species Asterias amurensis. The sequence goes on along the minus strand of NC_092662.1, from coordinate 9,136,606 downwards.
AGAAGTACAGATTACAATCATGGAAGTTGCACTGATACACGTGAGTACAGTATATCAATCATATTCAATAATAGCAGAAGATACACAATGAGTCAGATGTAGAAAGCCCTGTTCATGCTTTTTGTATACTTCATAATGAGCATGAAACAATTGGATTTCTACAACTGGTAGGTGTGGCATTTGTTACAGGGTCCCTTAACAGTGGTTGGCTGAAAGGCCAGTTAAAACACCCAAGGACAGTTAACATTCAAGTGGTCCAGCTGGCTAGTTCATCGTAGTAAGGGGATCATTTCATTTGTAATAATTTATTATTGATAAAGCTGATGGACAGACCAGTGAAAAGACGAGCTTAAGGCCCGGTCAAACAGGCCTCGATAACAATAACGACATCGAGAATGTTAACAATGCTTGCCCTCGATTGGTTGAATGAGCTCGGGCGTATTCTGCGTGGAGCAATTCAACCAATAGAATGCGTTCTTTTTGCGTTGTGATTGTTACTGTTTTGGTTATCTCTGCAGTGTGACTCGGCCTTTACTGGTCCTGCTGGCAAGACGCTAAAAAAGTCAAGGGCAAACCCCGATTATGATACAAGTACTAAGTAACAACTGTATGAGATAATTAGAGCATCAGTCATGTCAGTTGAGTGATGAGTGGCTTCAATCCAATGTGCTAGTGACATTAGGTTTCTTCTTATTACTGTAATGCAGGAAATGCTGACAATGAAATATTCTGGCGGGTGGATTTACAGGATATTTATATCATTAAACATGTTGAAATCTACAACAGACAAGATTGCTGTGGTAAGAAACATTCATAAATACCTTCCATTTCTTCACTGTCACTTGTTTAACCTTAAAATACATAAGACTTTTACTGTACTTTTAATTATGGGTGCGATCGATTAGCTTCCCTGGGTCGACTCCGCGGTGCTCACTTGGGTGAGCCCCTGGCAAGAGTTAATGGAACGATCACACTTGCCCTCTCGTGGTGACGCCATGCACCTGGGCCAGCCACAAGTGACCCACTTCACAAGCAGGGTACTTGGGGCTGACCTGGGTGAGCCCCTGGAATGAGGTCAAAGTTATTCAAACTGCCCTGGGGGAAGAGCGGGGTCGACCCGGGGAAGCTAATCGGATACACCCAATAAGGTGTGCTTTTTTGTCCTCTACTCTGAAGCACCTCCACAGTTATAATTGTAACTGTCTAACTTGATATGTCTTGTGTCTACTTCAATGCTAATCATGCTGCAGTCTACTGTCTTGTCAATATACCATTTCCATCTAGTATTCAGCCACCAACCTCCCGGTCGTTGAGACATGATCATCACCTAAAATATGGCATGCCCTCTGTCTCCCTGGACTGCTACAAGTATTCATTCTACCCCCGTACCATCAGGATCTGGAATAGATTATCTTCTACTGTCGTCACAGCACCCTCCATCTAAGCATTAAGGCTTGCAGCCCTTCCGGAGATCCGGGAAATGGGCCCGCAAGTGTCCGACAGATTCCTCTAGTTTCTCCCTCCAATGTACAGTGTATATAATGTTCAATTTGTCTTGTCCTACACTTTTGTTGCACCACTGGTCACGGCGTCTTGCTCAGCGTATCATCCCAGTTCAGCTTTTACCAGCTGTAAAGTATCAAGTATCCATCATGGAGTTATCACATCATATTGAATGGAATTTGTTTAAAATTTGGCAAGATATTTTTTCTTGAACAGTGTTCCCCTGTAGATTATGATATTGTACCTTCGTGTTTCTTACAGAGGGAAGACTGTCTGAGGCTTCAATACATGTTGGGCTATCAGAAAATGAACCACAAAGACAATGTGGACTCCAGAAGATCAGTACAGAATCAGTAGGATCTCAGCAACCCATTCATGTAGATTGTGCTGCAGACAACCTGTATGGGCAATATATAACCATCAGATTGCCAAACAACAAAGGAAAGATGAATTTATGCGAGGTGGAGGTCTTTGGTGTTGGACCAGTTAAAAGTAAGAACTGTTTGCTCATTTCCTGTAAATATTGCTATGTGTTTCATAACATAACCCTATAATATCTTCCAGTTGACAATAGATTCATGGTTGCTGTGAAAATTATTAAAAAGCTTGATATATAAGCAAAAATGATACGGAAATCACTGAAGCCAGAAAAACGAACATGTTTGTGGTAATCTAATCTTGTGAGATGTGGTTGTTATGAGTAGGTCAGAAAATGATTCGAACTGCATGATAGAGAAGCAGTAAGTGGTTTAAAGGAACATTACAGACTTGGTTTTGCTAGCAAAACAGTTGGTGGCAGTGTAAGCACTTTATGTAATCCACCATATATACATAATAAACTGACACACCTGTAGAAGTTCTAGATCGATCGACCATCTGGGTCACGAGAGAATAGTGAATAACCGAATACAAATTTTGCATTGCATCGACGCCAAAACAAAAATGAATAAAATGCTCACTGAGCGATAAACTCCAAACGCAAAATTACATTATTTATTTCTCATCAAATGTGAAATTTCCTACAGAAATATTTCAAGGGATGTTTTCTACTATCATCATTAGATCGTGTAAGTTTTATGTAATGTTCTGTGATGTTCACGGTTTTTGTTTCTTACCAATTCTGTAACAGTCCTTTAAGGTTATAGACGTAACAGTCCTTTTTAGGTTCATGGTCTGAACACAGCTGGTGGAAAACTCAAACCTCAATTAGACTCAAAGATATCTCAAATCTACCACACAAAATGCCTCTAATTGGCACTGTGGGATGTGATACAAGCATAATGACAAAATGCATGGCCCTTTCCCAGACTACAAGTATGGCAGAAACTTGTACATGTGATGTACTTTGTAACTGTATTTTGTCAAACTTTTGAGTGCAATTGTGTGATTGTTCCTTGTAGTGGGATTGGTGTATTGCACCTTTATATAACCAGTCATATGATTTGCACAGAGAAACTATTGAGTGTTGTAGCATCACTTAACTTGTTTTGTTTGTTTTTTCTTTCTCCAATATTTTATATTCACAGCATGTAAGGTCAATGATGATCCTATTTTAAAAGTATCCCTAAAGGATACAGATCTTAGAGTGTATACTGTTGTTGCTGCCACTGTAAAGGTGTATTATAACTGCACTGAAGGTTACACTCTACATGGATATGGATCCCCTGTTAACAGATGTAACAAGAAAGGTCAATGGAATGAAGCAACCCCCACGTGTCATCCAGGTATGTCATATCAAGAATTTGAGTTATTTAAAGGAAGTGTCCGTGGACACTATTGGTAATTACTCAAAATAATTATTAGCATAAAACCTTACTTGGTAACGAGTAATGGAGAGCTGTTGATAATATAAAGCATTGTGAGAAACGGCTCCCTCTGAAGTAGTGTAGTTTTTGAGAAAGAAGAAATTTTCCTAGAATTTGATTTCGAGACCTCAGATTTAGAATTTGATGTCTCGAAATCAAGCATCTAAAAGCACACAACTTCATGTGACAAGGGTGTTATTTCTTTCATTATTATCTCCCAACTTCAAGGACCAATTGATCTCAAATTTTCACAGGTTTGTTTTTTTATGCATATGTTGAGATACACCAAGTGGGAAGACTGGTCTTTGACAATTACCAACATTAATATTTTACAACTTCAGCATTTTGTATCATTTGCAAAAAATGCAAATCGTCTGCAGAATTTGTATTATTTTAGGGTACATGTATGCATATGAAACCAAATTTTCATAGCACAAAGGCCAAACACCAACCAAAGTATTGTCATGGTATTACTATTTCTCAAAAGGCATATTCTGGTTCAGGAAAATATGCATAAATAGGTACTTACATTTATATGCTGAAATTAGCGGCCTAGTCAGTGGCCCTTGTGAACATGAGAAGACTTGTGTGTACTCGCTTTACACTGGCATTTTGTACAGTTGCATCAAAATTATTTGTCAAGGATGCCTGTGGTGTGCAGAACAGATTAACACTGGGCGTATTTTCAACCCAGTAATGGCAGAAACAACTGGTACAGGATCTGTAATATATTTGTCTGTAGCACCTGATAACAAGACCTATCAGGACTTGGCAAGAGAAGGGTAGTTGGAGGAGGACATTGCTGAGGCAAAGGTCATTAATATACTTGTTTTTGGAAAGGGTAAAGGTGATATTAAAGGCAGTGGCCACTATTGGTAATTACTCAAAATAATGATAAGTTTAAAAACTTTCTTGGGTCACAAGCAATGGAAATATGTTGATAGTATAAAACATTGTGAGAAACGGCTCTCTCTGAAGTGACATAGTTTTCTAGGAAGAAATCATTTTGATTGATTTTGATTTTGAGACCTCAGTATTACATTCTGAGGTCCCGAAATCAAGCATCTGAAATCACACAACTTCAGGTGACAAGGATGGTTTTTTCTTCCATTATTATCTTGCAACTTCGACAACCAAATTTTCACAGGTTTGTTATTTTGTGCATATGTTGAGATACACCAAGTGAGAAGACTGTTCTTTGACATTTACCAAAATTGTCCAGTGTCTAAAGTAAATTGATGTACGTAGCTGAAGTTGTTTATCTAGTTCCATCTACAGAGGTAACAATACTCACAGTATTAGGCGTGCTCTTATGATGGTATAAGTTAACATATTTTTCAGTTATTTTCATTGGGTTATTCCGTGTCAAATCAATAGCCTCCAGATGCTAAACAAATTTGTTATACTTGTTTGGTCGTATGCAGTGAGTATGGTTGTATAATTTAAAATGGTATTGTACATCCTATGACCCTATATAAGAGGCATGTACATTTGACTCAGACTTTACATGTACTTTAAAATAAAGTCAGCCATATCTTTGCATATGAGATGATTGTTTGGGAAAGTTAAGGATATTGTAGGCGGTGATTATAATAATAATAACAAATCCATATATAGCACATTTACACAATATTCGTATCGATGGGATTTACATTAGTGCCCTGGTCATAGGGCCAATAACATCCCTTTAATGTTTCTCAGCTCCCTGGGCATCTGGAGTATACAGCCAGAACTACCGTGGCACTATGATGGCTTTTTCATACACAATATCAAACTCTACACTCGCAGGTAACCATTTATACCCCTGGGTGAAGAGAAGATCAAGGACACAAGTGTCACGACCGGAATTCGAACCCAAACTCCGGTGACTTGGCACCAGAACTTGAATTTGATGCTCTTAGAAGGGTCAATGTACTTTTTGTAGGACAAAAAATACAATGTCAACAGATTTTCATTAAGCTTACACAGTTTAAAGATAATGATGGTAGAAAGCTTCCCTGAAAATATTACTTGCTGAGGTGCTTTAGTTTTTGAGAAACGAGAAAAACACTGTAATGAAAATAATTTTTGTTTCAGTGATCATGAGACGAAAATTATTTTAGCATGTAAAACGTATTTTCATGACATTGTTTTTACTCATTTCTCAAAAACTACAGCACCTCAGCAGCTAATATTTGAAGGTACACTGTCTACTATCATTATCTTCAAACGGTGTAAGTTTAATGTAAATCTGTGGACATTGTGGTTTGTGTTACAAAAAGTACCCAAATCCTTTAACCACTTAGCCATGACACGCTACCAGCTGATCACATTCTTGAAGTGGTTTTATACTTGTTTATGATTTGCAGATGGTTGTAGTGTGGTTGCTCCAGAGAATGGTCAGCTTGACCAGAGTGTATCAAGAGTTAATCATGATCGGAGGGTAGCCTATTCATGTGACAGTCCCTATATCAAGCTACATGATGAAGTTGTTTGTAAAACAGGCCAATTTGAACCCGGACCACCAACCTGTATACCTAGTAAGTATCTGGGATTTTCTCAATTTGTTTTATTACAAATGTCTTTGAATCCCCAAAATTCTGAAAATGCTATCTAACAATTCTATTCCTGTTTGAATGCAGTTGGCAGTAATCACTCTCTTTAGTATAAACCCTGTTTTCTAGACACTGGAGATCCACATTGACCTTATGATCTGTCAGATGCACATGTTTTGAGAATCATTGAAGTTTGCATTACTGATAAGTCTCAGATGATTTTTTTTCCCATAATTAAATTCAGTTTTCAATTCAATTTACATTTATTTCCACAAACACATTTCCACAAATAATACAGAACTAAATGGTAATGCATACATGTACATGTATAAATCAAATACAACAAAAGTATAATGATATGGGCTGTAACTTGTCAGGAATATTAATTTAAAATACTGAAAACCAATAAAAGAAAATATAGGGCCTTGGCAAGATACCCTGCTGTAATAGCATTATGCCCTCCTCATAAACTTCACACAAGTTATACAACAAGAAGATTTCCACAATATTTACTGCCCACACACATGACTGACAAATACATCTAGCAGCATAACAATTTTCATGTTAAAACAGTTCTTTAGTTTGAACTGGTTAGTAGCTAGAAAGTGAATGCTGTTGAGATTAGTGCTGAAGTTTGTTTTATTATTTTGAAAAATATTTCACTTTGTCCATAGAAAACTGCCTCTTGGATGCAAGTCAGTTCACTAATGTACATGTATTCGTAGACAATCAGGAACTATCACTAGATGAACCAGTTACCATTGATCATGGTAGGGGTGTCACTTTCAGCTGCAAGACAGGATTTCAAGTTGATCATAATACAAATACTCAGACTACATGCCGGTTTGGAGAGCTGAATTCCCCGATACCAACATGCACAGCAGGTATTTAAGACTAGAGATATTGTACACTTGTAAATATATGTCACAATTGTTCTGTATTGTCAACCTCTCCTGTGATGTCATTCCCCATCGTTCCACTACAATGTATGAATGGCGCAATGGGTACATGTTAAAACAATATAGCGCTATTTGTGTGAAATAATGGAGCGATTGAACAATAGCATGACGTCACAGGTGAGGGATAGGTCGTACAATCAGGCATGTGAGATTTCCTGTTGAGGAAAAGCTTTGATTTTACTCTTTTTTACTTTGTGTGTACAAAAGTATAGGAATATTATTTTTTTCACTTGTTTTTCTTTCCCGGTTTTCTCTTCTTTTCCTCTTCTTTCATGGATATTTACTCACATGCCTGTCTTATGACCTCAATGTTTGCACCATTTTGTAGGGTCAAAATTTTGACTTCATAAAATGGCTGACCGTGTTTCTTTGCGATGTGAGAGGAAAAGCTGTGCAATTTCAGGGCATGTATGTGTGGGATATGATTGGCCCTCATGCTTTGCCCTCATGCCATTCCCACCAACGATTGACTTGTACCGCGGACATTATTCTATATTTATTATGGCAGCCTCCTAAGTGAGCAAGAGCTTGAAACTAAGGTTGGAAACATTGATTAAATGATAAACTCAGACCCAGTTTCACTTCACTTGATGAACTTCAATGGGCACACTTTAAAGAAACACAATGCCTTGGATCAGTCGGGTTGGTCTTTGAAAAGCGTTTGAAACTGTTTAGAAAGACATTCTAAAACAGAGTATACTGATCCACACATGTATCACTCGAAATTGCACGGTTTTCCTTTTACGTCGCAAACTAACACGGTAGGCCGTTTTATGGAGTCAAAATTTTGACCCCACAAAATGCCCGCCAAGTTTCTACGCGACGTAAAAGAAAAACCCTGCAGTTTTGAGTTATGTTTGTGTGGATCAATATATTCTACTCTTAAATTATCTACATGTATCTAACCATTTGCATTTCATAAAAAACAGCCCCAAACGCTTTTCAAAGACCAACTCGACCGATCCAAGGCAACATGTTCCTTTAATTTGATGACAGTAGCCAGCATTATGCAACCATCCTTTGATTTGATATTACCGTAGTTTCTCTGTTTTCCTACAGTTCATTGTCAACAGCCACCTTTCATGGAGCATGGTTCCTACAGTATTGTATTTGGTGATTCTAGTCTGACATATAAAACATCAGTCCGTTATCAGTGTGATCAAGGATATATGTTTCAAACGGGTGATTTATATGTTTTCCGAAGATGTTCTTCAAGTGGTAATTGGGGTGAAGACCTCCCATCCTGCCAGTCGCAAGCAGGTGAGATTACTTTTAAGAATGCTTAGTAGAGTTGATATTATAAGTTAATGTATATCACACAAGCGCGAGTGGAGTACGGAAAACTACAGCGCTTCTGCATGCCATATCCAACAAGGCCGAAGTCCGATTAGGATGGGATGCAGATGTGCTATATTTTTCCGTATTCCCAAAGAGCGCGTGTTTTAACAAATTTATCACCCAGTCACAACCTCATTTATAAAGAAACAAAGGAACAACTAAACTTAAAGCCAATATACACTTTCGGTAAACAGTATTGTCCAAGTCCCACACTTCGTGTATCACAACTTATTTATAAAATAACAAACCTGTGAAAATTTAGGCTCAATCGGTCATCAGAGTGGGGAGAAAATAACGGGAAAACCCACTCTTGTTTCCGCACGTTTCGCCGTGTCATGACATGTCTTTAAAATAAATCCGTAATTCTCACTATCGTTTTAATGTTTTCTCAAATAGTAAAGCATTTCATTGAATAATATTTCAAGAGAAGTCTATCACCATTTCCTTCTGTAAACCCTGTAAATTATTTGTAAATCTGTGCACTTTTTTTTTTCTGTACCGAAAGTGTATAATAGCTTTGAACAACAAAAAATCTTCATTTGCAAGTCTGGAACCATTTTATTGTATTTATAGCCATTGACTTGAATCATTTTCGTCAATAAGTCTGCAGAATGACGTCACACTCATTAAAAATTTGCTAAACAAAGAGTTGGGGCAAAATAATTACTTTTTTATTATGACAAGCGTCACACCTGCGATGCTTAAAGCCATTGGACCCTTTCGGTTCAGAAAAAAAAATAAAAGTTCACAGATTTGCAAATAACTTACAGGGTTTACAGAAGGCAATGGTGAAAGACTTCTCTTGAAATATTATTCCATGAAATGCTTTACTTCTTGAGAAAACAGCAAAACAATATAAATTCTCGTTAACGAGAATTATGGATTTATTTTAAACACATGTCATGATACGGCGAAACGCGCGGAAACAAGGGTGGGTTTTTCCGTTGTTTTCTCCCGACTCCGATGACCAATTGAGCCTAAATTTTCACAGGTTTGTTATTTGATATAGAAGTTGTGGTACACAAAGTGTGGGCCTTGGACAACACTGTTTACCGAAAGGGTCCAATGGCTTTAAAGGGAAGGTACACGTTTGGTAATTACTCAAAACAAATATCAACTTAAAAACTTACTTGGTAACGAGCATTGGTGAGCTGATGATAGTATAAAACATTGTGGCTCCCTCTGAGGTAGCATAGATTTTGAGAGGTAATTTATCACTAATAAAAGACTTCTATAGCTGGAAGTCTTTCATTCCTATCTGAGAGCACACAAATTCGTCCAACAAGGGTGTTTTTTCTTTTATAATTTTCTCCCAAATCCGATGACCAATTGAGCTCAAATTTTCACAGGTTTGTTATTTTATGCATATGTTGAGATACACCAAGTGAAAGGACTGGTTTTTGACAATTACCAATAGTGTACCTACCCTTTAAAGTTTGAATTTTCTGAACGTTATTTTGCGACGATCCTCATGCACAAAATTTAGAATGTAATTTTTGCGCTGATCCTCATACGGAGCGTGACGCATTGTTTAATAAGCAGATGATCAGTTCAAATAAGAAATAAGAGTTTTTTCGGGGGGGGGGGGGTGGGGACTGGTCACTTTGAATGTTTCTGCAAAGTATCATCCCATGTTTGGTTAATCTTATTTCTAATCTTATTTTCATGTTTTTTTTGTGTATCATAAGTTTCAAGTGGAGATGATGTGCAAGAATGCAGAAGACCTTCAATTCAACAAGCGCTTATTTATCACCAACGTCAAAATATAGCAGGTTCTAATATCATCTTTGTGGATGGAGATGCTATTACAATTCGCTGCAGCCGTGGTTTCATAGTAAATGGAAAATCATCAACAACCTGTAGGAATGGAAACTGGCAACCATCTCTTCCAAGTTGTGGTAGAATCAATTGATTTTATTGGATTTATTTTTGTGTATTTTTAACCATCTTGCTATTTTGACCATTTTTTTTTATCCTGCATTTTAATGTTTTCTTGGGTGTACAGCGCTTTGAAACAGTGTTAAAGTGCTTTATAAATGCATTTAAGTTAAAGGCAGTGGACACTATTGGTAATTACTCAAATAAAATTGTTCATAAAACCTTTCTTGATTACGAGTATTGGGAAGAGGTTGATAGTATAAAACATTGTGAGAAACAGCTCCCTCTGAAGTGACGTACATTTTCAAGAAAGAACTAATTTTCCACGAATTTGATTTCGCGACCTCAGATTTAGAATTTGAGGTCTCGAAATCAAGCATCTGAAAGCACACAACTTGGCGTGACCATGGTGCGACAAGGGTGTTTTTTTCTTTCATTAATATCTCGCAACTTTGACGACCGCTTGAGCACAAATTTTCACAGGTTTGTTATTTTATGCGTATGTTGAGATACACCAATTGTGGAGACTAGTCTTTGACAATTACCAAAAGTGTGTCTTTAAAGTTAAGTTTAAGATTATTTAAATGCAGAGAACGCAGGGTGAATGCAGTACAAACTGTTTCTTTAAGTGACTGACGCTAATAGACCTGGAATATTGTACAGTTAGCACTCATGAGCACGGAAAAGTCCTATTGAAGTTTTTGTTCAACTGTTTTTCATGGATAGCATTTTATTGAAAGTTGTAGCAGCATTACTTGTATCTGGACAAAACCATGAAAGGTTACCAAAGAAAAACTCATTCATTTGTCCAAAGGCCAACGAGTGCACTGATTAAAACTATTAAAAAAACGCGTACAGCTGAGAGTAGGCCTACATGTTGCTTTTTTTTCTCTGGAAAGTCATTACACACCAGCAGCCGATTTCACGAAACTTTACGCAACTGCGTAAGTCCACTTGCGCAATGTTTATGACGCAACTTACGCAATAAACGTGGCGCAAGTGGGCTTACGCAGTTGCGTGAAATCGGCTGCAGCCCTCTTACTGAATGTGACACTGACCTGGAAGGGTTATTAACCACTCGAAGACATACAGTTTACATGAAAACAGTTTCAGGACATGCAACAGAGGGAGCCTGATAAACAAACAAAAACATATTAATTTTTTTTACACTCATACACCGATGTGTGTTAGCACTGTATACTCAGTACTTTCCCGAGTCCTGTGAAAAAATATCACAGGCATCTTACTTGGGATTTGCCCAGTAGCTAGAGGCAGTTCGAATCCTATGTTTTGGCAGCGGGTACCGCAACGATATATAATAGATGTTAAATTTGCATTGGGGAAAAAGAATATTAATTTTGGTTTTTACCCATACACCGATGTGCGTTAGCTACTGGGCAATCTCGGCAATATTCTTTATCCCCGATGCAAATATTTATCTATTATATATCGTTGCGGTATCCGCTGCCAAAACATAGGATTCAAACTGCCTCTAGTTGCCGGGCAACCTCGGTAGTCTAGTTGGTAATACACTGCTCTAGAATTGCAAGGGTCGTGGGTTCGAATCCCATCCGAGTAATATGCCTGTGATATTTTTTCACAGGACTTGGGGAAAGTACTGAGTATACAGTGTTTTAACACTGTATACACACATCACTGTATGGGTAAAACCAAAATTAATATTCTTTATCCCCGATGCAAATTTAACATCTATTATGAACAAACACATATCCATGAATGCTTTGCTTGCAGCAGAAATATGTAAACAAACCCAGGCACTTCATTGTGTAATGTGCACAGTGCATTCAGCTATTGTATTACCCTGTACAAAGTGGAACAAAGAGTACAAAGTTTTATGCTCAAATCTCTTTTTTTTATGTTTTTGTTTTTTTCTAATACCCAATTCCAGACCTTTGTCCTTTTGTAGGACAAATAGGGATTACAAGGGATCGAAAGAAAATAAGGAAATCTTGGAACATTTTTATCAGATTTGTTGTCTTAACTTGACAACTACAAATATATTCTTTAAACTCTGACAAATATTTGAATTGTGAATTTGGTAAGTGGTCAAAAATCTGCGGTTTTGATTGTGTGAAAATGATTACTAGACCTATATTTTTAAATTTGCTATGTATGTTTATAGATGTTAAATTTGCATCGGGGATAAAGAATATTTATTTTGGTTTGTACCCATTAACACCAATGTGTATTAGCGCTGTATACTCAGTACTTAACCGAGTTCCGTGGAAACATCACAAGCATATTACTCAGCTGGGATTCAAACCCACAACCTTTGCAATTCTAGAGCAGTGTTATACCAACTAGACCACCAAGATTTCCTGGTGGCTACATATACATATGTCATTGGTTATTTTTGTCTTTTAGTAACCGAGCAGGAAATGTAATATAGTGAAAACTTTCATATTTCAGAAGCTTCGGCTAAGCAAAGCTGCAGACTTCCTGATAGAATAGACAACATTGCGCAGTACAAGAATGGAAAGGATAAGATTGAAAATATTGCTCCATCCATCACTGTTACACATGGAGGTTCTATCGTATCAAGATGTCGTAATCCATTGGTAGACAAACTGATGACTTCTGCCATACGCACATGTAATGATGGACAATGGATTGGAGAAATGCCTCGGTGTGGTATGTGATTATTGAATACATGCTTAAAGGATTTGGGTACTTATTGTCACACAAAACACAATGTCCACAGATTTACATTAAAAAAACATGCTGCCTTGGATCGGTCCAGTTGGTCTTTGAAAAGCATTTCAAACCCGTTTGTTATGAAATGCATATGATTAGAGCGATGTTTTACAAGTAGAATAAAGTGATCCACACAAGTGTGACTCGGAATTGCACGGTTTTCCTTTCACGTCACAAACTAACACGGTCAGCCATTTTATGGGGTCCAAAATGGCCGACCTTGTTTCTTTGCGACTTAAGACGAAAACGGTGCATTTTCGAAGCATGTTTGTGTGGATCATTATATTCTACTTTTAAATTATCTACATGTATCTAACCATGTGCATTTCATAACAAATGGTTTCAAATGCTTTTCAAATACCAACTCTGCCGATCCAAGGCAACTTGTTCCTTAGTTGCCAAACTTACACAGTTTGAAGATAATGATTGTAGAAAGCTTCCCTTAAAATATTACTTGCTGAGGTGCTGCTGTTTTTGAGAAATGAGTAAAACAATGTCACGCTCGTCTCAGTTTTAGCATGTAAAATGTATTTGTACCAGTTATGGTATTAAATACCTTACACATGTAACTGGTTAATTTACCAGTGAGACAAAAAAACTTTGATTTCAGGAGCTAAGCGTAACAAAATTATGCTGACCATAATAATGTTACCAGCCAAACTTGACTGGTATCTGCATTTTTCTGCTTAGCAGAAAATTGTTAAGCAATAATTTCTGCTTAAAGCAGCTCTATGAAATTGGGCCAAATGCTTGATGTGTAACAATTCCCCACAGCTTACCTCACAGCTAGATCATGTTTCAGACATGAACATAATGAGATTAATAAAGTGTTTCCTGTTTTCATTGAGACCTCTTCATGTATGGGTATGTTCAGACAGCGTACTAACTTAGACCCGAACCGGTTTAACTTTTACGAGCAGCGGGGGGGTGGTCGTAAAAATAAAAACCCATTGCGTTCAGACAGCACAGAGTTAAACCCGATCGGGTTTATCTTCGGTTTTAAGAGGTCAAAGTAGACGCGACCCCATTGCTCTAACATCCGGTTCATCAGATTCACGCACCGAGATACTGAGTGCCCTGGACAATCATCAGAACATGTTATATATTGGATAAAAATGGCTCAATCGAACGCGAAAAACAGTTCTATCGTTGGGAGGATACGGGCACTTAAAACAAACATGAACACGACTCTTAAACAAATAATTAAACAAACAAAATATTGACACAAACAGCCGAGAAAACTCACCAAAATATTATCCATATTCCATGAATCAGAACACGTTTATTTTTTGTGTTTTATACCATCGGTTTTGATTTAATAAAAGTTCGTACCTCAATCGATTGGAAGTTGCGATCTCTCAAAAGCTGGTGCCGCGATTTTTATTCCGATTCTTTCATAAATACAACTACACACGTGCAAGTTACGTAAATACGTGTACTTTTTCAATTTTGTTCCCAACCTTCCCAACAACGTGGTATTGCTTGCCAAGGGGAATTTCCCCTACACACAGCCTAGCACCCACGGCAGTTCATTCTCCTAATTTGAAAGTACATCACGCTAGTAACGGTGACGGCAATGGAAAAAGCACATCCACGGGATCGGTGATGGATAACTATGGGATATCAGAGATAGATCACTATGGGATGGCAGCGCTGTGCATGTGAGAAGCATTACAAAATATGCTTCTTCGCTGCGCTCGTAGTATACGCATGAAAAACAGTTTCAATTTATTGTAGGACACTCAACAAAAATCGCTTGGAAAATATATATAAAAAAATCAGAATTTAAGAAGTCATTGGCGTGGGCCGTTGTTAAATTGCATACACCGATCGAGGGAGTTTCGCCAACTCGGTAAGCGACAAGAACAGAATATAAATACTAGGAGCTTTTCGGCACTCAGAGGCAACAAAAACCGTATACAAGCACTCCGGGTCCCGGGCGTGTGCATTGAAACACACAATGGGCATGGGTCGTCCGTTGTGAGTTGAAACCGGATGTCATTCTGTCCACATGCAGTGTTAAAAGATAAACCCGAAGCGGTCTAAAGATAAACCCCCTCGCTCGACGGTTTAACTTTTGTGGGTTGAACTCGATTCGGTCTAACTTTAGATCCGTTCAGACACACTGAGTTGAACTCGATCGGGTTGAACCATGAGTTAAACCGACTTTAGTACGGTGTCTGAACGACCTCTATGATTCTTGTGGGGACTACTGTAGAAGATGCTCTCATTGTAGGTTGAAGGGAAGCGAGTTTCAACAGACCTCTTGCATATGACTTCAAAAGCCCAAACAGTGACCTTGCTAAGGACAAAGAACGACCTAGCATTGACTGAAATTGTTTGACCTGAACAATGGTGGCCACAGTCCAAGCAGGGCTCGAATTTGGGGAAAAAATCCACAAGACCGCAGGGCTTGTTGCTCAGAATTTTTACTGGACCGGAAGATTTTTTACAAGACCAAAATTTTATTAGAAAAAAAAAAAGTTAACACGATAGAACAGCAGGCCTTTTTCATCCCTTATGAGGCTTTTTTGTGCTGTGAAACCCAATCAATAAAGTTCCATATACCTACTTCACGTCATTCTCGCCGCCTCAAAAAAAAAAATTCCGATGTGACAGGCAAATCACCAACAAAACACTGCAACGTGCAGCATTCATAAAAAGATCGTCATAAAAAGATTGACCAAAAATTTGACAGCGGTAGTCAGAAGCTCATCACTGTTGGTAGCCATACTTAGCAAGACGTTTGGCAACAAGACCTTACTTTTAATCCATGCAACACAGGGATGTGTGGTATTGCAACCAGACCTCCTTAATGCAAATTCAACACTCCTTTGTAAGGTATCAGACTTTACACATGGTCAGTGGTAAACAAACATCGCTGCACTAAGGTGTGCCGCCGCGCCGGGTACCAACACATCACTCCCTCGTCCCCGCTCGCTCACTCCCCGGGTGCATAAACATGAATGGTTTGAGACTAGATGTACAAGGTGTGGGCATGAGTAAACTGAATGGAAAACTTGTATGCAGCCTGATGCACGTGAAAAAAGGACGGATTGACGTTCCGCAGGCGTGCTCAGAACACTGATTTGACGACAAGTAAAACAAAAACTTTTATTTTAAATGAGATTGAAATACATTTTTTAATGAAAGATAATATATTTCATATAATTATTTGTAATAGTAACTATATTAGTATGCATAAAAAAAAACACAAGACCGCCGGACTTGTTCGGCATAAAGTTTACTGGACCGAAGCTAAAATCACTGGCCTCGGGCCTGCGGTCCAGCGTGAAATTCGAGCCCTGCGGCCAAGGGGCTATTGTCCCTGTTGTCCAAAATATGTCACACTTATTAGATAGAAGGGATCCTGGGAAACAAAATTGTTACAAATATTTGTATACATGAAGTTTGATTTTTGATTTTGTGTTCTCTCTCTGGCGAGAATACTGTACAACAACAAAAATAAAAAAATATGTTATTATTTGTTTAAAGAATAAAGTTTTGGAAAGATTGTAGAGGTTGAAGACAACATGTGAACTATTTAGGAACTTGTAACAATCTAATTCACAAAACTGTTAAAACTATGATACATTTTAACAGGCAATTGTGTAATATAAGATTTGTTCAATTTCTTTGTACTGTTTAATTCTCACAATTGTTTTTTGTTTTTCAACAAGAGTATGTTATAAACGTTTATTGAAAAAAAAGATAAAAAATTGAAGCGTCGATTAGGCCTATGGCAAGGGTTGCTGTATCTCATAACCATGTTTTTTTATATAACTCTAGAGCGTGCTGAATCATGGTTTCAACTTCCATATCTGGCCAACATGCGCTATCAGTACTACGCTAATGGCACTCTCCTTATCTACCCTGGCATCGGTCAACTAGCGATTGGATGCAGGGTAAGCCACCCATATAAACCTAGCCTTGTTGTTCCTCACCGAGAGCACATTCATGGCAAGTTTGCATTTGGCAAGCATTATGGACAACCAAGAGAGGAACATTCTGGTGTTTATGTGTGTCAGAGACTAGGAGGCACATTCCAGCATAGTCTTGATATTCAGGTAAGAGGTAAGTTCCACCACTAAGGACTAAAATCAAAGAAATGTAACTGTATCTCCAGCTATTTAATAATCATTAGTTTGGCGCTAGTATTATTTGTTTTGGTGGGCGTTAGTTTTTGTTCTAGGAGGACACTGTTCCTCCTCCAGCAAATTATGTTAAGGGCTAGAATTAACAAATCAATGTTTAATTAATTTTATTATCAATTTTTATAATAAAATGCTTTATACTCGGCATTTGCTTCCTCCTGTCACATCTACATTGTGTTCTCTATTGTGATCGATGGCTGCCATGTGTTTGTGTTTTATTTCCATGCTTTTAGCATACTCGGGGACTCTCCTGACACTTGGCAGTGGGTTGGCAGGGCAGTAGGTTGGGTGGTTCATTCTGACATTTAATTATGGAATAACAGTTGGATTATTTGGACTTCACTTTGTGGTAATGACCGGGCGGGTTGGTGGCTGGCCTCTGTTATCTGGATAGTCTTGGTCCCAAGACCATTGGTGTTGCGCGGTCACACACAACCAACGTTCCGATTATGCACAGCAAAAACTGTCCACGCTTGTAATGAACGAACGCTAGCGGGCGCTCTGTTTCTCTGATTTAGATCTCACAATGGTCTTGAATATTTGCAACGACGGGTCTTAACTTTTTTATTGTTTTTCGGCAAATCTCCCCCGACTTTCCGGTGGAGCCAATCAGAGGCTGCGTTGCGGTTGGCTCATGAATAATTCATCAGTGTTGTGCATGTAGTGTACAATGCATGCAGTAATTCCATTGCATGACTTTTGCTTTACTCTGTGTGTGGGTACATATGTTTTTATCGGAGTATAATAATGTCCAGATCAGTAGGATTTGAAACTTTGACACAGGGTGGAAATACGATAAAGAAAGGTTTGTGGTACCAGCACAAACATTTCTGTGTATAATGTCCAGATCCAGACACCTGCATTGCCATGATATGCAGCTTGAAATGCGATCGTGGCGTTATGCTCCCGACGTGCCAGGGCCCACACTGATGAAGCCTGTATTGGCTAAACAATTTGCTTATAGTTAGCACAAAATAGTATTGCTTAGCAGAAACTGGTTGCCAGCCAATTTTTAATTAAATTTGAAATTTTGTAGTGCCCAAGTAAATTTTTGGATAGTAAAGAAATTGTGTACAGTATTTTCTGCCAAACAGATATTAACTGGTGGGCCCTGTAGTGTTATTCACAGTGAAAGTTTTTTAATCTTGGGGGAAGGAAATCTTGAGGGATTCAAAAGCATCTTTGTGAGAACGTATTTTGAAACGTAACAGTAGCTGCATATCTTGGAACGTAAGCGTAGCTTGACTTGGGATTGAAAGCGTACTTTTTGATATTGTAGCGTAACCTATTAGTATCTTGGAGTGTATAAGCGTAGCTGAGTAGCTGCGTAGCTTGGAACGTAACAGTATCTTTTGGTGGAGCGTAAGCATATCTTGGAACATAATTCATAGCTGCGTATCTTGGAACGTAAGCGTAACTTGACATGGGATTGAAAGCGTACCTTTTGATATTATGGCGTAACTTGAAGGAACGTAAGCAGATCTGTAAGCGCAGCTGAGTAGCTGTGTAGCTTGGAACGTTGACATCTTTTGGAACGTAAGCATATCTTGGACTGAAGCATAGCATCTTGGAACATAAACGCAGCTGCGTATCTTTGAACGTAGGCATAGCTTGACTCGGGCTTGGAAGCGTACTTTTTGATATTATAGTGTAACTTGAAGGAAAGTAGACCTAAGCGTATCTTGGAACGTAAACGTAGCTGCGTATCTTGGAATGTAAGCGTAGCTTGACTCGGGCTTGAAAACATACCTTTTGATATTATATTGTAACTTGAAGGAACGTAGACCTAAGCGTATCTTGGAACGTAAACGTAGCCGAGTAGCTGCGTAGCTTGGAGTGTAACCAAATAACATTTTTTGGGAATGTAGTCGTAACAATATCTTTTGGAATAACTCATGAGAAATTTCGAGTTTTGATTGCTTGTCCAGCGGCGACTACTGCTATTCAACTCCAAGTTATTTGAGGCGAATAGTCTGGTCATTAAATTCCACTAGTTGCCCAGTTTAATCATTACCTCAAAAATAACTCTTCATTCACAGAATTAAAAAAATAATACTTTGTTTGACAAAATTATGCTTTGAGGGAATTTTGTTTTAGCATTATTTTTATTTAAACCTTTTATAAAAAATTCTCATAATTTTTTTAAGCTACTCACACAATAACACTGTCAATATAACAATATGCGATATTCCTAGGTTTTGACATCATCAAAATTACCTGAAAACTCATAACAAAAAGAAATTAGGGGCCATGAATTAAAATGGAGCATATTGGAACGTTGCGATCATAAGAAACAACGGATTCGACACCCGCAAGCTGGGAGTTCATAGCGCCTGGGATTTAACACCTTCAACCCCACGAGACACGGCATGGGCGGTACGTGATATTCCACAAGGCTTATTTCACGTTCCGATTGCTCCACGCCGTGGGGCCATACAGCGTCCGATACACGGACTCTCTGAATGCTAATTTTACGTTCGATTTTTGACCATTATTTACGACTTAAATCGTCACGTATCCATAATCTGAATAGGTACCTATACTTAAAATTTCACTGTTTTCCTTTTAATAGGCCTATAATGACCACGGAATCACTCTTTGAGCAAAGATTATTAAAAAAAGACCGCCGATCATATTGACCTTTGACTCGATCTAGTTTGAATAGTCATCTTCAATTCGTCACGTGATATGAATATTGCATACATTAAAAGTAATTTACATAGTCTGGCCACGCCTTCAATTTGCAAATATCCAAGACCATGGTGAGCACAGGACATGGTGAGATCCGTAAATCAGAGAAACAGCGCCCGCTAGCGTTCGTTCATTACAAGCGTGGACAGTTTTTGCCGTGCATAATCGGAACGTTGGTTGTGTGTGACCGCGCAACACCAATGGTCTTGGAACCAAGACTATTATCTGGACCAAGCTGGAGGCGTGGTCCATTCACAGCGGCCAGTCACCAACCACTGTCCCCTTAATAAATACCTTTTCCTTAAAAACAAATGGTTAAAACTGTCAAAATGTGAAACTTTGGGTTTGCGTTTCTGTTGTATTAATGTTCAAGTGCCACATTTTACTGTCAACTATGACCTCTGCTAAATGTGAACCAGACCATGTATGGACATACGTGTATGAGTTTATATGTGGGCACCTGTTACATCAAAATTGATACAATTTCAGCGCGTACATGATAGCAGTTAGTGGGGGTGATAGCAATTAGGCCACTTAAAAAAAAAATTGTTGATTGTCCCTGCCCGACCGTTCGAAACCCCCCATCCCCATTTTTTTTTTAATTATAAAAAACAACCTTTTCAATGATATTTTTTTTTAAAATGTAGGCCTACAGGTTTGAAAAGATGTTTAAAGAAGGTTTTTATTCACGATGGCAAAGCAAGAACAATTTTTCAAATATTTACTTGGGCTACACTGTGCTTAGTTGTTTGAAAAAGTTTACAGAAAATGTCATCTAGGAGTTAAATTTGTTTGACAAAACTATTGAAAACATCAAAAACACACAAACCCTCTGTTTTATAGTGATTGTGATGATTTCTTTATTCTTGATTTCATATTTGGCATGTCAACAAGACTTTAAAAAAGCGGTTAGTGTAGTACCTCTTTCTGCAGCAAATTGTGACACATGTAAGTTAGGTGATAAAGTGCCAATGAAACTAAGATGAATAAACATGCAACATGCAAAGCGCAAACACTAGTTATACACAATGTATGCTGGTTAAAAGGGGCCATTTATTCGCTAATATTAATAAATTAGCTCATTTTACAGAGATAAAATGCGCTGGTACAAATAAAGCTATGAAAAAATTTCAGTTTATGGGCGAGAAGAGAACAGACGTGTTTTGAATTTACACATGAAAGTCTGGAGTGAGTTGATGGTGCGAATGTGATTCAATAGAGAGTTCCAGCATCGGGGACCAGCAACTGAGAAGGACCGGTCCCCTGCCCATTTGTGAGTGCGAGGGATTGTTAGATTCTGGCTGGAGCGGAGGCCACTCCAACCAGGTTTGTTGAGGTTGAGAGACTCTGTGATAAACTGTGGAAGTACGTCAGAGAGCGGCTTTGTGCATGTTCACTGATGGTTTGAAGGTGGCGTTGTCTAACCAGTGTATTTGTTAGAGAAGAGTGGAGGCGTGTGTGTATTTGGGTTGTGAGAAAATGATACGAGCAGCATTGTTTTGGAGCCTTCTAGTCGTTCAATGTCAGCTTGCTTAATACCATTTGCGTATACACAGCCTCTGCTGCTAAGTGTGTAGCACACTAAGCTGAATCAATCACAAAGAACCATCTCTGACTTCCCAGTTTGCCATTTGTGTGGCATTTTAAACCAAATCTCAGTTTCCCTGTGGGTATTCAACCTGTGCTGCCACAGCTGTAGTGCATCAAGCCAAATCAATCACAAGAACTGCTCTGTCCTCACAGGTACCCCTTCACAGATTTCCATTTATCCCTGGGCATGCTGGGTATGCTGGGTGAAGAGAAGCAATTACATAATCATGGCTTATTAATTAACTAATTGTGTTGTCTTGGCTGCTCACTCCTAAGAAATTGAGTAACCAGGAATAAGATTGTTTTGACCCCTTGTCGAAGGTTTGTTGTAACTACTTAAAGACACTGGACACTATTGGTAATTGTCAAAGACCAGTCTTCTCACTTGGTGTATCTCAACATATATATGCATAAAATAACAAACCTGTGAAAATTTGAGCTCAATTGGTCATCAAAGTTGTGTGCTTTCAGATGCTTGATTTCGAGACCTCAATATCTAATTCTGAGGTCTCGAAATCAAATTCGTGGGAAAACTATGCTGCTTCAGGTTCAGAGGGAGCCATTTCTCATGTTTTATATTATCAACAGCTCCCAATTACTCGTAACCAAGTAAGGTTTTATTATGCTAATAATTATTTTAAGTAATTACCAATAGTGTCCACTGCCTTTAAAAGCACTCTTCAGATCAGATACCATGTGTTAAGATTGCTGTTGATCTCCATTTGTTATACATTTGTCTGTTATGTGAATAAAAACCTTAGGCTGCTTCACCATAGCTTTCAGTAGTTAAATAGTAAGTAACTGTTGTTTTCCCATCTAGCTATCTCTTGTCCAGAGCCAGAACCACTTACGAATGGGAGACGACATGGCGATGAGTTCACAATAACACAATCAGTGTCATTTGAATGCAATGAGGGGTATGAGCTTCAGGGAGACTCCATCTTTAAATGTAATCTCGGCCAATGGTCACCAAGTTTCTTTCCATCATGCAGATGTAAGTATCAAAGTTGAATTTTATTTGCATCCAATGTTTCAGAAAAGTTATTAACACGTTGGCACTTGATTTAAATAGCTTACTCATCCACATTTTATGAATTGTAGGGGGCACACCATTTTTTGGGTGGGGTGGGGCATTTATAACTGCCCAAGTTTCCAGTTACTCTTTTCCAAAGTCTCGTTTCAGCACCTTTTTTTAATGTAATCTACTACTTTTATAAAATAATCTGGCGTAAGTGCAAACAAAAAATCCGGTGCCTGCAGGTAAATGGAAACATAGTGTTAACAACATAAAAATAACAACTCTGGAAAGTTCCAATCACAAAAAGACACTTGCCCTTATGACCCCCCCCCCTCCCCGAAATTGTGATGTTATTTCACAGTCTAAGTTCACACACATGCACACACCCAAGCTTTGGTAGCATGTTGTACATCGGTTTTAACTTATCACTTTTTGTCAAAAAAACGATGCCATTCTCACATTCTTGAAGATAACACTTTTGGGTGAGCAAAGAAAAATTTACAAGGACAGGATTTGATAATATCAACAAAAATTTGATCCCCATTAGGGTGCTCCCAGGTTGTATCATAAACTTGGGTGCGATCCCTGGCTACACGGCAGTTATAATGGCTATATGGCTTCTGACTGGCACCCATGTACATATTACATGTATTAGGAAAATATGAAGATTGCCATAACAGAGCTTATAGCTCAGTTGGTAGAGTGCCGTCACGTTAATCGCAGGTTCTAATCAATTTTAGTTTTTCACCAAAAAGTTTAACTTAATTAACCCAGTCAGTTTCCCTTGTGGTTTGTTACCTTATCTTTAAAGACTCATAAAACTGTTAACAAGTTTTTCAAAGACATTTGTAGTCTTGTTTTGAATGAGCCCAGTTATTATTGTGGTGGAGAGAGACCCAATGGGCGAATTTTAAGACGCTGGCAGCAGCAGACATAACAGTCCTTTTTTGCAGTCTGAGCGTGCCCCTACATGCTCAGTATTGCGCATGTAGGTCTGAGCAGGCGCTGAACTGTGAAAAAGGACCATCCAAAAGTGTCCCATTGACAATATCATCTGCCATGAGCTGATCCTGGTAACCCGCTTGTTGCCGCTTATTTTGCAACTGCCCTAGTTATCAGTCTGTGGGCAAACAAGACAATAGATAGTAGTGCTCTCAGGGTTGTCCACAGTTTTTTGTAGTAGCAGGTAAAAAGAATGTAAGTTGTCGGCTTTGTCAAACGACTTAGCAAGCGAGATTGAGTGCCCCTACGATGTGGGGTCAGGGGCCCGCCTAAGGCCTAAAAGATTTTCCAGTTGTAGGACAGTACTTTAGCAAATTGGAGGAGACCAAAAAACTAATAAAACAATAAAAGTAGCCGGCAGAAAAGGACCAAGTAGCCGGCGAAATCCCCGGCAAAATCGCCAGCTACTCCAGCTGTTCTGGACAACACTAGTGCTCATTGATGGTTCTCACTATGCAAATGAAGCTTGAAATAAATGAAGTGAATATTTTACATTTTGCCACTCAAAATCACACCATCATGTACAGATGACAATTGCATGGGTCCTCCTCTACCCATGTTTTGTGAACATTAATTGCTAGTGTAAATAACTTGTTGATATTGAATTATATATTATATTTGCAGCTCTTAACTGTCCTGCGATCATAAGTGATGATCCACATATGATTGTGGAGAGTGGAGGGACCTTAGTTGGTTCAAACGTAGCATTTCAATGCCTTCATGGATATAGATTAGTTGGTGCTGATTACTTAGTATGTCAATCTGGTGGTACCTGGTCAAACTCTTATCCTCATTGTGAAGGTAAGATTGTTATTAAAGATGCTATGTCAGATTCTTGGCCGATTTGATCCAAAATTTTGATTTAAAATTCAATAGGTATTTTGATGGGGGTCGAGAAAGTTACAAGTTTGCGTTTGAGCCGTTGCTCGAAAAAGTCCGCCAATTATTAGTAGCAGTGAAATAAAGTGCTCAAAATTAGTTTTTGTCGGGATTCCGACAATATATCACGTGACCAATTCTTATGTGTTTTATAAGAAACGTTTTAAATTTTTGTCATGGTTCCTGACCATTAAAAGTAAAAGTACAACTTAAATGTTTGCTTGGAATTGCCCATTTAGTAAATGTGCTCACCATGGAAAAGGTGTTCTTGATGTCATATGGCAAACATTGATTAGCTGGATGTTGAGCATGGTTGTTGTTCAGGTACATTGTAATACTGAGGCATTCACATTCTCACAAAAAGGTGGTTGGGGTTATAAGAATAGCACTCTCTACACCTAAAATATTTCTGATAATTTGGACTGATTCCTTAAAGAGTTTTAACTTGCAGTTGTCAGAAATAATCACAACAATTATCAAGTCACAAAAATGTATCTTCACATTTTTAATAATTCATTTGGTCTAGGCAGTTTCATGCAGGAATTAACAAGTGCATCTTAAACACATACAATGAGCCAGAGTTTGAAACAACTGCATTTGAAGGCAGTGGACACTATTGGTAATTGTCAAAGACCAGTCTTCTCACTTGGTGCATCTCAACATATGCACAAAATAACAAACCTGTGAAAGTTTGAGCTCAATTGGTCATCGAAGTTGCGAGATATGAATGAAATAAAAACACCCTTGTCACACGAAGTTGTGTGCTTTCAGATGCTTGATTTCGAGACCTCAAATTCTAAATCTGAGGTTTCGAAATCAAACTCGTGGAAAATTACTTCTGTCTCAAAAACTACGTCACTTTAGAGGGAGCCGTTTCTCACAACGTTTTATACTATCAACCTCTCCCCATTACTCGTTACCAAGTGAGGTTTTATGATTATAATTGTTTTGAGTAATTACTAATAGTGTCCACTGCCTTTAAGATAAAAACATTATTTTGATTTTACAGAAAGAGCTGAGCCGACTACAACTGAGCCAGCAGTATTGGAATGTGGAGGTGATTGTGAGATATGGGAGAGATGTGTTGGTACTGACCAAGGTCAGAGAATATGTAGCTGTATTCATCCTACCTATTGTGAAGAGGAGGAGGAAAGACGACTTTACTGTGGAACTGATGGAAACGAATACACAAGTTTCTGTAAACTCAAAGCTACTGGATGTCTGCTTGATCAGGACATTGAAGTAGATTATGTGGGACTATGTAGTCAAGGTAAGAGGTCAAATTATTTATGTTTTGTTAGGTCCGCTCCTCCACGTGCTAAGAATTTCAGGGGGGCACACTATTCTTTCGGGAGGGGGGCACTTCTGCCCAAGTTTTCATCTGCCTTTTTCTTTTAAAAGCCCATTTCAGCACCTTTGTTTATGTAATTTTTTCTTTTTTTTTTTGCAAGATAATATTGCATAAGTGTCAAAGCAAATTTGTAATTTTTTGTATGTTAATGGAAAAATAGTGTTTAATACATTTAAATCATTAAACTTTTGAAACATCCAATCCAAAAAGTCTGGACATAATCAACATCCATTTTTGGAAAACAGGCCCCCCCCCCAGAGTTATGCCATTGAGCAATACACACACGCACGCACAAATTTATAACATTTTTGTCAAATGTTATAATTCTTCTTGTAGCCCTTTGCCAAGAGTAGCTTTTAGCCTTGTTTTTGGTGAATTTAAATTCTTGCATATCATTGTTACTCTAAACATCGTATGCATGAAGCTTTCTATATCACTAATTGCCCTAATAAGTTCAATATTTTTTCTGGCGGTAACTATTATGAGCTCAGTACATTCATTGTGAATTTATTTATTTTTTCCCCCCATTTATTTACATAACTTATTATTGCAGACAACCTAGGCCCTGTGTTTTCCTTCTGTCCGAATGATACCATAACGTACGTGCAGAACGCTTGGACGACAGCCACTGTTGACTGGATGATACCATCTGTTACAAACATCTCCGGTGTCTCCCCCGAGGTCACCTCAAACTACGCCCCAAATTCAACCTTCAGTGTGGGCACCACCCTAGTTCAATACACTGCAACTGATATTGCAGGCAACCAGACAACTTGTGGCTTCAATGTCCTTGTTATTGGTAAGATTGCCAAAGAAATATTTCTGCTCAACTAAAAATTGTGTACGCTGCTCTCAGACTATGTGGAATAATCTCCCACCTTATATTAGATTATTCATTGTATAATTTTGTATTGTATTCTTTATTTCTTTTTTGTTTTATATGTTTTTTTGTTTTGTTACGTGCCTCGGAATAGGGTCTAGTACACTCGATAGGTGACACATTATAAATGCATTATTAAATCTTATCACAGCATGCAAAAGAAAGATCATATTTTCATTTGTGCCGGTAACTCCTTGAGTCGGGCTACATTCCGTAGCCTTTAGATCTCGAGCGACTTTCTTAGGATCCTTGCTGTTCCCAACAGCGCCGCCTTCTGCAAAAGATTTGTTCTCACATTTGTGCATATTTTGTCCAGATGTTTCCCTAATGCTTTTGAAATGGTGCCGAGCGCTCCAACCACCACAGGAACTACTTTTACTTTCACCTGCCAGGTCTTGGTACTTTTGGATCTTGTCCATCTCCTTCGAAGCTACCCTTAAGTCTCCCAGCACAGCTACCCTTAAATCTCCTGGCACAGCTATGTCAATGAGATGACACATCTTCTTTGCCTTATTGTTTGTTTAATTTTTGTTTTTGTTTCTTTATTCTGTTTTCGGTTGCTTTTGTTTTTTTGTCCTTGTCGTCCAAGTCCTTAATTGTCCGTCTCAGGGAAATATACAAAAGCATTATGCTTAAACTTTTTCCCTGCATATTGACTATTACGTTAATTTCTGTAGTTAATTATCTTCAAATTCTATACATTATTATATTCATCGATGTTGTTTTCTAGTGTATGCGTAAATAGTTAATGTCACCATGAAAAATAAATGTTCATTGATTGATCTAAGACTACGACATCCGGACGCCTATGTTCTATAACATGATCAGTCTGAATGTTAAAGTCCCAGAGGATCTGACGCGGTCGGTCTCTGTAACTTTCTCCGGAACAGGGTCGTACCATTTTGCAGTCACTTGGACACCCCATTTTTTGCACAGTTCCCAATGATTTACCTTGGCCAACTTGTCGCGTCTACCTTTGTACTCCGTCTAAGCCATCTTACTGCACTCGCTGACAATATGAAAGACAGTCTCCTCCGCCTTGTTACACATCCTGCACATACATGTAGGAGAGACATTCGCTTTCTCTATCCTTGCCTTCATTACATTTGTCCTCAGAGACTGGTCCTGTGCCGCAGTAATCAAGTCCTCGGTTTCCTTTTTCAACTCTCCGCTCTTTAGCCAATTCCAGGACTAGTTGCAGGCCACTTCTTTAGTACATCTTAAGAACCTACCAAGAAGTGTTTTGTTCTAACAATCTTGGTGTCTTTCTTATTTCCTTTCCCTCTTGTACTCCTTCGGCCCAACTTCGCCCGCTTTCAAGTATTTCTGCGCTGCTTTCAACAAGTTCTCCTCAGTTTTCCTAATATGACAATGCAAACTCCTGCGCTCTATGTTGACACTGCCTGCCACACTCAGCAACCCTCTATACTACCGCCCTCTGCCCTTGGAAGATGAAGCCTCCTCACATTCGCCGCGGATGAAGCATGTCATTCATGGTCATCAGTTTTCTTGTTCTCCTATCCATGACATCTACATGTAAATCTTCCTTAGTCCACTCGACTATACCCGCACTGTACCTCACCATAGACACGGCCCATGTATTAATTGCCTTAACCATGTTCCCCCGTTGAGTTTAGACTCCAAAAATTTCTTGACCCGTCTGATGTATTCTGCCTTCAGCCTTACCTTTGACTCCTCATGAAGAACATGGTCCGATTCGAGTACACCAAGATACCGGTAACTCTCCTCTAAACCAAAGCCTTCATCCATGCACCATCTGGCAGAGCGATGCCATCGGAATGTACCCTCTTTCCCCTCTTCATTGTCATTGAAGCACATTTCTCATGGCCAAATTGCATCCCGATGACATCGCTGAAAATCCTGAAGGTCTGCACCAAAGAGTCGATCTCCACCTCATTCTTGGCAAACAACTTCAAATTGTCCATAAAAAGCAGATGGTTTATCTTACACCCATCTTTCTTCATTTGGTAACCGGCACTTACATGTACCTTCCTCAGAATCGATGACAGGGGCAACAGAGCAAGAACAAACAGCAGCGGAGACAAAGAATCACCTTGGAAAATACCTCTTCTAACTGCTCACAAAAAGTAAGGAAACTTTTTTCAATCCAGTATATTTGTTATTATTTAATACTCTATTTGTATATGGTATATATCATTGCAAAGCTGAACTGTTCCTCTTTAAGATGATACCACAGTTGCAATGATTACATATTGCTGGACTTGACCACGTTAATGAGAATGATACAAAGTCACAAATCAAATGTGCCAAAATTAGCGTTAATGAGAATGATACAAAGTCACAAATCAAATGTGCCAAAATTAGCAATTTTGTGTTACTGTGTGAACAATCAAATTGACACTGTAATTCAAACAAGCAAGACAACATACTGATCTTAATCCACTTTATTGAGACAAGAAGTTTGGTACAGAGCAAGACAACTTACTGATCTTAATACACTTTATTGATACAAAAAGTTCAGTATTAACAAGTGGATGATCCGAAGGCGTTGATGACAGTCTGGCACCTTCTTCTCATGCTGCACACAAGTCTTGTGATGCGCTGATGATGAGGGATGGGTTCCATTCTTTGTTAAGGAACCTGGTTAGGTCAGCCACAGTTGATGTGTTGGTGGTTGTGGCACAGACAGCGAGGCCAAGCTGGTCCCACAGATGTGCCTTGGGATTCAGGTCTGGACTGTTAGCGGGCCAATCCATCCGGTGCACTCCAACATTTTTCAGGTAGTCAGTCACCAGTCGGGCTCGATTGGGGCGAGCGTTGTCATCTTGAAAGATGGCATTTGGTTCAAGAGACTGCAAGTATGGGACTGCATTCGGCTGTAGAATATCGTTTTGCAAATACCCATCAAACAAGGTGTTTTTTCATGAGATGAGGGTTAATTGTGTCCGATGAGCTCACTGGTGCAAATCATTGTGTAAACCATTAATGGTTCTGAAAAGCTTGATCAGTTCAATTATTGAGCATTACCTATTGACCATTCACAGACAACGGTAATTTTGGCACATTTGATTTGTGACTTTGCCTCATTGTTAATCGTGTAGCCAAGTCCAGCAACATGTAATCATTGCAAATGTGGTATCATTTTAAAGAGGAACAGTTCAGCTTTGCATTGATATATACCATATACAAAGAGAGTATTACATGTAAATAATAACAAATATACTGGATTGAAAAAAGTTTCCTTACTTTTTGTGAGCAGTTTACATACCTTTTCCAGACTATCATTGTAATGGCTCTAGTAATGTCAATAACCTTACAAATTTAAATTCAACAAAACTGTTTCATTGGTTGAGACCAATTCAAGAATTTACTCTGAGGTAGTGCAGTTAATTACGATCCTAATGTATCAGCTAAAGTAGTAGTCCAAGCCAATTGTTTATTCCTTCCGCCCGAGTGGTAGTTAAAAAGCAGGACAGTTCTTTTCAGAACTGAGAAGACTCCCGAACATCGGATAAATCTACTCCGCAGTAGTAAAATAAAGAAAGACATCGTCTAAGAACAAACTCTACCTGGCAAGTATAGACACACATGGTGTTATCGCAAACCAATTATATAACAAAGACTACATTTGAAGAATTTGGTATTCTTTTTCAAGGTTTGAAGTTTGTTTCTTTGACAGTGGACAGTGTAGCGCCAGTCATCAGCGACTGCCCAGCAGACAGAACTGAGACTCTCAACACTGGTGCCTCATCAGTAACCATCACTTGGGTTGAGCCTACCATGACGGACAATACTGGAGTGTTCACAATGACCAATTCCCACCTATCAGGTGATGCCTTCTTCCATGGATCTACTACAGTCACATACACCTTGGTTGACATTGCTGGCAACCAAGCAATCTGCTCCTTTGTAGTAACTGTCATTGGTGAGTACCAACATTTTCTTTTGTTCAAATTTTGCAGCGAACGCTACTTAAGCGATATGCAGCCAAAAATCTTAGAATTATTACACAACAAATACTTCTCTCCTCTCTTCATTAACACCTCAAACAACATTTTAAATATTCCAAACATCTTTCTTATTTTATTAAAACAACGTTCAATTCTTCTTTGCGAGTAAACAGTTTCTATTAATATTATACACCGCACACAGAGATCCTTGTCATTTGATTGGTGGAACACATGTCCCATGTCATCCGTTATTTTGCCATGTGTTAACTGCTGCAATGTTCCACAATTTAATGGAGTCCCCTGTGGATAATGATTGGATGCTTAACAGCATCATTCCCCAATTGATCGTTCCTCACCCATTTGTGTAAAATGGGGCAAGGTTTTGTCACGGCAGACAAGGTTGGTTTCTGCATGGAGTCTGTGTGAATACAATGTATACTTGCAGCGACAAGTTTGACTGGAATTTATGTTGTATGCTAGCTGAATTGAGTACTCACAAAACAAGCAGGCTGAAACCAGGAAAACTTCCCTAACTTAATAAAAAGGATTTAGTAAATGTGCTCACCATAGAAAGTAAGGTTCTGAACGAATGAAAGGCAAACGTTAATAAGGAATTAATAAGTGCATCTTAAACACAACAATGAGCCAGAGTTTGAAACAGTTCTGCATTTAAGATTAAAACATTATTTTGATTTTACAGAAAGAGCTGAGCCGACTACAACTGAGCCAGCAGTATTGGATTGTAGAGGTGATTGTGAGATATGGGAGAGATGTGTTGGTACTGACCAAGGTCAGAGAATATGTAGCTGTATTCATCCTACCTATTGTGAAGAGGAGGAGGAAAGACGACTTTACTGTGGAACTGATGGAAACGAATACACAAGTATCTGTAAACTCAAAGCTACTGGATGTCTGCTTGATCAGGACATTGAAGTTGATTATGTGGGACAATGCAGTCAAGGTTAGAGGTCAAATGATCCATGGAGTAACGGTAAACAATAATGTGTGTTGACAACAAGTAATAATATATTTGATTTATACGGCACCTAAAGATATCTCCAGGCACTTTACAAAGTGTATTAAAGACACTGGACACTATTGGTAATAAAGACCAGTCTTCTCACTTGGTGTATCTCAACATATGCACAAAATAACAAACCTGTGAAAATTTGAACTCAATTGGTCGTCGAAGTTGCGAGATAATCATGGAAGAAAAAACACCCTTGTCACATGAAGTTTTATGCGGAATATTTGATATACAGTACTTGATACCGTGGAGTCGAAGAAAGTTTTTTTAAAGGTTTTTCAACCTCGTACAACGAAGCCTTCCGATTTGTAAATAATGTTGGCTACTGTTTATAACTGTCACCGTTAAATTTATGAAACACCAATTACATGTATTTTATCATGCAATACCAAAATAAATGTTTTATTGAATTGATTTGAATTGAATGAAAAGGAAAGCTTCATTAAAAGCATAAGATAATTATTTGACCCTTACGAAACCGCAAGCCTATCAAAAGTGTACATATGGGCTTTGAATTGTTTCTATTTTGGGGGGATTTCATCATTTAAATTGTTTTACATAATCTGCTCGTTCAATCTGTGTTATTCTGGTGAAGTAAATATTAATAACACATGCAATATAATAGATTTGTTATTTTGGTGAAGTAAATATTAACAACACATGCAATATAATAGGTTTTTTAAAAGGCATTGTATGATCATCAGGTATCCATATATGCCATGAAGATTTGTTCTTTAGAACATGTCCTGTTATTCCACTGCTGCGGAGTGGATTTTGGAATTAGGGAGACTACTTACTTCTTGAAAAGAGGAAACTACTTCTTTTGGTAAAAGTGGATTGAGGGACTTCTCAATAGTCACTTAACTGCTATGGAATGATTGGCCTCAATGTTAGGACCAGTCTGCTCTGGTCATCCTCAGGAGACTGAATACTGTTGAGACACTGTTGTCTTTATAGAGATTCAGAGGTTTCAGTGTAGAGTCAGTCACTGCTTTGATTGGTTCTTCTGAAAGGAGAACTGCTTGGAAGGCTCACCGTTATTATTGTGTGGGCTGCTCATAGTGTGTGAGTGCCTGATGCACTGGAGCTTGTCAATAGACTATAAATCTCTCCACCATACGTAAGGAATAAAAGGAATGCTGTTTTATTAAAGCAGAACCTGTTACTGGTTGCTTGACTTTTTGTAGTTTTCTATTCTTCATTAATAGCTCCGCAAGGCTCTGAATTTAATAATATCACAATGAACAAATGTTAATTGTTAGCTGTCATTTTTATACAAGAAATTAATGTAAGTAATTAAGACATTGTATACAAACATACTACTAATTACAGGGTTTGAACTCTGGGTCCAATTTCATAAACCTTTTCTTAGCATGAAAGGGTTGCCTTCAATAAAAATAGGATTGTCAACCAATTTTCAATGTGCTTTTCAGGATAAGCAAACAACAGCTGAATACCAGTGTTAAGCAATATGAAACAAATGGAAATTTGGTGGGTAATCCTGTTTTTATCAAGGGGTTGTAACCCCACCCGAGTAGTATGTCTGTAGATTTGTTCTGCTAACAAAGCACCCAGTAGCCACAGATTTGTCCAAAATCAGTGTAGGTCAAGATAATAATACTACATGTTCCTTAAAATTTGTTTTAAAAATGTACACATATTTTGCATATCGTAAGTTGAACTTTATAATATTGTTAATTAAATGTTTGTATTCGTGGCACCAAAACAACTAATGGTGAAATTGTAGGTTCTCTGGGTTTCAATGTATATCAAGTTTTCAATTGCGCAGAAGAATTTATGAAAATAAAGAATGAATTTGGGTACAGGATGTTTGTTTACAAAGTCTGCCTTTTCTTTTTGTTCACATCCCTTGTTTCATTAATTACCTCTAAGGCTGTAAATCTCTTTAACCCTTTCCTTCAAAGTCAACTGTTCTTAAATCCCACCCGAGTAATATGCCTGTGATTTTTTTCACCGGACTCGGGAAAAGCACAGAGTATACAGTGCTATTACACACATCGATAATAAAAACCAAAACTAATATTCTTTATTCTTTGTACCGATGCAAATTTCACATCTATTATATCGTTGCTGTACCCGCTGCCAAAACATAAGATTGGAACTGCCTCTACCGGGAAACCTTGGTGGTCTAGTTCGTAAGGCACTGCTCTAGAATTGCAAGGGTGGTGGGTTCAAATCCCATCTTAGTAATATCTTACACCGATGTGTGTTAGCACTGTATACTCAGTACCTTCTGTACTCAGTATGCCTGTGATTTGTTTTTCACAAGACTCTGGGAAAGTACCGAGTGTACAGTGCTAATACACATCAGTGTATGGGTAAAAACCTTTAATGTTCTTAGATGCACTGGACACCTTTGGTAATTTTAAAAGACCAGTCTTCTCATTTTGTGTATCCTCATGACGCATAAAATAAACCTGTGAAAGTTTGAACTCAATTGGTCGTCGAAGTTATGAGAGAATAATGGAAGAAAAGACGCCCTTGTCACACGAAGTTGTGTGCTTTCATGTCTTGAACTCGAGACCTCAGCTGAGGCCAAATCTTTTAGCGAGAACTACGTTACTTCAGAGGGAGACGTTTCTCACAATGTTTTATACCAAGTACGTTTTTATGCTTACAATTGTTTTGAGTAATTACCAGCTGCACGTTTATCGCGAGCAAAACGTAAATGTGAACGTCAGAAGCTTGTGTCGATTCGGCGTCCAAAGTTGCAGGAAAACTGCCACGACCTGTAGGCTTTTTCACAACCCGTTTTCTCGATACATAAAATCAGCATACATACGATGGAATGTTTCAATGGGCCTACTCTGACTAAAATTAAAATAGATTCGTCGCCGGGCGAAAAAAATAAATAAAACGATGGTTATCAATTTTCAAGACAAACGGTCACCGCGATCCGTAAACCAACCAATACATTGGAACGGCCTCCCTTCATTAAAACAGTTTGGGCTAATATCAGATATCATAAGTTTTGGTGAGTAGGTACATGTAGCCTAAATACACTTCGATGTGTGTGTACTGGCCACTAAGTGAGTGTCCTAAAGTAAGGTCATGGTCTGAAGGTCACTTAATCCCCCTGTGGGGTGTTAATTCCACTTTAGATCAGTAATTCAATGATTCACTGTTTACTGTTTCTTGAGTGTGCATGGTTTCCTTGGGCAAAGTGGGCTTGTTCTGAAATTGCTGTGAATACCATTGCCAAAAAAACTGAGCAACAGGAGATGCCGAAAGATTGCCTTAAATTTACCTTCTGCTGTAATTTTAGGGCGAAACGGATTTCCACAGCAATTTCGGGTTGAAGTTGTTCATAGTGGATCATCAGTCCTCATTTTCAGGTGTGACCTTGCACTAGTGGGGGAATCAGTATGTGATGTTAGGGTTCACAATGTACCCTGCATCTGATTTGAAGGGGGGGGGGGGGGGGGGGCTGATTTTGGCTAAGGCCAGACACTATAATATGTGATGTGAGTTGATAATTGGCAGTTAACTATGGGGCGCCGTCTGTCAATTAATTGTTTGGCATTTTTAAGGCATGTTTTACCATGGTTTATAGCAATTAGATGTAAACCATAGAAAGTGTTGTCAAATCCTTTTTATGGTTTACACACCAGTAGTATTTTGTGTGTGTAAGTTTATGGTTAACAAACCATGAACATGCAACAAACATTTATAAATCATGGTTCATAAACCATGGAAATTTTACACATCTTTAAAACATGGTTTATAAACCAGAAAAAATGAAGCATCAAATTCATGGTTTACAAATCATGGTTTATAAACCATGAAAATTGCGTCATCTTAAAAACATGGTTTATAAACCATGAAAATTTAAGCATGAAAATCATGGTTTATAAACCATAAAAATAGAAGCACGAAAATCATGGTTTAAAAGTTATGGTTTATAAACCATAAAAATTGAGGCAGTTAAAAACATGGTTTATAAACCATAAAAAATGAAACATGAAAATCATGGTTTACAAATCATGGTTTACAAACCATAAAAATTGAAGCATGAAAAACATGGTTTACATATGGTTTATAAACCATGAAAATTTATACGTGAAAATCATGGTTTATAAACCATGAAATCGGAGGCATCTAAAAAACATGGTTTGTAAACCATGAAAACTGATGCATCAAATTCATGGTTTATAAACCATGAAAATTGAGGCATCAAATATGGTTTACAAATCATGGTTGATAAACCATAACAAAATGTGCACTCACAAATCATGGTTTACAAACCATAACAAATGTGCACAAATCATGGTTTACAAACCATAAAAAAACGCTAAACAATTAATTGACAAACGGCACGTTACGTGCCGTTTGTCAGTTAATTCAACCTCCTTCCCATTTTAAGCGATAGTCGCCCATCGCCCGTCGTGTACATGTAGCCTACACTCGATCTCGGCGACAACGTCTCGCCCGGTGTGGCGGTCTCCCCGGTCCGGGATGCTCCGCGGTCTGGGTGACGTCACAGGACTTTTTAGCACGCATCAGACGCAGTCTCCCCGGTCTGGGATGCTCCGCGGTCCGGGAGGGAGACGTAGCGCGCTATCGTTGGGGGCGTGAGGACAAACTCTTCACGTGATCATAATGATGGGACGTAATTCATCTTGTGGTTTCGAGTTGTCCGAACGGACGAGTTGTCTGGTCTCCAATTAAAGGAACACGTTGCCTTGGATCGGTCGAGTTGGTCTTTGAAAAGCGTTTGTAACCGTTTTTTATAAAATGCATATGGGTAGAAAGATGTTGTAAAAGTAGAATACAATGACCCACACAAACATGCCTCGAAATTGCGTGGTTTTCCTTTTACCTCGTCGACTAACACGTCGGCCATTTATGGAGGTCAAAATTTTGACTCCCATAAATGGCCGACCATGTTAGTTCGCACAGTAGAAGGAAAACCACGCAATTTCGAGGCAAACTTGTGTGGATCATTGTATTCTACTTTTAAAACATCTTTCCAACCATATGCATTTTATAAAAAACGGTTACAAACGCTTTTGTTTTGACCAACTCGTCCGATCCAAGGCAACGTGTTCCTTTAACTTATAATCACATAACCACAGTTGTTATTGTGTGGTTGAGCAAAACGTATTTTGTCAGCCTGTGTTTTTTTCGCATTTTGTGGTTGTGGTTATCAAGGGGATTACTCGTAAAGTTCGATGAACTGCAAATAACTTAAAAATGTGCTACTTACAAACCATCAGTTTTGTCTGTATAGAAGCTAACGAATAATTTTTTTCACACGGGCGTTTTTATATTTATTTGTTTCTTTTTATGACTGATGTACGTTTTAATTGAACAGTTACAAAACATTCGGAAAAATGTACATATACTACATTATGTGGATGAGCAAGATGTTGTGAATAGTTGGGCAAAACCTACTCTATCATAATAAAACAATTGAAACACCTCTATTTTTGTTCTGTAAATAGAAAGGTAGAACCCTTTTTTAATTAATCTCACTTGACTCATGTATAGAATGGTTTTATTTTTCCACAACACACTGAAACATACACGCTGGTATAATACTAAAACAATATTCCACAAACTGAGAAAAACTAAAGTTACTTTGTATAAAGGTGTTGATTAACCTTGTCCATTTGAAAACAAACAATTGGTGGTTGAATCCATAGCAATGCAGTAGTTGTTGTTTATTTACTCTAGACAGAGCTTGTTCAATCAATCAATGGAATGAGCTGATGGTGCATAGGTGGTTTTATTTTACACATTCCTTTACAAAGCTGCTGTTGTAAATCATGTTACATTTTCAATGTTTTTTTTACTGTAAAATTATCTTATTACAATTCAACATTTATTCACGTAAATGATTTTTAAATGTTGTTATTTTTGCTGGACATTTATACCTGTAAGAATGTTTGTGTTTTCTTTTCCCATGAGTCTCCGAACTTGAAATATGCCATGCTTAGTTTTTAAGACAAATTTTACTAATACATAATGTTTTAATTTAAACAGATCAGCACTTTGCCTAAAACATTCATGCAATTGATTTGGAAAAGTCTACAACAATTGACAGCCACTATCATTGTTAGTGAGCTATTTCATATGAGTTTTTGGCACATAAAATAATATGAAAAACTGCAAATGCATACTGTGTTAATACAGTTTTATCAAGTTTAAGTTGATACTTTAGGTCTATGAAAGTTGAAAGATAAATTGTCGGTTTCATTATGCTTTGCCATTGATTGGTTATTGTAAATTGTCTGTCTTCCAAATGACTTACCATTTTACAGAGCCTATAAAGTAACAGGTGAACAAAATTGGGAAAGGTAAAAACAAATTCCATTATTTCATACCCTGACATGTTTTTTTCTTATTTTCCTTGAGGAGCTCTGTATAATAATAAAGTAAGTGTAAACGTTTGGCAATTGTCAAAAAAAAAACCTTCTCACTTGGTGTATCCCATCATAAGCATAAAATTTCAGCTAAATTGGTCATCGAAGTTGCGAGAAAATTCTGAAAGAAAAAACCCTTGTTGGACGAATTTGTGTGCTTTCAGATAGGAATTAAAGACTTCCAGCCAGAAGGCCTTTTAATAAAAGACTTCCAGCTAGAATATTTTAGTGAGAAATTATCACTTTTTCAAAAACTACGGGAATTTTTGATAAAGAAATTTAACAACTAACAATAGCTTTTACACAATTACATCAATTACTACACAACCATCAATTCATAAAGTAAGTATTGTTTGAAGCTTTGCATGGTGTGGAGAAATAAGACATTATAAATAAATGGTAAACTTGCGGTACAACCATGTGTATCTCCCACTTACATACTGTACAATGTCCTGTTTCATTCCAACCCATGTATAATGAAAGGAAATTTTAGACAGCGTGGTATTTATTCCACTATGTCCCCCTGTTGGTGATACGTGGTACATCCTCAGAATGTCTTCCACTTCATCCTCTTCCAGTACTACCTTCTTCCTTTGCTTGCTGTTAGCTGCAATGAAGTACAGCTCACCTCCTTAAAATGAAAAAAATGACAAGCAATTATTGACTATCTGAGTGAGGCCCTTGTTAAAATTATATCTACAATTAAAACAAAGTGAAAATATCGGTTTAGCACAAGCAAAATGCAGAAGAATAAAGGAACCCCTCAATGCCCCCCCCCCCCCCCGCCCACAATTGTGATGATTGTAAACATGTCACTGTCCGTCCCTCTCTGGCCACCATTTAACATCAATAGCTTCTATTATAACACCCCTTGCAAGTATTCTGCCTGTTCATTGGTTAGGGCGCGTCACATGACATGTCTTAGTTTTGCTAGACGACGGCCGTGTGATAGTGCGTCGAGTTTGCCATGCGCTAGTCTGAAGACAAGCACACGGCACTGTGCGCTAGTCCGACAGACTAGCACACGGCGTGCAGTACCCAGACATCCGTTGCGTGTATGAGGATGATAAATTAATAGTCTGTAACCATTTCGGATTGCACGACACTAAATGCAACACAGTAAGTATTCGCGTCGTCCGTGGATTGTAGCTTTCAGGTCTGTAACTTAATAATAATAGTACAGTATTTAGAAATGTTTGGGGTGTTATAAAACAAATATTGACTGCTTTTACTCGTGCAATGGTTAAAAACTATGACTCCCGAGGTGATCCCCATAGCGTTCTATTTTCCCGAGGCTTCGTCTTGGGAAAAAAGAACGCTCCGGGGATCACCTCGGGAGTCGTATTTTTAACCATAGCACTCAACAAGCAGTCAATATTTGTACAATAGTACAACATGATTACTAACTACTACTAGTACTAGCCAACCCAAAATCATTGTTGCCACGATCACATCTCGACTTAGTAAGATTCTTACTGTTAACACAACCCGACAACTACTACTCGTTTTTAGTATAAACATATTCCTCCATGTATGTAAATAAATAAATAAATAAATAAAATATAATTTTTTATAAATAAATAAATAAATAAATAAGTAAATCAATCAATCAATCAATCACAATCAATCAATACATGCATAAACCACTAAATAAATAAATAAATAAATAAATAAATAAATAATAAATAACACGATCAATAGTAAATGTATGTACGTATGAACATACGTATGAACATACGTATGTACATACGTTTGTAGGTATAAATGTATGACTGACATACCCCACATAGGCACTAGATCAATGTTGATGTAGATTACAATTATGACTTACTGATCTTGTCGTACGAATGTTTCCTTGCCTGAGCCCGCACTACCTTCTTCTGGTTGTCAGAAAACCCTTCCGCGTAACTGCCACTCGTCAAATACTCGGAATACTCAATAACGTGCTTACTTTTGTCGCAATGCCGTCGCAGCCGCTCCACTCGGTGGACACTTATTCTCAAACGTTTGGGGTTCATTGGTACACACTAATAAGTATCCGAAGGAAATATTGACCATGTCCCGTGTTATTGCTAAACTTGACCTAGTCCCAACTAAAACGTTTGGGGGCCCATCGAATTCCGTGTCAGAATACAGCGTGTAGTCAACAGGCACGCTGACTGCAAGAACAGACCCCACTATTACCCTTCACATAACCCAACCTCATAATATTTAACCCTCGACGGAATTTCTTCAAATTTTTAGAATGTATTAATGACGAATGTAGCTTAATAAATAGTCTGTTTTCAGCTTTTTCCTATGTATAGTTGTCAACTTATTCAAAGTTAAAGTCATCTCAAACGTTTGGGGCTCATCGACTTCCAAGTACCGCCAATACAGCGTATAGTGAATACTGTAACATTCGTGCCAATCAGCCAGTAGACTTGATGACAAGTCGTTAGGCGCTGCCTATTTGTCTGCCTTTCATGCAACAGTCACAGTGCGATGTTAAGGCCGAGTTATAGTCGGTCGCGCGATGGTTGGGCGTCGGAAATCTTGACGCGCAATCATAAAAAGACGCGGTTTTTAGGCCTTAGTCTTAAGATTGCGCGCAAGATTTCCGTCGAGCGACCATCGCGCGACCGACTATAAACCGGCCTTTACACATATCAGCCAGTAGAGGGCGCCAGCACGGCTCCGCGGTGCAAGAACAGATCCCCACTATTATACCCTTCACAAAACCCGTCCTCATAGTATTTAAACCTCGGTATAATTTCTTCAAATGTTCAGAATCTATTAATGAAGAATGTAGCTTAATAAATAATATTTTTTCATATTTTTCCTATGTACAGTTGTCAACTTATTCAAAGTTAAAGTCATCTCAAACGTTTGGGGCTCATCGATTTCCCAGTACCGCCACTACAGCGTATAGTCAACAGGCACGCTGACTGCATGAAAAGACCCCACTAATAAACCCTTCACAGAACCCGTCCTCAGAGTAATCAAACCCCGGTAGAATTTCTTCAAATTTTTAGAATCTTTTATTGAGGAATGAAGCTTAATAAATAATATTTTTTCATATTTTTCCTATGTATAGTTGTCAACTTATTCAAAGTTAAAGTCATCTCAAACGTTTGGGGCTCATCGATTTCCTAGTACCGCCAATACAGCGTATAGTTAACAGGCACGCTAACTGCATGAAAAGACCCCGCTATTATACCCTTCACAGAACCCGTCCTCATAGTAGTTAAACCTCGACGGAATTTCTTCAAATTTTTAGAATCTATTAATGAAGAATGTAGCTTAATAATTAATATTTTTTCATATTTTTCCTATGTATAGTTGTCAACTTATTCAAAGTTAAAGTCATCTCAAACGTTTGGGGCTCATCGATTTCCTAGTACCGCCAATACAGCGTATAGTTAACAGGCACGCTGACTGCATGAAAAGACCCCACTAATAAACCCTTCACAGAACCCGTCCTCAGAGTAATCAAACCCCGGTAGAATTTCTTCAAATTTTTAGAATCTTTTATTGAGGAATGAAGCTTAATAAATAATATTTTTTCATATTTTTCCTATGTATAGTTGTCAACTTATTCAAAGTTAAAGTCATCTCAAACGTTTGGGGCTCATCGATTTCCCAGTACCGCCAATACAGCGTATAGTCAACACGCACGCTAACTGCATGAAAAGACCCCGCTATTATACCCTTCACAGAATCCGTCCTCAAAGTATTTAAACCTCGACGGAATTTCTTCAAATTTTTAGGATCTACTCATGAAGAATGTAGCTTAATAAATAATATTTTTTTATATTTTTCCTATTTATAATTGCTAACTTATTCAAAGTTAAAGTCATCTCAAACGTTTGGGGCTCATCGATTTCCAAGTACCGCAAAACAGCGTATAGTCAACAGGCACGCTGACTGCATGAAAAGACCCCACTATTATACCCTTCACAGAATCCGTCCTCATAGTATTTAAACCTCAGCAGAATTTTTTTTAATTTCTAGGATCTATTATTGAGGAATGAAGCTTTATAAATAATATTTTTTCTTATTTTTCCGATGTATAATTGTCAACTTATTCAAAGTTAAAGTCATCTCAAACGTTTGGGGTTCATCGTTTTCCAAGTACCACCAATACAGCGTGTAGTCAACAGGCACGCTAACTGCAAGAACAGACCCCCACTACCCTTCACAGAACCCATCCTCATAGTATTAAAACATCAACAGAAATTCTTCAACTCTTCAGAATTTATTAGTAGGGAATGTAGCTTGATAAATAATATTTTTTTCATATTTTTACCAATGATAGTATTAAAACACGTGTTCTTGCTCACACGTGCGTCGTGGGCGGATTACTCTTCATGCGTGGACAAAACCACTCTGGCTTTTCGGCGATACCTCTAACATGCTACCACCTTTTGAATTGAAATCACAGGCTATAGTTATACTTTATATGTGTACATTTAACATAGATTAAAAC
This sequence comes from Asterias amurensis, assembly GCF_032118995.1. Classification (NCBI taxonomy): domain Eukaryota; kingdom Metazoa; phylum Echinodermata; class Asteroidea; order Forcipulatida; family Asteriidae; genus Asterias; species Asterias amurensis. Next base: position 9,094,496 of record NC_092662.1, on the reverse strand, counting down.
AATCAAATGGTTAAAAAAACAAAGGTATACGCTCCCGTTAAGGCATTACAAGGCATCGAGTTTGTTTTATAAAGAACTGCTCGTTTACTTTTATAAGATTTGTTATGCCATAAAAACGAAAAAAACTAAAGAGTGAATTTTCTTTGGGGAGATTAATACTTGAATTAACCAATTGAACACAGAACACACATATTTGAGGATACTCAAACTTTCACCAAAATTCATCGTCTTCGCATTTCTGGTCAGAGACGTCAAGACTGCAACCTTGTGAAAAAGATGCTTTATGGCTTCTAAAACCAAGACGTCTGTCAAGTACTGGTATCTGTAAGGAAAATGGAGAATCCTGTAATGTTGCAACTTCGTAAGCTTGCATTTTAAAATTATCAATATTTGACGGTCCACACCGCCTTCGTGGAGGACGTATGACTAGCGTACACTATAGCTATTTTAACGAAATGTTTTAGCACCATATGAAAACAAATCTTGAAAGCATCCCATTATTTTTTGTTTACCTGTAACATTAGGTAAAATATAGGATTCGTATTTATATAAAAACCTTATAATGTTGTATTAGTCTTAAGCCTAATTTTTAAGAAGTTCATTTCAATACAAGTCCCTCAAAGAAACAGTTGTTTCCAAAAATGTTGTGGAAGTCTGGAAACTTTTCATAAAATATAATAGAAACAAAATAAAAAACAATAATAATGTGAACGCTTTTTTCAATATTTTATTAATCATTTTTTTTTTCAATGTATACATTGAATCATACAAAGTAAGAACGCTGCATTATTAGTTAATCCTCCTCTCTTTTTCATTTTGTTGGCCCACAAAAGACTGTTCAAGCGTTGACACTTTGTTTTCATCCATCAGAATAATGATGTGCTTTTAAGATATCGAATCGACTGTATAAGTGTTATGCTTGTGCTTACTGCGGCCGATGACGATATTTCAACTTTTGAAGACGGCTGGTCAAAGTTTTCGGAAAGTTGAAGCTCTTAGGTGACACGAGTGAAAATAGCCCCCTGTGTACACGGAAATCGATGAGTCCCAAATGAAAAAAATTATATACTAAGCTACATTCCTCAACAATAGATTCTAAAAATTTGAAGAAATTCCGTCGAGGTTTAACTACTATGAGAATAGGTTCTGTGAAGGGTATAATAGTGGGGATCTGTTATTACAGTCAGCGTGCTTGTTGACTATACGCTGTGTTGGCGGTACTGGGAAATCGATGAGCCCCAAACGTTTGAGATGACTTTAACTTTGAATAAGTTGACAACTATACATAGGAAAAATATGAAAAAATATAAGTTATTAAGCTACATTCTTCATTAATAGATTCTAAAAATTTGAAGAAATTCCGTCGAGGTTTAACTACTATGAGGACGGGTTCTGTGAAGGGTATATTAGTGGGGTCTTTATATGCACTTAGCGTGCGTGTTCATTATACGCTGTATTGGCGGTACTAGGAAATCGATGAGCCCCAAACGTTTGAGATGACTTTAACTTTGAATAAGTTGACAACTATACATAGGAAAAATATTAAAAAATATTAATTATTAAGCTACATTCTTCATTAATAGATTCTAAAAATTTGAAGAAATTCCGTCAAGGTTTAACTACTATGAGGACGGGTTCTGTGAAGGGTATATTAGCGGGGTCTTTATATGCACTTAGCGTGCGTGTTCATTATACGCTGTATTGGCGGTACTAGGAAATCGATGAGCCCCAAACGTTTGAGATGACTTTAACTTTGAATAAGTTGACAACTATACATCGGAAAAATATGAAAAAATATTAATTATTAAGCTACATTCTTCATTAATAGATTCTAAAAATTTGAAGAAATTCTACCGGGGTTTAAATACTTTAGGGACGGGTTCTGTGAAGGGTATATTAGTGGGGTCTTTTCATGTAGTCAGCGTGCCTGTTAACTATACGCTGTATTGGCGGTACTAGGAAATCGATGAGCCCCAAACGTTTGAGATGACTTTAACTTTGAATAAGTTGACAACTATACCTCGGAAAAATATGAAAAAATATTAATTATTAAGCTACATTCTTCATTAATAGATTCTAAAAATTTGAAGAAATTCTACCGGGGTTTAAATACTTTAGGGACGGGTTCTGTGAAGGGTATATTAGTGGGGTCTTTTCATGTAGTCAGCGTGCCTGTTAACTATACGCTGTATTGGCGGTACTAGGAAATCGATGAGCCCCAAACGTTTGAGATGACTTTAACTTTGAATAAGTTGACAACTATACCTCGGAAAAATATGAAAAAATATTAATTATTAAGCTACATTCTTCATTAATAGATTCTAAAACTTTGAAGAAATTCTACCGGGGTTTAAATACTTTAGGGACGGGTTCTGTGAAGGGTATATTAGTGGGGTCTTTTCATGCAGTCAGCGTGCCTGTTAACTATACGCTGTATTGGCGGTACTAGGAAATCGATGAGCCCCAAACGTTTGAGATGACTTTAACTTTGAATAAGTTGACAACTATACATAGGAAAAATATGAAAAAATATTAATTATTAAGCTACATTCTTCATTAATAGATTCTAAAAATTTGAAGAAATTCCGTCGAGGTTTAACTACTATGAGGACGGGTTCTGTGAAGGGTATATTAGCGGGGTCTTTATATGCACTTAGCGTGCGTGTTCATTATACGCTGTATTGTGTACACGGCCAATCGTGGGAAGTGTAAGGACTGTTGCTGCCAGTTTAGTGTAGCCTTATTACTTCGGATACTAATAGTGTGTACCAATGAACCCCAAACGTTTGAGAATAAGCGTCCACCGCTCCACTCGTTCATCACTGTGGGCGCCGCCATGACAGCTAGCTACGAGCAGTAGACCACTCAGCACCGCACTAAAATCGACTACTTTCGCTTCGTGTGCGCAGGCACTGCATGATGTAATACTACCATATTTGGTATGCCGGACCGCGGAGCATCCAGGACCGGGGAGACCGCCACACCGGTACACGTGGGGGGTCTCTGGATATTGCATTGCATTCAGAGGCTCCAAACTTGCAAAACCGGCGTGTAGTTTGACCTCTGACCTCTGTCATTTCCTGTATAGATACGCAGTGAATTCCATTGCGGACTTGAGAGCAGTGACTATTTGGGCATCTATGTCACTGCACGTGCATTGTATCCAATGGAACCACTGGGTCTAGCGGCAGCGACGGATGAAGACTAGATTGCAGCAAGAACAACCCATGTTCAGTTTTTATGGTTTATAAACCATGATTTGTGCACATTTTTTATGGTTTATAAACCATGATTTGTGAGTGCACATTTTGTTATGGTTTATAAACCATGATTTGTAAACTATATTTGTAGTTCAATTTTCATGGTTTATAAACCATGAAATTGATGCTTCAGTTTTCATGGTTTACAAACCATTTTTTAGATGCTTCCGATTTCATGCATGGTTTATAAACCATGATTTGTAAACCATGATTTTCATGTTGCAATTTTCATGGTTTATAAACCATGTTTTTTAAATGCCTCAATTTTTATGGTTTGTAAACCATAATTTTTAAACCATGATTTTCGTGCTTCTATTTTTATGGTTTATAAACCATGATTTTCATGCTTAAATTTTTATGGTTTATAAACCATGTTTTTAAGATGACCCAATTTTCATGGTTTATAAACCATGATTTGTAAACCATGAACTTGATGCTTCATTTTTTTCTGGTTTATAAACCATGTTTTAAAGATGCGTAAAATTTCCATGGTTTATGAACCATGATTTATAAATGTTTGTTGCATGTTCATGGTTTGTAAACCATAAAAAGGATTTGGCAACACTTTCTATGGTTTACATCTAATTGATATAAACCATGGTAAAAACATGCCTTAAAAATGCCAAACAATTAATTGACAGACGGCGCCCCATAGTTAACCATGGGTGTGATTTTGGCACAGGCCTAAACAGTGGATGTGATTTAGTAATGCCGCTAGCAGTGGATGTGATTTTGATAATTGGTCAATTAACCATAGATGTGATTTCTATAGCTGGGATGTGATTTTGGCTAAGGCCTGGACAATGGATGTGATTTTAGTAATGCCGCTAGCAGTGGATGTGATTTTGATATTGATGTGATTTCTGGCTCGGATGTGATTTTGGATTAGGCCTAAACAGGAATGTGATTTTAGTAACGCCGCTGGCAGTGGATGTGATATTGATAATTGGTCAATTAACCATGGATGTGATTTCTGGCTCGGATGTGATTTCAGTGGTGCAGATGTGATATTGGATAAGTTTTTTCGAAATCACATCCCTTTTCCATTTTAGTTGTAAAATCACATCTATCTAGGCCATTCACAGTGTGAGAGTGAGTTCGGTTCAGGGTTTTGTAGACTTGCAACCCGACGTCTGTAACGATACAACCGTGTTGGATTCCACAAAGATGCCATGCCACTGGACCTTCTAATTTTCAATCCAAGATGGCGCGGGTTACGCTTTTAATAGTATAGATATCCTCGCTTACGTGTCATTATAGCCTTGATCAAGGCGCTACAGCCAGCCGCGATCTGCAAAATCCCAGTCCACATCACTGAATTCCACCAGTGCACCCCCATACATAACACAGTGCATATAATACGTATACAGCGTATGTACACACATACGTACTGTACATGTACATGTACCATCTGTATACGGTACACTTACGGTACACTTACGGTACATGGGTACTTCCTAAGTAGCGCCTTGATGGTTTTGTATCTGCCAAAATTTAGGGCGGAGGTCATTATGCTAATGTTTACTAACAACCCGTTCTCATTGGTTGTTGGTTGACCTATAAACTCTCGCTGCGATGTCAATCACAACGTTCTGCAAGCACTCGCACACACGTGCTCGTCGACGTAATATTGTAAACAAACCGTGGTTGTAGTTGCAATGGCGGCGGGCGAGGGAGAAATCCCTACTAGTAAAACAAAACAGTAAGTCGCTGGAAATCAGTGGTGTATAATTTGCAACACAACTACAGAAACTTTCAACAAAATATAACAACCGCGTTTAATGCATCAATCATGGGTTTAGAAATAGAAGGAAGAAAATTAGAACATGTGAAATGTGTTTGAGAAAGGTTAAAAAAGTATCCACAGGTGTCATAGGTTTCCGGCAAGATGGCTACTTGGTAAGAATTCTTAGGTGTTGGGCATATGACAGTACAACACACCCCATCCCCTTGAAGCACAAACACAGACCAGATGAGATAAGAAACCCAGCTGTTTATTTTGTCTTAATGTAGACATATATTATTTATTACGTTTCTCGCGGTAAATCAAAGTTGGGGATCGAAAATATGTGTTGTCGAAAACATACCAGACGGTAGAAGATGCGTGTGGCTGAACATGTGGCTGAACAACAACTACAAGTAAAGTTCAATTTCATAAACTAACTCTTGCCATACTACTAGTACTACACTACAACGTTACACTTATAGTACAGCAGCTTTCAATTCAGGGACAAATCTACCAGCTACGTTGTAATTATGATGCTAGTCCTCGTGTTATAATGAAACGCAAGACAAGTTGTTCGAAGTTGTTCAACACCATTACCGACCGGGCGAGTCTTGTCCGGCTCACCCGTCCGGCAGCGCATTCAGACCCCTTACAATCATAGCTAATATACACACCACGCTCCCGACACTGCTATAAAAAGCACGTATTACAGTACATGTCCATACAGCTAGCGTACAGCGTACACACAACACACACACGCATGCATGCATGGACGTGGCACGATTGCTTGCAGTAATACGTCATTCTCAATCGCGCCTGTGATTGGCCAATGTTTAGAATGACACGCCCACATCATGAATACCCTTTTATCGGAATTCCGATAAAGCTTTACAAACCCATCAAGGCTGTTGTTTGAGCCACGTGTGCGAGGTTGAAAGTAGAAAGACACGACCGTACTCACGACTACGCTATACTGTTCTCGCTGTACAATGTATGGTAATGTACATTTGTGTATGCCATAGAGCTATATAGCTCTATGGTGTATGCACTGCATGCGTGTGCAGCTAACCGGGCCGGGGAACAGTACGTCAACAGCCTTGATCAAGGCTAGCCGGGGAACAGTACGTCAACAGCCTTGATCAAGGCTAGTGTCATTACGCTCTTTTTGATAAACAAGTTCAGGATGTACACAGATTGTGGGAAGTGCTGAGGCTCATCAGTCAACCCGGATTGCACCTTTCACTTTCACTTCAGCTGGTACTTTCTGGTATCATCCCTTGTCTTATGACCTTGTTGACAAGAGTTACCGACTCCCGGTATTTCCAAACGTTCTACCAGATTTCCTTGTTGGCAAAGAGCCCGGTTTCTGTTATATTTTGTATGGTTGTTTTTTTTTTCAAGGCAAACCCGTACCCATCGTCGTTTTCATTAAAAAGTAAACACGCATACACTAGACAACATGATCTGACGAAGGGTGACCCCCTTTCGAAGAATACAAAGGGGGACAAGTGCAATTTGGATGATACAATCAATTGTACGAATCTCGCTCAGACAAAAAGAAACTATCGTGCGTTTCATTTCTTTTGTCTCATAAAGGGATCAGCTAATGTTCTTACGTGTTGGTTGTATCGTGGAGGTGTCTGCGTTTTCCCTTCAAACAACCGGTGTTTTAAAAAAGCTCATTGAACTACAGTGCTATATCGGTGTATGGGCAATAACCAAAATTAAAATTCTTTATCCCCAACGCAAATTTGACATCTCTTATAATTATATAATAATACTTTTTAACTTATTCGGGCAATTACTTCACAAGTACAATACGACAGTGCGATGCCCACGACGATAGCATAATAATAACTGTTACCAAAAGGTGTATATCGATTTGTATCGAAACAATTCTAGGGAGCCTAAAGTACGGTATAAAATAATTTAATTTATAGCATTGTTTGTAGTTATCGTGTTTATACAAGGTTTGTCTATATGAATATGAACCTCATGCTGTTGTCGCTTTTATCAGTGAGCAACGGTGGACAGTATTACACCATTTACAAGTATTTTAATTGCAGTGGTATAGTTGGATTATAGTTATGATATAATGGCACTTTTTGACGAGGCCTTTTAGCCTTATTGTACGAGGTTGCAACATTTGAATCGAAGTTGTATTACAGACTACGGCAAGTATGGTGCTGTTGGCACTTAAAGGAACACGTTGCCTTGGATCGGTCGAGTTGGTCTTTGAAAAGCGTTTGTATTCATTTGTAATAAAATGCATATGATTAGAAAGATATTTTAAAAGTAGAGTATAATGATCCACACGAGTTTATATCACTCGAACGACAAACACGGTCAGCCATTTATGGGAGTCAAATGTTTGACTACCATAAAATTTAATGGCCGACCGTGTTAGTTCGCAAAGTAAAAAAAAAACCACGCAATTTCGAGGCAAATGTATGTGGATCATTGTAGTCTACTTTTAAAACAAACGAAGAGAGTAGCTTCGAAGAACTGACACAACCTATTCGAAGTGACAAAGAGATGTTGATGATTACAATGAATTTGATCGAATATGGCATCTTAATTCCATAAAATCAATGTTGATCCTGTACGGTTTTCATACATCTTTTTTGGATCGTTCATTCTTTAGCGTCCTCTGGAAACACCACGCGGTTTATAAAACTTACATTACTGCAATCATGTTTGCAGACCTTTCCCCAGAATCTTTTATGTGAATGAAGTGCAAAAAGCATATACCATCTCCAAAGATTTTATTTAAACCTATACAAAATAAAAATTGTCCTATTTCGGATTACACTGTAACGTCTTATAAACATGAAATTAACATGCCAAGAAACGAGTCTCTTTGATATGCCCCAATCCGGACACTGAGCATGGTGACTGCCTACTTCCCAAAATGATTAACACATACTGTTTTTGTTCAGGATATTTTGAAGATAAACCTCTGTTTTCTAAATTACATTTTCGTCTTACATCAATATTATTTTGAAACCGTGGTCTGATTTGTTTGTTTATTGACAAAAAACCGACTAGATAACGGCATGGATCTTTATTGGTCCACGGTAGTTGTTGCTGAAACAGTAGTCAGTCTCTTTCTCTATGCTGGTCTAAACAACCGTGGCCTATGAACACCCGAATCCTACGAAGTTCCGGGACTGGTGGTTTTTTTGTTGTAAAAACGAACCGCAGCCACGAGGTTGCATAACACTTCGGTGTGCTGAAGGGACAGTTCTGCAATGGCAACGGCGCGGTTAATGTACCTGTTATTAATTATTACTGCCAACCTGGTTGCTTTTGAAGGTGAGTTTGTATGGGGAGTTCTTATCCTTGTAGTTTGATTAAGACACCATATGAAAACTAGGCGATCATGTTTTCCTGACACTGCCTTGTATGTCAAACCATGGTCAAACTGTTTGTATTTTGCCAGATTTGTTTTTCTGTACGCTCGCTCATCCGTGCTTGCTTATAAACCTCGGCTAAGGTTTTCTAGTGTGAACACGGCCCTTGCACCCTGTATCTGGCGTGGAAATTTCTGGGATACCAAAGTTTGAGTTTTATTTAAAATAAGTGACCAGCCCGTCGATGTCACCAAACTCATCTAAGGATTAATCTTAGGGCTTAAAACGAGTTAAGTTCCCTATCTGAAGACGTAGGACGCATTGAACCATCCTAAGTTAGGACGGGTAACTCATCCTAGCTCGAAGTAGGACTAATCCAGCGTTTCGTGAAATCGGCCGCAGCCACGCGTCATGTAGGCTTATTGTACCTAGTGTCTGAATGGCACAGCTCCGAGATTTTTAAAACTGCACGAAAGAAAATAAGTGTTTTAGTCGAATCGGCAACAGCTGGCTGTGTAAGACTGTTGCCATGACTTCCAAAATGCACAATGGCGAGGTGATCCTCACGTAGCTGTAGCCACCAAGTACAGACACGTGAGTTTGAAATGAGAAGTGTGCGGGACATTGGAGATGACTACACCCGGTGTGCGTGAGTGTCGACAGGGTGTAAAACACGGAGGAAGATTACTCCCCTCCATGATTCTACATAACGCCGAGGTCGTAACCAACGTCCCCGGAGAAAAGCTCTGAGAACTGAACTAAAACATTTATACTGGGTCTGAACACACAGCTCTGTGTATTGCGCTCACTCTGTAGACATTCCTTTGTTCTATGCACAATTAATTAATATTATTCTTCAACACTTGTGAAACCTTGTGGACGTGTGTAAGTCCACATGGTGTTTCAAAACCCTGCCTTTTCCCTGGTGTTTACCAGGGAAAAGGTAAGGGTTTTTGTAAAGGTTTTTTTTTTTTTTTTTTTTTTGGGGGGGGGTAGCCTTATATAGGAATCTTTCTCTGTACACAGGAACAGAGTCTTAACTATTGAGGCCCGTTTCTGGGGCGGAAAAATTTCACAGCTTAATAACTTAAATTTTACCTGCAAGAAAGCACCAATTTTAACAGATTCACATTCCATGGCAGCATATGTTTTTCTGCGGTGGGTTTTGATCGTAAGTTATTCTTCACAAATCCGTCAATTTCATGAAATAATGCAGCTCCCAACGTTAAGGAATTCCCATTTTTGTTCGTACTCCTCTCACAGTCTGCCGTGTGTACGCAAGACGCATGCAAGACGCGCAAGTTTTGAATTGTGTTGCGTGTTAAAGCTGTGCAGTCAAGATACGGTGACCGAGAACTCATGCGTCTAAGCTTGCATCATGCGTCTTGCACGCGAATGTATACGCGTACGCACGACAACAGACAACACTTTAAGAAAACGATCGAAACGGGAATTTTTTAACGTTGGAGCTGCATTATTTCACGAAAATGACAGATTTGTGAGGTATATATGAGGACCAAAACCCACCGCAGAAAAATGTATGCCGCGATAGAACGTGAATCTGTTGAAACTATTGGTTTCTTGCAGGTAAGATTTGAGTTATGAAGCTGTGAAAATTTTCCGCCCCAGAAATGTACCCTGATGTCCAGGACGTCACTGTAGTACAATACGAAAGTGTAAGGCCGCCAGGGCTGGGGGGGGGGGGGGGTAGCCTACGCTCATTTTAATAAAATTGCTGACGAAGGGGATTGAAATACTATGAACTCCTTTTTTAAATTAAAAGAGCCAAACAATTACTGTACCACTGTGTAGGCTGTAGGCCTATAACCCTTTTTAGTTTAATTTCTCTTTGTTTTGAATGCATATTTCACTGAGGTCCGAATAGACTGTGCAAGTCTCGCGCGCGCCGGAGCGAGAAAACACGACAACTGAATAACTTATTTTTTTTATGAATCAAATCTTCGCTTAAATTTTTTTCTTAATGCCGAATCTGAACAACAAAAATCTCCCCAACGTAAAACTCCATAAGGTTGGGACCACAATGGTCCCGGAAGTTCAAATCTGCGCGAGACTTGCACAGTCTATTGTTCGTCCGCATTGACACTAAGTGTTTTGTAGTGACACGATGTCTATGATCAATCTGGAGTTGACATGTAGCCTACATGTAGGCCTAGCAATTACTTCCAAGGGTCACATGAATTCGCGTGGAAAACTCGCGTTTTGGACCAGTTAGCTCAGTGACATCGCACTCAGCAGCAACGTAGCTAGGCCTACTCAAAATGGAAATTCTCAGTGCGCAAGTAAATTATGAACATACTTGGCTTTGTTAATTTTTTGTCCCACCACCTTTGTCGGAATTTTTTGGTTCAAACAAAGCTTATAATATTCTTGAAGTTACGAACACTTAATCTAATTCGGGTCATGTGAAAGCTATACAGCGAAATCATAGCGCTATAATTATGAGATCATCCGCATAGCGATCTCCCGGCCCAACGGGCTGGTACTGGTCCGATTGAGTAGATAGTGTACGATTGTGTCTCAAGAGGGCGCTATACTAGTTATTAGCTGGGTCTCCCGCGGATATCAAAAAGGTGGAATTTTAAAGTCGGATCTGTGCTGTCGCCTGCGCCTTGGATCGGCAAATAAACTTCGTAGTCAAAGTGATGGGTATCTAAGGTACCCTGGTGCCATGTGTGTACTTTTTTGTAGCACTATAAAAAAAAGAGTCACTGCTAGAGTAAAGGACCGTCCTTTCCTTTGACTAATTCTGAAAAATGTGAAATGGTTTTGTTCAATAATGTTTGGGACTTTGATTACAGTTTTTATTTGTTTATAACTGCAACTGTCCTTGCATTTATTGATTTCAATTTCTTCAGTGTACATTTTGGGCTGGACATAACAGGCATTTGGATCTGCACTGTGCATCGTAGCGAGAAGGGGTGGGGCCAGGGCCGGCAATGTAGTGTTAGCCCCCCGCGCTACTTGACCCTTTTCTCACAATCACATACTACTGGTGTACGTGTTAGCAGTATTTCAGATGAAAACTTTTGTTTATTTTGTGTTTCAAGTTAAAGTTTATACCAAACTGCATCATCATTTCACATTAAAACAAAAGGAGATCCTTTACAGATCACTAGTCCTTTGCCATGCCTGTAGTAGTTGATTATTTATTTTTTCTCTCAACTGTTTTGATTGTAGACAACTTTGAAACAGTATAGTAGGGTTATATAAGTTATCACACAAGTGCGAGTGGAAAACAGAAAAATATAGCGCTTCCTGCATTCCATATTAATATATACCTTGGACGGTTTCAAGTCTCTGATTGGTCAAAACCCGGTCACGTGTGGGAGTGTTAACGGTGGTATAAAGACCGGCTTTGGAAAATAGCGAGTAAGTGGCCACTAAATCAGCATACATTGTGTATACCTTGCGCGTTGCACTGTATCGCACGCTTATTTATATCCCTGTTAGTTTCATTGCAACTTCGCGCACTTACGCGTACGCGCGCTGAAAATATATCAATTTTAAGTGCGCGCGTGTAACATGTGCGCGCGTATGAACTAACGCCGAGCTCATGCGCGCGTTTTAATGCACAAACAGCTATCGTCCAATCATTTGCCTCCTTTAACCCCAGTGAAGGCGCTGAACAGATCATTATTTAGAAGAGTCACTGGTCTCAAAGATCAGTTATGTGATTAACGCACGAAAGAGATGGGAACCATCAAAAGCTCAAAATTAATATGGCCTCTGAACATGTCTGGAAGTACCGCCGAGAGAAAAGTCACAAAATTTGGACAATTTTAGCCGTTTAATTCGCTAAAAAAGGTATTTATTAATGGGAATAACAGTGTTCGTACCCGGTCTTCACTGCGTGGTAATGACCTTGGTTGGTGGCTGGTGCTGTTAACGGACCTCGCCTCCGGCTCGGTCCGTTAACAGCGCAGTTACCACGCAGTGAAGACCGGTGTGGCGGTTTCAACTTTTTTCCGCTGTGTTCAGTTTTCCGAATGACCAAATACGGTAGCATTACGTCATGCGATGCCTACGCACAGCAAGCGAAAGTAGTCCATTTTTAGTGCCGTATTGAGTTATCCGTTACCCTCCGGTAGCTGTCATGGCGGCGTCCACGAGTCGAGTGCAACTAGCGGATCGTATGAGTTGTTTTTTATGCAAGCAGAGTGTGACCTGCCTGAAGTTGTTCCCATGAATACATGTAAAGATAGGACAAGAGATTATGTGACTACACACAGAAAAGAATCGTAATATAAACAATGTGGGGTCACTGATGCTGAGTGAGAGAACTACATTGCTCGCCAGGGTACTCGCGGCGGTATCTGAGAGGTCACCCGGAAAACTGAACACGCCGGAAAGCTAAAACCGTTCGAACAACGTGCAGATATGACCGACTACGTCACCCGGAAAACTGAACACGGCGGAAGACTGAAACCGCCACACCGGGTACTCGCACTGTTATTCCCTAATTCAATGAGGCCGAAGGCCGAGTTGGATATTGGACGCAGACGCGCTACATGTATATTTTATGAATTTCCACGAGCGCGCATGTGATTACGTATCTTTATAATGTTTTTATCACCACTCCATTGTGCGAATCTGATTGGAGGATTAGCGAGTACTTTAAGATTATAAGTTATCACAGCTACTAAGCGCGTATGGAAAAATGAAGCGCTTCCGCGCTACGGAAAAATGAAGCGCTTCTGCGCCCCATCCAACGAGGCCTTTCGTTGGACACAGACGAACTTTATTTTTTCGTATTCCACGGACGAGCACACGTGTTATATGTAGGATTTGAAACTTTGCATGGTGGAGATAAGATATAGAAGAGTTTGCGGTAACACCATGTAATAACAATCTCTAAATGTCATTCTATGTCATTCTCCAGAAGACGATCAGAGCATACTGATCGAAACGTCGAGTTAACCCAACGGTTCTTTTCAGAACCACCCCCAACTCATTTAGAGATTGTTATTACATGGTGTTACCGCAAACTCTTCTATACACGCGTTATAGCTAATTTATCTTCCAGTCTCACGTGCAACTCGTAAAGTTAAAAAAATTCTGAACGTTATTTAACAACGAACAACACATGCACGCACGTTATGCTGCCCTCCAGTTTGAGCATCTGATTGGTGGATTAGTGCGAACTGGAAGATAGAAGCTTGACACCTGTCAGTAGGCCTATCATTCATGTGGTTACACACCTATATTCCGATACCCCTATGTTCCGACACCCCTATGTTCCGACAACTCCGCCTATATTCCGACACCCCTATGTTCCGACACCCCTATATTCCGACACCCCTATGTTCCGACACCCCTATGTTCCGACAAGTTATTTTCGCAAATTATTACTCTGTTGATCAATAACAAAAACGCAACTTGTATTACAGCCAGGTTTCCCGGCGAATTTCTGCCGGGAATAGGTTTGAATAGAAGTTGGATTTGTACTGTTTTTAAAAGTGATTGGATCAAATTAGGATAATCGAATCACACACGATTTTGTTGCTTGTTGAGGCATGCATTTCTTTCTTTTTTTGTGGTTATAAACATGAGTTATGGCTCCCCGAGTTAGCTGGCAATAAATTACTCGGTACTTTGCTAGTGTTAGATGCGTGTCCATGTTTATAAAATTTCATGAGCCTTCAATTTATTGCGCCGACGTGTGATTTCTTGCATTTGCCTCCGCAAATAAAAGAAATGTTAACAATAATAATAACAATAAATAATTAAGTCCTACCACCCCTCCATTACTCAGTCCTTTTCTAAATAAACCAAAGTTTCTATTTTTTAATAGCAGAATAACACTTTTCAAACATACAAATTAAACTCCTCTGGGTGACTACATAAATATAGGTTACCGGTACGAACAATATGGACTAAATTACTGTCAGGTGTAGTTTCTCAGTCGCACCGTTTTTGTTTTTTTGTTTTGTTTAATGGCTAACACAAAATATTTGTGCAGGTTGTCGGAACATAGGGGTGTCGGAACATAGGGGTGTTTTGGTCGTTGGAATATAAGGGTGTCGGAACATAGGGGTGTCGGAATATAGGGGTGTCGGAACATAGGGGTGTCGGAATATAGGTTGAGTTGTCGGAATATAGGGGTGTCGGAACATAGGGGTGTCGGAACATAGGGGTGTCGGAACATAGGGGTGTCGGAATATAGGCCGAGTTGTCGGAACATAGAGCAGTCACCATTCATGTAGCCTATATTGCCGTTTACAAAAAACTGTCCAAAACACTCACACTTATTGTTACATCTTGACAAACCTAAATCAGTGGGCCATAACTTTGAAATGTCACTCAGTGTGCTCTCAAAACTGTATCCATCTTTTGTTTTAGTATGAAACTTGTACAAATTACTGGAGTGTGAAGGATTGCAAAGAATTAGAAAGAACCTACACACATTGTCACATGGACCTTTTCGCAAATACTGGGGCGCGCGCGTAAAGCTTGGAATTAGGTGCATTGTGGTCTAGCTGATTACAAATTTGATTCATATATATCCCACAATGCACCTCATTCAACAGTCTGCGCTTGCGCATTGGTACTTGCGATAAGGTCTATACATACAGGACTAGTGCCCTCTAGAGTCTAACCCCTACTCATGTACCTTTCCACCAAGATGACAGCCAAGTGTTAACGTGATTAAAACTACCAAAGTTCATGATACAAGCTGAGTCCCTCTCTCTCTCTAAATGCCAGCAGGAGGCATTACACACATTATTGATGTAACCTAACTTGTTTGCATGCTCAGAAATTTAAAATTCTTCAGATGCTGTTGTATTAATTTATTTACATTATTTTTGCAGCCAATCCAGAACCTGAGAATGACTGCATATTTGATGAGTCAGCAGCAGCCGCTGCTAGCATTGGCTGCAATAACAAACGCTGTAGCTTAGATACAGACGTTTGTAATGGAAATAGACAGTGTGTGTGTGATGGAGTATGTGGCTATCGATGCATCGACATCAACAGTAAGAACTCAATTCGTCTACATTAATCTACATCTTACCCGTATTCCGAATTTCACCGCAACTCCCGCGACACTGGCAGTATTCTTGCGAGACTGCTGGCCCCGCGAGACTACTGCTCATGACTACAGTCCCATTTAATGGGAGTAGAAGTGGGCAACTAGCAGTTCTCGCGAGGTCACTGCTCTCGTGATCTCGTGATAGCAGTGATCTCGCAGGGGCAGTATTTGATCGCGGAAACCTGAATCATTACGTCACCACCATGACATGGCTATCTCACCACAAGTCTATATATTACCCAAATTTCAACTATTTGTTTGGTCTTTCAGTTCATTGGCCATCACTGTTCAGTTCAGTGAAAATGTTCTACACACATTTTGCATTAGACCTGTATTAGAAAATCATGCAAGGATAAATGTAGTATGGAGTCATCTTTGCAGAATACCAATTAGTCTAAGCTGAGAAAAGTCTGTTAAACAGCAGTTATAAGTGATTGTTTAGTCAATTCAATTTTACTTTGTTATCCCCGATCAAATTTACTTCAATTTTGCAAAAATTTAATAAATTTAAGTTTTACCATTTATACAGTACAAAAAACACTACAAGCATCAGTACGCTACATAATAAAAATATAAAAGCTGAAAGTACTGTATACAAAATTACTTTTTCCAAAATATTCAAAAATATCCTGACTTTTGTTCCCACCTGTAGATCGTAAACTATGTCCACCATTACCTGCTCCTGTCAATGGTAGTGTTGTGTACAAGACTAACCGAGCTCATGGTGCTAAAGCAACTTACAAGTGCTCTCCTGGATACAGCTTAGTTAATAGTACAGAGCGGACATGCTTAGGAGATGGGCAATGGACTATGGATGCAGCACCAACATGCTTACCCAATGGTAATGCAAAACTAAACAATGTATTTTTCTAGGAATTTTCTCACTGTGTGTAAAGCTTGATTGGTAACATTATTTTATGTACGTATCCTATCCATATGAGCAATGGACCCTTCCCATATGAAATATGCTAATTACATTCACGCATGCGTACAGACCCTATTGGTTGGCAAACACCATAGAGTTGTGCACTAAGCGGACGCGCAATCGCATCTGCGTCAAGCAGCCATTAGCTGTGTACAAACAGCGAGATGTTCCCTCATTTTGCCAACCAAAACGTTAGTGCGCACGCACTATGTGCAATTTACATATTTCATGGGAAGGGTCTATTCTAACCTGTTGTTGGATCAAATTTATGCTTAGTTTGTCAAATCTATCTGGCTTTCGAACTGTTCAGGGCCTAATTTCATAGAGCTGCTAAGCACAAAAATTTGCTTTGCATTTGTTGCATATTGCTTGTTACTGGTATTCAGCTGTTGTTTGCTTATCCTGATGAAAATCACATGGAAATTTGGTTGGTAATCCTGTTTTTATCAAGGAAGAAATTTCATGCTAAGCAAATTTTTGTGCTTAGTGGCTCTATGAAATTGGGCCCTGGTAAAAGGAACGAAAGATGTAGAACTGCTGTTTTGCTTGTCCAGACCTCTAGAGATTGTCAAGTTTGGGTGATGTAGAGAACCAGATAATCCTCTAAAACACATTTCCTTGAATTAAGCTGATGTCCACTACCACTTTTTGATGAAGTGTTGTGGCCGAGCGGTTAAGAGCACCAAATTCAAACTCTGGTCTTTCTGATCAGCAGTGTGCATTCTGATCACCAGCCGTGACACTTGTGTCCTTAAGCAAGACACTTAACCATTGCTTTGTCCTTCAGATGGGACATAAAGCCGTTGGTCCCATGTGTTGTGTAACGCGTGCAAAAGAACCCAGAAAAGAAATAGAAGGGGTTCACCCCGGTGTTCCTGGCTGTGGCTGCTGTATGCGCCATAGCACCTTGTAAACCCTTATAAGGTGCTACATATTGGGTCTCAGAATTCATCACTGCAATAACCTATCTTTCTGAAAGTTTGTATATACTCAACGCCTTGAGTACCTTGTTTGGTAGATACGTGCGCTATATAAGACTTCGATATTTATGAGGATGTTTGAATAATGTACAATCACACGACAAAGTCCTTTTTGGCATCAAAGTAAACATTGTATAAAAATGTATGCTACATGTAGTTGGAAATACCCTGCATGTTGGGTGCAATGTATGATGTACATGTACATGTATAGGCCTATGTATGCATACTAATATAGTACATTATTTCCTGATTTTTTATTTTTTTTTCCCTTTTCAAAATAGATGACATTTGTCCTCGTCTTGTAAGCTTAACGAACAGCTCTGCAGGTAATGGAAGTGGATGTTTGCCAGCGTGTACCAGGCGAAGGGATTGCCCCAAGAAAACACAGCAAACATGTACGTGTCGTGGTGCCTGCGGGATGAGTTGTGTGGATGTTTGTAAGTCAACATTTACAATACATTTCCCAAATTGTTTTAATTTTTGGATCATTTGTTTTAGATGCAATTCGCCAATTCAAGGTGTGTGCTACAATTAACTTTTTTTCCAGAAGCCACTGCCACCAACTGTTAGGGCTGAAACAGGGTCACCTTTACAGTCCATACAGATGTAGGCTTGAGTATTATCCATCAGAAGCCTGGCTGGTGGAGCAGAAAACACTACCTCTCCAACTTTTATGAAGCAAACATGGTTAAGTGTCTTGCTTAAAGGCAGTGGACACTATTGGTAATTACTCAAAATAGTTATCAGCATAAAACCTCACTTGGTAATGAGTATAGCCCGGTTCATACTTATTGCGAATGCGAATGCGATACGAATGTTGACGTCACAAATTCGCAACGAATAATTCGCAGCAGTTCAACTTTGCTCAACTCACTTGAGAATATCGCTGCGAAAGGAGGATTGTGACGTCAAATTCACGTCAAATTTGCTTCGCATTCGGATTCGCAGGAAGTATGAACTGGGCTGAATTTGGAGAGGTTGACAGTATAAAACCTTGTGAGAAACGGCTCCCTCTGAAGAGACATAGTTTTTGAGAAAGAAGTAATTTTCCACAAATTTGATTTTGAGACCTCAAGTTTAGAATTTGAGGTCTCGAAACTAAGCATCTGAAAGCACACAACTTAGTGTGACAAGGGTGTTTTTTTCTTTCATAGTTAATTCGCAACTCCGACAACCAATCAAGCTCAAATTTTCACAGGTTTGTTATTTTATGCATAAATATGTAGAGATACACCAAATGAGAAGACTGGTCTTTGACAATTACCAATAGTGTCCATTGCTTAAGGACACAAGTGTCACAACCGGGACTCAAACCCACACTCTGCTGAACATACACCATCAAACGTAGTTCCACATCTAGCAGGAAATACTGTATGTTACAGCGCCAGGAGCGTCACTGGGTGACGGACATGTGCGCTATATAAGAAGCCACAATTATTATTAATTACTATTTACTGTTCTGATCAAAAACCATGATTGATTGTTTTTTAAGCAGTATTTAATTTTGTGCTTGTTTGTGATTGTTTTGATGCAGTTGTCCAGGGTTACTGTCCAGACATACAGGTAGCTGAAGGCACAATCATCCTGTCTGTCACTCCAAGGGGTAACATGTATACATCAGTAGCAACTATAGGCTGTGATGATGGTTATGAAATGGACACTGAAACTCAAACTCAAGAGATTTCTTGTATGCTAACTGGCCAGTGGAATGCACAGCCTGCAAGATGTACAGAAACAGGTATTATGATCTTAGCATAAGGTTGTATTGTAATAATAATAATAAGAGACATTTATACAGCGCTCTTACACGAGGTACCACAGCGCTTTACAAGAAACTAAACAATGAGCAAATAAATAATGGCACTGATAATGGAAAAACAGTCAAAGCAATCAATCAATGAACAAGAAAGTTTCTTGAAAACTGCAAGTGACTCCGCGGAACAAATTTGATGAGTGAGACGGTTTCCTTGGGTGGCATCACAGCTGAAGAGGGGGGGTTTATCACCAGTTTATTTAGAGACGAGAGTGTTAAAAAAAAAAAACTTCACTGAAACAAACAGTTCACATTTGGAGATGACATGTACATCTCATCAAGATGTTATTGGATGATTTAGAAAGATCACAGTTTAAATCAGGACATCACTTCACATTAATAAATACCTTGGACGGTTTCAAGCCTCTGATTGGTAAAAACCAGGTCACGTGGGGGTGTGTTAACGGTCAGTTTAAAGACCGGCTTTGGAAATTAGCGATTAAGTGGCCCCTAAATCAGCATACATTGTGTGAAACTTGGCATTGCACTGTATCGCATGCTTATTTATATTCATGTTAGTTTCATTGCAAAACTTCATGACTTGCGCGTACACACTAAAAATGTATCAATTTTGAGGTAACAGGTGTGTTAACAGCGCCAGCCACCAACCCGGTCATTACCACGCAGTGAAGACTGGGTCCTCACACAGTCATTCCCTAATTAATTCATCCACAGCACAGATCAATTAAGGACGTTAAGCCCTTGGTCCCATGTGTTGTGTAACGCATGTAAAAGGACCCAGTGCACTTATCGAAAAGAAAAGGGGTTCGCCTGGGTGTTCCTGGTCCGATCGGCAGCAAATTGCGCCACAGCATCTTGTAAAGCATTACATGGTGCTATCAGAGTTAGCTCTGATACATGTAACTCAAACGTAGTCCCACATCTAGGAGGAAATACTGTATGTTACAGCGCCAGGAGCGTCACTGGGTGACGGACATGTGCGCTGTATAAGAAGCCACAATTATTATTAATTACTATTTACTGTTCTGATCAAAAACCATGATTGATTGTTTTTTAAGCAGTATTTAATTTTGTGCTTGTTTGTGATTGTTTTGATGCAGTTGTCCAGGGTTACTGTCCAGACATAGAGGTAGCTGAAGGCACAATCATCCTGTCTGTCACTCCAAGGGGTAACATGTATACATCAGTAGCAATTATAGGCTGTGATGATGGTTATGAAATGGACACTGAAACTCAAACTCAAGAGATTTCTTGTATGCTAACTGGCCAGTGGAATGCACAGCCTGCAAGATGTACAGAAACAGGTATTATGATCTTAGCATAAGGTTGTATTGTAATAATAATAAGAGACATTTATACAGCGCTCTTACACGAGGTACCACAGCGCTTTACAAGAAACTAAACAATGAGCAAATAAATAATGGCACTGATAATGGAAAAACAGTCAAAGCAATCAATCAATGAACGAGAAAGTTTCTTGAAAACTGCAAGTGACTCCGCGTAACAAATTTGATGAGTGAGACGGTTTCCTTGGGTGGCATCACAGCTGAAGAGGGGGGGGGGGGGGGTTTATCACCAATTTATTTAGAGACGAGAGTGTTACAGAAACACAACTTCACTGAAACAAACAGTTCACACTTGGAGATGACATGTACATCTCATCAAGATGTTATTGGATGATTTAGAAAGATCACAGTTTAAATCAGGACATCACTTCACATTAATAAATACCTTGGACGGTTTCAAGCCTCTGATTGGTAAAAACCAGGTCACGTGGGGGTGTGTTAACGGTCAGTTTAAAGACCGGCTTTGGAAAATAGTGATTAAGTGGCCCCTAAATCAGCATACATTGTGTGAAACTTGGGCGTTGCACTGTATCGCATGCTTATTTATATTCATGTTAGTTTCATTGCAAAACTTTGCACACTTGCGCGTACACACTGAAAATGTATCAATTTTGAGGTAACAGGTGCGTTAACAGTGCCAGCCACCAACCCGGTCATTACAACGCAGTAAGGACTGGGTCCTCACACTGTCATTCCCTAATTAATTCATCCACAGCACAGATCAATTATTGAATGTTCCCGCAAAATAGAAGTATTAAACAACAACAATCAGTAATTCATCTATTTTTGTGACGTGACTCTAGTGATACAAGTGTAGATTGTTTTGTATAAAATTAAACTCAGTGGTATAAGGTTAGGAATCTGCACTCAACTGTAGATTTGTTAAGAATCTACACTGAACCGTTAATTTGTTTCAAATTAAAATGATTTGTTCAACTGGAACTGTGATGTACATCAAGTACAGCTGGAAATTATTTTATCTTTCAGTTTACAGGAATATTTTCCAGTCAAAATTATCACTTAGTACGACAAAGACTGTAAAAACTGCAAAATTTGCACAATAAGTTGAACAAGTGTCATTTTACAAAGCACAAAAAAAGATACATACAGTTCAGGAATCAAATGAACTGTATTTAATTGTTTTTTTGATTAACCACCCACACTCCATTTATTTTGGGGGCAAATTTTAAGTCAGAGAATAGACTCTATTCTCTGACTTAAACTATTTCCCCAAAGTCTACATGTACATGTACGTAGGAAGGTGTGACAGTGTATCTATCTGCTGATCAAATTTTATCATTTTTTCCTGCATTTAAATGAATACTGACAAGAAATATCAGATCAACATTTTGCTCTAAATTTCAGAAATGAATCTGTGTAAGTACATCATTTGTTTTCAAAAAGACTTGTGCATGTAACTCAATATTAAATTAGTTTTCTTTCAATTTAGTTCTTTGCAGTCCTCCTCCAAGAGTTGAGAAAGCCTGGCACAATAGCAGGAGTCGAACATTTAGCCCAGGGGACGTCCTATCCTACTCATGTTTAGCTGGCTACCATCACTATGGTAATGCTGAGACTAGTATATGTTTGGAAGATAAGCTTTGGACACCAGTTGTTATGAAATGCTATGGTAAGTACAGAGAAACATTGCTAGTGTGTCTCAAAAAAACTTATATACTTTTAAAATGGCTGCTGAACAAAAAATATATGATTCTGGGGAAAAAGGTTTAGATGTATGGAAAGCTTATGGACTCAACTTTCATATGTCACCAAAAAGTCTGAAAATAATTCATGCTTGGTTGAGCTGAAGATAAAGTAGCTGACATCTTGGATTGAATTTTGTGAGCTTCAAAGGACTTACCTCTCACAAATTTTGAAGGCTAATTACTGCACAAAAGGGAGCAGTTCTCACCCATGCATGAATTATTTACAGATTTTTTGAAAGTCGGGTCCATAAGCTATCCATACATCTAAAACTTTTTCCCAAGAATCATATACTTTTATTCGGCAGCCATTTAAAAAATGTTACGTTTTTTTTTAGACACCCTGTATTGAACAGTTTATCGAGGCACTGATTGATACCTCTACATTTATTTGCTTTACGCATATCAAGGAACACGTTGCCTTGGATCGGACGAGTTGGTCGTTGAAAAGCGTTTGAAACCGTTTGTGATGAAATGCATATGGTTAGATAGCTCAAAAGTAGAATATAAAGATCTATACAAATTTGCCTCGAAATTGCGTGGTTTTCCTTTTACTTTGCGAACTAACACGGCCGGCCATTTATGGGGGTCAAAATTTTGACTCCCATAAATGGTCGGCCGTGTTAGTCGACGAGGTAAAAGGAAAACCACGCAATTTCGAGGCATACTTGTGCAGATCATTGTATTCTACTTTTAAAACATCTTTCTAACCGTGTACATTTTACACCAAACGGTTACAGGCACTTTTTATAGACCAACTCGTCCGATCCAAGGCAACGTGTTCCTTTAAATTGAATTGGTTTTTTTGCAGTTTGAAAAATAATATTGGTTAAATTTTGCAGCAATTAAGTCAACTTTCAAAATTGAATAATTTGACTAATGCAAATGTAGAAAATGAACTCTGGAACCTGTTTAACCACTTCATATCAGTATACAAATTGTTACGTCTCTGAGCGGTATTGCTTTTCTGAGCGTTTCGGAAGCATTCAGAATAATCATACAAGCTTTTAGAGCTTTCCCACCATTGTTGCCACACTGAAAACCTGGACTTTACAAAGGAAAGGACAGACAGCAAAGACTCTTTTACAAAGCTTCGATGTGCGCTTTTCGAAAAATGTTATTATGTGATCACTATAAATTGCACACCGCCGTTAATCTGCTATGGTTTGTTTGATTCTAGGCCCACTGGGACAAACAGTGATAAAGTTAGTGTGTTAAAATCATCTTATTATATCTTGACTGTATCAAACAGTAGATGCAAACCAGTCTTATTATTCAACATAAATAGCCAGGCACTCAATAAATTACCCACAACTATGTTTGTGTATTTTGTCAGCATTTAAGTATTAAATTATGTTTTGGATAGCTAAAAGCTGTGGTGATCCAGGCTTCCTCAGAAATGGTTGGCGTGATGGAGAGTTATTCACATTCTTGAGTAGAGTCATCTATCATTGCAATGAGGGATATGAGATGAGAGGTTTTGCTTACCGTACCTGTTTATCAGACAGACGTTGGAGCTCAGTTATGCCTAGTTGTGAAGGTGAGTACTCAAGTATCTATATAGACCATATGCACATGATATCATAACTTAGTAGGGCGCCCTCACCTAGAGGTGAAAAAGCGATCGATCATTGGACAAACATGTGTACCGCGCGTACAAATCTGTGCGTTTTGATTGTTTTTTTATCGTTTTACCTCGAAGATGCCAGCTGGATGACGTCAATGCATAAAGTCTATTTGAAACGTAAATTTGTGAACTATTGCATCTACAGTATAGGCAGTTTTTCATTCTAAAGCTTGTTAAATGTTATGAAAAATCATTATTTTATTGAGAATTTCCTTACTAGATGGAATGGCACACAAAAATAAAATCTCTGTGTGTCCCATATATGCGACAATGACACAGGCACCATGGTCTGGTTCATACTTCCTGGGAATGTTTTCATAGATATTCGCCAGAGAGTTGAGCACAACTCAATTGCTGCAAATTACTTGTTGTGAATTTATGACGTCAACATTCGCATCGCATTCGCATTTGAAGGAAGTATGAACCGGGCTTAAGTCGTATGGAATGCAGAAGGGCTGTCTATTTTTGTGTTCTGCAATTACGGTTGTTGGAATAAACCATCAGGCTGATTTGCAAACACACAAAGCCAAACAGTTTTCTTTTAAAGCTTCAACCCTAGATTTGAGTGGTTTTTTTTTTTAATTTTTCCGAAAGTTTGTGGTAATGTTCTTTAAAGGCAGTGGACAATATGGGTAATTACTCAAAAAAGTTGTTGGCATAAAAACTTACTTGGTAACGAGCAATGGAGAGCTGTTGATAGTATAAAACATTGTGAGAAACAGCTCCCTCTGAAGTAATGCAGTTTTAGAGGAAGAAATATTTTTCTGCGAATTTGATTTTGAGACCTCAGAATTAGATTTTGAGGACCCAAAATCTGAAAGCACACAACTTTGTGTGACAAGGTTGTTTTTTCTTTCATTATTATCTTGCAACTTTGACGACCAATTGAGCTCAACTTTCCACAGGTTTGTTTTTTGGTGCATATGTTGTGATTTAGTGAGAAGACTGGTCTTTGACAATTATTACCAAAGGTGTCCAGCGTCTTTAAGTTGTGTTTAGCTTAGTTGGAACTTGAAGTGTACTCTGTATTAATTCATTCTTTGCTATGATCTTTGTAGCTATTGAATGCCCTGCATTGTTTGCCCCTGATCATGGCACTGTACAAGGTACACGGTATGACTTAAATGAACAGGTGTACTTTGCCTGTAAGGATGGTTACAGATTAGAAGGAAGTCCAGTCAGACAATGTCAAGCTGACCAGACATGGAGTGGTGAGGAGGTTACATGTACAGGTATGTGTTATGACAATCACATGGATGTCCGATACTTTAACTTGTGTTTCTCTCTTAGTACAAGGAGTACAATATATCAGCATTACTGATGAGAAACACATTGGTAATCTCAGTCTGCAGGAATTAACACATCATTTTAATTGTAGGATTTGAGGCACTGCATGGTGAGGTATCAATATATATTTTGTTTGCGGTAACACCGTGTGTGTATCTTGCCAGGTAGAGTTTGTTTATAGAGTACTGTGTTTCTTTATTCTACTATCGCGGAGTAGATTTATCAGATAATCAGGAGACTTCTCATTTCTGAAAAGAACTGTCCTGCTTGAGAAATACTATCCGGGCAGAAGGTATAGACAGTAGACCGATCCATTAAGCCCCGCCGCATTGCGTATTGACCAATCACACCGCAACGAAGGTCAGACACTATGGTCCGACATGCGTGCGCGTCTGCTTGGGGCGCGTGGCAGAGTTGTGCAGAAAGGCATTGGATAGCCCCACGTGTCTTGCTCACATGTGCGTAATGGGTGGAGCCTACTGGATCGGTCTATTGGCTGGGACTACTACTTTGGCTTATAGGATCAAAATTAAATGCACTGCTGCGGAGTCAGTTCTTGAAACTGTTCTCAACGTTTCGACTAGCTTGCTCTAGTCATCGTCAGGAGACTGAAGAGATAAGAGATAAATGGACTAATTTATCATTTTAATTGTTCTCATTTCTCATAATAAAGGTTTGCGGAGACATCTCTAAATGAGTTTGAGTCATTTAGAGATTATCATTACATGTAGTTACCGCAAACCTTTACTATCGTATTTCCACCATGCCACATGTGCAAAGTTACAACTCCTACTTGTTCTCATATCTTTTTTGTGTAATAATCATTTTTCTATGGTAACCCTTACTCTACTTATAATGGCATATTCCTCTCTGATTGGATTGATATCAAGATGTTTATCTGATTTTCTCTATTAGTTGTGAGATGTCCAGAACCAGAAGTGCCTGAACATGGCTTTAAGATAGCACCCAGGCTAGGAATGAATGCCACAGTGCAATATTTTTGTAATGAGGGTTACAGTCTAGTTGGAAGCCGAACAGCTAGATGTACAATGGAAGAAACGTGGTCCAATCTTGTTCCTGAATGTAAAGGTGAAATATAGTTTCTGCCTTTGAGTAGATTTTTATTTTGAGTTATTTCTTTGTTTCAGTGGTCTATTTAAAGACAGAGGATACTATTGGTAAATACTCAAAATAATTGTTAGCATAAAAACTTACTTGGTAACAAGCAACAGAAAGCTGTTGATAGTATAAAACAATGTTGAAACAGCTCCCTCTGAAGTAACATAGTTTTTGAGAAAGGAGCAATTTTCCACTAAAATATTTGAATTAGATTTGAGGTCATGATATGAAGCATCTGAAAGCACGCAACTTCGTGTGACAAGGGTGTTTTTTCTTCCATTATTATCTCACAACTTCCATGACCAATTGAGTTTGAATTTTCACAGCGTTGTTATTTTGTGCATATGTTGAGATACACCAAGTGAGAAGACTGGTCTTTGACAATTACCAAAGGTGTCCAGTGTCTTTAACTCATTTGTTGCATTTTCATGGGGGATTCATTTATTTTACATTTTCCTTTCTAAGTGTTGTACTAGCCTGAGTTCATTGGAAACTCAAGTACTGGCAAGGATTTGAAAGCTAATTATGGGCATTGTGACAAGTGCATCATCTTGTCTATGTCTAGCGCCCTCAGTTGGCAGCTCCTGCAACTGGATGGTTTCTAGCTAGCTGTATATAGTTTCACATGTTACGTTTATTCTTACTTACACACGGAGAGTTTGTGACAACACGGTTTGAGAAGCCCAGTTTATTGTTTCATAGTGAGTTATTTCTGATAGTATTTAGTTAGAGAAAATACTATTACAGGCATAGCTAGTTCAATAGTAAATAAGCATTTCAATACATTATTCCAGTATTGCCATCGTACATTCACTGTAAAGTGCACCTTATCTGAAAAATTTTATCCAAATATATCACATATCAGTTGCAGAGATACCAACATACACGATTTGGGCGTAGAAAATTCGCTATTTTTTGGGCAGACACTATTTGTCACGTAATCCGTGCCAGAGATTCCCTCGCATCCATCATTGCACGCACGCTAGTAGCACAAACCTGCATTGCATACTACACGCCAGTTTATCTGACGTCCCGATTTCACAGGGAACCAGTCTAACACAATTCATTGAACAACAGAGGGCGCTGTTGTCAAATGCCCTTATATGGTATCGGTCGTTTTGTGAACGGACGAATCGAGTTTGCAAAAGAATTTTTTGCCAAAAAACAGACGCAAAAGATATAGAGCGCCTGAAGCGAGATTTTTATAAGATAAATTTAAGAACTATGCCCCCAATGCAACAAACGAAACTTTTTGGGATGATTTGTTATTATTTTTTGTCTTCTTCATTGAAATTAATTTTGTTTTGTACTTGTCTTCTTTTGACAAAGAAAATGATATTTAATTAATTGACAAGGGTTTTTATATGAATAGGATATGATTAATCAATGTCTTTAAGATATGATTGATCAATATCTTTTTTTCATACAAAACCTGTTCCATTGGGTTAACTATGGGGCGCCGTCTGTCAATTAATTGTTTGGCACTTTTAAGGCATGTTTTTACCATGGTTTATAGCAATTAGATGTAAACCATAGAAAGTGTTGCCAAATCCTTTTTATGGTTTACATACCAGTAGTATTTGATGTGTGTAAGTTTATGGTTTACAAACCATGAACATGCAACAAACATTTGTAAATCATGGTTCATAAACCATGGAAACTTTACGCATCTTTAAAACATGGTTTATAAACCAGAAAAATTAAGCATCAAATTCATGGTTTACAAATCATGGTTTATAAACCATGAAAATTGGGTCATCTTAAAAACATGGTTTATAAACCATAAAAATTGAAGCATGAAAATCATGGTTTATAAACCATAAAAATGGGAGCACGAAAATCATGGTTTAAAAATTATGGTTTATAAACCATAAAAATTGAGGCATTTAAAAAACATGGTTTATAAACAATTAATTGACAGACGGCGCCCCATAGTTAACCACCCGTAGGGAAACCTCTGCCCAATTTTTTCAGTTTTTTTTTTTTTTTTTTTTTTTTAATTTACTGGTTTAATTAGGCTGTTTGATAACTTAATGGCCTTCATACCTTCTCTATTTTGCCTGTCTCGGGGCTTAAAACTACGTTTACACAGGTTTTTGATGCAAAATACAGGTTTTGGGGATTCAGAATACAGTTTTGTGATCCCAGAGGTTGGCATGTCTGCCTTAACTTTTGGGAGATGCTACTCTTTCAAAATTCAATGTTGGCATCTCTGCAGTTGTATGACGTTTTTTTTAGTGGTTTCGATGTTTCTTTCAAAAATCAAAAGCATACATTTGGAGAGAATTTTCTTTACAATCTTATAAGTTTGTGAAATGTAACCCAGATGCATGGTATACATTACAGTGCTAATGGCAAATTTACTGTATGTATTTGCCAAAGGAGGGTCAAATGGTTTTTTCAATTTGAACTACTGTTGTTATTTTCAGCTGATTGCACTATTCTTAACCCTCCACATCATGGTAGCTATGAGTGGTCATATAATAGATTTATTCCTGGCCGAACAGTCACACATGGAACAGTTATACAGGTTAGTCTTTAATCAAGCCTGTAATTACTACCAAACACAGTATGTACTTTAGAGGAGGGTTAAACATCAAGAAGTATTATGTATCTTATTACATGTATGTTCGATATCAAATACCAAACCACGAGGGAAACTGACCGGGTAGATTTGAAATGATTTGGCATTGAACAAAGACAAATTGTTTGGAGCGGGCTATGAACCAACCACCTCCATATTAATCTACCTGCGCTCTACCTACTGAGCTCCCAGCCCTATTGTTAGCGGTCTCCACATTTAAAAGCTATGGACAAAATAGGAAGACTGCCAACAAAGGAATAGAAAGCTCAGTAGAGCACTGGTATGTTGATCCGGAGGTCAAATTGATTCATATCCCACTCTTGTAAAATTGTCCCTGTTTAACACCAAACCATCTATTAAACTGTTGCAAAGTTTATTAATAACAAGTTTAGTAATAACAAGGATTGAGAAATGGATTATATGATGTACTTGTACCATGTAATGGATCATATTGATTGACCAGTTCGCTCATAGTATGATTTATTCCCTTCAGATTGACTGTGATAGATATTACAGTCTTAACAGCAATGAGGAGTATATGTGTGATGACGGGCAGTGGTCATTTCATTCTAAATGTGTGTGATTCTTTCTCTTCAGATTGACTGTGCTAGATATTACAGTCTTAACAGCAATGAGGAGTATATGTGTGATGACGGGCAGTGGTCATTTCATGCTAAATATGTATGATTCTTTCTCTTCAGATTGACTGTGATAGATATTACAGTCTTAACAGCAATGAGGAGTATATGTGTGATGATGGGCAGTGGTCATTTCATGCTAAATGTGATGCAGGTAATACCTTCCCCCCCCCCCATCACCACTCCAGACACTATCGGAATTACTCAAAATCATTGTTGCCATAAAACCTTACTTGGTAACAAGTAATGGAGAGATGCTGATAGTATAAAATATCGTGAGAAATGGCTCCCTCTGAATTAACGTAGTTTTTGAGAAAAAGTAATTTTCCACGTGTTTGATTTCGAGACCTCAGAATTAGATTTTGAGGTCTCGAAATCAAGCATCTGAAAGCACACTTCTTTGTGTGACAAGGGTGTTTTTTTTCTTCATAGTTATCTTACAACTTCGATGACCAATATGTTGAGATACATGTACACCAAGTGAGAAGACTGGTCTTTGACAATTACCAATAATGTCTGGTGTCTTTAAGTCAGACTAAAACTACTGGTTTTTTGTTTACCTCGACTTGTGATTTGACTTGGACTCGTTAAAAAATCATCACTGTCACTGCTGCACCACACCCACCCACATTTATCAACCCCTTACATGTAAATCGAAGAGATTAAGAAATAATGTGTGCTTATTGTGCTTAACCACTTCACGTCGTTATTTTTACAAAAATGTCCCTGCCCACCTGCAGTATTATTTTTCAGAAATTTTTTAGCTTCTTGAGTAATCTTTTTCCTTAAAAAAATTGTCATTGGCACAAAGAAACTCTGTCTTGACGAAAGGATGATGTTGTCTTTATGAGAAAATTGAGCAGGCACTCGCAGTGATTCGCAGAACCTTGGCCATGAGCCACGGCTGGAATTTTGCTTTAGGTATACAGGAATCTCTGAACGCTCAGACTTACCTCTTATTGAGTTCAATAGAATAATAAAGACTGGTGACAGCCTGTCCATTCTTGTATGACACATTTGTACAACAACAGGACAAAGGTCTGGAATTTGAGGCTACACAATAACCCCTACAGCCGATTTCACGAAACGCTGGGATTATTCTTATCTCAGGTTAGGACGAGTCACTCAACTTAACTTGTTCAACGCGACCTATGTGACGTCTAAGAATACAGAACTTAAGTTGTTCAAAGTTTAATCCTTAGCAAGGACGAGTTTGGTGAAAGCGACGGCTGGACATTTTACAAGACATGTTTTCCTGTTGTCACTCTTTGTATCAGTAAAACAAAGCATATCATTGTAGGTGCCTGCCTGTGCACTCTTCACACTGAAGTATTGGTGGATGTTCATGTGAGCCATCTGGCCGGCAGCAAAACTTGAGAAAAATCTTATTTTCTTCCATGCGTGTAAAACATCCCCAAAAATTGTCCAATACAAATTTGCGGATAAACATGTCTTTCGACGTGAGGTGGTTAAATAAACAACTGAAAATTCCTTTCCCTCTAAGTTACAATTTGTGAAAAGTATTGAACAAAATAATTTCTGGGCGGAGTTTGAAGTATTTCCTTTTAGATGATTAGTTTTGTACATTGCAGGAAACTTCATGTAACAATTAATTGCCACATGATATCTGGTTGTTTTCAACAAAACTTTGTTTGGCTTCTTCACAAGTTCCTACATTAGAAAATTGTTTTGAAGATATATACTGTATAAAAGTAAATAATTGACTCCAAATTGCAGATGAACTTTGCACTAAACTGACTGTGGTTGTATTGTTTGTTTTGGATAGCTCCTTGTACACGTAGTCAGCTCACTGTTCCTCTCAATGGTGACATCTCCTATCAACCAGAAATGAACCTAGCGGTGTCGACTATCCCTCACGGTACAACAGCTTCTTATAGTTGCCTGTATGGATACGAACAGCAGGGTCAAACTGTTACTGTGTCTTGTCACTATGGTTCATGGAATCAGCATACACCACCAGTCTGCCCGCCTAGTATGTATTCGTTTACTCTTTGGTCAAAAAATTCTTAAAACATGATTAATTATTTGTTCATAAGTGGTAAATTAATACCCAAACAAAACAGGTCCACCTAGTTGAACTGACAGTGCCATTCGAACAAAACATATCCAATGCTCATGAACGAAAACACAAAAAGTACGCAAACCTGGTAGCCGACATCTCACAAAATTGATACAATTGCAACCTCACCTGCATTGAAATTGGTTCATGTGGTGGTCACTTCTGAAGAGGATATTTGCTCGTTCACTAAAACCACAGCTTCTAAGTCTCTCAAAAACGAACTTAGTAAAATTGCCATCCTCTGTAGTTATACCATACGGACTGCTCGCCATCATGGAGGTACATGTATACTGACCAACCTAGCCTTGTTCTTAAAAGTTAAGTATTTTTGTTGCTCATTTGCTTTTCTCTCGGGTGTTATGTCTTGCGTATATATATATTTGTTTTGTCTGCCCTGCACTGTAACATGGCCAACTTTGTTGGCCCTTGAAAGTTGGCCCATGATAAATGACCTGGGTTTAGGTGTGCTTTCTTTATCCTCTGCCTATTAATATTTTGTAAACATGTATACTGATGTGCTCAATAAAGATTGATTTACTACTGCGATAAATGCAGTCTTTGACCAGACTCGTGTGGCTGGTTCTGGTGTGAGTTTTCTTTAGAGAACACATCATTGCTGAGTTTCCAAAAGCTTCTTCATTAATACACCAGCTAATTCTGAAGCTAAATCAAAACAATCGAAAACAAGAATGGTTTTTAATGATAAAGTATTGTGTAATAACTGATATTGTTCTTTGGTTGCAGAGCCCTGTGATAAGGAAATTTTACTGCATGGAAGGGTGGTCTATAACTCAGTTGGAGATGCTCACCATGGTACAATCAGGACAATTGAGTGTAGTGAAGGCTTCAACCTGGGTGGAGATGTTTCACAAGATCAGACTTGCAATAATGGGTTTTGGACTTCACCTCTCCCTTACTGTCAACCAAGTAAGCTTCATTCATTCAATCTCTTGTTATGAACACACCACTCCCTAACTGTCAACCAAGTAAGCTTCATTCATTCTATCTCTTGTTATGAACTCACCACTCCCTAACTGTCAACCAAGTGAGCTTCATTCATTCAATCTCTTGTTATGAACTCACCACTCCCTTACTGTCAACCAAGTAAGCTTCATTCATTCAATCCCTTGTTATGAACTCACCACTCCCTTACTGTCAACCAAGTAAGCTTCATTCATTCTATCTCTTGTTATGAACTCACCACTCCCTAACTGTCAACCAAGTAAGCTTCATTCATTCTATCTCTTGTTATGAACTCACCACTCCCTAACTGTCAACCAAGTAAGCTTCATTCATTCAATCTCTTGTTATGAACTCACCACTCCCTAACTGTCAACTAAGTAAGCTTCATTCATTCAATCTCTGGTTATGAACTCACCTCTCCCTAACTGTTAACCAAGTAAGCTTCATTCATTCAATCTCTTGTTATGAACTCACCACTCCCTAACTGTCAACCAAGTAAGCTTCATTCATTCAATCCCTTGTTATGAACTCACCACTCCCTAACTGTTAACCAAGTAAGCTTCATTCATTCAATCTCTTGTTATGAACTCGCCACTCCCTAACTGTCAACCAAGTAAGCTTCATTCATTCTATCTCTTGGTATGAACTCACCACTCCCTAACTGTTAACCAAGTAAGCTTCATTCATTCAATCTCTTGTTATGAATTAACCACTCCCTAACTGTCAACCAAGTAAGCTTCATTCATTCAATCTCTTGTTATGAACTCACCACTCCCTAACTGTCAACCAAGTAAGCTTCATTCATTCTATCTCTTGTTATGAACTCACCTCTCCCTTACTGTCAACCAAGTAAGCTTCATTCATTCAATCTCTTGTTATGAACTCACCACTCCCTAACTGTCAACTACGTAAGCTTCATTCATTCTATCTCTTGGTATGAACTCACCACTCCCTAACTGTCAACCAAGTAAGCTTCATTCATTCAATCTCTTGTTATGAACTCGCCACTCCCTAACTGTCAACCAAGTAAGCTTCATTCATTCAATCTCTTGTTATGAACTCACCACTCCCTAACTGTCAACCAAGTAAACTTCATTCATTATATCTCTTGTTATGAACTCGCCACTCCCTTACTGTCAACCAAGTAAGCTTCATTCATTCAATCTCTTGTTATGAACCCACCACTCCCTAACTGTCAACCAAGTAAGCTTCATTCATTCAATCTCTTGTTATGAACTCACCACTCCCTAACTGTCAACCAAGTAAGCTTCATTCATTCAATCTCTTGTTATGAACTCACCACTCCCTAACTGTCAACCAAGTAAGCTTCATTCATTCTATCTCTTGTTACGAACTCACCACTCCCTTACTGTCAACCAAGTAAGCTTCATTCATTCAATCTC
Source organism: Asterias amurensis (assembly GCF_032118995.1). NCBI lineage: Eukaryota > Metazoa > Echinodermata > Asteroidea > Forcipulatida > Asteriidae > Asterias > Asterias amurensis. Next base: position 9,060,677 of record NC_092662.1, on the reverse strand, counting down.
TTGTTATGAACTCACCACTCCCTAACTGTCAACCAAGTAAGCTTCATTCATTCAATCTCTTGTTATGAACTCACCACTCCCTAACTGTCAACCAAGTAAGCTTCATTCATTCAATCTCTTGTTATGAACTCACCACTCCCTAACTGTCAACCAAGTAAGCTTCATTCATTCAATCTCTTGTTATGAACTCACCACTCCCTAACTGTCAACCAAGTAAGCTTCATTCATTCTATCTCTTGTTACGAACTCACCACTCCCTTACTGTCAACCAAGTAAGCTTCATTCATTCAATCTCTTGTTATGAACTCACCACTCCCTAACTGTCAACCAAGTAAGCTTCATTCATTCAATCTCTGGTTATGAACTCACCACTCCCTAACTGTCAACCAAGTAAGCTTCATTCATTCAATCTCTGTTATGAACTCACCACTCCCTTACTGTCAACCAAGTAAGCTTCATTCATTCAATCTCTTGTTATGAACTCACCACTCCCTAACTGTCAACTAAGTAAGCTTCATTCATTCAATCTCTTGTTACGAACTCACCACTCCCTTACTGTCAACCAAGTAAGCTTCATTCATTCAATCTCTGGTTATGAACTCACCACTCCCTAACTGTCAACCAAGTAAGCTTCATTCATTCAATCTCTTGTTATGAACTCACCACTCCCTAACTGTCAACCAAGTAAGCTTCATTCATTCTATCTCTTGTTATGAACTCACCACTCCCTAACTGTCAACCAAGTAAGCTTCATTCATTCTATCTCTTGTTATGAACTCACCACTCCCTAACTGTCAACCAAGTAAGCTTCATTCATTCTATCTCTTGTTATGAACTCACCACTCCCTAACTGTCAACCAAGTAAGCTTCATTCATTCTATCTCTTGTTATGAACTCACCACTCCCTAACTGTCAACCAAGTAAGCTTCATTCATTCAATCTCTTGTTATGAACTCACCACTCCCTAACTGTCAACTAAGTAAGCTTCATTCATTCAATCTCTTGTTATGAACTCACCTCTCCCTAACTGTTAACCAAGTAAGCTTCATTCATTCAATCTCTTGTTATGAACTCACCACTCCCTAACTGTCAACCAAGTAAGCTTCATTCATTCAATCCCTTGTTATGAACTCACCACTCCCTAACTGTCAACTAAGTAAGCTTCATTCATTCAATCTCTTGTTATGAACTCACCTCTCCCTAACTGTTAACCAAGTAAGCTTCATTCATTCAATCTCTTGTTATGAACTCACCACTCCCTTACTGTCAACCAAGTAAGCTTCATTCATTCAATCTCTTGTTATGAACTCACCACTCCCTAACTGTCAACCAAGTAAGCTTCATTCATTCAATCTCTTGTTATGAACTCACCTCTCCCTAACTGTTAACCAAGTAAGCTTCATTCATTCAATCTCTTGTTATGAACTCACCACTCCCTAACTGTCAACCAAGTAAGCTTCATTCATTCTATCTCTTGTTATGAACTCACCACTCCCTAACTGTCAACCAAGTAAGCTTCATTCATTCAATCTCTTGTTATGAACTCACCACTCCCTAACTGTCAACTAAGTAAGCTTCATTCATTCAATCTCTTGTTATGAACTCACCTCTCCCTAACTGTTAACCAAGTAAGCTTCATTCATTCAATCTCTTGTTATGAACTCACCACTCCCTAACTGTCAACCAAGTAAGCTTCATTCATTCAATCCCTTGTTATGAACTCACCACTCCCTAACTGTCAACTAAGTAAGCTTCATTCATTCAATCTCTTGTTATGAACTCACCTCTCCCTAACTGTTAACCAAGTAAGCTTCATTCATTCAATCTCTTGTTATGAACTCACCACTCCCTTACTGTCAACCAAGTAAGCTTCATTCATTCAATCTCTTGTTATGAACTCACCACTCCCTAACTGTCAACTAAGTAAGCTTCATTCATTCAGATCTCTTGTTATGAACTCACTTCCCATATTGTTACACCTTGGTAATGACCTGTGCAGTTTGATTGGTTGAGAACAGTGGGGTGGGTATCATCTTGATCGTTCCCAGTGTTGGTCGATTTCCAGTGCTGTGTACGAAACACCCGCGGGTGCGATGGAACAGTGAAGAAGTGTTTCTTTTATTTGAACTGTTCGTCTGCTTATTAAACTATGCATACTCCGTCATAATAATGTTGGAAGATGACAGCAGAACTTAGAGAAGAGGAATGACCATGTTACAAAGGTATAACAAAACAAATGTTGCACGCTGTCACTGGGGTCCATGGGTTTTGTACACCCTCGGTGGCAAATGGCACCCTCGGTTGTACAAAACGCCATGGATCCCGTCACAGCGTGCAACAATTGTATTTTTGTTATACTTCGGTAACAAACTGTCAAGTTTGATTGGTCGAGAACCAATCACGTGACGTGCACAAAAACGAATGTACCATTGCTAAGAATGTGCGCTACGTGTAATACACAGCGCGGTGGGTAACATGAAAAGTGATGTACACCGGTGTACAAGGTTGTAGCTAGGGCAAATTGGATGCCGGCTAATTTTGTCGAGAGCATGGTCGAGAGGGTGAGTGTACATGTAGGGGCAGCGTAGCGCCCCACAACCCGGTGGGATCAACAGGGGCAGTGTCTTTGGAAGCTGAAGATTTTTAGGTTTTGTTTAAGCTTTGATGGGTTCCCCAGGCTCTCTTTTGCCTATTCGTGCCTTGACATAGCCATTGTCAAAGGAAAAAACATGTCCAGGGAGCCATAGAAATTAAATACTTATTAAGTTTTAAAGTAAAATGTTAGGGTAAAATAAATAAAATTAATATTCTGTTTACGATTTAAATCCCATCTCAAAATAGGGTAGGTAGACTACTAGGCAGAATTTTTGAGTGTTGAATTTATCAATTGAAAAGCTTGCAGTTGCATATATTCATCAGAAGGCAATGCAGAGTGGAGAGACAAGTTCAGAAACACAGGATGACGGGACACATGTCCGATCACTGCCGCAAAATCTAGACTATTCCATTTCAAAAAGGAGCACATTAGTAAAATAGAAAAGCCATGTTTCACTGAGTTGTATTCATTGACAATTTCTCAACGAAGTGCATTCAATAAACTCAAAAATTGATTCTTGTCATTTCATTTTTTTTCAACAAGTATTAATAGACAGGAAAATCATCTAAATAAAATTCTAAATAAAAATTTAATGCAACTTCGACGACTCCACCAACATTGTCCGCCCATCAGAATAACTTTGTTTTCAACCGCCCGCCGGGCGAGTCAACCAAAATTCTTGATCGCCCGCAGGTTTTTTCACTAGCCTGCTGCATGTATGGTACAAAAAAAATTGAAACTAAAAAAAAATATAAAAAAAAACACGGAAGTGAAGTCCCTAAAATTGGACGACTTTATCTCTTAATTTATGCCCTAAATTATCAACAACCATTTGAATGAACTTGTTGTTTGAGAATTGTTTGTTTTGAACATGTTCTGATCTCCGTTTGCAACAAAATCTTCGTGAATCAACGATCGGTCAACAACACACATTGAGAAATAATTCAAAGAACTTTGGCCCGCAACGCCCTCTGTTGGCAGAAGTTGTCTATGTTACTAGAATTCCTCCAAGGCTGTGCATTGTGCATACAGTCTGCAGGCGTGATGCACAACGTTCGCCAATTCTTTACTCCGTTCGTGAGCGTGTGTTGTGAAGAAGGCTAGCCAAGAAGTCATGAATATGGATTTATTAACAGCCATCAATGGCCAATCACAGCGTGCGGAATCTTGGTTAAGATGGACTTCGGACTGTGTGTGTTATGTGCTGTGCATGCTGCATGAACCAGTGGGTGACCGTGTGAGTATTACCATGTGGTTTTGTGCATCATGGATACTACACGCACGCCGGAGATTGTGCGTGCTTTTTTTAGTACTCCATGAACTCGCAGCATTCAAGCGGCTTATTTTTAAGCAACAATCACGGAAAAGATCGCGGTTTTGGAGAGAAAATTGTTTTGATTGTTTTTACAGAAATAAAATACACATCTAATTAGGAGTTTTACATGATTGTTTTCTTTATTTTTCACTTATTTCAATGGCATTTAAAACAGTTTTACATAAATTTATGCCGGTCGGAGTTTGATATTTTTTGTTGGATCCCGGTCGGCAAAAGCTGGGGCCGGTGATAGCCGACCGGCTCCGACCGTGGTAGCTACAACCTTGCCGGTGTACATCACCTTGATCGTTCCCAGTATACAATTGTTGCACACCGTGACGGGATACATGGCGTTTTGTACACCCGAGGGGGAAAATGGCACCCGAGGCAAAGCCGAGGGTGCCATTTCCCCTCGAGGGTGTACAAAACCCATGGACCCCAGTCACTACAGTGTGCAACAATTGTTTTGTTAAACCTTTGTTTAATTGTTATTCCTCCTCTCGAAGTTCTGTTGTCATCCTCAAACATTATTACGACAGACTATTCATTGTTTAATAAGCAGACGAACAAGAAACAATTCCCTCGAACCCGCGGTTGTTTCGTACAGAGCGCCGGAAACCAACCAACGCTGGGAACGATCAAGGTGATGTACACCGGTGTACATCACTTTTCATGTTACCCGGCCAGTCGAGCCATGTAACATGCGTTTTTGTTGTGCGTCACGTGATTGGTTCTCGACCAATCAAACTTCGTAGTTTGTTACGGAGGTATAACAATGTTGGTATTTCCAGCGCTGTGTACGATACACCGGCGGGTTCGAGGGAACAGTCAGGAATTGTTTCTTGTTCGTCTGCTTATTTAACAATGAATACTCCGTCGTAATTAATGTTTGAAGATAACAACAGAACTTTGAGAAGAGGAATATTAATGTTACCAAGGTATAACAAAACAATTGTTGCACGCTGTGATTGGGGTCCATGGGTTTTGTACACCATTGGGGGAAAATGGCACCCTCGGCCTCGCCTCGGGTGTACAAAATGCATTGTATACTGTAAACCAAGTAAGCAGATTTGCCAAACAAAATTGTTTTTCCAATTTCAAATTGATTATCAGTTCCTCTTTCTTATTGTTTTCAATTATATTAATTAGTATTGTTTTCCCTGTTTATTGTAGATGCATGTTCAACGTTGACAGTCGTAAATGGAGACATCAGATATGTCAATAAAAATTTGAACCATGGAGAGACAGCTTATCTTACTTGTAATGCTGGTCTCAAACCAAGTGTTGGAGATGGCCAAGTTCGTTGTCATGCAGGGCACTGGGTTCCAGCTGACCTTCAATGCATTTCCAATGGTTTGTAAATAGTACAATAACAAGTTGTTCTTGTTAGTATTTCACAAACTGAATTTTTTAGTTTATTCATTATTTTGTGTCTTTTTATAAGAACACCAAATTTTTTTTATTTTATACAAGCTCTTTTTACTATACCAATTCAAGGAAAATACAAGGATAAATCCATTTTGCGCCATCAGCGCTCTATAATATTGTGGTAGTGTCGTCTGGCCGAGCAGTTAAGAGCACCAAATTCAAACTCTGGTCTTTCTGATCAGCAGAGTGTAGGTTAAAATCCCCAGGTGTGACACTTGTGTCCTTAAGCAAGACACTTAACCATTGCTTCGTCCTTTGGATGGGACGTAAAGCCGTTGGTCCCATGTGTTGTGTAATGCATGTAAAAGAACCCGGTGCACTTATCGAAAAGAGAAGTGTTCGCCCCGGTGTTCCCGGCTGTGGCTGCCTCTATGCGCCGTAGCACCTTGTAAACCCTGATGAGGTGCTATATAATTGGGTCTCAGCATTCATCACTGCAATTACCTACCTTTCTGAAAGTTTGTACATACATTTACTCAGCGCCTTGAGTACCTAGTTTGGTAAATACGTGTGCTATACAAGACTTTGATATTATTATTATTATCATTATATTATTATATTATCTTAGAGTGATATTCATTAATCACTGTGTGTGATACTAATGAAATCTGTAGGTAATGCTGAGTTTATTAATGACTTGCAGATAAATCATTCAACATTGCTTATGGAAAGCCAGCAGTACATACCTTCATTGGAGCCAATACTTGGAACGCAAGCTTAGCAGTAGATGGTGATAGAAGTACAGATTACAATCATGGAAGTTGCACTGATACACGTGAGTACAGTATATCAATCATATTCAATAATAGCAGAAGATACACAATGAGTCAGATGTAGAAAGCCCTGTTCATGCTTTTTGTATACTTCATAATGAGCATGAAACAATTGGATTTCTACAACTGGTAGGTGTGGCATTTGTTACAGGGTCCCTTAACAGTGGTTGGCTGAAAGGCCAGTTAAAACACCCAAGGACAGTTAACATTCAAGTGGTCCAGCTGGCTAGTTCATCGTAGTAAGGGGATCATTTCATTTGTAATAATTTATTATTGATAAAGCTGATGGACAGACCAGTGAAAAGACGAGCTTAAGGCCCGGTCAAACAGGCCTCGATAACAATAACGACATCGAGAATGTTAACAATGCTTGCCCTCGATTGGTTGAATGAGCTCGGGCGTATTCTGCGTGGAGCAATTCAACCAATAGAATGCGTTCTTTTTGCGTTGTGATTGTTACCGTTTTGGTTATCTCTGCAGTGTGACTCGGCCTTTACTGGTCCTGCTGGCAAGACGCTAAAAAAGTCAAGGGCAAACCCCGATTATGATACAAGTCCTAAGTAACAACTGTATGAGATAATTAGAGCATCAGTCATGTCAGTTGAGTGATGAGTGGCTTCAATCCAATGTGCTAGTGACATTAGGTTTCTTCTTATTACTGTAATGCAGGAAATGCTGACAATGAAATATTCTGGCGGGTGGATTTACAGGATATTTATATCATTAAACATGTTGAAATCTACAACAGACAAGATTGCTGTGGTAAGAAACATTCATAAATACCTTCCCTTTCTTCACTGTCACTTATTTAACCTTAAAATACATAAGACTTTTACTGTACTTTTAATTATGGGTGCGATCGATTAGCTTCCCTGGGTCGACTCCGCGGTGCTCACTTGGGTGAGCCCCTGGCAAGAGTTAATGGAACGATCACACTTGCCCTCTCGTGATGACGCCATGCACCTGGGCCAGCCACAAGTGACCCACTCCACAAGCAGGGCACTTGGGGCTGACCCAGGTGAGCCCCTGGTATGAGGTCAAAGTTATTCAAACTGCCCTGGGGGAAGAGCGGGTTCGACCAGGGGAAGCTAATCGGATACACCCGTAAAGGTGTGCATTTTTGTCCTCTACTCTGAAGCACCTCCATAGTTATAAATGTAACTGTCTAACTTGATATGTCTTGTGTCTACTTCAATGCTAATCATGCTGCAGTCTACCGTCTTGTCAATATACCATTTCCATCTAGTATTCAGCCACCAACCTCCCGGTCGTTGAGACATGATCATCACCTAAAATATGGCATGCCCTCTGTCTCCCTGGACTGCTACAAGTATTCATTCTACCCCCGTACCATCAGGATCTGGAATAGATTATCTTCTACTGTCGTCACAGCACCCTCCATCTAAGTGTGACACAGAGAATTCTTTTTACAAGAGATTTATTAACGATCAACAAAACCAAAAAGCAAAAACAAAAAGACTCAATGTAATAACTACTTGATTGTTCTACTACAAAACAATAAAGACATTCCAAGAAGGAAAAGATTGGACATAACACTGGTATAATCAATGCTACCAACCAGAACCAAAATAACAATAATCACAAAGATAAGTATATAAAGATGATAAATATAAACCACCAAAAATCCAGACCACTGATGAATCAATAATTCCTATAGATGGATGTATAAAAGCACACTTTGAATGATGAATAAAGAATTAAGAATTTTGTACTCACTCTACAGTTGGTGATAACAACAGTCAATCAGGCAGTAAGGGTAGGGCAATCATCAAAACTCAAGCTCCATCTTTGTAAAAATGAGCACTCCAGAAATCTTATAACTCCAAATGTATGACTCCAGTAACTTTGTGATAAACTGCACAGACGTCCACCTCACAGAGGGGTGAGTGGAAGAATGATAAGGGGGTGGTGTGGGAAGTTCAGGGTTGGACCACTGGGACCAGTGCCTTGCCCTTTGCTATGGGCAACAGCTGAACTTGGCCGCTGCTATGGGCAACAGCTGCACCAGGGGGACAGTGCACAAAAGGTGCCTGGTCACATAAGCATTTAGGCTTGCAGCCCTTCCGGAGATTAGGGTAATGGGCCCGCAAGTGTCCGACAGATTCCTCTAGTTTCTCCCTCCAATGTACAGTGTATATAATGTTCAATTTGTCTTGTCCTACACTTTGATTGCACTACTGGTCACGGCGTCTTGCTCAGCGTATCATCCCAGTTCAGCTTTTACCAGCTGTAAAGGGATTACTTCATCAAGTATCAAGTATCCATCATGGAGTTATCACATCATATTGAATGGGATTTCTTTAAAATTTGGCAAGATATTTTTTCTTGAACAGTGTTCCCCTGTAGATTATGATATTGTACCCTCGTGTTTCTTACAGAGGGAAGACTGTCTGAGGCTTCAATACATGTTGGGCTATCAGAAAATGAACCACAAAGACAATGTGGACTCCAGAAGATCAGTACAGAATCAGTAGGATCTCAGCAACCCATTCATGTAGATTGTGCTGCAGACAACCTGTATGGGCAATATATAACCATCAGATTGCCAAACAACAAAGGAAAGATGAATTTATGCGAGGTGGAGGTCTTTGGTGTTGGACCAGTTAAAAGTAAGAACTGTTTGCTCATTTCCTGTAAATATTGCTATGTGTTTCATAACATAACCCTATAATATCTTCCAGTTGACAATAGATTCATGGTTGCTGTGAAAATTATTAAAAAGCTTGATATATAAGCAAAAATGATACGGAAATCACTGAAACCAGAAAAACGAACATGTTTGTGGTAATCTAATCTTGTGAGATGTGGTTGTTATGAGTAGGTCAGAAAATGATTAGAACTGCATGATAGAGAAGCAGTAAGTGGTTTAAAGGAACATTACAGACTTGGTTTTGCTAGCAAAACAGTTGGTGGCAGTGTAAGCACTTTATGTAATCCACCATATATACATAATAAACTGACACACCTGTAGAAGTTCAAGATCGATCGACCATCTGGGTCACGAGAGAATAGTGAATAACCGAATACAAATTTTGCATTGCATCGACGCCAAAACAAAAATGAATAAAATGCTCACTGAGCGATAAACTCCAAACGCAAAATTACATTATTTATTTCTCATCAAATGTGAAATTTCCTACAGAAATATTTCAAGGGATGTTTTCTACTATCATCATTAGACCGTGTAAGTTTTATGTAATGTTCTGTGATGTTCACGGTTTTTGTTTCTTACCAATTCTGTAACAGTCCTTTAAGGTTATGGACGTAACAGTCCTTTTTAGGTTCATGGTCTGAACACAGCTGGTGGAAAACTCAAATCTCAATTAGACTCAAAGATATCTCAAATCTACCACACAAAATGCCTCTAATTGGCACTGTGAGATGTGATACAAGCATAATGACAAAATGCATGGCCCTTTCCCAGACTACAAGTATGGCAGAAACTTGTACATGTGATGTACTTTGTAACTGTATTTTGTCAAACTTTTGAGTGCAATTGTGTGATTGTTCCTCGTAGTGGGATTGGTGTATTGCACCTTTATATAACCAGTCATATGATTTGCACAGAGAAACTATTGAGTGTTGTAGCATCACTTAACTTGTTTTGTTTGTTTTTTCTTTCTCCAATATTTTATATTCACAGCATGTAAGGTCAATGATGATCCTATTTTAAAAGTATCCCTAAAGGATACAGATCTTAGAGTGTATACTGTTGTTGCTGCCACTGTAAAGGTGTATTATAACTGCACTGAAGGTTACACTCTACATGGATATGGATCCCCTGTTAACAGATGTAACAAGAAAGGTCAATGGAATGAAGCAACCCCCACGTGTCATCCAGGTATGTCATATCAAGAATTTGAGTTATTTAAAGGAAGTGTCCGTGGACACTATTGGTAATTACTCAAAATAATTATTAGCATAAAACCTTACTTGGTAACGAGTAATGGAGAGCTGTTGATAATATAAAGCATTGTGAGAAACGGCTCCCTCTGAAGTAGTGTAGTTTTTGAGAAAGAAGAAATTTCCTAGAATTTGATTTCGAGACCTCAGATTTAGAATTTGATGTCTCGAAATCAAGCATCTAAAAGCACACAACTTCATGTGACAAGGGTGTTATTTCTTTCATTATTATCTCCCAACTTCAAGGACCAATTGATCTCAAATTTTCACAGGTTTGTTTTTTTATGCATATGTTGAGATACACCAAGTGGGAAGACTGGTCTTTGACAATTACCAACATTAATATTTTACAACTTCAGCATTTTGTATCATTTGCAAAAAATGCAAATCGTCTGCAGAATTTGTATTATTTTAGGGTACATGTATGCATATGAAACCAAATTTTCATAGCACAAAGGCCAAACACCAACCAAAGTATTGTCATGGTATTACTATTTCTCAAAAGGCATATTCTGGTTCAGGAAAATATGCATAAATAGGTACTTACATTTATATGCTGAAATTAGCGGCCTAGTCAGTGGCCCTTGTGAACATGAGAAGACTTGTGTGTACTCGCTTTACACTGGCATTTTGTACAGTTGCATCAAAATTATTTGTCAAGGATGCCTGTGGTGTGCAGAACAAATTAAGACTGGGCGTATTTTCAACCCAGTAATGGCAGAAACAACTGGTACAGGATCTGTAATATATTTGTCTGTAGCACCTGATAACAAGACCTATCAGGACTTGGCAAGAGAAGGGTAGTTGGAGGAGGACATTGCTGAGGCAAAGGTCATTAATATACTTGTTTTTGGAAAGGGTAAAGGTGATATTAAAGGCAGTGGCCACTATTGGTAATTACTCAAAATAATGATAAGTTTAAAAACTTTCTTGGGTCACAAGCAATGGAAATATGTTGATAGTATAAAACATTGTGAGAAACGGCTCTCTCTGAAGTGACATAGTTTTCTAGGAAGAAATCATTTTGATTGATTTTGATTTTGAGACCTCAGTATTACATTCTGAGGTCCCGAAATCAAGCATCTGAAATCACACAACTTCAGGTGACAAGGATGGTTTTTTCTTCCATTATTATCTTGCAACTTCGACAACCAAATTTTCACAGGTTTGTTATTTTGTGCATATGTTGAGATACACCAAGTGAGAAGACTGTTCTTTGACATTTACCAAAATTGTCCAGTGTCTAAAGTAAATTGATGTACGTAGCTGAAGTTGTTTATCTAGTTCCATCTACAGAGGTAACAATACTCACAGTATTAGGCGTGCTCTTATGATGGTATAAGTTAACATATTTTTCAGTTATTTTTATTGGGTTATTCCGTGTCAAATCAATAGCCTCCAGATGCTAAACAAATTTGTTATACTTGTTTGGTCGTATGCAGTGAGTATGGTTGTATAATTTAAAATGGTATTGTACATCCTATGACCCTATATAAGAGGCATGTACATTTGACTCAGACTTTACATGTACTTTAAAATAAAGTCAGCCATATCTTTGCATATGAGATGATTGTTTGGGAAAGTTAAGGATATTGTAGGCGGTGATTATAATAATAATAACAAATCCATATATAGCACATTTACACAATATTCGTATCGATGGGATTTACATTAGTGCCCTGGTCATAGGGCCAATAACATCCCTTTAATGTTTCTCAGCTCCCTGGGCATCTGGAGTATACAGCCAGAACTACCGTGGCACTATGATGGCTTTTTCATACACAATATCAAACTCTACACTCGCAGGTAACCATTTATACCCCTGGGTGAAGAGAAGATCAAGGACACAAGTGTCACGACCGGAATTCGAACCCAAACTCCGGTGACTTGGCACCAGAACTTGAATTTGATGCTCTTAGAAGGGTCAATGTACTTTTTGTAGGACAAAAAATACAATGTCAACAGATTTTCATTAAGCTTACACAGTTTAAAGATAATGATGGTAGAAAGCTTCCCTGAAAATATTACTTGCTGAGGTGCTTTAGTTTTTGAGAAACGAGAAAAACACTGTAATGAAAATAATTTTTGTTTCAGTGATCATGAGACGAAAATTATTTTAGCATGTAAAACGTATTTTCATGACATTGTTTTTACTCATTTCTCAAAAACTACAGCACCTCAGCAGCTAATATTTGAAGGTACACTGTCTACTATCATTATCTTCAAACGGTGTAAGTTTAATGTAAATCTGTGGACATTGTGGTTTGTGTTACAAAAAGTACCCAAATCCTTTAACCACTTAGCCATGACACGCTACCAGCTGATCACATTCTTGAAGTGGTTTTATACTTGTTTATGATTTGCAGATGGTTGTAGTGTGGTTGCTCCAGAGAATGGTCAGCTTGACCAGAGTGTATCAAGAGTTAATCATGATCGGAGGGTAGCCTATTCATGTGACAGTCCCTATATCAAGCTACATGATGAAGTTGTTTGTAAAACAGGCCAATTTGAACCCGGACCACCAACCTGTATACCTAGTAAGTATCTGGGATTTTCTCAATTTGTTTTATTACAAATGTCTTTGAATCCCCAAAATTCTGAAAATGCTATCTAACAATTCTATTCCTGTTTGAATGCAGTTGGCAGTAATCACTCTCTTTAGTATAAACCCTGTTTTCTAGACACTGGAGATCCACATTGACCTTATGATCTGTCAGATGCACATGTTTTGAGAATCATTGAAGTTTGCATTACTGATAAGTCTCAGATGATTTTTTTTCCCATAATTAAATTCAGTTTTCAATTCAATTTACATTTATTTCCACAAACACATTTCCACAAATAATACAGAACTAAATGGTAATGCATACATGTACATGTATAAATCAAATACAACAAAAGTATAATGATATGGGCTGTAACTTGTCAGGAATATTAATTTAAAATACTGAAAACCAATAAAAGAAAATATAGGGCCTTGGCAAGATACCCTGCTGTAATAGCATTATGCCCTCCTCACACACTTCACACAAGTTATACAACAAGAAGATTTCCACAATATTTACTGCCCACACACATGACTGACAAATACATCTAGCAGCATAACAATTTTCCTGTTAAAACAGTTCTTTAGTTTGAACTGGTTAGTAGCTAGAAAGTGAATGCTGTTGAGATTAGTGCTGAAGTTTGTTTTATTATTTTGAAAAATATTTCACTTTGTCCATAGAAAACTGCCTCTTGGATGCAAGTCAGTTCACTAATGTACATGTATTCATAGACAATCAGAAACTATCACTAGATGAACCAGTTACCATTGATCATGGTAGGGGTGTCACTTTCAGCTGCAAGACAGGATTTCAAGTTGATCATAATACAAATACTCAGACTACATGCCGGTTTGGAGAGCTGAATTCCCCGATACCAACATGCACAGCAGGTATTTAAGACTAGAGATATTGTACACTTGTAAATATATGTCACAATTGTTCTGTATTGTCAACCTCTCCTGTGATGTCATTCCCCATCGTTCCACTACAATGTATGAATGGCGCAATGGGTACATGTTAAAACAATATAGCGCTATTTGTGTGAAATAATGGAGCGATTGAACAATAGCATGACGTCACAGGTGAGGGATAGGTCGTACAATCAGGCATGTGAGATTTCCTGTTGAGGAAAAGCTTTGATTTTACTCTTTTTTACTTTGTGTGTACAAAAGTATAGGAATATTATTTTTTTCACTTGTTTTTCTTTCCCGGTTTTCTCTTCTTTTCCTCTTCTTTCATGGATATTTACTCACATGCCTGTCTTATGACCTCAATGTTTGCACCATTTTGTAGGGTCAAAATTTTGACTTCATAAAATGGCTGACCGTGTTTCTTTGCGATGTGAGAGGAAAAGCTGTGCAATTTCAGGGCATGTATGTGTGGGATATGATTGGCCCTCATGCTTTGCCCTCATGCCATTCCCACCAACGATTGACTTGTACCGCGGACATTATTCTATATTTATTATGGCAGCCTCCTAAGTGAGCAAGAGCTTGAAACTAAGGTTGGAAACATTGATTAAATGATAAACTCAGACCCAGTTTCACTTCACTTGATGAACTTCAATGGGCACACTTTAAAGAAACACAATGCCTTGGATCAGTCGGGTTGGTCTTTGAAAAGCGTTTGAAACTGTTTAGAAAGACATTCTAAAACAGAGTATACTGATCCACACATGTATCACTCGAAATTGCACGGTTTTCCTTTTACGTCGCAAACTAACACGGTAGGCCGTTTTATGGAGTCAAAATTTTGACCCCACAAAATGCCCGCCAAGTTTCTACGCGACGTAAAAGAAAAACCCTGCAGTTTTGAGTTATGTTTGTGTGGATCAATATATTCTACTCTTAAATTATCTACATGTATCTAACCATTTGCATTTCATAAAAAACAGCCCCAAACGCTTTTCAAAGACCAACTCGACCGATCCAAGGCAACATGTTCCTTTAATTTGATGACAGTAGCCAGCATTATGCAACCATCCTTTGATTTGATATTACCGTAGTTTCTCTGTTTTCCTACAGTTCATTGTCAACAGCCACCTTTCATGGAGCATGGTTCCTACAGTATTGTATTTGGTGATTCTAGTCTGACATATAAAACATCAGTCCGTTATCAGTGTGATCAAGGATATATGTTTCAAACGGGTGATTTATATGTTTTCCGAAGATGTTCTTCAAGTGGTAATTGGGGTGAAGACCTCCCATCCTGCCAGTCGCAAGCAGGTGAGATTACTTTTAAGAATGCTTAGTAGAGTTGATATTATAAGTTAATGTATATCACACAAGCGCGAGTGGAGTACGGAAAACTACAGCGCTTCTGCATGCCATATCCAACAAGGCCGAAGTCCGATTAGGATGGGATGCAGATGTGCTATATTTTTCCGTATTCCCAAAGAGCGCGTGTTTTAACAAATTTATCACCCAGTCACAACCTCATTTATAAAGAAACAAAGGAACAACTAAACTTAAAGCCAATATACACTTTCGGTAAACAGTATTGTCCAAGTCCCACACTTCGTGTATCACAACTTATTTATAAAATAACAAACCTGTGAAAATTTAGGCTCAATCGGTCATCAGAGTGGGGAGAAAATAACGGGAAAACCCACTCTTGTTTCCGCACGTTTCGCCGTGTCATGACATGTCTTTAAAATAAATCCGTAATTCTCACTATCGTTTTAATGTTTTCTCAAATAGTAAAGCATTTCATTGAATAATATTTCAAGAGAAGTCTATCACCATTTCCTTCTGTAAACCCTGTAAATTATTTGTAAATCTGTGCACTTTTTTTTTTCTGTACCGAAAGTGTATAATAGCTTTGAACAACAAAAAATCTTCATTTGCAAGTCTGGAACCATTTTATTGTATTTATAGCCATTGACTTGAATCATTTTCGTCAATAAGTCTGCAGAATGACGTCACACTCATTAAAAATTTGCTAAACAAAGAGTTGGGGCAAAATAATTACTTTTTTATTATGACAAGCGTCACACCTGCGATGCTTAAAGCCATTGGACCCTTTCGGTTCAGAAAAAAAAATAAAAGTTCACAGATTTGCAAATAACTTACAGGGTTTACAGAAGGCAATGGTGAAAGACTTCTCTTGAAATATTATTCCATGAAATGCTTTACTTCTTGAGAAAACAGCAAAACAATATAAATTCTCGTTAACGAGAATTATGGATTTATTTTAAACACATGTCATGATACGGCGAAACGCGCGGAAACAAGGGTGGGTTTTTCCGTTGTTTTCTCCCGACTCCGATGACCAATTGAGCCTAAATTTTCACAGGTTTGTTATTTGATATAGAAGTTGTGGTACAAAAAGTGTGGGCCTTGGACAACACTGTTTACCGAAAGGGTCCAATGGCTTTAAAGGGAAGGTACACGTTTGGTAATTACTCAAAACAAATATCAACTTAAAAACTTACTTGGTAACGAGCATTGGTGAGCTGATGATAGTATAAAACATTGTGGCTCCCTCTGAGGTAGCATAGATTTTGAGAGGTAATTTATCACTAATAAAAGACTTCTATAGCTGGAAGTCTTTCATTCCTATCTGAAAGCACACAAATTCGTCCAACAAGGGTGTTTTTTCTTTTATAATTTTCTCCCAAATCCGATGACCAATTGAGCTCAAATTTTCACAGGTTTGTTATTTTATGCATATGTTGAGATACACCAAGTGAAAGGACTGGTTTTTGACAATTACCAATAGTGTACCTACCCTTTAAAGTTTTAATTTTCTGAACGTTATTTTGCGACGATCCTCATGCACAAAATTTAGAATGTAATTTTTGCGCTGATCCTCATACGGAGCGTGACGCATTGTTTAATAAGCAGATGATCAGTTCAAATAAGAAATAAGAGTTTTTTCGGGGGGGGGGGGGGGTGGGGACTGGTCACTTTGAATGATTCTGCAAAGTATCATCCCATGTTAGGTTAATCTTATTTCTAATCTTATTTTCATGTTTTTTTTGTGTATCATAAGTTTCAAGTGGAGATGATGTGCAAGAATGCAGAAGACCTTCAATTCAACAAGCGCTTATTTATCACCAACGTCAAAATATAGCAGGTTCTAATATCATCTTTGTGGATGGAGATGCTATTACAATTCGCTGCAGCCGTGGTTTCATAGTAAATGGAAAATCATCAACAACCTGTAGGAATGGAAACTGGCAACCATCTCTTCCAAGTTGTGGTAGAATCAATTGATTTTATTGGATTTATTTTTGTGTATTTTTAACCATCTTGCTATTTTGACCATTTTTTTTTATCCTGCATTTTAATGTTTTCTTGGGTGTACAGCGCTTTGAAACAGTGTTAAAGTGCTTTATAAATGCATTTAAGTTAAAGGCAGTGGACACTATTGGTAATTACTCAAATAAAATTGTTCATAAAACCTTTCTTGATTACGAGTATTGGGAAGAGGTTGATAGTATAAAACATTGTGAGAAACAGCTCCCTCTGAAGTGACGTACATTTTCAAGAAAGAACTAATTTTCCACGAATTTGATTTCGCGACCTCAGATTTAGAATTTGAGGTCTCGAAATCAAGCATCTGAAAGCACACAACTTGGCGTGACCATGGTGCGACAAGGGTGTTTTTTTCTTTCATTAATATCTCGCAACTTTGACGACCGCTTGAGCACAAATTTTCACAGGTTTGTTATTTTATGCGTATGTTGAGATACACCAACTGTGGAGACTAGTCTTTGACAATTACCAAAAGTGTCCAGTGTCTTTAAAGTTAAGTTTAAGACTATTTAAGTGCAGAGAACGCAGGGTGAATGCAGTACAAACTGTTTCTTTAAGTGACTGACGCTAATAGACCTGGAATATTGTACAGTTAGCACTCATGAGCACGGAAAAGTCCTATTGAAGTTTTTGTTCAACTGTTTTTCATGGATAGCATTTTATTGAAAGTTGTAGCAGCATTACTTGTATCTGGACAAAACCATGAAAGGTTACCAAAGAAAAACTCATTCATTTGTCCAAAGGCCAACGAGTGCACTGATTAAAACTATTAAAAAAAACGCGTACAGCTGAGAGTAGGCCTACATGTTGCTTTTTTTTCTCTGGAAAGTCATTACACACCAGCAGCCGATTTCACGAAACTTTACGCAACTGCGTAAGTCCACTTGCGCAATGTTTATGACGCAACTTACGCAATAAACGTGGCGCAAGTGGGCTTACGCAGTTGCGTGAAATCGGCTGCAGCCCTCTTACTGAATGTGACACTGACCTGGAAGGGTTATTAACCACTCGAAGACATACAGTTTACATGAAAACAGTTTCAGGACATGCAACAGAGGGAGCCTGATAAACAAACAAAAACATATTAATTTTTTTTACACTCATACACCGATGTGTGTTAGCACTGTATACTCAGTACTTTCCCGAGTCCTGTGAAAAAATATCACAGGCATCTTACTTGGGATTTGCCCAGTAGCTATAGGCCGTTCGAATCCTATGTTTTGGCAGCGGGTACCGCAACGATATATAATAGATGTTAAATTTGCATCGGGGATAAAGAATATTAATTTTGGTTTTTACCCATACACCGATGTGCGTTAGCTACTGGGCAATCTCGGCAATATTCTTTATCCCCGATGCAAATATTCATCTATTATATATCGTTGCGGTATCCGCTGCCAAAACATAGGATTCAAACTGCCTCTAGTTGCCGGGCAACCTCGGTAGTCTAGTTGGTAATACACTGCTCTAAAATTGCACAGGTCGTGGGTTCGAATCCCATCCGAGTAATATGCCTGTGATATTTTTTCACAGGACTTGGGGAAAGTACTGAGTATACAGTGTTTTAACACTATATACACACATCACTGTATGGGTAAAACCAAAATTAATATTCTTTATCCCCGATGCAAATTTAACATCTATTATGAACAAACACATATCCATGAATGCTTTGCTTGCAGCAGAAATATGTAAACAAACCCAGGCACTTCATTGTGTAATGTGCACAGTGCATTCAGCTATTGTATTACCCTGTACAAAGTGGAACAAAGAGTACAAAGTTTTATGCTCAAATCTCTTTTTTTTATGTTTTTGTTTTTTTCTAATACCCAATTCCAGACCTTTGTCCTTTTGTAGGACAAATAGGGATTACAAGGGATCGAAAGAAAATAAGGAAATCTTGGAACATTTTTATCAGATTTGTTGTCTTAACTTGACAACTACAAATATATTCTTTAAACTCTGACAAATATTTGAATTGTGAATTTGGTAAGTGGTCAAAAATCTGCGGTTTTGATTGTGTGAAAATGATTACTAGACCTATATTTTTAAATTTGCTATGTATGTTTATAGATGTTAAATTTGCATCGGGGATAAAGAATATTTATTTTGGTTTGTACCCATTAACACCAATGTGTATTAGCGCTGTATACTCAGTACTTAACCGAGTTCCGTGGAAACATCACAAGCATATTACTCAGGTGGGATTCAAACCCACAACCTTTGCAATTCTAGAGCAGTGTTATACCAACTAGACCACCAAGATTTCCTGGTGGCTACATATACATATGTCATTGGTTATTTTTGTCTTTTAGTAACCGAGCAGGAAATGTAATATAGTGAAAACTTTCATATTTCAGAAGCTTCGGCTAAGCAAAGCTGCAGACTTCCTGATAGAATAGACAACATTGCGCAGTACAAGAATGGAAAGGATAAGATTGAAAATATTGCTCCATCCATCACTGTTACACATGGAGGTTCTATCGTATCAAGATGTCGTAATCCATTGGTAGACAAACTGATGACTTCTGCCATACGCACATGTAATGATGGACAATGGATTGGAGAAATGCCTCGGTGTGGTATGTGATTATTGAATACATGCTTAAAGGAT
The DNA here is from genome assembly GCF_032118995.1 of Asterias amurensis. Classification (NCBI taxonomy): domain Eukaryota; kingdom Metazoa; phylum Echinodermata; class Asteroidea; order Forcipulatida; family Asteriidae; genus Asterias; species Asterias amurensis. Next base: position 9,041,222 of record NC_092662.1, on the reverse strand, counting down.
TTGGGTACTTATTGTCACACAAAACACAATGTCCACAGATTTACATTAAAAAAACATGCTGCCTTGGATCGGTCCAGTTGGTCTTTGAAAAGCATTTCAAACCCGTTTGTTATGAAATGCATATGATTAGAGCGATGTTTTACAAGTAGAATAAAGTGATCCACACAAGTGTGACTCGGAATTGCACGGTTTTCCTTTCACGTCACAAACTAACACGGTCAGCCATTTTATGGGGTCCAAAATGGCCGACCTTGTTTCTTTGCGACTTAAGACGAAAACGGTGCATTTTCGAAGCATGTTTGTGTGGATCATTATATTCTACTTTTAAATTATCTACATGTATCTAACCATGTGCATTTCATAACAAATGGTTTCAAATGCTTTTCAAATACCAACTCTGCCGATCCAAGGCAACTTGTTCCTTAGTTGCCAAACTTACACAGTTTGAAGATAATGATTGTAGAAAGCTTCCCTTAAAATATTACTTGCTGAGGTGCTGCTGTTTTTGAGAAATGAGTAAAACAATGTCACGCTCGTCTCAGTTTTAGCATGTAAAATGTATTTGTACCAGTTATGGTATTAAATACCTTACACATGTAACTGGTTAATTTACCAGTGAGACAAAAAAACTTTGATTTCAGGAGCTAAGCGTAACAAAATTATGCTGACCATAATAATGTTACCAGCCAAACTTGACTGGTATCTGCATTTTTCTGCTTAGCAGAAAATTGTTAAGCAATAATTTCTGCTTAAAGCAGCTCTATGAAATTGGGCCAAATGCTTGATGTGTAACAATTCCCCACAGCTTACCTCACAGCTAGATCATGTTTCAGACATGAACATAATGAGATTAATAAAGTGTTTCCTGTTTTCATTGAGACCTCTTCATGTATGGGTATGTTCAGACAGCGTACTAACTTAGACCCGAACCGGTTTAACTTTTACGAGCAGCGGGGGGGTGGTCGTAAAAATAAAAACCCATTGCGTTCAGACAGCACAGAGTTAAACCCGATCGGGTTTATCTTCGGTTTTAAGAGGTCAAAGTAGACGCGACCCCATTGCTCTAACATCCGGTTCATCAGATTCACGCACCAAGATACTGAGTGCCCTGGACAATCATCAGAACATGTTATATATTGGATAAAAATGGCTCAATCGAACGCGAAAAACAGTTCTATCGTTGGGAGGATACGGGCACTTAAAACAAACATGAACACGACTCTTAAACAAATAATTAAACAAACAAAATATTGACACAAACAGCCGAGAAAACTCACCAAAATATTATCCATATTCCATGAATCAGAACACGTTTATTTTTTGTGTTTTATACCATCGGTTTTGATTTAATAAAAGTTCGTACCTCAATCGATTGGAAGTTGCGATCTCTCAAAAGCTGGTGCCGCGATTTTTATTCCGATTCTTTCATAAATACAACTACACACGTGCAAGTTACGTAAATACGTGTACTTTTTCAATTTTGTTCCCAACCTTCCCAACAACGTGGTATTGCTTGCCAAGGGGAATTTCCCCTACACACAGCCTAGCACCCACGGCAGTTCATTCTCCTAATTTGAAAGTACATCACGCTAGTAACGGTGACGGCAATGGAAAAAGCACATCCACGGGATCGGTGATGGATAACTATGGGATATCAGAGATAGATCACTATGGGATGGCAGCGCTGTGCATGTGAGAAGCATTACAAAATATGCTTCTTCGCTGCGCTCGTAGTATACGCATGAAAAACAGTTTCAATTTATTGTAGGACACTCAACAAAAATCGCTTGGAAAATATATATATAAAAATCAGAATTTAAGAAGTCATTGGCGTGGGCCGTTGTTAAATTGCATACACCGATCGAGGGAGTTTCGCCAACTCGGTAAGCGACAAGAACAGAATATAAATACTAGGAGCTTTTCGGCACTCAGAGGCAACAAAAACCGTATACAAGCACTCCGGGTCCCGGGCGTGTGCATTGAAACACACAATGGGCATGGGTCGTCCGTTGTGAGTTGAAACCGGATGTCATTCTGTCCACATGCAGTGTTAAAAGATAAACCCGAAGCGGTCTAAAGATAAACCCCCTCGCTCGACGGTTTAACTTTTGTGGGTTGAACTCGATTCGGTCTAACTTTAGATCCGTTCAGACACACTGAGTTGAACTCGATCGGGTTGAACCATGAGTTAAACCGACTTTAGTACGGTGTCTGAACGACCTCTATGATTCTTGTGGGGACTACTGTAGAAGATGCTCTCATTGTAGGTTGAAGGGAAGCGAGTTTCAACAGACCTCTTGCATATGACTTCAAAAGCCCAAACAGTGACCTTGCTAAGGACAAAGAACGACCTAGCATTGACTGAAATTGTTTGACCTGAACAATGGTGGCCACAGTCCAAGGGGCTATTGTCCCTGTTGTCCAAAATATGTCACACTTATTAGATAGAAGGGATCCTGGGAAACAAAATTGTTACAAATATTTGTATACATGAAGTTTGATTTTTGATTTTGTGTTCTCTCTCTGGCGAGAATACTGTACAACAACAAAAATAAAAAAATATGTTATTATTTGTTTAAAGAATAAAGTTTTGGAAAGATTGTAGAGGTTGAAGACAACATGTGAACTATTTAGGAACTTGTAACAATCTAATTCACAAAACTGTTAAAACTATGATACATTTTAACAGGCAATTGTGTAATATAAGATTTGTTCAATTTCTTTGTACTGTTTAATTCTCACAATTGTTTTTTGTTTTTCAACAAGAGTATGTTATAAACGTTTATTGAAAAAAAAGATAAAAAATTGAAGCGTCGATTAGGCCTATGGCAAGGGTTGCTGTATCTCATAACCATGTTTTTTTATATAACTCTAGAGCGTGCTGAATCATGGTTTCAACTTCCATATCTGGCCAACATGCGCTATCAGTACTACGCTAATGGCACTCTCCTTATCTACCCTGGCATCGGTCAACTAGCAATTGGATGCAGGGTAAGCCGCCCATATAAACCTAGCCTTGTTGTTCCTCACCGAGAGCACATTCATGGCAAGTTTGCATTTGGCAAGCATTATGGACAACCAAGAGAGGAACATTCTGGTGTTTATGTGTGTCAGAGACTAGGAGGCACATTCCAGCATAGTCTTGATATTCAGGTAAGAGGTAAGTTCCACCACTAAGGACTAAAATCAAAGAAATGTAACTGTATCTCCAGCTATTTAATAATCATTAGTTTGGCGCTAGTATTATTTGTTTTGGTGGGCGTTAGTTTTTGTTCTAGGAGGACACTGTTCCTCCTCCAGCAAATTATGTTAAGGGCTAGAATTAACAAATCAATGTTTAATTAATTTTATTATCAATTTTTATAATAAAATGCTTTATACTCGGCATTTGCTTCCTCCTGTCACATCTACATTGTGTTCTCTATTGTGATCGATGGCTGCCATGTGTTTGTGTTTTATTTCCATGCTTTTAGCATACTCGGGGACTCTCCTGACACTTGGCAGTGGGTTGGCAGGGCAGTAGGTTGGGTGGTTCATTCTGACATTTAATTATGGAATAACAGTTGGATTATTTGGACTTCACTTTGTGGTAATGACCGGGCGGGTTGGTGGCTGGCCTCTGTTATCTGGACCAAGCTGGAGGCGTGGTCCATTCACAGCGGCCAGTCACCAACCACTGTCCCCTTAATAAATACCTTTTCCTTAAAAACAAATGGTTAAAACTGTCAAAATGTGAAACTTTGGGTTTGCGTTTCTGTTGTATTAATGTTCAAGTGCCACATTTTACTGTCAACTATGACCTCTGCTAAATGTGAACCAGACCATGTATGGACATACGTGTATGAGTTTATATGTGGGCACCTGTTACATCAAAATTGATACAATTTCAGCGCGTACATGATAGCAGTTAGTGGGGGTGATAGCAATTAGGCCACTTAAAAAAAAAATTGTTGATTGTCCCTGCCCGACCGTTCGAAACCCCCCATCCCCATTTTTTTTTTAATTATAAAAAACAACCTTTTCAATGATATTTTTTTTTAAAATGTAGGCCTACAGGTTTGAAAAGATGTTTAAAGAAGGTTTTTATTCACGATGGCAAAGCAAGAACAATTTTTCAAATATTTACTTGGGCTACACTGTGCTTAGTTGTTTGAAAAAGTTTACAGAAAATGTCATCTAGGAGTTAAATTTGTTTGACAAAACTATTGAAAACATCAAAAACACACAAACCCTCTGTTTTATAGTGATTGTGATGATTTCTTTATTCTTGATTTCATATTTGGCATGTCAACAAGACTTTAAAAAAGCGGTTAGTGTAGTACCTCTTTCTGCAGCAAATTGTGACACATGTAAGTTAGGTGATAAAGTGCCAATGAAACTAAGATGAATAAACATGCAACATGCAAAGCGCAAACACTAGTTATACACAATGTATGCTGGTTAAAAGGGGCCATTTATTCGCTAATATTAATAAATTAGCTCATTTTACAGAGATAAAATGCGCTGGTACAAATAAAGCTATGAAAAAATTTCAGTTTATGGGCGAGAAGAGAACAGACGTGTTTTGAATTTACACATGAAAGTCTGGAGTGAGTTGATGGTGCGAATGTGATTCAATAGAGAGTTCCAGCATCGGGGACCAGCAACTGAGAAGGACCGGTCCCCTGCCCATTTGTGAGTGCGAGGGATTGTTAGATTCTGGCTGGAGCGGAGGCCACTCCAACCAGGTTTGTTGAGGTTGAGAGACTCTGTGATAAACTGTGGAAGTACGTCAGAGAGCGGCTTTGTGCATGTTCACTGATGGTTTGAAGGTGGCGTTGTCTAACCAGTGTATTTGTTAGAGAAGAGTGGAGGCGTGTGTGTATTTGGGTTGTGAGAAAATGATACGAGCAGCATTGTTTTGGAGCCTTCTAGTCGTTCAATGTCAGCTTGCTTAATACCATTTGCGTATACACAGCCTCTGCTGCTAAGTGTGTAGCACACTAAGCTGAATCAATCACAAAGAACCATCTCTGACTTCCCAGTTTGCCATTTGTGTGGCATTTTAAACCAAATCTCAGTTTCCCTGTGGGTATTCAACCTGTGCTGCCACAGCTGTAGTGCATCAAGCCAAATCAATCACAAGAACTGCTCTGTCCTCACAGGTACCCCTTCACAGATTTCCATTTATCCCTGGGCATGCTGGGTATGCTGGGTGAAGAGAAGCAATTACATAATCATGGCTTATTAATTAACTAATTGTGTTGTCTTGGCTGCTCACTCCTAAGAAATTGAGTAACCAGGAATAAGATTGTTTTGACCCCTTGTCGAAGGTTTGTTGTAACTACTTAAAGACACTGGACACTATTGGTAATTGTCAAAGACCAGTCTTCTCACTTGGTGTATCTCAACATATATATGCATAAAATAACAAACCTGTGAAAATTTGAGCTCAATTGGTCATCAAAGTTGTGTGCTTTCAGATGCTTGATTTCGAGACCTCAATATCTAATTCTGAGGTCTCGAAATCAAATTCGTGGGAAAACTATGCTGCTTCAGGTTCAGAGGGAGCCATTTCTCATGTTTTATATTATCAACAGCTCCCAATTACTCGTAACCAAGTAAGGTTTTATTATGCTAATAATTATTTTAAGTAATTACCAATAGTGTCCACTGCCTTTAAAAGCACTCTTCAGATCAGATACCATGTGTTAAGATTGCTGTTGATCTCCATTTGTTATACATTTGTCTGTTATGTGAATAAAAACCTTAGGCTGCTTCACCATAGCTTTCAGTAGTTAAATAGTAAGTAACTGTTGTTTTCCCATCTAGCTATCTCTTGTCCAGAGCCAGAACCACTTACGAATGGGAGACGACATGGCGATGAGTTCACAATAACACAATCAGTGTCATTTGAATGCAATGAGGGGTATGAGCTTCAGGGAGACTCCATCTTTAAATGTAATCTCGGCCAATGGTCACCAAGTTTCTTTCCATCATGCAGATGTAAGTATCAAAGTTGAATTTTATTTGCATCCAATGTTTCAGAAAAGTTATTAACACGTTGGCACTTGATTTAAATAGCTTACTCATCCACATTTTATGAATTGTAGGGGGCACACCATTTTTTGGGTGGGGTGGGGCATTTATAACTGCCCAAGTTTCCAGTTACTCTTTTCCAAAGTCTCGTTTCAGCACCTTTTTTTAATGTAATCTACTACTTTTATAAAATAATCTGGCGTAAGTGCAAACAAAAAATCCGGTGCCTGCAGGTAAATGGAAACATAGTGTTAACAACATAAAAATAACAACTCTGGAAAGTTCCAATCACAAAAAGACACTTCCCCTTATGACCCCCCCCTCCCCGAAATTGTGATGTTATTTCACAGTCTAAGTTCACACACATGCACACACCCAAGCTTTGGTAGCATGTTGTACATCGGTTTTAACTTATCACTTTTTGTCAAAAAAACGATGCCATTCTCACATTCTTGAAGATAACACTTATGGGTGAGCAAAGAAAAATTTACAAGGACAGGATTTGATAAAATCAACAAAAATTTGATCCCCATTAGGGTGCTCCCAGGTTGTCTCATAAACTTGGGTGCGATCCCTGGCTACACGGCAGTTATAACGGCTATATGGCTTCTGACTGCAGCCATGTACATATATATTACATGTATTAGGAAAATATGAAGATTGCCATAACAGAGCTTATAGCTCAGTTGGTAGAGTGCCGTCACGTTAATCGCAGGTTCTAATCAATTTTAGTTTTTCACCAAAAAGTTTAACTTAATTAACCCAGTCAGTTTCCCTTGTGGTTTGTTACCTTATCTTTAAAGACTCATAAAACTGTTAACAAGTTTTTCAAAGACATTTGTAGTCTTGTTTTGAATGAGCCCAGTTATTATTGTGGTGGAGAGAGACCCAAGGGGCGAATTTTAAGACGCTGGCAGCAGCAGACATAACAGTCCTTTTTTGCAGTCTGAGCGTGCCCCTACATGCTCAGTATTGCGCATGTAGGTCTGAGCAGGCGCTGAACTGTGAAAAAGGACCATCCAAAAGTGTCCCATTGACAATGTCATCTGCCATGAGCTGATCCTGGTAACCCGCTTGTTGCCGCTTATTTTGCAACTGCCCTAGTTATCAGTCTGTGGGCAAACAAGACAATAGATAGTAGTGCTCTCAGGGTTGTCCACAGCTTTTTGTAGTACATGTAGTAGCAGGTAAAAAGAATGTAAGTCGGCTTTGTCAAACGACTTAGCAAGCGAGATTGAGTGCCCCTACGATGTGGGGTCAGGGGCCCACCTAAGGCCTAAAAGATTTTCCAGTTGTAGGACAGTACTTTAGCAAATTGGAGGAGACCAAAAAACTAATAGAAAAATAAAAGTAGCCGGCAGAAAAGGACCAAGTAGCCGGCGAAATCCCCGGCAAAATCGCCAGCTACTCAGCTGTTCTGGACAACACTAGTGCTCATTGATGGTTCTCACTATGCAAATGAAGCTTGAAATAAATGAAGTGAATATTTTACATTTTGCCACTCAAAATCACACCATCATGTACAGATGACAATTGCATGGGTCCTCCTCTACCCATGTTTTGTGAACATTAATTGCTAGTGTAAATAACTTGTTGATATTGAATTATATATTATATTTGCAGCTCTTAACTGTCCTGCGATCATAAGTGATGATCCACATATGATTGTGGAGAGTGGAGGGACCTTAGTTGGTTCAAACGTAGCATTTCAATGCCTTCATGGATATAGATTAGTTGGTGCTGATTACTTAGTATGTCAATCTGGTGGTACCTGGTCAAACTCTTATCCTCATTGTGAAGGTAAGATTGTTATTAAAGATGCTATGTCAGATTCTTGGCCGATTTGATCCAAAATTTTGATTTAAAATTCAATAGGTATTTTGATGGGGGTCGAGAAAGTTACAAGTTTGCGTTTGAGCCGTTGCTCGAAAAAGTCCGCCAATTATTAGTAGCAGTGAAATAAAGTGCTCAAAATTAGTTTTTGTCGGGATTCCGACAATATATCACGTGACCAATTCTTATGTGTTTTATAAGAAACGTTTTAAATTTTTGTCATGGTTCCTGACCATTAAAAGTAAAAGATAAACTTTTTTTCGTTAGAGCGGGTGATACTCTTTGAAATACCATTCACTCAAAAAAATCCATTTTTTAATGTTTGGGGGCCCAAAAATCTGACATAGCATCTTACATGTACATCATTTGTACTGAACAATTGGTTGTGTGATATGTCAGGCATCTTTTACAGTATGGACACCAAGTAACTTCACCGCTTGCACGATGCGGAACGCACAAGCGTCCACAATTTTCAACATTTTGGCTTTGGTGCTAGTAGTTCTATGCGAGATATTCTTTCCACTAAGTTTATAGACTAGTTTTTACCTGACACCCAAGGCTTTGAATTGATGATATTAGAAATGTTGTGGGCTTTGTGTTCTGGATGTTATAACGTTGTGAACAGCATCAGTCGCATTACACAAAAAGGACGTGGTAAAAAATACTCTAGTCACAGTTAAAAAGTTTCCTCTAACTAAAAAACTTAGGAAAGCTTTACTACATGTAACACAAAACTCTTATACATGAGTTCCCAACAGGATACTTATAAATGGTCAACAGCTTGAACTTTTAGGTACACATGGCAAAACCATGGTCAGTCGTTTTTCCGGTCAATTTAGCCAAGCCTTTATGGAGCCCAAGCTGAGTTCTTATTTGGCAAAATTGGGTTCATTTTTTGTCAACAACTTAAATGTTTGCTTGGAATTGCCCATTTAGTAAATGTGTTCACCATGGAAAAGGAGGTTCTTGATGTCATATGGCAAACATTGATTAGCTGGATGTTGAGCATGGTTGTTGTTCAGGTACATTGTAATACTGAGGCATTCACATTCTCACAAAAAGGTGGTTGGGGTTATAAGAGTAGCACTCTCTACACCTAAAATATTTCTGATAATTTGGACTGATTCCTTAAAGAGTTTTAACTTGCAGTTGTCAGAAATAATCACAACAATTATCAAGTCACAAAAATGTATCTTCACATTTTTAATAATTCATTTGGTCTAGGCAGTTTCATGCAGGAATTAACAAGTGCATCTTAAACACATACAATGAGCCAGAGTTTGAAACAACTGCATTTGAAGGCAGTGGACACTATTGGTAATTGTCAAAGACCAGTCTTCTCACTTGGTGTATCTAAACATATGCACAAAATAACAAACCTGTGAAAGTTTGAGCTCAATTGGTCATCGAAGTTGCGAGATATGAATGAAATAAAAACACCCTTGTCACACGAAGTTGTGTGCTTTCAGATGCTTGATTTCGAGACCTCAAATTCTAAATCTGAGGTTTCGAAATCAAACTCGTGGAAAATTACTTCTGTCTCAAAAACTACGTCACTTTAGAGGGAGCCGTTTCTCACAACGTTTTATACTATCAACCTTTCCCCATTACTCGTTACCAAGTGAGGTTTTATGATTATAATTGTTTTGAGTAATTACCAATAGTGTCCACTGCCTTTAAGATAAAAACATTATTTTGATTTTACAGAAAGAGCTGAGCCGACTACAACTGAGCCAGCAGTATTGGAATGTGGAGGTGATTGTGAGATATGGGAGAGATGTGTTGGTACTGACCAAGGTCAGAGAATATGTAGCTGTATTCATCCTACCTATTGTGAAGAGGAGGAGGAAAGACGACTTTACTGTGGAACTGATGGAAACGAATACACAAGTTTCTGTAAACTCAAAGCTACTGGATGTCTGCTTGATCAGGACATTGAAGTAGATTATGTGGGACTATGTAGTCAAGGTTAGAGGTCAAATTGTTTATGTTTTGTTAGGTCCGCTCCTCCACGTGCTAAGAATTTCAGGGGGGCACACTATTCTTTCGGGAGGGGGGCACTTCTGCCCAAGTTTTCATCTGCCTTTTCCTTTTAAAAGCCCATTTCAGCACCTTTGTTTATGTGATTTTTTCTTTTTTTTTTGCAAGATAATATTGCATAAGTGTCAAAGCAAATTTGTAATTTTTTGTATGTTAATGGAAAAATAGTGTTTAATACATTTAAATCATTAAACTTTTGAAACATCCAATCCAAAAAATCTGGACATAATCAACATCCATTTTTGGAAAACAGGCCCTCCCCCAGAGTTATGCCATTGAGCAATACACACACGCACGCACAAATTTATAACATTTTTGTCAAATGTTATAATTCTTCTTGTAGCCCCTTGCCAAGAGTAGCTTTTAGCCTTGTTTTTGGTGAATTTAAATTCTTGCATATCATTGTTACTCTAAACATCGTATGCATGAAGCTTTCTATATCACTAATTGCCCTAATAAGTTCAATATTTTTTCTCGCGGTAACTATTATGAGCTCAGGACATTCATTGTGAATTTATTTATTTTTTCCCCCCATTTATTTACATAACTTATTATTGCAGACAACCTCGGCCCTGTGTTTTCCTTCTGTCCGAATGATACCATAACGTACGTGCAGAACGCTTGGACGACAGCCACTGTTGACTGGATGATACCATCGGTTACAAACATCTCCGGTGTCTCCCCTGAGGTCACCTCAAACTACGCCCCAAATTCAACCTTCAGTGTGGGCACCACCCTAGTTCAATACACTGCAACTGATATTGCAGGCAACCAGACAACTTGTGGCTTCAATGTCCTTGTTATTGGTAAGATTGCCAAAGAAATATTTCTGCTCAACTAAAAATTGTGTACGCTGCTCTCAGACTATGTGGAATAATCTCCCACCTTATATTAGATTATTCATTGTATAATTTTGTATTGTATTCTTTATTTCTTTTTTGTTTTATATGGTTTTTTTGTTTTGTTACGTGCCTCGGAATAGGGTCTAGTACACTCGATAGGTGACACATTATAAATGCATTATTAAATCTTATCACAGCATGCAAAAGAAAGATCATATTTTCATTTGCGCCGGTAACTCCTTGAGTCGGGCTACATTCCGTAGCCTTTAGATCTCGAGCGACTTTCTTAGGATCCTTGCTGTTCCCAACAGCGCCGCCTTCTGCAAAAGATTTGTTCTCACATTTGTGCATATTTTGTCCAGATGTTTCCCTAATGCTTTTGAAATGGTGCCGAGCGCTCCAACCACCACAGGAACTACTTTTACTTTCACTTTTGGATCTTGTCCATCTCCTTCGAAGGTCCAGGTCTTGGTACTTTTGGATCTTGTCCATCTCCTTCGAAGCTACCCTTAAGTCTCCCAGCACAGCTACCCTTAAATCTCCTGGCACAGCTATGTCAATGAGATGACACATCTTCTTTGCCTTATTGTTTGTTTAATTTTTGTTTTTGTTTCTTTATTCTGTTTTCGGTTGCTTTTGTTTTTTTGTCCTTGTCGTCCAAGTCCTTAATTGTCTGTCTCAGGGAAATATACAAAAGCATTATGCTTAAACTTTTTCCCTGCATATTGACTATTACGTTAATTTCTGTAGTTAATTATCTTCAAATTCTATACATTATTATATTCATCGATATTGTTTTCTAGTGTATGCGTAAATAGTTAATGTCACCATGAAAAATAAATGTTCATTGATTGATCTAAGACTACGACATCCGGACGCCTATGTTCTATAACATGATCAGTCTGAATGTTAAAGTCCCAGAGGATCTGACGCGGTCGGTCTCTGTAACTTTCTCCGGAACATGGTCGTACCATTTTGCAGTCACTTGGACACCCCATTTTTTGCACAGTTCCCAATGATTTACCTTGGCCAACTTGTCGCGTCTACCTTTGTACTCCGTCTAAGCCATCTTACTGCACTCGCTGACAATATGAAAGACAGTCTCCTCCGCCTTGTTACACATCCTGCACATACATGTAGGAGAGACATTCGCTTTCTCTATCCTTGCCTTCATTACATTTGTCCTCAGAGACTGGTCCTGTGCCGCAGTAATCAAGTCCTCGGTTTCCTTTTTCAACTCTCCGCTCTTTAGCCAATTCCAGGACTAGTTGCAGGCCACTTCTTTAGTACATCTTAAGGAGCTACCAAGAAGTGTTTTGTTCTAACAATCTTGGTGTCTTTCTTATTTCCTTTCCCTCTTGTACTCCTTCGGCCCAACTTCGCCCGCTTTCAAGTATTTCTGCGCTGCTTTCAACAAGTTCTCCTCAGTTTTCCTAATATGACAATGCAAACTCCTGCGCTCTATGTTGACACTGCCTGCCACACTCAGCAACCCTCTATACTACCGCCCTCTGCCCTTTGAAGATGAAGCCTCCTCACATTCGCCGCGGATGAAGCATGTCATTCATGGTCATCAGTTTTCTTGTTCTCCTATCCATGACATCTACATGTAAATCTTCCTTAGTCCACTCGACTATACCCGCACTGTACCTCACCATAGACACGGCCCATGTATTAATTGCCTTAACCATGTTCCCCCGTTGAGTTTAGACTCCAAAAATTTCTTGACCCGTCTGATGTATTTTGCCTTCAGCCTTACCTTTGACTCCTCATGAAGAACATGGTCCGATTCGAGTACACCAAGATACCGGTAACTCTCCTCTAAACCAAAGCCTTCATCCATGCACCATCTGGCAGAGCGATGCCATCGGAATGTACCCTCTTTCCCCTCTTCATTGTCATTGAAGCACATTTCTCATGGCCAAATTGCATCCCGATGTCATCGCTGAAAATCCTGAAGGTCTGCACCAAAGAGTCGATCTCCACCTCATTCTTTGCAAACAACTTCAAATTGTCCATAAAAAGCAGATGGTTTATCTTACACCCATCTTTCTTCATTTGGTAACCGGCACTTACATGTACCTTCCTCAGAATCGATGACAGGGGCAACAGAGCAAGAACAAACAGCAGCGGAGACAAAGAATCACCTTGGAAAATACCTCTTCTAACTGCTCACAAAAAGTAAGGAAACTTTTTTCAATCCAGTATATTTGTTATTATTTAATACTCTCTTTGTATATGGTATATATCAATGCAAAGCTGAACTGTTCCTCTTTAAGATGATACCACAGTTGCAATGATTACATGTTGCTGGACTTGACCACGTTAATGAGAATGAGACAAAGTCACAAATCAAATGTGCCAAAATTAGCGTTAATGAGAATGATACAAAGTCACAAATCAAATGTGCCAAAATTAGCAATTTTGTGTTACTGTGTGAACAATCAAATTGACACTGTAATTCAAACAAGCAAGACAACATACTGATCTTAATCCACTTTATTGAGACAAGAAGTTTGGTACAGAGCAAGACAACTTACTGATCTTAATACACTTTATTGATACAAAAAGTTCAGTATTAACAAGTGGATGATCCGAAGGCGTTGATGACAGTCTGGCACCTTCTTCTCATGTTGCACACAAGTCTTGTGATGCGCTGATGATGAGGGATGGGTTCCATTCTTTGTTAAGGAACCTGGTTAGGTCAGCCACAGTTGATGTGTTGGTGGTTCTGGCACAGACAGCGAGGCCAAGCTGGTCCCACAGATGTGCCTTGGGATTCAGGTCTGGACTGTTAGCGGGCCAATCCATCCGGTGCACTCCAACATTTTTCAGGTAGTCAGTCACCAGTCGGGCTCGATTGGGGCGAGCGTTGTCATCTTGAAAGATGGCATTTGGTTCAAGAGACTGCAAGTATGGGACTGCATTCGGCTGTAGAATATCGTTTTGCAAATACCCATCAAACAAGGTGTTTTTTCATGAGATGAGGGTTAATTGTGTCCGATGAGCTCACTGGTGCAAATCATTGTGTAAACCATTAATGGTTCTGAAAAGCTTGATCAGTTCGATTATTGAGCATTACCTATTGACCATTCACAGACAACGGTAATTTTGGCACATTTGATTTGTGACTTTGCCTCATTGTTAATCGTGTAGCCAAGTCCAGCAACATGTAATCATTGCAAATGTGGTATCATTTTAAAGAGGAACAGTTCAGCTTTGCATTGATATATACCATATACAAAGAGAGTATTACATGTAAATAATAACAAATATACTGGATTGAAAAAAGTTTCCTTACTTTTTGTGAGCAGTTTACATACCTTTTCCAGACTATCATTGTAATGGCTCTAGTAATGTCAATAACCTTACAAATTTAAATTCAACAAAACTGTTTCATTGGTTGAGACCAATTCAAGAATTTACTCTGAGGTAGTGCAGTTAATTACGATCCTATCAGCTAAAGTAGTAGTCCAAGCCAATTGTTTATTCCTTCCGCCCGAGTGGTAGTTAAAAAGCAGGACAGTTCTTTTCAGAACTGAGAAGACTCCCGAACATCGGATAAATCTACTCCGCAGTAGTAAAATAAAGAAAGACATCGTCTAAGAACAAACTCTACCTGGCAAGTATAGACACACATGGTGTTATCGCAAACCAATTATATAACAAAGACTACATTTGAAGAATTTGGTATTCTTTTTCAAGGTTTGAAGTTTGTTTCTTTGACAGTGGACAGTGTAGCGCCAGTCATCAGCGACTGCCCAGCAGACAGAACTGAGACTCTCAACACTGGTGCCTCATCAGTAACCATCACTTGGGTTGAGCCTACGATGACGGACAATACTGGAGTGTTCACAATGACCAATTCCCACCAATCAGGTGATGCCTTCTTCCATGGATCTACTACAGTCACATACACCTTGGTTGACATCGCTGGCAACCAAGCAATCTGCTCCTTTGTAGTAACTGTCATTGGTGAGTACCAACATTTTCTTTTGTTCAAATTTTGCAGCGAACGCTACTTTAGCGATATGCAGCCAAAAATCTTAGAATTATTACACAACAAATACTTCTCTCCTCTCTTCATTAACACCTCAAACAACATTTTAAATATTCCAAACGTCTTTCTTATTTTAGTAAAACAACGTTCAATTCTTCTTTGCGAGAAAACAGTTTCTATTAATATTTTACACCGCACACAGAGATCCTTGTCATTTGATTGGTGGAACACATGTCCCATGTCATCCGTTATTTTGCCATGTGTTAACTGCTGCAATGTTCCACAATTTAATGGAATCCCCTGTGGATAATGATTGGATGCTTAACAGCATCATTCCCCAATTGATCGTTCCTCACCCATTTGTGTAAAATGGGGCAAGGTTTTGTCACGGCAGACAAGGTTGGTTTCTGCATGGAGTCTGTGTGAATACAATGTATACTTGCAGCGACAAGTTTGACTGGAATTTATGTTGTATGCTAGCTGAATTGAGTACTCACAAAACAAGCAGGCTGAAACCAGGAAAACTTCCCTAACTTAATAAAAAGGATTTAGTAAATGTGCTCACCATAGAAAGTAAGGTTCTGAACGAATGAAAGGCAAACGTTAATAAGGAATTAATAAGTGCATCTTAAACACTACAATGAGCCAGAGTTTGAAACAGTTCTGCATTTAAGATTAAAACATTATTTTGATTTTACAGAAAGAGCTGAGCCGACTACAACTGAGCCAGCAGTATTGGATTGTAGAGGTGATTGTGAGATATGGGAGAGATGTGTTGGTACTGACCAAGGTCAGAGAATATGTAGCTGTATTCATCCTACCTATTGTGAAGAGGAGGAGGAAAGACGACTTTACTGTGGAACTGATGGAAACGAATACACAAGTATCTGTAAACTCAAAGCTACTGGATGTCTGCTTGATCAGGTCATTGAAGTTGATTATGTGGGACAATGCAGTCAAGGTTAGAGGTCAAATGATCCATGGAGTAACGGTAAACAATAATGTGTGTTGACAACAAGTAATAATATATTTGATTTATACAGCACCTAAAGATATCTCCAGGCACTTTACAAAGTGTATTAAAGACACTGGACACTATTGGTAATAAAGACCAGTCTTCTCACTTGGTGTATCTCAACATATGCACAAAATAACAAACCTGTGAAAATTTGAACTCAATTGGTCGTCGAAGTTGCGAGATAATCATGGAAGAAAAAACACCCTTGTCACATGAAGTTTTATGCGGAATATTTGATATACAGTACTTGATACCGTGGAGTCGAAGAAAGTTTTTTTAAAGGTTTTTCAACCTCGTACCACGAAGCCTTCCGATTTGTAAATAATGTTGGCTACTGTTTATAACTGTCACTGTTAAATTTATGAAACACCAATTACATGTATTTTATCATGCAATACCAAAATAAATGTTTTATTGAATTGATTTGAATTGAATGAAAAGGAAAGCTTCATTAAAAGCATAAGATAATTATTTGACCCTTACGAAACCGCAAGCCTATCAAAAGTGTACGTATGGGCTTTGAATTGTTTCTATTTTGGGGGGATTTCATCATTTAAATTGTTTTACATAATCTGCTCGTTCAATCTGTGTTATTTTGGTGAAGTAAATATTAACAACACATGCAATATAATAGGTTTTTTAAAAGGGATTGTATGATCATGTCCTGTTATTCCACTGCTGCAGAGTGGATTTTGGAATTAGGGAGACTACTTACTTCTTGAAAAGAGGAAACTACTTCTTTTGGTAAAAGTGGATTGAGGGACTTCTCAATAGTCACTTAACTGCTATGGAATGATTGGCCTCAATGTTAAGACCAGTCTGCTCTGGTCATCCTCAGGAGACTGAATACTGTTGAGACACCGTTGTCTTTATAGAGATTCAGAGGTTTCAGTGTAGAGTCAGTCACTGCTTTGATTGGTTCTTCTGAAAGGAGAACTGTGCTTGGAAGGCTCACCGTTATTATTGTGTGGGCTGCTCATAGTGTGTGAGTGCCTGATGCACTGGAGCTTGTCAATAGACTGTATAAATCTCTCCACCATACGTAAGGAATAAAAGGGATGCTGTTTTATTAAAGCAGAACCTGTTACTGGTTGCTTGATTTTTTGTAGTTTTCTATTCTTCATTAATAGCTCCGCAAGGCTCTGAATTTAATAATATCACAATGAACAAATGTTAATTGTTAGCTGTCATTTTTATACAAGAAATTAATGTAAGTAATTAAGACATTGTATACAAACATACTACTAATTACAGGGTTTGAACTCTGGGTCCAATTTCATAAACCTTTCTTAGCATGAAAGGGTTGCCTTCAATAAAAATAGGATTGTCAACCAATTTTCAATGTGCTTTTCAGGATAAGCAAACAACAGCTGAATACCAGTGTTAAGCAATATGAAACAAATGGAAATTTGGTGGGTAATCCTGTTTTTATCAAGGGGTTGTAACCCCACCCGAGTAGTATGTCTGTAGATTTGTTCTGCTAACAAAGCACCCAGTAGCCACAGATTTGTCAAAAATCAGTGTAGGTCAAGATAATAAAACTACATGTTCCTTAAAATTTGTTTTAAAAATGTACACACATTTTGCATATCGTAAGTTGAACTTTATAATATTGTTAATTAAATGTTTGTATTCGTGGCACCAAAACAACTAATGATGAAATTGTAGGTTCTCTGGGTTTCAATGTATATCAAGTTTTCAATTGCGCAGAAGAATTTATGAAAATAAAGAATGAATTTGGGTACAGGATGTTTGTTTACAAAGTCTGCCTTTTCTTTTTTTTCACATCTGTTCCTTGTTTCATTAATTACCACTAAGGCTGTAAATCTCTTTAACCCTTTCCTTCAAAGTCAACTGTTCTTAAATCCCACCCGAGTAATATGCCTGTGATTTTTTTCACCGGACTCGGGAAAAGCACAGAGTATACAGTGTTATTACACACATCGATAATAAAAACCAAAACTAATATTCTTTATTCTTTGTACCTGATGCAAATTTCACATCTATTATATCGTTGCTGTACCCGCTGCCAAAACATAAGATTGGAACTGCCTCTACCGGGAAACCTTGGTGGTCTAGTTCGTAAGGCACTGCTCTAGAATTACAAGGGTCGTGGGTTCAAATCCCATCTTAGTAATATCTTACACCGATGTGTGTTAGCACTGTATACTCAGTACTTTCTGTACTCAGTATGCCTGTGATTTGTTTTTCACAGGACTCTGGGAAAGTACCGAGTGTACAGTGCTAATACACATCGGTGTATGGGTAAAAACCTTTAATATTCTTAGATGCACTGGACACCTTTGGTAATTTTAAAAGACCAGTCTTCTTATTTTGTGTATCCTGATGACGCATAAAATAACAAACCTGTGAAAGTTTGAACTCAATTGGTCGTCGAAGTTATGAGAGAATAATGGAAGAAAAGACGCCCTTGTCACACGAAGTTGTGTGCTTTCATGTCTTGAATTCGAGACCTCAGCTGAGGCCAAATCTTTTAGTGAGAACTACTTTACTTCAGAGGGAGACGTTTCTCACAATGTTTTATACAGCTCTCCATTGCTTGTTACCAAGTACGTTTTTATGCTTACAATTGTTTTGAGTAATTACCAATAGTGTCCTTTGCCTTTAATTTAAAGCACTTAATAAAAATAGAGTCTAGATTAGTTTAGCTTCCCTTGTAAGGAAGAGAAGCATCAAAAGTCTGGTACCCAGCCACACTTGGTGCATAGCTTAGGGCACTTAGTTTGATGATCATCTTTAATTGGGCAGACTTTCTTTAATTGTTCTATAGTGTCTGGTAGATTAGTATGTGTTGCATCACAGAAGGGTGGATCCTTGGTGTGTTTACACAGGCAGATTGAGTAGAGAGATTGAGGCTTAGAGGGTACTATCCACTTCAGGGATTTGAAACCTGTCCCTTTGTGAGCACCTGTAAAACAAATGGATACAAAAATCCATCATTATTACTCATTTGTGTTACACTGCAGTGCACTGCCCATTTTAAATTCAAACTCAAAAAGGAATTGAGAGCAGAAGTTCAAATGTCAATCTTCGGACTTTTAATTTTCTACCGTTAAGTGTTTTCATTCCAACATAAACAAAGACTATTAAGATCCTTTCCATTGGCAGAAACTTCTACCCTAACTAGGTGGCAACCCAAACAATGAGTACTACACAGAATACAGCATTTCATGGACAGAAAGGTCTTGCGTAACTACTTGGGTTGACTTCACAAAGAGCTCAGATTGATTTGCTGAGCAAAGTGTGATTTCACAATCAAAATCACTTAAGTATGGGCATTGTTCTTCAACAATTTGTAAAATAAAGAAACAGATTCAAGGCACATTTATTATGTGATTTACATTGTACATACTGGAGCTTTTGTCATTGTGTAATTAAACATGTTAAATATGCAAAATGAGTGTTACCACTACTCACCATCACACCATGGTTGAGTTTTACTGAGTCCACATGTGCACCATTTCATCTTCTTGCCTGGCTCAAGATTTCTCACATTAGCTGGACCATACTGTTTATCAATAAATAATATAGATTCATGATTAGGCCCTCTTTGTCTTCAGTAAGGTAGGGTCAAAAATTAATTGTATAGAGCTAAAATGCTGATTTATTGGCAATGTTATCAAGAAAGAGTCCATAAAACCACATTTTAAAGTTTCAGCTGAATACAGTCTATAGTTGTTGAGAAAACAGCATAAAAACTGTGACAGTATTTCACAAGAAAGTCAGATCCATCCACATTTAACGAGGTGACAGCAAGTACCAACTCGACTCTGGATGCAGCATTCAGAATTCTGAGAAACGATTCATGCCTGAATCTTTTCCAAGCTATTGATTTCTTATCAATGGGGAGCATTTCAGACTAATAAATTCCGCAGAATGATATCATCTTTAAGACAAGTTGGGGGAAGGGGGAGCTCATTACCAAAGTAAGACCCTTCCTTCTAAGCTTCTTCTTCCGGGTAAGCACAGACTCAATTACATGAGCAAAAGCGTACTGCGTACTTCCTTTAAGTTCCTGCATAATATATTATTCTTTATAATTCGTCAACTTAAGTTTTCACTAAAGCCTGAACCTCAAGTTCATTTTAAATTACACAAGAAATGTTTTGTTTTAAAATAAATGAATGCAGAATCACAAGGCCCTTAAAATAGGCCACTAAACATGCTAAAGAAAACAATTGAGCTTACAGTACCAAAAAGTATTCACTGCTTATGACAATGTTTCACTTAGTTACTCCTAGAACAATGAGATTCGTTCCGTGAGGATGCATACCTATATGCCTGTCTAAATATTTATGCACGAGTTACGTCGCAATGCTAACAAAACAAGGCTACATGTATAGGTGCAGCTACTGCAAGTGGTTGTGAACAGCTAGGCGCCTATAGCCTTATATTGGGTAAGAATTATGATGTCATGCATGAAACTTAAGAGAGGTGTACGTATGATGTTCATGGAGACAATAGCAAAACGAACGAATCCCATAGTCAGAGGAGTAACACTTAGGAACCTGTTCTTGTTTGTTGCATTTTCATTTTTAACATCAGATGGTTGAACCATAACTAGCAGGTAGTAGTAGTACCGGTAGTACCATATGTACCTCCATGCTCCATGGCAATGATAGTACAAAAGTACGTACAGCAACAGAGAATGTCGAAAAAAATTCGAAGAAAAAAAAAGGAGTACAGCGCCCCAGTTACTGGGTCTACATAAAAATATGCTTAAAATAACAAACCTGTGAAAATTTGAGCTCAATTGGTCATCGAAGTTGCGAGATATTAATGAAAGAAAAAAACACCCTTGTCACATCATGCCCATGGGGGAATAAATTAGATGGTCACACACACACGAAGTTGTTTGACAGCAAGAAAGGTTTTATCTTACGCCAATAATTAATTTGAATTTAAGCCCCTGGCCTAATATTAATAAATAATATAGGCCTAACAAACTTGCCTAATAAGGTAAATTTCATTGAATTATAATATTCTGTGTGGGGCCTTTCTAGTAATCACTAATGAACTATTTATTTAGATTACCATGCAAACAGCTGGCTGTAAACTGTCTTTTTCGTCGGTAAATGAAGCCATTGTCAGGATGGGTGTTGTGATTAGATTAGACGGCTGCCCAATTCATGTGTCGGTCACCTGACAGAGTCACGTGTATACAGTATACTTTCAACCACGTGAGGGCGCAAAATAAAAGGCCTTAGCTGTGTCGTCACGCGTTGTTCACAGACCTTTCTTATAAACTATGGAAAGCCAAAACTACAAATCTGATAGCAGAAATTCTGAATAATAGTAGAAAATGAATAATATACAAATATTGACTGCTTCGAGTGCTATGGTTAAAACTATGACTCCCGAGGTGATCCCCGGAGCGTTCTATTTTCCCGAGGCGAAGCCGAGGGAAAATAGAACGCTCCGGGGATCACCGAGGGAGTCATAGTTTTTAACCATTGCACGAGTAAAAGCAGTCAATATTTGTTTTATAACACCCCAAACATTTCTAAATACTGTACTATTATTATTAAGTTACAGACCTGAATGCTACAATCCACGGACGACGCGAATACAGATTGCAAACACTTTTGCTGAATGTGTTGAATGTCGTGTCGTGCAATCCGAAATGGTTACAGACTATTAATTTATCATCCTCGTACACGCAACGGACGTCTGGGTACTGCACGCCGTGTGCTAGTCTGTCGGACTAGCGCACGGCGCCATGTGCTAGTCTTCGGACTAGCGCATGGCAAACCGACGGCCGTCGTGTAGCAAAACTAAGACATGTCATGTGACGCGCTCTAAACCAATGAGCAGGCAGAATCTTTGCAAGGGGTGTTATAATGTTTGATAACATACCAACCAGCGCAGTTTGTTTGTCAACAATGAGGTGAATGAGAGATATGGGATTAATTCGCAACGTAATAATTTGCGGGGGGGGGGGGCATTGTCAATGTAAAGTAATTGTTTCCTTATGATTTCCTTTGTTCACAGTATTGTTGCTTTAGAACGCCATTTCAAAATTGAAACAAAAGTTATGTGTTGTTGATCGCGAAGCCTTTATACGGAGTCGGATTTTGGAGGCACAATTAAGTTCAAATTAAACTGCAGAACTTAATTGGACTTTTGCATTTTGGGCAACAAATTTAAACACAAGATCAACGAACGAAAAATAAAAGGTTGCCGTCGTTTATTGCAATTTCCAAGACAGCCAAATGACTGCTAAGGCTTCTCCTAAATTGAATACAAACGTGCCCTTTTGTCATCATAAATGCACTTTCTAGAAATCTAAAATGGCTGCTTTTCCCTGCCCCGTGAATACAAGCTTCTAATTTTCAAACCATCCCAAATTAGCGTGATTACTTCTTGCGAATACCTCACCCGAGTGTGCTTGTTCAAATTTGAACTCCGTCACTAGTATACTTTGGCTGCAATCGACGTTTATATTGGAAAAAATTATGACGTTTGGACCTAAATGTTGTTGTATTGTTCTTTGTTTGTGTCCTGGGGTAAGCTTTTTAAATTAAAACATTCAGCAAATTTTCAACAACAAAAATTATAAAATTAAGACCGACTCATTAAATTGTGTCCTGGGGTAAGCTTTTTAAATTAAAACATTCAGCAAATTTTCAACAACAAAAATTATAAAATTAAGACCGACTCATTAAATTTCGATTAAAAAAAATGACACCAACATTTTAGGCAGTCAAAGGAACCGGTGCATTCGCTGTTTATAAAATAAATAATATCACTCAGTTAAGTTGCAAATTTCATCATTTAATCGCATGAAAGAAACAAGCTAGAGGTAGGTAAACTTATTTCAATTTTATCAACTGCAAATAGGTATAGAAACTTAATTTTATAGTTTTTAATATCTACATGACATGACTGGATGATCTGGATGAGAGAATGAAATCATGTGTACGAAAACGAAATTAAATGCAAAAGCATTAGTAGCTGTACAAACTTAAGCTTCGATGAACAAGAGGAAAATGCGTGAATTTGCAATTGAGTTATTTTTTTTCTTTCTGAAAATTACCGGGAAACTGATTTATAAACTATCAACTAAATTGTATAAACTGACTATTATTCGATTTTCTACACTCTCAATCAACGCTACAGACCCATGTGAAGAGTGCATACCTGGTACAAGCAAATAAAGAGGAGGCCCCCTAAACTTCTCCCCAAAAGTAAGCAGAGAACTAAGGCATCAACCTTGTACAACAACGAATCAGTTGTCGATGCGAGAGAACAACTGCAAACGGCAACCGAACAAAGCGAGGTACAAAAACTAAAAAGCCAGCTCTCCGAAGCCTATACAAAACAGCATAAGAAAGGCAGGAGTACTGTTAGACCTATTCCTTCTTCCATGGTTGGACACATCCTAGCCCTGAGGCGCATAATGGAAGAGGCAGTAATCCATATTTTCCCCTCATGGTAACATTTGATGTCAGAACAATCTTGTGGTCCATAATCCAATGAATAACACTCTGAGAGAATTTCTCGATTTACACTATTAGTTTATTCAATAAAACAATCCTCTATAAAAAAATATATACACAAACCTTCCACTACAAATTACGTCTCAAGCTAAGGGTCAGTATGACTATGTACTATTAATTGCAATTCAAATAATAATTTCACCTGGTCAAAAACTGAGAACTCCTTCTTCGTATAGGAATAGTGATTCAGTTGTTAAAACAACCTAACCACTTCCCGACGGAAAAAAACGACAATGAATTATTATCTGTATTTTTAGGTCCTTGGTTACACTTCAAAACCAAACAAAAATCCAACCGAAATCACTCCCCTCAATATTACAATAAACTATCTCCGCCACCAACTTTATACTTGCAATTCTGGAAGATTCACCTCATACACTGAGTTTAGAGGTTTTACACTATGCTACACTTAGCTTCTTGTTGACTGCCTTGCAGTAATAGTTCAGTTATAGTTCAATATTGTTCCGTCCAACGCTCTTGGTAACGAATTCCAGCGTGGATCCTCCTCACTCACGTCCTTTGTACATACACATCGGTGAACCAGCGGTTCCTGGACGACCTCTTACTTTAGTACCAACTCCACACTTGGACTACGGGCCATCTGAAATATTAATTACCCAAACTTATGCCATAATAACGGCTACAAAACACGTTATACACTTCAATACACAATAATCACATTAATGATAAATCACACATCTTTGAAACTGCACTTCACTTCACAAGGGAGATAATTATTCCACCAAAAATTCACCAACTTCCAAATAATAAATTGCAAAATGACTTTCGAAAAGCATTCGATACAATTCACGGGTGGAAAGTGTTCAAAATACTGAGGGCGTTATGGAATACCAGTGAAGATGGTCAGCGCAATCCAAGCCATGTACGAGAACATCGAAGCAATTGTTCTTTGACCTGACGGCCATACTGATCCCTTCAAAATAAAAGCAGGAGTTTTACAGGGCGACACACTTGCCCCATTTTTGTTCATTATTGTACTGGACTACATAATGAGAAAGTCAACCTCAGAAGCAGAGCGACTAGGTTTTACACTCAACCAAAGAAGAAGCACTAGATACCCTAAAGAAGTCCTAAGTGATCTGCAGCGTTTAGCGCAATGGCCAAGAGCTACTGAGAAATGTTGAAAGGCATGCTGGAAGGGTGGGCCTAAAAACTTAATGAATCAAAAACCAAATATCTAACAATCAACATCAACACCAACGACAAAATCATCAAAACAAGTAGCAGTATGCAACTAAACGAATTAAATAGTTGACAACTACAACTAGGTGCCCTTGTGAGAGACAGCAAAGGGGAAATTACCAAAAGAATATGACAGGCATGGCATGGTCGGCGTGCAACAAAATGAATGCTGTATGGAAATCAGGCCTCAACAAAAAGAGCAAACCCAAACGTCTTCAAATTAAACGTAAAATCAATTATATTGTATGACTGGGATTCATGGACAGTCACAAGGGAACTTGAAGAGAAACTGGATGGGTGCTCTACAAAACTCCTGCGGAAATGCTTCAACGTTCACTGGAGTCAACACATGACAATACAGAACTGTATGGTAAGGAACAAAAACTATCCACTAAAATACAACACCTTCGTCTGGGATTAGCAGGGCATTAATACAGAAGCACCAAAGAACCTGTCTCTCAGCTTATCACCTGGTCACCGAAACATGGAAGGAGAAACAGGGGAATTAGACAAAGGCTCAGCTATACAGATGTAGTTGCTAGGGATATCGGGGTGCTTCCAGCTGATCTTCCCAACCTAATGAGAGATAGACAGGGATGGGCAAGCCTCAACATGATTCCGACCTCGGTCGACTAGAGAGAGAGACTGAGAGAGAGAGAGAGGAGAGATTATTCGGTCAATGGGTTTAGCGCCCTCTGTTGAATGATGAAGATCTCATGTGGATTCAATTTGCAGATTGCAACTTGTAACAGTGAAGTGCCCCATGCAGTTAAACCATCTGTCACACTTCAAAGTCCAATCAATTAATAATTACACAGGTACCTTAATCTCAATAGGAGCACAAGGCTCTCCTCCATTTGTAAAAAACGTCTCAATAATAATATTGGGACATTTCACCTCGTGTCACGAAACAATGAAACTGTGTCAAACTTATCCTCGTCTCCAAGCCAGCCTTATAACTACTAAGTATCTGCTATGGTTTAAACTGTTACTTTTAAAATGATACCATATCGATGTATTGTCACGATTTTGTGGAAAATAAAGTAAACTGAACTGAACTATTCTTTTTCAGCAATCATTGGAAACGTCACAAAATGCCAAAACGCCAGAAGGACTAGGAATAAGTTTAGCAGACCGTCAATACAGGATTTGCGCATAAGCAGTAGGCCTACAACTAATTGTTGCTTCCGATGATTGAGCCGTTGTCGGGTGGATCCCTCGTTAATCTACCGGGGGGGGGGGGTAGACCCACACTCAAAAACCTTGACTGATGGATCACAAAGTTGCAACCGCCACCCATTAACCTTGAATCAAGGAAGATCTTAACAAACATATTATATCATGGTAATATCGCTTGAGGCTCTTCACCAAGCTAATATAGAGGGGGCCGGTGTAGCCCCCCCCCCCCCACCCACACCACTGCCTCCCTCCAAGATACACGCACATACCCTTTACTTCAATTTGTCCCAATATTGTTTGTATACAAAAATAATATACAGTTTCCGAAGACTTTCATTCTAAGCGTGCGGCTCAACGGGTACATGTCCAAAGGCTTCTGCTAACGGAATGTACGATGTAGAGTGCTGTTCAAGGAGAATTGCCAATTAATAACCGGTTAAACGCTAATCGTCTTTTCTTAATGGGGAGACCTCGTTAGATAATTGGTTTTGCTAACAAAACAGTTGCTGGCATTGTATAAGCACTTAATATATAATCCACCATATTCATAAACTGGTAGAAGATTTAGATCGATCGGCCATATGGGTCACGGGAAAATAGTGAAAACCGATTACACACTAATTTACACGACATCGATAAAAAATAAAAAATAAACGAATAGAACGCTCACTGAGCGATGAACTCTACACGGGAGATTGGTTTATTTATTTCTCATTAAATTCCGACATTTCAAACAATTATTTCAACAGAAAAAAAATTCAAGGGATGTATTCAAGTTTTATGTTAATTATGTGATCTAAGACGAGATTGTTTCTTATTAATTCTGTAATGTCCCTGCAAACGATTCGTGGATATACTTTCAGACTGGCGCTCTAATTAAATTGTATTGAAAACAGTGTGATTTCGAGACAACGACATCTTCCGAAATAATCGTCGTCTTTTGAAGCGTTTTTTTTTTTTACTACGTGTACATGTGTGTTAATTTATATATTATGTCGTTGTTTTATAATGCATTTCGCGAAGGCTTTATACGCTGGACATTGGTCGTCGAAGTTGCGGGATAATATGAAGAAAAACAAACCGTGTGCTTTCATGCTTGATTTCGAGAACTCACGCATGGGGTCACGAAATCAATTCAAATGTTTTACTGAGAAATTACCTCTTTCTCAAAAAGTACGCTACTTCAGAGGGAGCCGTTTTTCACAAGTGTTATATCATCAACCAATCTCCATTGCTTACCAAGTGAGTTTTTATGCTGACAACCATTTTGAATAATTACCAAAAGTGTTATGTCACGTATGATTAGTATTATTGTTTCAAGTATTCTCAATTATGAGTTATTATTCCTAAGTTAAAGACACTGGACACTATTGGTAATTGTCAAAGACCAGTCTTCTCACTTGGTGTATCTCAACATACGCATAAAATAACAAACCTGTGAAAATTTCAGTTCAATCGGTCGTACGCGATAATAATGAAAGAAAAAACACCCTTGTCACACGAAGTTGTGTGCTTTCAGATGCTTGATTTCGAGACCTCAAATTCTAAACTTGAGGTCTCGAAATCAAATTCTTCAACCTCTCCCCATTACTCGTAATCAAGAGAGGTTTTATGATGAAAATCATTTTGAGCAATTACCAATAGTGTCCACTGCCTCAAATAAAAATTTGTTGAAAATCAATTAACACTTTTTGGAGGCAACATCTCGTAAATGCTAAACATCTGTCGTCAAGTCTTGTATATCGGTCACCTTGACCTCCTCTAAAACACAGACAAGTAGGAAACAACCAGTTAGTTCGAAGCAAAAACCCAGACGCCGGAAATAAAACTGAAAATGTTTTTGCCATCGAAAGGTTTCCCGACGGTAAAGGTGTTTTCCTCTTTGGCCGCACGCACATCATATCACCACTTCTCAGCCTGAGAAGCCATACGAGTCAAGTACCCGTCAGCATTATTACTCTAACCCAGGTTCACTGTGTGTCTACAGCGCCAACAAACACAGTCTTGGGGGACCTATCGCTCATTCCATGCCTTGCTTCAAACGAACACGTTGTCAATATTGTAGAGGAGGAAACAACAAACGGAAGAAGAGATTCAATAGTTCCTTTGGGGGTACACCACTCCATAAAGATAACAGCGAGTCCCTTGGTTGGGCAGCAGTCTGGAAATTATCGCCGAGTTATGCGTATCGACTATCTTCACTAATCCTTTGTCAAGCCAACATTTCAACTAACTAGTCAATAACTTCTAGAGCGTAGATACTGAATCGTCAGACGTCACATGGGCCTTGCCGTGGTGTAAGCAATTTGAATGAGACCTCGTTTGCCCTCTTGTCGATCACTATAAACAACATTCGTGTTGCACACAGGAATCTAACCTTGACGGGGCTCAAGTTCTTCGAAACAGCTGAAAAATAAGCCCGTTCAACAAGTCGACTCTATCCTGTAACACTGGATAATTTTACTCCTTATTATGACGTCTTCCTGTGCGTTTTGTCCATACAGGCCAGTCTATGACAGCCCTTGATGATGATTAAAACACCTATAAGTATAAGATCTATCAATTTGACTTTGGAGTTAACCAACACCACCCGGTATGCGCTCCCATTTTACTTTGCTTTTGTATATACTCTACATTTGCTGTGGATTGACGGCCGTCGGTGTCGACGCCGCTGACGGTGGACGCCGCCGGGGCAAAGCAAAGAAAGCCCGACAACGGAAACCCGCAGGTCTTAATTGGAAGGGTTCTAAAAACCAAGTAGATGAGAATGATTCATCAGCCGGTATTAATGGCTTGGTGTTCGGACAAGAGACTTACGAAGGAGAGGTGACAGAGAATGCCCCGGTAGGCTCACTGGTGCTCACCATATCTGCATCACGGACTGGAAATGGTAATGTGTACATTAATGTCATCCATGATTATTTGCACTTTTATTGAAAATTTCTGAAATTATAATATTTGTTTGTTAGAAGCTAGACTTTAACAAATTTCAAATTTGTGCATAATTCAATTATAATTTCCTGACAAACAATAATAACAATGGGTTTGTTTTTGCTGAGGCTATAAGTCTGAGCTTCAGAAAAAATGCAAATTGCAAACTGCCTCTATACTCGGTAGCTGTTGGTTCATCCCAAATGGCAGATCATCATTTTGAAGAAACTCTGTTCTTTTCCTTTTTTGGGGAAAGAGTGTGCCTTCAAGCAAGACTTCCCTGACGTCATTTAGGTCAAATTGTCTTGTTTTAAAATGATAATCGCAAGTTTGGGCTAGCTCATAATCTATATCAGCGGTGGTGGCTGTTTATGGTAAAGGGATGGGGAACAAATTATCTTAAATTGAATTGTTTACCTTTGGGAAAGCATTGATTGACCATGTTTGGGATTAAACGTTCAAATATCTGTGGAGGGGCAAATGGGGGGGGGGGGGGGGGGCAAAAGAAGTAACTGGAATGGGACCCCCCCACCCCCCGCTGAGTGCCGCTTCTGTAACAATTTCGACCCAATGTTACCCATAGATGCATGGTGTAATGTCGTATATACAATAAGTTACCGTTTGTTCACGCTGATGGCGCTATCAAAAGCATGGCATTGAATATAGACATTAGGTTTCCACTGAACTCTGTGTTTTAATAATAAAAAGTAAACTTTGCATACATTAACAAAAGAATGTTCATGTGACACAACCAGCGTTGTACAGTACGTACAAGTAAAATACAGTCTAGACTGTTCTTTGGAGGTTAAGAAGGTCACGTGACCTACTCTAGTCATCAAGGGCATGCGACATATTTGTGACATGCTGATGTCAGCAACTGTTGAAAGATCAAGTTTCACACGTCACGAACAGCAAGAATATAACATGTAGTTTATGAAAATGGGACCTCTGGCAACTGAAATGAAAGGTATAGAGCATGGGTATACACAGGTGTCGCCCCACAGAACGGTGGCAAGACTCCTGTTGTGGACGCTTTATTCTAGAACTTTAAAGGAACACGTTGCCTTTGATCGGCGAGTTGGTCTTTGAAAAGCGTGTGTAACCGTTTTTTGTTTGTTTAAATGCATATGGTTGGACAGATATTTAAAAGTAGAATACAGTGATCCACACAAATTTGCCTCGAAATTGCACAGTTTTCCTCTTACTTTACGAGCTAACTCGGTCGGCCATTATCATGGGAAATTTTTGACTCTCATAAATGACCGTTCGTGTTAGTCGACGAGGTAAAAGGATATTGTGTGGATCATTGTAAATTATTATACTTGTACAACATCTTTCTACTCATATGCATTTTATTAAAAACGGTTACAAACGCTTTTCAAATACCAACTCGACCGATCCAAGGCAACGTGTTCCTTTAAAGGCACTGTGCACTATTGGTAATTACTCTTAACAGTTTGTTATCATACAAGTTTATGGGGAAGTGTATATGATATAAAACATTCCGAGAAACGGAACCCTCTGAAGTAACGTAGTTTTGAGAAAGAGGTAATTTCTTACTCAAATAAGAAAAGGCTTCTGAAAGCACACTGTGAAACAGTGGTGTTTTTCTTTTATTATTCTCTTGCAACTGCTGAAAACCAATTGAGTCCAACATTTTACGGGTTGGTTATTGTATGCATATTGTGAGAATGGTCTTTGACAAAGTGTCCAGCCGTCGATTTCACCAAACTCTTCCCAACTTAGGACGAGTCCAAGCCTTGCACTATGTAAACCTTAAGATTTATTAATCTCTCGAGGTATCTTGCGTTTTGTGAAATCGGCTGCAGTGCAACATCCCAAGGAAGAATTTCACACATCTGAGATGGACGCGTTAATACAATAAAATGTTAAAATGAATCAACTACCGTCTAAGAGTTCATAGATAATGTTTTATCAAAACACAGCTGCATACCAAGCGGAATGATAGCTTGAGATATTTGATTTGACATAATTGTCCATATTGGGAAAAGCATTCAGGTTATTTTATAGTCTAGTGCTGAAACGCTAACCCGTCCGATGGTTCAAAAGTCAGATAATATTTTATGTTGTCTGGAAAGTGACAACATGACGTATCGATTGGAACCTCTCAGCATTCTAGGTGGCATTTGTTCTCCTTCTGAACTTCTCAGTTTGATAATTTATTTTACGTTTCATTACGAAATGTTGAACGAGGTTTGATACAAATTAAAGTTGAATTTAACAGCAAGATAAAGAACTGCAAGATAGAAGATGATAGGTAGTGCCACTATAAAATGTGTCAGCAAAACATTTTCGAACTACATTTCGCAATATCTAAGCAGGGTTGTTTTGTGGATATGTGCGTCATTTTAGTAACTTTGACTTAATCTTTTGAGCTATTTTTTGTAAAACGTTGCAAGTGATGATTGTGCAAGTGATGTGTATAAACTTGTCAATTTCAATGTCCGGCATTTATCCAGAGCCACTCAGAGAATTCCCTTGCTAACTGCCCTTTAGTTACTAAGATAAACTTGCAAAACAAACACTATTTTCCCGGGATTTTGATGACAGAATACTCTTTGTGCATACTCCTGGAAACTATTTCTAATAGTGTGTGTTTTGTTGTAAGTAGCTGGCCTTGGGGGGTTTTGCGTTGGTCTAATGGAGCGTATAAATATTCTATTGAGGAGAAGTTATTGGCAAATCGTGAGTTTTGTTATTTCTACAAGGGGAGGTCGATGTCAAGTCAAAGAGGTCGCGACATCTGATCCCGATTGTCGAATCTACCAATGTAGTCAAATGTAGAAGGACTTAAAACGTATAACGTTCTTAATACATAAAGTGTTAACCAATATAGGCTAGATACCCAGCGGATTGGAAGTGTTGTTGATTGAAACTACGCATGAGTGACATGTTTGACAAACTAGTGTTATCGTCGTTTCCAGAAGGGATCCAGACAACACAAATATTATACAAAAACGATTTAGAGGAAACATAACGTCATCAAAACTGTCATGCTGAAAAATTCTCCCTTTTTTCGGAATTGGTATATATCACAATTTCAAATAAACTATCCAAACAAATTTAATAATTTAAGAAAGTTATAGTTCACAATTTCGAGATATACGTTTTGCTGTACATATACCCTGCTGGCCGGCGCAATTTTGCAATCTCAAACAGAAAGTTAATAATTTCACAGGATGGTTCCATCTTTATTTTTGTAGGCCTTATATTCAAGGAGGCTTTCAGGTATAGAAATAAGACCTCGATATTTCCGAGGTCGTTATAACGGACCTGTCACCATTACTCTGGTCCATATACAGGAGAGCTATAGGCCGGTTAGCTTTTAAGAAATATCTATTGAAGCAGATCTACTTTGAAATAATTCAAATAAGGCATGTTACGTACTTCAAAGCTTGTTTATCCATTGTAGTAGGAAAATGATGACTGAATGCGTACATTGTTACATGAATTGTGTCTTATTTATGAATCAGCTGCAAAACCCGAGGTGCAATCTGCTATTAACAAATTGTATTCCTTTTGTTTAAGTTTGGGGGTTATTTTAAAGTTTACATTCATGCAAATACCCTTTTTAAAACTTATTTAATTGTTTATTATTATTTATAGTGTTCTGAACTCGTGTATTCTTCATGTGCTCTTATAGGCTGTAGCATTTATTTTCACTTTAAAAAGGTAGATTAGTCGATATCAATCAGCTGTTTGATTAACTGTTGCAAGCTCTAGTACTAGGTGACCCGACCGTGATGTTGTGAGGTGTAAAAGGCCGTGGCTGTTTTAACGTCAGTTTCACGGACGATATATCCACATTTTTTTATAAGAAGCTTTCTGTATTATAATATAGTTGCAGGCATTCCTTCCAAGTCGGTGCTTCTATCAAACGAGGTTTTAATGTGAGAATGTCCTTCATAATGTACATTGGAAGCATAATGTTACCAACCAAAACGCACAGAGTTTGTTCATCTGGTCCCCTGCTAGTTCTTACTTAGCCATAAGGCAGTATTTTCCACTAAGCAGTTCTAGCAAATTGGGCCTTGGACACCCCCTATGGCTGCCAAGAGTGTATAGATTTAGGAACATTTCTCCGTCGAATTAACCACTTTGCTCCCCGTCGTTTCTGCGATCGTGGACAGGCCTCGGTCCCATGGACCTGTACCGGCGAGCACAGCGGGGAACGGAGAAAGCAAACGAGCTTTTTATATGAACCTTGAAGATTTATTTCTGTTTTTTATTGATTTTTATTACTGAACAATTGTATGTAATTGTCCCCGGTATACCTGAAAATATGCCACTGTATTTGGTGCTATTTAGTATTAAACTTGTCTTAGTCGCTTTAACGCAGTTGCCCCAAAACACGGATTCACCTGTTGATTGTGTTATTATCAACGACAATTTCACAGCTTAACTAATTGAATTCCTTAACCGCAAATTCTGTTAACCACAGAGAATCCAAATTACATATAAGACATGTATAGCACTCACAACTGTACAATCCATCAGAAGATGTCACATAAATCAAAGTTGACATTGCTTGAGGGTTCGGAAACATGTTTTTCCGGATGTTTTTAAATGGAAGTATTATGGGTTATACGTTCATGTGCCTGCTGAGTTATCTGTTTGTTTATACAATATAGTACAAGAGAGTTGAGTTATGCAAATTAATTTTCACAGCGACTGTTTATGGTATCCTATAAAAAAAGTGTTGTTTTTTGTACTTTAAAATGTAGGCTATTACTGACATACGTCAATATTAGACGTTGAGTCTGACCACGTGATAAATAAAACACGGATTTGAGTTGTAAAAAATAAAAAATCATAAATTCTGAAAAGGTACAAGCTTCATTTCAAGTGATAAACTTTGCCTTGGACTGTTTGATTTGGGCTGGAATGGGCGTTTGTTATGAAATGGGTCGAATATAATAATGGTCGAGAAGATGTTTTAAAAGTAGAGTATAGTTATCAACACAAGCTTTACATGTTTTTTGTTCTTCCCCATTTTCTTCCTTTTGTATTTGAAAAACAACAACAACTGCTCACAAGACGGGCAAACATGGACAAATGACAAGCAAAACGAAAGAACTACTGTAGATAAGAGCCTATCAGTTTGTTCTACTCTCATCAAATGCTAGTCCTGTATAACAACACATCCACATGGAAGATCTCCAAATCTCATACGATTTGTTATATCTAGCTATTAACTGGTCTCGCCATCTCCCTCAAATTAACAAGAATACTTTGAGTGCAGGTTACAAACGAATTATAAATCATGCAGTGCCTGCATCTGAACAAATCAAAACACATTCCTTTTGTTATACTTGATAATCCAAAGCCTTAGCTCTTGACATCAACATTTTTGTATTTCTTAACTTCGTGACCTAACACGGTCCACCATTTTGTGTAGTCACGTGTTTTCCTTGATTTTACGCAAGTTTAGCAAAAGGTGTGTCAGTGTTAAATGCTTCCTTGGTTTTGCGTTGTCTGGATTCAAGTTAGATTTGTAAAATAATATGTTCACGTTAATGTCTTAATAATTACCACTGTGGTATGATTTTGATTCTATTACAGTGTACAATACAAGAAGTGGCGTAGCTGGAGGATTCCCCCCCCCCATTGATGTCCTTGTCCCCACCCCCACTCCGCCACATTTTGTTATCTGGTATTTTGAGATTTAAATTTTGCCAGATTAATTGTTACATTATTTAGCTTGAATGTGATAATTCCAATGCTGTTATTCAATATTTTTCATTCACATATACAAAAGTACTTGTTTTGTTTTTACAGTCACCTCGGACTATCTTATCAAGCAGTAAATGACATAACAAGAGCGCTCAAAACCCTATGCAAATGGAAACTCAAATTGACCGAAAGGGCTCCCTATATAGAAGAAATCGTTCCCTGCTTTCATCGTGCTGAATACAGGTCATGTCATAGAGAGTTGTGTGTGTTTGAACATCCCTTGTACAAATCTTGCTATCGTATCAAGAATCACTACAACTACTTATTTTGTTCTCAGTTTGTGTGAGCAGGGTCAACTAATAATACCCCTGAAAGCAGATTACAGAGATCATTGCAGGGGTCAAAATATGAAGGGAGTTACACAGAACCACTTCAAACAGAAAAGGGACAGCGTTTTGAATTATTGAGAAGGGTATCATTTGTCGATCTCAGCACGTTTGTTATGGCCTACTTAAAATAATCTTCTGGCTGAAATCCAACTTTGGTAGCCCCCCCCCCCCCGACACACACCCATATGCCTGCAACAGTGGTCTTAGGTTTGTTTGTTTATACTATGTTTGCATCAGCTCCCATTGGTTTTGTACACGTTTTCCAACTGTGGACCTTTCCCGATAGATACTAATAATGCCAAGTGCCTGAAAGCAGGTATGGCCTACGACCTTTTTCAACGCCAGTCTATTTTGTTTTATTTTTTTGTGAACCATGTTTTTGTCCAAGTTGATGAAATAGGACATATGGGATACGGAAGCGAGGTTCATATTTCACACCATGTTCCCAGTTATCCCATTTCCGAAATGACAGACGGTTGCCCGAGGGACTATTAACAGTCAAACATTACCCGCAGGAGAGACGCGATCCCCGGCCTGGGCTACACTGACGCCTCCGCTCACCCTGGGGTTATGTCAGTTGTGAACCTGAAGTGCCTGGAGTTCTTTCTCATGTTATTTTGTCGTTTGCACGCTATTATATTTTACAGGCAAATCATTTGTAGGTGATGAAAGCACTTGTTG
Organism: Asterias amurensis; assembly: GCF_032118995.1. Taxonomy (NCBI): domain Eukaryota; kingdom Metazoa; phylum Echinodermata; class Asteroidea; order Forcipulatida; family Asteriidae; genus Asterias; species Asterias amurensis. Next base: position 9,005,874 of record NC_092662.1, on the reverse strand, counting down.
TTTGGGACTGAAGCAGAATGCTCACCCTGGAGGGTGCATGTATTTAAATTGCAAAGGCCATTAGAATTACCGTGATTCTAATCCTACTACACGTACTACCTCCATTGCTAAATACAGTGCAGTCACAATTATTTAGCTGCATGAGTAAGCCCTTGAATTATAGCGAGCAATGTAGTCATGGAGGAAGAAAATTATCTTCATGATGTAACCAAGACAAGGCGCAGAGGATGCAACACTATAGCAAACATTACCAGCATTGCCGGAAAGAAAGGAATTGTTGAACTTTCAATCTCTAAAATAAAACAACCGTCGATGACGAGTATTTGTCAGATCTCATATATAGTATGCGATACCGTTTATAAGTCTCCTGAGAATTGACTCCTTCGTTGCAGTCTGTTTCTTGTATTTCATCGTGGGGACTTGAAAACTAACACAAGACTTAGTCAGCGGCCCAACGGGTCTGCATTCCTTAAATGTCTCAGACTAACCCAATCTTGAGAAGTAATTCCTCCGGTACTTACTAACTTCTTATGACGTAAAACCATACCAAGTTATGACAACAATGCATAAGATGTTCCATTTGGGTATATTGACCTGATGTCTCCACACAAACATTCAATTAAAGGGACGACACGGCCATGGACTTCGGAAAATTCGTCTGTTTTGTTTAACCTTTTATTTGATAATAATAACATCAAAAGTCAAAAGCTTGACTCCATAAAAAGGCCGACCGTGTTAAATTAGTTCGCGACGTAAACAGAAAACCGTGCATTTTCGAGTCATACTTGTGTGGATCATTATATTCTACTTTTAAAACATCTTTCTACAACCATATGCAATTCATAACAAACGGTTTCAAACGCTTTCCAAAGACCAACTCTTCCGATCCAAGGCAACGTGTTCCTTTATTACAGGATTGAATCCTTTCGAGACAAAACTGGTCCGATGACTGCTCACTCAGTGTAAATCCGCTTTGGGAACAATTTTAACGGAAATTATTATTAAAATAGTGTGCACATCATTTGGGATTCTTTCCGTTTCACAGTCTCATGTATTTTCCTAATGTCAATGCTTGCTAGTTGTGTTGTATGGTTATAAATTCCTATTGAGTTTTAACTATGAGAAACAAACATATTCGAATGTTTTACCTTAATGATACAAGAGGATGGTAAGGTAAGTTAAGCTGAACGGGTTGTCACTAAGATTCAATTCTGTGTTTTTATTTTAAAAAGGCCTTTCAATTTTTTTTTTTAAATGGAGCATCCGCCACCTTCTACACCTAATTGCTCTGCCCATAAACCAGTGGTATTATGTTATTTCGGCTTACAATGATACACATGTATTTGAATATATTGAGATTTATTACAATTGTCCGCATTTTCTTGTTACAGAAGGCAGAAATCGAAACATCAGATACGAAATCAAGAAGAGGAAATTTGATACGTTGTCCCCGCCTCTCAGCATCGACGCTGTGACTGGTGAAATACGAACACTGCGGGCGCTTGACTTTGAGACAACCAAGGAGTACAGTGTACTTGGCTACGCGAAAATTGAGGGGAACAAAAATATTAAAGCAACTACACGGATAACTCTGAGAGTATTAAATGTGGATGATGTACCATTGAGGTTCACACATGACGTTTATGAAGCATATATTGATGAAAACACTCCCGGTCAGGTGAATAACTCGGTTGAATTAGAGCAAGGAGATTCGGATTTGACTTTCAGTTTAAAATCCTCCACTCCGTATTATGGCCTGGAAGTGTTTTTCATACACCCGAGGACGGGAAGGGTGTCAGTTAGTTCCCCACTGGACAGGGAAGAAGATGATAGATTCACCCTGGTTGTGCTCGCAACATCCCGTAAGCAGTCGGCTGAAACCAGACTAATCATCCATGTAAATGACTTAAATGACAACCCGCCAGTATTCCCCCACCACGTCATGACGTTCTACATCTTTGAGAACTACCCCTGCTGGCTGCCACTGAACGCCACTGACAAGGACAAAGGAGAAAACGCCGTCATACAGTACCGAATAGCTTGGGGTGCCACCAGATTCTTCAAAATTGACCCCGACGATGGGTCAATTGAGAACATCCGCAGGATTGACTACGAGAAACATAAGATCTTCAGGATGGTAGTTAATGCGTACTCTGGCAATCTCTTTGGATATTCTAGGGTTGTGATACGTGTCATTGATACAAACGACAACCCACCAATCCTGAACGACTTCCAGGTAAGATATATCAGTGACGTAACCAGAGGGGGCGGGGCCTGAAGCTACAGATCTATTAGATTGGGCCGTGCGTGGGGAACTATATACACTTCTCTGCTACAGGATCTCAATACTTAAATAATAATAATAATAATAATAATAATAATAATAATAATAATAATAATAATAATAATAATAATAATAATAATAATAATAATAATAATAATAATAATAATAATAATAATAATGATAATGACGACGACGACGACGACGACGACGACGACGACGACGACGACGACGACGGCGACGGCGACGGCGACGGCGACGGCGACGGCGACGGCGACGGCGACGGCGACGGCGACGGCGACGGCGGCGGCGGCGGCGGCGGCGGCGGCGGCGGCGGCGGCGGCGGCGGCGGCGGCGGCGGCGGCGGCGGCGGCGGCGGCGGCGGCGGCGGCGGCGGCGACGACGACGACGACGACGACGACGACGACGACGACGACGACGACGACGACGACGACGACGACGACGACGACGACGACGACGACGACGACGACGACGACGACGACGACGACGACGACGACGACGATAATGATTTATGATAATGATTTATGATAATGATAATGATAATGATAATGATAATGATAATGATAATGATAATGATAATGATAATGATAATGATAATGATAATGATAATGATTTATGATAATGATTTATGATAATGATAATGATAATGATAATGATAATGATAATGATAATGATAATAATAAACAACCGTTCTTATAAAGCGCATTACACACGGAGTCCCAAAGCGCTGAATGCTACACACATTGATTCTACCCTTTTCCCCATTTATAGCCAGTTCCTTGTTATGATAATTACCAATGTCCCATTTTAGGTATTTTACAACGCCTTGCCGGACGCCCTATCTGGGGCTGAACTTGCCCGGGTTCCTGCCAAAGATGTTGACCATGAAGGGGTGTTACGCTTCGGCATCGTACCCGAACGCTCCCGGTGGAATAAACTCATTACGATCGATGAAGTCACTGGAGTCCTCAGTATGTCAAATACAAGATCAAGGGCAGTGCGGAATAAGATAGTAACTGACATTACCGTGTATGTCACAGGTGAGTATCTATATATAGGAATACTACAGGCTGCATTTCATTTAAATTGTTTTCAATCAATAAGGAAATCGAGTCACATAAAAAACGCAATAATTTCGAATATTCCTTATCCAACGCTTTTCTGAAAATTCGCGAAAAGCTTAGTTACGTAATCACTCATGTTAAGTCATAGTTGGGAGCTCCAATTTGTATAGCGTGGAGGTATAACAAAGCAAACTCCCAGACACGACGTCAAAGCATTGTCATTTTTACGCGCGCCGTCAACGGCAGAAGTGTTTTTAGTTTTTCAAAACCTTGAGGTTGAGGCCTGATTTTGTAATCAGTAATTACGAAAAATTCAGAAGAATACATATATAAAAATTACATTTGAATGGTGAACAAACGCATTATAAACAGCACTTCGTTTAAAAACATTACGCTCAAGTAGCTGTTTAAATTAAGTATTCTCCTAGTACTCTGCGGTTTTAACTTAAATTTCTCACCATTCATTTTCCTGGTCCACTTTATTGACCCCTAATAAATAAATTCCTGAAAACAAAGATGGCGTGTGCGTGATGGATTTAGATCTCCAACAACTGTCAAAATACATGCCATATCCACATGCGATATCTCTGTATCCGTTTATTTACTCAGATGGTGTACATGGGGCTCAAGCAAGTTGTCGTCTAGAGTTGACACCAATATCCATTGAGATGATGGCTAACGGTGTTAGTGTCAATGTCCTGAATGTCACTGAAGACAACTTCCTAAGGTCATTCAGACTCAATGCACTGCGCGATGCTCTGGCTCATACGCTCAACTCACACGCAAATCAACTAGTCATCTTTAATCTACAAGAGGTATGTGGTTTTGTTATAGGCCATTTTCGAAACGACGGCTTCGCCTTTGGATTCGGCTCAGGCTAGCTTGGCCCCGCCGGTTGTTTTGACAATAGACTGTGCAAGTCTCGCGCGCACCGGAGCGAGAAAACACGACAACTGAAGAACTTAATTTTTTTATGAGTCAAATCTTTGCTTTAATTTTTTCTTAATGCCGAATCTGAACAACAAAAATACCCATTAAAGCGTGTTTAAATTAGTTTTAGCTTTTCAAACAAATACACAATTGTCGGTTAAAGTCTATGTATAGACAAAAGTAAAACTCTGGGACAAGGATGTTTGTTTGATCTTAAATGTTTTGAAACCCCTTTTGTAAATCTACGCCCGAATGTGAAACTACTGAAAGCTGGTTTATACGCGGACGCACGATGGTCGCAAGGGCGTTAGATAAACGCGTGACGCATTTTAAAGAGGAAGCCGACGCCTAAGCGACCAATAAAAAGGCTTTCCACCCGCGCGGCCAAAACAAGCGTCTGCGTAAGTTTCGTGATCGGAGATGGGCACAAATTCTTAATTTTTTACAAGTAACCTGACCTGAGGTCAAGTTTAAATATCGGTTTTTCTTCGTTATTATGTTGATTTTTTTATAACTTTTATATATGTTGTTAATAAGTATTACATTTTTAACAACATATGTCATTTTTATGGTCATAAACTATATTAAACTAAAGTAATGGACGAAACAAAATCTCCCCAACGTAAAACTCCATAAGGTTGGGACCACAATGGTCCCGGAAGTTCAAATCTGCGCGAGACTTGCACAGTCTATTGCGCGTGCTTATCATCGCGCTCAGGGCTTCAGACGAGAGAACGGAGCCTGAAGCCGAATCCAAAGCCGAAGCCGTGGTTTCGGAAAGGGCCTCAGAGTGACTTCTTGTAAAATAAAATAAAAATGGAGCGGGTTTTAGGCCTAGGTTTACTTTACTTTGTAACCGTAAAAGTCCTTTAGAACTGTGGTCGATTTCACGGAGATAGTCTGATTACTTATGAATAGTCCTACCGATATTAGAAACTATAGGCTTGTCCTAAAGTTAGGACGAGTAACTCATCCTTACTCGCGATATAAACTACTCAACTCTGTGTAAAATCTACCCCTGGACAATTAAAATGAAACAGTTTAATTTAGGTCGTCTTTTCAACATAAATTCAATATTGTAAAAGAAATGACAGTCTGTAGATCTTGTTGAGATGTTCTACTTTTTCATTTTAAAGTATTATATAGGATGCATGCAATCTCCATAAAATGTAAGATTTTAATTTTCTCTCCCTTTGAACTGGGTACAATTCGTTCTTGCACGGAGAAAGTCAGGACTGTATGTGTGGCTCTTTGGAAAAATATAATAATACATTTATTTTGATATCATGGTCTACATTGGCTAGGTTTAGCTGCACCTTACGCTAGCAAATACGTGAACATGAACGTCAAAAAAGTGTGTTGTCTCCGGATGACATCGCCACTTTGGGTTTATTGCATGCTCACGTTTGACGTCTGCCCGCACGTATGTACCTGACGTGAACAATATTGTAACTTCACAAAAACGTGAGATTTTAACGACACAATGTTCTGACGTTCACGTTCGTTCACGCAGAACGTGCAGCTAAACCTCCCACATGGTGTCTTGTAGGTAGCACGCGACGGTTATCCACTTCTTAATGTCTCATTCTCGGCACGTGACTTGGACAACAAGTTCTTCTCGCGGGAACACATCTTAAGCACGATATACTTCGAGAGGAGGAGTATAGAAGCAATGAGTGGACTGCCTATTCTCCCTGCTGAAGATGATGTGTGCGTCTTGGAGACGTGTAATGATCTACAAAGATGCGTGCCCAGAAAGGTAACGCCCCGTCCGAACAGTGCAAGCTCTGATTGCTCATGAGAACAAGCAATGGTCTTTCAGCAAAAAATACGACCCAACCATTTTTATCTGATTTCATGAACACAAAAGCTTAATTAAGTCACACATTCTCAATGTAATGTCTGTGGTCAGAGTAGTGTATTACGTTATCGCACTGTATTACAGTGTCATACACCGGTCATAGGAGTAGCACACACCACACTATTTCTAGAGTTTGGAAACCATGGGAATATTTTAAACGATAGCTTAATGTCGTATACTATTATTATTCGTGATGGCTTAGTACGTGGCTGTAGCTTGAACAATACTTCAACCTTACCAACGACCAGGGATCAAACAATGTGTACTCACTTCACATACAACCTTTTGAAGCACCCCGAGACGCTCAGAAGTTTGTGTAGAAATCTTGAACACCACATCAAATGTTATCCGATAAATATTGCTTTTGTGTCATTTTGAAGAAAAACGAAATGTCAGTATAATGTTATCATTGTTTCAATACAAGCGTTTGACAGTTGCAACCTGTATTTAATGACAGTAGACACTTTTGCTAATTGTCAAAGACCAGTCTTCTCACTTGGTGTATCTAAACGTATGCATAAAATAACAAACCTGTGAAAATTTGAGCTCAATTGGTCGTCGAAGTTGCGCGATATATGGGAAAAAACAACCTTGTCACACGAAGTTGTGTGCTTTCAGATGCTTGATTTCAAATTCTAAACTTGAGGTCTCAAAATCAAATTCGTGGAAAATTACTGCCGGCTCGAAAACTACGTCACTTCAGAGGGAGCCGTTTCTCACAATGTTTTATATTATCAACCTCTCCCCATTACTACTTGTTTACAGTGAGGTTTTATGCTGATAATTATTTTGAGTATGTACTAATAATGTCCACTGCCTTTAAAAATTATTTCTCGTCAACAGAATCTGACTCAGATATCCTCCGTTCTGGCCCATTCTACGGGAGATCTCATAACCTTCCGAGGCGTTCATCCCGCTGTCGAGAAGTCCTGTGAATGCCCCAATATTTACAGTATCAATAACTGCTCGGAATTCGTGAATTACTGCGAGTCGCAACCGTGTTTGAACGGCGGGACTTGCGAAGCAACTGACGGTGGATATTCCTGCCTCTGCCCAACACATTTTGCCGGTGAATAACAACTCGATTGAGTAAAATTGTTTCTTTAAAGAGTCGTAATAAAATAAAATCAAAATGAGATTTATCTTAGACCGAAAATCAACGATTTTAACCTGTCAATATTGAGAGGTTTTTAAAAGATGACATACTGATTTTGTTTAGGTGACGATTGCCAAGTGGATTTCAGTGAAGGGTATTGTTTCGAAGATGCGTGCAAACATGGTGGACAGTGCCTCAATCTAACCGAGGGAGGCTTCGTCTGCCAATGCATGCCGGGATACGATGGTCCACAATGTGAGATGACGTCACGGTTCTTCCCTTCCGGGTCCTACATGACCTTTCCGAGTCTTCACCAGCGATCTATGATGAGCATTTCTCTCAAGTGAGTCAAACATTTAACATAAATTATTTGTTTGTTTCAATTTTGTTTTGTTTTATACTCTAGTGAGGTTTGCGATGTCTCTCCCTCCGTGGTGTGGTAATTCTGAAGAAAACAATGTGGTATGCGGACGTTTCGATTAGGAAAGTATACTGATCGAAGCGTCGAGCGTTGAAACTAATATAATTTTCAGAACTATTACTGCTCAAAGAGAGAGATCCATTTACATAGTGTCCCCGCAGATTGTAGTCCCAAATTGAAAATGACGCAAGAACCGATGTCAACAATTGCAGCTAGTAAGCGTCTACTTGCGTCAGAGAGCTGATACAGTCACATGGAATTAAAACAAATTTAGTATTTGTATTCGTTGAATTCTGATAATTTTCGAAATCAGATCAACTTTATTTCATAGATTGCAAATTCTCTCCCCCGAAATTGCTGTCAGTTTTTATGTTCTTGGCAGAGACTCGAGCTTTAGAATTTGTCACTGTCATGTATGAGAAAGTACATGGAAGTGTTATTATTGCTCCGTTCTCGATAGGTTGAAAGTTTCGGGTGGTTGAATGACGTAGAGCAGAGTGCACACAAACAACAATGGCAGTGCATGAACGAAGTCTGCAAACGAGTCTGCCTTCTTATTTATTGTCAGTGTTTTGTCAGGGGTTAATAGACTTTGCCCACAAGCAGTGTCAAAGTTCTATACTAAAAGAACCCCTTAGAGTCTGATGATCGCTTTGTGTTATGTTTAGTATTCCCAGTGAAAACAACTTAAAGCGATTTACGACTCAACGAACAATTTACAGGATCTTTCCATTGAACTGAAACGGTGTTAAAGAGACTGTCCCTACGGGGTTTTAAATTAGGAGAACAACAATATTTTGGGCAGCATTTCGTTTTAAACTAGTCGGGAAATGCACTAGAAAACACGTAAAGCAAAAACAAAACAGTTAAACCATGATGGTGTATTGCTCCACGGTTTTATCAAGTAAATTTGAGGAATGTTGCAGTGATATCTGTCTGGTAAGTTACTTCATTAGCAGGCTGTTTTTGTTCAAAGGTGGTTCTTTATCTTGTTCAGCTTTTCACCCGGACAACCCCAACAAAGATACTGACAAAAAGGGAGACTGACAACATAGGAATATATAACTCAGTGCTGGCCTGTTAACCCCAACGTTGTTGGTTCAAAGCCTGCTCAGTTCAATTATTGTTTCTTTGTTCTGCCCCAATTCAATTGTTCAGCTTTTCAACCGAAGTGACGGACGGGCTGCTGTTGTATGTGTCCAGATACAGTCAAGTGAATGATTTACTGGCCATCGAGATCATTGATACACAAATTGCATTCTCCTTTGCCGTTGGGAAGATGACCATGCGTGTTATGGTGGGCACTCCTGGGGGAGTCAGCGACCACAAATGGCACGTTGTTGAACTCATCTACCGGGACAAGGTAAAAACAAACTTCCAAATTTTTCTTCTGCTCATAATGCGATGGACTTGACCCTTGATAGGTCACCAGTTGAGGTCACACAACTGATTGATTTATCATAGTTGAGAAAACCCAATAGGCTAGTAATCCTTGCTTCTTAGCTTAACCTTGGAAACGAACGTCCTTCTGGCGCAGCATGGGTGTAAATCACTCCCCACCTAGGATCCCCCAATTGTTCTATTATGTGAACAAACAAATTATAAAATTAACAAAATAAAGTAGCCAGCTAAATGTATTTCAAAATAACTTGCATTCACATTTCATTTCTTATGAGCTAAACTAAATAATCATACTCTTAGACAAAATGCGTTTGAATTGTTGATTGAATCAGGTAAACATGTTTAGCTTTCCACGTGCAGTGCAATCCACGCTGTAAACTGACTGACATGATAGAGGCCTATGTGTGATTTCTAACCGTGATTTCTAACCGTAATTGTATAAACCGTATATAATTATCCAAATATTGTGAAATATGTGTTGGAACAACGAAGACGAAAGAAAAGTTGCAACACATGCATGAGCCACGTCAGTTTCCCCCGTGAGTTCCCCATGAGCGTGTCGCCTCTGATCGTGCTTTCAAGGCACATTTAGCACCTAATTCCCCTATGTCGCATGAACGTGCACCCGTTCACCCGTCATTCCATGAACCACCCCCTATGACTCTCACCTCTTTAGTTTCCCCACTTGCCACCCTGACTGCCACCCAAGGTCCTCTTCGCCCCCATTGAATACAACTGGGTCATCCTTTGCTCCATAAATTCTCACCTCTGTCCCTGCTCCCCATCGATTTCCTCACCTAAGGCTCTTCAGTTTGACCTACTTATTTTGTTATCGTCACATCATGTTATAATGTCTGGTGTACTTCATTGCTTTCCTGCCCACTCAGCTATTAAAAGAAACAACCCCATGTGTAGCCCACAGGGTAAACTGTAGAAGTGATGATTGTTTGAAAATGTATTTTCAGTGTTTGATCGGACGGCCTACATGTAACTTACTATAGATGTCCAAACACACAACTTAGCTAAGCATTACGCAATCATGCTTAGCAGAATACGATTGCTAGCCAAAGTACAATGTCACCAGTTGACAGGTATCCTGCTCATTTTTACCGAACATTGTTAGGTATTTAATTGTGCTGCTCTCTAGAACTGAAAACTTAACTCGTGATGGATCATTTTTTTCTGACGGGAAAAGAGCACCTTGTACAAAACACAACCCCCCCCCCCGCCCAAACTAAATAAATAAAAATAAATTAAATCGTTTTACATTGATTTCTTTTTCCCCCTAACTGTTTACCTCTTGAAGCTGCGCATCCTTTTCGAAGATACATCCATATTTGATTAAAGGAGTGTTTCTTGGAAATCAAACCGGGATGGAATGGATGACTGTCCTTACAAAATTATAAACAGCATCGGGTGATGCCTTTAATCGACGAAAGCCACTTCTGTGAGACTAGAGAAAAGGACGAACTTTGTTTCACCTGTTTTCCGTCTTGAAGATCATTATCTTTAAGGAGTAATACCTTCCACTCGGGATGTTACTGTCTAAAGACGGTTATACATTTTGAGGAATCTGATAACTCCGTGGCCTTCACCCATGCTGTCTAGGTTTAAAGTGGATGTCAATCAATTACAAAGCACGCATGGGGACCTCAAATTCCTTGCTGACAGCAAGTCACGATCGAACAAACTAATTTGAAAAATGAAAGTGACATCTGGAACATACCATGCAATGACTACTGAGTTAAATTTGAACCCCTAGATACTTTATTGCCATTTTATTTGTATGCTCATTGACGACGCTATGTTGTTCCCGAGGGCGGGATAAAACATATTTCCATATTTGATTTATATACAAACAGATGTGAATAATATAACCCCTCTGAGGGAATAACTTGATAGCATAAAGATCAGATGTTTATTTGACAGTAATAACTCCGTTGTCATGCTATACTTTGCTGACCCTTTCAGTATTTGCATTGGCTCCTACTGTTTTTACACTTTTTTTGTGCAGCCTCTATTCCCGAAAAAACCCATAATTGATCCGGATTCCAGCTTCCAAGGGGAGAGACCTGACCCATTTCTGTGTCAGGCTGACCCGGTTCTGGTGGGATTTTAACTCGGATTCTGCGCCAGTTTCCACCCATTATTGGTTTATTTTGACACAGCTTCTGACCCGGAAACGGGTCAGGCTCAACGGGACTCGGAATCCCTGTCAATTCTGACCAGGAAGCACGGTCAATTCTGAACCGGAATCCCGGTCAATTCTGAACCGGAATCCCGGTCAATTCTGAACCGGAATCCCGGTCAATTCTGACCCGGGAGTTATAAAGAGTGAAGTGTTTTTTGAAATGTTACTCGACTTAGAATGTGTAGACTCTGATGTTTTTTTAAACAATATTTTCTCCTTTGATGTAGATGGTGGAGGTTATGTTGGATAGTTGCGACCGTGATGCCGAGGGTGAAATTATCAATAACTACCCGTGCGTTGCGTACGCCACACAGGCACTGGATGTCACCACATGGTAATATTTAATGTTTAAAAAAATGGTTTCTCTCATTTTATGATGTTATCACTAATAATAAACCACTATCAGTAGTACTTAGTGGTAGTAACAACAGCTTCGTGATGTGTTGTATTTTATTGTATTGTCTTTTAAAAACGGGTTTAAGAGTAAAGGAAATACATTGACCAAAAAACCCTCATATGATTTAAAGCGGGTTCAAGATTGAAGACGGGAAAAGAAAAGGAACAGCCCATTTAGGCCAGCCGGGGAGGAAAACTCAACGTAGCGTGCGGGCACACCCACCTTGCTTGATATAATGTAACTCTAAAAATGAGAATATGAGGACATTATAGGGTGGTGAGAGTCACACCCATTATTATTCAATCCATTGCTTCACTGGATCCATGGCCGATCAGTCGCCATCTGTATTTCAGTTTATGGTCCGTCTGCAAACGGTGCATTTTTGGGGGGAAATATAGTTACGTTGGATTTTAGAGTTAACATTACTGTAACAACAATCTCTCCGTTTTGATTCAATACTACAGGTTCTTGGATGTGAACACGCCCCTTTTAGTCGGTAGTATTCCAGCCAATCAGGAGGAGACACGTATTCTAAGCCGGAATTTCATTGGCTGTATCCGAGAAGTCCGCATAGATAATAAGATATTGGATCTTGCAGATAGTTTGACTGACTTCGGCACAGAGCCCGGATGTCCCTCCTGAGAAAGCATTTCAACTATAACAGACTGACTACAATATCACATCAATATAAATCCAGTCTTGTGCTTTGGTACAATGATAACAACCACTCATTGTATACGTTGTGTAGTACTTAAAGGCAGTGGACACTATTGGTAATTACTCAAAATAATTATTAGCATAAAACCTGACTTCGTAACGAGTAATGGGGAGAGGTTGATAGTATAAAACATTGTGAGAAAAGGCTCCCTCTGAAATAACGTAGTTTTCGAGTAAGAAGTAATTTTCCACGAATTTGATTTCGAGACCTCAGATCTAGAATCTGAGGTCCCGAAATCAAGCATCTGAAAGCACAACACTTCGTGTGACAATTTTTTTTTTTCTATCAACGTTATCTCCCAACTTCGCCGACCAATTGAGCTCACATTTTCACAGGTTTGTTATTACAATTTGTTAGGCATATGTTGAGATACACCAAGTGAGCAGACTGATCTTTGACAATTACCAATAGTGTCCATTGTCTTTAACGTTGTTGTTGTTGTTGTTGTTGTTGTTGTTGTTGTTGTTGTTGTTGTTGTTGTTGTTGTTGCTGTTGTTGTTGTTGTTGTTGTTGTTGTTGTTGTTGTTGTTGTTGTTGTTGTTGTTGTTGTTGCTGGTTTATTTTCGGTTGTTACTTATTACTAACAATCATCTTTTTGCTCATTGTGTTTGGTTGGAACATTATTTGATGGAAACGCGCCCATTTTGGCCGATGGCCTCTTTTGTTCGTTCATTTTGTTCTTTCAATTTATTAAAACATTATTATCAAGTAATGAACCACAAGGGAAACTGACTGGGTAAATGTTAAATAGAAGGGGGTTGAACAAAAACAAATTTACCAGAGCGGGATTTGAACCAACGACTTCCGGATTAACGTACCCGCGCTCAACAACTATTTGGGGAGTTAGATACATTTAAAATAAATTCAAATTATTCAAAAACAAATGTTACATGAAAGCTGACCAGGCTGGTATTTGTTTTACTCTTGTCAAACTGTCTAGATTGTTTATAAAGACACGACTTGGTTTTGAACTGTTTTCAACTCTTAATTATTTTGTCCTGCCTTAGATTGATGTAGGGGCAATTGATTGGGTGTGGTGTTGATTTTTTGTTATATAACTTCTTTAACTCAGCATTCATTATCAAACAACTTCGAACTGGATCAATTTGTTAACAGAAGTGCTGCGAAAGTGCTGTTATTTAGTATTAAGCTATTTGGCAGAATTATCTGACATCCCTTTTTATTACGGTTATTGATTAAAGGATCACGTTGCCTTGGATCGGACGAGTTGGTCTATAAGAAGCGTTTGTAACTATTATTGGAAAGATGTTTTAAAAGTAGAATACAATGATCCACACAAACTTGCCTCGAAATTGCGTGGTTTTCCTTTTACTGTGCGAACTAACACGGTCGGCCATTTATGGGAGTCAACAATTTGACTCCCATTAATGGCCGACCGTGTTAGTCGACGAGGTATAAGAAAAACCGTGCAATCTCGAGGCATGTTTCTGTGGATCATTGTATTCTACTTTGACAACATCTTTCTACCCATATACATTTTATAACAAACGGTTACAAACGCTTTTCAAAGACCAACTCGACCGATCCAAGGCAACGTGTTCCTTTAACCGAAGCCTGTAACTTCGAGTTGAAGTTAATTACACCATACTTCAAATGTAAATACAAGTATATTGTTTTTATTTGGTCTACATATTCTGCATAATATTGCTCTATACTCTAATAGTCATCTAGAGAAGTGAAGTGTTGCATCCTTCGACCCAAGTTAACAGCTTTACTTCTAAACAATGTGTACTTTCTCTCATATTCTGAAATTATCTTTAAAACCAATTTTATGGTTCTTAACTACAACTTTGTGGTTGAATATTATAGTAAAATTAACAAGCTTTTATGTTAAGAATTCTTCCGTATAGCATAATGGCATTTAATTATTTTTGTATTAATGTGAAACTCTAATCAAAACTTGTTTTATATACGGTCCCGTTAAAGTTGACACGTTCAATGTGTTTTTATAATAGTATGCCGATGCATTTGTTCATAATAAAGTGAATTTTAAATCAATTTAGTTAGGCGCGTAAAATATAAACGGATATGTTTTTTGGAAGTAGGACCCGATTTTAGGATCATGGCCGCTTTGGTTTAATGCTACCAAATAGCCAACTGCTTGTAGGCCTATACGTTATCTATAATCGCGAAATGCCTATATAAATAGCTGTCAACATTTACAACCAAATAAAACTAAAAAATAATGTTTTTCAAAAATAATAGTCTTTATTAAACGTGAGTATATTATTAAAATATATAAATCAAAGTTTCATTTTGTGTGAATTTTTACATTAGCATCATTGTTTGCTTTAAAGGCAGTGGACACTATTGGTAACTACTCAAAATAATTACTAGCACAAAACCTTACTTTGTAAGGAGTAATGGGGAGAGGTTGATAGTAAAAAACATTGTGAGAAACGGCTCCCTCTGAAGTGAAGTAGTTTTCGAGAAAGAAATAATTTTCTGCGAATTTGATTTCGAGAGCTCGGGTTTGGAATTTGAGGTCTCGAAATCAAGCATCCGAAAGTGCACAACTTTGTGTGACAAGGGATGTCATTATTATTATTGTTATTTTATGCATATGTTGAGATACACCAAGTGACAAGACTAGTCTTTGACAATTTCCGATAGTGTCCAGTGTCTTTAAGAGACACTTGACATAGTGCACTATTTTTAATAATTCTCAAAATAAACGTTAGCATAAAAACTTACTTGGTAACGAGCAATAAAACATTGTGAGAAACGGCTCCATGTGAAGTAACGTAGTTTTTAAGAAAGAAGTAATTTCTCACTAAAATTAGCCTTGCTCAAGGCAGTCGAATTATTCACTCCGAAAAAAGACCGCCGCTGTATAAAAAGCCACCCGTATTCACTGTGCGTAACATCGCACGAGACGATGCACTCGTACACTATCCGCATGCGTCGGCCGTCGGCCTCCGTCGGCTTAACAAACAGACTAAATAAGAACAAAGTGTATCCTAGGTTTACATCAAAGGTGTTTGTGTGGACGCACATTGTGTTTTGGTGTCTGACGATATGAGTAACGGTTCTCCGTGGAATTTGATAAACCTATAGTGTATGCCGTAAACAAAATAACAAAACAAGTACACCTATAATAAGCCCACTCGTCTCTTACCTCTTCAGTCTCCTGACGATGACTAGAGCAAGCTAGTCGAAACGTTGAGACCAATTTCAGAACTGACTCCGCGGCAGTACAGTTAATTACGATCCTATAAGCTAAAGTAGTAGTCCAGTCTAATTTCTATACCATCCGCCCTGGTAATAGTTAAAAAGCAGGACAGTTCTTTTCAGAACTGAGAAGTCTCCCGAACCTCCGATTATCTACTCCACGGCAGTAGAATAAAGCAAGACTGTTCCCTAAGAACAACTCTACCTGGCAAGTAGATACACACATGGTGTTACCGCAAACCAAATATACAAGTACACCTAGTTCATAATTTTGGGAAATTTCGTGAAATTTGTTGTATACATTTTACAACTTCTCAGAATATGCTACTAATTTGCATAATGTTCTACTTAAGCTGTCAAGTAACTTGACAAACTACAACATTCAAAATGTTGTTAAAACGTGGTATTTATGTAAATAAGTAACAGGACAAAACTGCAACCTTTTTGCAAAGTTGTAATTAGTTCTGTTTTAGTTTGGAAATAAGTTTGTCGTAGATGTATTTTCATCTTCTCTGAGGAAAACGTTTTCATAACGAAAACAATTAACAATTTTGTCATGTGATTGTATTTGTTATCTCTAGAAAACGTTTTCAAGATTTCAAGAAAGTATTACACAAAACGGTTTCCTGAAGAAACTCACACAACAATCGACGAATTTAACATCACTGTTAATTTGTTTTTATTGATCCATTCTTAAACAATAGAAACAGAGAGGTCTTGAAAAGAAATCAAGTCTGACCCTAATTTTTAAATGCAGCTGGTCGAAGCAAAAATAAATTATTAGCTGTGAGCACTGGAAGAAGGGGTGAGAACGTTCAAAATCGCCTGCAAAGGCTGGGTTCGAACCCACCTCTCTACAAAGTACTCATGCTTGGTCAGAAAAAGGAAAATGATTTCAACTCACATTTTATAAATTAACGACAGATCCAGTTCTGAAAACCTCTAGATGTTATGATAAAGGTTCTCTAAAGCATGTTCGACGGCTATTGGATGGTCACATCGTCGAAACTAGCTTCAGAGCACGATCAGACCTAGAAAACTATGTTTCTGTCTTCTTCTTAAAAAAAAATGGTCAGTTCTTGGTTTGCCGGTTTAACTTGAAGTCAAACTGGGCTTCCTTGTGGAGAAATGGGGCTCGACCAGAATCGCCATTTATAATGGCTGGGGTCGAACCTTGGTCCACGGATGACCTAAGAACTGACCATATATTAGAGAAAATAAAATCATAGTCCAGTCGGTGACAACTGATACTAAATGGTGAAGTTAATCCCACACACGCAACACCTCGGTACGATGGGCGCCACGCCCGATCGTTCTGAAGTTCCCGCAGTGTTCCGGTGATGAGAAAGATGAATCCCATGAGATAGCATCAGAGTCGCTGTCTCTGCAATGGTAGCTCAAGTCCACGGAGGAGTCGCTGTCGTCTCCCTCGCAGGGACGATCCATGGGCGGACCGTACACTGTGAACTCGGACTGTGCAGGGGCAGCAGGTCTCGTCTTGGTCTTATGTCGACGGCCATCAGAGATGACGTTGTCCATATGCCGGGAGAGTCCTTTCACGTCGCTGAGGAGGCCCTTGAGTTGGCTTTCTACACTCAGCATCTGTGAGATCTCTTCGACTGACAGCTCGCTGTCTGGTTTGAACAACATCATCTTATCCACTAAGCGGGGGTTGATGGCTCTCCCGCTCAGGCATAGATCTGGAGTGCTTGGTCTATCCAGCAGCAGATCTACTTCCTCCTCAACTGTAACATTGATCTTGTCAATGATCTTAACAAAGTAGTCCCCATCTCCGGACCCACCAATGCCAGTTGATCTCCCACGCTCCTTGGGCAGTCGACGGGCCACTAGACTCTCAACAACCGTAGGTGTTACGGCCGGGCCCACACGTGGCCTGTGCTTCCAGAAGAGCGTTTTCCACAGTCGAAAGAAACCACAAGATGGTTTGATGGGGCTTTCTTCCAACTCTTCCACAGATGTTACAGTGGGTTGTTTTTTCGCCTTGAATCGCATAATTTTGAGAGATAAAAACTCACCACTCAAAAGCTGAACTCAAAGAAATTTTGCAGAACACAAAATGACAACGTTTTTCTGTTGCCAGTCGTTGATATAAGCTTCGGTTGGTGTGGGTCTCAACAAGTTTGTGTGACGTAACAATGCTTTTTATAAAGGCGTCATTAAACATTTATATCTTGTTTACAAACAGACGCCATCAAACAGTTCCATCTCAGATGAGGTTAATGAAAAGATGTCATTGGCTAAGAGTCCTGCGCATAGCGTACATACACGCGTGCACGCGTCCATTGTTTGACATGTATTTTGTTGATAAAATAATGGTTGATATATTTATGCATGAGTACGTCACAATTCTAGCCCAAAACGAGGCCATAGGCGCAGTCACTGCAAGTGGTGTGGCCATGGTGTGGTGGTGGACTTGATGCCAAACAATGGACACGTGCACGCGCGTGTGTACGCTCTGCGCAGGACCCTCAGCCAATGATAGCTCTTCATTACCTACCTCATCTGACATGGTTTTGTAAACAAAAGAAAAAAAGCATTGTTACGTCACAGGAACTTGTTGAGACCCACACCAACCGAAGCTTATATCAACGACTGGCAACAGAAAAACGTTGTCATTTTGTGTTCTGCAAAATTTCTTTGAGTTCAGCTTTTGAGCGGTGAGTTTTTATCTCTCAAAATTATGCGATTCAAGGCGAAAAAACAACCCACTGTAACATCTGTGGAAGAGTTGGAAGAAAGCCCCATCAAACCATCTTGTGGTTTCTTTCGACTGTGGAAAACGCTCTTCTGGAAGCACAGGCCACGTGTGGACCCGGCCGTAACACCTACGGTTGTTGAGAGTCTAGTGGCCCGTCGACTGCCCAAGGAGCGTGGGAGATCAACTGGCATTGGTGAGTCCGGAGATGGGGACTACCTTGTTAAGATCATTGACAAGATCAATGTTACAGTTGAGGAGGAAGTAGATCTTCTGCTGGATAGACCAAGCACTCCAGATCTATGCCTGAGCGGGAGAGCCATCAACCCCCGCTTAGTGGATAAGATGATGTTGTTCAAACCAGACAGCGAGCTGTCAGTCGAAGAGATCTCACAGATGCTGAGTGTAGAAAGCCAACTCAAGGGCCTCCTCAGCGACGTGAAAGGACTCTCCCGGCATATGGACAACGTCATCTCTGATGGCCGTCGACATAAGACCAAGACGAGACCTGCTGCCCCTGCACAGTCCGAGTTCACAGTGTACGGTCCGCCCATGGATCGTCCCTGCGAGGGAGACGACAGCGACTCCTCCGTGGACTTGAGTTACCATTGCAGAGACAGCGACTCTGATGCTATCTCCTGGGATTCATCTTTCTCATCACCGGAACACTGCGGGAACTTTAGAACGATCGGGCGTGGCGCCCATCGTACCGAGGTGATGCGTGTGTGGGATTAACTTCACCATTTAGTATCGGATGTCACGACTGGACTATGATTTTGTTTTCTCTAATATATGGTCAGTTCTTAGGTCATCCGTGGTCCAAGGTTCGACCCCAGCCATTATAAATGGCGATTCTGGCCGAGCCCCATTTCTCCACAAGGAAGCCCAGTTTGACTTCAAGTTAAACCGGCAAACCAAGAACTGACCATTTTTTTTGAAGAAGAAGACAGAAACATAGTTTTCTAGGTCTGATCGTGCTCTGAAGCTAGTTTCGACGATGTGACCATCCAATAGCCGTCGAACATGCTTTAGAGAACCTTTATCATAACATCTAGAGGTTTTCAGAACTGGATCTGTCGTTAATTTATAAAATGTGATTTGAAATCATTTTCCTTTTTCCGACCAAGCGTAAGTACTTTGTAGAGAGGTGGGTTCGAACCCAGCCGTTGCAAGCGATTTTGAACGTTCCCACCCCTTCTTCCAGTGCCCATAGCTAATAAATTGTTTTTGCTTCGACCAGCTGCATTTAATAATTAGGGTCAGACTTGATTTCTTTTCAAGACCTCTCTGTTTCTATTGTTTAAGAATGGATCAATTAAAACAAATTAACAGTGATGTTTAAAAATTCTTCGATTCTTGTGTAGGTTTCTTCAGTAAACCGTTTTGTGTAATACTTTCTCAAATTATGTTCATCACAATAATATTGTTTTTAACGCTACCTACGGAGTGTAGACCTGAGACAAAAAGAGGTCGACATTTG
The DNA here is from genome assembly GCF_032118995.1 of Asterias amurensis. Taxonomy (NCBI): domain Eukaryota; kingdom Metazoa; phylum Echinodermata; class Asteroidea; order Forcipulatida; family Asteriidae; genus Asterias; species Asterias amurensis. The sequence continues at coordinate 8,986,105 of NC_092662.1, read as the reverse complement.
AGGGACTTGAAACACATGGCACTACTTTGGTTTACAGTGACTCTGTGCATATTCCTTTGTTCTGTAAATGGGAAGGACAATTCTATTAGTTGGCGCTGTAAATTAAAACACAATAATATACAAAAGTCCAGATAGTGTTTCAAGTCCCCACAGAAACCTTTTTATTTAGACAGATCCGGGATTTGTGCTTATTTTTTTAATTGAATATCTGAGACTTTGACACCAAAGAGTGCTTGTAAAATTATATTTACATAAAGGCACTGAACACATTTGGGCTTTAAATGTTTATTTTTTTCTGACAGACGAAAGCGCTTCAATCTAAATCATTCTCAAGAAAGCTATTATACGTGTACAAACTTTTCATTACAAGAGTTTCCGAAACACTTATACGAGCAATTTGAAAAATAAGACTACAACTAAAGCTGTACAAATCTCTTTAATCAATTGACATTATTGGAACTTCCTCAGTGCATTTGTGCCAATGAGACAAGTCCCGAAGACGATATTTTGGGAAAATATTTTCGAACATGTTTCTGCCAAGCAACAACAGACGGATGCTTTCATAAAATTATGGAACTTGAGTTTAGATTGGAGCCATCTGACGTGACTCGGCTCAGCTCTGCTTTCAAATCTAGGGCGAAAGCATACGAACCAATGTGTCAGGATTCTTAAGGGAAAATAACACCGTTCTAGCTTACTAAAATAATGCACAATCCAACCATCATGTGGAAATGCCATCAATCTCGATGTGTAGCTACGGTGGAACAGTTTGAAAAGGGGTATGGGGAGTAGAAAGTGGGGTGGGTGACAAATTAGCTATCGTCCGTTTCCCACCGCCCTAATGGTTCGGTGTCATGGTGGGTTTGGACCCCCCTCCCCCACCCTGCGTCACCCCACCACCGCCCCTTGCCACAGTCTTCATTTCCAGTGGCTAAGGTGTTTGGGAGTACTGCCCATCGCCCATGGTTCGATGTGGGTTTGGGGATGTCCCCATCCGACACCCCGTTTCTACCGCCCATGGTTCGGTGGTGGCTTGGGGAAAATGCCCTGTCCGATCCCTGTTGACACTGCCCATGGTTCGGTGTGGGCTTGGGGAAAATGCCCTGCCCGATCCCTGTTGCCACTGCCCCAGGTTCGGTGTGGGCTTGGGGAAAATGCCCTGTCCGATCCCTGTTGCCACTGCCCCAGGTTCGGTGTGGGCTTGGGGAAAATGCCCTGTCCGATCCCTGTTGCCACTGCCCCAGGTTCGGTGTGGGCTTGGGGAAAATGCCCTGCCCGATCCATGTTGCCACTGCCCCAGGTTCGGTGTGGGCTTGGGGAAAATGCCCTGCCCGATCCATGTTGCCACTGCCCCAGGTTCGGTGTGGGCTTGGGGAAAATGCCCTGTCCGATCCCTGTTGCCACTGCCCCAGGTTCGGTGTGGGCTTGGGGAAAATGCCCTGTCCGATCCCTGTTCCCACTGCCCATGGCTTGCGGTGCTCACATTCTCAAAAGAAAACATACGCAAAAACCTCAGTTTGTTTTATCGGGAATGTTGTGCAAGTTCATAGAAGTTATTCAGATGATGGAATAATGCAAAACAATCGATTGTAAAGTGTTGGATGTTATCTTCAACTGCAATTTCCTCGACTTCCTCGAATATTGATTTGGTAAGACATTTATAATGGATGAGCGTTCAGATTGAAACTAACATTTCCTCTTATGATTTAGATTACCAACTCTGTATTCAAACAGGATGGGTGTGGTTATTCTAGGCCCACAGTACACTCATCATTCAAATGCAATGGTCTTCACCCTCTCAACGTTAAATACATACCATTCTTGTTCAGGGATGTTTTGTTATGCAAGAGATATGATGATTTGTAAGTTTGTTGTTTCAATTTCACTGAAAAGCTCACTGTCCGCGAGAATCTTGAATTTTACAGGGGTGAGGGTTGGCTGAGGAGGATTTGTGCGAGGTTTGTGTGATGGTGGGGTGAGGGTGGGGTGAGGGTGGGGTCAGGGTGAGGGTGTTCATTCAGGCTGTGTGAAACTCAAGCAAGTGAAAGGGGTTGTCGACTCCATGTGGAAACACTGCCCGATCCCTGTTGCCACTGCCCCAGGTTCGGTGTGGGCTTGGGGAAAATGCCCTGTCCGATCCCTGTTGCCACTGCCCCAGGTTCGGTGTGGGCTTGGGGAAAATGCCCTGTCCGATCCCTGTTGCCACTGCCCCAGGTTCGGTGTGGGCTTGGGGAAAATGCCCTGCCCGATCCATGTTGCCACTGCCCCAGGTTCGGTGTGGGCTTGGGGAAAATGCCCTGCCCGATCCATGTTGCCACTGCCCCAGGTTCGGTGTGGGCTTGGGGAAAATGCCCTGTCCGATCCCTGTTGCCACTGCCCCAGGTTCGGTGTGGGCTTGGGGAAAATGCCCTGTCCGATCCCTGTTCCCACTGCCCATGGCTTGCGGTGCTCACATTCTCAAAAGAAAACATACGCAAAAACCTCAGTTTGTTTTATCGGGAATGTTGTGCAAGTTCATAGAAGTTATTCAGATGATGGAATAATGCAAAACAATCGATTGTAAAGTGTTGGATGTTATCTTCAACTGCAATTTCCTCGACTTCCTCGAATATTGATTTGGTAAGACATTTATAATGGATGAGCGTTCAGATTGAAACTAACATTTCCTCTTATGATTTAGATTACCAACTCTGTATTCAAACAGGATGGGTGTGGTTATTCTAGGCCCACAGTACACTCATCATTCAAATGCAATGGTCTTCACCCTCTCAACGTTAAATACATACCATTCTTGTTCAGGGATGTTTTGTTATGCAAGAGATATGATGATTTGTAAGTTTGTTGTTTCAATTTCACTGAAAAGCTCACTGTCCGCGAGAATCTTGAATTTTACAGGGGTGAGGGTTGGCTGAGGAGGATTTGTGCGAGGTTTGTGTGATGGTGGGGTGAGGGTGGGGTGAGGGTGGGGTCAGGGTGAGGGTGTTCATTCAGGCTGTGTGAAACTCAAGCAAGTGAAAGGGGTTGTCGACTCCATGTGGTAACACTATTGTCACATTTTACCCAAAGGGGGTAATACAAGTTACATGTACCTTACCATGCATGACCATGAGGTGTATGAATGATTTTCGGGGTGGTTGAAACGCCCTCTATCACTACACTATCTTAATCCTTCCAAAATACTTGGTCCTGCAAACTCAGTCCTACCTCTTTGGAAAAGTTCTGTCACAGTGAATATGAATGAATTTGCACAAAACATAAAGTTAATTTAATTTTCTCTCTCGAAAAGCAGAAAAAGAATATTCCCCAAAATGACAACTTTCCTGATGAAAATAACAATGATTGAATATCTGCACCCTACCACTTTATATCAAATAAAGCATTGGGATTTAGTAAACCAAATGTTCTTTCTCAATTACTCAAAAAAGCAGAATAACTCCCTTAGGATTGTTCTCTTAATATTTCTTTCTAAATATTTTTTTTAGTAGATTTTAAAGGCAGTGGACATTATTGGTAATTACTCAAAATAATTATTACCATAAAAAGCTGTTGATAGTATACAAATATTGACTGCTTCGAGTGCTATGGTTAAAACTATGACTCCCGAGGTGATCCCCGGAGCGTTCTATTTTCCCGAGGCGAAGCCGAGGGAAAATAGAACGCTACGGGGATCACCGAGGGAGTCATAGTTTTTAACCATTGCACGAGTAAAAGCAGTCAATATTTGTTTTATAACACCCCAAACATTTCTTAATACTGTACTATTATTATTATGTTACAGACCTGAATGCTACAATCCACGGACGACGCGAATACAGATTGCAAACACTTTTATTTACTGTGCTGCATGTAGTGTCGTGCAATCCGAAATGGTTACAGACTATTAATTTATCATCCTCGTACACGCAACGGACGTCTGGGTACTGCACGCCATGTGCTAGTCTTCGGACTAGCGCATGGCAAACCGACGCACTATCACACGGCCGTCGTCGAGCAAAACTAAGACATGTCATGTGACGCGCTCTAAACCAATGAGCAGGCAGAATACTTGCAAGGGGTGTTATAATAAAAAAACATTGTGAGAAACGGCTCCCTCTGAAGTAACCTAGATTCGAGATTGAAGTAATTTTTCACGAATTTGATTTTGAGACCTCAGAATTAGTCTTTGAGGTCTCAAAATCAAGCATCTGAAAGCACACAACTTCGTGTGACAAAGGTGTTTTTTCTTTCATTATCTCGCAACTTCGACGACCAATTGAGTACAAATGTTCACAGGATTATTTTGTGCATTATTATGTTAGGAAAGTAAGAAGACTGGTCTTTGAAAATTACCAACAGTGTACAGTGTCTTTAAAAATGCAGGATAACTCCGTTAGAATTGTTCTACTAATATTTGTTTCTAAGGAACAATTTTAGTAGATTTAAGGTTTTTGAAGAAAATAAAATAACTTCATCATCTGTTCCATGTACATCAATATACTTATTTATTTGTATATACATTTATTTCCAAAACACAAATTACTGTAAACACTTTGTCTTCCCTAATTCAAGCTGCAGCTTCCTCTGCAGTGTTTCGCGAGTTTCTCCCAATGTTGATGCTAAATTATATCTTGCGGTTTTTCGGTATAGATTAATAATATTTCCCATTTTTATAGAGCGCCTTTTCCAAAGGATACAAAGCACTAGGGAATAATGCAACCAAAAAACCTAAACGAGAATATCCAATACATGTATTAGAGCATAACATATATAATGCACTAAAGTACATGTAAAGACCGAAATCCCATGTTAAGACTGAAAGTATCTGTTGAATGCCTCATTCAAGGCATCACAAACTACACCCATGAGAAAGGCCTAAGAATTAGGATGTTACCATTCAATAAAAAACAACATGTTTACTTATCTTTATAAACTAGAATTGTATGGATGTAGGTTGTGTAAAGGCAATACAAATATTTCCATGGCCATATTATAGGAATAAACTATAAATAATAGTAAACTTGCAGGTACAAGCATGTTTTAAGTATACTCTGTTCGTCTCAGAATAAATTCTCCTAAATACTGTTTGAAACGTCAAGACCACACAGGCTCTTTTTAGAGCCAAAGCCAACAGTCCCTCAAAGAGAGTTATTACATGGTTGTGCCGGCAAGTTTTCTATTATTTATAGTTTGTGCTTATCATTCACAACGTGCAAAGCTTCAAATCCCTGACCACTTCATTATGTAAAATATAGGACAATTTCTCACAAAGGACAATGCACTTGAGTAATGTTGTACAGTTATATCCCATCAAACTGATCTACTCTGGAAAAAGAGTTAATCTACATGTAATACAAGGGGGAAACAATATTTTTGTATTATTACTCATTACAAAACAGTTATGCACGAAGGTGTAAGGGAATCTGGGAATGTAGATTAAAACAGCCAGGAATGAATTGTTCACAAGTACTGGATAGATCACATAAACAGTTAGGATCCTTACTACCTTAATATCTACATACAGAGAAATATTCATGTTCAATCATTCAGATTTTAAATCTGACTTTCCACTATGGCATTATGACAGTGAAACTAGATTAAATGTATCATGCATGATTGAAAATAACTTGAAATACTTGTTTATATCGTCTATTACGCTTTTAGATTTTTACATGTATATTGAACGCTTTTAAATTAATTTGATCCAAGCAGCAAGAATTTCCCATCACTAAGAATTGCAAGATTGTATTCCCCTCAACAGCCAGTTTTGTTTAAGGGGTGTTTTTCTTCTTAATTTGTGAAATTCTGATTCACCAAAACAAAATGGATTAAATGAGCACATTATTTTGAAATAAACCCATCATATGAACGTGCACAACATCCCACACAGAACATAAACAATAAAGATGACATCAGATTTTTTGGGTGAATTGTTTTGCAAGTAGGTTGTGTGATGTTTGCATAGTGAACCCACAGGACTGGAATGCCGATACTTCCTAAATGATTTGTCATTCTTTATATGTTTAGCTCACAGTAGGGCTACTGAAAACATTCTGATTAATATACACATATTGACTGGCAATGAGGTTACTAGTATATGTCTATTCCCACGAGGGACTTTGAGTGACCAGAAGAGCGACCTATTTCCCGAGGCCGAAGGCCGAGGGAAATAGGTCGCTCTTTTGGTCACTCACAGGCCCGAGGGGGAATAGACGTACACTAGTTACCCAATTATGCCAGTCAATATGTGTTTTATAACACAGCTCGGTCTTAAAATGTCAAATAAGAACAGAAAAAGGAATTTTGTAGTTTGTTCATGGTTCAAGTGAAGAGAGGGTGCTGTTACCGCGGGCACTATTTGTAAAGACTAGTGCCCGCTCTGGTACTATTCCCGCAAAACGAGCGCGTGCGATCACTAGCCTATATTAGTTCATCCCATGTGACCGTGTTTCAGCCAACCAGAATACAGAAAAAGCAAGAGGTGTGTTATAATAATAAATAGTGCATTCTCATATAGCGCTTAAACCTATATCCGTGACTTGTGACGCTCATTTTGAAGTATGAGACCAATTCTTTTACATAGCACAATGTAATGGTTTACAGCAGATTTACTTAGCACAAATAATGTTGCTAAATGATACCAGGTTACCAACCAAAATGTTACTTGTCATGTCTATTGATCCTGGACTGGTTCCCTTTAGGCTCCTGCTAAGCAGCTAAATATAATACACACATAATACCCTTGTAAGAATAAACTATAGATAATACTAAACTTATGGATACAACCATGTACATGTAGTAATTCTTTTTTGATGGAGTGTTGGCTCTGAAAAGAGCCAGTTTTGTCTTGACGTTTCGAACAGTTACTGTGCTCGTCTTTAGGAGAAAATAACTATTTCATGGTTGTACTTGCAAGCTTACCATTATCTGTAGTTTTTTCTTCTTCACACCATGCAAAGCTTTAAGCATCATTTTAATAACCCTTGTTACACTCAGTCATTAAAATATGTCCTTTTATGAACTTTATATAATTTTTCAAACTGGTTAAAGACAAGGACACTATTGGTAATTGTCAAAGACCAGTCTTCTCACTTGGTGCATCTCAACGTATGCATAAAATAACAAACCTGTGAACATTTGAGCTCAATTGGTCATCAAATTTGCGAGATAATAATGAAAGAAAACACACTCTTGTCACACAAAGTTGTGTGCTTTCAGAATCTAATTCTAAGGTCTCGAAATCAAATTCGTGAAAAATTACTTCTTTCTAGAAAACTAAGTCACTTCAGAGGGAGTCGTTTCTCACAATGTTTTATACTATCAACCTCTCCCCGCTACTCGTTACCAAGTTAGGTTTTATGCTAATAATTATTTTGAGTAATTACCAATAGTGTCCACTGCCTTTAAAGCCAGATTTCATGTTAACCATATTAACCTGTATTGACCAATTGCACAACGGGAATGCACCTTCACACAATGCGCGTCCACCATTTCTACCATTTTAGAAGTAAATTTCTTTGTGTATGTTTTGACTCCCAAAATGGTGTTCAGGAAAGAGGCGTGTAAGCACACTGCACTTCATGAAATGGGTCAGTATAAGAATCTGATGAAATCTTGTCCATGAATACCCCACAATATAAATAGTAAAATTTTAACTTAACAGTTGTTAATACGTACATGTACATGACTAAGGATTGACACATAAACTACTATCATGGTCCAAAGACTGAGATAAAAAACTTGGTATGTGGGCCCAATTTCATGGTTCTGCTAACCCTAAGCAAAGAATCGGCGCTTACGTAAGCAGGGAATTCTGTGCTTGTGAAGCATATTTCACAGGCTAGCAGGGAATTCGGCTCCTGTGCATGTGTACTCCAGAGTACTAGGCATTCTACGCTTACACAGCTAGCGCAGAAGCTCGGCGCTTGCACGTAAGCGGAGAATGGTGATCGTGAGCACCGAATTCGGTGGTAGGGAGAGCCATGAAATTGGGCCTTGATAACGGCCTTGGTTTGTACTGCCTCATGTTCGTACTTGGAACTTGCCTGCTTTGGTTATATACTTCACTCCTTTGAATGGCTTGTATTTCTGAAACAAAAACAACATTGATTGATAATCACTTTAATAGTGTATAACAGTGATACATGGGAGGAAAAATAAATACTGAATTCTGCAAAAACAAAAAAGACAGCTTCCAATTATTAGCAATTCAGAAAAATTAAAATAAATATTATAAACATAATTCAAGCCTCAAACACATGTGACAGTTATGAAATTATCTTAAGCATCTATTTTTACAACCATTCTGTTTCAGCAATTTCATTTTCGTGGGCTGTCATTCATAATATCCTTAGAGAGACGCAAGTGCTTAATGGTTATCTTCGTCAACAGATCTTACTGTAAAATACCAGCTGTGAGATAACAATTTCACAAAGATATTTGTTGTCTCACTCAGTGAGATGACAATTTATTTTAATTTTTTTCTCCTAAAAACTTGATGATTAATGATGATGAAACATCTACAGGTAAATGATATTACATTCAAAGGGATTCATGTCATGGCCAAAAACTTGACCTACAAAAGGTATCAAAAGTCAGGGGGCCACACTGGAGGAAGATCCCGGTGAAGCTTCAAAAGGAATAGAGCACTTTTGGAGTAATGGAACTCTGATTATAACACAAGCAAAATTAATGTAGTTTGATAATCAATATAAATAAACAAATTGTACTCGAATATAATAATTTCATTTTGAACACTTACCTCTCCATACATATCCAATCTATTGACTTTGACTCCAGATATGGCCAGAGTACTGATAGAGAATTGAACATTGACGGTTGGGTTAGCCTCAGGAGGTGGTACCCCACTCTGTAAAGAGATACTCCCTTTGATACTTGGAAGTTTCTGGGGATTAATCTTACCCACCTCCCAGGACAGTGTCTTATTGACAGGGTCAAAACTGTAGCTCCCCTGGGTGGGGGTTAGGTTCATATTCAAAACCTGTTTAGGCATATCTGATGTGATCACTACATTCTCTACCTGTAATCAAATCAAAAGCAATTGCTTGGTTATTTTAATAATACAAAAAAACAACATACTCATGGAGACAAAGAAAGCTTTATGAAAAGTACAAACATGTAACAGGGAAGAGATTTGACAAGAATGTGACAATTCCTGCCAATGGCTTATGTGCCTGTGTTCCCCTCTTATTCTAGACCCAGAACCTCCTAAATGTTACAGTCCAGAAGGTAAACAGAGTCTGTGCTTCACAAGAAAGACACATCTACAGCTTTGGTCACAATGTGGACTATTTCTTTCTTCCTTTGGTGCCCTCACACCATTAATATATTACATGTAGGCAGATAGGTACAAAACATTCCCAATATTCATACTACAGGCCATGTTGGTTGTAACCATAGAGGTAGAATTGTATACACATAATGAAGGTTTATGAGTGCAATGGTGCGAATATGTTCATGAGTTGAAAGATGGAATGTTCTATTCAATGAGGCGGAGCCGAGTTGAATGGAACTTTCCAGCTTTCAACTCATGAACATATTCGCACCATTGCACGAATGAAAAACATTCATTATTTATTTTATATAACATCCAAGTAGATCTTTGTCATTTTGATTGAAAGATACAACTTTCAAAACAAACCAAGCGTAGGCCTACAATTTTTAATTGTAGAAGCCGAATGCTAGTAATTTTACTAATATGCCTTGCAGTAACACTGCTGCGCTACCAAAGACACGCGCACGCAGTGATGTTTTTACTCAGCTTTTTCGTTCCATCCGAAAAGTACTATTGCACGCTGGCAGAGTGCCAGCGTGCAATGGTACTTTTCGGATGGAACAAAAAAGCACTGTGAGTGACTCAGCGTGCAATGGTACTTTTATTCGCTATCACGTGACGGACAATCCTCCAACCAAATGGCAAGGATCTGTGTGGGTGTTATATAAAAACAGATAGTTCCCTTTTTTCCCAAGTTTTGATACACAGGGCGGAGCACTTATAAACATGCTCAGCTGTTATTTGCAGTATTTGAACTTTGTATGAAACAAATATAAAACTTCCTCAATCACTAGTGAAGTATCTTGCCTGCCAGGAAATGGCCAATAATACAAGGTCACTTTATGTCAGAAAGAAATATGTCAAACAGTGGTTGATAGTAAACAGTGGTTGATAGTAAACAGTGGTTGATAGTAAACAGTGGTTGATAGTAAACAGTGGTTGATAGTAAACAGTGGCTTATACACCGGTAGCGTCTATCATGGCAATGACCTTCATTCAACGTGTGTTTGGTTTTTAGCTCTACATCAAGCTTTTGGCCATGGCATGATTCCCTACTCATTGTGAATAAATATATGTATGTAATATAATCAACCTTAAGAGATTTCAACTTCATGTCGTCAAGTTTTTAAGAAAAATAAGTTAAAATCACATAGCAATGTTTTCAGGAGAGTCGCGTAAGTTCACTGTACATGCTAAAATAATTTTCATCTCACTTAGGGGAAAATTATTATTGTGAAATTGTTTTACTCACTTCTCAAATACTACAGCACCTCAGCAAATAATATTTTAAGGAAAGCTTTCTACCATCATTATCTTTAAACCGGGTAAGTTAAATGTAAATCTGTAAACGTTTGTGTTTTGTGTCGTACAAACAGTACCCAAACCTTATTGAAAGCTGCTGTACTTCTAAGTAGTTTTTGACGCCAATATTTTTGTACGCGTGATTACCAAACAGATACTTTCCCTATTAACCCTATTTTAGAATTTACAAGTCAGCAGTAACTAACACTATTTTTGTATATATTTTGAGAGAATGGGTAGGTATCACAGCTACTTACTGTCTTTCCCATCGTCTGTTTTGGTCCAATAGTGATGTCAAATCTTCCAGAACTTTCCCTAAAGGAGATGTTTGGTTTGATGTAGACAGGAATGGCGGTCAAACTGCAAGGGTGGCAACCCCGGAGAGAAAGTGTGTTAATACTAAATACCATTTTAAATCAAATCAACAATTCAGCTTTTTCTTACACCACACGTTCTTTTCAGCAACACAACTCATATAAATATATTTTTCTTGCATGTAGATGGTGTTACTACAGATCTTACTAGATCTTATATGTGTGCAAGTGTGGAAATGTTTTGTGGAAATAAATGTATATTGAATTGAAAATTGAATTGAATTGTGCAAAGTTGTAACCCCTACTCATTTTTGTATGCAATAATACACTATTAACACAACACTCTATAAATATTGCAGGTTTTATCATGTGCGTGTGACTGTGCTCAAACAACTAGAAAAATGGCATGGAAATCTTTGTCATGTTTCAAACTAATGCAAGTCAGATTTCAAGCTATTTTGACTGAACCTTTATCAGTGACCATAAGGTAAAACAACATCATGAACAAACAAATACCAATGCAAAGCACCAATTTTGCAAGAAAACTGTGCATGAAAATCATTTTCAGTTTACGGTTGTAGTGCTTTTGACTGGCCCCCTGAACAAAATTTATTGACAAAATAGGAAGAACGATAGGCCTAGATAGCTCAGTTGGTTCTGCGCCAACATGTAAATCTTGAGGTCATTGATTACGCTCTAGTAATTTTTTACGTTGTTCAACCCAAAATCATTAAAGACAAATTACCCAGTCAGTCAGTTTCCTTTGTGGTTTATTATTTGAAAATCATTGGTGAAGACGGGGAAAGACGAAGCCCACAAGAAAAATTTGAAATCGGAAAATAAAAAAATGGATTTCCACCTACGAGCGGAAGTCTCACAGGCCTGATTTTAGTAACCACTAGCCAATGGAATAGCAAGCTGCATGACTTCTTGATTTTAGTAACCACTAGCCAATGGAATAGCAAGCTTCATGACTTCTTGATTTTAGTAACCACTAGCCAATGGAATAGCAAGCTTCATGACTTCTTGATTTTAGTAACCACTAGCCAATGGAATAGCAAGCTTCATGACTTCTTGATTTTAGTAACCACTAGCCAATGGAATAGCAAGCTTCATGACTTCTTGATTTTAGTAACCACTAGCCAATGGAATAGCAAGCTTCATGACTTCTTGATTTTAGTAACCACTAGCCAATGGAATAGCAAGCTTCATGACTTCTTGATTTTAGTAACCACTAGCCAATGGAATAGCAAGCTTCATGACTTCTTGATTTTAGTAACCACTAGCCAATGGAATAGCAAGCTTCATGACTTCTTGATTTTAGTAACCACTAGCCAATGGAATAGCAAGCTTCATGACTTCTTGATTTTAGTAACCACTAGCCAATGGCATAGCAAGCTTCATGACTTCTTGATTTTAGTAACCACTAGCCAATGGAATAGCAAGCTTCATGACTTCTTGATTTTAGTAACCACTAGCCAATGGCATAGCAAGCTTCATGACTTCTTGATTTTAGTAACCACTAGCCAATGGAATAGCAAGCTTCATGACTTCTTGATTTTAGTAACCACTAGCCAATGGAATAGCAAGCTTCATGACTTCTTGATTTTAGTAACCACTAGCCAATGGAATAGCAAGCTTCATGACTTCTTGATTTTAGTAACCACTAGCCAATGGCATAGCAAGCTTCATGACTTCTTGATTTTAGTAACCACTAGCCAATGGAATAGCAAGCTTCATGACTTCTTGATTTTAGTAACCACTAGCCAATGGAATAGCAAGCTTCATGACTTCTTGATTTTAGTAACCACTAGCCAATGGAATAGCAAGCTTCATGACTTCTTGATTTTAGTAACCACTAGTCAATGGAATAGCAAGCTTCATGACTTCTTGATTTTAGTAACCACTAGCCAATGGAATAGCAAGCTTCATGACTTCGTGTTCATATTCAGAGATTAATTCAGCCTTGCAACAATCTTCTCTACTTGTCAACTTTGACCTTACCTTGAAGCTCCAATGTGATATGTCAATAACTGGAAGTTGCCATCAGGTGGAACAAATGACAACACTCTCTCTGACTAAGGAGTACAAAACACAAAACATTGTTGCTTTCACTTACTCTCTTGTTCATCAATTAAACAAAGTAGTGAAAATGACATTTTTAGTTTGTTGTGGACAACACTCTTTCTGACTATGGAGGACAAAACACACAACATTGGTACTTTCACTTACTCTCTTGTCCATCAATAAAACAAAATATTAGGGAGGTTTAGCTGTATAAGGGCCTTGTCACATGAGGCAACTTTTACAGACAACTTGGAGGCAACTGCAGTGCATGATACAGGAACACTTTGGTAGCACATGAGTAATTTTTAAAGCAATGGCTAATGAACCCAAAAAATAATATGTGAACATTCAAATGTGAATGGCTTTTCTTCTTTAAGATTGTCTGGAACTGGTTGCCTGTAAATTTCCTCGTGTGACATGACCTTAACAGATGTTAAATTTGCATCGGGATAAAGGATATTACTTCTTCCTGATTCCATGTACAAATAACACATTGTCACAATGTACTGTAAGAATGGGGGCCTATGTTTCTGTTGTGAGATTTTTACAACAACATTTTCCCACGCCATGTTTACGTTTTTGCTCGTGTAACGTACAGCTTAACCTCCCCTATTGAGAATGAAATTTAAAGTTTTTTGTGGACTTAGTTCATGCCTATAAGAGATATTAAATTTGCATCGGGGATAAAGAATATTAATTTTGGTTTTTACCCATGCACCGACTGTATACTCAGTACTTTCCCCCGGGTCTTGTGAAAATATATCACAGGCATACTCGGCAAGTAATATTTTAAGGGAAGCTTTCTACCATCAGTATATTAAAACTGTGTAAGTTTAATGTAAATCTGTGGACGTGTTTTGTGTCCTACAAAAAAAGGTACCCAGACCCTTTAATGGCAGTGGACACTATTGGTAGTTACTCAAAATAATTATTAGCAGAAAACCTTACTTGGACACAAGTATTATGGGGAGAGGTTGATAGTATAAAACATTGTGAGAAACAGAAGTTTTCGAGAAAGAAGTAATTTTCCACGAATTTGATTTGGAGAATTCAGATTTAAAATTTGAGGTCTTGAAATCGAGCATCTGAAAGCACATAACTTCGTGTGACAAGGGTGTTGTTTCTTTTATTACCGATTGAGCTCAAATTTTCACAAGTTTGTTATTTTATGCATACATGTATGTTGAGATACACCGACTCTGAAGACTAGTCTTTGACAAATACCACTAGTGTCCAGTGTCTTTAATAAAAAAAAGAATACAAATCTGAGCAACTATACCTCCCAACGCTTGAATCTGACACAGGGATGGAAACTGACGTCATCTAAGAGGCGATGGTTGACAAATGACATGGTTAGATCAGGCATCCCAGAGAGTTTGACGCTACACTCTATATGACCTTGAATCTCTGCAAAGACTACAGAACCCTGGTATACAAAGATATAAGAATACTATGTCATTCTGTTGTGTCATGGCCTAGGGGTAAAGAGCACAGGACTCAAGCTCTGGTGTTTCTAATCAGCAGAGTGTGGGTTCGAATCCCAGTCATGACACCTGTGTTCTTAAGCAAGATACTTAATCAAGATGCCTCATACTTCAGATAGAACGTAGAGCTGTTGGTCCCCGTAATAGAGCCCAGTGCACTTATCCAAAAGAGAAGGGGTTCGTCCAAGTGTTGCTGGTTTGATTGGCTGTACACAATGTATAATGCGCCACAGCACCTTGTAAACCATTACATGGTGCTATGTAAAAGGAGTAGGTCTTAAACTTCAATCGCAGTTCCACATACCTTGTAGGAAAATACTGAGTGTTGAAGTGCCTTGAGCGTCACTGAGTGATGGATATGAGCACTATACAAGAAGCCACTATTACTATTATTAGTAGTATTAGTATTCTGGCAATGTTAATATAAGAATAGATTGTAGTTTTAGCTTTCATCAAACCATTCAGATGAAAACACTGATTACTCAGTATTTTGTTTCTTCATCCTCACTCAAGATTACAAAAATCAATATATTTATGACTTTGGGGGGGGGGATGGGTGACTTATGATCAAGAAATTGATCACATGACCTTTAGGTTTCCCCTTTGTATCAGATGCTTAAATCAAGAGCTTGCTTGGTGGCAAAAGATGGATTGCACACAGCGTCATTGACCGCCATATTTGATGATAAACAATAGAAAAGTGCATGAGTTTACATGCCTTGCACAACTCTCAGCCAATGACAGCCTTTTACGGTTACATGTTGCCTTAAAGATGGTGGTCAATGACGTCATGCGCAATCCATTTATAGGTATCGGGTTCTGCATGAAATATGTTTTATTTTAGTATGGAATAAGTGCACTAACAGTAGTATCAACATTTGTGTTGCAGAAAAGCCTAAATGTAAAATGGGTGCGTTCGATTAGGTTTCCCATGTCGACCCCGCGGTGCTCAGTCACATGAGCCCCTGACAAGAGCTAATCAAATGATCACTCTCCCTCTCGTGGTGACGTCATGCACCTCAGGCCAGCCCCAAGTGACCCGTTCCACAAGCAGGGCACTAGGGGCTGACCCCGGGTGAACCCCTGGAATGACGTCAAAGCTATTCGTAACGGGGGCAGACCGGGGTCGACCCAGGGAAGCTAATCGAACGCACCCAATGTGATTAAGAAGGAAAAACAATGAATAACACATTTACTTGCATTGCAAGATTGAAAGGGAAGAACCGTGCATGGTAAATTGTGCTTCCTTCTGCCTTACTGGAACTGATGTATATATTTAGTACTTACAGATTTATCTATGATGCAGTCTACCTCTTCAATCACATCAAAGTATGCCTCATTGTTGGTGTACTTGACCCCACTTCGCCTCCATGGCACATTGGACAACTGTCCGCTTGGTAACGTATCTGCAACACTGAACAACAAGTTTGGACAAATGTTATTAAATGCAAATTTGAGATCAAATGGTACATGAAATAAATTTTAGTATATACTTGCAGATTTAAAAACATTTGTTTTAGGAGTTACAGATACTTTAGAAATATTGAATATCATATAATAATAATGTTATTGACACGGTGTCTTCGGGGACTGCCAGTAAGCCATTCAACCTTTAACTGCTGTTCATGTACAACCAGGGATCACATTTAAGCTTACGATACAACCTGGGAAGCAGCAGCAGAAGGATCACCTTGAAAGGGATGTGACAAGTGTTTTTCAAATATCAAACAATGAAACCACAAGGGAAACTGACAGGGAATATACCAGACGAGTCATAAAAAATGTAATCATTGGATGTGAGCTATTATTAAATTTTTTTTTTTATGCCATCCGATTTTAAGCATTTATCAATCATCCCAATTCTTTCACTATTAAAAAGGTAAGTCCTACATAGAAATGAACTCTATTGTTCAAGATTTTTCTTGTTTTTAAGATGATAGCTCCCATCCAATAATTGCGTTTTTTATGACTCACGCGGTATATATGTACGATACTGAAAAATATTAACTTCTTAAATATCATATTGACCAAACAACAATTATTTAAGAGATTTTAAGATTCTATTTTCTATCTTACTTTGAGCTTCCTGTGACTGTATTAACCACTGCTCTAAGGATGTTTGGTGGTTTGATTAATTCCTTCAGAATGTTGGATTCTGTCGCTAGCGGGAAACCACTGTCAAGCATCTCTTCCAAAAGCTGGTAAGAGACAAAAACAAAGAGTGTCAAATAAAAGTTTATGGATTTGTACCACACAGAACACAACGTAGGGATCTCATTGACTGATATGAATTTTTAACAAGTTATTCAAGCTCAACCAGCAAGACATTTAAAAAAAGTTGTAGCTTTGAATGTGGGGGATCTGATTGAGGTTTGGGTCAATTTCACTTTGGCTTAATTAGCCATTTGCGTGTTAGATTTGAATCTTGTCTGGTACAATGACGTGCTTGGTCACAAGTTACCACTTAAATTTTAACTCCTCAGACTATTGAGACAGTTGCTATGTCACATGATTAGGGGCAAGCTTTTGCTTAGTTACGTAAGAGACGGTGAACACCCATACATGATTCTGAATGGATGTATTTGGCACAATGGTAACAGGGTTTGCTTATCTGGAGGTTGCTATACAAAACATTGCCCCTAATCATGTGACATAGCAACCGTCTCTATAGTCTGTGGAATTCAAATTTAAGCGGTACATTGTGACTAAGCAATAGATCGATCCATTAAGCTCCGCCCCACTGCATATTGACCAATCACAACGCAACGAAAGTTCGACAAATAACGTCCGACATGCGTGCGCATATGCTTGGCATGCGCAACAGAGTTGTGCAGAAAGGCATTGGAGAGGCTCTCGTGTTCTTACTCACACGTGCGTCGTGGGCGGAGCCTAATGGATTGGTCTATTAAAGTCATTGTACCAGACATTTTTCAAATCTAACTAGCAAATGGCTTATTGGCTTACATGTATTACAAGAAGCTCTCCATGGTCCATCTTTATATATCTGACCTTATAGCAGAAATGTATTCCTGTTGGTCCTCTTTGTTCTGCTGGCAAATCCCTACTGACTCAAATTACTTTTTCTCTTCAGTCAAAGAGCCTTCCACTTCATTGCATGCCTTATGAAACGCCTTACCTCTTAATATTGGCCAAGCTGACTCTCTTCCGATTTTCAAAGGACTTTTAAAGACTCATATGTTTGAATCGTTATCTTTGTAACGATTGCCTTATATTTCATTTCATTGTTTTATCTTATGTGTTGTGCATAGAGATCTACTGCAATAAATGCTCGTTGTCCTATAAATGGTCTTATTGTGTAATACATTATTGAACAAACTCAACTTTACTTACCTCATAAACAACTACATAGTTCTCTTTAATTGCTGTCTCTGTGCATTCCCCAAAGTATTCAGCAAAGGTATCAAAGATCCTATGAAGAAACTCTATCACAAATAGTGGAGGAACTGGAAGACAATATAATTTATTAGATTTGGAGTCTTTCAGCGTGTAAATAAGTGTACTACCAATCGGACCCTAGAACATGGTTAGGTTCTGTACATAGAACCAATAACACCAATTAAGGCAATTCAAAGTTTACAATACGAGTTTCAACCAGGTTGAATGGAAATGTCAAAAACAGCTACCAACGAGGCCTCATTTAAGAGTACCAAAACATTCCAACATGCATAAATATTCACCCATCACCTGACCAGTGACCACCCATGTCTTATGGTTTGTATGCCTGGCATCAAGGTTTACGTAATAAAAACTGAACAAACCAATATCAGCAAAATGTACATGTAGGCATAAACTTTGAGAAGCTACATCAATGAATCATTAATATAGATCTTGTTTTTTCCCCGAAGGTAAACATTAGGCCTATAAAAAATGTAATAAAAAGGACAATAGCACTCAGCGCTAATGCTTAAATGTGACCCGCTACGTGAAAATGAGTCAGATGTTGACAATTTCAAGAATTGAGTTGTATGCATGGCTGGAAAGAACACACCAGCAGCAGTAATTTGGTATAAGTCTAAGCTTTGGGGTGTGTCGCGTTGCTGAGTTACTCCCGTTTGCAAAACCAATTACAAGTAAAGTGATGTTTTAAACTACCATTGTACCAAGGATACAAACAAGACATTAGTATGATCACAAAATTGTTGTTTTTATAGCTTTATAGCCTAAAGGTAAGTGTTCTCAAGGTTAACCATGCAAATAAAGATCTTAAAAAGTAAACAAAAAAAATGTTTTTTTTTTTTTTTTTCCACATTAAACTGTCCATAACTTAATAATGCATTGGGCGACATCTGACTCATTTTCACGTAGCGGGTCACAAATTAGAAGCCAAGTCAGGATCTTAGACAATTGTGTCAAATTTCCCAAGCGTACGCATTTCAACTCATGTGTACTGACTGTACTATTAGTGCTGTTAGCACTTTGATAATATGTTTAAGTGGTGGTCGAATGATTGTTTGAAAGCAAAGTGCTATTTAATTTGGTCCACATCCAAAAAGTCAAAAAGCAAAACTGTTTCAAGAAGTGTTTTTTTTGCTATACAACGCTATATGAAAAAAACACACGATACAAACCGTTATTTTAAATAAAACACACTATAAAAAGGAGAGTTTTGAGAAAAAAACAATAATGGCACTCAGACTTTAGAATAAAAATTGTTTTAAAACTGTGTTACTTGAAACAAACCTTCATTCTGCACAACAGCAACAAAGAAGAGTTGACTTCTATAAATACTGATCAGATAATGATGTGGAGTGGCTATTACTGGTGGAACATCGTCATGGCAACTGACCTGATATTATATGAGAAATGATCAACATCATGAAAGGTCACCAAGCTCAAGCAATGAGCTATGTACGTAACATAATTAAACACTTCCAAAAACAAACACACTATTTAGCCTATAGAAGCCTGGTAAAAAAAGATGTTTTGTTGATAAATAAACAAAAATAACGTATGTAAAACAGTAACGATGCTCTTCTGATCTAGGAATATATGTCTATTCCCAGCACAACGAAGTAACGAACAATATCAACCAGGGTTGGGATGTTTACAAATTCTGGTTTTTATTAAGGCAGAGGGATATGTTACCTTATTCTGGGCTTCAAAGAAGTAGTCACATACTGAGCGGCTGATAACACTTTTCCAATGTTTTTCCATAAAAATATCCCTGGAAAAAAAAGGAATAAATAAAACAGTCACATAAAAAGGAATGTATTTTCCTAGTTTGTCTCTTTGTGGAAACAGAGCTCTGCATAGTTTTTACAATCATTCCTGAACCTTACCGACAAACAAGTTGACATTATCTACCACTTGTTTTGTTTTTCAAATCTGGTTACAACATGAACAATTGAATCAATATTGCTAAAAAGTTGCTCACTAATGTAGCAAATTAAATCAATTTTGAATACCATTGTTTTTTTTTAATTATCACGCGTTCCAATTGTACGCGGGGTTAAAACAAGATAAACCCAAAAACATCAAAAGCGTTATGAAAAATTACGCAAATTTATTATTCAGAATTTGTTATAATACAAAAAAAAATCTATGAAAAAACCCAGAATTTTAGTGTTGTACAACTTCAATTCAATTCAATTCAATTCAAGAATACATTTATACTAGTAGTTTTGTAAATGGATAGCTTCACCACAGGCTGGGCCGGCTGGAAGATGGGGGGGGGGGGGGGGGTTCAGTTAATTAGCCTGGTAGAAATAAAAAAATTGATGGGGTAAACAGTTATTACTGGCAGTTTTTGTCGTCTAGTTTCCCTGCCTCACGGCAGCACGGACTTGAGTGTTTAGAAGAAAGGCGACATTTAATAGGAACCTTGTATTGATGTTTCAAAACAAGTGCGTGAATTTATGTGATGTAAAATGTATGCCCACAAATTGGGTTCATTGCAGACTTGGACCAGAGGACGTTCGCTACACGTACCACACAGACGACTCAAACCGGAATGGTCAACTTCTAGTCAGCTTTCTCCAAGAAAACAGCCTCCTTGCAGCCAACACCTTGTTCTAGAAGCGAAGAGGCAAACTATGGACTTTTGAAGACAGAGCCACAGAAGACCATTGCCAACTGGACTTCATTCTTGTTCGACGAAAGTGGCGCAACAGTGTCCTTAACGCTGAGGCATACAGCAGCTTCAGGACAGTGGCCTCCGATCACAGGGTTGTATCGATGCAAGTTACATGTAGGCTTAGCCTAAGACAACCCAAGACCACAGGCTTCAAGGAGAAGGTTGATTGGAAGGGGGAGAAGGGGAGGAAGTGAACGAGCAAGGAGAGTTAAGAAGAGAGGAGGATGCAACATCTCTTTACCAGCACTTCATCGAGGCCAACTTAGAGGCAAAGAAGAGCTTGCCTAAGGTGAATCGAGTAAAAAGAAGTCACAATTCTGATCACCCAGAAGTTGTTGCAGCACGAAAGACAGTTGAGGAACAACATGATGCCTTTATCCGGAGCAAGAATATACAGCTCAAGGAAAGCCTCAAGTTGGCCAAAGCTCAGCTATTTGACGTGTATGAAAGGCTGAGAGAGGAAGAGTTGGCACTTAGAATCAAGGAGGTAGAGGTAGCTCGTGAGAGCAAGCAACATGGTGAGGCATGGAGAATAGTCAACGAGGTCAGTGGCAGGAAGAGGTCAAAAGCAGGACAAGTCAAGGGAGACACGCCAGAAAACCGCGTTAAGTCATGGTTCACCCACTTCAGAAATCTGCTGGGAGATCCTCCTTCTGTGACTGGTGAGGATTTGGAGATCGCAGACATACTCAAGAACGTTGACATTGATGATGGCCCCTTCTCGATGGAAGAGCTAAGGAAAGTCAAATGCTCCATCAAGCAGGGGAAAAGGGCAGGCCCAGATGACATTCCCCCGGAAGTGTTGAGAAACTGTGAGCTTGATGTAATAATGCTTGAGTTCTGCAATATGGCCCTGATGGCGAACAACATGCCCACCCAGTGGTCCCTGTCCAACATAATCCCAATCCCAAAATCTGGAAACCTGTCCTCACCAGACAACTACCGTGGAATCAGTCTCACCTGCACCATGGCCAAAGTCTATAACCGACTGATCCTGAATAGAATTAGAGCAGCCATTGACCCTAAACTCAGGTACAATCAAAACGGCTTCAGAGAAAAACGTTCTACTGTCGCACAGATCTTAGCCCTCCGCCGTATTATCGAGGAAGTCAAGAACAACAAACTGCCAGCTGTACTGACTTTCATAGATTTAAAAAAGGCCTTCGACTCCATCTACAGAGGCAAGATGATCAAAATCTTGAAGGCGTATGGAATCCCACCACGGCTTCTTCGAGCCATCGAAGCCATGTACACCAATACTACTGCCAAAATCATCACCCCGGACGGAGAAAGCGATGTGTTCGAAATCTTGGCAGTTCTGCAAGGCGACACGCTGGCTCCGTTTTTATTCATCATTGTACTTGACTACGCCCCGAGACAAGCAGGGATGCTACGGATGGCACAGAATGTCTCCTGGAGAGATCACATCAAGAACCTGGAGCTCTATGGCAACATCCCCCCACTGAGTGAGAAGATCAAGGAGCGCCGGTTGCGCCTTGCTGGTCACTGTCTATGGCACCCAGAGCTACCAGCCAATAAAGTCATCGTGTGGGAGCCCACTCACGGCAGGCGTGGCCCCGGAAGACCCACTAACACCATGCTCAAGACCCTGATCGAGGATGCAGGAGTAGTCAACAAGGAGGAGCTAATCAGCTGTATGCAGGATAGAGTTGTGTGGCGTGTCAGACATAGAGCCCGACTCAAACATGCGGCAACGCGACAACTTGGGTCGACTGAGTGAGTGAGTGCAGACGACGAACTTCATTGTGCTTCGATGGCATTCCGCGGGCTTGAAATTCTCCTCTTAGGTGGGCTTTGACATCAGACAAATAAAAATAAAGCTGAAAGTTGTTCTTGGTTCTGGTAACATGGTTAATTAAATTAAAATTCTCTCTCAAGTCTTCAGTGCGTGAATATAGGGTACACAAGGATTATTAGGCTGTATATGACAATAAATAAGGTCTATAGGCTAAATAGCAACTAGCAAAATGTCAAGAGAGGGGGATGTTGAACCCACACAGATATAGGCCATGCGTACGTGACAACATACACCGCAGTTAGCAAATGCCTACCGATAACACATCGCGGTTCTGAATTGCGATAAACCTAAAACATGAGAGATGGAATGAGCTATATTATATGTTTTTGTTTAATGTTATCTTGTATTGTTGCTCCTGTTGATTTCAGGGAAATAAAATCTAAAGTTTGTTATTCTAAATTGTTAATGGTCCGGACCGTGTTTCAAAGAACAGCCGCAGCAGCATGATGCTGCACATGTTCAATGCTGGCAAAATCTATACTAACAAAATAAAAATGTGTAGGCTTAATTTATTTAAAAAGTATCCTTAAAAGAAAAATGATTGATTATATTGAATGAAAATGTCCTTTCATTTTCAAGAATAATTGTAAATAAAAATTTTAATTTATAAAAATATGTTTATCAAATAATAAATTGATAAATGATTATTACTTACCCAGAAGGATTTATCATAAATAAGCTGTGGATCATCTTGTATTGCTGTTTGTATTTTTCTTTTTAATTATTATTGGAAAAATGTCTGAAGTGTGAATTTTGGACTTCACGTTTTCGCACCATAAAGTACAGTGAGTATACACGTATCTCCTGTGCTCTCTCTATATCTAGCTCCTGCCCACAAAATAGAAATCATGCAAATCGATGCTGGGTCAAGAAAGGTCAAACCATGAACCTCGTACGCGTAAAAGAATTGCAAAATAGAAAAGTAAATTAAAGAAAAGTAAAATTTAAGGAAAGCGTTAATTCATTGGCGATTCTATGCGAACAAATCAAACAAAATTTCTTGCTATAGTATTGTTATCCATCACTGCATTTTAACACCCCCCCCCCAAGAAAATCACCATGAAATAATTAATGCGACGATGGAGGGCGCTGTCATTAACCGGTGCAGCGTAAAAATACCAGAATGAAGTGAGCACCAAATTTGAGCCCAACACCAAATTTGGTGGTGAGCACCAAATTGGTTGCCAGCACCAAATTTCAAAAAAACTGTCAACGACCGTCAATGACCGTCGAAGACAGTGCGATGGGATTGTACACGCGTAAGGTGTGGGCAGATACAAAGCCAAGAGTTCCAACTAAATTGGAAAGTATAATTAATTTGTATTTCATAAATCTGTTCCACAAACCCCTGGCTATATCAGATTAGCGTCCCAACTTGTTAAGTCTGCTAATTAGCTCAGCCCAATTAATTTAATAAGGGAAGAATTTTATAATTTTTGTACTGTATGCACTGTATGCGTAAGGTATGGGCAAATACAAAGCCAGGAGTTCCATCTAAATTGGAGAGCATTATTAATTTTTATTTCATAAATCTGTTCAACATTCCCCTGGCTATATCAAAGTAGCGCCCAAGTGTTTTAGGTGTGCTAATTAGCTCAGCCCAATTAATTTAATACTGTATGCGCTGTATGCATAAGGAAGGGGCAAATAAAAAGGCAAGAGTTCCATCTTAATTGGAAAATATTATTAGTTTTTATTTCATAAATGTGTTCCCTATACTTTTGGCCTAGTCAAATAAGCGCCCCATTGTGTAACGTTTTCTAATGAGCTCAGCGCAATTAATCCAATTAGAGAAGAAATTGCGAATTTCGTACCGTTTATACGCTATATGCCTAATACATCACGCGTAGGGTATAGGCAAAAACTAAACAAACGAATTCCATCTAAGTTGGAAAATATTAATATTATTTATCTCATAAATGTGTTTCACATACCCATGGCTAAATCAATTTAGTACCTCGACGTGTTACCTTACCTAATTAGCTCAGCCCAATTAATTTAATTAAGAAAAACATTCACGAATTTCTTACTATACGTTGTATAATATACTAAACACACGCGTAAGGTGTGGGCAAATACAAAGCCAAGAGTTCCATCTTAATTGGTAATTATTATTAATTTTTATTTCAAAAATCTATTCTTTATACTTCTAGCTATGGCAGATTAGCGCCCCAACTTGTTAAGTCTGCTAATTAGCTCAGCCCAATTAATTTAATCAAGGCACAATTTACGAATTTTGGTACTTTATACGCTGTATATATATACTAAGATAACAAGCGCATAAGGTATGGGCAATTACCAAGACAAAGAGTTCCATCTTATTTGGAAAATATTATTAATTTTTATTTTATAAATCTATTCCTAACAACCCTGGCTATATCAGATTAGCGCCCCAGCTTCTTAAGTCTGCTAATTAGCTCAGCCCAATTAATTTAATAAGGGAAGAATTCACGAGTTTTTCTACTTTATACGCTGTACATTATGCTATACAAATAACAAGCGTAAGGTAATATTATTATTAATTTTTATTATAAGTTATCACACAAGCGTGAGTGAAATATGGAAAAATATAGCGCTTCTGCGTCCCATATCCAACGAGTTAACACCCTGTTGCTATTTTTGGTGGAAAAAGGTTGGATTTTGTTCCTATTCGGAAAACTTTCTTCAACGTAGACCGCACCGTGTGCATTTAATCAGTGAACGGACGCGCGCATCATCCGCGTCCTTTGGAACATCTTGATTACAACCAGTGTTGAGTCTTCGTAGGGTTGGATATTCTACAGCGTTGCTGTATGTAATTCTCCCTGAAACTATAAACTTTCTCACAATTTTGTGATGTTAATAATGAGTGCTATGGAGCATCAATTCAACGGTGAAAGAGTGACAAACTCCCAGAGAGGAAGTCCTTCACCCGATCTGGTTGGTATGCCTGAGCAGGTGCTACCAGATCGTATCCAAACTGCTCACAACGGGATTCGTGGTGGAACCAGGAGAAAATGGAGTAAGAACGATAACAAAATTGCAATGGAATGTTATATTAAGAGTGAGCCGGACAAGAGAGGATACAGAAGGAGAATGATAAGCCTATGGCAAGATAAAGGAATGTTTGAGGTTAGTGAGCAGCGCCTTGCAGACCAGATAAGTACTATCAAACGGAACCAGTGGTTAACCAATGTGGAAATTGAGGAGATGAGGAGGATAGTACAAGCTGAAAGTGATGGAACAGATATGGTTAACCACCAAATACCGGAGGAGGCGGCTGCTAGCTTACAGAGTGAAGATGAGGTGAACCAGCCAGGGGTGCGAGATGGTCAGGATGATGATGGCATCGACGATGAGGAGGGCGTAGAGTTCACGGAGGAGGAGGTGCAGATTAAGGCTAGGCTTCAAGAGGTGATGGAAGCGGCGAAAGGGTCAAACGGGTGGAGTATTCCAGCTTTGCGCCGGGTCCCAAGGAAAAGGCTGACAGAAATGTCAGCCGTGGTAAGTAAAGTCCTTGGGTCGGTAAGTACGAATAATTTATCGGAAACTAACCGTCTTATTTTTGCAGGGGCAGTTGTAGTAGGGGAAAAGTTAGGGGTAAAGGTGTCTCAACAAGGGAACAGTACACCATGGTGGAAACGTCGGCTGGAGGGTCAGATTAAAGATTTGCGAAGAGATCTCAGTAGAATAGAACAAATGAATAAGGGTTTATTGAATAGTTCAGACTTAAGGAATACAATTATGACAAAGTACAACGTCAAACGTAAGGGTGCGAGTGTTGTAATAGAGGAGATCAAGCAGAGGGTTAAGGCTAAGGCTGCAAAAGTGAAGAGGTATGACGACAGGGTTAGGCAATTTCACCAGAATAGATTATTTAGCACCAATCAGCGTCAGTTATTTAAGGAATTGGATGGGAAGGCTGACAGTACGCAAGCGGGCCCGAGACCAACAGAGGCAAAAACTTTCTGGGGTGGTATTTGGGACAAACCAGTAAAACATAACCGACAAGCGGCATGGCTAACAGATGTGAAAGATGAATTGAGAGGGGTACAACAGCAAGAAGGGTTCCAGATTGACGTGGACAAGGTTAAGAGACAGATAAAGAAGGTGCCAAATTGGAAAGCCCCGGGTCTGGACCACGTGCATGGGTACTGGTTGAAGAACTTCCGTAGTTTGCATGAGCGAATGGCCCTACAATTGCAAGACTGTCTAGTACAGGGTAAGGTCCCATCTTGGATGACTGAGGCAAAAACGGTGCTGATTATGAAGGATGTCAAGAAAGGTAACATTGCCAGTAACTATAGACCAATCACGTGCTTACCTGTGATGTATAAACTCTTCACCAGTATGATTGCAGAAGACCTGTACCGCCATATGGATGACCAACAGTTGTTTCCGGAGGAGCAGAAAGGCTGTAAGAAGCGGTCCAGAGGTACGAAGGATCAACTTATCATCGATAAGGCTGTACTGAAGGACTGCAGGAGCAGAAAGACTAATTTGGCAATGGCATGGATTGACTACAAGAAGGCGTATGACATGGTATCGCACACATGGATAATGGAATGTCTGGATATGGTTGGAGTGGCTGATGCAGTAAAACGTCTTTTAGGTGAGAGCATGAAGACGTGGCGAACAAATCTGACAGCCAACGATGATAATCTGGGCAAGGTATGCATAAGAAGAGGTATTTTCCAAGGGGACTCTCTGTCTCCGCTGCTGTTTGTTCTTGCACTGATGCCCCTGTCGATGATTCTAAGGAAGGTGAGTGCAGGTTATGTAATGAAGAAGGACGGATGCAAGATCAACCATCTGCTTTTTATGGACGATTTGAAGTTGTTTGCGAAGAATGAGGCCGAGATCGACTCTTTGGTGCAAACCGTCAGGATTTTCAGTGATGACATTGGGATGCAGTTCGGTCTGGAGAAATGTGCTTCAATGACCATGAAGAGGGGGAAGAGGGTACATTCCGATGGCATTGCTCTGCCTGATGGTGCACAGTTGAGGGCTTTGGGTGAGGAGGAGAGTTATCGGTATCTTGGTGTTCTTGAATCGGACCATGTCCTTCACGAGGAATCAAAGGTAAGGCTGAAGGCAGAATACATCAGGCGTGTAAAAAAATGTTTGAAGTCTAAACTAAACGGGGGGGAACATGATTAAGGCGATTAACACATGGGCCGTGTCTTTGATGAGGTACAGTGCGGGTATTGTCGAGTGGACTAAGGAAGATCTAGATGTCACTGACAGGAGGACAAGAAAACTAATGACCATGCATGGCATGCTACACCCGCGGTCAAATGTTAGTAGACTCTATCTTCCGAGGTCAGAGGGCGGAAGGGGGTTGTGTAGCGTGGCGGACAGTGTTAACATCGAGCGCAGAAGCTTGCATTGTCATGTCAGGAGGACCGAGGAGAGCCTGTTGAAAGTTGGACAAAGGTACACGAGGGCAGACGAAGTTGGGCCGAAGGAATACAAGAGGGAAAGGAAGGAGGAAAGACATAAAGATTGGAGGAACAAACCACTTCATGGCCGGTTCTTGAGGTGTACTGAGGAAGTGGCCAGCAGCAAGTCATGGAATTGGTTAAAGAGTGGAGAACTAAAGAAGGAAACAGAGGGCTTGATTACTGCGGCGCAAGACCAGTCTCTAAGGACAAATGTAATGAAGGCAAGGATAGAGAAAGCAAACGTCTCTCCTATGTGTAGAATGTGTAATAAAGCAGAGGAGACTGTATTTCATATTGTTAGCGAATGCAGTAAGATGGCCCAAACGGAGTACAAAGGAAGACATGACAAGCTGGCCAAAGTGATTCACTGGGATCTGTGTAAGAAGTATGGTGTCAAAGTGCTTGCGAAATGGTACGAACATGTTACGGAAAAAGTTGTAGAGACCGACCAGGTCAAGATCCTTTGGGACTTTAACATTCAGACCGATCATGTTATACCACATAGGCGTCCGGATGTTGTGCTATTAGATAAGACGAAGAAGATGTGTCATCTCATTGACATAGCTGTGCCAGGTGATATAAGTGTAGCTTCGAAGGAGATGGAAAAGATCGAGAAGTACCAGGACCTGGCCAGGGAACTTCGTAAGATTTGGCAGGTAAAGGTAAAAGTAGTTCCCGTGGTGGTTGGAGCACTTGGCACCATTCCCAAAGCACTGGGGAAACATCTAGATGAAATAGGGACAAATGTGATGGTAGATCTGTTACAGAAGGCAGCGCTTTTGAAAACAGCGAGGATCCTGAGAAAGACCCTTGAGATCTAAGGCTACGGGACGTAGCCCGACTCGAGGAGTTACCGGCACAAAGGAAAAGAAGATCTTTCTTTTGCATGCTGTGATAAAATGAAATAACAACAACAACAACAACAACAACAACGAAAACGACAACGACAACGACAACGACAACGACAACGACAACGACAACGACAACGACAACGACAACGACAACGACAACGACAACGACAATAATAATAATAATAATAATAATAGTAATAATAAAGAATATTTATAGGGCGCCAAAATCTACCAAAATGAGGTGCTCAATCCGCAAAGAAGGGGGAACCACACACAGCAAGAAATATAAGACAAATATACCAGTTACACATAGGCGAGATTAAACAAAGTGGTTTTCAACTTAACCTTGAAAGTATTGATGTTAGAAATATTGCGGATTTGTAGAGGCAAGTCATTCCAGAGTGTGGGTCCAGCATGGGAAAAAGACCTATCGCCCCATGACTTGCTACTCTTAGTAACCTGTAGCATGCATGTATTGGAAGATCGGAGAGATCGCACAGGAGTATAAGCTTTAACCAAAGAAATGTTATATACAGGGGCAGAACCATTAACGTAATGAAAGATAAGCAACAGAAGTTTGAAATTAATACGATATTCGACTGGTAGCCAGTGAAGTGACTTCAGAACCGGTGTAATGTGAGTGTGTTTCCTGGTAAGTGTGACAATGCGAGCTGCTGTGATTTGTAATTTTTGTAGTTTAGAAAGTTGAGTTTGGGGTAAGTGAAAAAGAAGACCATTACCGAAATCCAGCCGAGACGATATGAGAGCATGGACTATTTCTCAGTGGCTGGACGGGTCAGGTATTTGCGGATCAAGCCAACATTTCTCGACTGGTAACGAACAGATTTACATACATTGGATATATGACCTGACGTAGACATTGTACAATCGAAAGTTATACCAAGATTTCTGCAAGAATAAGAGAGAGAGGAATCGCAGAATCCGCAATCTTGAAAGAAGTGACATTGATCTTATCTAATTGAACCTTAGAACCAATAGAAACTCAGACTTAGTACAATTCAATTTAAGAGAGTACACACTCAACCAGTTACAAATATCCTCCAACAGGATTCAAGATTGTGAGTGGAACAAAGTGCCTGACTTTGACTTGGGGGGAAAAGAAACGTATAACTGAATGTCATCTGCGTAACAATGATATTTGACAGAGTGACGTTGAATAATCAAACCTCCATACATCCCATATCTCTGGAACCCTATATCGTACAAACTAAATAAAAACGATAAATTCATCCTCACTCCTTAATTTCCTCTAACTTATTTCACTTTCAGAAAGCATGTCAAGTTATTTTAAGGGTTTGTTACGTCCAGTTCGGGTCAATAGACAAACTCCTAAAAATGTACCCCATTCAGCCACATGAGGTCTATTTTGTTAATATTATCTCCAGTAACCAACCCGACGGGCCGATCGCTAAATTGGGCTACAAAATGGATTTGGCAAAATGTACATTCTGAGACCTGACCGACACGCTGCTCTAACCAATTTTGTGAATGGACTTATTCAAAAGGAAACTTAATGTCGTTTTGCTTAACAACTTTGACCTGTCCTTACTCTATGCTTTGACCAAATGCAAAGTTCTTTTTACAGCTTCAAAACAGCATTTGACGGACGTGTATAAGTTTCACAAACTTCCGTGATGGGCTAAACTCTGAAACTGCAACACTATACCTCTATGAACAGACCGTATTCTAAAACAGTATTCATGTACTCATTTGAGTTTACTGGCAAAACATAGTGTCCACAATTTAAAAACAGCAAGATGCGTTTTGCATCAATAGTGCAATTTGTGTATAGAGATTTTTGTAAGTCCGAGGTCGCCACCCACTTTCAACCTAAAGTGGTCCCACGGCGACCTCCTTCACCAGCAACAGGTGGCCTGTCTCAAGACCAGACAACACACCACTCACAATACACTGACCAGAATGTAAGGCAAGGTTATTTAGGCTCTTTGTGTAAGGCCCCCCCAATCCCAAAATGTTATTAATTGTAAAGTTCCCTTAGACACCTTCAAACCTATAGCCGGCCCTACCCAATATTTCCAAATTATAAAGCTTCCGTTTGATCCCATCCTTGTCCATCATGATAATTCTCATGCCGTTTTGAAGTGAATGCTTTTTTATAAATATTCTCCATTTAATCTTTTCAACAAATGAGTCACCTGTCAGAAGGATTTCTAGGAAGTTTGATAACAACGTCGACCAGTGGTTGACACATGGTCGCCTGCGAAACATCAATCTACGGTACTTCATCCATTCAATGCAAATCCGTGAGATTGGTTTCGGTTTTGTCCGGGTACCCAGCCTCTTCGACCCTTTCGACCCTGCGCGGCAATGAATGAACTAATCCGGAGAACCATGCTTAGTACAATACGAAAGTAACCTGATCAAAAAGGGCGGATCGAATGGCGGGTGGGCGGGCAAGGGGCAATGAATGAACCAATCCGGAGCACCATCTGCGAAACACTGTCCAATGAGTCGCCTGTCAGAAAGATTTCTAGGAAGTCTGGTAACAACATCGACCAGTGGTTGACGCACGGTCGCCGCCCAAACTTCCTCCAATCACATGACTTGTAAGTGCGAGTTTGGGTCCAGGTTTTGCAGACTTGCAACCTGACGTCTGAAACCACACAAACGTATTGAATTCCACACACACAACCGTGTTGGATTCCACAAGGATGCCATACCACTGGACCTTCTAATTTTCAATCCAAGATGGCGCAGGTTACGCTTTTACTAGTATAGATCAATAGCTTACACGGGCGTAACACACCATAAAACGTATCATGGTTGTGTAAAAGCTGTATTAAACAGCTTTAGTTGTGTTTCATTGATTTAAATAATAATGGCATTTAATTATTGACATTTTTAAGTGTGCAGAAAAGTATATTTCTCAATAACGTGGTCACACTGTGTGTGTAGCGATCGTTGAACATTTTACGACCGAGATTGTCAGATTATAAAAATCCAGCATGTGGTTCGTTATGATTTTGTACAAATATTAAAGGCAGTGGATACTATTGCTATTGGTAACTTCTCAAAGTAATTATCATCATAAAAACCTTTCTTGATTCTAAGTAATGGGGAGAGGTTGATAGAATAAAACATTGTGAGAAACAGCTCCCTCCTGGAGTGATGTAGTTTTCGAGAAAGAAGTAATTTTCCCAAGAACTTGCTTTCGAGACCTCAGTTTTAGAATTTTTGAGGTATCGAAATCAAGCATGTGAAAGCACACAACTTCGTGTGACAAGGGTGCTTTTTCTTTCATTATTATCTCGCAACTTCGGCGACCGATTAGGCTCAAATTTTCACAGGTTTGATATTTTATGCATATGTTGAGATACACCAACTGTGAATGCTAGTCTTTGACAATTACCAATAGTGTCCACAGTCTTTCAATTTGGATATTGGGGTGTAATTTGATACCAGATGACGTCATCAAGTCTGCTATCATCGAAGTCTGTGTCGATACTCGGGTTCAATTATTATCTGAACAGTGCCAAAAACATTATATTTCATTTTTTTTTCTTTTAGCGGAAACCAAAACAAACGAAAAAGTTCATCAGACATTGGTAATTATTTTTACAAGTACATTGACTTTAACAAAAAACCGCCAAAAACAAAAGGTAACATCAACCACAATTTTTTTTTCATGGGGGGATCATTTAAACCAGTAACTGTTTGTTGGAATTGGCACCATACAGTTTCAGTAAATACTTTCGTCTTTCATTATTTGTCAATCATGAGCTCATCGGTTCTGATCATCAGCCCTCAATCCAAACCCTGAATATAGAACGGCAGCCCAGAGCACTTTGGTTAAAAGAACGAGGTACCAATATTTGAGTACAGGAACATTTAGTGGATAACCTGACATAGTCAGATATGGATGTCTGCCGAGGACCCCCCGCTGCGTGTGGCGCATGGATGCCCAACAAAGAGGCAAAATAATGGGCTGAATCAAACATTCTATAGGTACCACATGAAATCAAGTGGAAATGGTCATTAACATCATGCTCAGTAAAAAAATTCAACCGCCAGACAAATTTTCTGCTGCATTAGGCATGCCAGACACCCCCTCCCCCAAATATTTAGTGTACAAACCTATGGGTTGAAATTAACCAGTTGTCAAATTACCTCACATTTACATGAAACTTTATTTGACTGTTC
The DNA here is from genome assembly GCF_032118995.1 of Asterias amurensis. Classification (NCBI taxonomy): domain Eukaryota; kingdom Metazoa; phylum Echinodermata; class Asteroidea; order Forcipulatida; family Asteriidae; genus Asterias; species Asterias amurensis. The sequence continues at coordinate 8,953,298 of NC_092662.1, read as the reverse complement.
CACTATGGCTAAAATGAACAGAAACCAAAAATCAAATCTATGCTCCATATCGTTTCCGAGATACAGCCTCTTAAAAAATGCTAAAATCTCCCCCTTTTGGAGCTCCGCCCCCGAACGACGGCGCGTCGTGGTGGTATATTCTTTTCATACGTTAAGAGCCCGTAATTTAATAACGACACCAGCTGTGTGGCTGAAAATTGTATGCTGTTTAAGTTGTGGCCATTGATTCATAATTTGGCTGCACTGGGCCTGACAGACACCCCCACCCCCGGGGTAAAACATCGGAGGAACAACCTAAAACCATGAAAATACCAATAGTCCTAATGCACAATTCTTAACAGAACACAAAATCAGCCACCAGACAATGTTTTGCTGCATTGGGCGCGGCCCGACAGACATGTATACCCTCCCCGGGTTAAACATCAAAGGAACCACCTGAAACCAGGTTGAAATGACCAATAACAATATTTTTAATACAATAATCACCAGACGAAAGTGTTGCTGCATTGGGCCCGGCAGACACCTCCCCTTCCCCGTGTTAAACATCAAAGGAACCACCTGAATTTAATTTGAAATGACCAATAACAATATTCTTAATACAAGTATCAACTGCCAGACAGCGGCTTTGCTGCATTGGACCCGACAGACACCTCCCCTCCCCCGGGTTAAACATCAAAGGAACCACCTGAAATTAATTTGAAATGACCAATAACAATATTCTTAATACAAGTATCAACTGCCAGACAGCAGTTTTGCTGCATTGGGCCCGACAGACACCTCCCCTCCCCCGGGTTAAACATCAAAGGAACCACCTGAAACCAAGTTGAAATGACCAATAACAATATTCGTGATACAAGTATTAATCACCTGACGAAATTTTTGCTGCATTGGGCCCGGCAGACACCTCCCCTCCCCGGGTTAAACATCAAAGGAACCAAGTGAAATTAAGTTGAAATTACCAATAACAATGTTCTTTATACAAGTAACAACTGCCAGACGAAAGTTTTGCTGCATTGGGCCCGGCAGACACCTCCCCTCCCCCGGGTTTCAGAGGAACCACCTGAAACCAAGTTGAAATGACCAATAACAATATTCTTAATATAAGTATCAACTGCCAGACAGCAGTTTTGCTGCATTGGGCCCGACAGACACCTCCCCTCCCCCGGGTTAAACATCAAAGGAACCACCTGAAACTCAAGTTGAAATGATCAATAACAATATTCTTAATACAAGTATTAATCACCGGACGAAAGTTTTGCTGCATTGGGCCCGGCAGACACCTCCCCTCCCCCGGGGTAAACATCAAAGGAACCACCTGAAACCAAGTTGAAATTACCAATAACAATATTCTTAATACAAGTATCAACTGCCAGACAACAGTTTTGCTGCATTGGGCCCGGCAGACACCTCCCCTCCCCGGGTTAAACATCAAAAGGAACCACGCCTGAAATTAAGTTGAAATGATCAATAACAAAAAGGTGTTTGTCCTGATATAGATGTCCACTGGGTCCGTCCTCAAGAAAGTTTTAGAGCTCTAGGTATTGATTTTTCCACCAACTTGGACGATATGATTGATAACAACTATATAACCGGGTTTTAAATTCCATCAGCAACTTATTTGGGCAATGGTCTATAAGCGCAACCTTACAGTGTTGGGTAGAGTTACTGTTGTGAAATCTCTCATTTTGTCTAAGCTCACATTTTTAGTCCTTCTACTCTCCCTAATCCCTCTAAGTTATTTATTAAGAACCTTGATTCTATGTTGTATAAGTTTATTTGGAAAGGGTTGACAGAGTTACTAGGAGGAATCGAATGATTCAAGATTATAGCCAAGGTGGGGTTAAAATGGTGGACACCCGTACATATTTTAGGGCCCAAAAGTGTACGTGGATTCGCAGGTTGCTAAAAGCAGAGGCCTCTGGTTGGACTTCCCTGTTCTATACATTATTTAACTTCCAGAATATACTTTTCCTAGAAGGCGGCCACCCGAGTATTGCTCAAACTTTACAGAGGGCTGTTCACCCCAACCGTTTTTGGTTAGATGTCCATACTGCCTGGGGATCTTACGTACAATTCCACCAGCCGATTAATCGGATTGACTCCTTAACCAGCGTTTTATGGTACAACCATAAGATTAGTGTTAATTACAACTGTGTTCATTATAAAAATTGGATAAATAAGGGGGTCTATTATGTATGTGATCTTCTAGACGAAAAGGGTTCTTTTCTTACTATGGTTGACTTTATGGCTAAGTTTGGTGTTAAGACAAATTTCCTTGAATACGGTTGGATAATTAAGGCCATAAAACAATCCTTTGGTACAGCGATGATGGGCAAGGATGGAGCGAGTATTTGCTTCCCTTTCATTCCATTCAACTTACGGCTTCTCCTGCAAGATCAAAAAGGCTCTAACCGTATTTATAACTGTGTTACATCTGCTAAAACGGTAGCCTAGTCATCGCAAAAATTGAGTATTCAGCTTACCAAACCTAAGTGGATGGTCCTTTGTAACAATCCATTTAGTGCTACCAACGACACCAGACTACGGTGGTTTCAATACAGATTAGTCCACCGAATACTTGCAGTCAACTCATTCTTAGCCAAAATCGGTAAAAGGGATAACGGTCTTTGTACATTCTGCCAAGTAGGGAGTGAGACGCTGGTTCATTTATTTTGTAGATGAAATGACCAATCACAATATTCTTAATACCAGTATCAATCACCAGACGAAAGTTTTGCTGAATTGGGCCCGGCAGACACCTCCCCTCCCCCGGGTTGACATCAGAGAAACCACTTGAAACCAAGTTGAAATGACCAATTACACTATTCTTAATACAAGTATCATATAAACACGCCAGACAAAAAATTGGTGCATTGGGCACGCCAGACACCCCACCCCCTTGGTTTAAGAATACTGTTATTGGTAATTTCAACTTGGTTTTAAGTTTAACCCGGGGGTTGGGGAGGTGTCTGCCGGGCCCATCCCAATGAAGAAACATATGTCTGGCGGTTGATAATTCCCTTTGTATTAAGAGTATTGATATTGGTTATTTCAACTTGGTTTTAGGCGGTTCTTCTAAAACCCGGGGGAGTGGGGTTGTCTGCCTGGCCCAATGCAGCATAACTTTCGTCTGGCAGTTGATACTTGTATTAAGAATATTATTATTGTTAATTTCAACTTTGTTTCAGGTGGTTCCTTTGACGTTTAACCCGGGGGGGGGGTGGGGGGGGGGGGGGGGGAGTTGTCTGCCGGGCCCAATGCAGCAAAACTTTCGTCTGGCAGTTGATACTTTGGTCACATTTCAACTTGGTTTCAGTGGTTCCTCTGATGTTTAACCCGGGGAAGGGAGGTGTCTGGCGGGCCCAATGCAACAAAAACTTTCGTCTGGTGATTGATACTGGTCAAAGAATAGTGCTATTGGTCATTACTTGGTTTCAGGTGGTTCCTTTGATGTTTAACCTATGGTGGCCCTGACGGGACACAGCCAATCGTGAATATTTTGCGACGTCGTGAAACATTTTTGCGACGTCGTGAATTTATTCACGATAAGTCGCGAATATTTTTGCAACGTCGTGAATGTATTCACGACAAGTCGAGAATTTTTTCACTAGTCGCGAATTTTTCACGACTAGTTGCGAATTTTTTTCAGTAGCTTGAGTGTGTAACTACTGTAATTACGTTGACGGCTTAGTAAGACCGAGTAAAAGCTGTCCCGTACGATGCTGGATCCGGAGGAGAATTCTGACTCTTGCAAATCGATGGTTGGTTGTTTAAACAAAACTAACGTTAACGTATGGCCCCTAACGGAGGCCTAGGCCTAACGTTATAGTTTTACTAGTACTTTAGTAGGAGTAGGCTATCCTATGCTAGGCAATAAACGTTGGCACTTTCACTCTTCAGATAAAACATAACGTTATATGTCACCCGCTCCTTCGTAATGATGAATATCGAGTAAATTTCATTTTTGAGTTTAAATCATTATAATCCCAACAAGCAAATCTCAAAATTTTAAATAAAATAAAAATCAATAATATGTAATTTTCGATGACCTTGACACTATGAATTTAACGACCCGTTTTGAAAAACACAAACGCTAGAAAAATTTACTTTTAAAAGTGCGACGTCTCACACACTCATTAAAACAATTTTTTTTTTTTAAGAAATGAAAACATCAATTTTTACCCCGGCGTAGTCGGACCAACAATAGGTAAATTTTACAAACAACCCAATGATAAGTTTAATTATAATGTGTTGACAATTTCAGCAAATAAATTTGACAATTTTTACCTGAAATGTTAGAGCAATTTGCGTTGTTATTTCCAACTTGAAACGCGAGTTCGTTCCGTCACGGCAGGGTGCAACGCATCACGTAATCCCCCACCAAGTTTAACTGAAAGATTAATCCTTTAGCAATTCAACCCTTGAAAACCCCCCAAAATATTGATGAAAATCAGACACTGTTTTTTCGAACTTCGATAACAATTCTACTGGATACAACATGGGCCCCATACACATAGCCGAGTGGCTACAATCGTCATAGCTTGGCTCTCTACGCGTGCCGTGTAACAATTACACACTCAAGTTACCGAAAAAAATATTACGACTAGTCGCGAATTTATTCACGACTAGTCGCAGAATTATTCACGACGTCGTAAAAAATATTCGCAACTAGTCGTGAAAATATTCGCGACTAGTCGTGAAAATATTCGCGACATCGCGAAAATGTTCGCGACTTGTCGTGAATAAATATACGACGTCACGAAAATATTCGCGACTAGTCGTGAAAATATTCGCGACGCCGCGAAGATATTCGCGACTTGTCGTGAGTAAATATACGACGCCGCGAAAATATTCACGACTGGCTGTGTTCCTTCAGGGCAACCATATTAACCCGTTAAGAGAGGTGCCTGCCGCGCAAACATTTGTCCGGCCTGATATTGTCTTGTGTTAAGAATAGTGCATTTGAATAGGCCTATTGGTAATTTCAACTTGGTTTTAGGTCGTTCCTCCGATGTTTAACCCCGGGGGTGGGGGTGTCTGATAGGCCCAATGCAGCCAAATTATGTATCAAGGGCCACAACTTAAATAGTATACACCTTTCAGCCGCACAGCTGGTGTCGTTATTAAATTACGGGCTTAACGTTTGAAAGAATACCACCACGACGCGCGGTGTCGGTCGGGGGCGGAGCTCCAAAAGGGGGAGATTTTAGCATATTTTAAGATGTTGTATCTCATAAACGACATGGAGTATGGATTTTATTTTTGGTTTGTTTTCATTTTAGCCATAGTGGAACAGTTAAACAAAGTTTGTAAATGTGAGGTAACTTGACAACTGGTTAATTTCAACCCATAGGTTTGTACACTAAATATTTGGGGGAGGGGGTGTCTGACAGGCCTAATGCAGCAGAAAATTTGTCTGGCGCTTGATTTTGTTTACTTAGTATCATGGTAAAGCCCATTTCCACTTGATTTTATGTGGTACCTAGAATGTTTGATTCAGGCCATTGTTTTGCCTCTTTGTTGGGGGTCCATGCGCCACATGCAGCGGGGGTCCCCGGCAGACATCCATATCTGATTATGCCAGGTTATCCACTCAACGTTCCCGTAGTCAAATATTGGTACCTCGTTCCTTTAACCAAGTGCTCTGGGCTTCCGGTCTAATATTATCAATTCCATCAAACTGCCATATCAAAACAAAATAAAAACTTCCATTAAAAAAAAAACAGACAAGTCAAAATGAATTAATTTAAACGTATCATTTAATTAAATTTATTTCATTTATAAATATAGTTTTATTTATCAAAAAATATATAAGAGTCTATTGGCTTTGCTATTGTTCAATAACCACTGTATACAACAAAATAAAATGAAGCCCCTACCCCCCCCACAAAATACAAAAGCAATTCATAATATAGCAAATATCAAGAATTATTTTAAAACTACAATCATGAAGATTTGATGAATTAACTTAAATGCATCATTTAATTAAAACAAATTCATTTATAAATATTATTTTATTTATTGAAGCAAAATATATAACAGTCTATAATTGGCTTTGCTATTGTTCAGTAACCACTGTATAAAAATAGAAATCAAAAATAAAAATAAAAAATGAATTATTTTAAAACTACAATCATGAAGATTTGATATCAGAAGAAGAACTGGCAATGTCTTTAAAACATTTCAAAAGAATTTCACAAAATATTTGGAGAGAATTGTTTTAATTTAATTTAATTTAATTTAAATGATTTGATGTTTTTCACTTGTAAAGACAGTAAACTTAAAGACACTGGACACTATTGGTAACTGTCAAAGACGAGTCTTCGCTGAAGTGACGTAGTTTTTGAGAAAGAAGTAATTTTCAATGAATTTGATTTCTACACCTCGGATTTAGAATTTGAGGTCTCGAAATCAAGCATCTGAATGCACACAGCTTCGTCTGACAAGGTGTTTTTTTTTGTTTCATAGTTATTTTGCAACTTCGACGACCAATTGAGCTTAAATTTTCACAGGTTTGTTATTTTATGCATACATGTTGAGATACACCAAGTGAGAAGACTGGTCTTTGACAGTTACCAATAGTGTCCAGTGTCTATAAGTGTCTTGCTCAAGGACACCAGGAGTCGATTTCACAAAGAGTAAAGAACTTAGGACTAGTCCTAGGAATATAAAAAATGTATGGCTAGTCCTGAACTCAAGATAAGACTATAGTCTTAAGTCTTTGTGAAATCCAGCCCAGAGCTTCTACCAAAAATCATATCCACACTCTGGCAATGCGATAATTTGAGTCCGGTTGCTAGACTTCTCAGCCATGACACTCTACAACTGTCATTTGTGAACAAGAAAAAATGAGACAATAATGCAGTTGATTCAAATATTTCAGCAATCTTTTGTTATTAGTATGCATAGTAATAGATTGATGGAATCGATTAGTTATCTTTACTTCAGGGTTCACAGGTACATGTTAAACTTGCTTGTGCAAAAAGAGGTACATGTATAAGGCTTTACAGGAGATATTATACAAAGAATTAGACTTAATGTTACATATTGTGTAACCCTTTAGAGACAGTAGCGGCTTGTACCAAAATGACCATAGCGGCCACTATGCGAGTGAGTTGGTGTTGTGCACATGATTTAATAGCTACATGTACATATAGTTCCAGGATTGGGGACCCACAATTAATTTAAAACTGTTAAATTTCTCGTTTGGCGGGAAGTGCCAGGTACTACAATGGCAATTTACACCATGTTAACCTGTGGTTATAAAAAAATTGTAATTTGTCCCAACTCACATGTAGGCCTATCTATTCGAAAATTAGTACATCACACAATAGGAGACTTTTGAGAAACTGCAAAAAAGACACACAAAAAAAAAAAACCACACACAATTATACAGCTTATAAGTCAAGTGTTGAGCTCATACCAGCTTTTCATTAACATGAAATTGTCAGCAGCAGCAATTACTGTACACAGTTAACCTTTTCCTGAAGTAAAATCATTTTGTTGTTTTTAATTTGGGCAAGTTCTGCACTATCGGATTCAAACATGCAATATTAGAGGAAGTGTAAATTGTGCACATGACTGTGAAGGCATAACTTCCACATGTCAACATGGTATAGTTGTTAGTGTCACATGAATAATGTTCTTTATAACACTTCTTGCAAGTATTCTGCCTGCTCATTGGTTTAGAGCGCGTCACATGACACGTCTTAGTTTTGCCAGACGACGGCCGTGTGATAGAGCGTCGGTTTGCCATGCGCTAGTCCAACAGACTAGCACACCATGGCGTGCAGTACCCAGACGTCCGTTGCGTTTACTGGGATGATAAATTAATAGTCTGTAACCACTTCGGATTATCTTCATTTGTTAATACGAAGTATGCAAACATGTATTAAAACTTGATGGACATTGAAATGTTCACACCACACACCGATCTTGGATGACTTCAACTGGCCCCATTTGTTTTGAGTTTTTCCTGTTTTCACGGCAAACGAGAAAGTATGGTTTCCCGGTGAAGCCATACATGGAAGAAAAATCTGCAGTGACTACAAGTGTTCTTTGAGATTCTGTGTATGACTGTATAGCCAGCAATTGCCTTAATTTTATTCAAAATATATTTTTATTAAATTTTTAAAATTACCATGGTAACTTGCAAACAATAATTTTTTTTTTTAAATATAAAAAGAGTGAATAATTACTGGCTTCAAAATCTGGTTTATATTTATTTTGTTTCTATTTTTTGCTGATTTCCCTCAATTATCAATATCCTTATTTGGCGCTATCAATCAATCAATAATAAGAAATTTGTATCATGATGGGAAGGCTAATTCCAATCGCAGATTGATTTCTATCGCCGTCAAATTCAAAAATCAAAGTCATTTTCGTCTCACCGTCTGGCTGGATTTGCTTTCACATGATAAATATGGGAGTTAGGTAAGTACAGATCGGGTGCTAATTTGGCTAGACGGTTTTACTTGCACCCAATGACCCATGCATATGTTGATGGGATTTAACCACTACTCGTCGCCTTCTCCCTGTCTTCAAAAAAATAAATATGGTGATGTTTGCTTTTATGATGATGGGAGAGTTGACGTTATGATATGATACTTGTTTGTTATGGTGATTGATTGATAGCGCCAAATAAGGATATTGATAATTGAGGGAGAAACAAATATAATTATAGCATAAATGGGAGAAAGCTTTCGTTTCCTGCCACCACCTTCTTTTACTTTGTTATGAAACATTAGATTACTAACAATACTCCTACTATCGTAGGAGGTCCTGTTTTCGAGGTGTCCCTATTATCGTTGCAAATCTTTTACCTCTCTGTGCGCGATGTAAACAGTCCCTAGATAAAAATTGTGTGGTTTTATATGCCAAGCAAAGAGTCTCCTCTTCTTTGACCAAAACTTAAAAACACGTAAGGCTCCACTGGTCATTTGCACTTGTAAATGCAAACAGTTTGGTATTTTAGGCATTTCTACAAGGTATAAAAATATGTCATAACGTTGAGGCCATATAAAAATATTTGCCCACCGAAAAAGTTTCATCAAACGCTATTTCAATTCACAATTCGTGATGATCAAAATCATGTGACAGAATGTTTTGCTGAGGATTCTTGAAAAAAATACCGAGGCTTAAAGAAGCCATGTGCCTTATATCATTTTCTAACATTTTTGGAGATTTTTATTTTGTAACCCTCGTGTCAATACTATTATTTATATCAAAATTTAAACATCAGCTTGTTGATTCAATTATCACTGTTTATTTATACGTTTATTATAAATATTAAGCAAAAAATAGAAACAAAATAAATAGAAATCAGATTTTGAAGCCAGTAATTATTCACTCTTTTTATATTTAAAAAAAAGAAAAAAATTATTGTTTGCAAGTTACCATGGTAATTTTAAAAATTTAATAACAATATATTTTGAATAAAATTAAGGCAATTGCTGGCTATACAGTCATACACAGAATCTCAAAGAACACTTGTAGTCACTGCAGATTTTTCTTCCATGTATGGCTTCACCGGGAAACCATACTTTCTCGTTTGCCGTGAAAACAGGAAAAACTCAAAACAAATGGGGCCAGTTGAAGTCATCCAAGATCGGTGTGTGGTGTGAACATTTCAATGTCCATCAAGTTTTAATACATGTTTGCATACTTCGTATTAACAAATGAAGATAATTAGGGCATCGGTTGATATATGGCATCATTATTTTTTCCCAATTCAAATAAAAAGGCATAATAGCGTGATAACTGGTAAGCAGAGGATAAATAGGATAATCATAATATATTAAGAATAATAAATGTGTGCAAAATTAGGAGACAACTTTAAAACCAATTTTATAATAAAGGGAACAGCATGATCTACATACATATATATCGTTTTTGAACCAATGATATTCAGTTGGAGAGGGAGAGTTAAGTTCTACGATTGTCGCTAAAGTAAATTATTTTGTGCACAGCCATTATGATTATTGGCAGGAATCAATAGTCACACAAATAAAAATAAAATCAAATAACTCAAAGTTCTTGCATTTATCCAGCTCCTTTGTCGAAAAAACAACAGTTTAAATGATTTAATATACCTTGCAGATGTTCTTAACATAAACAAACAACTGTTTGTTCGTTCTTACTTTCCAAGTAGGAAACATCAGTTTAGTTATAAAATCCCAAGTCCCCGTCGCTCAGAATAAACAAATCCACACGTGTGTGACTCTGCATGTGTCAAAACAACCATGTGTGTACATATACATGTATGTACACATGTACGATGTACTGTACGATGTACTGTACATGTAGTCTGGTTCGTCCAATGTCTGAGGGGGATAAAGCCTAGTGGCTCAGAGACACGTGTTTCTATTGGCTGGTGAATTTTCATCTAGCGCGTAACGAATTTGCCCTACTGCCAGAGCACTGGGTAAAAGTATCAAACATCGTGGAAGAAAATGTTAGTCGTCGGCGGTGATTTCTTATCAATTTAGCATCGTTTTTCTTGCGGGAAAATTGATTAAAAAAATCAATATTTTTGTATCAAGCATAAATGTTGCAAAATATGCATCGCAAATTGGATCGCAAAATTTGCGATGCACTTTTTAAAATTGCATAGCAAATCATCCAAATTGCATCGCAAATTGCGATGCGATACAGGGGAAATCGTTCACCGCGTAGGATTCAAACTGCTGCACATCTGCTCTAGCAATGTAAAGGTTGTGGGTGTAAATCCCACCGAAGTTATATGCCTTTTGATTTGTGTTCACAGATTACAGGAAAGTACTGAGTATGCAGTGCCTAAAACATACCAGTGGAAACCTGAAAACTATTTATTTTTATTTGTTATCCCTGATTAAAAAAATTCAGCTATTTAAAACAGGGCATGAAAAACTCAACAGGAAGTAGACTGCAGATAAAGCTTGTGGTGCGGATGTGGTTTGTCACAGTAGATAAACATTATTCAAATATTGACTGCTTCGAGTGCTATGGTTAAAACTATGACTCCCGAGGTGATCCCCGGAGCGTTCTATTTTCCCGAGGCGAAGCCGAGGGAAAATAGAACGCTCCGGGGATCACCGAGGGAGTCATAGTTTTTAACCATTGCACGAGTAAAAGCAGTCAATATTTGTTTTATAACACCCCAAACATTTCTAAAAACTGTACTGTTATTATTAAGTTACAGACCTGAATGCTACAATCCACGGACGACGCGAATACAGATTGCAAACACTTTTACTTAATGTGTTGCATGTAGTGTCGTGCAATCCGAAGTGGTTACAGACTATTAATTTATCATCCCAGTATACGCAACGGACGTCTGGGTACTGCACGCCATGATGTGCTAGTTTGTTGGACTAGCGCATGGCAAACCGACGCCCTATCACACGGCCGTCGTCTGGCAAAACTAAGACATGTCATGTGACGCGCTCTAAACCAATGAGCAGGCAGAATACTTGCAAGGGGTGTTATAAAGAACATTATTCATGTGACACTAACAACTATACCATGTTGACATGTGGAAGTTATGCCTTCACAGTCATGTGCACAATTTACACTTCCTCTAATGTTGCATGTTTGAATCCGATAGTGCAGAACTTGCCCAAATTAAAAACAACAAAATGATTTGACTTCAGGAAAAGGTTAACTGTGTACAGTAATTGTTGCTGCTGACAATTTCATGTTAATGAAAAGCTGGTTTGAGCTCAAGACTTGACTTATAAGCTGTATAATTGTGTGTGTTTTTTTTTTTTTTTTTTTTTTTTTTTGCAGTTTCTCAAAAGTCTCCTATTGTGTGATGTACTAATTTTCGAATAGATAGGCCTACATGTACAAGAGTCCTCATGTGAGTTGGGACAAATTACAAGTCTTTTATAACCACAGGTTAACATTGTGTAAATTGCCATTGTAATACCTGGCACTTCCCGCCAAACGAGAAATTTAACATTTTTAAATTAATTGTGGGTCCCCAATCCTGGAACTATATGTACATGTAGCTATTAAATCATATGCACAACACCAACTCACTCGCATGACTTTCAAGTTTAAATTTTAACTTGTCTTTTCTCTTCTCGCCCATAAACTGTCCATTTTATAGCATTCTTTAGCAGTGTATGTATTATTGGAAAAAGGCGCTTTATAAGTCCTAATGTACATTATATTATTATGTCTGGTGTTGACTAATACGTTCTGTTAATTTAAACTACATTCATCTGCTGCTAGATACTATGCATTTTCTTTGTAAGTTGTTAAATATAAGGTGATTAATTATTCATGTATGTTTTCCAACAAATTGCCCAGACTTTGATAATAAGTGAATTATAAACTGTACCATAGGGCTGATTTCACAAAGAGTTAAGATTGATCTTTAGCTGTGTATCAATCTTGACTCTTTCAGTGCCAAGGTCGTACATGTACATGTACTTTCATGCACATTGTGTGTACATGTTTGATTTATTTTCATGTACAAGAAAGCGCCGTTATCATACAGTACATGTACATAAAAATAATAATAGCAAAAATGTATATTAGTGCCAAATCCATAAAAAAACATGCTCCATGACGCTTCAGAGAAACATCTTTAAAAATCTCCCAAGATAGGCCTACATACATGTACATGTATCAAGATCTGTTGTATGTACTCAGAAAGTGTCATCATGGTACATGAGAGGGCATATATCATCATCATCATTAGGCTGTGGTCACTGAAGATCATCAAATGTAAGATGTAGCCCTCATGATGACAGGACATTCTCAGGAATTACTTCTATTGGCTTTGGGAATTACAAAGCAACACAAATCAGCAAGATACAGTTTACTATTGACCTTTTTTTAGGTATGGCGGACGTGATAGTAGTGCACTGCATCTGCACTGTTTGGTTTGGGTGTAAACAAACAAATTTATCCAAACCTTAGTGTTCTATCATTTTGTCCGCCATACCTCAAAAGGGCTTTTAAAATGGCTTTGGGAGGTGGGCCTACAAATCAACACATTGACATTTTGTTTGGTGAAAAAATATATAATTTATTACATGTAAGTTCAAAAGACACAAGTACTTGTAAGTTGACACTGAAAGAGTTAACTGGTAAGCAAAATGTGATGTCACAATACAAATCAATACAGTGATACTGACAACTCATCTGAAGATAAATCTTAGTGCTTAATGAAATCCAGACCGAGTTTATTTTGAAGACTGAACAATGGAAACAGTAGATAGGTTGACCCTTTAGAAGTCGCTCATTTCTGACCATAGGCCCAGACATTGCTAATCTTGTCCAATGATTATCATGAACAAAATATCATAAAAATGAATACACAGAAATAAATGGTTTGATTTAGACTTGTAAATTCTTCACGTATGTTATGTTGGAAAATTTCAAGGCAGTCCGATACCTTTTCTTTGACATATTTGACCAAAAGGAGGTCAAATGTTGCAGTGGCCGCTATGGCCATTTTGGTACAAGCCGCTACTGTCTCTAAAGGGTTACACAATATGTAACATTAAGTCTAATTCTTTGTATAATATCTCCTGTAAAGCCTTATACATGTACCTCTTTTTGCACAAGCAAGTTTAACATGTACCTGTGAACCCTGAAGTAAAGATAACTAATCGATTCCATCAATCTATTACTATGCATACTAATAACAAAAGATTGCTGAAATATTTGAATCAACTGCATTATTGTCTCATTTTTTTCTTGTTCACTGTTATTACAAATGACAGTTGTAGAGTGTCATGGCTGAGAAGTCTAGCAACCGGACTCAAATTATCGCATTGCCAGAGTGTGGATATGATTTTTGGTAGAAGCTCTGGGCTGGATTTCACAAAGACTTAAGACTATAGTCTTATCTTGAGTTCAGGACTAGCCATACATTTTTTATATTCCTAGGACTAGTCCTAAGTTCTTTACTCTTTGTGAAATCGACTCCTGGTGTCCTTGAGCAAGACACTTATAGACACTGGACACTATTGGTAATTGTCAAAGACCAGTCTTCTCACTTGGTGTATCTCAACATGTATGCATAAAATAACAAACCTGTGGAAATTTAAGCTCAATTGGTCGTCGAAGTTGCAAAATAACTATGAAACAAAAAAACACCTTGTCAGACGAAGCTGTGTGCATTCAGATGCTTGATTTCGAGACCTCAAATTCTAAATCCGAGGTGTAGAAATCAAATTCATTGAAAATTACTTCTTTCTCAAAAACTACGTCACTTCAGAGGGAGCCGATTCTCACAATGGTTTATACTATCAGCCTCTCCCCATTCCTCGGTACCAAGTTAGGTTTTATGCTAATCATTTTTTTGAGTAATGACCAATAGTGTCCACTGCCTTTAATGGCACCTGGACACTATTGGTAATTGTCAACGAGCAGTTTTCTCATTTGCTGTTTCCCAACATATGCATAAAATAACAACCCTGTGAAAATTCGGGCTCAATTGGTCATCGAAGTTGCAAGAGAATAATGAAAAAAAAACACCCATGTTACACTGACAACTTTAGGTGCTTTCAGATACATAATAAAAGACTTCAGCTGAAATTACCTCTTTCTCAAAAACTGTATTACTTCAGAGGGAGCCGTTTCTCACAATGATTTATACTATTAACAGCATTCCATAGCTTGTTATCAAGTAAGTTTTTATGCTAACAAATATTTTGAGTAATTACCAATAGTGTCCAGTGCCTTTAATTACACTTACTCTGTCATTCGGATATGATGTTTAGGCCCATGTGTATTGTTTAATGCATCTGAAACAACCCGCCTCCCTTTTTAAATTGTGAAAGAAGAGGCTCGTGATTATTTCAACTTCAATAATGGCCTCACCTCAAAAACAAATTGAGCTTTGTTAAGATTGTGTTTCCTGAATGGCCCATTTTCTCCACAATTCCTGAGTGGGGTATTGGTCTCAGTATTTAAAGTGGTACATGTTGCCTGTCTTATTCATCTTCAGGATGGGTGGTGGGGTTGGCCTAGTAGTATTATTTGTTTGCCTTCTACTTCTACTTCTAGAACCCCACTTCACATCCCGCTTCGGGCACTACATGTATATGTGGATTTGGTTCAGTCACTCGTCAAGCGATGTCTGTCCTCGCCTTCCACTTCTAGGAACCCAGTTTACATGCCGCTGGGAATCTCTCGATGTGGACTCGGTTTTAAGTCCTTTGGTGTTGGACCCCAGTTTAAACATGGCCCCTGGGGCTCTCTACAAGTATGTGGACTTGGTTGTAATGGTATCTATCTTTCCTCGCCTTCCACCTCTAGGAACCCAGTTTACATGCTGCTGGGGGCTCTCTTTGTGGATGTGGTTTTGAGTCCTTTGGTGTAATGGTATCTGTCCTCGCCTTCCACCTCAAGGACCCCGGTTCAAATCAAGCCAGGGCACCACACTGATTGGGTTTTCAGTCCCTACCATAGAGCTATATATATTGACTAGAGCGCTAACACCCCGCTATACCGCGCACTGAGGTTTTGAAGCCGTGTGGGCGCATCAATGTACAAACCAAGACAAAAGCTTGAAATTTTGTACGGAACATGTACATGTACGGCTATGTATTTGCATGATAGTGCGGGTTTTTTTCTTCTTCGTTGTGCCATCGAACCACAAAATGCAGCAAATGTGAACGCACAATCTGCTGATGAGCGTACAAACTGCGAGCGTCATGTGCGTCATGTTTAAAAGGTGCGTATACTTTTTTAAGTACGAACTTACGGTTTTCGTAGCGCGGACAGACGCGAATGGGCAGTCGTGTCAGAAGCGCACACGCCGATTGTAAAAAAAACCGTGCCAATGTGAAATAAAATATTTCCGTAGTAACGCAACACATCAAACATGTCGCCCCTAGGGTGGCTTCAAAACGCAGAGCAAGTGAGCGCTCTAGTCAATATATATAGCACTATGGTCCCTACCTGTGTGGGTTTCCCCTTGATTAATTCTTAGGTTTTCCTCCCACATCAAAAACTGAAACTTCATCCTATTCTCTGTCTGGGGGTTCTTGGCCAGGACAAAGATTATGTTCACTCTTTTTCTGAGAGTCAATGGCTTCAAAACCAGTATAAATGATATGAAAATGACATTTTGTTCAGCTATTGTAAGATCAAAACACTAGTCACTTGTCCCTTGAAAAATGTCCCCATTTTCTTTCTACTGGTCAGCTAAAAGGAATGAAGTGCTTGAATGTTGTGCTGATAACTTCGCTCTGTTCCTCCAGCCGATCTAACGCCACTTTGACAGCTTGAGCTGAAATATTCTGGAAAGGGTTTAAGTTGTGCAGTCGGTCCATCACGTGCAAATAATGGTAGCCTTTCTCATCTGGAAGATAAAGTGAAGAACTTTTGTCAGCATCTCAAAATAGATGACTTAATTTAGTATAGGGCAGCACTTTCCGTGAGGCTAAATGCCCCACCCTCTACAAAACAACTCATTTGAGAACTATGCAGCAACAGAATGCAGCATTCTCCTGAAGATGATCAGAGCATACTGATTGAATTGAAACATCGAGTTGTCAAACCACGGGTTCTTCTCACAACCACCACTACCAGACTACTCAAAGGAATTTTTACACATAGTGGCATCCCAATCCCTACCTGATTTTTAGTTAATTATTTAAATTTTAGTTCAGCTTACATTTTTGAAGTTGACAATCAGCTCTCAGAATTTTAAGGATCGTCTTGTCTAGCCTTTAAGTCAAACTTTCCTGTGCTACCTGTGAAGGGGCAAGAAATCAAATGAAAATTTAGATTTTTTCTATAAAAATAAGCTTCATTGAAGCTGAACCAGTAATTCTAACAACTATGGGTGCATTCGATTAGCTTCCCCGGGTCGACCTCGGTCTGCCCCCGGTATGTTCGAAAAGCTTTGACGTCATTCCAGGAGCTCACCCGGGTCAGCCCTGAGTGCCCTGCTTGTTGAACGGGTCACCGCCCCCCCCGCTCAATTTCGAAGCGTTCTTTGCATGTAAGAAAAATTCAAAAAATCACTCAGACAATCCAAGCCAAAATGCTTGGGGCCCCCTTTTCCTGATACAACAGTTCCCTGTGCACTTCTCATTCACATACAAAATATCAATGCTCAATGTTGACTGTAATTCGGAACACAGTCGGCAATTGGAACCAACATTGAAAGGGGGCAGGGGGGGGCCCAACGAGTTATGGCTCAGATTGCCTAAGTTAATTTAGTATTTTTTTTCCTTTTTTTTTAAACTAGCAGATAATGCTTTTACAGGACTGTTAATATCAAACGACATTGGATATGCGTTCATAACTGAGTAGGGCAGTAATACAGATTTTAAATCAGCAAGTATTTGTGTTGGGGTGGGTCGGTGTGGGGGGGGGGGGTGGGGAGGGGGTTTGACTATGATGGGAATTGACAGTCAATTATGTTTTGTTGCAGGAAAAGTCTAAATCACTAGCAAATCAGTAAGGATGTTGTGTAGGGTTGGGGAAGGTGGCTAACTGTATTGTGCATTAACATTATTTATTATTTATTGCCGAGTACAGCGTGTTAACACAAAAGTACACACACAGGTAACTTTTGTATTTTATGTGTCTCTTTGAGAAGGGAGGGGGGGGGGGGGGGGTTGCACCATTATGCCCGTATTATGTTGTCAGGATTAATAAGAAATAAGTAAAATAGTAGTATAAAAAAAGCACTTAGTAAATGAAAGAATGGGTATAAGCGATTAAGATTAATTGCATGGCCAGTAAACTGATACAAATAAGATTGAAAACAATTCTGCTTTCTCACCATCCTGGAGTCATTTTAGCTTCAACTATGCTTTGTTAAACGTATCTCTTAGTTATTACACCATGGAGTCGCACACAAATTCAATCGCAGTGATGCTCAGCGTCCATAGACTTGATTTCAAGTCTGAGGTGGCTGTTATTCCTCTGTATGAGACACGAAATACGCCCGCAATAGGTGAGGTGTCATAGGCCAAGGTAACAATAGGGCGCTGTTTGGGGCAATGCTGTACTTGCTATCAAGATTACTGGAAGCAACGCTTGCAGGCTTGGATCAAGTCTACACGGTTCACCGTAGTAAAGTAAATAAGGACATTAATAAGCTTTTCTTTAACATTTTGGTATAAAGGGTTAACCGTTTGAGTTTGTGTAAACAAAATGAATAAAGTGTTTGAATAAATAACAACAGGTTATGTGTTGTTTGTAGACTGTAATGGTATTTTCATGTTGAAAAAAATACAATGTTGACTGTTATCCGGAACACAGTCGGCAAATGGAACCAACATTGAAAGGGGGCAGGGGGGCCCAACGAGTTATGGCCGGGATTGTAGACCAGTATTATTGGTGAGCTATAAACCTTTTTTAGAAATTTTATTCCAAAGGGCAAGCAAGCAAAAAGTTATTCATCATTTCTGAAGTGCAAGCTTCAGGAAGGCATGATAGAAGGTTTCCAAACTATTCATGTTATGGGGCCATGCAATAAGTTGAATGGCCTTTTGTCTGTGTTCTTTCTCTGTGACATTTGATACTCCTCATCATTTCAGATCTATGCTGGGCAGCACAGTGTATTGCGCTCAGAGTGCACTGCTGGGCAAAAATTGTGAGTTCTGGTGGGCAGGCCCGCCCAGCACAGCCCACTGTGGCTACGACACCAACTAGAAATATCAAATTGATACACAGCACACATTAAAGACAGCGGACACTATTGGTAATTGTCAAAGACCAATTTTCTCACTTGGTGTATCTCAACATATACATAAAATAACCAACCTGTGAAAGTTTGAGCTCAATTGGTCGTCGAAGTTGCAAGATAATAATAAAAGAAAAAACACCCTTGTCACACGAAGTTTTGTGCGTTCAAGCTCTAAACTTGAGGTCTTGAAATCAAATTCATAGAAAAGTACTTCTTTCTCGAAAACTACGTCACTTCAGAGGGAGCCGTTTCTCACAATGTTTTATACTATCAATCTCTCCCCATTACTCGTCACCAAGTAAGGTTTTATGCTGATGATTATTTTGAATAACTACCAATAGTGTCCAATGCCTTTAAGACATTAACTCCATTTTTGAAATGGCACCGCAATTTTACTATGGTAAAGGGCACTTATAATATATGAGGAAAATGTAAATTTGAGTTGGAACCCACCCGAGTGTGCCGGGGCAAATTTGAACCCAATCAATGTTTTACTTTGGCGGTAATCGACGATTTTTGGTTAAATTCTAAACGTCACTTTTGCACCAAAAAGTTGTAATTCCCAAGGTTTTGCGAATTTTGCATGACTCCACACAGGAAAGTTGTTCAGGATGCTCAACTTGGTCGATTTGCACCGTCAAAACGCGATTTCCAGAGTTGACTTTTAGAAAAACAAGATGGCCGCTCTTCCCTTTTCCCTACCCGGGGAATAAACTTTTTAATTTTCGAGATCCCGAAAAGCCGAACTAGCGTGATTACTTCTTGCGGATACCCCACCCGAGTGTGCCGGTGCAAATTTGAACCCAGTCAATGTTTCACCTTGGCGGTAATCGACGATTTTTGGTCAAATTATGACGTCACTTTTGCACCAAAAAGTTGTAATTCCCAAGGTTTTGCGAATTTTGCATGTCTCCACACAGAAAAGTTGTTCAGGATGCTCAACTTGGTCGATTTGCACCGTCAAAACGCGATTTCCAGAGTTGACTATTAAAAAAAAAAAGATGGCCGCTCTTCCCGTTTCCCTTCCCAGGGAAATAAACTTTTTGATTTCCGTGGCACCCCGAAAAGCCGAATATAGCGTGATTACTTCTTGCGGATACCCCACCCGAGTGTGCCGGTGCAAATTTGAACCCATTTAATTTTTCACTTTGGCGGTTATCGACGATTTTTGGTCAAATTATGACGTCACTTTTGCACCAAAAAGTTGTAATTCCCAAGGTTTTGCGAATTTTGCATGTCTCCACACAGAAAAGTTGTTCAGGATGCTCAACTTGGTCGATTTGCACCGTCAAAACGCGATTTCCAGAGTTGACTATTAAAAAAAAAAAGATGGCCGCTCTTCCCTTTTCCCTGCCCGGGGAATAAACTTTTTAATTTTCGAGCTCCCGAAAAGCCGAATTAGCGTGATTACTTCTTGCGGATACCCCACCCGAGTGTGCCGGTGCAAATTTGAACCCCGTCAATGTTTTACTTTGGCGGTAATCGACGATTTTTTGTCAAATTATGACGTCACTTTTGCACCAAAAAGTTGCAAATCCCAAGGTTTTGCGAATTTTGCATGACTCCACACAGGAAAGTTGTTCAGGATGCTCAACTTGGTCGATTTGCACCGTCAAAACGCGATTTCCAGAGTTGACTATTAGAAAACAAGATGGCCGCTCTTCCCGTTTCCCTTCCCAGGGAAATAAACTTTTTGATTTCCGTGGCACCCCGAAAAGCCGAATATAGCGTGATTACTTCTTGCGGATACCCCACCCGAGTGTGCCGGTGCAAATTTGAACCCATTTAATTTTTCACTTTGGCGGTTATCGACGATTTTTGGTCAAATTATGACGTCACTTTTGCACCAAAAAGTTGTAATTCCCAAGGTTTTGCGAATTTCGCATGTCTCCACACAGAAAAGTTGTTCAGGATGCTCAACTTGGTCGATTTGCACCGTCAAAACGCGATTTCCAGAGTTGACTATTAAAAAAAAAAAAGATGGCCGCTCTTCCCTTTTCCCTGCCCGGGGAATAAACTTTTTAATTTTCGAGCTCCCGAAAAGCCGAATTAGCGTGATTACTTCTTGCGGATACCCCACCCGAGTGTGCCGGTGCAAATTTGAACCCCGTCAATGTTTTACTTTGGCGGTAATCGACGATTTTTTGTCAAATTATGACGTCACTTTTGCACCAAAAAGTTGCAAATCCCAAGGTTTTGCGAATTTTGCATGACTCCACACAGGAAAGTTGTTCAGGATGCTCAACTTGGTCGATTTGCACCGTCAAAACGCGATTTCCAGAGTTGACTATTAGAAAACAAGATGGCCGCTCTTCCCGTTTCCCTTCCCAGGGAAATAAACTTTTTGATTTCCGTGGCACCCCGAAAAGCCGAATATAGCGTGATTACTTCTTGCGGATACCCCACCCGAGTGTGCCGGTGCAAATTTGAACCCATTTAATTTTTCACTTTGGCGGTTATCGACGATTTTTGGTCAAATTATGACGTCACTTTTGCACCAAAAAGTTGTAATTCCCTGGGTTTTGCGAGTTTTGCATGACTCCACACAGAAAAGTTGTTCAGGATGCTCAACTTGGTCGATTTGCACCGTCAAAACGCGATTTCCAGAGTTGACTATTAAAAAAAAAAAGATGGCCGCTCTTCCCTTTTCCCTGCCCGCGGAATAAACTTTTTAATTTTCGAGCTCCCGAAAAGCCGAATTAGCGTGATTACTTCTCGAGTGTGCCGGTGCAAATTTGAACCCCGTCAATGTTTTACTTTGGCGGTAATCGACGATTTTTTGTCAAATTATGACGTCACTTTTGCACCAAAAAGTTGCAAATCCCAAGGTTT
Organism: Asterias amurensis; assembly: GCF_032118995.1. Lineage (NCBI taxonomy): Eukaryota > Metazoa > Echinodermata > Asteroidea > Forcipulatida > Asteriidae > Asterias > Asterias amurensis. The sequence goes on along the minus strand of NC_092662.1, from coordinate 8,931,817 downwards.
TGCGAATTTTGCATTACTCCACACAGGAAAGTTGTTCAGGATGCTCAACTTGGTCGATTTGCACCTTCAAAACGCGATTTCCAGAGTTGAATTTAGAACAACAAAATGGCCGCTCTTCCCTTTTCCCTGCCCGGGGAATAACTTTTTTAATTTTCGAGCCACCCCGAAAAGCCGAATTAGCGTGATTACTTCTAGCGGATACCCGTCCCGAGTGTGCCGGTGCAAATTTGAACCCGGTCAATTTTTTTTTCTTTGGTGGTAATCGATGATATTTGGTTAAATTATGACGTCACTTTTGCACCAAAAAGTTGTAATTCCCAAGGTTTTGCGAATTTTGTATGACTCCACACAGGAAAGTTGTTCAGGATGCTCAACTTGGTCGATTTGCACCGTCAAAACGCGATTTCCAGAGTTGACTATTAAAAAAAAAAAGATGGCCGCTCTTCCCTTTTCCCTGCCCGGGGAATAAACTTTTTAATTTTCGAGTTCCCGAAAAGCCGAATTAGCGTGATTACTTCTTGCGGATACCCCACCCGAGTGTGCCGGTGCAAATTTGAACCCCGTCAATGTTTTACTTTGGCGGTAATCGACGATTTTTTGTCAAATTATGACGTCACTTTTGCACCAAAAAGTTGCAAATCCCAAGGTTTTGCGAATTTTGCATTACTCCTCACAGGAAAGTTGTTCAGGATGCTCAACTTGGTCGATTTGCACAGTCAAAACGCGATTTCCAGAGTTGACTATTAAAAAAAAAAAGATGGCCGCTCTTCCCTTTTCCCTACCCGGGGAATAAACTTTTTAATTTTTGAGCTCCCGAAATAACGAATTAGCGTGATTACTTCTTGCGGATACCCCACCCGAGTGTGCCGGTGCAAATTTGAACTACGCCAATGTTTTACCTTTTGCCGTAATCGACGATTTTTGGTCAAATTATGACGTCATTTTGCACTAAAAAGTTGTAATTCCCTGGGTTTTGCGAATTTTGCATGTCTCCACACAGGAAAGTTGTTCAGGATGCTCCACTTGGTCGATTTGCACCGTCAAAACGCGATTTCCAGAGTTGACTCTTAGAAAAACAAAATGGCCGCTCTTCCCTTTTACCTGGCCTGGGAATAAACTTTTTAATTTTCGTGGCACCCCGAAAAACCGAATTAGCGTGATTACTTCTTGCGGATACCCCACCCGAGTGTGCCGGTGCAAATTTGAACCCCGTCAATGTTTTTTTCTTTGGTGGTAATCGATGATATTTGGTTCAATTATGACGTCACTTTTGCACCAAAAAGTTGTAATTCCCAAGGTTTTGCGAATTTTGTATGACTCCACACAGGAAAGTTGTTCAGGATGCTCCACTTGGTCGATTTGCACCGTCAAAACGCGATTTCCAGAGTTGACTCTTAGAAAAACAAAATGGCCGCTCTTCCCTTTTCCCTGCCCGGGGAATAAACTTTTTAATTTTCGAGCTCCCGAAAAGCCGAATTAGCGTGATTACTTCTTGCGGATACCCCACCCTAGTGTGCCGGAGCAAATTTGAACCCCGTCAATGTTTTACTTTGGCGGTAATCGACGATTTTTTGTCAAATTATGACGTCACTTTTGCACCAAAAAGTTGCAAATCCCAAGGTTTTGCGAATTTTGCATGACTCCACACAGGAAAGTTGTTCAGGATGCTCAACTTGGTCGATTTGCACAGTCAAAACGCGATTTCCAGAGTTGACTACTAAAAAAAAAAAGATGGCCGCTCTTCCCTTTTCCCTACCCGGGGAATAAACTTTTTAATTTTTGAGCTCCCGAAAAGCCGAATTAGCGTGATTACTTCTTGCGGATACCCCACCCGAGTGTGCCGGTGCAAATTTGAACTACGCCAATGTTTTACCTTTTGCCGTAATCGACGATTTCTGGTCAAATTATGACGTCATTTTGCACTAAAAAGTTGTAATTCCCTGGGTTTTGCGAATTTTGCATGTCTCCACACAGGAAAGTTGTTCAGGATGCTCCACTTGGTCGATTTGCACCGTCAAAACGCGATTTCCAGAGTTGACTCTTTGAAAAACAAAATGGCCGCTCTTCCCTTTTACCTGGCCGTGGAATAAACTTTTTAATTTTCGTGGCACCCCGAAAAACCGAATTAGCGTGATTACTTCTTGCGGATACCCCACCCGAGTGTGCCGGTGCAAATTTGAACCCCGTCAATGTTTTACTTTGGCGGTAATCGACGATTTTAAGTCAAATTGGGACGGCACTTTTGCACAAAAAAGTTGTAATTCCCAAGGTTTTGCGAATTTTGCATGACTCCACACAGGAAAGTTGTTCAGGATGCTCAACTTGGTCGATTTGCACAGTCAAAACGCGATTTCCAGAGTTGACTATTAAAAAAAAAGATGGCCGCTCTTCCCTTTTCCCTGCCCGGGGAGTAAACTTTTTAATTTTCGAGCCACCCCGAAAAGCCGAATTAGCGTGATTACTTCTTGCGGATACCCCACCCGAGTGTGCCGGTGCAAATTTGAACCCCGTCAATGTTTTACTTTGGCGGTAATCGACGATTTTTTGTCAAATTATGACGTCACTTTTGCACAAAAAAGTTGTAATTCCCAAGGTTTTGCGAATTTTGCATGACTCCACACAGGAAAGTTGTTCAGGATGCTCAACTTGGTCGATTTGCACCGTCAAAACGCGATTTCCAGAAATAACTATTAGAAAAACAAGATGGCCGCTCTTCCCTTTTCCCTGCCTGGGGAATAAACTTTTTACTTTTCGAGCTCCCGAAAAGCCGAATTAGCGTGATTACTTCTTGCGGATACCCCACCCGAGTGTGCCGGTGCAAATTCGAACCCAGTCAATGTTTTACTTTGGTGGTAATCGATGATATTTGTTTAAATTATGACGTCACTTTTGCACCAAAAAGTTGTAATTCCCAAGGTTTTGCGAATTTTGTATGACTCCACACAGGAAAGTTGTTCAAGATGCTCAACTTGGTCGATTTGCACCGTCAAAACGCGATTTCCAGAGTTGACTATTAAAAAAAAAAAAGATGGCCGCTCTTCCCTTTTCCCTGCCCGGGGAATAACTTTTTTAATTTTCGAGCCACCCCGAAAAGCCGAATTAGCGTGATTACTTCTAGCGGATACCCCACCCGAGTGTGCCGGTGCAAATTTTAACTACACCAATGTTTTACCTTTTGCCGTAATCGACGATTTTTGGTCAAATTATGACGTCATTTTGCACTAAAAAGTTGTAATTCCCAAGGTTTTGCGAATTTTGCATGTCTCCACACAGGAAAGTTGTTCAGGATGCTCAACTTGGTCGATTTGCACCGTCAAAACGCGATTTCCAGAGTTGACTCTTAGAAAAACAAAATGGCCGCTCTTCCCTTTAACCTGGCCGGGGAATAAACTTTTTAATTTTCGTGGCACCCCGAAAAACCGAATTAGCGTGATTACTTCTTGCGGATACCCCACCCGAGTGTGCCGGTGCAAATTTGAACCCCGTCAATGTTTTACTTTGGCGGTAATCGACGATTTTTAGTCAAATTGGGACGTCACTTTTGCACAAAAAAGTTGTAATTCCCAAGGTTTTGCGAATTTTGCATGACTCCACACAGGAAAGTTGTTCAGGATGCTCAACTTGGTCGATTTGCACAGTCAAAACGCGATTTCTAGAGTTGAATATTAAAAAAAAAGATGGCCGCTCTTCCCTTTTCCCTGCCCGGGGAGTAAACTTTTTAATTTTCGAGCCACCCCGAAAAGCCGAATTAGCGTGACTGATTACTTCTTGCGGATACCCCACCCGAGTGTGCCGGTGCAAATTTGAACCCCGTCAATGTTTTACTTTGGCGGTAATCGACGATTTTTTGTCAAATTATGACGTCACTTTTGCACAAAAAAGTTGCAAATCCCAAGGTTTTGCGAATTTTGCATGACTCCACACAGGAAAGTTGTTCAGGATGCTCAACTTGGTCGATTTGCACCGTCAAAACGCGATTTCCAGAGTTGACTATTAAAAAAAACAAGATGGCCGCTGTTCCCTTTTACCTGCCCGGGGAATAAACTTTTTACTTTTCGAGCTCCCGAAAAGCCGAATTAGCGTGATTACTTCTTGCGGATACCCCACCCGAGTGTGCCGGTGCAAATTTGAACCCCGTCAATGTTTTACTTTGGCGGTAATCGACGATTTTTGGTCAAATTGGGACGTCACTTTTGCACAAAAAAGTTGTAATTCCCAAGGTTTTGCGAATTTTGCATGACTCCACACAGGAAAGTTGTTCAGGATGCTCAACTTGGTCGATTTGCACCGTCAAAACGCGATTTCCAGAGTTGACTATTCAAAAAAAAAAAGATGGCCGCTCTTCCCTTTTCCCTGCCCGGGGAATACACTTTTTAATTTTCGAGCTCCCGAAAAGCCGAAATAGCGTGATTACCTCTTGCGGATACCCCACCCGAGTGTGCCGGTGTAAATTTGAACCCCGTCAATGTTTTACTTTGGCGGTAATCGACGATTTTTTGTCAAATTATGACGTCACTTTTGCACAAAAAAGTTGCAATTCCCAAGGTTTTGCGAATTTTGCATGACTCCACACAGGAAAGTTGTTCAGGATGCTCAACTTGGTCGATTTGCACCGTCAAAACGCGATTTCCAGAGTTGACTATTAAAAAAACAAGATGGCCGCTCTTCCCTTTTCCCTGCCTGGGGAATAAACTTTTTACTTTTGGAGCTCCCGAAAAGCCGAATTAACGTGATTACTTCTTGCGGATACCCCACCCGAGTGTGCCGGTGCAAATTTGAACTACGCCAATGTTTTACCTTTTGCCGTAATCGACGATTTTTGGTCAAATTATGACGTCATTTTGCACTAAAAAGTTGTAATTCCCTGGGTTTTGCGAATTTTGCATGTCTCCACACAGGAAAGTTGTTCAGGATGCTCCACTTGGTCGATTTGCACCGTCAAAACGCGATTTCCAGAGTTGACTCTTAGAAAAACAAAATGGCCGCTCTTCCCTTTTACCTTGCCGGGGAATAAACTTTTTAATTTTCGTGGCACCCCGAAAAACCGAATTAGCGTGATTACTTCTTGCGGATACCCCACCCGAGTGTGCCGGTGCAAATTTGAACCCCGTCAATGTTTTACTTTGGCGGTAATCGACGATTTTTAGTCAAATTGGGACGTCACTTTTGCACCAAAAAGTTGTAATTCCCAAGGTTTTGCGAATTTTGTATGACTCCACACAGGAAAGTTGTTCAGGATGCTCAACTTGGTCGATTTGCACCGTCAAAACGCGATTTCCAGAGTTGACTATTAAAAAAAAAAAAGATGGCCGCTCTTCCCTTTTACCTGGCCGGGGAATAAACTTTTTAATTTTCGTGGCACCCCGAAAAACCGAATTAGCGTGATTACTTCTTGCGGATACCCCACCCGAGTGTGCCGGTGCAAATTTGAACCCCGTCAATGTTTTACTTTGGCGGTAATCGACGATTTTTAGTCAAATTGGGACGTCACTTTTGCACCAAAAAGTTGTAATTCCCAAGGTTTTGCGAATTTTGCATGACTCCACACAGGAAAGTTGTTCAGGATGCTCAACTTGGTCGATTTGCACCGTCAAAACGCGATTTCCAGAGTTGAATTTTGAAAAACAAAATGGCCGCTCTTCCCTTTTCCCTGCCCGGGGAATAAACTTTTTAATTTTCGAGCTCCCGAAAAGCCGAATTAGCGTGATTACTTCTTGCGGATACCCCACCCGAGTGTGCCGGTGCAAATTTGAACCCCGTCAATGTTTTACTTTGGCGGTAATCGACGATTTTTGGTCAAATTATGACGTCACTTTTGCACCAAAAAGTTGTAATTCGCAAGGTTTTGCGAATTTTGCATGACTCCACACAGGAAAGTTGTTCAGGATGCTCAACTTGGTCGATTTGCACCGTCAAAACGCGATTTCCAGAGTTGACTATTAAAAAACACAAGATGGCCGCTCTTCCCTTTTCCCTGCCCGGGGAATAAACTTTTTAATTTTCGAGCTCCCGAAAAGCCGAATTAGCGTGATTACTTCTTGCGGATACCCCACCCGAGTGTGCCGGTGCAAATTTGAACCCAGTCAATGTTTTACTTTGGCGGTAATCGACGATTTTCGGTTAAATTGTGACGTCACTTTTGCACCAAAAAGTTGTAATTCTCTAGGTCTTGCGAATTTTGCATGACTCCACACAGGAAAGTTGTTCAGGATGCTCAACTTGGTCGATTTGCACCGTCAAAACGCGACTTCCAGAGTTGAATATTAGAAAAACAAGATGGCCGCTCTTCCATTTTCCCTGACCGGAGAATAACTTTTTAATTTTCGAGCCACCCCGAAAAGCCGAATTAGCGTGATTACTTCTTGCGGATACCCCACCCGAGTGTGCCGGTGCAAATTTGAACCCAATCAATGTTTTACTTTGGTGGTTATCGACGATTTTTGGTTAAAATATGACGTCACTTTTGCACCAAAAAGTTGTAATTTCCAAGGTTTTGCGAATTTTGCATGACTCCACACAGGAAAGTTGTTCAGGATGCTCAACTTGGTCGATTGCACCGTTAAAACGCGATTTCCAGAGTTGACTATTAGAAAAACAAGATGGCCGCTCTTCCCTTTTCCCTGCCCGGGGAATAAACTTTTTAATTTTCGTGCTCCCGAAAATCCGAATTAGCATGATTACTTCTTGCGGATACCCCACCCGAGTGTGCCGGTGCAAATTTGAACCCCGTCAATGTTTTACTTTGGCGGTAATCGACGATTTTTTGTCAAATTATGACGTCACTTTTGCACCAAAAAGTTGTAATTCCCAAGGTTTTGCGAATTTTGCATGACTCCACACAGGAAAGTTGTTCAGGATGCTCAACTTGGTCGATTTGCACCGTCAAAACGCGATTTCCAGAGTTGACTATTAGAAAAACAAGATGGCCGCTCTTCCCGTTTCCCTGCCCGGGGAATAAACTTGTTCCTTTTCGAGCTCCCGAAAAGCCGAATTAGCGTGAATACTTCTTGCGGATACCCCACCCGAGTGTGCCGGTGCAAATTTGAACCCCATCAATGTTTTACTTTGGCGGTAATAGACGATTTTTGGTCAAATAATGACGTCACTTTTGCACCAAAAAGTTGTAATTCCCTAGGTTTTGCGAATTTTGCATGACTCCACACAGGAAAGTTGTTCAGGATGCTCAACTTGGTCGATTTGCACCGTCAAAACGCGATTTTCAGAAATGACTATTAGAAAAACAAGATGGCCGCTCTTCCCTTTTCCCTGCCCGGGGAATAATCTTTTTACTTTTCGAGCTCCCGAAAAGCCGAAGTAGCGTGATTACTTCTTGCGGATACCCCACCAGAGTGTGCCGGTGCAAATTTGAACCCAGTCAATGTTTTACTTTGGCGGTATTCGACGATTTTCGGTTAAATTATGACGTCACTTTTGCACAAAAAAGTTGTAATTTCCTAGATTTTGCGATTGTTGCATGACTCCACACAGGAAAGTTGTTCAGGATGCTCAACTTGGTCGATTTGCACCGTCAAAACGCGATTTCCAGAGTTGAATATTAGAAAAACAAGATGGCCGCTCTTCCATTTTCCCTGACCGGAGAATAACTTTTTAATTTTCGAGCCACCCCGAAAAGCCGAATTAGCGTGATTACTTCTTGCGGATACCCCACCCGAGTGTGCCTGTGCAAATTTGAACCCCATCAATGTTTTACTTTGGCGGTAATCGACGATTTTTTGTCAAATTAAGACGTCACTTTTGCACCAAAAAGTTGTAATTCCCAAGGTTTTACGAATTTTGCATGACTCCACACAGGAAAGTTGTTCAGGATGCTCAACTTGGTCGATTTGCACCGTCAAAACGCGATTTCCAGAGTTGTCTATTAGAAAAACAAAATGGCCGCTCTTCCCTTTTCCCTGCCCGGGGAATAAACTTTTTAATTTTCGAGCTCCAGAAAAGCCGAATTAGCGTGATTACTTCTTGCGGATACCCCACCCGAGTGTGCCTGTGCAAATTTGAACCCCATCAATGTTTTACTTTGGCGGTAATCGACGATTTTTTGTCAAATTATGACGTCACTTTTGCACCAAAAAGTTGTAATTCCCAAGGTGTTACGAATTTTGTTTGACTCCACACAGGAAAGTTGTTCATGATGCTCAACTTGGTCGATTTGCACCGTCAAAACGCGATTTCCAGAGTTGACTATTAGAAAAACAAGATGGCCGCTCTTCCCTTTTCCCTGCCCGGGGAATAAACTTTTTAATTTTCGAGCTCCCGAAAAGCCGAATTAGCGTGATTACTTCTTGCGGATACCCCACCCGAGTGTGCCTGTGCAAATTTGAACCCCATCAATGTTTACTTTGGCGGTAATCGACGATTTTTTGTCAAATTATGACGTCACTTTTGCACCAAAAAGTTGTAATTCCCAAGGTTTTGCGAATTTTGCATGACTCCACACAGGAAAGTTGTTCAGGATGCTCAACTTGGTCGATTTGCACCGTCAAAACGCGTTTTCCAGAGTTGACTATTAGAAAACAAGATGGCCGCTCTTCCCTTTTCCCTGCCCGGGGAATAAACTTTTTAATTTTCGAGCCACCCCGAAAAGCCGAATTAGCGTGATTACTTCTTGCGGATACCCCACCCGAGTGTGCCGGTGCAAATCTGAACCCCGTCAATGTTTTACTTTGGCGGTTATCGACGATTTTTGGACAAATTATGACGTCACTTTTGCACCAAAAAGTTGTAATTCCCAAGGTTTTACGAATTTTGCATGACTCCACACAGGAAAGTTGTTCAGGATGCTCAACTTGGTCGATTTGCACCGTCAAAACGCGATTTCCAGAGTTGACTATTAGAAAAACAAGATGGCCGCTCTTCCCTTTTCCCTGCCCGGGGAATAAACTTTTTAATTTTCGAGCTCCCGAAAAGCCGAATTAGCGTGATTACTTTTTGCGGATACCCCAACCCGAGTGTGCCTGTGCAAATTTGAACCCCATCAATGTTTTACTTTGGCGGTAATCGACGATTTTTTGTCAAATTATGACGTCACTTTTGCACCAAAAAGTTGTAATTCCCAAGGTTTTACGAATTTTGCATGACTCCACACAGGAAAGTTGTTCAGGATGCTCAACTTGGTCGATTTGCACCGTCAAAACGCGATTTCCAGAGTTGACTATTAGAAAAACAAAATGGCCGCTCTTCCCTTTTCCCTGCCCGGGGAAAAAACTTTTTAATTTTCGAGCTCCCGAAAAGCCGAATTAGCGTGATTACTTCTTGCGGATACCCCACCCGAGTGTGCCTGTGCAAATTTGAACCCCATCAATGTTTTACTTTGGCGGTAATCGACGATTTTTTGTCAAATTAGAACGTCACTTTTGCACCAAAAAGTTGTAATTCCCAAGGTTTTGCGAATTTTGCATGACTCCACACAGGAAAGTTGTTCAGGATGCTCAACTTGGTCGATTTGCACCGTCAAAACGCGATTTCCAGAGTTGACTATTAGAAAACAAGATGGCAGCTCTTCCCCTTTCCCTGCCCGGGGAATAAACTTTTTAATTTTCGAGCCACCCCGAAAAGCCGAATTAGCGTGATTACTTCTTGCGGATACCCCACCCGAGTGTGCCGGTGCAAATCTGAACCCCGTCAATGTTTTACTTTGGCGGTTATCGACGATTTTTGGACAAATTATGACGTCACTTTTGCACCAAAAAGTTGTAATTCCCAAGGTGTTACGAATTTTGTATGACTCCACACAGGAAAGTTGTTCATGATGCTCAACTTGGTCGATTTGCACCGTCAAAACGCGATTTCCAGAGTTGACTATTAGAAAAACAAGATGGCCGGTCTTCCCTTTTCCCTGCCCGGGGAATAAACTTTTTAATTTTCGAGCTCCCGAAAAGCCGAATTAGCGTGATTACTTCTTGCGGATACCCCACCCGAGTGTGCCTGTGCAAATTTGAACCCCATCAATGTTTTACTTTGGCGGTAATCGACGATTTTTTGTCAAATTATGACGTCACTTTTGCACCAAAAAGTTGTAGTTCCCAAGGTTTTGCGAATTTTGCATGACTCCACACAGGAAAGTTGTTCAGGATAGTCAACTTGGTCGATTTGCACCGTCAAAACGCGATTTCCAGAGTTGACTATTAGAAAACAAGATGGCCGCTCTTCCCTTTTCCCTGCCCGGGGAATAAACTTTTTAATTTTCGAGCCACCCCGAAAAGCCGAATTAGCGTGATTACTTCTTGCGGATACCCCACCCGAGTGTGCCTGTGCAAATTTGAACCCCATCAATGTTTTACTTTGGCGGTAATCGACGATTTTTTGTCAAATTGTGACGTCACTTTTGCACCAAAAAGTTGTAATTCCCAAGGTTTTACGAATTTTGCATGACTCCACACAGGAAAGTTGTTCAGGATGCTCAACTTGGTCGATTTGCACCGTCAAAACGCGATTTCCAGAGTTGACTATTAGAAAAACAAGATGGCCGCTCTTCCCTTTTCCCTGCCCGGGGAATAAACTTTTTAATATTCGAGCTCCCGAAAAGCCGAATTAGCGTGATTACTTCTTGCGGATACCCCACCCGAGTGTGCCTGTGCAAATTTGAACCCCATCAATGTTTTACATTGGCGGTAATCGACGATTTTTTGTCAAATTATGACGTCACTTTTGCACCAAAAAGTTGTAATTCCCAAGGTGTTACGAATTTTGTATGACTCCACACAGGAAAGTTGTTCAGGATGCTCAACTTGGTCGATTTGCACCGTCAAAACGCGATTTCCAGAGTTGACTATTAGAAAACAAGATGGCCGCTCTTCCCTTTTCCCTGCCCGGGGAATAAACTTTTAAATTTTCGAGCCACCCCGAAAAGCCGAATTAGCGTGATTACTTCTTGCGGATACCCCACCCGAGTGTGCCGGTGCAAATCTGAACCCCGTCAATGTTTTACTTTGGCGGTTATCGACGATTTTTGGACAAATTATGACGTCACTTTTGCACCAAAAAGTTGTAATTCCCAAGGTTTTACGAATTTTGCGTGACTCCACACAGGAAAGTTGTTCAGGATGCTCAACTTGGTCGATTTGCACCGTCAAAACGCGATTTCCAGAGTTGACTATTAGAAAAACAAGATGGCCGCTCAACCCTTTTCCCTGCCCGGGGAATAAACTTTTTAATTTTCGAGCTCCCGAAAAGCCGAATTAGCGTGATTACTTCTTACGGATACCCCACCCGAGTGTGCCGGTGCAAATTTGAACCCCATCAATGTTTTACTTTGGCGGTAATCGACGATTTTTTGTCAAATTATGACGTCACTTTTGCACCAAAAAGTTGTAATTCCCAAGGTTTTGCGAATTTTGCATGACTCCACACAGGAAAGTTGTTCAGGATGCTCAACTTGGTCGATTTGCACTGTCAAAACGCGATTTCCAGAGTTGACTATTAGAAAAACAAGATGGCCGGTCTTCCCTTTTCCCTGCCCGGGGAATAAACTTTTTACTTTTCGAGCTCCCGAAAAGCCGAATTAGCGTGATTACTTCTTGCGGATACCCCACCCGAGTGTGCCGGTGCAAATTTGAACCCAGTCAATGTTTTACATTGGCGGTAATCGACGATTTTTGGTCAAATAATGACGTCACTTTTGCACCAAAAAGTTGTAATTCCCTAGGTTTTGCGAATTTTGCATGACTCCACACAGGAAAGTTGTTCAGGATGCTCAACTTGGTCGATTTGCACCGTCAAAACGCGATTTCCAGAGTTGAATATTAGAAAAACAAGATGGCCGCTCGTCCATTTTCCCTGACCGGAGAATAACTTTTTAATTTTCGAGCCACCCCGAAAAGCCGAATTAGCGTGATTACTTCTTGCGGATACCCCACCCGAGTGTGCCTGTGCAAATTTGAACCCCATCAATGTTTTACTTTGGCGGTAATCGACGATTTTTTGTCAAATTATGACGTCACTTTTGCACCAAAAAGTTGTAGTTCCCAAGGTTTTGCGAATTTTGCATGACTCCACACAGGAAAGTTGTTCAGGATAGTCAACTTGGTCGATTTGCACCGTCAAAACGCGATTTCCAGAGTTGACTATTAGAAAACAAGATGGCCGCTCTTCCCTTTTCCCTGCCCGGGGAATAAACTTTTTAATTTTCGAGCCACCCCGAAAAGCCGAATTAGCGTGATTACTTCTTGCGGATACCCCACCCGAGTGTGCCTGTGCAAATTTGAACCCCATCAATGTTTTACTTTGGCGGTAATCGACGATTTTTTGTCAAATTGTGACGTCACTTTTGCACCAAAAAGTTGTAATTCCCAAGGTTTTACGAATTTTGCATGACTCCACACAGGAAAGTTGTTCAGGATGCTCAACTTGGTCGATTTGCACCGTCAAAACGCGATTTCCAGAGTTGACTATTAGAAAACAAGATGGCCGCTCTTCCCTTTTCCCTGCCCGGGGAATAAACTTTTTAATATTCGAGCTCCCGAAAAGCCGAATTAGCGTGATTACTTCTTGCGGATACCCCACCCGAGTGTGCCTGTGCAAATTTGAACCCCATCAATGTTTTACATTGGCGGTAATCGACGATTTTTTGTCAAATTATGACGTCACTTTTGCACCAAAAAGTTGTAATTCCCAAGGTGTTACGAATTTTGTATGACTCCACACAGGAAAGTTGTTCCGGATGCTCAACTTGGTCGATTTGCACCGTCAAAACGCGATTTCCAGAGTTGACTATTAGAAAACAAGATGGCCGCTCTTCCCTTTTCCCTGCCCGGGGAATAAACTTTTAAATTTTCGAGCCACCCCGAAAAGCCGAATTAGCGTGATTACTTCTTGCGGATACCCCACCCGAGTGTGCCGGTGCAAATCTGAACCCCGTCAATGTTTTACTTTGGCGGTTATCGACGATTTTTGGACAAATTATGACGTCACTTTTGCACCAAAAAGTTGTAATTCCCAAGGTTTTACGAATTTTGCATGACTCCACACAGGAAAGTTGTTCAGGATGCTCAACTTGGTCGATTTGCACCGTCAAAACGCGATTTCCAGAGTTGACTATTAGAAAAACAAGATGGCCGCTCTTCCCTTTTCCCTGCCCGGGGAATAAACTTTTTAATTTTCGAGCTCCCGAAAAGCCGAATTAGCGTGATTACTTTTTGCGGATACCCCAACCCGAGTGTGCCTGTGCAAATTTGAACCCCATCAATGTTTTACTTTGGCGGTAATCGACGATTTTTTGTCAAATTATGACGTCACTTTTGCACCAAAAAGTTGTAATTCCCAAGGTTTTACGAATTTTGCATGACTCCACACAGGAAAGTTGTTCAGGATGCTCAACTTGGTCGATTTGCACCGTCAAAACGCGATTTCCAGAGTTGACTATTAGAAAAACAAAATGGCCGCTCTTCCCTTTTCCCTGCCCGGGGAAAAAACTTTTTAATTTTCGAGCTCCCGAAAAGCCGAATTAGCGTGATTACTTCTTGCGGATACCCCACCCGAGTGTGCCTGTGCAAATTTGAACCCCATCAATGTTTTACTTTGGCGGTAATCGACGATTTTTTGTCAAATTAGAACGTCACTTTTGCACCAAAAAGTTGTAATTCCCAAGGTTTTGCGAATTTTGCATGACTCCACACAGGAAAGTTGTTCAGGATGCTCAACTTGGTCGATTTGCACCGTCAAAACGCGATTTCCAGAGTTGACTATTAGAAAACAAGATGGCAGCTCTTCCCCTTTCCCTGCCCGGGGAATAAACTTTTTAATTTTCGAGCCACCCCGAAAAGCCGAATTAGCGTGATTACTTCTTGCGGATACCCCACCCGAGTGTGCCGGTGCAAATCTGAACCCCGTCAATGTTTTACTTTGGCGGTTATCGACGATTTTTGGACAAATTATGACGTCACTTTTGCACCAAAAAGTTGTAATTCCCAAGGTGTTACGAATTTTGTATGACTCCACACAGGAAAGTTGTTCATGATGCTCAACTTGGTCGATTTGCACCGTCAAAACGCGATTTCCAGAGTTGACTATTAGAAAAACAAGATGGCCGGTCTTCCCTTTTCCCTGCCCGGGGAATAAACTTTTTAATTTTCGAGCTCCCGAAAAGCCGAATTAGCGTGATTACTTCTTGCGGATACCCCACCCGAGTGTGCCTGTGCAAATTTGAACCCCATCAATGTTTTACTTTGGCGGTAATCGACGATTTTTTGTCAAATTATGACGTCACTTTTGCACCAAAAAGTTGTAGTTCCCAAGGTTTTGCGAATTTTGCATGACTCCACACAGGAAAGTTGTTCAGGATAGTCAACTTGGTCGATTTGCACCGTCAAAACGCGATTTCCAGAGTTGACTATTAGAAAACAAGATGGCCGCTCTTCCCTTTTCCCTGCCCGGGGAATAAACTTTTTAATTTTCGAGCCACCCCGAAAAGCCGAATTAGCGTGATTACTTCTTGCGGATACCCCACCCGAGTGTGCCTGTGCAAATTTGAACCCCATCAATGTTTTACTTTGGCGGTAATCGACGATTTTTTGTCAAATTGTGACGTCACTTTTGCACCAAAAAGTTGTAATTCCCAAGGTTTTACGAATTTTGCATGACTCCACACAGGAAAGTTGTTCAGGATGCTCAACTTGGTCGATTTGCACCGTCAAAACGCGATTTCCAGAGTTGACTATTAGAAAAACAAGATGGCCGCTCTTCCCTTTTCCCTGCCCGGGGAATAAACTTTTTAATATTCGAGCTCCCGAAAAGCCGAATTAGCGTGATTACTTCTTGCGGATACCCCACCCGAGTGTGCCTGTGCAAATTTGAACCCCATCAATGTTTTACATTGGCGGTAATCGACGATTTTTTGTCAAATTATGACGTCACTTTTGCACCAAAAAGTTGTAATTCCCAAGGTGTTACGAATTTTGTATGACTCCACACAGGAAAGTTGTTCAGGATGCTCAACTTGGTCGATTTGCACCGTCAAAACGCGATTTCCAGAGTTGACTATTAGAAAACAAGATGGCCGCTCTTCCCTTTTCCCTGCCCGGGGAATAAACTTTTAAATTTTCGAGCCACCCCGAAAAGCCGAATTAGCGTGATTACTTCTTGCGGATACCCCACCCGAGTGTGCCGGTGCAAATCTGAACCCCGTCAATGTTTTACTTTGGCGGTTATCGACGATTTTTGGACAAATTATGACGTCACTTTTGCACCAAAAAGTTGTAATTCCCAAGGTTTTACGAATTTTGCGTGACTCCACACAGGAAAGTTGTTCAGGATGCTCAACTTGGTCGATTTGCACCGTCAAAACGCGATTTCCAGAGTTGACTATTAGAAAAACAAGATGGCCGCTCAACCCTTTTCCCTGCCCGGGGAATAAACTTTTTAATTTTCGAGCTCCCGAAAAGCCGAATTAGCGTGATTACTTCTTACGGATACCCCACCCGAGTGTGCCGGTGCAAATTTGAACCCCATCAATGTTTTACTTTGGCGGTAATCGACGATTTTTTGTCAAATTATGACGTCACTTTTGCACCAAAAAGTTGTAATTCCCAAGGTTTTGCGAATTTTGCATGACTCCACACAGGAAAGTTGTTCAGGATGCTCAACTTGGTCGATTTGCACTGTCAAAACGCGATTTCCAGAGTTGACTATTAGAAAAACAAGATGGCCGGTCTTCCCTTTTCCCTGCCCGGGGAATAAACTTTTTACTTTTCGAGCTCCCGAAAAGCCGAATTAGCGTGATTACTTCTTGCGGATACCCCACCCGAGTGTGCCGGTGCAAATTTGAACCCAGTCAATGTTTTACATTGGCGGTAATCGACGATTTTTGGTCAAATAATGACGTCACTTTTGCACCAAAAAGTTGTAATTCCCTAGGTTTTGCGAATTTTGCATGACTCCACACAGGAAAGTTGTTCAGGATGCTCAACTTGGTCGATTTGCACCGTCAAAACGCGATTTCCAGAGTTGAATATTAGAAAAACAAGATGGCCGCTCGTCCATTTTCCCTGACCGGAGAATAACTTTTTAATTTTCGAGCCACCCCGAAAAGCCGAATTAGCGTGATTACTTCTTGCGGATACCCCACCCGAGTGTGCCTGTGCAAATTTGAACCCCATCAATGTTTTACTTTGGCGGTAATCGACGATTTTTTGTCAAATTATGACGTCACTTTTGCACCAAAAAGTTGTAGTTCCCAAGGTTTTGCGAATTTTGCATGACTCCACACAGGAAAGTTGTTCAGGATAGTCAACTTGGTCGATTTGCACCGTCAAAACGCGATTTCCAGAGTTGACTATTAGAAAACAAGATGGCCGCTCTTCCCTTTTCCCTGCCCGGGGAATAAACTTTTTAATTTTCGAGCCACCCCGAAAAGCCGAATTAGCGTGATTACTTCTTGCGGATACCCCACCCGAGTGTGCCTGTGCAAATTTGAACCCCATCAATGTTTTACTTTGGCGGTAATCGACGATTTTTTGTCAAATTGTGACGTCACTTTTGCACCAAAAAGTTGTAATTCCCAAGGTTTTACGAATTTTGCATGACTCCACACAGGAAAGTTGTTCAGGATGCTCAACTTGGTCGATTTGCACCGTCAAAACGCGATTTCCAGAGTTGACTATTAGAAAAACAAGATGGCCGCTCTTCCCTTTTCCCTGCCCGGGGAATAAACTTTTTAATATTCGAGCTCCCGAAAAGCCGAATTAGCGTGATTACTTCTTGCGGATACCCCACCCGAGTGTGCCTGTGCAAATTTGATCCCCATCAATGTTTTACATTGGCGGTAATCGACGATTTTTTGTCAAATTATGACGTCACTTTTGCACCAAAAAGTTGTAATTCCCAAGGTGTTACGAATTTTGTATGACTCCACACAGGAAAGTTGTTCAGGATGCTCAACTTGGTCGATTTGCACCGTCAAAACGCGATTTCCAGAGTTGACTATTAGAAAACAAGATGGCCGCTCTTCCCTTTTCCCTGCCCGGGGAATAAACTTTTAAATTTTCGAGCCACCCCGAAAAGCCGAATTAGCGTGATTACTTCTTGCGGATACCCCACCCGAGTGTGCCGGTGCAAATCTGAACCCCGTCAATGTTTTACTTTGGCGGTTATCGACGATTTTTGGACAAATTATGACGTCACTTTTGCACCAAAAAGTTGTAATTCCCAAGGTTTTACGAATTTTGCATGACTCCACACAGGAAAGTTGTTCAGGATGCTCAACTTGGTCGATTTGCACCGTCAAAACGCGATTTCCAGAGTTGACTATTAGAAAAACAAGATGGCCGCTCTTCCCTTTTCCCTGCCCGGGGAATAAACTTTTTAATTTTCGAGCTCCCGAAAAGCCGAATTAGCGTGATTACTTTTTGCGGATACCCCAACCCGAGTGTGCCTGTGCAAATTTGAACCCCATCAATGTTTTACTTTGGCGGTAATCGACGATTTTTTGTCAAATTATGACGTCACTTTTGCACCAAAAAGTTGTAATTCCCAAGGTTTTACGAATTTTGCATGACTCCACACAGGAAAGTTGTTCAGGATGCTCAACTTGGTCGATTTGCACCGTCAAAACGCGATTTCCAGAGTTGACTATTAGAAAAACAAAATGGCCGCTCTTCCCTTTTCCCTGCCCGGGGAAAAAACTTTTTAATTTTCGAGCTCCCGAAAAGCCGAATTAGCGTGATTACTTCTTGCGGATACCCCACCCGAGTGTGCCTGTGCAAATTTGAACCCCATCAATGTTTTACTTTGGCGGTAATCGACGATTTTTTGTCAAATTAGAACGTCACTTTTGCACCAAAAAGTTGTAATTCCCAAGGTTTTGCGAATTTTGCATGACTCCACACAGGAAAGTTGTTCAGGATGCTCAACTTGGTCGATTTGCACCGTCAAAACGCGATTTCCAGAGTTGACTATTAGAAAACAAGATGGCAGCTCTTCCCCTTTCCCTGCCCGGGGAATAAACTTTTTAATTTTCGAGCCACCCCGAAAAGCCGAATTAGCGTGATTACTTCTTGCGGATACCCCACCCGAGTGTGCCGGTGCAAATCTGAACCCCGTCAATGTTTTACTTTGGCGGTTATCGACGATTTTTGGACAAATTATGACGTCACTTTTGCACCAAAAAGTTGTAATTCCCAAGGTGTTACGAATTTTGTATGACTCCACACAGGAAAGTTGTTCATGATGCTCAACTTGGTCGATTTGCACCGTCAAAACGCGATTTCCAGAGTTGACTATTAGAAAAACAAGATGGCCGGTCTTCCCTTTTCCCTGCCCGGGGAATAAACTTTTTAATTTTCGAGCTCCCGAAAAGCCGAATTAGCGTGATTACTTCTTGCGGATACCCCACCCGAGTGTGCCTGTGCAAATTTGAACCCCATCAATGTTTTACTTTGGCGGTAATCGACGATTTTTTGTCAAATTATGACGTCACTTTTGCACCAAAAAGTTGTAGTTCCCAAGGTTTTGCGAATTTTGCATGACTCCACACAGGAAAGTTGTTCAGGATAGTCAACTTGGTCGATTTGCACCGTCAAAACGCGATTTCCAGAGTTGACTATTAGAAAACAAGATGGCCGCTCTTCCCTTTTCCCTGCCCGGGGAATAAACTTTTTAATTTTCGAGCCACCCCGAAAAGCCGAATTAGCGTGATTACTTCTTGCGGATACCCCACCCGAGTGTGCCTGTGCAAATTTGAACCCCATCAATGTTTTACTTTGGCGGTAATCGACGATTTTTTGTCAAATTGTGACGTCACTTTTGCACCAAAAAGTTGTAATTCCCAAGGTTTTGCGAATTTTGCATGACTCCACACAGGAAAGTTGTTCAGGATGCTCAACTTGGTCGATTTGCACCGTCAAAACACGATTTCCAGAGTTGACTATTAGAAAAACAAGATGGCCGCTCTTCCCTTTTCCCTGCCCGGGGAATAAACTTTTTAATTTTCGAGCTCCCGAAAAGCCGAATTAGCGTGATTACTTCTTGCGGATACCCCACCCGAGTGTGCCTGTGCAAATTTGAACCCCATCAATGTTTTACTTTGGCGGTAATCGAAGATTTTTTGTCAAATTATGACGTCACTTTTGCACCAAAAAGTTGTAATTCCCAAGGTTTTGCGAATTTTGCATGACTCCTCACAGGAAAGTTGTTCAGGATGCTCAACTTGGTCGATTTGCACCGTCAAAACGCGATTTCCAGAGTTGACTATTAGAAAACAAGATGGCCGCTCTTCCCCTTTCCCTGCCCGGGGAATAAACTTTTTAATTTTCGAGCCACCCCGAAAAGCCGAATTAGCGTGATTACTTCTTGCGGATACCCCACCCGAGTGTGCCGGTGCAAATCTGAACCCCGTCAATGTTTTACTTTGGCGGTTATCGACGATTTTTGGACAAATTATGACGTCACTTTTGCACCAAAAAGTTGTAATTCCCAAGGTGTTACGAATTTTGCATGACTCCACACAGGAAAGTTGTTCAGGATGCTCAACTTGGTCGATTTGCACCGTCAAAACGCGATTTCCAGAGTTGACTATTAGAAAAACAAGATGGCCGCTCTTCCCTTTTCCCTGCCCGGGGAATAAACTTTTTACTTTTCGAGCTCCCGAAAAGCCGAATTAGCGTGATTACTTCTTGCGGATACCCCACCCGAGTGTGCCGGTGCAAATTTGAACCCAGTCAATGTTTTACATTGGCGGTAATCGACGATTTTTGGTCAAATAATGACGTCACTTTTGCACCAAAAAGTTGTAATTCCCTAGGTTTTGCGAATTTTGCATGACTCCACACAGGAAAGTTATTCAGGATGCTCAACTTGGTCGATTTGCACCGTCAAAACGCGATTTCCAGAGTTGAATATTAGAAAAACAAGATGGCCGCTCGTCCATTTTCCCTGACCGGAGAATAACTTTTTAAATTTCGAGCCACCCCGAAAAGCCGAATTAGCGTGATTACTTCTTGCGGATACCCCACCCGAGTGTGCCTCTGCAAATCTGAACCCCGTCAATGTTTTACTTTGGCGGTAATCGACGATTTTTGGACAAATTATGACGTCACTTTTGCACCATAAAGTTGTTATTCCCAAGGTTTTGCGAATTTTGCATGACTCCACACAGGAAAGTTGTTCAGGATGCTCAACTTGGTCGATTTGCACCGTCAAAACGCGATTTCCAGAGTTGACTATTAGAAAAACAAGATGGCCGCTCTTCCCTTTTCCCTGCCCGGGGAATAAACTTTTTAATTTTCGAGCTGCCGAAAAGCCGAATTAGCGTAATTACTTCTTGCGGATACCCCACCCGAGTGTGCCGGTGCAAATTTGGACCCCATCAATGTTTTACTTTGGCGGTAATCGACGATTTTTTGTCAAATTATGACGTCACTTTTGCACCAAAAAGTTGTTAATTCCCAAGGTTTTACGAATTTTGCATGACTCCACACAGGAAAGTTGTTCAGGATGCTCAACTTGGTCGATTTGCACCGTCAAAACGCGATTTCCAGAGTTGACTATTAGAAAAACAAAATGGCCGCTCTTCCCTTTTCCCTGCCCGGGGAATAAACTTTTTAATTTTCGAGCTCCCGAAAAGCCGAATTAGCGTGATTACTTCTTGCGGATACCCCACCCGAGTGTGCCTGTGCAAATTTGAACCCCATCAATGTTTTACTTTGGCGGTAGTCGACGATTTTTGGTCAAATTATGACGTCACTTTTGCACCAAAAAGTTGTAATTCCCAAGGTTTTGCGAATTTTGCATGACTCCACACAGGAAAGTTGTTCAGGATGCTCAACTTGGTCGATTTGCACCGTAAAAACGCGATTTCCAGAGTTGACTATTAGAAAAACAAGATGGCCGCTCTTCCCTTTTCCCTGCCCGGGGAATAAACTTTTTACTTTTCGAGCTCCCGAAAAGCCGAATTAGCGTGATTACTTCTTGCGGATACCCCACCCGAGTGTGCCGGTGGAAATTTGAACCCCGTCAATGTTTTACTTTGGCGGTAATCGACGATTTTTTGTCAAATTATGACGTCACTTTTGCACCAAAAAGTTGTAATTCCCAAGGTTTTGCGAATTTTGCATGACTCCACACAGGAAAGTTGTTCAGGATGCTCAACTTGGTCGATTTGCACTGTCAAAACGCGATTTCCAGAGTTGACTATTAGAAAAACAAGATGGCCGCTCTTCCCTTTTCCATGCCCGGGGAATAAACTTTTTACTTTTCGAGCTCCCGAAAAGCCGAATTAGCGTGATTACTTCTTGCGGATACCCCACCCGAGTGTGCCGGTGCAAATTTGAACCCAGTCAATGTTTTACATTGGCGGTAATCGACGATTTTTGGTCAAATAATGACGTCACTTTTGCACCAAAAAGTTGTAATTCCCTAGGTTTTGCGAATTTTGCATGACTCCACACAGGAAAGTTGTTCAGGATGCTCAACTTGGTCGATTTGCACCGTCAAAACGCGATTTCCAGAGTTGAATATTAGAAAAACAAGATGGCCGCTCGTCCATTTTCCCTGACCGGAGAATAACTTTTTAATTTTCGAGCCACCCCGAAAAGCCGAATTAGCGTGATTACTTCTTGCGGATACCCCACCCGAGTGTGCCGGTGCAAATCTGAACCCCGTCAATGTTTTACTTTGGCGGTAATCGACGATTTTTGGACAAATTATGACGTCACTTTTGCACCAAAAAGTTGTAATTCCCAAGGTTTTGCGAATTTTGCATGACTCCACACAGGAAAGTTGTTCAGGATGCTCAACTTGGTCGATTTGCACCGTCAAAACACGATTTCCAGAGTTGACTATTAGAAAAACAAGATGGCCGCTCTTCCCTTTTCCCTGCCCGGGGAATAAACTTTTTAATTTTCGAGCTCCCGAAAAGCCGAATTAGCGTGATTACTTCTTGCGGATACCCCACCCGAGTGTGCCTGTGCAAATTTGAACCCCATCAATGTTTTACTTTGGCGGTAATCGAAGATTTTTTGTCAAATTATGACGTCACTTTTGCACCAAAAAGTTGTAATTCCCAAGGTTTTGCGAATTTTGCATGACTCCTCACAGGAAAGTTGTTCAGGATGCTCAACTTGGTCGATTTGCACCGTCAAAACGCGATTTCCAGAGTTGACTATTAGAAAACAAGATGGCCGCTCTTCCCCTTTCCCTGCCCGGGGAATAAACTTTTTAATTTTCGAGCCACCCCGAAAAGCCGAATTAGCGTGATTACTTCTTGCGGATACCCCACCCGAGTGTGCCGGTGCAAATCTGAACCCCGTCAATGTTTTACTTTGGCGGTTATCGACGATTTTTGGACAAATTATGACGTCACTTTTGCACCAAAAAGTTGTAATTCCCAAGGTGTTACGAATTTTGCATGACTCCACACAGGAAAGTTGTTCAGGATGCTCAACTTGGTCGATTTGCACCGTCAAAACGCGATTTCCAGAGTTGACTATTAGAAAAACAAGATGGCCGCTCTTCCCTTTTCCCTGCCCGGGGAATAAACTTTTTACTTTTCGAGCTCCCGAAAAGCCGAATTAGCGTGATTACTTCTTGCGGATACCCCACCCGAGTGTGCCGGTGCAAATTTGAACCCAGTCAATGTTTTACATTGGCGGTAATCGACGATTTTTGGTCAAATAATGACGTCACTTTTGCACCAAAAAGTTGTAATTCCCTAGGTTTTGCGAATTTTGCATGACTCCACACAGGAAAGTTATTCAGGATGCTCAACTTGGTCGATTTGCACCGTCAAAACGCGATTTCCAGAGTTGAATATTAGAAAAACAAGATGGCCGCTCGTCCATTTTCCCTGACCGGAGAATAACTTTTTAAATTTCGAGCCACCCCGAAAAGCCGAATTAGCGTGATTACTTCTTGCGGATACCCCACCCGAGTGTGCCTCTGCAAATCTGAACCCCGTCAATGTTTTACTTTGGCGGTAATCAACGATTTTTGGACAAATTATGACGTCACTTTTGCACCATAAAGTTGTTATTCCCAAGGTTTTGCGAATTTTGCATGACTCCACACAGGAAAGTTGTTCAGGATGCTCAACTTGGTCGATTTGCACCGTCAAAACGCGATTTCCAGAGTTGACTATTAGAAAAACAAGATGGCCGCTCTTCCCTTTTCCCTGCCCGGGGAATAAACTTTTTAATTTTCGAGCTGCCGAAAAGCCGAATTAGCGTAATTACTTCTTGCGGATACCCCACCCGAGTGTGCCGGTGCAAATTTGGACCCCATCAATGTTTTACTTTGGCGGTAATCGACGATTTTTTGTCAAATTATGACGTCACTTTTGCACCAAAAAGTTGTTAATTCCCAAGGTTTTACGAATTTTGCATGACTCCACACAGGAAAGTTGTTCAGGATGCTCAACTTGGTCGATTTGCACCGTCAAAACGCGATTTCCAGAGTTGACTATTAGAAAAACAAAATGGCCGCTCTTCCCTTTTCCCTGCCCGGGGAATAAACTTTTTAATTTTCGAGCTCCCGAAAAGCCGAATTAGCGTGATTACTTCTTGCGGATACCCCACCCGAGTGTGCCTGTGCAAATTTGAACCCCATCAATGTTTTACTTTGGCGGTAGTCGACGATTTTTGGTCAAATTATGACGTCACTTTTGCACCAAAAAGTTGTAATTCCCAAGGTTTTGCGAATTTTGCATGACTCCACACAGGAAAGTTGTTCAGGATGCTCAACTTGGTCGATTTGCACCGTAAAAACGCGATTTCCAGAGTTGACTATTAGAAAAACAAGATGGCCGCTCTTCCCTTTTCCCTGCCCGGGGAATAAACTTTTTACTTTCGAGCTCCCGAAAAGCCGAATTAGCGTGATTACTTCTTGCGGATACCCCACCCGAGTGTGCCTGTGCAAATTTGAACCCCATCAATGTTTCACTTTGGCGGTAATCGACGATTTTTTGTCAAATTATGACGTCACTTTTGTACCAAAAAGTTGTAATTCCCAAGGTTTTACGAATTTTGCATGACTCCACACAGGAAAGTTGTTCAGGATGCTCAACTTGGTCGATTTGCACGGTCAAAACGCGATTTCCAGAGTTGACTATTAGAAAAACAAGATGGCCGCTCTTCCCTTTTCCCTGCACGGGGAATTTTCTTTTTATATTTCGAGCTCCCGAAAAGCCGAATTAGCGTGATTACTTCTTGCGGATACCCCACCCGAGTGTGCCGGTGCAAATTTGAACCCATTTAATGTTTCACTTTGGCGGTAATCGACGATTTTTGGTCAAATTATGACGTCACTTTTGCACCAAAAAGTTGTAATTCCCAAGGTTTTACGAATTTTGCATGACTCCACACAGGAAAGTTGTTCAGGATGCTCAACTTGGTCGATTTGCACGGTCAAAACGCGATTTCCAGAGTTGACTATTAGAAAAACAAGATGGCCGCTCTTCCCTTTTCCCTGCCCGGGGAATAAACTGTTTAATTTTCGAGCTCCCGAAAAGCCGAAATAGCGTGATTACTTCTTGCGGATACCCCACCCGAGTGTGCCTGTGCAAATTTGAACCCCATCAATGTTTTACTTTGGCGGTAATCGACGATTTTTTGTCAAATTATAACGTCACTTTTGCACCAAAAAGTTGTAATTCCCAAGGTTTTGCGAATTTTGCATGACTCCACACAGGAAAGTTGTTCAGGATGCTCAACATTGTCGATTTGCACCGTCAAAACGCGATTTCCAGAGTTGACTATTAGAAAAACAAGATGGCCGCTCTTCCCTTTTCCCTGCACGGGGAATAAACTTTTTAATTTTCGAGCTCCCGAAAAGCCGAATTAGCGTGATTACTTCTTGCGGATACCCCACCCGAGTGTGCCTGTGCAAATCTGAACCCCGTCAATGTTTTACTTTGGCGGTAATCAACGATTTTTGGACAAATTATGACGTCACTTTTGCACCATAAAGTTGTTATTCCCAAGGTTTTGCGAATTTTGCATGACTCCACACAGGAAAGTTGTTCAGGATGCTCAACTTGGTCGATTTGCACCGTCAAAACGCGATTTCCAGAGTTGACTATTAGAAAAACAAGATGGCCGCTCTTCCCTTTTCCCTGCCCGGGGAATAAACTTTTTAATTTTCGAGCTGCCGAAAAGCCGAATTAGCGTAATTACTTCTTGCGGATACCCCACCCGAGTGTGCCGGTGCAAATTTGGACCCCATCAATGTTTTACTTTGGCGGTAATCGACGATTTTTTGTCAAATTATGACGTCACTTTTGCACCAAAAAGTTGTTAATTCCCAAGGTTTTACGAATTTTGCATGACTCCACACAGGAAAGTTGTTCAGGATGCTCAACTTGGTCGATTTGCACCGTCAAAACGCGATTTCCAGAGTTGACTATTAGAAAAACAAAATGGCCGCTCTTCCCTTTTCCCTGCCCGGGGAATAAACTTTTTAATTTTCGAGCTCCCGAAAAGCCGAATTAGCGTGATTACTTCTTGCGGATACCCCACCCGAGTGTGCCTGTGCAAATTTGAACCCCATCAATGTTTTACTTTGGCGGTAGTCGACGATTTTTGGTCAAATTATGACGTCACTTTTGCACCAAAAAGTTGTAATTCCCAAGGTTTTGCGAATTTTGCATGACTCCACACAGGAAAGTTGTTCAGGATGCTCAACTTGGTCGATTTGCACCGTAAAAACGCGATTTCCAGAGTTGACTATTAGAAAAACAAGATGGCCGCTCTTCCCTTTTCCCTGCCCGGGGAATAAACTTTTTACTTTCGAGCTCCCGAAAAGCCGAATTAGCGTGATTACTTCTTGCGGATACCCCACCCGAGTGTGCCTGTGCAAATTTGAACCCCATCAATGTTTCACTTTGGCGGTAATCGACGATTTTTTGTCAAATTATGACGTCACTTTTGTACCAAAAAGTTGTAATTCCCAAGGTTTTACGAATTTTGCATGACTCCACACAGGAAAGTTGTTCAGGATGCTCAACTTGGTCGATTTGCACGGTCAAAACGCGATTTCCAGAGTTGACTATTAGAAAAACAAGATGGCCGCTCTTCCCTTTTCCCTGCACGGGGAATTTTCTTTTTATATTTCGAGCTCCCGAAAAGCCGAATTAGCGTGATTACTTCTTGCGGATACCCCACCCGAGTGTGCCGGTGCAAATTTGAACCCATTTAATGTTTCACTTTGGCGGTAATCGACGATTTTTGGTCAAATTATGACGTCACTTTTGCACCAAAAAGTTGTAATTCCCAAGGTTTTACGAATTTTGCATGACTCCACACAGGAAAGTTGTTCAGGATGCTCAACTTGGTCGATTTGCACGGTCAAAACGCGATTTCCAGAGTTGACTATTAGAAAAACAAGATGGCCGCTCTTCCCTTTTCCCTGCCCGGGGAATAAACTGTTTAATTTTCGAGCTCCCGAAAAGCCGAAATAGCGTGATTACTTCTTGCGGATACCCCACCCGAGTGTGCCTGTGCAAATTTGAACCCCATCAATGTTTTACTTTGGCGGTAATCGACGATTTTTTGTCAAATTATAACGTCACTTTTGCACCAAAAAGTTGTAATTCCCAAGGTTTTGCGAATTTTGCATGACTCCACACAGGAAAGTTGTTCAGGATGCTCAACATTGTCGATTTGCACCGTCAAAACGCGATTTCCAGAGTTGACTATTAGAAAAACAAGATGGCCGCTCTTCCCTTTTCCCTGCACGGGGAATAAACTTTTTAATTTTCGAGCTCCCGAAAAGCCGAATTAGCGTGATTACTTCTTGCGGATACCCCACCCGAGTGTGCCTGTGCAAATTTGAACCCCATCAATGTTTTACTTTGGCGGTAATCGACGATTTTTTGTCAAATTATGACGTCACTTTTGCACCAAAAAGTTGTAATTCCCAAGGTTTTGCGAATTTTGCATGACTCCACACAGGAAAGTTGTTCAAGATGCTCAACTTGGTCGATTTGCACCAAAAAACGCGATTTCCAGAGTTGACTATTAAAAAAAACAAGATGGCCGCTCTTCCCTTTTCCCTGCACGGGGAATAAACTTTTTAATTTTCGAGCTCCCGAAAAGCCGAATTAGCGTGATTACTTCTTGCGGATACCCCACCCGAGTGTGCCTGTGCAAATTTGAACCCCATCAATGTTTTACTTTGGCGGTAATCGACGATTTTTTGTCAAATTATGACGTCACTTTTGCACCAAAAAGTTGTAATTCCCAAGGTTTTGCGAATTTTGCATGACTCCACACAGGAAAGTTGTTCAGGATGCTCAACTTGGTCGATTTGCACCGTAAAAACGCGATTTCCAGAGTTGACTATTAGAAAAACAAGATGGCCGCTCTTCCCTTTTCCCTGCACGGGGAATTTTCTTTTTATATTTCGAGCTCCCGAAAAGCCGAATTAGCGTGATTACTTCTTGCGGATACCCCACCCGAGTGTGCCTGTGCAAATTTGAACCCCATCAATGTTTTACTTTGGCGGTAGTCGACGATTTTTTGTCAAATTATGACGTCACTTTTGCACCAAAAAGTTGTAATTCCCAAGGTTTTGCGAATTTTGCATGACTCCACACAGGAAAGTTGTTCAGGATGCTCAACTTGGTCGATTTGCACCGTAAAAACGCGATTTCCAGAGTTGACTATTAGAAAAACAAGATGGCCGCTCTTCCCTTTTCCCTGCACGGGGAATAAACTTTTTAATTTTCGAGCTCCCGAAAAGCCGAATTAGCGTGATTACTTCTTGCGGATACCCCACCCGAGAGTGCCGGTGCAAATTTGAACCCATTTAATGTTTCACTTTGGCGGTAATCGACGATTTTTGGTCAAATTATGACGTCACTTTTGTACCAAAAAGTTGTAATTCCCAAGGTTTTACGAATTTTGCATGACTCCACACAGGAAAGTTGTTCAGGATGCTCAACTTGGTCGATTTGCACGGTCAAAACGCGATTTCCAGAGTTGACTATTAGAAAAACAAGATGGCCGCTCTTCCCTTTTCCCTGCACGGGGAATAAACTTTTTAATTTTCGAGCTCCCGAAAAGCCGAATTAGCGTGATTACTTCTTGCGGATACCCCACCCGAGTGTGCCGGTGCAAATTTGAACCCATTTAATGTTTCGCTTTGGCGGTAATCGACGATTTTTGGTCAAATTATGACGTCACTTTTGCACCAAAAAGTTGTAATTCCCAAGGTTTTACGAATTTTGCATGACTCCACACAGGAAAGTTGTTCAGGATGCTCAACTTGGTCGATTTGCACGGTCAAAACGCGATTTCCAGAGTTGACTATCAGAAAAACAAGATGGCCGCTCTTCCCTTTTCCCTGCCCGGGGAATAAACTGTTTAATTTTCGAGCTCCCGAAAAGCCGAATTAGCGTGATTACTTCTTGCGGATACCCCACCCGAGTGTGCCTGTGCAAATTTGAACCCCATCAATGTTTTACTTTGGCGGTAATCGACGATTTTTTGTCAAATTATAACGTCACTTTTGCACCAAAAAGTTGTAATTCCCAAGGTTTTGCGAATTTTGCATGACTCCACACAGGAAAGTTGTTCAGGATGCTCAACATTGTCGATTTGCACCGTCAAAACGCGATTTCCAGAGTTGACTATTAGAAAAACAAGATGGCCGCTCTTCCCTTTTCCCTGCACGGGGAATAAACTTTTTAATTTTCGAGCTCCCGAAAAGCCGAATTAGCGTGATTACTTCTTGCGGATACCCCACCCGAGTGTGCCTGTGCAAATTTGAACCCCATCAATGTTTTACTTTGGCGGTAATCGACGATTTTTTGTCAAATTATGACGTCACTTTTGCACCAAAAAGTTGTAATTCCCAAGGTTTTGCGAATTTTGCATGACTCCACACAGGAAAGTTGTTCAGGATGCTCAACTTGGTCGATTTGCACCAAAAAACGCGATTTCCAGAGTTGACTATTAAAAAAAACAAGATGGCCGCTCTTCCCTTTTCCCTGCACGGGGAATAAACTTTTTAATTGTCGAGCTCCCGGAAAGCCGAATTAGCGTGATTACTTCTTGCGGATACCCCACCCGAGTGTGCCGGTGCAAATTTGAACCCATTTAATGTTTCACTTTGGCGGTAATCGACGATTTTTTGTCAAATTATGACGTCACTTTTGCACCAAAAAGTTGTAATTCCCAAGGTTTTGCGAATTTTGCATGACTCCACACAGGAAAGTTGTTCAGGATGCTCAACTTGGTCGATTTGCACCGTAAAAACGCGATTTCCAGAGTTGACTATTAGAAAACAAGATGGCCGCTCTTCCCTTTTCCCTGCCCGGGGAATAAACTTTTTAATTTTCGAGCTCCCGAAAAGCCGAATTAGCGTGATTACTTCTTGCGGATACCCCACCCGAGTGTGCCTGTGCAAATTTGAACCCCATCAATGTTTTACTTTGGCGGTAGTCGACGATTTTTTGTCAAATTATGACGTCACTTTTGCACCAAAAAGTTGTAATTCCCAAGGTTTTGCGAATTTTGCATGACTCCACACAGGAAAGTTGTTCAGGATGCTCAACTTGGTCGATTTGCACCGTAAAAACGCGATTTCCAGAGTTGACTATTAGAAAAACAAGATGGCCGCTCTTCCCTTTTCCCTGCACGGGGAATAAACTTTTTAATTTTCGAGCTCCCGAAAAGCCGAATTAGCGTGATTACTTCTTGCGGATACCCCACCCGAGAGTGCCGGTGCAAATTTGAACCCATTTAATGTTTCACTTTGGCGGTAATCGACGATTTTTGGTCAAATTATGACGTCACTTTTGTACCAAAAAGTTGTAATTCCCAAGGTTTTACGAATTTTGCATGACTCCACACAGGAAAGTTGTTCAGGATGCTCAACTTGGTCGATTTGCACGGTCAAAACGCGATTTCCAGAGTTGACTATTAGAAAAACAAGATGGCCGCTCTTCCCTTTTCCCTGCACGGGGAATAAACTTTTTAATTTTCGAGCTCCCGAAAAGCCGAATTAGCGTGATTACTTCTTGCGGATACCCCACCCGAGTGTGCCTGTGCAAATTTGAACCCCATCAATGTTTTACTTTGGCGGTAATCGACGATTTTTGGTCAAATTATGACGTCACTTTTGCACCAAAAAGTTGTAATTCCCAAGGTTTTACGAATTTTGCATGACTCCACACAGGAAAGTTGTTCAGGATGCTCAACTTAGTCGATTTGCACGGTCAAAACGCGATTTCCAGAGTTGACTATTAGAAAAACAAGATGGCCGCTCTTCCCTTTTCCCTGCCCGGGGAATAAACTGTTTAATTTTCGAGCTCCCGAAAAGCCGAATTAGCGTGATTACTTCTTGCGGATACCCCACCCGAGTGTGCCTGTGCAAATTTGAACCCCATCAATGTTTTACTTTGGCGGTAATCGACGATTTTTTGTCAAATTATAACGTCACTTTTGCACCAAAAAGTTGTAATTCCCAAGGTTTTGCGAATTTTGCATGACTCCACACAGGAAAGTTGTTCAGGATGCTCAACATTGTCGATTTGCACCGTCAAAACGCGATTTCCAGAGTTGACTATTAGAAAAACAAGATGGCCGCTCTTCCCTTTTCCCTGCACGGGGAATAAACTTTTTAATTTTCGAGCTCCCGAAAAGCCGAATTAGCGTGATTACTTCTTGCGGATACCCCACCCGAGTGTGCCTGTGCAAATTTGAACCCCATCAATGTTTTACTTTGGCGGTAATCGACGATTTTTTGTCAAATTATGACGTCACTTTTGCACCAAAAAGTTGTAATTCCCAAGGTTTTGCGAATTTTGCATGACTCCACACAGGAAAGTTGTTCAAGATGCTCAACTTGGTCGATTTGCACCAAAAAACGCGATTTCCAGAGTTGACTATTAAAAAAAACAAGATGGCCGCTCTTCCCTTTTCCCTGCACGGGGAATAAACTTTTTAATTTTCGAGCTCCCGAAAAGCCGAATTAGCGTGATTACTTCTTGCGGATACCCCACCCGAGTGTGCCTGTGCAAATTTGAACCCCATCAATGTTTTACTTTGGCGGTAATCGACGATTTTTTGTCAAATTATGACGTCACTTTTGCACCAAAAAGTTGTAATTCCCAAGGTTTTGCGAATTTTGCATGACTCCACACAGGAAAGTTGTTCAGGATGCTCAACTTGGTCGATTTGCACCGTAAAAACGCGATTTCCAGAGTTGACTATTAGAAAACAAGATGGCCACTCTTCCCTTTACCCTGCCCGGGGAATAAACTTTTTAATTTTCGAGCTCCCGAAAAGCCGAATTAGCGTGATTACTTCTTGCGGATACCCCACCCGAGTGTGCCTGTGCAAATTTGAACCCCATCAATGTTTTACTTTGGCGGTAGTCGACGATTTTTTGTCAAATTATGACGTCACTTTTGCACCAAAAAGTTGTAATTCCCAAGGTTTTGCGAATTTTGCATGACTCCACACAGGAAAGTTGTTCAGGATGCTCAACTTGGTCGATTTGCACCGTAAAAACGCGATTTCCAGAGTTGACTATTAGAAAAACAAGATGGCCGCTCTTCCCTTTTCCCTGCACGGGGAATAAACTTTTTAATTTTCGAGCTCCCGAAAAGCCGAATTAGCGTGATTACTTCTTGCGGATACCCCACCCGAGAGTGCCGGTGCAAATTTGAACCCATTTAATGTTTCACTTTGGCGGTAATCGACGATTTTTGGTCAAATTATGACGTCACTTTTGTACCAAAAAGTTGTAATTCCCAAGGTTTTACGAATTTTGCATGACTCCACACAGGAAAGTTGTTCAGGATGCTCAACTTGGTCGATTTGCACGGTCAAAACGCGATTTCCAGAGTTGACTATTAGAAAAACAAGATGGCCGCTCTTCCCTTTTCCCTGCACGGGGAATAAACTTTTTAATTTTCGAGCTCCCGAAAAGCCGAATTAGCGTGATTACTTCTTGCGGATACCCCACCCGAGTGTGCCGGTGCAAATTTGAACCCATTTAATGTTTCACTTTGGCGGTAATCGACGATTTTTGGTCAAATTATGACGTCACTTTTGCACCAAAAAGTTGTAATTCCCAAGGTTTTACGAATTTTGCATGACTCCACACAGGAAAGTTGTTCAGGATGCTCAACTTGGTCGATTTGCACGGTCAAAACGCGATTTCCAGAGTTGACTATCAGAAAAACAAGATGGCCGCTCTTCCCTTTTCCCTGCCCGGGGAATAAACTGTTTAATTTTCGAGCTCCCGAAAAGCCGAATTAGCGTGATTACTTCTTGCGGATACCCCACCCGAGTGTGCCTGTGCAAATTTGAACCCCATCAATGTTTTACTTTGGCGGTAATCGACGATTTTTTGTCAAATTATAACGTCACTTTTGCACCAAAAAGTTGTAATTCCCAAGGTTTTGCGAATTTTGCATGACTCCACACAGGAAAGTTGTTCAGGATGCTCAACATTGTCGATTTGCACCGTCAAAACGCGATTTCCAGAGTTGACTATTAGAAAAACAAGATGGCCGCTCTTCCCTTTTCCCTGCACGGGGAATAAACTTTTTAATTTTCGAGCTCCCGAAAAGCCGAATTAGCGTGATTACTTCTTGCGGATACCCCACCCGAGTGTGCCTGTGCAAATTTGAACCCCATCAATGTTTTACTTTGGCGGTAATCGACGATTTTTTGTCAAATTATGACGTCACTTTTGCACCAAAAAGTTGTAATTCCCAAGGTTTTGCGAATTTTGCATGACTCCACACAGGAAAGTTGTTCAGGATGCTCAACTTGGTCGATTTGCACCAAAAAACGCGATTTCCAGAGTTGACTATTAAAAAAAACAAGATGGCCGCTCTTCCCTTTTCCCTGCACGGGGAATAAACTTTTTAATTTTCGAGCTCCCGAAAAGCCGAATTAGCGTGATTACTTCTTGCGGATACCCCACCCGAGTGTGCCGGTGCAAATTTGAACCCATTTAATGTTTCACTTTGGCGGTAATCGACGATTTTTTGTCAAATTATGACGTCACTTTTGCACCAAAAAGTTGTAATTCCCAAGGTTTTGCGAATTTTGCATGACTCCACACAGGAAAGTTGTTCAGGATGCTCAACTTGGTCGATTTGCACCGTAAAAACGCGATTTCCAGAGTTGACTATTAGAAAACAAGATGGCCGCTCTTCCCTTTTCCCTGCCCGGGGAATAAACTTTTTAATTTTCGAGCTCCCGAAAAGCCGAATTAGCGTGATTACTTCTTGCGGATACCCCACCCGAGTGTGCCTGTGCAAATTTGAACCCCATCAATGTTTTACTTTGGCGGTAGTCGACGATTTTTTGTCAAATTATGACGTCACTTTTGCACCAAAAAGTTGTAATTCCCAAGGTTTTGCGAATTTTGCATGACTCCACACAGGAAAGTTGTTCAGGATGCTCAACTTGGTCGATTTGCACCGTAAAAACGCGATTTCCAGAGTTGACTATTAGAAAAACAAGATGGCCGCTCTTCCCTTTTCCCTGCACGGGGAATAAACTTTTTAATTTTCGAGCTCCCGAAAAGCCGAATTAGCGTGATTACTTCTTGCGGATACCCCACCCGAGAGTGCCGGTGCAAATTTGAACCCATTTAATGTTTCACTTTGGCGGTAATCGACGATTTTTGGTCAAATTATGACGTCACTTTTGTACCAAAAAGTTGTAATTCCCAAGGTTTTACGAATTTTGCATGACTCCACACAGGAAAGTTGTTCAGGATGCTCAACTTGGTCGATTTGCACGGTCAAAACGCGATTTCCAGAGTTGACTATTAGAAAAACAAGATGGCCGCTCTTCCCTTTTCCCTGCACGGGGAATAAACTTTTTAATTTTCGAGCTCCCGAAAAGCCGAATTAGCGTGATTACTTCTTGCGGATACCCCACCCGAGTGTGCCGGTGCAAATTTGAACCCATTTAATGTTTCACTTTGGCGGTAATCGACGATTTTTGGTCAAATTATGACGTCACTTTTGCACCAAAAAGTTGTAATTCCCAAGGTTTTACGAATTTTGCATGACTCCACACAGGAAAGTTGTTCAGGATGCTCAACTTGGTCGATTTGCACGGTCAAAACGCGATTTCCAGAGTTGACTATCAGAAAAACAAGATGGCCGCTCTTCCCTTTTCCCTGCCCGGGGAATAAACTGTTTAATTTTCGAGCTCCCGAAAAGCCGAATTAGCGTGATTACTTCTTGCGGATACCCCACCCGAGTGTGCCTGTGCAAATTTGAACCCCATCAATGTTTTACTTTGGCGGTAATCGACGATTTTTTGTCAAATTATAACGTCACTTTTGCACCAAAAAGTTGTAATTCCCAAGGTTTTGCGAATTTTGCATGACTCCACACAGGAAAGTTGTTCAGGATGCTCAACATTGTCGATTTGCACCGTCAAAACGCGATTTCCAGAGTTGACTATTAGAAAAACAAGATGGCCGCTCTTCCCTTTTCCCTGCACGGGGAATAAACTTTTTAATTTTCGAGCTCCCGAAAAGCCGAATTAGCGTGATTACTTCTTGCGGATACCCCACCCGAGTGTGCCTGTGCAAATTTGAACCCCATCAATGTTTTACTTTGGCAGTAATCGACGATTTTTTGTCAAATTATGACGTCACTTTTGCACCAAAAAGTTGTAATTCCCAAGGTTTTGCGAATTTTGCATGACTCCACACAGGAAAGTTGTTCAGGATGCTCAACTTGGTCGATTTGCACCAAAAAACGCGATTTCCAGAGTTGACTATTAAAAAAAACAAGATGGCCGCTCTTCCCTTTTCCCTGCACGGGGAATAAACTTTTTAATTTTCGAGCTCCCGAAAAGCCGAATTAGCGTGATTACTTCTTGCGGATACCCCACCCGAGTGTGCCGGTGCAAATTTGAACCCATTTAATGTTTCACTTTGGCGGTAATCGACGATTTTTGGTCAAATTATGACGTCACTTTTGCACCAAAAAGTTGTAATTCCCAAGGTTTTACGAATTTTGCATGACTCCACACAGGAAAGTTGTTCAGGATGCTCAACTTGGTCGATTTGCACGGTCAAAACGCGATTTCCAGAGTTGACTATTAGAAAAACAAGATGGCCGCTCTTCCCTTTTCCCTGCCCGGGGAATAAACTTTTTAATTTTCGAGCTCCCGAAAAGCCGAATTAGCGTGATTACTTCTTGCGGATACCCCACCCGAGTGTGCCTGTGGAAATTTGAACCAAATCAATGTTTTACTTTGGCGGTAATCGACGATTTTTTGTCAAATTATGACGTCACTTTTGCACCAAAAAGTTGTAATTCCCAAGGTTTTGCGAATTTTGCATGACTCCACACAGGAAAGTTGTTCAGGATGCTCAACTTGGTCGATTTGCACCGTAAAAACGCGATTTCCAGAGTTGACTATTAGGAAAACAAGATGGCCGCTCTTCCCTTTTCCCTGCACGGGGAATAAACTTCTTAATTTTCGAGCTCCCGAAAAGCCGAATTAGCGTGATTACTTCTTGCGGATACCCCACCCGAGTGTGCCTGTGCAAATTTGAACCCCATCAATGTTTTACTTTGGCGGTAATCGACGATTTTTTGTCAAATTATGACGTCACTTTTGCACCAAAAAGTTGTAATTCCCAAGGTTTAGCGAATTTTGCATGACTCCACACAGGAAAATTGTTCAGGATGCTCAACTTGGTCGATTTGCACCGTAAAAACGCGATTTCCAGAGTAGACTATTAGAAAACAAGATGGCCGCTCTTCCCTTTTCCCTGCCCGGGGAATAAACTTTTTAATTTTCGAGCTCCCGAAAAGCCGAATTAGCGTGATTACTTCTTGCGGATACCCCACCCGAGTGTGCCTGTGCAAATTTGAACCCCATCAATGTTTTACTTTGGCGGTAGTCGACGATTTTTGGTCAAATTATGACGTCACTTTTGCACCAAAAAGTTGTAATTCCCAAGGTTTTGCGAATTTTGCATGACTCCACACAGGAAAGTTGTTCAGGATGCTCAACTTGGTCGATTTGCACGGTCAAAACGCGATTTCCAGAGTTGACTATTAGAAAAACAAGATGGCCGCTCTTCCCTTTTCCCTGCACGGGGAATAAACTTTTTAATTTTCGAGCTCCCGAAAAGCCGAATTAGCGTGATTACTTCTTGCGGATACCCCACCCGAGTGTGCCGGTGCAAATTTGAACCCATTTAATGTTTCACTTTGGCGGTAATCGACGATTTTTGGTCAAATTATGACGTCACTTTTGCACCAAAAAGTTGTAATTCCCAAGGTTTTGCGAATTTTGCATGACTCCACACAGGAAAGTTGTTCAGGATGCTCAACTTGGTCGATTTGCACGGTCAAAACGCGATTTCCAGAGTTGACTATTAGAAAAACAAGATGGCCGCTCTTCCCTTTTCCCTGCCCGGGGAATAAACTTTTTAATTTTCGAGCTCCCGAAAAGCCGAATTAGCGTGATTACTTCTTGCGGATACCCCACCCGAGTGTGCCGGTGCAAATTTGAACCCATTTAATGTTTCACTTTAGCGGTAATCGACGATTTTTGGTCAAATTATGACGTCACTTTTGCACCAAAAAGTTGTAATTCCCAAGGTTTTACGAATTTTGCATGACTCCACACAGGAAAGTTGTTCAGGATGCTCAACTTGGTCGATTTGCACTGTCAAAACGCGATTTCCAGAGTTGACTATTAGGAAAACAAGATGGCCGCTCTTCCCTTTTCCCTGCACGGGGAATAAACTTCTTAATTTTCGAGCTCCCGAAAAGCCGAATTAGCGTGATTACTTCTTGCGGATACCCCACCCGAGTGTGCCTGTGCAAATTTGAACCCCATCAATGTTTTACTTTGGCGGTAATCGACGATTTTTTGTCAAATTATGACGTCACTTTTGCACCAAAAAGTTGTAATTCCCAAGGTTTTACGAATTTTGCATGACTCCACACAGGAAAGTTGTTCAGGATGCTCAACTTGGTCGATTTGCACTGTCAAAACGCGATTTCCAGAGTTGACTATTAGGAAAACAAGATGGCCGCTCTTCCCTTTTCCCTGCACGGGGAATAAACTTCTTAATTTTCGAGCTCCCGAAAAGCCGAATTAGCGTGATTACTTCTTGCGGATACCCCACCCGAGTGTGCCTGTGCAAATTTGAACCCCATCAATGTTTTACTTTGGCGGTAATCGACGATTTTTTGTCAAATTATGACGTCACTTTTGCACCAAAAAGTTGTAATTCCCAAGGTTTTGCGAATTTTGCATGACTCCACACAGGAAAGTTGTTCAGGATGCTCAACTTGGTCGATTTGCACCGTAAAAACGCGATTTCCAGAGTTGACTATTAGAAAACAAGATGGCCGCTCTTCCCTTTTCCCTGCCCGGGGAATAAACTTTTTAAATTTCGAGCTCCCGAAAAGCCGAATTAGCGTGATTACTTCTTGCGGATACCCCACCCGAGTGTGCCTGTGCAAATTTGAACCCATCAATGTTTTACTTTGGCGGTAGTCGACGATTTTTTTATGACGTCACTTTTGCACCAAAAAGTTGTAATTCCCAAGGTTTTGCGAATTTTGCATGACTCCACACAGGAAAGTTGTTCAGGATGCTCAACTTGGTCGATTTGCACGGTCAAAACGCGATTTCCAGAGTTGACTATTAGAAAAACAAGATGGCCGCTCTTCCCTTTTCCCTGCACGGGGAATAAACTTTTTAATTTTCGAGCTCCCGAAAAGCCGAATTAGCGTGATTACTTCTTGCGGATACCCCACCCGAGTGTGCCGGTGCAAATTTGAACCCATTTAATGTTTCACTTTGGCGGTAATCGACGATTTTTGGTCAAATTATGACGTCACTTTTGCACCAAAAAGTTGTAATTCCCAAGGTTTTGCGAATTTTGCATGACTCCACACAGGAAAGTTGTTCAGGATGCTCAACTTGGTCGATTTGCACGGTCAAAACGCGATTTCCAGAGTTGACTATTAGAAAAACAAGATGGCCGCTCTTCCCTTTTCCCTGCCCGGGGAATAAACTTTTTAATTTTCGAGCTCCCGAAAAGCCGAATTAGCGTGATTACTTCTTGCGGATACCCCACCCGAGTGTGCCGGTGCAAATTTGAACCCATTTAATGTTTCACTTTAGCGGTAATCGACGATTTTTGGTCAAATTATGACGTCACTTTTGCACCAAAAAGTTGTAATTCCCAAGGTTTTACGAATTTTGCATGACTCCACACAGGAAAGTTGTTCAGGATGCTCAACTTGGTCGATTTGCACTGTCAAAACGCGATTTCCAGAGTTGACTATTAGGAAAACAAGATGGCCGCTCTTCCCTTTTCCCTGCACGGGGAATAAACTTCTTAATTTTCGAGCTCCCGAAAAGCCGAATTAGCGTGATTACTTCTTGCGGATACCCCACCCGAGTGTGCCTGTGCAAATTTGAACCCCATCAATGTTTTACTTTGGCGGTAATCGACGATTTTTTGTCAAATTATGACGTCACTTTTGCACCAAAAAGTTGTAATTCCCAAGGTTTTGCGAATTTTGCATGACTCCACACAGGAAAGTTGTTCAGGATGCTCAACTTGGTCGATTTGCACCGTAAAAACGCGATTTCCAGAGTTGACTATTAGAAAACAAGATGGCCGCTCTTCCCTTTTCCCTGCCCGGGGAATAAACTTTTTAATTTTCGAGCTCCCGAAAAGCCGAATTAGCGTGATTACTTCTTGCGGATACCCCACCCGAGTGTGCCTGTGCAAATTTGAACCCATCAATGTTTTACTTTGGCGGTAGTCGACGATTTTTTTATGACGTCACTTTTGCACCAAAAAGTTGTAATTCCCAAGGTTTTGCGAATTTTGCATGACTCCACACAGGAAAGTTGTTCAGGATGCTCAACTTGGTCGATTACTTCTTGCGGATACCCCACCCGAGTGTGCCGGTGCAAATTTGAACCCATTTAATGTTTCACTTTGGCGGTAATCGACGATTTTTGGTCAAATTATGACGTCACTTTTGCACCAAAAAGTTGTAATTCCCAAGGTTTTACGAATTTTGCATGACTCCACACAGGAAAGTTGTTCAGGATGCTCAACTTGGTCGATTTGCACGGTCAAAACGCGATTTCCAGAGTTGACTATTAGAAAAACAAGATGGCCGCTCTTCCCTTTTCCCTGCACGGGGAATAAACTTTTTAATTTTCGAGCTCCCGAAAAGCCGAATTAGCGTGATTACTTCTTGCGGATACCCCACCCGAGTGTGCCGGTGCAAATTTGAACCCATTTAATGTTTCACTTTGGCGGTAATCGACGATTTTTTGTCAAATTATGACGTCACTTTTGCACCAAAAAGTTGTAATTCCCAAGGTTTTGCGAATTTTGCATGACTCCACACAGGAAAGTTGTTCAGGATGCTCAACTTGGTCGATTTGCACGGTCAAAACGCGATTTCCAGAGTTGACTATTAGAAAAACAAGATGGCCGCTCTTCCCTTTTCCCTGCCCGGGGAATAAACTTTTTAATTTTCGAGCTCCCGAAAAGCCGAATTAGCGTGATTACTTCTTGCGGATACCCCACCCGAGTGTGCCGGTGCAAATTTGAACCCCATCAATGTTTTACTTTGGCGGTAATCGACGATTTTTTGTCAAATTATGACGTCACTTTTGCACCAAAAAGTTGTAATTCCCAAGGTTTTACGAATTTTGCATGACTCCACACAGGAAAGTTGTTCAGGATGCTCAACTTGGTCGATTTGCACGGTCAAAACGCGATTTCCAGAGTTGACTATTAGAAAAACAAGATGGCCGCTCTTCCCTTTTCCCTGCCCGGGGAATAAACTTTTTAATTTTCGAGCTCCCGAAAAGCCGAATTAGCGTGATTACTTCTTGCGGATACCCCACCCGAGTGTGCCTGTGCAAATTTGAACCCCATCAATGTTTTACTTTGGCGGTAATCGACGATTTTTTGTCAAATTATGACGTCACTTTTGCACCAAAAAGTTGTAATTCCCAAGGTTTTGCGAATTTTGCATGACTCCACACAGGAAAGTTGTTCAAGATGCTCAACTTGGTCGATTTGCACCGTCAAAACGC
The DNA here is from genome assembly GCF_032118995.1 of Asterias amurensis. Classification (NCBI taxonomy): domain Eukaryota; kingdom Metazoa; phylum Echinodermata; class Asteroidea; order Forcipulatida; family Asteriidae; genus Asterias; species Asterias amurensis. The sequence goes on along the minus strand of NC_092662.1, from coordinate 8,891,783 downwards.
GATTTCCAGAGTTGAATATTAGAAAACAAGATGGCCGCTCTTCCCTTTTCCCTGCCCGGGGAATAAACTTTTTAATTTTCGAGCCACCCCGAAAAGCCGAATTAGCGTGATTACTTCTTGCGGATACCCCACCCGAGTGTGCCTGTGCAAATTTGAACCCCATCAATGTTTTACTTTGGCGGTAATCGACGATTTTTGGTCAAATTATGACGTCACTTTTGCACCAAAAAGTTGTAATTCCCAAGGTTTTGCGAATTTTGCATGACTCCACACAGGAAAGTTGTTCAGGATGCTCAACTTGGTCGATTTGCACCGTAAAAACGCGATTTCCAGAGTTGACTATTAGAAAAACAAGATGGCCGCTCTTCCCTTTTCCCTGCCCGGGGAATAAACTTTTTACTTTTCGAGCTCCCGAAAAGCCGAATTAGCGTGATTACTTCTTGCGGATACCCCACCCGAGTGTGCCGGTGCAAATTTGAACCCATTTAATGTTTCACTTTTTGCGGTAATCGACGATTTTTGGTCAAATTATGACGTCACTTTTGCACCAAAAAGTTGTAATTCCCAAGGTTTTACGAATTTTGCATGACTCCACACAGGAAAGTTGTTCAGGATGCTCAACTTGGTCGATTTGCACCGTCAAAACGCGATTTCCAGAGTTGACTATTAGAAAAACAAGATGGCCGCTCTTCCCTTTTCCCTGCACGGGGAATAAACTTTTTAATTTTCGAGCTCCCGAAAAGCCGAATTAGCGTGATTACTTCTTGCGGATACCCCACCCGAGTGTGCCGGTGCAAATTTGAACCCATTTAATGTTTTACTTTGGCGGTAATCGACGATTTTTGGTCAAATAATGACGTCACTTTTGCACCAAAAAGTTGTAATTCCCTAGGTTTTGCGAAATTTGCATGACTCCACACAGGAAAGTTGTTCAGGATGCTCAACTTGGTCGATTTGCACCGTCAAAACGCGATTTCCAGAGTTGACTATTCGAAAAACAAGATGGCCGCTCTTCCCTTTTCCCTGCACGGGGAATAAACTTTTTAATTTTCGAGCTCCCGAAAAGCCGAATTAGCGTGATTACTTCTTGCGGATACCCCACCCGAGTGTGTCGGTGCAAATTTGAACCCATTTAATGTTTCACTTTGGCGGTAATCGACGATTTTTCGTCAAATAATGACGTCACTTTTGCACCAAAAAGTTGTAATTCCCAAGGTTTTACGAATTTTGCATGACTCCACACAGGAAAGTTGTTCAGGATGCTCAACTTGGTCGATTTGCACGGTCAAAACGCGATTTCCAGAGTTGACTATTAGAAAAACAAGATGGCCGCTCTTCCCTTTTCCCTGCCCGGGGAATAAACTTTTTAATTTTCGAGCTCCCGAAAAGCCGAATTAGCGTGATTACTTCTTGCGGATACCCCACCCGAGTGTGCCTGTGCAAATTTGAACCCCATCAATGTTTTACTTTGGCGGTAATCGACGATTTTTTGTCAAATTATAACGTCACTTTTGCACCAAAAAGTTGTAATTCCCAAGGTTTTGCGAATTTTGCATGACTCCACAAAGGAAAGTTGTTCAGGATGCTCAACTTGGTCGATTTGCACCAAAAAACGCGATTTCCAGAGTTGACTATTAAAAAAAACAAGATGGCCGCTCTTCCCTTTTCCCTGCACGGTGAATAAACTTTTTAATTTTCGAGCTCCCGAAAAGCCGAATTAGCGTGATTACTTCTTGCGGATACCCCACCCGAATGTGCCTGTGCAAATTTGAACCCCATCAATGTTTTACTTTGGCGGTAATCGACGATTTTTTGTCAAATTATGACGTCACTTTTGCACCAAAAAGTTGTAATTCCCAAGGTTTTACGAATTTTGCATGACTCCACACAGGAAAGTTGTTCAGGATGCTCAACTTGGTCGATTTGCACTGTCAAAACGCGATTTCCAGAGTTGACTATTAGAAAAACAAGATGGCCGCTCTTCCCTTTTCCCTGCCCGGGGAATAAACTTTTTATTTTTCGAGCTCCCAAAAAGCCGAATTAGCGTGATTACTTCTTGCGGATACCCCACCCGAGTGTGCCTGTGCAAATTTGAACCCCATCAATGTTTTACTTTGGCGGTAATCGACGATTTTTTGTCAAATTATGACGTCACTTTTGCACCAAAAAGTTGTAATTCCCAAGGTTTTGCGAATTTTGCATGACTCCACACAGGAAAGTTGTTCAGGATGCTCAACTTGGTCGATTTGGCGCGTCAAAACGCGATTTCCAGAGTTGACTATTAGAAAAACAAGATGGCCGCTCTTCCCTTTTCCCTGCCCGGGGAATAAACTTTTTACTTTTCGAGCTCCCGAAAAGCCGAATTAGCGTGATTACTTCTTGCGGATACCCCACCCGAGTGTGCCGGTGCAAATTTGAACCCAGTCATTGTTTTACTTTGGCGGTAATCGACGATTTTTGGTCAAATAATGATGTCACTTTTGCACCAAAAAGTTGTAATTCCCTAGGTTTTGCGAATTTTGCATGACTCCACACAGGAAAGTTGTTCAGAATGCTCAACTTGGTCGATTTGCACCGTCAAAACGCGATTTCCAGAGTTGAATATTAGAAAAACAAGATGGCCGCTCTTCCCTTTTCCCTGCCCGGGGAATAAACTTTTTAATTTTCGAGCTCCCAAAAAGCCAAATTAGCGTGATTACTTCTTGCGGATACCCCACCCGAGTGTGCCTGTGCAAATTTGAACCCCGTCAATGTTTTACTTTGGCGGTAACCGACGATTTTTGGACAAATTATGACGTCACTTTTGCACCAAAAAGTTGTAATTCCCAAGGTTTTACGAATTTTGCATGACTCCACACAGGAAAGTTGTTCAGGATGCTCAACTTGGTCGATTTGCACCGTAAAAACGCGATTTCCAGAGTTGAATATTAGAAAAACAAGATGGCCGCTCTTCCCTTTTCCCTGCCCGGGGAATAAACTTTTTAATTTTCGAGCTCCCAAAAAGCCAAATTAGCGTGATTACTTCTTGCGGATACCCCACCCGAGTGTGCCGGTGCAAATTTGAACCCCATCAATGTTTTACTTTGGCGGTAATCGACGATTTTTTGTCAAATTATGACGTCACTTTTGCACCAAAAAGTTGTAATTCCCAAGGTTTTGCGAATTTTGCATGACTCCACACAGGAAAGTTGTTCAGGATGCTCAACTTGGTCGATTTGCACCGTCAAAACGCGATTTCCAGAGTTGACTCTTACAAAAACAAGATGGCCGCTCTTCCCTTTTCCCTGCCCGGGGAATAAACTTTTTAATTTTCGAGCTCCCGAAAAGCCGAATGAGCGTGATTACTTCTAGCGGATACCCCACCCGAGTGTGCCTGTGCAAATTTGAACCCCATCAATGTTTTACTTTGGCGGTAATCGACGATTTTTTGTCAAACTATGACGTCACTTTTGCACCAAAAAGTTGTAATTCCCAAGGTTTTGCGAATTTTGCATGACTCCACACAGGAAAGTTGTTCAGGATGCTCAACTTGGTCGATTTGCACCGTCAAAACGCGATTTCCAGAGTTGACTACAGAAAAACAAGATGGCCGCTCTTCCCTTTTCCCTGCCCGGGGAATAAACTTTTTAATTTTCGAGCTCCCAAAAAGCCAAATTAGCGTGATTACTTCTTGCGGATACCCCACCCGAGTGTGCCTGTGCAAATTTGAACCCCATCAATGTTTTACTTTGGCGGTAATCGACGATTTTTTGTCAAATTATGACGTCACTTTTGCACCAAAAAGTTGTAATTCCCAAGGTTTTGCGAATTTTGCATGACTCCACACAGGAAAGTTGTTCAGGATGCTCAACTTGGTCGATTTGCACCGTCAAAACGCGATTTCCAGAGTTGACTATAGAAAAACAAGATGGCCGCTCTTCCCTTTTCCCTGCACGGGGAATAAACTTTTTAATTTTCGAGCTCCCGAAAAGCCGAATTAGCGTGATTACTTCTTGCGGATACCCCACCCGAGTGTGCCGGTGCAAATTTGAACCCATTTAATGTTTCACTTTGGCGGTAATCGACGATTTTTGGTCAAATTATGACGACACTTTTGCACCAAAAAGTTGTAATTCTCAAGGTTTTACGAATTTTGCACGACTCCACACAGGAAAGTTGTTCAGGATGCTCAACTTGGTCGATTTGCACCGTCAAAACGCGATTTAAAGAGTTGACTATAGAAAAACAAGATGGCCGCTCTTCCCTTTTCCCTGCACGGGGAATAAACTTTTTAATTTTCGAGCTCCCGAAAAGCCGAATTAGCGTGATTACTTCTTGCGGATACCCCACCCGAGTGTGCCGGTGCAAATTTGAACCCATTTAATGTTTCACTTTGGCGGTAATCGACGATTTTTGGTCAAATTATGACGTCACTTTTGCACCAAAAAGTTGTAATTCCCAAGGTTTTACGAATTTTGCATGACTCCACAAAGGAAAGTTGTTCAGGATGCTCAACTTGGTCGATTTGCACCGTCAAAACGCGATTTCCAGAGTTGACTATTAGAAAAACAAGATGGCCGCTCTTCCCTTTTCCCTGCCCGGGGAATAAACTGTTTAATTTTCGAGCTCCTAAAAAGCCAAATTAGCGTGATTACTTCTTGCAAATACCCCACTCGAGTGTGCCTGTGCAAATTTGAACCCCATCAATGTTTTACTTTGGCGGTAATCGACGATTTTTTGTCAAATTATGACGTCACTTTTGCACCAAAAAGTTGTAATTCCCAAGGTTTTGCGAATTTTGCATGACTCCACACAGGAAAGTTGTTCAGGATGCTCAACTTGGTCGATTTGCACCGTCAAAACGCGATTTCCAGAGTTGACTCTTAGAAAAACAAGATGGCCGCTCTTCCCTTTTCCCTGCCCGGGGAATAAACTTTTTAATTTTCGAGCTCCCGAAAAGCCGAATGAGCGTGATTACTTCTTGTGGATACCCCACCCGAGTGTGCCTGTGCAAATTTGAACCCCATCAATGTTTTACTTTGGCGGTAATCGACGATTTTTTGTCAAACTATGACGTCACTTTTGCACCAAAAAGTTGTAATTCCCAAGGTTTTGCGGATTTTGCATGACTCCACAAAGGAAAGTTGTTCAGGATGCTCAACTTGGTCGATTTGCAACGTCAAAACGCGATTTCCAGAGTTGACTATAGAAAAACAAGATGGCCGCTCTTCCCTTTTCCCTGCCCGGGGAATACACTTTTTAATTTTCGAGCTCCCAAAAAGCCAAATTAGCGTGATTACTTCTTGCGGATACCCCACCCGAGTGTGCCTGTGCAAATTTGAACCCCATCAATGTTTTACTTTGGCGGTAATCGACGATTTTTTGTCAAATTATGACGTCACTTTTGCACCAAAAAGTTGTAATTCCCAAGGTTTTGCGAATTTTGCATGACTCCACACAGGAAAGTTGTTCAGGATGCTCAACTTGGTCGATTTGCACCGTCAAAACGCGATTTCCAGAGTTGAATATTAGAAAAACAAGATGGCCGCTCTTCCATTTTCCCTGACCGGAGAATAACTTTTTAATTTTCGAGCCACCCCGAAAAGCCGAATTAGCGTGATTACTTCTTGCGGATACCCCACCCGAGTGTGCCTGTGCAAATTTGAACCCCATCAATGTTTTACTTTGGCGGTAATCGACGATTTTTTGTCAAATTATGACGTCACTTTTGCACCAAAAAGTTGTAATTCCCAAGGTTTTGCGAATTTTGCATGACTCCACACAGGAAAGTTGTTCAGGATGCTCAACTTGGTCGATTTGCACCGTCAAAACGCGATTTAAAGAGTTGACTATAGAAAAACAAGATGGCCGCTCTTCCCTTTTCCCTGCACGGGGAATAAACTTTTTAATTTTCGAGCTCCCGAAAAGCCGAATTAGCGTGATTACTTCTTGCGGATACCCCACCCGAGTGTGCCGGTGCAAATTTGAACCCATTTAATGTTTCACTTTGGCGGTAATCGACGATTTTTGGTCAAATTATGACGTCACTTTTGCACCAAAAAGTTGTAATTCCCAAGGTTTTACGAATTTTGCATGACTCCACACAGGAAAGTTGTTCAGGATGCTCAACTTGGTCGATTTGCACCGTCAAAACGCGATTTCAAGAGTTGACTATTAGAAAAACAAGATGGCCGCTCTTCCCTTTTCCCTGCCCGGGGAATAAACTGTTTAATTTTCGAGCTCCCAAAAAGCCAAATTAGCGTGATTACTTCTTGCAAATACCCCACTCGAGTGTGCCTGTGCAAATTTGAACCCCATCAATGTTTTACTTTGGCGGTAATCGACGATTTTTTGTCAAATTATGACGTCACTTTTGAACCAAAAAGTTGTAATTCCCAAGGTTTTACGAATTTTGCTTGACTCCACACAGGAAAGTTGTTCAGGATGCTCAACTTGGTCGATTTGCACCGTCAAAACGCGATTTCCAGAGTTGACTCTTAGAAAAACAAGATGGCCGCTCTTCCCTTTTCCCTGCCCGGGGAATAAACTTTTTAATTTTCGAGCTCCCGAAAAGCCGAATGAGCGTGATTACTTCTTGTGGATACCCCACCCGAGTGTGCCTGTGCAAATTTGAACCCCAGCAATGTTTTACTTTGGCGGTAATCGACGATTTTTTGTCAAACTATGACGTCACTTTTGCACCAAAAAGTTGTAATTCCCAAGGTTTTGCGAATTTTGCATGACTCCACAAAGGAAAGTTGTTCAGGATGCTCAACTTGGTCGATTTGCAACGTCAAAACGCGATTTCCAGAGTTGACTATAGAAAAACAAGATGGCCGCTCTTCCCTTTTCCCTGCCCGGGGAATAAACTTTTTAATTTTCGAGCTCCCAAAAAGCCAAATTAGCGTGATTACTTCTTGCGGATACCCCACCCGAGTGTGCCTGTGCAAATTTGAACCCCATCAATGTTTTACTTTGGCGGTAATCGACGATTTATTGTCAAATTATGACGTCACTTTTGCACCAAAAAGTTGTAATTCCCAAGGTTTTGCGAATTTTGCATGACTCCACACAGGAAAGTTGTTCAGGATGCTCAACTTGGTCGATTTGCACCGTCAAAACGCGATTTCCAGAGTTGACTATTAGAAAACAAGATGGCCGCTCTTCCCTTTTCCCTGCCCGGGGAATAAACTTTTTAATTTTCGAGCCACCCGAAAAGCCGAATTAGCGTGATTACTTCTTGCGGATACCCCACCCGAGTGTGCCGTTGCAAATCTGAACCCCGTCAATGTTTTACTTTGGCGGTAATCGACGATTTTTGGTCAAATTATGACGTCACTTTTGCACCAAAAAGTTGTAATTCCCAAGGTTTTACGAATTTTGCATGACTCCACACAGGAAAGTTGTTCAGGATGCTCAACTTGGTCGATTTGCACCGTCAAAACGCGATTTCCAGAGTTGACTATTAGAAAAACAAGATGGCCGCTCTTCCCTTTTCCCTGCCCGGGGAATAAACTTTTTAATTTTCGAGCTCCCAAAAAGCCAAATTAGCGTGATTACTTCTTGCGGATACCCCACCCGAGTGTGCCTGTGCAAATTTGAACGCCATCAATGTTTTACTTTGGCGGTAATCCACGATTTTTTGTCAAATTATGACGTCACTTTTGCACCAAAAAGTTGTAATTCCCAAGGTTTTGCGAATTTTGCATGACTCCACACAGGAAAGTTGTTCAGGATGCTCAACTTGGTCGATTTGCACCGTCAAAACGCGATTTCCAGAGTTGACTACAGAAAAACAAGATGGCCGCTCTTCCCTTTTCCCTGCCCGGGGAATAAACTTTTTAATTTTCGAGCTCCCAAAAAGCCAAATTAGCGTGATTACTTCTTGCGGATACCCCACCCGAGTGTGCCTGTGCAAATTTGAACCCCATCAATGTTTTACTTTGGCGGTAATCGACGATTTTTTGTCAAATTATGACGTCACTTTTGCACCAAAAAGTTGTAATTCCCAAGGTTTTGCGAATTTTGCATGACTCCACACAGGAAAGTTGTTCAGGATGCTCAACTTGGTCGATTTGCACCGTCAAAACGCGATTTCCAGAGTTGACTATAGAAAAACAAGATGGCCGCTCTTCCCTTTTCCCTGCACGGGGAATAAACTTTTTAATTTTCGAGCTCCCGAAAAGCCGAATTAGCGTGATTACTTCTTGCGGATACCCCACCCGAGTGTGCCGGTGCAAATTTGAACCCATTTAATGTTTCACTTTGGCGGTAATCGACGATTTTTGGTCAAATTATGACGTCACTTTTGCACCAAAAAGTTGTAATTCCCAAGGTTTTACGAATTTTGCATGACTCCACACAGGAAAGTTGTTCAGGATGCTCAACTTGGTCGATTTGCAACGTCAAAACGCGATTTCCAGAGTTGACTATAGAAAAACAAGATGGCCGCTCTTCCCTTTTCCCTGCCCGGGGAATAAACTTTTTAATTTTCGAGCTCCCAAAAAGCCAAATTAGCGTGATTACTTCTTGCGGATACCCCACCCGAGTGTGCCTGTGCAAATTTGAACCCCATCAATGTTTTACTTTGGCGGTAATCGACGATTTTTTTGTCAAATTATGACGTCACTTTTGCACCAAAAAGTTGTAATTCCCAAGGTTTTGCGAATTTTGCATGACTCCACACAGGAAAGTTGTTCAGGATGCTCAACTTGGTCGATTTGCACCGTCAAAACGCGATTTCCAGAGTTGAATATTAGAAAAACAAGATGGCCGCTCTTCCATTTTCCCTGACCGGAGAATAACTTTTTAATTTTCGAGCCACCCCGAAAAGCCGAATTAGCGTGATTACTTCTTGCGGATACCCCACCCGAGTGTGCCTGTGCAAATTTGAACCCCATCAATGTTTTACTTTGGCGGTAATCGACGATTTTTTGTCAAATTATGACGTCACTTTTGCACCAAAAAGTTGTAATTCCCAAGGTTTTGCGAATTTTGCATGACTCCACACAGGAAAGTTGTTCAGGATGCTCAACTTGGTCGATTTGCACCGTCAAAACGCGATTTCCAGAGTTGACTCTTACAAAAACAAGATGGCCGCTCTTCCCTTTTCCCTGCCCGGGGAATAAACTTTTTAATTTTCGAGCTCCCGAAAAGCCGAATGAGCGTGATTACTTCTAGCGGATACCCCACCCGAGTGTGCCTGTGCAAATTTGAACCCCATCAATGTTTTACTTTGGCGGTAATCGACGATTTTTTGTCAAACTATGACGTCACTTTTGCACCAAAAAGTTGTAATTCCCAAGGTTTTGCGAATTTTGCATGACTCCACACAGGAAAGTTGTTCAGGATGCTCAACTTGGTCGATTTGCACCGTCAAAACGCGATTTCCAGAGTTGACTACAGAAAAACAAGATGGCCGCTCTTCCCTTTTCCCTGCCCGGGGAATAAACTTTTTAATTTTCGAGCTCCCAAAAAGCCAAATTAGCGTGATTACTTCTTGCGGATACCCCACCCGAGTGTGCCTGTGCAAATTTGAACCCCATCAATGTTTTACTTTGGCGGTAATCGACGATTTTTTGTCAAATTATGACGTCACTTTTGCACCAAAAAGTTGTAATTCCCAAGGTTTTGCGAATTTTGCATGACTCCACACAGGAAAGTTGTTCAGGATGCTCAACTTGGTCGATTTGCACCGTCAAAACGCGATTTCCAGAGTTGACTATAGAAAAACAAGATGGCCGCTCTTCCCTTTTCCCTGCACGGGGAATAAACTTTTTAATTTTCGAGCTCCCGAAAAGCCGAATTAGCGTGATTACTTCTTGCGGATACCCCACCCGAGTGTGCCGGTGCAAATTTGAACCCATTTAATGTTTCACTTTGGCGGTAATCGACGATTTTTGGTCAAATTATGACGACACTTTTGCACCAAAAAGTTGTAATTCTCAAGGTTTTACGAATTTTGCACGACTCCACACAGGAAAGTTGTTCAGGATGCTCAACTTGGTCGATTTGCACCGTCAAAACGCGATTTAAAGAGTTGACTATAGAAAAACAAGATGGCCGCTCTTCCCTTTTCCCTGCACGGGGAATAAACTTTTTAATTTTCGAGCTCCCGAAAAGCCGAATTAGCGTGATTACTTCTTGCGGATACCCCACCCGAGTGTGCCGGTGCAAATTTGAACCCATTTAATGTTTCACTTTGGCGGTAATCGACGATTTTTGGTCAAATTATGACGTCACTTTTGCACCAAAAAGTTGTAATTCCCAAGGTTTTACGAATTTTGCATGACTCCACAAAGGAAAGTTGTTCAGGATGCTCAACTTGGTCGATTTGCACCGTCAAAACGCGATTTCCAGAGTTGACTATTAGAAAAACAAGATGGCCGCTCTTCCCTTTTCCCTGCCCGGGGAATAAACTTTTTAATTTTCGAGCTCCTAAAAAGCCAAATTAGCGTGATTACTTCTTGCAAATACCCCACTCGAGTGTGCCTGTGCAAATTTGAACCCCATCAATGTTTTACTTTGGCGGTAATCGACGATTTTTTGTCAAATTATGACGTCACTTTTGCACCAAAAAGTTGTAATTCCCAAGGTTTTGCGAATTTTGCATGACTCCACACAGGAAAGTTGTTCAGGATGCTCAACTTGGTCGATTTGCACCGTCAAAACGCGATTTCCAGAGTTGACTCTTAGAAAAACAAGATGGCCGCTCTTCCCTTTTCCCTGCCCGGGGAATAAACTTTTTAATTTTCGAGCTCCCGAAAAGCCGAATGAGCGTGATTACTTCTTGTGGATACCCCACCCGAGTGTGCCTGTGCAAATTTGAACCCCATCAATGTTTTACTTTGGCGGTAATCGACGATTTTTTGTCAAACTATGACGTCACTTTTGCACCAAAAAGTTGTAATTCCCAAGGTTTTGCGGATTTTGCATGACTCCACAAAGGAAAGTTGTTCAGGATGCTCAACTTGGTCGATTTGCAACGTCAAAACGCGATTTCCAGAGTTGACTATAGAAAAACAAGATGGCCGCTCTTCCCTTTTCCCTGCCCGGGGAATACACTTTTTAATTTTCGAGCTCCCAAAAAGCCAAATTAGCGTGATTACTTCTTGCGGATACCCCACCCGAGTGTGCCTGTGCAAATTTGAACCCCATCAATGTTGTACTTTGGCGGTAATCGACGATTTTTTGTCAAATTATGACGTCACTTTTGCACCAAAAAGTTGTAATTCCCAAGGTTTTGCGAATTTTGCATGACTCCACACAGGAAAGTTGTTCAGGATGCTCAACTTGGTCGATTTGCACCGTCAAAACGCGATTTCCAGAGTTGAATATTAGAAAAACAAGATGGCCGCTCTTCCATTTTCCCTGACCGGAGAATAACTTTTTAATTTTCGAGCCACCCCGAAAAGCCGAATTAGCGTGATTACTTCTTGCGGATACCCCACCCGAGTGTGCCTGTGCAAATTTGAACCCCATCAATGTTTTACTTTGGCGGTAATCGACGATTTTTTGTCAAATTATGACGTCACTTTTGCACCAAAAAGTTGTAATTCCCAAGGTTTTGCGAATTTTGCATGACTCCACACAGGAAAGTTGTTCAGGATGCTCAACTTGGTCGATTTGCACCGTCAAAACGCGATTTAAAGAGTTGACTATAGAAAAACAAGATGGCCGCTCTTCCCTTTTCCCTGCACGGGGAATAAACTTTTTAATTTTCGAGCTCCCGAAAAGCCGAATTAGCGTGATTACTTCTTGCGGATACCCCACCCGAGTGTGCCGGTGCAAATTTGAACCCATTTAATGTTTCACTTTGGCGGTAATCGACGATTTTTGGTCAAATTATGACGTCACTTTTGCACCAAAAAGTTGTAATTCCCAAGGTTTTACGAATTTTGCATGACTCCACACAGGAAAGTTGTTCAGGATGCTCAACTTGGTCGATTTGCACCGTCAAAACGCGATTTCAAGAGTTGACTATTAGAAAAACAAGATGGCCGCTCTTCCCTTTTCCCTGCCCGGGGAATAAACTGTTTAATTTTCGAGCTCCCAAAAAGCCAAATTAGCGTGATTACTTCTTGCAAATACCCCACTCGAGTGTGCCTGTGCAAATTTGAACCCCATCAATGTTTTACTTTGGCGGTAATCGACGATTTTTTGTCAAATTATGACGTCACTTTTGAACCAAAAAGTTGTAATTCCCAAGGTTTTACGAATTTTGCTTGACTCCACACAGGAAAGTTGTTCAGGATGCTCAACTTGGTCGATTTGCACCGTCAAAACGCGATTTCCAGAGTTGACTCTTACAAAAACAAGATGGCCGCTCTTCCCTTTTCCCTGCCCGGGGAATAAACTTTTTAATTTTCGAGCTCCCGAAAAGCCGAATGAGCGTGATTACTTCTTGTGGATACCCCACCCGAGTGTGCCTGTGCAAATTTGAACCCCAGCAATGTTTTACTTTGGCGGTAATCGACGATTTTTTGTCAAACTATGACGTCACTTTTGCACCAAAAAGTTGTAATTCCCAAGGTTTTGCGAATTTTGCATGACTCCACAAAGGAAAGTTGTTCAGGATGCTCAACTTGGTCGATTTGCAACGTCAAAACGCGATTTCCAGAGTTGACTATAGAAAAACAAGATGGCCGCTCTTCCCTTTTCCCTGCCCGGGGAATAAACTTTTTAATTTTCGAGCTCCCAAAAAGCCAAATTAGCGTGATTACTTCTTGCGGATACCCCACCCGAGTGTGCCTGTGCAAATTTGAACCCCATCAATGTTTTACTTTGGCGGTAATCGACGATTTTTTGTCAAATTATGACGTCACTTTTGAACCAAAAAGTTGTAATTCCCAAGGTTTTACGAATTTTGCTTGACTCCACACAGGAAAGTTGTTCAGGATGCTCAACTTGGTCGATTTGCACCGTCAAAACGCGATTTCCAGAGTTGACTCTTACAAAAACAAGATGGCCGCTCTTCCCTTTTCCCTGCCCGGGGAATAAACTTTTTAATTTTCGAGCTCCCGAAAAGCCGAATGAGCGTGATTACTTCTTGTGGATACCCCACCCGAGTGTGCCTGTGCAAATTTGAACCCCAGCAATGTTTTACTTTGGCGGTAATCGACGATTTTTTGTCAAACTATGACGTCACTTTTGCACCAAAAAGTTGTAATTCCCAAGGTTTTGCGAATTTTGCATGACTCCACAAAGGAAAGTTGTTCAGGATGCTCAACTTGGTCGATTTGCAACGTCAAAACGCGATTTCCAGAGTTGACTATAGAAAAACAAGATGGCCGCTCTTCCCTTTTCCCTGCCCGGGGAATAAACTTTTTAATTTTCGAGCTCCCAAAAAGCCAAATTAGCGTGATTACTTCTTGCGGATACCCCACCCGAGTGTGCCTGTGCAAATTTGAACCCCATCAATGTTTTACTTTGGCGGTAATCGACGATTTTTTGTCAAATTATGACGTCACTTTTGCACCAAAAAGTTGTAATTCCCAAGGTTTTGCGAATTTTGCATGACTCCACACAGGAAAGTTGTTCAGGATGCTCAACTTGGTCGATTTGCACCGTCAAAACGCGATTTCCAGAGTTGACTATTAGAAAACAAGATGGCCGCTCTTCCCTTTTCCCTGCCCGGGGAATAAACTTTTTAATTTTCGAGCCACCCGAAAAGCCGAATTAGCGTGATTACTTCTTGCGGATACCCCACCCGAGTGTGCCTGTGCAAATTTGAACCCCATCAATGTTTTACTTTGGCGGTAATCGACGATTTTTTGTCAAATTATGACGTCACTTTTGCACCAAAAAGTTGTAATTCCCAAGGTTTTGCGAATTTTGCATGACTCCACACAGGAAAGTTGTTCAGGATGCTCAACTTGGTCGATTTGCACCGTCAAAACGCGATTTCCAGAGTTGACTCTTACAAAAACAAGATGGCCGCTCTTCCCTTTTCCCTGCCCGGGGAATAAACTTTTTAATTTTCGAGCTCCCGAAAAGCCGAATGAGCGTGATTACTTCTAGCGGATACCCCACCCGAGTGTGCCTGTGCAAATTTGAACCCCATCAATGTTTTACTTTGGCGGTAATCGACGATTTTTTGTCAAACTATGACGTCACTTTTGCACCAAAAAGTTGTAATTCCCAAGGTTTTGCGAATTTTGCATGACTCCACACAGGAAAGTTGTTCAGGATGCTCAACTTGGTCGATTTGCACCGTCAAAACGCGATTTCCAGAGTTGACTACAGAAAAACAAGATGGCCGCTCTTCCCTTTTCCCTGCCCGGGGAATAAACTTTTTAATTTTCGAGCTCCCAAAAAGCCAAATTAGCGTGATTACTTCTTGCGGATACCCCACCCGAGTGTGCCTGTGCAAATTTGAACCCCATCAATGTTTTACTTTGGCGGTAATCGACGATTTTTTGTCAAATTATGACGTCACTTTTGCACCAAAAAGTTGTAATTCCCAAGGTTTTGCGAATTTTGCATGACTCCACACAGGAAAGTTGTTCAGGATGCTCAACTTGGTCGATTTGCACCGTCAAAACGCGATTTCCAGAGTTGACTATAGAAAAACAAGATGGCCGCTCTTCCCTTTTCCCTGCACGGGGAATAAACTTTTTAATTTTCGAGCTCCCGAAAAGCCGAATTAGCGTGATTACTTCTTGCGGATACCCCACCCGAGTGTGCCGGTGCAAATTTGAACCCATTTAATGTTTCACTTTGGCGGTAATCGACGATTTTTGGTCAAATTATGACGACACTTTTGCACCAAAAAGTTGTAATTCTCAAGGTTTTACGAATTTTGCACGACTCCACACAGGAAAGTTGTTCAGGATGCTCAACTTGGTCGATTTGCACCGTCAAAACGCGATTTAAAGAGTTGACTATAGAAAAACAAGATGGCCGCTCTTCCCTTTTCCCTGCACGGGGAATAAACTTTTTAATTTTCGAGCTCCCGAAAAGCCGAATTAGCGTGATTACTTCTTGCGGATACCCCACCCGAGTGTGCCGGTGCAAATTTGAACCCATTTAATGTTTCACTTTGGCGGTAATCGACGATTTTTGGTCAAATTATGACGTCACTTTTGCACCAAAAAGTTGTAATTCCCAAGGTTTTACGAATTTTGCATGACTCCACAAAGGAAAGTTGTTCAGGATGCTCAACTTGGTCGATTTGCACCGTCAAAACGCGATTTCCAGAGTTGACTATTAGAAAAACAAGATGGCCGCTCTTCCCTTTTCCCTGCCCGGGGAATAAACTTTTTAATTTTCGAGCTCCTAAAAAGCCAAATTAGCGTGATTACTTCTTGCAAATACCCCACTCGAGTGTGCCTGTGCAAATTTGAACCCCATCAATGTTTTACTTTGGCGGTAATCGACGATTTTTTGTCAAATTATGACGTCACTTTTGCACCAAAAAGTTGTAATTCCCAAGGTTTTGCGAATTTTGCATGACTCCACACAGGAAAGTTGTTCAGGATGCTCAACTTGGTCGATTTGCACCGTCAAAACGCGATTTCCAGAGTTGACTCTTAGAAAAACAAGATGGCCGCTCTTCCCTTTTCCCTGCCCGGGGAATAAACTTTTTAATTTTCGAGCTCCCGAAAAGCCGAATGAGCGTGATTACTTCTTGTGGATACCCCACCCGAGTGTGCCTGTGCAAATTTGAACCCCATCAATGTTTTACTTTGGCGGTAATCGACGATTTTTTGTCAAACTATGACGTCACTTTTGCACCAAAAAGTTGTAATTCCCAAGGTTTTGCGGATTTTGCATGACTCCACAAAGGAAAGTTGTTCAGGATGCTCAACTTGGTCGATTTGCAACGTCAAAACGCGATTTCCAGAGTTGACTATAGAAAAACAAGATGGCCGCTCTTCCCTTTTCCCTGCCCGGGGAATACACTTTTTAATTTTCGAGCTCCCAAAAAGCCAAATTAGCGTGATTACTTCTTGCGGATACCCCACCCGAGTGTGCCTGTGCAAATTTGAACCCCATCAATGTTTTACTTTGGCGGTAATCGACGATTTTTTGTCAAATTATGACGTCACTTTTGCACCAAAAAGTTGTAATTCCCAAGGTTTTGCGAATTTTGCATGACTCCACACAGGAAAGTTGTTCAGGATGCTCAACTTGGTCGATTTGCACCGTCAAAACGCGATTTCCAGAGTTGAATATTAGAAAAACAAGATGGCCGCTCTTCCATTTTCCCTGACCGGAGAATAACTTTTTAATTTTCGAGCCACCCCGAAAAGCCGAATTAGCGTGATTACTTCTTGCGGATACCCCACCCGAGTGTGCCTGTGCAAATTTGAACCCCATCAATGTTTTACTTTGGCGGTAATCGACGATTTTTTGTCAAATTATGACGTCACTTTTGCACCAAAAAGTTGTAATTCCCAAGGTTTTGCGAATTTTGCATGACTCCACACAGGAAAGTTGTTCAGGATGCTCAACTTGGTCGATTTGCACCGTCAAAACGCGATTTAAAGAGTTGACTATAGAAAAACAAGATGGCCGCTCTTCCCTTTTCCCTGCACGGGGAATAAACTTTTTAATTTTCGAGCTCCCGAAAAGCCGAATTAGCGTGATTACTTCTTGCGGATACCCCACCCGAGTGTGCCGGTGCAAATTTGAACCCATTTAATGTTTCACTTTGGCGGTAATCGACGATTTTTGGTCAAATTATGACGTCACTTTTGCACCAAAAAGTTGTAATTCCCAAGGTTTTACGAATTTTGCATGACTCCACACAGGAAAGTTGTTCAGGATGCTCAACTTGGTCGATTTGCACCGTCAAAACGCGATTTCAAGAGTTGACTATTAGAAAAACAAGATGGCCGCTCTTCCCTTTTCCCTGCCCGGGGAATAAACTGTTTAATTTTCGAGCTCCCAAAAAGCCAAATTAGCGTGATTACTTCTTGCAAATACCCCACTCGAGTGTGCCTGTGCAAATTTGAACCCCATCAATGTTTTACTTTGGCGGTAATCGACGATTTTTTGTCAAATTATGACGTCACTTTTGAACCAAAAAGTTGTAATTCCCAAGGTTTTACGAATTTTGCTTGACTCCACACAGGAAAGTTGTTCAGGATGCTCAACTTGGTCGATTTGCACCGTCAAAACGCGATTTCCAGAGTTGACTCTTACAAAAACAAGATGGCCGCTCTTCCCTTTTCCCTGCCCGGGGAATAAACTTTTTAATTTTCGAGCTCCCGAAAAGCCGAATGAGCGTGATTACTTCTTGTGGATACCCCACCCGAGTGTGCCTGTGCAAATTTGAACCCCAGCAATGTTTTACTTTGGCGGTAATCGACGATTTTTTGTCAAACTATGACGTCACTTTTGCACCAAAAAGTTGTAATTCCCAAGGTTTTGCGAATTTTGCATGACTCCACAAAGGAAAGTTGTTCAGGATGCTCAACTTGGTCGATTTGCAACGTCAAAACGCGATTTCCAGAGTTGACTATAGAAAAACAAGATGGCCGCTCTTCCCTTTTCCCTGCCCGGGGAATAAACTTTTTAATTTTCGAGCTCCCAAAAAGCCAAATTAGCGTGATTACTTCTTGCGGATACCCCACCCGAGTGTGCCTGTGCAAATTTGAACCCCATCAATGTTTTACTTTGGCGGTAATCGACGATTTTTTGTCAAATTATGACGTCACTTTTGCACCAAAAAGTTGTAATTCCCAAGGTTTTGCGAATTTTGCATGACTCCACACAGGAAAGTTGTTCAGGATGCTCAACTTGGTCGATTTGCACCGTCAAAACGCGATTTCCAGAGTTGACTATTAGAAAACAAGATGGCCGCTCTTCCCTTTTCCCTGCCCGGGGAATAAACTTTTTAATTTTCGAGCCACCCGAAAAGCCGAATTAGCGTGATTACTTCTTGCGGATACCCCACCCGAGTGTGCCGTTGCAAATCTGAACCCCGTCAATGTTTTACTTTGGCGGTAATCGACGATTTTTGGTCAAATTATGACGTCACTTTTGCACCAAAAAGTTGTAATTCCCAAGGTTTTACGAATTTTGCATGACTCCACACAGGAAAGTTGTTCAGGATGCTCAACTTGGTCGATTTGCACCGTCAAAACGCGATTTCCAGAGTTGACTATTAGAAAAACAAGATGGCCGCTCTTCCCTTTTCCCTGCCCGGGGAATAAACTTTTTAATTTTCGAGCTCCCAAAAAGCCAAATTAGCGTGATTACTTCTTGCGGATACCCCACCCGAGTGTGCCTGTGCAAATTTGAACCCCATCAATGTTTTACTTTGGCGGTAATCCACGATTTTTTGTCAAATTATGACGTCACTTTTGCACCAAAAAGTTGTAATTCCCAAGGTTTTGCGAATTTTGCATGACTCCACACAGGAAAGTTGTTCAGGATGCTCAACTTGGTCGATTTGCACCGTCAAAACGCGATTTCCAGAGTTGACTACAGAAAAACAAGATGGCCGCTCTTCCCTTTTCCCTGCCCGGGGAATAAACTTTTTAATTTTCGAGCTCCCAAAAAGCCAAATTAGCGTGATTACTTCTTGCGGATACCCCACCCGAGTGTGCCTGTGCAAATTTGAACCCCATCAATGTTTTACTTTGGCGGTAATCGACGATTTTTTGTCAAATTATGACGTCACTTTTGCACCAAAAAGTTGTAATTCCCAAGGTTTTGCGAATTTTGCATGACTCCACACAGGAAAGTTGTTCAGGATGCTCAACTTGGTCGATTTGCACCGTCAAAACGCGATTTCCAGAGTTGACTATAGAAAAACAAGATGGCCGCTCTTCCCTTTTCCCTGCCCGGGGAATAAACTTTTTAATTTTCGAGCTCCCAAAAAGCCAAATTAGCGTGATTACTTCTTGCGGATACCCCACCCGAGTGTGCCTGTGCAAATTTGAACCCCATCAATGTTTTACTTTGGCGGTAATCGACGATTTATTGTCAAATTATGACGTCACTTTTGCACCAAAAAGTTGTAATTCCCAAGGTTTTGCGAATTTTGCATGACTCCACACAGGAAAGTTGTTCAGGATGCTCAACTTGGTCGATTTGCACCGTCAAAACGCGATTTCCAGAGTTGACTATTAGAAAAACAAGATGGCCGCTCTTCCCTTTTCCCTGCCCGGGGAATAAACTTTTTAATTTTCGAGCTCCCAAAAAGCCAAATTAGCGTGATTACTTCTTGCGGATACCCCACCCGAGTGTGCCTGTGCAAATTTGAACGCCATCAATGTTTTACTTTGGCGGTAATCCACGATTTTTTGTCAAATTATGACGTCACTTTTGCACCAAAAAGTTGTAATTCCCAAGGTTTTGCGAATTTTGCATGACTCCACACAGGAAAGTTGTTCAGGATGCTCAACTTGGTCGATTTGCACCGTCAAAACGCGATTTCCAGAGTTGACTACAGAAAAACAAGATGGCCGCTCTTCCCTTTTCCCTGCCCGGGGAATAAACTTTTTAATTTTCGAGCTCCCAAAAAGCCAAATTAGCGTGATTACTTCTTGCGGATACCCCACCCGAGTGTGCCTGTGCAAATTTGAACCCCATCAATGTTTTACTTTGGCGGTAATCGACGATTTTTTGTCAAATTATGACGTCACTTTTGCACCAAAAAGTTGTAATTCCCAAGGTTTTGCGAATTTTGCATGACTCCACACAGGAAAGTTGTTCAGGATGCTCAACTTGGTCGATTTGCACCGTCAAAACGCGATTTCCAGAGTTGACTATAGAAAAACAAGATGGCCGCTCTTCCCTTTTCCCTGCACGGGGAATAAACTTTTTAATTTTCGAGCTCCCGAAAAGCCGAATTAGCGTGATTACTTCTTGCGGATACCCCACCCGAGTGTGCCGGTGCAAATTTGAACCCATTTAATGTTTCACTTTGGCGGTAATCGACGATTTTTGGTCAAATTATGACGTCACTTTTGCACCAAAAAGTTGTAATTCCCAAGGTTTTACGAATTTTGCATGACTCCACACAGGAAAGTTGTTCAGGATGCTCAACTTGGTCGATTTGCAACGTCAAAACGCGATTTCCAGAGTTGACTATAGAAAAACAAGATGGCCGCTCTTCCCTTTTCCCTGCCCGGGGAATAAACTTTTTAATTTTCGAGCTCCCAAAAAGCCAAATTAGCGTGATTACTTCTTGCGGATACCCCACCCGAGTGTGCCTGTGCAAATTTGAACCCCATCAATGTTTTACTTTGGCGGTAATCGACGATTTTTTTGTCAAATTATGACGTCACTTTTGCACCAAAAAGTTGTAATTCCCAAGGTTTTGCGAATTTTGCATGACTCCACACAGGAAAGTTGTTCAGGATGCTCAACTTGGTCGATTTGCACCGTCAAAACGCGATTTCCAGAGTTGAATATTAGAAAAACAAGATGGCCGCTCTTCCATTTTCCCTGACCGGAGAATAACTTTTTAATTTTCGAGCCACCCCGAAAAGCCGAATTAGCGTGATTACTTCTTGCGGATACCCCACCCGAGTGTGCCTGTGCAAATTTGAACCCCATCAATGTTTTACTTTGGCGGTAATCGACGATTTTTTGTCAAATTATGACGTCACTTTTGCACCAAAAAGTTGTAATTCCCAAGGTTTTGCGAATTTTGCATGACTCCACACAGGAAAGTTGTTCAGGATGCTCAACTTGGTCGATTTGCACCGTCAAAACGCGATTTCCAGAGTTGACTCTTAGAAAAACAAGATGGCCGCTCTTCCCTTTTCCCTGCCCGGGGAATAAACTTTTTAATTTTCGAGCTCCCGAAAAGCCGAATGAGCGTGATTACTTCTTGTGGATACCCCACCCGAGTGTGCCTGTGCAAATTTGAACCCCATCAATGTTTTACTTTGGCGGTAATCGACGATTTTTTGTCAAACTATGACGTCACTTTTGCACCAAAAAGTTGTAATTCCCAAGGTTTTGCGAATTTTGCATGACTCCACAAAGGAAAGTTGTTCAGGATGCTCAACTTGGTCGATTTGCAACGTCAAAACGCGATTTCCAGAGTTGACTATAGAAAAACAAGATGGCCGCTCTTCCCTTTTCCCTGCCCGGGGAATAAACTTTTTAATTTTCGAGCTCCCAAAAAGCCAAATTAGCGTGATTACTTCTTGCGGATACCCCACCCGAGTGTGCCTGTGCAAATTTGAACCCCATCAATGTTTTACTTTGGCGGTAATCGACGATTTTTTGTCAAATTATGACGTCACTTTTGCACCAAAAAGTTGTAATTCCCAAGGTTTTGCGAATTTTGCATGACTCCACACAGGAAAGTTGTTCAGGATGCTCAACTTGGTCGATTTGCACCGTCAAAACGCGATTTCCAGAGTTGACTATTAGAAAACAAGATGGCCGCTCTTCCCTTTTCCCTGCCCGGGGAATAAACTTTTTAATTTTCGAGCCACCCGAAAAGCCGAATTAGCGTGATTACTTCTTGCGGATACCCCACCCGAGTGTGCCGTTGCAAATCTGAACCCCGTCAATGTTTTACTTTGGCGGTAATCGACGATTTTTGGTCAAATTATGACGTCACTTTTGCACCAAAAAGTTGTAATTCCCAAGGTTTTACGAATTTTGCATGACTCCACACAGGAAAGTTGTTCAGGATGCTCAACTTGGTCGATTTGCACCGTCAAAACGCGATTTAAAGAGTTGACTATAGAAAAACAAGATGGCCGCTCTTCCCTTTTCCCTGCACGGTGAATAAACTTTTTAATTTTCGAGCTCCCGAAAAGCCGAATTAGCGTGATTACTTCTTGCGGATACCCCACCCGAGTGTGCCGGTGCAAATTTGAACCCATTTAATGTTTCACTTTGGCGGTAATCGACGATTTTTGGTCAAATTATGACGTCACTTTTGCACCAAAAAGTTGTAATTCCCAAGGTTTTACGAATTTTGCATGACTCCACACAGGAAAGTTGTTCAGGATGCTCAACTTGGTCGATTTGCACCGTCAAAACGCGATTTCCAGAGTTGACTATTAGAAAAACAAGATGGCCGCTCTTCCCTTTTCCCTGCCCGGGGAATAAACTTTTTAATTTTCGAGCTCCTAAAAAGCCAAATTAGCGTGATTACTTCTTGCAAATACCCCACTCGAGTGTGCCTGTGCAAATTTGAACCCCATCAATGTTTTACTTTGGCGGTAATCGACGATTTTTTGTCAAATTATGACGTCACTTTTGCACCAAAATGTTGTAATTCCCAAGGTTTTGCGAATTTTGCATGACTCCACACAGGAAAGTTGTTCAGGATGCTCAACTTGGTCGATTTGCACCGTCAAAACGCGATTTCCAGAGTTGACTTTAGAAAAACAAGATGGCCGCTCTTCCCTTTTCCCTGCCCGGGGAATAAACTTTTTAATTTTCGAGCTCCCGAAAAGCCGAATGAGCGTGATTACTTCTTGTGGATACCCCACCCGAGTGTGCCTGTGCAAATTTGAACCCCATCAATGTTTTACTTTGGCGGTAATCGACGATTTTTTGTCAAATTATGACGTCACTTTTGCACCAAAAAGTTGTAATTCCCAAGGTTTTGCGAATTTTGCATGACTCCACACAGGAAAGTTGTTCAGGATGCTCAACTTGGTCGATTTGCACCGTCAAAACGCGATTTCCAGAGTTGAATATTAGAAAAACAAGATGGCCGCTCTTCCATTTTCCCTGACCGGAGAATAACTTTTTAATTTTCGAGCCACCCCGAAAAGCCGAATTAGCGTGATTACTTCTTGCGGATACCCCACCCGAGTGTGCCTGTGCAAATTTGAACCCCATCAATGTTTTACTTTGGCGGTAATCGACGATTTTTTGTCAAATTATGACGTCACTTTTGCACCAAAAAGTTGTAATACCCAAGGTTTTGCGAATTTTGCATGACTCCACACAGGAAAGTTGTTCAGGATGCTCAACTTGGTCGATTTGCACCGTCAAAACGCGATTTAAAGAGTTGAATATTAGAAAAACAAGATGGCCGCTCTTCCCTTTTCCCTGACCGGAGAATAACTTTTTAATTTTCGACCCACCCCGAAAAGCCGAATTAGCGTGATTACTTCTTGCGGATACCCCACCCGAGTGTGCCGGTGCAAATTTGAACCCATTTAATGTTTCACTTTGGCGGTAATCGACGATTTTTGGTCAAATTATGACGTCACTTTTGCACCAAAAAGTTGTAATTCCCAAGGTTTTACGAATTTTGCATGACTCCACACAGGAAAGTTGTTCAGGATGCTCAACTTGGTCGATTTGCACCGTCAAAACGCGATTTCCAGAGTTGACTATTAGAAAAACAAGATGGCCGCTCTTCCCTTTTCCCTGCCCGGGGAATAAACTTTTTAATTTTCGAGCTCCCAAAAAGCCAAATTAGCGTGATTACTTCTTGCAAATACCCCACTCGAGTGTGCCTGTGCAAATTTGAACCCCATCAATGTTTTACTTTGGCGGTAATCGACGATTTTTTGTCAAATTATGACGTCACTTTTGCACCAAAAAGTTGTAATTCCCAAGGTTTTGCGAATTTTGCATGACTCCACACAGGAAAGTTGTTCAGGATGCTCAACTTGGTCGATTTGCACCGTCAAAACGCGATTTCCAGAGTTGACTCTTAGAAAAACAAGATGGCCGCTCTTCCCTTTTCCCTGCCCGGGGAATAAACTTTTTAATTTTCGAGCTCCCGAAAAGCCGAATGAGCGTGATTACTTCTTGTGGATACCCCACCCGAGTGTGCCTGTGCAAATTTGAACCCCATCAATGTTTTACTTTGGCGGTAATCGACGATTTTTTGTCAAACTATGACGTCACTTTTGCACCAAAAAGTTGTAATTCCCAAGGTTTTGCGAATTTTGCATGACTCCACAAAGGAAAGTTGTTCAGGATGCTCAACTTGGTCGATTTGCAACGTCAAAACGCGATTTCCAGAGTTGACTATAGAAAAACAAGATGGCCGCTCTTCCCTTTTCCCTGCCCGGGGAATAAACTTTTTAATTTTCGAGCTCCCAAAAAGCCAAATTAGCGTGATTACTTCTTGCGGATACCCCACCCGAGTGTGCCTGTGCAAATTTGAACCCCATCAATGTTTTACTTTGGCGGTAATCGACGATTTTTTGTCAAATTATGACGTCACTTTTGCACCAAAAAGTTGTAATTCCCAAGGTTTTGCGAATTTTGCATGACTCCACACAGGAAAGTTGTTCAGGATGCTCAACTTGGTCGATTTGCACCGTCAAAACGCGATTTCCAGAGTTGACTATTAGAAAACAAGATGGCCGCTCTTCCCTTTTCCCTGCCCGGGGAATAAACTTTTTAATTTTCGAGCCACCCGAAAAGCCGAATTAGCGTGATTACTTCTTGCGGATACCCCACCCGAGTGTGCCGTTGCAAATCTGAACCCCGTCAATGTTTTACTTTGGCGGTAATCGACGATTTTTGGACAAATTATGACGTCACTTTTGCACCAAAAAGTTGTAATTCCCAAGGTTTTACGAATTTTGCATGACTCCACACAGGAAAGTTGTTCAGGATGCTCAACTTGGTCGATTTGCACCGTCAAAACGCGATTTCCAGAGTTGAATATTAGAAAAACAAGATGGCCGCTCTTCCCTTTTCCCTGACCGGAGAATAACTTTTTAATTTTCGACCCACCCCGAAAAGCCGAATTAGCGTGATTACTTCTTGCGGATACCCCACCCGAGTGTGCCGGTGCAAATCTGAACCCCGTCAATGTTTTACTTTGGCGGTAATCGACGATTTTTTGTCAAACTATGACGTCACTTTTGCACCAAAAAGTTGTAATTCCCAAGGTTTTGCGGATTTTGCATGACTCCACAAAGGAAAGTTGTTCAGGATGCTCAACTTGGTCGATTTGCAACGTCAAAACGCGATTTCCAGAGTTGACTATAGAAAAACAAGATGGCCGCTCTTTCCTTTTCCCTGCCCGGGGAATAAACTTTTTAATTTTCGAGCTCCCAAAAAGCCAAATTAGCGTGATTACTTCTTGCGGATACCCCACCCGAGTGTGCCTGTGCAAATTTGAACCCCATCAATGTTTTACTTTGGCGGTAATCGACGATTTTTTGTCAAATTATGACGTCACTTTTGCACCAAAAAGTTGTAATTCCCAAGGTTTTGCGAATTTTGCATGACTCCACACAGGAAAGTTGTTCAGGATGCTCAACTTGGTCGATTTGCACCGTCAAAACGCGATTTCCAGAGTTGAATATTAGAAAAACAAGATGGCCGCTCTTCCATTTTCCCTGACCGGAGAATAACTTTTTAATTTTCGAGCCACCCCGAAAAGCCGAATTAGCGTGATTACTTCTTGCGGATACCCCACCCGAGTGTGCCTGTGCAAATTTGAACCCCATCAATGTTTTACTTTGGCGGTAATCGACGATTTTTTGTCAAATTATGACGTCACTTTTGCACCAAAAAGTTGTAATTCCCAAGGTTTTGCGAATTTTGCATGACTCCACACAGGAAAGTTGTTCAGGATGCTCAACTTGGTCGATTTGCACCGTCAAAACGCGATTTAAAGAGTTGACTATAGAAAAACAAGATGGCCGCTCTTCCCTTTTCCCTGCACGGGGAATAAACTTTTTAATTTTCGAGCTCCCGAAAAGCCGAATTAGCGTGATTACTTCTTGCGGATACCCCACCCGAGTGTGCCGGTGCAAATTTGAACCCATTTAATGTTTCACTTTGGCGGTAATCGACGATTTTTGGTCAAATTATGACGTCACTTTTGCACCAAAAAGTTGTAATTCCCAAGGTTTTACGAATTTTGCATGACTCCACACAGGAAAGTTGTTCAGGATGCTCAACTTGGCCGATTTGCACCGTCAAAACGCGATTTCCAGAGTTGACTATTAGAAAAACAAGATGGCCGCTCTTCCCTTTTCCCTGCCCGGGGAATAAACTTTTTAATTTTCGAGCTCCTAAAAAGCCAAATTAGCGTGATTACTTCTTGCAAATACCCCACTCGAGTGTGCCTGTGCAAATTTGAACCCCATCAATGTTTTACTTTGGCGGTAATCGACGATTTTTTGTCAAATTATGACGTCACTTTTGCACCAAAAAGTTGTAATTCCCAAGGTTTTGCGAATTTTGCATGACTCCACACAGGAAAGTTGTTCAGGATGCTCAACTTGGTCGATTTGCACCGTCAAAACGCGATTTCCAGAGTTGACTCTTAGAAAAACAAGATGGCCGCTCTTCCCTTTTCCCTGCCCGGGGAATAAACTTTTTAATTTTCGAGCTCCCGAAAAGCCGAATGAGCGTGATTACTTCTTGTGGATACCCCACCCGAGTGTGCCTGTGCAAATTTGAACCCCATCAATGTTTTACTTTGGCGGTAATCGACGATTTTTTGTCAAACTATGACGTCACTTTTGCACCAAAAAGTTGTAATTCCCAAGGTTTTGCGAATTTTGCATGACTCCACACAGGAAAGTTGTTCAGGATGCTCAACTTGGTCGATTTGCACCGTCAAAACGCGATTTAAAGAGTTGACTATAGAAAAACAAGATGGCCGCTCTTCCCTTTTCCCTGCACGGTGAATAAACTTTTTAATTTTCGAGCTCCCGAAAAGCCGAATTAGCGTGATTACTTCTTGCGGATACCCCACCCGAGTGTGCCGGTGCAAATTTGAACCCATTTAATGTTTCACTTTGGCGGTAATCGACGATTTTTGGTCAAATTATGACGTCACTTTTGCACCAAAAAGTTGTAATTCCCAAGGTTTTACGAATTTTGCATGACTCCACACAGGAAAGTTGTTCAGGATGCTCAACTTGGTCGATTTGCACCGTCAAAACGCGATTTCCAGAGTTGACTATTAGAAAAACAAGATGGCCGCTCTTCCCTTTTCCCTGCCCGGGGAATAAACTTTTTAATTTTCGAGCTCCTAAAAAGCCAAATTAGCGTGATTACTTCTTGCAAATACCCCACTCGAGTGTGCCTGTGCAAATTTGAACCCCATCAATGTTTTACTTTGGCGGTAATCGACGATTTTTTGTCAAATTATGACGTCACTTTTGCACCAAAAAGTTGTAATTCCCAAGGTTTTGCGAATTTTGCATGACTCCACACAGGAAAGTTGTTCAGGATGCTCAACTTGGTCGATTTGCACCGTCAAAACGCGATTTCCAGAGTTGACTCTTAGAAAAACAAGATGGCCGCTCTTCCCTTTTCCCTGCCCGGGGAATAAACTTTTTAATTTTCGAGCTCCCGAAAAGCCGAATGAGCGTGATTACTTCTTGTGGATACCCCACCCGAGTGTGCCTGTGCAAATTTGAACCCCATCAATGTTTTACTTTGGCGGTAATCGACGATTTTTTGTCAAACTATGACGTCACTTTTGCACCAAAAAGTTGTAATTCCCAAGGTTTTGCGAATTTTGCATGACTCCACAAAGGAAAGTTGTTCAGGATGCTCAACTTGGTCGATTTGCAACGTCAAAACGCGATTTCCAGAGTTGACTATAGAAAAACAAGATGGCCGCTCTTCCCTTTTCCCTGCCCGGGGAATAAACTTTTTAATTTTCGAGCTCCCAAAAAGCCAAATTAGCGTGATTACTTCTTGCGGATACCCCACCCGAGTGTGCCTGTGCAAATTTGAACCCCATCAATGTTTTACTTTGGCGGTAATCGACGATTTTTTGTCAAATTATGACGTCACTTTTGCACCAAAAAGTTGTAATTCCCAAGGTTTTGCGAATTTTGCATGACTCCACACAGGAAAGTTGTTCAGGATGCTCAACTTGGTCGATTTGCACCGTCAAAACGCGATTTAAAGAGTTGACTATAGAAAAACAAGATGGCCGCTCTTCCCTTTTCCCTGCACGGTGAATAAACTTTTTAATTTTCGAGCTCCCGAAAAGCCGAATTAGCGTGATTACTTCTTGCGGATACCCCACCCGAGTGTGCCGGTGCAAATTTGAACCCATTTAATGTTTCACTTTGGCGGTAATCGACGATTTTTGGTCAAATTATGACGTCACTTTTGCACCAAAAAGTTGTAATTCCCAAGGTTTTACGAATTTTGCATGACTCCACACAGGAAAGTTGTTCAGGATGCTCAACTTGGTCGATTTGCACCGTCAAAACGCGATTTCCAGAGTTGACTATTAGAAAAACAAGATGGCCGCTCTTCCCTTTTCCCTGCCCGGGGAATAAACTTTTTAATTTTCGAGCTCCCAAAAAGCCAAATTAGCGTGATTACTTCTTGCGGATACCCCACCCGAGTGTGCCTGTGCAAATTTGAACCCCATCAATGTTTTACTTTGGCGGTAATCGACGATTTTTTGTCAAATTATGACGTCACTTTTGCACCAAAAAGTTGTAATTCCCTAGGTTTTGCGAATTTTGCATGACTCCACACAGGAAAGTTGTTCAGGATGCTCAACTTGGTCGATTTGCACCGTCAAAACACGATTTCCAGAGTTGACTCTTAGAAAAACAAGATGGCCGCTCTTCCCTTTCCCTGCCCGGGGAATAAACTTTTTAATTTTCGAGCTCCCGAAAAGCCAAAGTAGCGTGATTACTTCTTGTGGATACCCCACCCGAGTGTGCCTGTGCAAATTTGAACCCCATCAATGTTTTACTTTGGCGGTAATCGACGATTTTTTGTCAAATTATGACGTCACTTTTGCACCAAAAAGTTGTAATTCCCAAGGTTTTGCGAATTTTGCATGACTCCACAAAGGAAAGTTGTTCAGGATGCTCAACTTGGTCGATTTGCACCGTCAAAACGCGATTTCCAGAGTTGACTATAGAAAAACAAGATGGCCGCTCTTCCCTTTTCCCTGCCCGGGGAATAAACTTTTTAATTTTCGAGCTCCCGAAAAGCCGAATTAGTGTGATTACTTCTTGCGGATACCCCACCCGAGTTAGCCTGTGCAAATTTGAACCCATTTAATGTTTCACTTTGGCGGTAATCGACGATTTTTTGTCAAATTATGACGTCACTTTTGCACCAAAAAGTTGTAATTCCCAAGGTTTTACGAATTTTGCATGACTTCACACAGGAAAGTTGTTCAGGATGCTCAACTTGGTCGATTTGCACCGTCAAAACGCGATTTCCAGAGTTGACTATTAGAAAAACAAGATGGCCGCTCTTCCCTTTTCCCTGCCCGGGGAATAAACTTTTTAATTTTCGAGCTCCCAAAAAGCCGAATTAGCGTGATTACTTCTTGCGGATACCCCACCCGAGTGTGACTGTGCAAATTTGAACCCCGTCAATGTTTTACTTTGGCGGTAATCGACGATTTTTGGTCAAATAATGACGTCACTTTTGCACCAAAAAGTTGTAATTCCCTAGGTTTTGCGAACTTTGCATGACTCCACACAGGAAAGTTGTTCAGGATGCTCAACTTGGTCGATTTGCACCGTCAAAACGCGATTTCCAGAGTTGAATATTAGAAAAACAAGATGGCCGCTCTTTCATTTTCCCTGACCGGAGAATAACTTTTTAATTTTCGAGCCACCCCGAAAAGCCGAATTAGCGTGATTACTTCTTGCGGATACCCCACCCGAGTGTGCCGGTGCAAATCTGAACCCCGTCAATGTTTTACTTTGGCGGTAATCGACGATTTTTGGACAAATTATGACGTAACTTTTGCACCAAAAGGTTGTAATTCCCAAGGTTTTACGAATTGTGCATGACTCCACACAGGAAAGTTGTTCAGGATGCTCAACTTGGTCGATTTGCACCGTCAAAACGCGATTTCCAGAGTTGACTATTAGAAAAACAAGATGGCCGCTCTTCCTTTTTCCCTGCACGGGGAATAAACTTTTTAATTTTCGAGCTCCCAAAAAGCCGAATTAGCGTGATTACTTCTTGCGGATACCCCACCCGAGTGTGCCAGTGCAAATTTGAACCCATTTAATGTTTCACTTTGGCGGTAATCGACGATTTTTGGTCAAATTATGACGTAACTTTTGCACCAAAAAGTTGTAATTCCCAAGGTTTTACGAATTTTGCATGACTCCACACAGGAAAGTTGTTCAGGATGCTCAACTTGGTCGATTTGCACCGTCAAAACGCGATTTCCAGAGTTGAATATTAGAAAAACAAGATGGCCGCTCTTTCATTTTCCCTGACCGGAGAATAACTTTTTAATTTTCGAGCCACCCCGAAAAGCCGAATTAGCGTGATTACTTCTTGCGGATACCCCACCCGAGTGTGCCGGTGCAAATCTGAACCCCGTCAATGTTTTACTTTGGCGGTAATCGACGATTTTTGGACAAATTATGACGTAACTTTTGCACCAAAAGGTTGTAATTCCCAAGGTTTTACGAATTGTGCATGACTCCACACAGGAAAGTTGTTCAGGATGCTCAACTTGGTCGATTTGCACCGTCAAAACGCGATTTCCAGAGTTGACTATTAGAAAAACAAGATGGCCGCTCTTCCTTTTTCCCTGCACGGGGAATAAACTTTTTAATTTTCGAGCTCCCAAAAAGCCGAATTAGCGTGATTACTTCTTGCGGATACCCCACCCGAGTGTGCCGGTGCAAATTTGAACCCATTTAATGTTTCACTTTGGCGGTAATCGACGATTTTTGGTCAAATTATGACGTAACTTTTGCACCAAAAAGTTGTAATTCCCAAGGTTTTACGAATTTTGCATGACTCCACACAGGAAAGTTGTTCAAGATGCTCAACTTGGTCGATTTGCACCGTCAAAACGCGATTTCCAGAGTTGACTATTAGAAAAACAAGATGGCCGCTCTTCCCTTTTCCCTGCCCGGGGAATAAACTTTTTAATTTTCGAGCTCCCGAAAAGCCGAATTAGCGTGATTACTTCTTGCGGATACCCCACCCGAGTGTGCCGGTGCAAATTTGAACCCATTTAATGTTTCACTTTGGCGGTAATCGACGATTTTTGGTCAAATTATGACGTCACTTTTGCACCAAAAAGTTGTAATTTCCAAGGTTTTACGAATTTTGCATGACTCCACACAGGAAAGTTGTTCAGGATGCTCAACTTGGTCGATTTGCACCGTCAAAACGCGATTTCCAGAGTTGACTATTAGAAAAACAAGATGGCCGCTCTTCCCTTTTCCCTGCCCGGGGAATAAACTTTTTAATATTCGAGCTCCCAAAAAGCCGAATTAGCGTGATTACTTCTTGCGGATACCCCACCCGAGTGTGCCTGTGCAAATCTGAACCCCGTCAATGTTTTACTTTGGCGGTAATCGACGATTTTTGGACAAATTATGACGTAACTTTTGCACCAAAAAGTTGTAATTCCCAAGGTTTTACGAATTTTGCATGACTCCACACAGGAAAGTTGTTCAGGATGCTCAACTTGGTCGATTTGCACAGTCAAAACGCGATTTCCAGAGTTGACTATTAGAAAAACAAGATGGCCGCTCTTCCTTTTTCCCTGCACGGGGAATAAACTTTTTAATTTTCGAGCTCCCAAAAAGCCGAATTAGCGTGATTACTTCTTGCGGATACCCCACCCGAGTGTGCCGGTGCAAATTTGAACCCATTTAATGTTTCACTTTGGCGGTAATCGACGATTTTTGGTCAAATTATGACGTCACTTTTGCACCAAAAAGTTGTAATTCCCAAGGTTGTACGAATTTTGCATGACTCCACACAGGAAAGTTGTTCAGGATGCTCAACTTGGTCGATTTGCACCGTCAAAACGCGATTTCCAGAGTTGACTATAAGAAAACAAGATGGCCGCTCTTCCCTTTTCCCTGCCCGGGGAATAAACTTTTTAATTTTCGAGCCACCCCGAAAAGCCGAATTAGCGTGATTACTTCTTGCGGATACCCCACCCGAGTGTGCCGGTGCATATTTGAACCCATTTAATGTTTCACTTTGGCGGTAATCGACGATTTTTGGTCAAATTATGACGTCACTTCTGCTCCAAAAAGTTGTAATTCCCAAGGTTTTACGAATTTTGCTTGACTCCACACAGGAAAGTTGTTCAGGATGCTCAACTTGGTCGATTTGCACCGTCAAAACGCGATTTCCATAGTTGACTATTAGAAAAACAAGATGGCCGCTCTTCCCTTTTCCCTGCCCGGGGAACAAACTTTTTAATTTTCGAGCTCCCAAAAAGCCGAATTAGCGTGATTACTTCTTGCGGATACCCCACCCGAGTGTGCCTGTGCAAATTTGAACCCCATCAATGTTTTACTTTGACGGTAATCGACGATTTTTTGTCAAATTATGACGTCACTTTTGCACCAAAAAGTTGTAATTCCCAAGGTTGTACGAATTTTGCATGACTCCACACAGGAAAGTTGTTCAGGATGCTCAACTTGGTCGATTTGCACCGTCAAAACGCGATTTCCATAGTTGACTATAAGAAAATCAAGATGGCCGCTCTTCCCTTTTCCCTGCCCGGGGAATAAACTTTTTAATTTTCGAGCTCCCGAAAAGCCGAAATAGCGTGATTACTTCTTGCGGATACCCACCCGAGTGTGCCTGTGCAAATCTGAACACCGTCAATGTTTTACTTTGTCGGTAATCGACGATTTTTGGTCAAATTATGACATCACTTTTGCACCAAAAAGTTGTAATTCCCAAGGTTTTACGAATTTTGCATGACTCCACACAGGAAAGTTGTTCAGGATGCTCAACTTGGTCGATTTGCACCGTCAAAACGCGATTTCCAGAGTTGAATATTAGAAAAACAAGATGGCCGCTCTTCCCTTTTCCCTGCCCGGGGAATAAACTTTTTAATTTTCGAGCCACCCCGAAAAGCCGAATTAGCGTGATTACTTCTTGCGGATACCCCACCCGAGTGTGCCTGTGCAAATCTGAACACCGTCAATGTTTTACTTTGTCGGTAATCGACGATTTTTGGTCAAATTATGACGTCACTTTTGCACCAAAAAGTTGTAATTCCCAAGGTTTTACGAATTTTGCATGACTCCACACAGGAAAGTTGTTCAGGATGCTCAACTTGGTCGATTTGCACCGTCAAAACGCGATTTCCAGACTTGACTATTAGAAAAACAAGATGGCCGCTCTTCCTTTTTCTCTGCACGGGGAATAAACTTTTTAATTTTCGAGCTCCCAAAAAGCCGAATTAGCGTGATTACTTCTTGCGGATACCCCACCCGAGTGTGCCGGTGCAAATTTGAACCCATTTAATGTTTCACTTTGGCGGTAATCGACGATTTTTGGTCAAATTATGACGTCACTTTTGCACCAAAAAGTTGTAATTCCCAAGGTTGTACGAATTTTGCATGACTCCACACAGGAAAGTTGTTCAGGATGCTCAACTTGGTCGATTTGCACCGTCAAAACGCAATTTCCAGAGTTGACTATTAGAAAACAAGATGGCCGCTCTTCCCTTTTCCCTGCCCGGGGAATAAACTTTTTAATTTTCGAGCCACCCCGAAAAGCCGAATTAGCGTGATTACTTCTTGCGGATACCCCACCCGAGTGTGCCGGTGCATATTTGAACCCATTTAATGTTTCACTTTGGCGGTAATCGACGATTTTTGGTCAAATTATGACGTCACTTCTGCTCCAAAAAGTTGTAATTCCCAAGGTTTTACGAATTTTGCTTGACTCCACACAGGAAAGTTGTTCAGGATGCTCAACTTGGTCGATTTGCACCGTCAAAACGAGATTTCCATAGTTGACTATTAGAAAAACAAGATGGCCGCTCTTCCCTTTTCCCTGCCCGGGGAACAAACTTTTTAATTTTCGAGCTCCCAAAAAGCCGAATTAGCGTGATTACTTCTTGCGGATACCCCACCCGAGTGTGCCTGTGCAAATTTGAACCCCATCAATGTTTTACTTTGACGGTAATCGACGATTTTTTGTCAAATTATGACGTCACTTTTGCACCAAAAAGTTGTAATTCCCAAGGTTGTACGAATTTTGCATGACTCCACACAGGAAAGTTGTTCAGGATGCTCAACTTGGTCGATTTGCACCGTCAAAACGCGATTTCCATAGTTGACTATAAGAAAAACAAGATGGCCGCTCTTCCCTTTTCCCTGCCCGGGGAATAAACTTTTTAATTTTCGAGCTCCCAAAAAGCCAAATTAGCGTGATTACTTATTGCGGATACCCCACCCGAGTGTGCCTGTGCAAATTTGAACCCCATCAATGTTTTACTTTGGCGGTAATCGACGATTTTTTGTAAAATTATGACGTCACTTTTGCACCAAAAAGTTGTAATTCCCAAGGTTTTGCGAATTTTGCATGACTCCACACAGGAAAGTTGTCCAGGATGCTCAACTTGGTCGATTTGCACCGTCAAAACGCGATTTCCAGAGTTGACTATTAGAAAACAAGATGGCCGCTCTTCCCTTTTCCCTGCCCGGGGAATAAACTTTTTAATTTTCGAGCTCCCGAAAAGGCGAAATAGCGTGATTACTTCTTGCGGATACCCACCCGAGTGTGCCTGTGCAAATCTGAACACCGTCAATGTTTTACTTTGTCGGTAATCGACGATTTTTGGTCAAATTATGACGTCACTTTTGCACCAAAAAGTTGTAATTCCCAAGGTTTTACGAATTTTGCATGACTCCACACAGGAAAGTTGTTCAGGATGCTCAACTTGGTCGATTTGCACCGTCAAAACGCGATTTCCAGAGTTGAATATTAGAAAAACAAGATGGCCGCTCTTCCCTTTTCCCTGCCCGGGGAATAAACTTTTTAATTTTCGAGCCACCCCGAAAAGCCGAATTAGCGTGATTACTTCTTGCGGATACCCCACCCGAGTGTGCCTGTGCAAATCTGAACACCGTCAATGTTTTACTTTGTCGGTAATCGACGATTTTTGGTCAAATTATGACGTCACTTTTGCACCAAAAAGTTGTAATTCCCAAGGTTTTACGAATTTTGCATGACTCCACACAGGAAAGTTGTTCAGGATGCTCAACTTGGTCGATTTGCACCGTCAAAACGCGATTTCCAGACTTGACTATTAGAAAAACAAGATGGCCGCTCTTCCTTTTTCTCTGCACGGGGAATAAACTTTTTAATTTTCGAGCTCCCAAAAAGCCGAATTAGCGTGATTACTTCTTGCGGATACCCCACCCGAGTGTGCCGGTGCAAATTTGAACCCATTTAATGTTTCACTTTGGCGGTAATCGACGATTTTTGGTCAAATTATGACGTCACTTTTGCACCAAAAAGTTGTAATTCCCAAGGTTGTACGAATTTTGCATGACTCCACACAGGAAAGTTGTTCAGGATGCTCAACTTGGTCGATTTGCACCGTCAAAACGCAATTTCCAGAGTTGACTATTAGAAAACAAGATGGCCGCTCTTCCCTTTTCCCTGCCCGGGGAATAAACTTTTTAATTTTCGAGCCACCCCGAAAAGCCGAATTAGCGTGATTACTTCTTGCGGATACCCCACCCGAGTGTGCCGGTGCATATTTGAACCCATTTAATGTTTCACTTTGGCGGTAATCGACGATTTTTGGTCAAATTATGACGTCACTTCTGCTCCAAAAAGTTGTAATTCCCAAGGTTTTACGAATTTTGCTTGACTCCACACAGGAAAGTTGTTCAGGATGCTCAACTTGGTCGATTTGCACCGTCAAAACGAGATTTCCATAGTTGACTATTAGAAAAACAAGATGGCCGCTCTTCCCTTTTCCCTGCCCGGGGAACAAACTTTTTAATTTTCGAGCTCCCAAAAAGCCGAATTAGCGTGATTACTTCTTGCGGATACCCCACCCGAGTGTGCCTGTGCAAATTTGAACCCCATCAATGTTTTACTTTGACGGTAATCGACGATTTTTTGTCAAATTATGACGTCACTTTTGCACCAAAAAGTTGTAATTCCCAAGGTTGTACGAATTTTGCATGACTCCACACAGGAAAGTTGTTCAGGATGCTCAACTTGGTCGATTTGCACCGTCAAAACGCGATTTCCATAGTTGACTATAAGAAAAACAAGATGGCCGCTCTTCCCTTTTCCCTGCCCGGGGAATAAACTTTTTAATTTTCGAGCTCCCAAAAAGCCAAATTAGCGTGATTACTTATTGCGGATACCCCACCCGAGTGTGCCTGTGCAAATTTGAACCCCATCAATGTTTTACTTTGGCGGTAATCGACGATTTTTTGTAAAATTATGACGTCACTTTTGCACCAAAAAGTTGTAATTCCCAAGGTTTTGCGAATTTTGCATGACTCCACACAGGAAAGTTGTCCAGGATGCTCAACTTGGTCGATTTGCACCGTCAAAACGCGATTTCCAGAGTTGACTATTAGAAAACAAGATGGCCGCTCTTCCCTTTTCCCTGCCCGGGGAATAAACTTTTTAATTTTCGAGCCACCCCGAAAAGCCGAATTAGCGTGATTACTTCTTGCGGATACCCCACCCGAGTGTGCCTGTGCAAATCTGAACACCGTCAATGTTTTACTTTGTCGGTAATCGACGATTTTTGGACAAATTATGACGTCACTTTTGCACCAAAAAGTTGTAATTCCCAAGGTTTTGCGAATTTTGCATGACTCCACACAGGAAAGTCGTTCAGGATGCTCAACTTGGTCGATTTGCACCGTCAAAACGCGATTTCAAGAGTTGACTATTAGAAAAACAAGATGGCCGTTCTTCCCTTTTCCCTGCCCGGGGAATAAACTTTTTAATTTTCAAGCTCCCGAAAAGCCGATTTAGCGTGATTACTTCTTGCGGATACCCCACCCGAGTGTGCCTGTGCAAATTTGAACCCCATCAATGTTTTACTTTGGCGGTAATCGACGATTTTTTGTCAAATTATGACGTCACTTTTGCACCAAAAAGTTGTAATTCCCAAGGTTTTGCGAATTTTGCATGACTCCACACAGGAAAGTTGATCAGGATGCTCAACTTGGTCGATTTGCACCGTCAAAACGCGATTTCCAGAGTTGAATATTAGAAAAACAAGATGGCCGCTCTTCCCTTTTCCCTGCCCGGGGAATAAACTTTTTAATTTTCGAGCCACCCCGAAAAGCCGAATTAGCGTGATTACTTCTTGCGGATACCCCACCCGAGTGTGCCTGTGCAAATCTGAACACCGTCAATGTTTTACTTTGTCGGTAATCGACGATTTTTGGTCAAATTATGACGTCACTTTTGCACCAAAAAGTTGTAATTCCCAAGGTTTTACAAATTTTGCATGACTCCACACAGGAAAGTTGTTCCAGATGCTCAACTTGGTCGATTTGCACCGTCAAAACGCGATTTCCAGAGTTGACTATTAGAAAAACAAGATGGCCGCTCTTCCTTTTTCTCTGCACGGGGAATAAACTTTTTAATTTTAGAGCTCCCAAAAAGCCGAATTAGCGTGATTACTTCTTGCGGATACCCCACCCGAGTGTGCCGGTGCAAATTTGAACCCATTTAATGTTTCACTTTGGCGGTAATCGACGATTTTTGGTCAAATTATGACGTCACTTTTGCACCAAAAAGTTGTAATTCCCAAGGTTGTACGAATTTTGCATGACTCCACACAGGAAAGTTGTTCAGGATGCTCAACTTGGTCGATTTGCACCGTCAAAACGCGATTTCCAGAGTTGACTATTAGAAAACAAGATGGCCGCTCTTCCCTTTTCCCTGCCCGGGGAATAAACTTTTTAATTTTCGAGCCACCCCGAAAAGCCGAATTAGCGTGATTACTTCTTGCGGATACCCCACCCGAGTGTGCCGGTGCATATTTGAACTCATTTAATGTTTCACTTTGGCGGTAATCGACGATTTTTGGTCAAATTATGACGTCACTTCTGCTCCAAAAAGTTGTAATTCCCAAGGTTTTACGAATTTTGCTTGACTCCACACAGGAAAGTTGTTCAGGATGCTCAACTTGGTCGATTTGCACCGTCAAAACGCGATTTCCATAGTTGACTATTAGAAAAACAAGATGGCCGCTCTTCCCTTTTCCCTGCCCGGGGAATAAACTTTTTAATTTTCGAGCTCCCAAAAAGCCGAATTAGCGTGATTACTTCTTGCGGATACCCCACCCGAGTGTGCCTGTGCAAATTTGAACCCCATCAATGTTTTACTTTGACGGTAATCGACGATTTTTTGTCAAATTATGACGTCACTTTTGCACAAAAAGTTGTAATTCCCAAGGTTGTACGAATTTTGCATGACTCCACACAGGAAAGTTGTTCAGGATGCTCAACTTGGTCGATTTGCACCGTCAAAACGCGATTTCCATAGTTGACTATAAGAAAAACAAGATGGCCGCTCTTCCCTTTTCCCTGCCCGGGGAATAAACTTTTTAATTTTCGAGCTCCCGAAAAGCCGAAATAGCGTGATTACTTCTTGCGGATACCCCACCCGAGTGTGCCGGTGCAAATTTGAACCCATTTAATGTTTCACTTTGGCGGTAATCGACGATTTTTGGTCAAATTATGACGTCACTTTTGCACCAAAAAGTTGTAATTCCCAAGGTTTTACGAATTTTGCATGACTCCACACAGGAAAGTTGTTCAGGATGCTCAACTTGGTCGATTTGCACCGTCAAAACGCGATTTCCAGAGTTGACTATTAGAAAAACAAGATGGCCGCTCTTCCCTTTCCCCTGCACGGGGAATAAACTTTTTAATTTTCGAGCTCCCAAAAAGCCAAATTAGCGTGATTACTTCTTGCGGATACCCCACCCGAGTGTGCCTGTGCAAATTTGAACCCCATCAATGTTTTACTTTGGCGGTAATCGACGAT
This sequence comes from Asterias amurensis, assembly GCF_032118995.1. Classification (NCBI taxonomy): domain Eukaryota; kingdom Metazoa; phylum Echinodermata; class Asteroidea; order Forcipulatida; family Asteriidae; genus Asterias; species Asterias amurensis. The sequence goes on along the minus strand of NC_092662.1, from coordinate 8,853,170 downwards.
TTTTTGTCAAATTATGACGTCACTTTTGCACCAAAAAGTTGTAATTCCCAAGGTTCTGCGAATTTTGCATGACTCCACACAGGAAAGTTGATCAGGATGCTCAACTTGGTCGATTTGCACCGTCAAAACGCGATTTCCAGAGTTGAATATTAGAAAAACAAGATGGCCGCTCTTCCCTTTTCCCTGCCCGGGGAATAAACTTTTTAATTTTCGAGCTCCCAAAAAGCCAAATTAGCGTGATTACTTATTGCGGATACCCCACCCGAGTGTGCCTGTGCAAATTTGAACCCCATCAATGTTTTACTTTGGCGGTAATCGACGATTTTTTGTAAAATTATGACGTCACTTTTGCACCAAAAAGTTGTAATTCCCAAGGTTTTGCGAATTTTGCATGACTCCACACAGGAAAGTTGTCCAGGATGCTCAACTTGGTCGATTTGCACCGTCAAAACGCGATTTCCAGAGTTGACTATTAGAAAACAAGATGGCCGCTCTTCCCTTTTCCCTGCCCGGGGAATAAACTTTTTAATTTTCGAGCCACCCCGAAAAGCCGAATTAGCGTGATTACTTCTTGCGGATACCCCACCCGAGTGTGCCTGTGCAAATCTGAACACCGTCAATGTTTTACTTTGTCGGTAATCGACGATTTTTGGACAAATTATGACGTCACTTTTGCACCAAAAAGTTGTAATTCCCAAGGTTTTGCGAATTTTGCATGACTCCACACAGGAAAGTCGTTCAGGATGCTCAACTTGGTCGATTTGCACCGTCAAAACGCGATTTCAAGAGTTGACTATTAGAAAAACAAGATGGCCGTTCTTCCCTTTTCCCTGCCCGGGGAATAAACTTTTTAATTTTCGAGCTCCCGAAAAGCCGATTTAGCGTGATTACTTCTTGCGGATACCCCACCCGAGTGTGCCGGTGCATATTTGAACCCATTTAATGTTTCACTTTGGCGGTAATCGACGATTTTTGGTCAAATTATGACGTCACTTCTGCTCCAAAAAGTTGTAATTCCCAAGGTTTTACGAATTTTGCTTGACTCCACACAGGAAAGTTGTTCAGGATGCTCAACTTGGTCGATTTGCACCGTCAAAACGCGATTTCCATAGTTGACTATTAGAAAAACAAGATGGCCGCTCTTCCCTTTTCCCTGCCCGGGGAACAAACTTTTTAATTTTCGAGCTCCCAAAAAGCCGAATTAGCGTGATTACTTCTTGCGGATACCCCACCCGAGTGTGCCTGTGCAAATTTGAACCCCATCAATGTTTTACTTTGACGGTAATCGACGATTTTTTGTCAAATTATGACGTCACTTTTGCACAAAAAGTTGTAATTCCCAAGGTTGTACGAATTTTGCATGACTCCACACAGGAAAGTTGTTCAGGATGCTCAACTTGGTCGATTTGCACCGTCAAAACGCGATTTCCATAGTTGACTATAAGAAAAACAAGATGGCCGCTCTTCCCTTTTCCCTGCCCGGGGAATAAACTTTTTAATTTTCGAGCTCCCGAAAAGCCGAAATAGCGTGATTACTTCTTGCGGATACCCCACCCGAGTGTGCCGGTGCAAATTTGAACCCATTTAATGTTTCACTTTGGCGGTAATCGACGATTTTTGGTCAAATTATGACGTCACTTTTGCACCAAAAAGTTGTAATTCCCAAGGTTTTACGAATTTTGCATGACTCCACACAGGAAAGTTGTTCAGGATGCTCAACTTGGTCGATTTGCACCGTCAAAACGCGATTTCCAGAGTTGACTATTAGAAAAACAAGATGGCCGCTCTTCCCTTTCCCCTGCACGGGGAATAAACTTTTTAATTTTCGAGCTCCCAAAAAGCCAAATTAGCGTGATTACTTCTTGCGGATACCCCACCCGAGTGTGCCTGTGCAAATTTGAACCCCATCAATGTTTTACTTTGGCGGTAATCGACGATTTTTTGTCAAATTATGACGTCACTTTTGCACCAAAAAGTTGTAATTCCCAAGGTTTTGCGAATTTTGCATGACTCCACACAGGAAAGTTGATCAGGATGCTCAACTTGGTCGATTTGCACCGTCAAAACGCGATTTCCAGAGTTGAATATTAGAAAAACAAGATGGCCGCTCTTCCCTTTTCCCTGCCCGGGGAATAAACTTTTTAATTTTCGAGCTCCCAAAAAGCCAAATTAGCGTGATTACTTATTGCGGATACCCCACCCGAGTGTGCCTGTGCAAATTTGAACCCCATCAATGTTTTACTTTGGCGGTAATCGACGATTTTTTGTAAAATTATGACGTCACTTTTGCACCAAAAAGTTGTAATTCCCAAGGTTTTGCGAATTTTGCATGACTCCACACAGGAAAGTTGTCCAGGATGCTCAACTTGGTCGATTTGCACCGTCAAAACGCGATTTCCAGAGTTGACTATTAGAAAACAAGATGGCCGCTCTTCCCTTTTCCCTGCCCGGGGAATAAACTTTTTAATTTTCGAGCCACCCCGAAAAGCCGAATTAGCGTGATTACTTCTTGCGGATACCCCACCCGAGTGTGCCTGTGCAAATCTGAACACCGTCAATGTTTTACTTTGTCGGTAATCGACGATTTTTGGACAAATTATGACGTCACTTTTGCACCAACAAGTTGTAATTCCCAAGGTTTTGCGAATTTTGCATGACTCCACACAGGAAAGTCGTTCAGGATGCTCAACTTGGTCGATTTGCACCGTCAAAACGCGATTTCAAGAGTTGACTATTAGAAAAACAAGTTGGCCGTTCTTCCCTTTTCCCTGCCCGGGGAATAAACTTTTTAATTTTCGAGCTCCCGAAAAGCCGATTTAGCGTGATTACTTCTTGCGGATACCCCACCCGAGTGTGCCGGTGCATATTTGAACCCATTTAATGTTTCACTTTGGCGGTAATCGACGATTTTTGGTCAAATTATGACGTCACTTCTGCTCCAAAAAGTTGTAATTCCCAAGGTTTTACGAATTTTGCTTGACTCCACACAGGAAAGTTGTTCAGGATGCTCAACTTGGTCGATTTGCACCGTCAAAACGCGATTTCCATAGTTGACTATTAGAAAAACAAGATGGCCGCTCTTCCCTTTTCCCTGCCCGGGGAATAAACTTTTTAATTTTCGAGCTCCCAAAAAGCCGAATTAGCGTGATTACTTCTTGCGGATACCCCACCCGAGTGTGCCTGTGCAAATTTGAACCCCATCAATGTTTTACTTTGGCGGTAATCGACGATTTTTTGTCAAATTATGACGTCACTTTTGCACCAAAAAGTTGTAATTCCCAAGGTTGTACGAATTTTGCATGACTCCACACAGGAAAGTTGTTCAGGATGCTCAACTTGGTCGATTTGCACCGTCAAAACGCGATTTCCAGAGTTGACTATTAGAAAAACAAGATGGCCGCTCTTCCCTTTCCCCTGCACGGGGAATAAACTTTTTAATTTTCGAGCTCCCAAAAAGCCAAATTAGCGTGATTACTTCTTGCGGATACCCCACCCGAGTGTGCCTGTGCAAATTTGAACCCCATCAATGTTTTACTTTGGCGGTAATCGACGATTTTTTGTCAAATTATGACGTCACTTTTGCACCAAAAAGTTGTAATTCCCAAGGTTTTACGAATTTTGCATGACTCCACACAGGAAAGTTGTTCAGGATGCTCAACTTGGTCGATTTGCACCGTCAAAACGCGATTTCCAGAGTTGACTATTAGAAAACAAGATGGCCGCTCTTCCCTTTTCCCTGCCCGGGGAATAAACTTTTTAATTTTCGAGCCACCCCGAAAAGCCGAATTAGCGTGATTACTTCTTGCGGATACCCCACCCGAGTGTGCCTGTGCAAATCTGAACACCGTCAATGTTTTACTTTGTCGGTAATCGACGATTTTTGGACAAATTATGACGTCACTTTTGCACCAAAAAGTTGTAATTCCCAAGGTTTTGCGAATTTTGCATGACTCCACACAGGAAAGTCGTTCAGTATGCTCAACTTGGTCGATTTGCACCGTCAAAACGCGATTTCAAGAGTTGACTATTAGAAAAACAAGATGGCCGTTCTTCCCTTTTCCCTGCCCGGGGAATAAACTTTTTAATTTTCGAGCTCCCGAAAAGCCGATTTAGCGTGATTACTTCTTGCGGATACCCCACCCGAGTGTGCCGGTGCAAATCTGAACCCCGTCAATGTTTTACTTTGGCGGTAATCGACGATTTTTGGACAAATTATGACGTCACTTTTCCACCAAAAAGTTGTAATTCCCAAGGTTTTACGAATTTTGCATGACTCCACACAGGAAAGTTGTTCAGGATGCTCAACTTGGTCGATTTGCACCGTCAAAACGCGATTTCCAGAGTTGACTATTAGAAAAACAAGATGGCCGCTCTTCCCTTTTCCCTGCCCGGGGAATAAACTTTTTAATTTTCGAGCTCCCGAAAAGCCGAATTAGCATGATTACTTCTTGCGGATACCCCCACCCGAGTGTGCCTGTGCAAATTTGAACCCAGTCAATGTTTTACTTTGGCGGTAATCGACGATTTTTGGTCAAATAATGACGTCACTTTTGCACCAAAAAGTTGTAATTCCCTAGGTTTTGCGAATTTTGCATGACTCCACACAGGAAAGTTGATCAGGATGCTCAACTTGGTCGATTTGCACCGTCAAAACGCGATTTCCAGAGTTGAATATTAGAAAAACAAGATGGCCGCTCTTCCCTTTTCCCTGCCCGGGGAATAAACTGTTTAATTTTCGAGCCACCCCGAAAAGCCGAATTAGCGTGATTACTTCTTGCGGATACCCCACCCGAGTGTGCCGGTGCAAATCTGAACCCCGTCAATGTTTTACTTTGGCGGTAATCGACGATTTTTGGACAAATAATGACGTCACTTTTGCACCAAAAAGTTGTAATTCCCAAGGTTTTACGAATTTTGCATGACTCCACACAGGAAAGTTGTTCAGGATGCTCAACTTGGTCGATTTGCACCGTCAAAACGCGATTTCCAGAGTTGACTATTAGAAAAACAAGATGGCCGCTCTTCCCTTTTCCCTGCCCGGGGAATAAACTTTTTAATTTTCGAGCTCCCAAAAAGCCGATTTAGCGTGATTACTTCTTGCGGATACTCCACCCGAGTGTGCCACTGCAAATTTGAACCCAGTCAATGTTTTACTTTGGCGGTAATCGACGATTTTTGGTCAAATAATGACGTCACTTTTGCACCAAAAAGTTGTAATTCCCTAGGTTTTGCGAATTTTGCATGACTCCACACAGGAAAGTTGATCAGGATGCTCAACTTGGTCGATTTGCACCGTCAAAACGCGATTTCCAGAGTTGAATATTAGAAAAACAAGATGGCCGCTGTTCCCTTTTCCCTGCCCGGGGAATAAACTTTTTAATTTTTGAGCTCCCGAAAAGCCGAACTAGCATGATTACTTCTTGCGGATACCCCACCCGAGTGTGCCGGTGCAAATTTGAACCCATTTAATGTTTCACTTTGGCGGTAATCGACGATTTTTGGTCAAACTATGACGTCACTTTTGCACCAAAAAGTTGTAATTCCCAAGGTTTTACGAATTTTGCATGACTCCACACAGGAAAGTTGTTCAGTATGCTCAACTTGGTCGATTTGCACCGTCAAAACGCGATTTCCAGAGTTGACTATTAGAAAAACAAGATGGCCGCTCTTCCCTTTTCCCTGCCCGGGGAATAAACTTTTTAATTTTCGAGCTCCCGAAAAGCCGAATTAGCATGATTACTTCTTGCGGATACCCCCACCCGAGTGTGCCTGTGCAAATTTGAACCCAGTCAATGTTTTACTTTGGCGGTAATCGACGATTTTTGGTCAAATAATGACGTCACTTTTGCACCAAAAAGTTGTAATTCCCAAGGTTTTGCGAATTTTGCATGACTCCACACAGGAAAGTTGATCAGAATGCTCAACTTGGTCGATTTGCACCGTCAAAACGCGATTTCCAGAGTTGACTATTAGAAAAACAAGATGGCCGCTCTTCCCTTTTCCCTGCACGGGGAATAAACTTTTTAATTTTCGAGCTCCCAAAAAGCCAAATTAGCGTGATTACTTCTTGCGGATACCCCACCCGAGTGTGCCTGTGCAAATTTGAACCCCATCAATGTTTTACTTTGGCGGTAATCGACGATTTTTTGTCAAATTATGACGTCACTTTTGCACAAAAAAGTTGTAATTCCCAAGGTTTTGCGAATTTTGCATGACTCCACACAGGAAAGTTGTTCGTGATGCTCAACTTGGTCGATTTGCACCGTCAAAACTTGATTTCCAGAGTTGACTATTAGAAAAACAAGATGGCCGCTCTTCCCTTTTCCCTGCCCAGGGAATAAACTTTTTAATTTTCGAGCTCCCGAAAAGCCGAATTAGCGTGATTACTTTATGCGGATACCCCACCCGAGTGTGCCGGTGCAAATCTGAACCCCGTCAATGTTTTACTTTGGCGGTAATCGACGATTTTTTGACAAATTATGACGTCACTTTTGCACCAAGAAGTTGCGATTCCCAAGGTTTTACGAATTTTGCATGACTCCACACAGGAAAGTTGTTCAGGATGCTCAACTTGGTCGATTTGCACCGTCAAAACGCGATTTCCAGAGTTGACTATTAGAAAAACAAGATGGACGCTCTTCCCTTTTCCCTGCACGGGGAATAAACTTTTTAATTTTCGAGCTCCCGAAAAGCCGACTTAGCGTGATTACTTCTTGCGGATACCCCACCCGAGTGTGCCGGTGCAAATTTGAACCCATTTAATGTTTCACTTTGGCGGTAATCGACGATTTTTGGTCAAACTATGACGTCACTTTTGCACCAAAAAGTTGTAATTCCCAAGGTTTTACGAATTTTGCATGACTCCACACAGGAAAGTTGTTCAGGATGCTCAACTTGGTCGATTTGCACCGTCAAAACGCGATTTCCAGAGTTGACTATTAGAAAAACAAGATGGCCGCTCTTCCCTTTTCCCTGCCCGGGGAATGAACTTTTTAATTTTCGAGCTCCCGAAAAGCCGAATTAGCATGATTACTTCTTGCGGATACCCCCACCCGAGTGTGCCTGTGCAAATTTGAACCCAGTCAATGTTTTACTTTGGCGGTAATCGACGATTTTTGGTCAAATAATGACGTCACTTTTGCACCAAAAACTGTAATTCCCTAGGTTTTGCGAATTTTGCATGACTCCACACAGGAAAGTTGATCAGGATGCTCAACTTGGTCGATTTGCACCGTCAAAACGCGATTTCCAGAGTTGAATATTAGAAAAACAAGATGGCCGCTCTTCCCTTTTCCCTGCCCGGGGAATAAACTTTTTAATTTTCGAGCTCCCGAAAAGCCGAACTAGCATGATTACTTCTTGCGGATACCCCAACCCGAGTGTGCCTGTGCAAATTTGAACCCCATCAATGTTTTACTTTGGCGGTAATCGACGATTTTTTGTCAAATTATGACGTCACTTTTGCACCAAAAAGTTGTAATTCCCAAGGTTTTGCGAATTTTGCATGACTCCACACAGGAAAGTTGTTCAGGATGCTCAACTTGGTCGATTTGCACCGTCAAAACGCGATTTCCAGAGTTGACTATTAGAAAAACAAGATGGCCGCTCTTCCCTTTTCCCTGCACGGGGAATAAACTTTTTAATTTTCGAGCTCCCAAAAAGCCAAATTAGCGTGATTACTTCTTGCGGATACCCCACCCGAGTGTGCCTGTGCAAATTTGAACCCCATCAATGTTTTACTTTGGCGGTAATCGACGATTTTTTGTCAAATTATGACGTCACTTTTGCACAAAAAGTTGTAATTCCCAAGGTTTTGCGAATTTTGCATGACTCCACACAGGAAAGTTGTTCAGGATGCTCAACTTGGTCGATTTGCATCGTCAAAACGCGATTTCCAGAGTTGACTATTAGAAAACAAGATGGCCGCTCTTCCCTTTTCCCTGCCCGGGGAATAAACTTTTTAATTTTCGAGCTCCCGAAAAGCCGAATTAGCGTGATTACTTCTTGCGGATACCCCACCCGAGTGTGCCGGTGCAAATCTGAACCCCGTCAATGTTTTACTTTGGCGGTAATCGACGATTTTTGGACAAATTATGACGTCACTTTTGCACCAAAAAGTTGTAATTCCCAAGGTTTTACGAATTTTGCATGACTCCACACAGGAAAGTTGTTCAGGATGCTCAACTTGGTCGATTTGCACCGTCAAAACTCGATTTCCAGAGTTGACTATTAGAAAAACAAGATGGCCGCTCTTCCCTTTTCCCTGCCCGGGGAATAAACTTTTTAATTTTCGAGCTCCCGAAAAGCCGAATTAGCATGATTACTTCTTGCTTATACCCCCACCCGAGTGTGCCTGTGCAAATTTGAACCCAGTCAATGTTTTACTTTGGCGGTAATCGACGATTTTTGGTCAAATAATGACGTCACTTTTGCACCAAAAAGTTGTAATTCCCTAGGTTTTGCGAATTTTGCATGACTCCACACAGGAAAGTTGATCAGGATGCTCAACTTGATCGATTTGCACCGTCAAAACGCGATTTCCAGAGTTGAATATTAGAAAAACAAGATGGCCGCTCTTCCCTTTTCCCTGCCCGGGGAATAAACTTTTTAATTTTCGAGCTCCCAAAAAGCCAAATTAGCGTGATTACTTATTGCGGATACCCCACCCGAGTGTGCCTGTGCAAATTTGAACCCCATCAATGTTTTACTTTGGCGGTAATCGACGATTTTTTGTAAAATTATGACGTCACTTTTGCACCAAAAAGTTGTAATTCCCAAGGTTTTGCGAATTTTGCATGACTCCACACAGGAAAGTTGTTCAGGATGCTCAACTTGGTCGATTTGCACCGTCAAAACGCGATTTCCAGAGTTGACTATTAGAAAACAAGATGGCCGCAATTCCCTTTTCCCTGCCCGGGGAATAAACTTTTTAATTTTCGAGCCACCCCGAAAAGTCGAATTAGCGTGATTACTTCTTGCGGATACCCCACCCGAGTGTGCCTGTGCAAATCTGAACACCGTCAACGTTTTACTTTGTCGGTAATCGACGATTTTTGGACAAATTATGACGTCACTTTTGCACCAAAAAGTTGTAATTCCCAAGGTTTTGCGAATTTTGCATGACTCCACACAGGAAAGTCGTTCAGGATGCTCAACTTGGTCGATTTGCACCGTCAAAACGCGATTTCCAGAGTTGACTATTAGAAAAACAAGATGGCCGTTCTTCCTTTTTCCCTGCCCGGGGAATAAACTTTTTAATTTTCGAGCTCCCGAAAAGCCGATTTAGAGTGATTACTTCTTGCGGATACCCCACCCGAGTGTGCCTGTGCAAATCTGAACCCCGTCAATGTTTTACTTTGGCGGTAATCGACGATTTTTGGACAAATTATGACGTCACTTTTCCACCAAAAAGTTGTAATTCCCAAGGTTTTACGAATTTTGCATGACTCCACACAGGAAAGTTGTTCAGGATGCTCAACTTGGTCGATTTGCACCGTCAAAACGCGATTTCCAGAGTTGACTATTAGAAAAACAAGATGGCCGCTCTTCCCTTTTCCCTGCCCGGGGAATAAACTTTTTAATTTTCGAGCTCCCGAAAAGCCGAATTAGCATGATTACTTCTTGCGGATACCCCCACCCGAGTGTGCCTGTGCAAATTTGAACCCAGTCAATGTTTTACTTTGGCGGTAATCGACGATTTTTGGTCAAATAATGACGTCACTTTTGCACCAAAAAGTTGTAATTCCCTAGGTTTTGCGAATTTTGCATGACTCCACACAGGAAAGTTGATCAGGATGCTCAACTTGGTCGATTTGCACCGTCAAAACGCGATTTCCAGAGTTGAATATTAGAAAAACAAGATGGCCGCTCTTCCCTTTTCCCTGCCCGGGGAATAAACTGTTTAATTTTCGAGCCACCCCGAAAAGCCGAATTAGCGTGATTACTTCTTGCGGATACCCCACCCGAGTGTGCCTGTGCAAATCTGAACACCGTTAATAATGTTTTACTTTGGCGGTAATCGACGATTTTTGGACAAATTATGACGTCACTTTTCCACCAAAAAGTTGTAATTCCCAAGGTTTTACGAATTTTGCATGACTCCACACAGGAAAGTTGTTCAGGATGCTCAACTTGGTCGATTTGCACCGTCAAAACGCGATTTCCAGAGTTGACTATTAGAAAAACAAGATGGCCGCTCTTCCCTTTTCCCTGCCCGGGGAATAAACTTTTTAATTTTCGAGCTCCCGAAAAGCCGAATTAGCATGATTACTTCTTGCGGATACCCCCACCCGAGTGTGCCTGTGCAAATTTGAACCCAGTCAATGTTTTACTTTGGCGGTAATCGACGATTTTTGGTCAAATAATGACGTCACTTTTGCACCAAAAAGTTGTAATTCCCTAGGTTTTGCGAATTTTGCATGACTCCACACAGGAAAGTTGATCAGGATGCTCAACTTGGTCGATTTGCACCGTCAAAACGCGATTTCCAGAGTTGAATATTAGAAAAACAAGATGGCCGCTCTTCCCTTTTCCCTGCCCGGGGAATAAACTGTTTAATTTTCGAGCCACCCCGAAAAGCCGAATTAGCGTGATTACTTCTTGCGGATACCCCACCCGAGTGTGCCGGTGCAAATCTGAACCCCGTCAATGTTTTACTTTGGCGGTAATCGACGATTTTTGGACAAATAATGACGTCACTTTTGCACCAAAAAGTTGTAATTCCCAAGGTTTTACGAATTTTGCATGACTCCACACAGGAAAGTTGTTCAGGATGCTCAACTTGGTCGATTTGCACCGTCAAAACGCGATTTCCAGAGTTGACTATTAGAAAAACAAGATGGCCGCTCTTCCCTTTTCCCTGCCCGGGGAATAAACTTTTTAATTTTCGAGCTCCCGAAAAGCCGAATTAGTATGATTACTTCTTGCGGATACCCCCACCCGAGTGTGCCTGTGCAAATTTGAACCCAGTCAATGTTTTACTTTGGCGGTAATCGACGATTTTTTGTCAAATTATGACGTCACTTTTGCACCAAAAAGTTGTAATTCCCAAGGTTTTGCGAATTTTGCATGACTCCACACAGGAAAGTTGTTCAGGATGCTCAACTTGGTCGATTTGCACCGTCAAAACGCGATTTCCAGAGTTGACTATTAGAAAACAAGATGGCCGCTCTTCCCTTTTCCCTGCCCGGCGAATAAACTTTTTAATTTTCGAGCCACCCCGAAAAGCCGAATTAGCGTGATTACTTCTTGCGGATACCCCACCCGAGTGTGCCGGTGCAAATCTGAACCCCGTCAATGTTTTACTTTGGCGGTAATCGACGATTTTTGGACAAATTATGACGTCACTTTTGCACCAAAAAGTTGTAATTCCCAAGGTTTTACGAATTTTGCATGACTCCACACAGGAAAGTTGTTCAGGATGCTCAACTTGGTCGATTTGCACCGTCAAAACTTGATTTCCAGAGTTGACTATTAGAAAAACAAGATGGCCGCTCTTCCCTTTTCCCTGACCGGGGAATAAACTTTTTAATTTTCGAGCTCCCGAAAAGCCGAATTAGCGTGATTACTTCTTGCGGATACCCCACCCGAGTGTGCCTGTGCAAATTTGAACCCCATCAATGTTTTACTTTGGCGGTAATCGACGATTTTTTGTCAAACTATCACGTCACTTTTGCACCAAAAAGTTGTAATTCCCAAGGTTTTGCGAATTTTGCATGACTCCACACAGGAAAGTTGTTCAGGATGCTCAACTTGGTCGATTTGCACCGTCAAAACGCGATTTCCAGAGTTGACTATTAGAAAACAAGATGGCCGCTCTTCCCTTTTCCCTGCCCGGGGAATAAACTTTTTAATTTTCGAGCTCCCGAAAAGCCGAATTAGCGTGATTACTTCTTGCGGATACCCCACCCGAGTGTGCCGGTGCAAATTTGAACCCATTTAATGTTTCACTTTGGCGGTAATCGACGATTTTTGGTCAAATTATGACGTCACTTTTGCACCAAAAAGTTGTAATTCCCAAGGTTTTGCGAATTTTGCATGACTCCACACAGGAAAGTTGTTCAGGATGCTCAACTTGGTCGATTTGCACCGTCAAAACGCGATTTCCAGAGTTGACTATTAGAAAACAAGATGGCCGCTCTTCCCTTTTCCCTGCCCGGGGAATAAACTTTTTAATTTTCGAGCTCCCGAAAAGCCGAATTAGCGTGATTACTTCTTGCGGATACCCCACCCGAGTGTGCCGGTGCAAATTTGAACCCATTTAATGTTTCACTTTGGCGGTAATCGACGATTTTTGGTCAAATTATGACGTCACTTTTGCACCAAAAAGTTGTAATTTCCAAGGTTTTACGAATTTTGCATGACTCCACACAGGAAAGTTGTTCAGGATGCTCAACTTGGTCGATTTGCACCGTCAAAACGCGATTTCCAGAGTTGACTATTAGAAAAACAAGATGGCCGCTCTTCCCTTTTCCCTGCCCGGGGAATAAACTTTTTAATTTTCGAGCTCCCAAAAAGCCAAGTTAGCGTGATTACTTCTTGCGGATACCCCACCCGAGTGTGCCTGTGCAAATTTGAACCCCATTAATGTTTTACTTTGTCGGTAATCGACGATTTTTTGTCAAATTGTGACGTCACTTTTGCACCAAAAAGTTGTAATTCCCAAGGTTTTGCGAATTTTGCATGACTCCACACAGGAAAGTTGTTCAGGATGCTCAACTTGGTCGATTTGTACCGTCAAAACGCGATTTCCAGAGTTTATTATTAGAAAACAAGATGGCCGCTCTTTCCTTTTCCCTGCCCGGGGAATAAACTTTTTAATTTTCGAGCTCCCGAAAAGCCGAATTAGCGTGATTATTTCTTGCGGATACCCCACCCGAGTGTGCCGGTGCAAATTTGAACCCATTTAATGTTTCACTTTGGCGGTAATCGACGATTTTTTGTCAAATTATGACGTCACTTTTGCACCAAAAAGTTGTAATTCCCAAGGTTTTGCGAATTTTGCATGACTCCACACAGGTTAAGTTAATCAGGATGCTCAACTTGGTCGATTTGCACCGTCAAAACGCGATTTCCAGAGTTAAATATTAGAAAAACAAGATGGCCGCTCTTCCCTTTTCCCTGCCCGGGGAATAAACTTTTTAATTTTCGAGCCACCCCGAAGAGCCGAATTAGCGTGATTACTTCTTGCGGATACCCCACCCGAGTGTGCCGGTGCATATTTGAACCCATTTAATGTTTTACTTTGGCGGTAATCGACGATTTTTGGACAAATTATGACGTCACTTTTGCACCAAAAAGTTGTAATTCCCAAGGTTTTACGAATTTTGCATGACTCCACACAGGAAAGTTGTTCAGGATGCTCAACTTGGTCGATTTGCACCGTCAAAACGCGATTTCCAGAGTTAACTATTAGAAAAACAAGATGGCCGCTCTTCGCTTTTCCCTGCCCGGGGAATAAACTTTTTAATTTTCGAGCTCCCGAAAAGCCAAATTAGCGTGATTACTTCTTGCGGATACCCCACCCGAGTGTGCCTGTGCAAATTTGAACCCCATCAATGTTTTACTTTGGCGGTAATCGACGATTTTTTGTCAAATTATGACGTCACTTTTGCACCAAAAAGTTGTAATTCCCAAGGTTTTGCGAATTTTGCATGACTCCACACAGGTTAAGTTAATCAGGATGCTCAACTTGGTCGATTTGCACCGTCAAAACGCGATTTCCAGAGTTAAATATTAGAAAAACAAGATGGCCGCTCTTCCCTTTTCCCTGCCCGGGGAATAAACTTTTTAATTTTCGAGCCACCCCGAAGAGCCGAATTAGCGTGATTACTTCTTGCGGATACCCCACCCGAGTGTGCCTGTGCAAATCTGAACCCCGTCAATGTTTTACTTTGGCGGTAATCGACGATTTTTGGACAAATTATGACGTCACTTTTGCACCAAAAAGTTGTAATTCCCAAGGTTTTACGAATTTTGCATGACTCCACACAGGAAAGTTGTTCAGGATGCTCAACTTGGTCGATTTGCACCGTCAAAACGCGATTTCCAGAGTTAACTATTAGAAAAACAAGATGGCCGCTCTTCGCTTTTCCCTGCCCGGGGAATAAACTTTTTAATTTTCGAGCTCCCGAAAAGCAAAATTAGCGTGATTACTTCTTGCGGATACCCCACCCGAGTGTGCCTGTGCAAATTTGAACCCCATCAATGTTTTACTTTGGCGGTAATCGACGATTTTTTGTCAAATTATGACGTCACTTTTGCACCAAAAAGTTGTAATTCCCAAGGTTTTGCGAATTTTGCATGACTCCACACAGGAAAGTTGTTCAGGATGCTCAACTTGGTCGATTTGCACCGTCAAAACGCGATTTCCAGAGTTGACTATTAGAAAACAAGACGGCCGCTACTCCCTTTTCCCTGGCCGGGGAATAAACTTTTTAATTTTCGAGCCACCCCGAAAAGCCGAATTAGCGTGATTACTTCTTGCGGATACCCCACCCGAGTGTGCCGGTGCAAATCTGAACCCAGTCAATGTTTTACTTTGGCGGTAATCGACGATTTTTTGTAAAATTATGACGTCACTTTTGCACCAAAAAGTTGTAATTCCCAAGGTTTTGCGAATTTTGCATGACTCCACACAGGAAAGTTGTCCAGGATGCTCAACTTGGTCGATTTGCACCGTCAAAACGCGATTTCCAGAGTTGACTATTAGAAAACAAGATGGCCGCTCTTCCCTTTTCCCTGCCCGGGGAATAAACTTTTTAATTTTCGAGCTCCCGAAAAGCCGAATTAGCGTGATTACTTCTTGCGGATACCCCACCCGAGTGTGCTTGTGCAAATTTGAACCCCATCAATGTTTTACTTTGGCGGTAATCGACGATTTTTTGTCAAACTATGACGTCACTTTTGCACCAAAAAGTTGTAATTCCCAAGGTTTTGCGAATTTTGCATGACTCCACACAGGAAAGTTGTTCAGGATGCTCAACTTGGTCGATTTGCACCGTCAAAACGCGATTTCCAGAGTTGACTATTAGAAAACAAGATGGCCGCTCTTCCCTTTTCCCTGCCCGGGGAATAAACTTTTTAATTTTCGAGCTCCCGAAAAGCCGAATTAGCGTGATTACTATTTGCGGATACCCCACCCGAGTGTGCCGGTGCAAATTTGAACCCATTTAATGTTTCACTTTGGCGGTAATCGACGATTTTTGGTCAAATTATGACGTCACTTTTGCACCAAAAAGTTGTAATTTCCAAGGTTTTACGAATTTTGCATGACTCCACACAGAAAAGATGTTCAGGATGCTCAACTTGGTCGATTTGCACCGTCAAAACGCGATTTCCAGAGTTGACTATTAGAAAAACAAGATGGCCGCTCTTCCCTTTTCCCTGCCCGGGGAATAAACTTTTTAATTTTCGAGCCCCCAAAAAGCCAAATTAGCGTGATTACTTTAAGCGGATACCCCACCCGAGTGTGCCTGTGCAAATTTGAACCCCATCAATGTTTTACTTTGGCGGTAATCGACGATTTTTTGTCAAATTATGACGTCACTTTTGCACCAAAAAGTTGTAATTCCCAAGGTTTTGCGAATTTTGCATGACTCCACACAGGTTAAGTTAATCAGGATGCTCAACTTGGTCGATTTGCACCGTCAAAACGCGATTTCCAGAGTTAAATATTAGAAAAACAAGATGGCCGCTCTTCCCTTTTCCCTGCCCGGGGAATAAACTTTTTAATTTTCGAGCCACCCCGAAGAGCCGAATTAGCGTGATTACTTCTTGCGGATACCCCACCCGAGTGTGCCTGTGCAAATCTGAACCCCGTCAATGTTTTACTTTGGCGGTAATCGACGATTTTTGGACAAATTATGACGTCACTTTTGCACCAAAAAGTTGTAATTCCCAAGGTTTTACGAATTTTGCATGACTCCACACAGGAAAGTTGTTCAGGATGCTCAACTTGGTCGATTTGCACCGTCAAAACGCGATTTCCAGAGTTGACTATTAGAAAACAAAACGGCCGCTACTCCCTTTTCCCTGCCCGGGGAATAAACTTTTTAATTTTCGAGCCACCCCGAAAAGCCGAATTAGCGTGATTACTTCTTGCGGATACCCCACCCGAGTGTGCCGGTGCAAATCTGAACCCAGTCAATGTTTTACTTTGGCGGTAATCGACGATTTTTGGTCAAATAATGACGTCACTTTTGCACCAAAAAGTTGTAATTCCCTAGGTTTTGCGAATTTTGCATGACTCCACACAGGTTAAGTTAATCAGGATGCTCAACTTGGTCGATTTGCACCGTCAAAACGCGATTTCCAGAGTTAAATATTAGAAAAACAAGATGGCCGCTCTTCCCTTTTCCCTGCCCGGGGAATAAACTTTTTAATTTTCGAGCCACCCCGAAGAGCCGAATTAGCGTGATTACTTCTTGCGGATACCCCACCCGAGTGTGCCTGTGCAAATCTGAACCCCGTCAATGTTTCACTTTGGCGGTAATCGACGATTTTTTGTCAAACTATGACGTCACTTTTGCACCAAAAAGTTGTAATTCCCAAGGTTTTGCGAATTTTGCATGACTCCACACAGGAAAGTTGTTCAGGATGCTCAACTTGGTCGATTTGCAGCGTCAAAACTCGATTTCCAGAGTTGACTATTAGAAAACAAGATGGCCGCTCTTCCCTTTTCCCTGCCCGGGGAATAAACTTTTTAATTTTCGAGCTCCCGAAAAGCCGAATTAGCGTGATTACTATTTGCGGATACCCCACCCGAGTGTGCCGGTGCAAATTTGAACCCATTTAATGTTTCACTTTGGCGGTAATCGACGATTTTTGGTCAAATTATGACGTCACTTTTGCACCAAAAAGTTGTAATTTCCAAGGTTTTACGAATTTTGCATGACTCCACACAGGAAAGTTGTTCAGGATGCTCAACTTGGTCGATTTGCACCGTCAAAACGCGATTTCCAGAGTTGACTATTAGAAAAACAAGATGGCCGCTCTTCCCTTTTCCCTGCCCGGGGAATAAACCTTTTAATTTTCGAGCTCCCAAAAAGCCAAATTAGCGTGATTACTTCTTGCGGATACCCCACCCGAGTGTGCCTGTGCAAATTTGAACCCCATCAATGTTTTACTTTGGCGGTAATCGACGATTTTTTGTCAAACTATGAAGTCACTTTTGCACCAAAAAGTTGTAATTCCCAAGGTTTTGCGAATTTTGCATGACTCCACACAGGAAAGTTGTTCAGGATGCTCAACTTGGTCGATTTGCACCGTCAAAACGCGATTTCCAGAGTTGACTTCTAGAAAAACAAGACGGCCGCTCTTCCCTTTTCCCTGCCCGGGGAATAAACTTTTTAATTTTCGAGCTCCCAAAAAGCCAAATTAGCGTGATTACTTCTTGCGGATACCCCACCCGAGTGTGCCGGTGCAAATTTGAGCCCCTTCAATGTTTTACTTTGGCGGTAATCGACGATTTTTTGTCAAACTATGACGTTACTTTTGCACCAAAAAGTTGTAATTCCCAAGGTTTTGCGAATTTTGCATGACTCCACACAGGAAATTTGTTCAGGATGCTCAACTTGGTCGATTTGCACCGTCAAAACGCGATTTCCAGAGTTGACTTCTAGAAAAACAAGACGGCCGCTCTTCCCTTTTCCCTGCCCGGGGAATAAACTTTTTAATTTTCGAGCCACCCCAAAAAGCCGAATTAGCATGATTACTTCTTGCGGATACCCCACCCGAGTGTTCAGGTGCAAATCTGAACCCAGTCAATGTTTTACTTTGGCGGTAATCGACGATTTTTGGTCAAATTATGACGTCACTATTGCACCAAAAAGTTGTAATTCCCAAGGTTTTGCGAATTTTGCATGACTCCACACAGGAAAGTTGTTCAGGATGCTCAACTTGGTCGATTTGCACCGTCAAAACGCAATTTCCAGAGTTGACTATTAGAAAAACAAGATGGCCGCTCTTCCCTTTTACCTGGCCGGGGAATAAACTTTTTAATTTTCGTGGCACCCCGAAAAACCGAATTAGCGTGATTACTTCTTGCGGATACCCCACCCGAGTGTGCCGGTGCAAATTTGAACCCCGTCAATGTTTTACTTTGGCGGTAATCGACGATTTTGGGTCAAATTATGACGTCACTTTTGCACAAAAAGTTGTAATTCCCAAGGTTTTGCGAATTTTGCATGACTCCACACAGGAAAGTTGTTCAGGATGCTCAACTTGGTCGATTTGCACCGTCAAAACGCGATTTCCAGAGTTGACTATTAGAAAAACAAGATGGCCGCTCTTCCCTTTTCCCTGGCCAGGGAATAACCTTTTTAATTTTCGAGCCACCCCGAAAAGCCGAATTAGCATGATTACTTCTTGCGGATACCCCACCCGAGTGTTCAGGTGCAAATCTGAACCCAGTCAATGTTTTACTTTGGCGGTAATCGACGATTTTGGGTCAAATTATGACGTCACTTTTGCACCAAAAAGTTGTAATTCCCAAGGTTTTGCGAATTTTGCATGACTCCACACAGGAAAGTTGTTCAGGATGCTAAACTTGGTCGATTGGCACTGTCAAAACGCGATTTCCAGAGTTGACTATTAGAAAAACAAGATGGCCGCTCTTCCCTTTTCTCTGCCCGGGGAATAAACTTTTTACTTTTCGAGCTCCCGAAAAGCCGAATTAGCGTGATTACTTCTTGCGGATACCCCACCCGAGTGTGCCGGTGCAAATTTGAACCCAGTCAATGTTTTACTTTGGCGGTAATCGACGATTTTTTGTCAAATAATGACGTCACTTTTGCACCAAAAAGTTGTAATTCCCTAGGTTTTGCGAATTTTGCATGACTCCACACAGGAAAGTTGTTCAGGATGCTCAACTTGGTCGATTTGCACCGTCAAAACGCGATTTCCAGAGTTGAATATTAGAAAAACAAGATGGCCGCTCTTTCCTTTTCCCTGACCGGAGAATAACTTTTTAATTTTCGAGCCACCCCGAAAAGCCGAATTAGCGTGATTACTTCTTGCGGATACCCCACCCGAGTGTGCCGGTGCAAATCTGAACCCCGTCAATGTTTTACTTTGGCGGTAATCGACGATTTTTGGACAAATTATGACGTCACTTTTGCACCAAAAAGTTGTAATTCCCAAGGTTTTACGAATTTTACATGACTCCACACAGGAAAGTTGTTCAGGATGCTCAACTTGGTCGATTTGCACCGTCAAAACGCGATTTCCAGAGTTGACTATTAGAAAAACAAGATGGCCGCTCTTCCATTTTCCCTGCCCGGAAAATAAACTATTTAATTTTCGAGCTCCCGAAAAGCCGAATTAGCGTGATTACTTCTTGCGGATACCCCACCCGAGTGTGCCTGTGCAAATTTGAACCCCATCAATGTTTTACTTTGGCGGTAATCGACGATTTTTTGTCAAATTATGACGTCACTTTTGCACCAAAAAGTTGTAATTCCCAAGGTTTTACGAATTTTGCATGACTCCACACAGGAAAGTTGTTCAGGATGCTCAACTTGGTCGATTTGCACCGTAAAAACGCGATTTTCAGAGTTGACTTTTAGAAAAACAAGATGGCCGCTCTTCCCTGTTCCCTGCCCGGGGAATAAACTTTTTAATTTTCGAGCTCCCGAAAAGCCGAATTAGCGTGATTACTTCTTGCGGATACCCCACCCGAGTGTGCCTGTGCAAATTTGAACCCCATCAATGTTTTACTTTGGCGGTAATCGACGATTTTTTGTCAAATTATGACGTCACTTTTGCACCAAAAAGTTGTAATTCCCAAGGTTTTGCGAATTTTGCATGACTCCACACAGGAAAGTTGTTCAGGATGCTCAACTTGGTCGATTTGAGCGTAAAAACGCGATTTCCAGAGTTGACTATTAGAAAAACAAGATGGCCGCTCTTCCCTTTTCCGTGCACGGGGAATAAACTTTTTAATTTTCGAGCTCCCGAAAAGCCGAATTAGCGTGATTACTTCTTGCGGATACCCCACCCGAGTGTGCCGGTGCAAATTTGAACCCATTTAATGTTTCACTTTTGCGGTAATCGACGATTTTTGGTCAAATTATGACGTCACTTTTGCACCAAAAAGTTGTAATTCCCAAGGTTTTACGAATTTTGCATGACTCCTCACAGGAAAGTTGTTCAGGATGCTCAACTTGGTCGATTTGCACGGTCAAAACGCGATTTCCAGAGTTGACTATTAGAAAAACAAGATGGCCGCTCTTCCCTTTTCCATGCCCGGGGAATAAACTTTTTAATTTTCGAGCTCCCGAAAAGCCGAATTAGCGTGATTACTTCTTGCGGATACCCCACCCGAGTGTGCCTGTGGAAATTTGAACCAAATCAATGTTTTACTTTGGCGGTAATCGACGATTTTTTGTCAAATTATGACGTCACTTTTGCACCAAAAAGTTGTAATTCCCAAGGTTTTGCGAATTTTGCATAACTCCACACAGGAAAGTTGTTCAGGATGCTCAACTTGGTCGATTTGCACCGTAAAAACGCGATTTCCAGAGTTGACTGTTAGAAAAACAAGATGGCCGCTCTTCCCTTTTCCCTGCACGGGGAATAAACTTTTTAATTTTCGAGCTCCCGAAAAGCCGAATTAGCGTGATTACTTCTTGCGGATACCCCACCCGAGTGTGCCTGTGGAAATTTGAACCCCATCAATGTTTTACTTTGGCGGTAATCGACGATTTTTTGTCAAATTATGACGTCACTTTTGCACCAAAAAGTTGTAATTC
Organism: Asterias amurensis; assembly: GCF_032118995.1. Lineage (NCBI taxonomy): Eukaryota > Metazoa > Echinodermata > Asteroidea > Forcipulatida > Asteriidae > Asterias > Asterias amurensis. The sequence continues at coordinate 8,832,420 of NC_092662.1, read as the reverse complement.
CCAAGGTTTTGCGAATTTTGCATGACTCCTCACAGGAAAGTTGTTCAGGATGCTCAACTTGGTCGATTTGCACCGTCAAAACGCAATTTCCAGAGTTGACTATTAGAAAACAAGATGGCCGCTCTTCCCTTTTCCCTGCCCGGGGAATAAACTTTTTAATTTTCGAGCTCCCGAAAAGCCGAATTAGCGTGATTACTTCTTGCGGATACCCCTCCCGAGTGTGCCTGTGCAAATTTGAACCCCGTCAATGTTTTACTTTGGCGGTAATCGACGATTTTTGGACAAATTATGACGTCACTTTTGCACCAAAAAGTTGTAATTCCCTAGGTTTTGCGAATTTTGCATGACTCCACTCAGGAAAGTTGTTCAGGATGCTCAACTTGGTCGATTTGCACCGTCAAAACGCGATTTCCAGAGTTGAATATTAGAAAAACAAGATGGCCGCTCTTCCCTTTTCCTTGCCCGGGGAATAAACTTTTTAATTTTCGAGCTCCCAAAAAGCCAGATTAGCGTGATTACTTCTTGCGGATACCCCACCCGAGTGTGCCTGTGCAAATTTGAACCCCATAAATGTTTTACTTTGGCGGTAATCGACGATTTTTTTGTCAAATTATGACGTCACTTTTTGCACCAAAAAGTTGTAATTCCCAAGGTTTTACGAATTTTGCATGACTCCACACAGGAAAGTTGTTCAGGATGCTCAACTTGGTCGATTTGCACGGTCAAAACGCGATTTCCAGAGTTGACTATTAGAAAAACAAGATGGCCGCTCTTCCCTTTTCCATGCCCGGGGAATAAACTTTTTAATTTTCGAGCTCCCGAAAAGCCGAATTAGCGTGATTACTTCTTGCGGATACCCCACCCGAGTGTGCCTGTGGAAATTTGAACCAAATCAATGTTTTACTTTGGCGGTAATCGACGATTTTTTGTCAAATTATGACGTCACTTTTTGCACCAAAAAGTTGTAATTCCCAAGGTTTTGCGAATTTTGCATGACTCCACACAGGAAAGTTGTTCAGGATGCTCAACTTGGTCGATTTGCACCGTAAAAACGCGATTTCCAGAGTTGACTGGTAGAAAAACAAGATGGCCGCTCTTCCCTTTTCCCTGCACGGGGAATAAACTTTTTAATTTTCGAGCTCCCGAAAAGCCGAATTAGCGTGATTACTTCTTGCGGATACCCCACCCGAGTGTGCCTGTGCAAATTTGAACCCCATCAATGTTTTACTTTGGCGGTAATCGACGATTTTTGGACAAATTATGACGTCACTTTTGCACCAAAAAGTTGTAATTCCCAAGGTTTTGCGAATTTTGCATGACTCCTCAAAGGAAAGTTGTTCAGGATGCTCAACTTGGTTGATTTGCACCGTCAAAACGCAATTTCCAGAGTTGACTATTAGAAAACAAGATGGCCGCTCTTCCCTTTTCCCTGCCCGGGGAATAAACTTTTTAATTTTCGAGCTCCCGAAAAGCCGAATTAGCGTGATTACTTCTTGCGGATACCCCTCCCGAGTGTGCCTGTGCAAATTTGAACCCCGTCAATGTTTTACTTTGGCGGTAATCGACGATTTTTGGACAAATTATGACGTCACTTTTGCACCAAAAAGTTGTAATTCCCTAGGTTTTGCGAATTTTGCATGACTCCACACAGGAAAGTTGTTCAGGATGCTCAACTTGGTCGATTTGCACCGTCAAAACGCGATTTCCAGAGTTGAATATTAGAAAAACAAGATGGCCGCTCTTCCCTTTTCCCTGCCCGGGGAATAAACTTTTTAATTTTCGAGCTCCCAAAAAGCCAGATTAGCGTGATTACTTCTTGCGGATACCCCACCCGAGTGTGCCTGTGCAAATTTGAACCCCATAAATGTTTTACTTTGGCGGTAATCGACGATTTTTTTGTCAAATTATGACGTCACTTTTTGCACCAAAAAGTTGTAATTCCCAAGGTTTTACGAATTTTGCAAGACTCCACACAGGAAAGTTGTTCAGGATGCACAACTTGGTCGATTTGCACCGTCAAAACGCGATTTCCAGAGTTGAATATTAGAAAAACAAGATGGCCGCTCTTCCATTTTCCCTGCCCGGAGAATAAACTTTTTAATTTTCGAGCTCCCAAAAAGCCAAATTAGCGTGATTACTTCTTGCGGATACCCCACCCGAGTGTGCCTGTGCAAATTTGAACCCCGTCAATGTTTTGCTTTGGCGGTAATCGACGATTTTTGGACAAATTATGACGTCACTTTTGCACCAAAAAGTTGTAATTCCCAAGGTTTTACGAATTTTGCATGACTCCACACAGGAAAGTTGTTCAGGATGCTCAACTTGGTCGATTTGCACCGTCAAAACTCGATTTCCAGAGTTGAATATTAGAAAAACAAGATGGCCGCTCTTCCATTTTCCCTGACCGGAGAATAACTTTTTAATTTTCGAGCCACCCCGAAAAGCCGAATTAGCGTGATTACTTCTTGCGGATACCCCACCCGAGTGTGCCGGTGCAAATCTGAACCCCGTCAATGTTTTACATTGGCGGTAATCGACGATTTTTGGACAAATTATGACGTCACTTATGCACCAAAAAGTTGTAATTCCCAAGGTTTTACGAATTTTGCATGACTCCACACAGGAAAGTTGTTCAGGATGCTCAACTTGGTCGATTTGCACCGTCAAAACGCGATTTCCAGAGTTGAATATTAGAAAAACAAGATGGCCGCTCTTCCCTTTTCCCTGCCCGGGGAATAAACTTTTTAATTTTCGAGCTCCCGAAAAGCCGAATTAGCGTGATTACTTCTTGCGGATACCCCACCCGAGTGTGCCTGTGCAAATTTGAACCCCGTCAATGTTTTACTTTGGCGATAATCGACGATTTTTTTGTCAAATTATGACGTCACTTTTGCACCAAAAAGTTGTAATTCCCAAGGTTTTGCGAATTTTGCATGACTCCACACAGGAAAGTTGTTCAGGATGCTCAACTTGGTCGATTTGCACCGTCAAAACGCGATTTCCAGAGTTGACTATTAGAAAACAAGATGGCCGCTCTTCCCTTTTCCCTGCCCGGGGAATAAACTTTTTAATTTTCGAGCCACCCCGAAAAGCCGAATTAGCGTGATTACTTCTTGCGGATACCCCACCCGAGTGTGCCTGTGCAAATCTGAACCCCGTCATTGTTTTACTTTGGCGGTAATCGACGATTTTTGGACAAATTATGACGTCACTTTTGCACCAAAAAGTTGTAATTCCCTAGGTTTTGCGAATTTTGCATGACTCCACACAGGAAAGTTGTTCAGGATGCTCAACTTGGTCGATTTGCACCGTCAAAACGCGATTTCCAGAGTTGAATATTAGAAAAACAAGATGGCCGCTCTTCCCTTTTCCCTGCCCGGAGAATAACTTTTTAATTTCCGAGCTCCCAAAAAGCCAAATTAGCGTGATTACTTCTTGCGGATACCCCACCCGAGTGTGCCTGTGCAAATTTGAACCCCGTCAATGTTTTACTTTGGTGGTAATCGACGATTTTTTGACAAATTATGACGTCACTTTTGCACCAAAAAGTTGTAATTCCCAAGGTTTTACGAATTTTGCATGACTCCACACAGGAAAGTTGTTCAGGATGCTCAACTTGGTCGATTTGAGCGTAAAAACGCGATTTCCAGAGTTGACTATTAGAAAAACAAGATGGCCGCTCTTCCCTTTTCCGTGCACGGGGAATAAACTTTTTAATTTTCGAGCTCCCGAAAAGCCGAATTAGCGTGATTACTTCTTGCGGATACCCCACCCGAGTGTGCCGGTGCAAATTTGAACCCATTTAATGTTTCACTTTTGCGGTAATCGACGATTTTTGGTCAAATTATGACGTCACTTTTGCACCAAAAAGTTGTAATTCCCAAGGTTTTACGAATTTTGCATGACTCCTCACAGGAAAGTTGTTCAGGATGCTCAACTTGGTCGATTTGCACGGTCAAAACGCGATTTCCAGAGTTGACTATTAGAAAAACAAGATGGCCGCTCTTCCCTTTTCCATGCCCGGGGAATAAACTTTTTAATTTTCGAGCTCCCGAAAAGCCGAATTAGCGGGATTACTTCTTGCGGATACCCCACCCGAGTGTGCCTGTGGAAATTTGAACCAAATCAATGTTTTACTTTGGCGGTAATCGACGATTTTTTGTCAAATTATGACGTCACTTTTGCACCAAAAAGTTGTAATTCCCAAGGTTTTGCGAATTTTGCATGACTCCACACAGGAAAGTTGTTCAGGATGCTCAACTTGGTCGATTTGCACCGTAAAAACGCGATGTCCAGAGTTGACTGTTAGAAAAACAAGATGGCCGCTCTTCCCTTTTCCCTGCACGGGGAATAAACTTTTTAATTTTCGAGCTCCCGAAAAGCCGAATTAGCGTGATTACTTCTTGCGGATACCCCACCCGAGTGTGCCTGTGCAAATTTGAACCCCATCAATGTTTTACTTTGGCGGTAATCGACGATTTTTTGTCAAATTATGACGTCACTTTTGCACCAAAAAGTTGTAATTCCCAAGGTTTTGCGAATTTTGCATGACTCCTCACAGGAAAGTTGTTCAGGATGCTCAACTTGGTCGATTTGCACCGTCAAAACGCAATTTCCAGAGTTGACTATTAGAAAACAAGATGGCCGCTCTTCCCTTTTCCCTGCCCGGGGAATAAACTTTTTAATTTTCGAGCTCCCGAAAAGCCGAATTAGCGTGATTACTTCTTGCGGATACCCCTCCCGAGTGTGCCTGTGCAAATTTGAACCCCGTCAATGTTTTACTTTGGCGGTAATCGACGATTTTTGGACAAATTATGACGTCACTTTTGCACCAAAAAGTTGTAATTCCCTAGGTTTTGCGAATTTTGCATGACTCCACTCAGGAAAGTTGTTCAGGATGCTCAACTTGGTCGATTTGCACCGTCAAAACGCGATTTCCAGAGTTGAATATTAGAAAAACAAGATGGCCGCTCTTCCCTTTTCCTTGCCCGGGGAATAAACTTTTTAATTTTCGAGCTCCCAAAAAGCCAGATTAGCGTGATTACTTCTTGCGGATACCCCACCCGAGTGTGCCTGTGCAAATTTGAACCCCATAAATGTTTTACTTTGGCGGTAATCGACGATTTTTTTGTCAAATTATGACGTCACTTTTTGCACCAAAAAGTTGTAATTCCCAAGGTTTTACGAATTTTGCATGACTCCACACAGGAAAGTTGTTCAGGATGCTCAACTTGGTCGATTTGCACGGTCAAAACGCGATTTCCAGAGTTGACTATTAGAAAAACAAGATGGCCGCTCTTCCCTTTTCCATGCCCGGGGAATAAACTTTTTAATTTTCGAGCTCCCGAAAAGCCGAATTAGCGTGATTACTTCTTGCGGATACCCCACCCGAGTGTGCCTGTGGAAATTTGAACCAAATCAATGTTTTACTTTGGCGGTAATCGACGATTTTTTGTCAAATTATGACGTCACTTTTTGCACCAAAAAGTTGTAATTCCCAAGGTTTTGCGAATTTTGCATGACTCCACACAGGAAAGTTGTTCAGGATGCTCAACTTGGTCGATTTGCACCGTAAAAACGCGATTTCCAGAGTTGACTGGTAGAAAAACAAGATGGCCGCTCTTCCCTTTTCCCTGCACGGGGAATAAACTTTTTAATTTTCGAGCTCCCGAAAAGCCGAATTAGCGTGATTACTTCTTGCGGATACCCCACCCGAGTGTGCCTGTGCAAATTTGAACCCCATCAATGTTTTACTTTGGCGGTAATCGACGATTTTTGGACAAATTATGACGTCACTTTTGCACCAAAAAGTTGTAATTCCCAAGGTTTTGCGAATTTTGCATGACTCCTCACAGGAAAGTTGTTCAGGATGCTCAACTTGGTTGATTTGCACCGTCAAAACGCAATTTCCAGAGTTGACTATTAGAAAACAAGATGGCCGCTCTTCCCTTTTCCCTGCCCGGGGAATAAACTTTTTAATTTTCGAGCTCCCGAAAAGCCGAATTAGCGTGATTACTTCTTGCGGATACCCCTCCCGAGTGTGCCTGTGCAAATTTGAACCCCGTCAATGTTTTACTTTGGCGGTAATCGACGATTTTTGGACAAATTATGACGTCACTTTTGCACCAAAAAGTTGTAATTCCCTAGGTTTTGCGAATTTTGCATGACTCCACACAGGAAAGTTGTTCAGGATGCTCAACTTGGTCGATTTGCACCGTCAAAACGCGATTTCCAGAGTTGAATATTAGAAAAACAAGATGGCCGCTCTTCCCTTTTCCCTGCCCGGGGAATAAACTTTTTAATTTTCGAGCTCCCAAAAAGCCAGATTAGCGTGATTACTTCTTGCGGATACCCCACCCGAGTGTGCCTGTGCAAATTTGAACCCCATAAATGTTTTACTTTGGCGGTAATCGACGATTTTTTTGTCAAATTATGACGTCACTTTTTGCACCAAAAAGTTGTAATTCCCAAGGTTTTACGAATTTTGCAAGACTCCACACAGGAAAGTTGTTCAGGATGCACAACTTGGTCGATTTGCACCGTCAAAACGCGATTTCCAGAGTTGAATATTAGAAAAACAAGATGGCCGCTCTTCCATTTTCCCTGCCCGGAGAATAAACTTTTTAATTTTCGAGCTCCCAAAAAGCCAAATTAGCGTGATTACTTCTTGCGGATACCCCACCCGAGTGTGCCTGTGCAAATTTGAACCCCGTCAATGTTTTGCTTTGGCGGTAATCGACGATTTTTGGACAAATTATGACGTCACTTTTGCACCAAAAAGTTGTAATTCCCAAGGTTTTACGAATTTTGCATGACTCCACACAGGAAAGTTGTTCAGGATGCTCAACTTGGTCGATTTGCACCGTCAAAACTCGATTTCCAGAGTTGAATATTAGAAAAACAAGATGGCCGCTCTTCCATTTTCCCTGACCGGAGAATAACTTTTTAATTTTCGAGCCACCCCGAAAAGCCGAATTAGCGTGATTACTTCTTGCGGATACCCCACCCGAGTGTGCCGGTGCAAATCTGAACCCCGTCAATGTTTTACATTGGCGGTAATCGACGATTTTTGGACAAATTATGACGTCACTTATGCACCAAAAAGTTGTAATTCCCAAGGTTTTACGAATTTTGCATGACTCCACACAGGAAAGTTGTTCAGGATGCTCAACTTGGTCGATTTGCACCGTCAAAACGCGATTTCCAGAGTTGAATATTAGAAAAACAAGATGGCCGCTCTTCCCTTTTCCCTGCCCGGGGAATAAACTTTTTAATTTTCGAGCTCCCGAAAAGCCGAATTAGCGTGATTACTTCTTGCGGATACCCCACCCGAGTGTGCCTGTGCAAATTTGAACCCCGTCAATGTTTTACTTTGGCGATAATCGACGATTTTTTTGTCAAATTATGACGTCACTTTTGCACCAAAAAGTTGTAATTCCCAAGGTTTTGCGAATTTTGCATGACTCCACACAGGAAAGTTGTTCAGGATGCTCAACTTGGTCGATTTGCACCGTCAAAACGCGATTTCCAGAGTTGACTATTAGAAAACAAGATGGCCGCTCTTCCCTTTTCCCTGCCCGGGGAATAAACTTTTTAATTTTCGAGCCACCCCGAAAAGCCGAATTAGCGTGATTACTTCTTGCGGATACCCCACCCGAGTGTGCCTGTGCAAATCTGAACCCCGTCATTGTTTTACTTTGGCGGTAATCGACGATTTTTGGACAAATTATGACGTCACTTTTGCACCAAAAAGTTGTAATTCCCTAGGTTTTGCGAATTTTGCATGACTCCACACAGGAAAGTTGTTCAGGATGCTCAACTTGGTCGATTTGCACCGTCAAAACGCGATTTCCAGAGTTGAATATTAGAAAAACAAGATGGCCGCTCTTCCCTTTTCCCTGCCCGGAGAATAACTTTTTAATTTCCGAGCTCCCAAAAAGCCAAATTAGCGTGATTACTTCTTGCGGATACCCCACCCGAGTGTGCCTGTGCAAATTTGAACCCCGTCAATGTTTTACTTTGGTGGTAATCGACGATTTTTTGACAAATTATGACGTCACTTTTGCACCAAAAAGTTGTAATTCCCAAGGTTTTACGAATTTTGCATGACTCCACACAGGAAAGTTGTTCAGGATGCTCAACTTGGTCGATTTGAGCGTAAAAACGCGATTTCCAGAGTTGACTATTAGAAAAACAAGATGGCCGCTCTTCCCTTTTCCGTGCACGGGGAATAAACTTTTTAATTTTCGAGCTCCCGAAAAGCCGAATTAGCGTGATTACTTCTTGCGGATACCCCACCCGAGTGTGCCGGTGCAAATTTGAACCCATTTAATGTTTCACTTTTGCGGTAATCGACGATTTTTGGTCAAATTATGACGTCACTTTTGCACCAAAAAGTTGTAATTCCCAAGGTTTTACGAATTTTGCATGACTCCTCACAGGAAAGTTGTTCAGGATGCTCAACTTGGTCGATTTGCACGGTCAAAACGCGATTTCCAGAGTTGACTATTAGAAAAACAAGATGGCCGCTCTTCCCTTTTCCATGCCCGGGGAATAAACTTTTTAATTTTCGAGCTCCCGAAAAGCCGAATTAGCGTGATTACTTCTTGCGGATACCCCACCCGAGTGTGCCTGTGGAAATTTGAACCAAATCAATGTTTTACTTTGGCGGTAATCGACGATTTTTTGTCAAATTATGACGTCACTTTTGCACCAAAAAGTTGTAATTCCCAAGGTTTTGCGAATTTTGCATGACTCCACACAGGAAAGTTGTTCAGGATGCTCAACTTGGTCGATTTGCACCGTAAAAACGCGATGTCCAGAGTTGACTGTTAGAAAAACAAGATGGCCGCTCTTCCCTTTTCCCTGCACGGGGAATAAACTTTTTAATTTTCGAGCTCCCGAAAAGCCGAATTAGCGTGATTACTTCTTGCGGATACCCCACCCGAGTGTGCCTGTGCAAATTTGAACCCCATCAATGTTTTACTTTGGCGGTAATCGACGATTTTTTGTCAAATTATGACGTCACTTTTGCACCAAAAAGTTGTAATTCCCAAGGTTTTGCGAATTTTGCATGACTCCTCACAGGAAAGTTGTTCAGGATGCTCAACTTGGTCGATTTGCACCGTCAAAACGCAATTTCCAGAGTTGACTATTAGAAAACAAGATGGCCGCTCTTCCCTTTTCCCTGCCCGGGGAATAAACTTTTTAATTTTCGAGCTCCCGAAAAGCCGAATTAGCGTGATTACTTCTTGCGGATACCCCTCCCGAGTGTGCCTGTGCAAATTTGAACCCCGTCAATGTTTTACTTTGGCGGTAATCGACGATTTTTGGACAAATTATGACGTCACTTTTGCACCAAAAAGTTGTAATTCCCTAGGTTTTGCGAATTTTGCATGACTCCACACAGGAAAGTTGTTCAGGATGCTCAACTTGGTCGATTTGCACCGTCAAAACGCGATTTCCAGAGTTGAATATTAGAAAAACAAGATGGCCGCTCTTCCCTTTTCCCTGCCCGGGGAATAAACTTTTTAATTTTCGAGCTCCCAAAAAGCCAGATTAGCGTGATTACTTCTTGCGGATACCCCACCCGAGTGTGCCTGTGCAAATTTGAACCCCATAAATGTTTTACTTTGGCGGTAATCGACGATTTTTTTGTCAAATTATGACGTCACTTTTTGCACCAAAAAGTTGTAATTCCCAAGGTTTTACGAATTTTGCATGACTCCACACAGGAAAGTTGTTCAGGATGCTCAACTTGGTCGATTTGCACGGTCAAAACGCGATTTCCAGAGTTGACTATTAGAAAAACAAGATGGCCGCTCTTCCCTTTTCCATGCCCGGGGAATAAACTTTTTAATTTTCGAGCTCCCGAAAAGCCGAATTAGCGTGATTACTTCTTGCGGATACCCCACCCGAGTGTGCCTGTGGAAATTTGAACCAAATCAATGTTTTACTTTGGCGGTAATCGACGATTTTTTGTCAAATTATGACGTCACTTTTTGCACCAAAAAGTTGTAATTCCCAAGGTTTTGCGAATTTTGCATGACTCCACACAGGAAAGTTGTTCAGGATGCTCAACTTGGTCGATTTGCACCGTAAAAACGCGATTTCCAGAGTTGACTGGTAGAAAAACAAGATGGCCGCTCTTCCCTTTTCCCTGCACGGGGAATAAACTTTTTAATTTTCGAGCTCCCGAAAAGCCGAATTAGCGTGATTACTTCTTGCGGATACCCCACCCGAGTGTGCCTGTGCAAATTTGAACCCCATCAATGTTTTACTTTGGCGGTAATCGACGATTTTTGGACAAATTATGACGTCACTTTTGCACCAAAAAGTTGTAATTCCCAAGGTTTTGCGAATTTTGCATGACTCCTCACAGGAAAGTTGTTCAGGATGCTCAACTTGGTCGATTTGCACCGTCAAAACGCAATTTCCAGAGTTGACTATTAGAAAACAAGATGGCCGCTCTTCCCTTTTCCCTGCCCGGGGAATAAACTTTTTAATTTTCGAGCTCCCGAAAAGCCGATTTAGCGTGATTACTTCTTGCGGATACCCCTCCCGAGTGTGCCTGTGCAAATTTGAACCCCGTCAATGTTTTACTTTGGCGGTAATCGACGATTTTTGGACAAATTATGACGTCACTTTTGCACCAAAAAGTTGTAATTCCCTAGGTTTTGCGAATTTTGCATGACTCCACACAGGAAAGTTGTTCAGGATGCTCAACTTGGTCGATTTGCACCGTCAAAACGCGATTTCCAGAGTTGAATATTAGAAAAACAAGATGGCCGCTCTTCCCTTTTCCCTGCCCGGGGAATAAACTTTTTAATTTTCGAGCTCCCAAAAAGCCAGATTAGCGTGATTACTTCTTGCGGATACCCCACCCGAGTGTGCCTGTGCAAATTTGAACCCCATAAATGTTTTACTTTGGCGGTAATCGACGATTTTTTTGTCAAATTATGACGTCACTTTTTGCACCAAAAAGTTGTAATTCCCAAGGTTTTACGAATTTTGCAAGACTCCACACAGGAAAGTTGTTCAGGATGCACAACTTGGTCGATTTGCACCGTCAAAACGCGATTTCCAGAGTTGAATATTAGAAAAACAAGATGGCCGCTCTTCCATTTTCCCTGCCCGGAGAATAAACTTTTTAATTTTCGAGCTCCCAAAAAGCCAAATTAGCGTGATTACTTCTTGCGGATACCCCACCCGAGTGTGCCTGTGCAAATTTGAACCCCGTCAATGTTTTGCTTTGGCGGTAATCGACGATTTTTGGACAAATTATGACGTCACTTTTGCACCAAAAAGTTGTAATTCCCAAGGTTTTACGAATTTTGCATGACTCCACACAGGAAAGTTGTTCAGGATGCTCAACTTGGTCGATTTGCACCGTCAAAACTCGATTTCCAGAGTTGAATATTAGAAAAACAAGATGGCCGCTCTTCCATTTTCCCTGACCGGAGAATAACTTTTTAATTTTCGAGCCACCCCGAAAAGCCGAATTAGCGTGATTACTTCTTGCGGATACCCCACCCGAGTGTGCCGGTGCAAATCTGAACCCCGTCAATGTTTTACATTGGCGGTAATCGACGATTTTTGGACAAATTATGACGTCACTTTTGCACCAAAAAGTTGTAATTCCCAAGGTTTTACGAATTTTGCATGACTCCACACAGGAAAGTTGTTCAGGATGCTCAACTTGGTCGATTTGCACCGTCAAAACGCGATTTCCAGAGTTGAATATTAGAAAAACAAGATGGCCGCTCTTCCCTTTTCCCTGCCCGGGGAATAAACTTTTTAATTTTCGAGCTCCCGAAAAGCCGAATTAGCGTGATTACTTCTTGCGGATACCCCACCCGAGTGTGCCTGTGCAAATTTGAACCCCGTCAATGTTTTACTTTGGCGATAATCGACGATTTTTTTGTCAAATTATGACGTCACTTTTGCACCAAAAAGTTGTAATTCCCAAGGTTTTGCGAATTTTGCATGACTCCACACAGGAAAGTTGTTCAGGATGCTCAACTTGGTCGATTTGCACCGTCAAAACGCGATTTCCAGAGTTGACTATTAGAAAACAAGGTGGCCGCTCTTCCCTTTTCCCTGCCCGGGGAATAAACTTTTTAATTTTCGAGCCACCCCGAAAAGCCGAATTAGCGTGATTACTTCTTGCGGATACCCCACCCGAGTGTGCCTGTGCAAATCTGAACCCCGTCATTGTTTTACTTTGGCGGTAATCGACGATTTTTGGACAAATTATGACGTCACTTTTGCACCAAAAAGTTGTAATTCCCTAGGTTTTGCGAATTTTGCATGACTCCACACAGGAAAGTTGTTCAGGATGCTCAACTTGGTCGATTTGCACCGTCAAAACGCGATTTCCAGAGTTGAATATTAGAAAAACAAGATGGCCGCTCTTCCCTTTTCCCTGCCCGGAGAATAACTTTTTAATTTCCGAGCTCCCAAAAAGCCAAATTAGCGTGATTACTTCTTGCGGATACCCCACCCGAGTGTGCCTGTGCAAATTTGAACCCCGTCAATGTTTTACTTTGGTGGTAATCGACGATTTTTTGACAAATTATGACGTCACTTTTGCACCAAAAAGTTGTAATTCCCAAGGTTTTACGAATTTTGCATGACTCCACACAGGAAAGTTGTTCAGGATTGCTCAACTTGGTCGATTTGCACCGTCAAAACTCGATTTCCAGAGTTGAATATTAGAAAAACAAGATGGCCGCTCTTCCATTTTCCCTGACCGGAGAATAACTTTTTAATTTTCGAGCCACCCCGAAAAGCCGAATTAGCGTGATTACTTCTTGCGGATACCCCACCCGAGTGTGCCGGTGCAAATTTGAACCCCGTCAATGTTTTACATTGGCGGTAATCGACGATTTTTGGACAAATTATGACGTCACTTTTGCACCAAAAAGTTGTAATTCCCAAGGTTTTACGAATTTTGCATGACTCCACACAGGAAAGTTGTTCAGGATGCTCAACTTGGTCGATTTGCACCGTCAAAACTCGATTTCCAGAGTTGAATATTAGAAAAACAAGATGGCCGGTCTTCCATTTTCCCTGACCGGAGAATAACTTTTTAATTTCCGAGCCACCCCGAAAAGCCGAATTAGCGTGATTACTTCTTGCGGATACCCCACCCGAGTGTGCCGGTGCAAATTTGAACCCCGTCAATGTTTTACTTTGGCGATAATCGACGATTTTTTTGTCAAATTATGACGTCACTTTTTGCACCAAAAAGTTGTAATTCCCAAGGTTTTACGAATTTTGCATGACTCCACACAGGAAAGTAGTTCAGGATGCTCAACTTGGTCGATTTGCACCGTCAAAACGCGATTTCCAGAGTTGAATATTAGAAAAACAAGATGGCCGCTCTTCCCTTTTCCCTGCCCGGAGAATAAACTTTTTAATTTTCGAGCTCCCAAAAAGCCAAATTAGCGTGATTACTTCTTGCGGATACCCCTCCCGAGTGTGCCTGTGCAAATTTGAACCCCGTCAATGTTTTACTTTGGCGGTAATCGACGATTTTTGGACAAATTATGACGTCACTTTTGCACCAAAAAGTTGTAATTCCCTAGGTTTTGCGAATTTTGCATGACTCCACACAGGAAAGTTGTTCAGGATGCTCAACTTGGTCGATTTGCACCGTCAAAACGCGATTTCCAGAGTTGAATATTAGAAAAACAAGATGGCCGCTCTTCCCTTTTCCCTGCCCGGGGAATAAACTTTTTAATTTTCGAGCTCCCAAAAAGCCAGATTAGCGTGATTACTTCTTGCGGATACCCCACCCGAGTGTGCCTGTGCAAATTTGAACCCCATCAATGTTTTACTTTGGCGGTAATCGACGATTGTTTTGTCAAATTATGACGTCACGTTTTGCACCAAAAAGTTGTAATTCCCAAGGTTTTACGAATTTTGCATGACTCCACACAGGAAAGTTGTTCAGGATGCACAACTTGGTCGATTTGCACCGTCAAAACGCGATTTCCAGAGTTGAATATTAGAAAAACAAGATGGCCGCTCTTCCATTTTCCCTGCCCGGAGAATAAACTTTTTAATTTTCGAGCTCCCAAAAAGCCAAATTAGCGTGATTACTTCTTGCGGATACCCCACCCGAGTGTGCCTGTGCAAATTTGAACCCCGTCAATGTTTTACTTTGGCGGTAATCGACGATTTTTGGACAAATTATGACGTCACTTTTGCACCAAAAAGTTGTAATTCCCAAGGTTTTACGAATTTTGCATGACTCCACACAGGAAAGTTGTTCAGGATGCTCAACTTGGTCGATTTGCACCGTCAAAACTCGATTTCCAGAGTTGACTATTAGAAAAACAAGATGGCCGCTCTTCCATTTTCCCTGACCGGAGAATAACTTTTTAATTTTCGAGCCACCCCGAAAAGCCGAATTAGCGTGATTACTTCTTGCGGATACCCCACCCGAGTGTGCCGGTGCAAATTTGAACCCCGTCAATGTTTTACATTGGCGGTAATCGACGATTTTTGGACAAATTATGACGTCACTTTTGCACCAAAAAGTTGTAATTCCCAAGGTTTTACGAATTTTGCATGACTCCACACAGGAAAGTTGTTCAGGATGCTCAACTTGGTCGATTTGCACCGTCAAAACTCGATTTCCAGAGTTGAATATTAGAAAAACAAGATGGCCGGTCTTCCATTTTCCCTGACCGGAGAATAACTTTTTAATTTCCGAGCCACCCCGAAAAGCCGAATTAGCGTGATTACTTCTTGCGGATACCCCACCCGAGTGTGCCGGTGCAAATTTGAACCCCGTCAATGTTTTACTTTGGCGGTAATCGACGATTTTTTTGTCAAATTATGACGTCACTTTTTGCACCAAAAAGTTGTAATTCCCAAGGTTTTACGAATTTTGCATGACTCCACACAGGAAAGTAGTTCAGGATGCTCAACTTGGTCGATTTGCACCGTCAAAACGCGATTTCCAGAGTTGAATATTAGAAAAACAAGATGGCCGCTCTTCCCTTTTCCTTGCCCGGAGAATAAACTTTTTAATTTTCGAGCTCCCAAAAAGCCAAATTAGAGTGATTACTTCTTGCGGATACCCCTCCCGAGTGTGCCTGTGCAAATTTGAACCCCGTCAATGTTTTACTTTGGCGGTAATCGACGATTTTTGTCAAATTATGACGTCACTTTTGCACCAAAAAGTTGTAATTCTCTAGGTTTTGCGAATTTTGCATGACTCTACACAGGAAAGTTGTTCAGGATGCTCAACTTGGTCGATTTGCACCGTCAAAACGCGATTTCCAGAGTTGAATATTAGAAAAACAAGATGGCCGCTCTTCCCTTTTCCCTGCCCGGGGAATAAACTTTTTAATTTTCGAGCTCCCAAAAAGCCAGATTAGCGTGATTACTTCTTGCGGATACCCCACCCGAGTGTGCCTGTGCAAATTTGAACCCCATCAATGTTTTACTTTGGCGGTAATCGACGATTTTTTTGTCAAATTATGACGTCACTTTTTGCACCAAAAAGTTGTAATTCCCAAGGTTTTACGAATTTTGCATGACTCCACACAGGAAAGTTGTTCAGGATGCACAACTTGGTCGATTTGCACCGTCAAAACGCGATTTCCAGAGTTGAATATTAGAAAAACAAGATGGCCGCTCTTCCATTTTCCCTGCCCGGAGAATAAACTTTTTAATTTTCGAGCTCCCAAAAAGCCAAATTAGCGTGATTACTTCTTGCGGATACCCCACCCGAGTGTGCCTGTGCAAATTTGAACCCCGTCAATGTTTTACTTTGGCGGTAATCGACGATTTTTGGACAAATTATGACGTCACTTTTGCACCAAAAAGTTGTAATTCCCAAGGTTTTACGAATTTTGCATGACTCCACACAGGAAAGTTGTTCAGGATGCTCAACTTGGTCGATTTGCACCGTCAAAACTCGATTTCCAGAGTTGAATATTAGAAAAACAAGATGGCCGCTCTTCCATTTTCCCTGACCGGAGAATAACTTTTTAATTTTCGAGCCACCCCGAAAAGCCGAATTAGCGTGATTACTTCTTGCGGATACCCCACCCGAGTGTGCCGGTGCAAATCTGAACCCCGTCAATGTTTTACATTGGCGGTAATCGACGATTTTTGGACAAATTATGACGTCACTTTTGCACCAAAAAATTGTAATTCCCAAGGTTTTACGAATTTTGCATGACTCCACACAGGAAAGTTGTTCAGGATGCTCAACTTGGTCGATTTGCACCGTCAAAACGCGATTTCCAGAGTTGACTATTAGAAAAACAAGATGGCCGCTCTTCCCTTTTCCCTGCCCGGGGAATAAACTTTTTAATTTTCGAGCTCCCGAAAAGCCGAATTAGCGTGATTACTTCTTGCGGATACCCCACCCGAGTGTGCCGGTGCAAATCTGAACCCCGTCAATGTTTTACATTGGCGGTAATCGACGATTTTTGGACAAATTATGACGTCACTTTTGCACCAAAAAATTGTAATTCCCAAGGTTTTACGAATTTTGCATGACTCCACACAGGAAAGTTGTTCAGGATGCTCAACTTGGTCGATTTGCACCGTCAAAACGCGATTTCCAGAGTTGACTATTAGAAAAACAAGATGGCCGCTCTTCCCTTTTCCCTGCCCGGGGAATAAACTTTTTAATTTTCGAGCTCCCGAAAAGCCGAATTAGCGTGATTACTTCTTGCGGATACCCCACCCGAGTGTGCCTGTGCAAATTTGAACCCCATCAATGTTTTACTTTGGCGTTAATCGACGATTTTTTGTCAAATTATGACGTCACTTTTGCACCAAAAAGTTGTAATTCCCAAGGTTTTGCGAATTTTGCATGACTCCACACAGGAAAGTTGTTCAGGATGCTCAACTTGGTCGATTTGCACCGTCAAAACGCGATTTCCAGAGTTGACTATTAGAAAACAAGATGGCCGCTCTTCCCTTTTCCCTGCCCGGGGAATAAACTTTTTAATTTTCGAGCCACCCCGAAAAGCCGAATTAGCGTGATTACTTCTTGCGGATACCCCACCCGAGTGTGCCTGTGCAAATCTGAACCCCGTCATTGTTTTACTTTGGCGGTAATCGACGATTTTTGGACAAATTATGACGTCACTTTTGCACCAAAAAGTTGTAATTCCCAAGGTTTTGCGAATTTTGCATGACTCCACACAGGAAAGTTGTTCAGGATGCTCAACTTGGTCGATTTGCACCGTCAAAACGCGATTTCCAGAGTTGACTATTAGAAAAACAAGATGGCCGCTCTTCCCTTTTCCCTGTCCGGGGAATAAACTTTTTAATTTTCGAGCTCCCGAAAAGCCGAATTAGCGTGATTACTTCTTGCGGATACCCCACCCGAGTGTGCCTGTGCAAATTTGAACCCCATCAATGTTTTACTTTGGCGGTAATCGACGATTTTTTGTCAAATTATGACGTCACTTTTGCACCAAAAAGTTGTAATTCCCAAGGTTTTGCGAATTTTGCATGACTCCACACAGGAAAGTTGTTCAGGATGCTCAACTTGGTCGAATTGCACCGTCAAAACGCGATTTCCAGAGTTGACTATTAGAAAAACAAGATGGCCGCTCTTCCCTTTTCCCTGCCCGGGGAATAAACTTTTTAATTTTCGAGCTCCCAACAAGCCAGATTAGCGTGATTACTTCTTGCGGAAACCCCACCCGAGTGTGCCTGTGCAAATTTGAATCCCATCAATGTTTTACTTTGGCGGTAATCGACGATTTTTTGTCAAATTATGACGTCACTTTTGCACCAAAAAGTTGTAATTCCCAAGGTTTTGCGAATTTTGCATGACTCCACACAGGAAAGTTGTTCAGGATGCTCAACTTGGTCGATTTGCACCGTCAAAACGCGATTTCCAGAGTTGACTATTAGAAAAACAAGATGGCCGCTCTTCCCTTTTCCCTGCCCGGGGAATAAACTTTTTAATTTTCGAGCTCCCAAGAAGCCAAATTAGCGTGATTACTTCTTGCGGAAACCCCACCCGAGTGTGCCTGTGCAAATTTGAACCCCATCAATGTTTTACTTTGGCGGTAATCGACGATTTTTTGTCAAATTATGACGTCACTTTTGCACCAAAAAGTTGTAATTCCCTATAATTTGCGAATTTTGCATGACTCCACACAGGAAAGTTGTTCAGGATGCTCAACTTGGTCGATTTGCACCGTCAAAACGCGATTTCCAGAGTTGACTATTAGAAAACAAGATGGCCGCTCTTCCCTTTTCCCTGCCCGGGGAATAAACTTCTTAATTTTCGAGCCACCCCGAAAAGCCGAATTAGCGTGATTACTTCTTGCGGATACCCCACCCGAGTGTGCCTGTGCAAATCTGAACCCCGTCATTGTTTTACTTTTGCGGTAATCGACGATTTTTGGTCAAATTATGACGTCACTTTTGCACCAAAAAGTTGTAATTCCCAAATTTTTGCGAATTTTGCATGACTCCACACAGGAAAGTTGTTCAGGATGCTCAACTTGGTCGATTTGCACCGTCAAAACGCGATTTCCAGAGTTGACTATTAGAAAAACAAGATGGCCGCTCTTCCCTTTTCCCTGCCCGGGGAATAAACTTTTTAATTTTCGAGCTCCCAAAAAGCCAGATTAGCGTGATTACTTCTTGCGGAAACCCCACCCGAGTGTGCCTGTGCAAATTTGAACCCCATGAATGTTTTACTTTGGCGGTAATCGACGATTTTTTGTCAAATTATGACGTCACTTTTGCACCAAAAAGTTGTAATTCCCTATAATTTGCGAATTTTGCATGACTCCACACAGGAAAGTTGTTCAGGATGCTCAACTTGGTCGATTTGCACCGTCAAAACGCGATTTCCAGAGTTGACTATTAGAAAACAAGATGGCCGCTCTTCCCTTTTCCCTGCCCGGGGAATAAACTTTTTAATTTTCGAGCCACCCCGAAAAGCCGAATTAGCGTGATTACTTCTTGCGGATACCCCACCCGAGTGTGCCGGTGCAAATCTGAACCCCGTCATTGTTTTACTTTGGCGGTAATCGACGATTTTTGGACAAATTATGACGTCACTTTTGCTCCAAAAAGTTGTAATTCCCAAGGTTTTGCGAATTTTGCATGACTCCACACAGGAAAGTTGTTCAGGATGCTCAACTTGGTCGATTTGCACCGTCAAAACGCGATTTCCAGAGTTGACTATTAGAAAAACAAGATGGCCGCTCTTCCCTTTTCCCTGCCCGGGGAATAAACTTTTTAATTTTCGAGCTCCCAAAAAGCCAGATTAGCGTGATTACTTCTTGCGGAAACCCCACCCGAGTGTGCCTGTGCAAATTTGAACCCCATGAATGTTTTACTTTGGCGGTAATCGACGATTTTTTGTCAAATTATGACGTCACTTTTGCACCAAAAAGTTGTAATTCCCTATAATTTGCGAATTTTGCATGACTCCACACAGGAAAGTTGTTCAGGATGCTCAACTTGGTCGATTTGCACCGTCAAAACGCGATTTCCAGAGTTGACTATTAGAAAACAAGATGGCCGCTCTTCCCTTTTCCCTGCCCGGGGAATAAACTTTTTAATTTTCGAGCCACCCCGAAAAGCCGAATTAGCGTGATTACTTCTTGCGGATACCCCACCCGAGTGTGCCGGTGCAAATCTGAACCCCGTCATTGTTTTACTTTGGCGGTAATCGACGATTTTTGGACAAATTATGACGTCACTTTTGCTCCAAAAAGTTGTAATTCCCAAGGTTTTGCGAATTTTGCATGACTCCACACAGGAAAGTTGTTCAGGATGCTCAACTTGGTCGATTTGCACCGTCAAAACGCGATTTCCAGAGTTGACTATTAGAAAAACAAGATGGCCGCTCTTCCCTTTTCCCTGTCCGGGGAATAAACTTTTTAATTTTCGAGCTCCCGAAAAGCCGAATTAGCGTGATTACTTCTTGCGGATACCCCACCCGAGTGTGCCTGTGCAAATTTGAACCCCGTCAATGTTTTACTTTGGCGGTAATCGACGATTTTTGGACAAATTATGACGTCACTTTTGCACCAAAAAGTTGTAATTCCCAAGGTTTTACGAATTTTGCATGACTCCACACAGGAAAGTTGTTCAGGATGCTCAACTTGGTCGATTTGCACCGTCAAAACTCGATTTCCAGAGTTGAATATTAGAAAAACAAGATGGCCGCTCTTCCATTTTCCCTGACCGGAGAATAACTTTTTAATTTTCGAGCCACCCCGAAAAGCCGAATTAGCGTGATTACTTCTTGCGGATACCCCACCCGAGTGTGCCGGTGCAAATCTGAACCCCGTCAATGTTTTACATTGGCGGTAATCGACGATTTTTGGACAAATTATGACGTCACTTTTGCACCAAAAAGTTGTAATTCCCAAGGTTTTACGAATTTTGCATGACTCCACACAGGAAAGTTGTTCAGGATGCTCAACTTGGTCGATTTGCACCGTCAAAACGCGATTTCCAGAGTTGACTATTAGAAAAACAAGATGGCCGCTCTTCCCTTTTCCCTGCCCGGGGAATAAACTTTTTAATTTTCGAGCTCCCGAAAAGCCGAATTAGCGTGATTACTTCTTGCGGATACCCCACCCGAGTGTGCCTGTGCAAATTTGAACCCCATCAATGTTTTACTTTGGCGTTAATCGACGATTTTTTGTCAAATTATGACGTCACTTTTGCACCAAAAAGTTGTAATTCCCAAGGTTTTGCGAATTTTGCATGACTCCACACAGGAAAGTTGTTCAGGATGCTCAACTTGGTCGATTTGCACCGTCAAAACGCGATTTCCAGAGTTGACTATTAGAAAACAAGATGGCCGCTCTTCCCTTTTCCCTGCCCGGGGAATAAACTTTTTAATTTTCGAGCCACCCCGAAAAGCCGAATTAGCGTGATTACTTCTTGCGGATACCCCACCCGAGTGTGCCTGTGCAAATTTGAACCCCGTCATTGTTTTACTTTGGCGGTAATCGACGATTTTTGGACAAATTATGACGTCACTTTTGCACCAAAAAGTTGTAATTCCCTAGGTTTTGCGAATTTTGCATGACTCCACACAGGAAAGTTGTTCAGGATGCTCAACTTGGTCGATTTGCACCGTCAAAACGCGATTTCCAGAGTTGACTATTAGAAAAACAAGATGGCCGCTCTTCCCTTTTCCCTGCCCGGGGAATAAACTTTTTAATTTTCGAGCTCCCAAAAAGCCAAATTAGCGTGATTACTCTTTGCGGATACCCCACCCGAGTGTGCCTGTGCAAATTTGAACCCCGTCAATGTTTTACTTTGGCGGTAATCGACGATTTTTGGACAAATTATGACGTCACTTTTGCACCAAAAAGTTGTAATTCCCAAGGTTTTACGAATTTTGCATGACTCCACACAGGAAAGTTGTTCAGGATGCTCAACTTGGTCGATTTGCACCGTCAAAACTCGATTTCCAGAGTTGAATATTAGAAAAACAAGATGGCCGCTCTTCCATTTTCCCTGACCGGAGAATAACTTTTTAATTTTCGAGCCACCCCGAAAAGCCGAATTAGCGTGATTACTTCTTGCGGATACCCCACCCGAGTGTGCCGGTGCAAATCTGAACCCCGTCAATGTTTTACATTGGCGGTAATCGACGATTTTTGGACAAATTATGACGTCACTTTTGCACCAAAAAGTTGTAATTCCCAAGGTTTTACGAATTTTGCATGACTCCACACAGGAAAGTTGTTCAGGATGCTCAACTTGGTCGATTTGCACCGTCAAAACGCGATTTCCAGAGTTGACTATTAGAAAAACAAGATGGCCGCTCTTCCCTTTTCCCTGCCCGGGGAATAAACTTTTTAATTTTCGAGCTCCCGAAAAGCCGAATTAGCGTGATTACTTCTTGCGGATACCCCACCCGAGTGTGCCTGTGCAAATTTGAACCCCATCAATGTTTTACTTTGGCGTTAATCGACGATTTTTTGTCAAATTATGACGTCACTTTTGCACCAAAAAGTTGTAATTCCCAAGGTTTTGCGAATTTTGCATGACTCCACACAGGAAAGTTGTTCAGGATGCTCAACTTGGTCGATTTGCACCGTCAAAACGCGATTTCCAGAGTTGACTATTAGAAAACAAGATGGCCGCTCTTCCCTTTTCCCTGCCCGGGGAATAAACTTTTTAATTTTCGAGCCACCCCGAAAAGCCGAATTAGCGTGATTACTTCTTGCGGATACCCCACCCGAGTGTGCCTGTGCAAATCTGAACCCCGTCATTGTTTTACTTTGGCGGTAATTGACGATTTTTTGTCAAATTATGACGTCACTTTTGCACCAAAAAGTTGTAATTCCCAAGGTTTTGCGAATTTTGCATGACTCCACACAGGAAAGTTGTTCAGGATGCTCAACTTGGTCGATTTGCACCGTCAAAACGCGATTTCCAGAGTTGACTATTAGAAAAACAAGATGGCCGCTCTTCCCTTTTCCCTGCCCGGGGAATAAACTTTTTAATTTTCGAGCTCCCGAAAAGCCGAATTAGCGTGATTACTTCTTGCGGATGACCCACCCGAGTGTGCCTGTGCAAATTTGAACCCCATCAATGTTTTACTTTGGCGTTAATCGACGATTTTTTGTCAAATTATGACGTCACTTTTGCACCAAAAAGTTGTAATTCCCAAGGTTTTGCGAATTTTGCATGACTCCACACAGGAAAGTTGTTCAGGATGCTCAACTTGGTCGATTTGCACCGTCAAAACGCGATTTCCAGAGTTGACTATTAGAAAACAAGATGGCCGCTCTTCCCTTTTCCCTGCCCGGGGAATAAACTTTTTAATTTTCGAGCCACCCCGAAAAGCCGAATTAGCGTGATTACTTCTTGCGGATACCCCACCCGAGTGTGCCTGTGCAAATCTGAACCCCGTCATTGTTTTACTTTGGCGGTAATTGACGATTTTTTGTCAAATTATGACGTCACTTTTGCACCAAAAAGTTGTAATTCCCAAGGTTTTGCGAATTTTGCATGACTCCACACAGGAAAGTTGTTCAGGATGCTCAACTTGGTCGATTTGCACCGTCAAAACGCGATTTCCAGAGTTGACTATTAGAAAAACAAGATGGCCGCTCTTCCCTTTTCCCTGCCCGGGGAATAAACTTTTTAATTTTCGAGCTCCCGAAAAGCCGAATTAGCGTGATTACTTCTTGCGGATACCCCACCCGAGTGTGCCTGTGCAAATTTGAACCCCATCAATGTTTTACTTTGGCGTTAATCGACGATTTTTTGTCAAATTATGACGTCACTTTTGCACCAAAAAGTTGTAATTCCCAAGGTTTTGCGAATTTTGCATGACTCCACACAGGAAAGTTGTTCAGGATGCTCAACTTGGTCGATTTGCACCGTCAAAACGCGATTTCCAGAGTTGACTATTAGAAAAACAAGATGGCCGCTCTTCCCTTTTCCCTGCCCGGGGAATAAACTTTTTAATTTTCGAGCCACCCCGAAAAGCCGAATTAGCGTGATTACTTCTTGCGGATACCACACCTGAGTGTGCCGGTGCAAATCTGAACCCCATCAATGTTTTACTTTGGCGTTAATCGACGATTTTTGGACAAATTATGACGTCACTTTTGCACCAAAAAGTTGTAATTCCCAAGGTTTTGCGAATTTTGCATGACTCCACACAGGAAAGTTGTTCAGGATGCTCAACTTGGTCGATTTGCACCGTCAAAACGCGATTTCCAGAGTTGACTATTAGAAAACAAGATGGCCGCTCTTCCCTTTTCCCTGCCCGGGGAATAAACTTTTTAATTTTCGAGCCACCCCGAAAAGCCGAATTAGCGTGATTACTTCTTGCGGATACCATACCCGAGTGTGCCGGTGCAAATCTGAACCCCGTCAATGTTTTACTTTGGCGGTAATCGACGATTTTTGGACAAATTATGACGTCACTTTTGCACCGAAAAGTTGTAATTCCCTAGGTTTTGCGAATTTTGCATGACTCCACACAGGAAAGTTGTTCAGGATGCTCAACT
Organism: Asterias amurensis; assembly: GCF_032118995.1. Lineage (NCBI taxonomy): Eukaryota > Metazoa > Echinodermata > Asteroidea > Forcipulatida > Asteriidae > Asterias > Asterias amurensis. The sequence goes on along the minus strand of NC_092662.1, from coordinate 8,808,421 downwards.
TGGTCGATTTGCACCGTCAAAACGCGATTTCCAGAGTTGACTATTAGAAAAACAAGATGGCCGCTCTTCCCTTTTCCCTGCCCGGGGAATAAACTTTTTAATTTTCGAGCTCCCGAAAAGCCGAATTAGCGTGATTACTTCTTGCGGATACCCCTCCCGAGTGTGCCGGTGCAAATTTGAACCCATTTAATGTTTCACTTTGGCGGTAATCGACGATTTTTGGTCAAATAATGACGTCACTTTTGCACCAAAAAGTTGTAATTCCCTAGGTTTTGCGAATTTTGCATGACTCCACACAGGAAAGTTGATCAGGATGCTCAACTTGGTCGATTTGCACCGTCAAAACGCGATTTCCAGAGTTGAACATTAGAAAAACAAGATGGCCGCTCTTCCCTTTTCCCTGCCCGGGGAATAAACTTTTTAATTTTCGAGCTCCCAAAAAGCAAAATTAGCGTGATTACTTATTGCGGATACCCCACCCGAGTGTGCCTGTGCAAATTTGAACCCCATCAATGTTTTACTTTGGCGGTAATCGACGATTTTTTGTCAAATGATGACGTCACTTTTGCACCAAAAAGTTGTAATTCCCAAGGTTTTGCGAATTTTGCATGACTCCACACAGGAAAGTTGTTCAGGATGCTCAACTTGGTCGATTTGCACCGTCAAAACGCGATTTCCAGAGTTGACTATTAGAAAACAAGATGGCCGCTCTTCCCTTTTCCCTGCCCGGGGAATAAACTTTTTAATTTTCGAGCCACCCCGAAAAGCCGAATTAGCGTGATTACTTCTTGCGGATACCCCACCCGAGTGTGCCTGTGCAAATCTGAACCCCGTCATTGTTTTACTTTGGCGGTAATCGACGATTTTTTGTCAAATTATGACGTCACTTTTGCACCAAAAAGTTGTAATTCCCAAGGTTTTGCGAATTTTGCATGACTCCACACAGGAAAGTTGTTCAGGATGCTCAACTTGGTCGATTTGCACCGTCAAAACGCGATTTCCAGAGTTGACTATTAGAAAAACAAGATGGCCGCTCTTCCCTTTTCCCTGCCCGGGGAATAAACTTTTTAATTTTCGAGCTCCCGAAAAGCCGAATTAGCGTGATTACTTCTTGCGGATACCCCACCCGAGTGTGCCTGTGCAAATTTGAACCCCATCAATGTTTTACTTTGGCGTTAATCGACGATTTTTTGTCAAATTATGACGTCACTTTTGCACCAAAAAGTTGTAATTCCCAAGGTTTTGCGAATTTTGCATGACTCCACACAGGAAAGTTGTTCAGGATGCTCAACTTGGTCGATTTGCACCGTCAAAACGCGATTTCCAGAGTTGACTATTAGAAAACAAGATGGCCGCTCTTCCCTTTTCCCTGCCCGGGGAATAAACTTTTTAATTTTCGAGCCACCCCGAAAAGCCGAATTAGCGTGATTACTTCTTGCGGATACCACACCTGAGTGTGCCGGTGCAAATCTGAACCCCATCAATGTTTTACTTTGGCGTTAATCGACGATTTTTGGACAAATTATGACGTCACTTTTGCACCAAAAAGTTGTAATTCCCAAGGTTTTGCGAATTTTGCATGACTCCACACAGGAAAGTTGTTCAGGATGCTCAACTTGGTCGATTTGCACCGTCAAAACGCGATTTCCAGAGTTGACTATTAGAAAACAAGATGGCCGCTCTTCCCTTTTCCCTGCCCGGGGAATAAACTTTTTAATTTTCGAGCTCCCGAAAAGCCGAATTAGCGTGATTACTTCTTGCGGATACCCCTCCCGAGTGTGCCGGTGCAAATTTGAACCCATTTAATGTTTCACTTTGGCGGTAATCGACGATTTTTGGTCAAATAATGACGTCACTTTTGCACCAAAAAGTTGTAATTCCCTAGGTTTTGCGAATTTTGCATGACTCCACACAGGAAAGTTGATCAGGATGCTCAACTTGGTCGATTTGCACCGTCAAAACGCGATTTCCATTGTTGAACATTAGAAAAATAAGATGGCCGCTCTTCCCTTTTCCCTGCCCGGGGAATAAACTTTTTAATTTTCGAGCTCCCAAAAAGCCAAATTAGCGTGATTACTTATTGCGGATACCCCACCCGAGTGTGCCTGTGCAAATTTGAACCCCATCAATGTTTTACTTTGGCGGTAATCGACGATTTTTGGACAAATTATGACGTCACTTTTGCACCAAAAAGTTGTAATTCCCAAGGTTTTACGAATTTTGCATGACTCCACACAGGAAAGTTGTTCAGGATGCTCAACTTGGTCGATTTGCACCGTCAAAACGCGATTTCCAGAGTTGACTATTAGAAAAACAAGATGGCCGCTCTTAACTTTTCCCTGCCCGGGGAATAAACTTTTTAATTTTCGAGCTCCCGAAAAGCCGAATTAGCATGATTACTTCTTGCGGATACCCCCACCCGAGTGTGCCTGTGCAAATTTGAACCCCATCAATGTTTTACTTTGGCGGTAATCGACGATTTTTGGTCAAATAATGACGTCACTTTTGCACCAAAAAGTTGTAATTCCCTAGGTTTTGCGAATTTTGCATGACTCCACACAGGAAAGTTGATCAGGATGCTCAACTTGGTCGATTTGCACCGTCAAAACGCGATTTCCAGAGTTGACTATTAGAAAACAAGATGGCCGCTCTTCCCTTTTCCCTGCCCGGGGAATAAACTTTTTAATTTTCGAGCCACCCCGAAAAGCCGAATTAGCGTGATTACTTCTTGCGGATACCACACCCGAGTGTGCCGGTGCAAATCTGAACCCCGTCAATGTTTTACTTTGGCGGTAATCGACGATTTTTGGACAAATTATGACGTCACTTTTGCACCAAAAAGTTGTAATTCCCTAGGTTTTGCGAATTTTGCATGACTCCACACAGGAAAGTTGTTCAGGATGCTCAACTTGGTCGATTTGCACCGTCAAAACGCGATTTCCAGAGTTGACTATTAGAAAAACAAGATGGCCGCTCTTCCCTTTTCCCTGCCCGGGGAATAGACTTTTTAATTTTCGAGCTCCCGAAAAGCCGAATTAGCGTGATTACTTCTTGCGAATACCCCACCCGAGTGTGCCGGTGCAAATTTGAACCCATTTAATGTTTCACTTTGGCGGTAATCGACGATTTTGGGTCAAATTATGACGTCACTTTTGCAATAAAAAGTTGTAATTCCCAAGGTTTTACGAATTTTGCATGACTCCACACAGGAAAGTTGTTCAGGATGCTCAACTTGGTCGATTTGCACCGTCAAAACGCGATTTCCAGAGTTGACTATTAGAAAAACAAGATGGCCGCTCTTCCATTTTCCCTGACCGGAGAATAACTTTTTAATTTTCGAGCCACCCCGAAAAGCCGAATTAGCGTGATTACTTCTTGCGGATACCCCACCCGAGTGTGCCGGTGCAAATCTGAACCCCGTCAATGTTTTACTTTGGCGGTAATCGACGATTTTTGGACAAATTATGACGTCACTTTTGCACCAAAAAGTTGTAATTCCCAAAGTTTTGCGAATTTTGCATGACTCCACACAGGAAAGTTGTTCAGGATGCTCAACTTGGTCGATTTGCACCGTCAAAACGCGATTTCCAGAGTTGACTATTAGAAAAACAAGATGGCCGCTCTTCCCTTTTCCCTGACTGGGGAATAAACTTTTTAATTTTCGAGCACCCAAAAAGCCAAATTAGCGTGATTACTTCTTGCGGATACCCCACCCGAGTGTGCCTGTGCAAATTTGAACCCCATCAATGTTTTACTTTGGCGGTAATCGACGATTTTTTGTCAAATTATGACGTCACTTTTGCACCAAAAAGTTGTAATTCCCAAGGTTTTGCGAATTTTGCATGACCCCACACAGGAAAGTTGTTCAGGATGCTCAACTTGGTCGATTTGCACCGTCAAAACGCGATTTCCAGAGTTGACTATTAGAAAAACAAGATGGCCGCTCTTCCCTTTTCCCTGCCCGGGGAATAAACTTTTTAATTTTCGAGCTCCCGAAAAGCCGAATTAGCGTGATTACTTCTTGCGGATACCCCACCCGAGTGTGCCGGTGCAAATTTGAACCCATTTAATGTTTCACTTTGGCGGTAATCGACGATTTTTGGTCAAATTATTACGTCAGTTTTGCACCAAAAAGTTGTAATTCCCAAGGTTTTACGAATTTTGCATGACTCCACACAGGAAAGTTGTTCAGGATGCTCAACTTGGTCGATTTGCACCGTCAAAACGCGATTTCCAGAGTTGACTATTAGAAAAACAAGATGGCCGCTCTTCCCTTTTCCCTGCCCGGGGAATAAACTTTTTAATTTTCGAGCCACCACGAAAAGCCGAATTAGCGTGATTACTTCTTGCGGATACCACACCCGAGTGTGCCGGTGCAAATCTGAACCCCGTCAATGTTTTACTTTGGCGGTAATCGACGATTTTTGGACAAATTATGACGTCACTTTTGCACCAAAAAGTTGTAATTCCCTAGGTTTTGCGAATTTTGCATGACTCCACACAGGAAAGTTGTTCAGGATGCTCAACTTGGTCGATTTGCACCGTCAAAACGCGATTTCCAGAGTTGACTATTAGAAAAACAAGATGGCCGCTCTTCCCTTTTCCCTGCCCGGGGAATAGACTTTTTAATTTTCGAGCTCCCGAAAAGCCGAATTAGCGTGATTACTTCTTGCGAATACCCCACCCGAGTGTGCCGGTGCAAATTTGAACCCATTTAATGTTTCACTTTGGCGGTAATCGACGATTTTTGGTCAAATTATGACGTCACTTTTGCAATAAAAAGTTGTAAATCCCAAGGTTTTACGAATTTTGCATGACTCCACACAGGAAAGTTGTTCAGGATGCTCAACTTGGTCGATTTGCACCGTCAAAACGCGATTTCCAGAGTTGACTATTAGACAAACAAGATGGCCGCTCTTCCATTTTCCCTGACCGGAGAATAACTTTTTAATTTTCGAGCCACCACGAAAAGCCGAATTAGCGTGATTACTTCTTGCGGATACCCCACCCGAGTGTGCCGGTGCAAATCTGAACCCCGTCAATGTTTTACTTTGGCGGTAATCGACGATTTTTGGACAAATTATGACGTCACTTTTGCACCAAAAAGTTGTAATTCCCAAGGTTTTGCGAATTTTGCATGACTCCACACAGGAAAGTTGTTCAGGATGCTCAACTTGGTCGATTTGCACCGTCAAAACGCGATTTCCAGAGTTGACTATTAGAAAAACAAGATGGCCGCTCTTCCCTTTTCCCTGACGGGGGAATAAACTTTTTAATTTTCGAGCACCCAAAAAGCCAAATTAGCGTGATTACTTCTTGCGGATACCCCACCCGAGTGTGCCGGTGCAAATCTGAACCCCGTCAATGTTTTACTTTGGCGGTAATCGACGATTTTTGGACAAATTATGACGTCACTTTTGCACCAAAAAGTTGTAATTCCCAAGGTTTTGCGAATTTTGCATGACTCCACACAGGAAAGTTGTTCAGGATGCTCAACTTGGTCGATTTGCACCGTCAAAACGCGATTTCCAGAGTTGACTAGTAGAAAAACAAGATGGCCGCTCTTCCCTTTTCCCTGACGGGGGAATAAACTTTTTAATTTTCGAGCACCCAAAAAGCCAAATTAGCGTGATTACTTCTTGCGGATACCCCACCCGAGTGTGCCTGTGCAAATTTGAACCCCATCAATGTTTTACTTTGGCGGTAATCGACGATTTTTTGTCAAATTATGACGTCACTTTTGCACCAAAAAGTTGTAATTCCCAAGGTTTTGCGAATTTTGCATGACTCCACACAGGAAAGTTGTTCAGGATGCTCAACTTGGTCGATTTGCACCGTCAAAACGCGATTTCCAGAGTTGACTATTAGAAAAACAAGATGGCCGCTCTTCCCTTTTCCCTGCCCGGGGAATAAACTTTTTAATTTTCGAGCTCCCGAAAAGCCGAATTAGCGTGATTGCTTCTTGCGGATACCCCACCCGAGTGTGCCGGTGCAAATTTGAACCTCATCAATGTTTTACTTTGGCGGTAATCGACGATTTTTTGTCAAATTATGACGTCACTTGTGCACCAAAAAGTTGTAATTCCCAAAGTTTTGCGAATTTTGCATGACTCCACACAGGAAAGTTGTTCAGGATGCTCAACTTGGTCGATTTGCACCGTCAAAACGCGATTTCCAGAGTTGACTCTTAGAAAAACAAGATGGCCGCTCTTCCCCTTTCCCTGCCCGGGGAATAAACTTTTTAATTTTCGAGCTCCCGAAAAGCCGAATGAGCGTGATTACTTCTTGCGGATACCCCACCCGAGTGTGCCTGTGCAAATTTGAACCCCATCAATGTTTTACTTTGGCGGTAATCGATGATTTTTTGTCAAACTATGACGTCACTTTTGCACCAAAAAGTTGTAATTCCCAAGGATTTGCGAATTTTGCATGACTCCACACAGGAAAGTTGTTCAGGATGCTCAACTTGGTCGATTTGCACCGTCAAAACGCGATTTCCAGAGTTGACTATTAGAAAAACAAGATGGCCGCTCTTCCCTTTTCCCTGCCCGGGGAATAAACTTTTTAATTTTCGAGCTCCCAAAAAGCCAAATTAGCGTGATTACTTCTTGCGGATACCCCACCCGAGTGTGCCTTTGCAAATTTGAACCCCATCAATGTTTTACTTTGGCGGTAATCGACGATTTTTTGTCAAATTATGACGTCACTTTTGCACCAAAAAGTTGTAATTCCCAAGGTTTTGCGAATTTTGCATGACTCCACACAGGAAAGTTGATCAGGATGCTCAACTTGGTCGATTTGCACCGTCAAAACGCGATTTCCAGAGTTGACTATTAGACAAACAAGATGGCCGCTCTTCCATTTTCCCTGACCGGAGAATAACTTTTTAATTTTCGAGCCACCACGAAAAGCCGAATTAGCGTGATTACTTCTTGCGGATACCCCACCCGAGTGTGCCGGTGCAAATCTGAACCCCGTCAATGTTTTACTTTGGCGGTAATCGACGATTTTTGGACAAATTATGACGTCACTTTTGCACCAAAAAGTTGTAATTCCCAAGGTTTTGCGAATTTTGCATGACTCCACACAGGAAAGTTGTTCAGGATGCTCAACTTGGTCGATTTGCACCGTCAAAACGCGATTTCCAGAGTTGACTATTAGAAAAACAAGATGGCCGCTCTTCCCTTTTCCCTCACGGGGGAATAAACTTTTTAATTTTCGAGCACCCAAAAAGCCAAATTAGCGTGATTACTTCTTGCGGATACCCCACCCGAGTGTGCCGGTGCAAATCTGAACCCCGTCAATGTTTTACTTTGGCGGTAATCGACGATTTTTGGACAAATTATGACGTCACTTTTGCACCAAAAAGTTGTAATTCCCAAGGTTTTGCGAATTTTGCATGACTCCACACAGGAAAGTTGTTCAGGATGCTCAACTTGGTCGATTTGCACCGTCAAAACGCGATTTCCAGAGTTGACTAGTAGAAAAACAAGATGGCCGCTCTTCCCTTTTCCCTGACGGGGGAATAAACTTTTTAATTTTCGAGCACCCAAAAAGCCAAATTAGCGTGATTACTTCTTGCGGATACCCCACCCGAGTGTGCCTGTGCAAATTTGAACCCCATCAATGTTTTACTTTGGCGGTAATCGACGATTTTTTGTCAAATTATGACGTCACTTTTGCACCAAAAAGTTGTAATTCCCAAGGTTTTGCGAATTTTGCATGACTCCACACAGGAAAGTTGTTCAGGATGCTCAACTTGGTCGATTTGCACCGTCAAAACGCGATTTCCAGAGTTGACTAGTAGAAAAACAAGATGGCCGCTCTTCCCTTTTCCCTGCCCGGGGAATAAACTTTTTAATTTTCGAGCTCCCGAAAAGCCGAATTAGCGTGATTGCTTCTTGCGGATACCCCACCCGAGTGTGCCGGTGCAAATTTGAACCTCATCAATGTTTTACTTTGGCGGTAATCGACGATTTTTTGTCAAATTATGACGTCACTTGTGCACCAAAAAGTTGTAATTCCCAAAGTTTTGCGAATTTTGCATGACTCCACACAGGAAAGTTGTTCAGGATGCTCAACTTGGTCGATTTGCACCGTCAAAACGCGATTTCCAGAGTTGACTCTTAGAAAAACAAGATGGCCGCTCTTCCCCTTTCCCTGCCCGGGGAATAAACTTTTTAATTTTCGAGCTCCCGAAAAGCCGAATGAGCGTGATTACTTCTTGCGGATACCCCACCCGAGTGTGCCTGTGCAAATTTGAACCCCATCAATGTTTTACTTTGGCGGTAATCGATGATTTTTTGTCAAACTATGACGTCACTTTTGCACCAAAAAGTTGTAATTCCCAAGGATTTGCGAATTTTGCATGACTCCACACAGGAAAGTTGTTCAGGATGCTCAACTTGGTCGATTTGCACCGTCAAAACGCGATTTCCAGAGTTGACTATTAGAAAAACAAGATGGCCGCTCTTCCCTTTTCCCTGCCCGGGGAATAAACTTTTTAATTTTCGAGCCACCCCGAAAAGCCGAATTAGCGTGATTACTTCTTGCGGATACCCCACCCGAGTGTGCCGGTGCAAATCTGAACCCCGTCAATGTTTTACTTTGGCGGTAATCGACGATTTTTGGACAAATTATGACGTCACTTTTGCACCAAAAAGTTGTAATTCCCAAGGTTTTACGAATTTTGCATGACTCCACACAGGAAAGTTGTTCAGGATGCTCAACTTGGTCGATTTGCACCGTCAAAACGCGATTTCCAGAGTTGACTATTAGAAAAACAAGATGGCCGCTCTTAACTTTTCCCTGCCCGGGGAATAAACTTTTTAATTTTCGAGCTCCCGAAAAGCCGATATATCATGATTACTTCTTGCGGATACCCCCACCCGAGTGTGCCTGTGCAAATTTGAACCCAGTCAATGTTTTACTTTGGCGGTAATCGACGATTTTTGGTCAAATAATGACGTCACTTTTGCACCAAAAAGTTGTAATTCCCTAGGTTTTGCGAATTTTGCATGACTCCACACAGGAAAGTTGTTCAGGATGCTCAACTTGGTCGATTTGCACCGTCAAAACGCGATTTCCAGAGTTGACTATTAGAAAACAAGATGGCCGCTCTTCCCTTTTCCCTGCCCGGGGAATAAACTTTTTAATTTTCGAGCCACCCCGAAAAGCCGAATTAGCGTGATTACTTCTTGCGGATACCACACCCGAGTGTGCCGGTGCAAATCTGAACCCCGTCAATGTTTTACTTTGGCGGTAATCGACGATTTTTGGACAAATTATGACGTCACTTTTGCACCAAAAAGTTGTAATTCCCTAGGTTTTGCGAATTTTGCATGACTCCACACAGGAAAGTTGTTCAGGATGCTCAACTTGGTCGATTTGCACCGTCAAAACGCGATTTCCAGAGTTGACTATTAGAAAAACAAGATGGCCGCTCTTCCCTTTTCCCTGCCCGGGGAATAAACTTTTTAATTTTCGAGCTCCCGAAAAGCCGAATTAGCGTGATTACTTCTTGCGGATACCCCACCCGAGTGTGCCGGTGCAAATTTGAACCCATTTAATGTTTCACTTTGGCGGTAATCGACGATTTTTGGTCAAATTATGACGTCAGTTTTGCACCAAAAAGTTGTAATTCCCAAGGTTTTACGAATTTTGCATGACTCCACACAGGAAAGTTGTTCAGGATGCTCAACTTGGTCGATTTGCACCGTCAAAACGCGATTTCCAGAGTTGACTATTAGAAAAACAAGATGGCCGCTCTTCCCTTTTCCCTGCCCGGGGAATAAACTTTTTAATTTTCGAGCCACCAAGAAAAGCCGAATTAGCGTGATTACTTCTTGCGGATACCACACCCAAGTGTGCCGGTGCAAATCTGAACCCCGTCAATGTTTTACTTTGGCGGTAATCGACGATTTTTGGACAAATTATGACGTCACTTTTGCACCAAAAAGTTGTAATTCCCTAGGTTTTGCGAATTTTGCATGACTCCACACAGGAAAGTTGTTCAGGATGCTCAACTTGGTCGATTTGCACCGTCAAAACGCGATTTCCAGAGTTGACTATTAGAAAAACAAGATGGCCGCTCTTCCCTTTTCCCTGCCCAGGGAATAGACTTTTTAATTTTCGAGCTCCCGAAAAGCCGAATTAGCGTGATTACTTCTTGCGAATACCCCACCCGAGTGTGCCGGTGCAAATTTGAACCCATTTAATGTTTCACTTTGGCGGTAATCGACGATTTTTGGTCAAATTATGACGTCACTTTTGCAATAAAAAGTTGTAAATCCCAAGGTTTTACGAATTTTGCATGACTCCACACAGCAAAGTTGTTCAGGATGCTCAACTTGGTCGATTTGCACCGTCAAAACGCGATTTCCAGAGTTGACTATTAGACAAACAAGATGGCCGCTCTTCCATTTTCCCTGACCGGAGAATAACTTTTTAATTTTCGAGCCACCACGAAAAGCCGAATAAGCGTGATTACTTCTTGCGGATACCCCACCCGAGTGTGCCGGTGCAAATCTGAACCCCGTCAATGTTTTACTTTGGCGGTAATCGACGATTTTTGGACAAATTATGACGTCACTTTTGCACCAAAAAGTTGTAATTCCCAAGGTTTTGCGAATTTTGCATGACTCCACACAGGAAAGTTGTTCAGGATGCTCAACTTGGTCGATTTGCACCGTCAAAACGCGATTTCCAGAGTTGACTATTAGAAAAACAAGATGGCCGCTCTTCCCTTTTCCCTGACGGGGGAATAAACTTTTTAATTTTCGAGCACCCAAAAAGCCAAATTAGCGTGATTACTTCTTGCAGATACCCCACCCGAGTGTGCCTGTGCAAATTTGAACCCCATCAATGTTTTACTTTGGCGGTAATCGACGATTTTTTGTCAAATTATGACATCACTTTTGCACCAAAAAGTTGTAATTCCCAAGGTTTTGCGAATTTTGCATGACTCCACACAGGAAAGTTGTTCAGGATGCTCAACTTGGTCGATTTGCACCGTCAAAACGCGATTTCCAGAGTTGACTATTAGAAATACAAGATGGCCGCTCTTCCCTTTTCCCTGCCCGGGGAATAAACTTTTTAATTTTCGAGCTCCCGAAAAGCCGAATTAGCGTGATTACTTCTTGCGGATACCCCACCCGAGTGTGCCGGTGCAAATTTGAACCCATTTAATGTTTCACTTTGGCGGTAATCGACGATTTTTGGTCAAATTATGACGTCACTTTTGCAATAAAAAGTTGTAAATCCCAAGGTTTTACGAATTTTGCATGTATCCACACAGGAAAGTTGTTCAGGATGCTCAACTTGGTCGATTTGCACCGTCAAAACGCGATTTCCAGAGTTGACTATTAGACAAACAAGATGGCCGCTCTTCCATTTTCCCTGACCGGAGAATAACTTTTTAATTTTCGAGCCACCACGAAAAGCCGAATTAGCGTGATTACTTCTTGCGGATACCCCACCCGAGTGTGCCGGTGCAAATCTGAACCCCGTCAATGTTTTACTTTGGCGGTAATCGACGATTTTTGGACAAATTATGACGTCACTTTTGCACCAAAAAGTTGTAATTCCCAAGGTTTTGCGAATTTTGCATGACTCCACACAGGAAAGTTGTTCAGGATGCTCAACTTGGTCGATTTGCACCGTCAAAACGCGATTTCCAGAGTTGACTATTAGAAAAACAAGATGGCCGCTCTTCCCTTTTCCCTGACGGGGGAATAAACTTTTTAATTTTCGAGCACCCAAAAAGCCAAATTAGCGTGATTACTTCTTGCGGATACCCCACCCGAGTGTGCCTGTGCAAATTTGAACCCCATCAATGTTTTACTTTGGCGGTAATCGACGATTTTTGGACAAATTATGACGTCACTTTTGCACCAAAAAGTTGTAATTCCCAAGATTTTGCGAATTTTGCATGACTCCACACAGGAAAGTTGTTCAGGATGCTCAACTTGGTCGATTTGCACCGTCAAAACGCGATTTCCAGAGTTGACTATTAGAAAAACAAGATGGCCGCTCTTCCCTTTTCCCTGACGGGGGAATAAACTTTTTAATTTTCGAGCACCCAAAAAGCCAAATTAGCGTGATTACTTCTTGCGGATACCCCACCCGAGTGTGCCTGTGCAAATTTGAACCCCATCAATGTTTTACTTTGGCGGTAATCGACGATTTTTTGTCAAATTGTGACGTCACTTTTGCACCAAAAAGTTGTAATTCCCAAGATTTTGCGAATTTTGCATGACTCCACACAGGAAAGTTGTTCAGGATGCTCAACTTGGTCGATTTGCACCGTCAAAACGCGATTTCCAGAGTTGACTATTAGAAAAACAAGATGGCCGCTCTTCCCTTTTCCCTGCCCGGGGAATAAACTTTTTAATTTTCGAGCTCCCGAAAAGCCGAATTAGCGTGATTACTTCTTGCGGATACCCCACCCGAGTGTGCCGGTGCAAATTTGAACCCATTTAATGTTTCACTTTGGCGGTAATCGACGATTTTTGGTCAAATTATGACGTCACTTTTGCAATAAAAAGTTGTAAATCCCAAGGTTTTACGAATTTTGCATGACTCCACACAGGAAAGTTGTTCAGGATGCTCAACTTGGTCGATTTGCACCGTCAAAACGCGATTTCCAGAGTTGACTATTAGACAAACAAGATGGCCGCTCTTCCATTTTCCCTGACCGGAGAATAACTTTTTAATTTTCGAGCCACCACGAAAAGCCGAATTAGCGTGATTTCTTCTTGCGGATACCCCACCCGAGTGTGCCGGTGCAAATCTGAACCCCGTCAATGTTTTACTTTGGCGGTAATCGACGATTTTTGGACAAATTATGACGTCACTTTTGCACCAAAAAGTTGTAATTCCCAAGGTTTTGCGAATTTTGCATGACTCCACACAGGAAAGTTGTTCAGGATGCTCAACTTGGTCGATTTGCACCGTCAAAACGCGATTTCCAGAGTTGACTATTAGAAAAACAAGATGGCCGCTCTTCCCTTTTCCCTGACGGGGGAATAAACTTTTTAATTTTCGAGCACCCAAAAAGCCAAATTAGCGTGATTACTTCTTGCGGATACCCCACCCGAGTGTGCCTGTGCAAATTTGAACCCCATCAATGTTTTACTTTGGCGGTAATCGACGATTTTTTGTCAAATTATGACGTCACTTTTGCACCAAAAAGTTGTAATTCCCAAGGTTTTGCGAATTTTGCATGACTCCACACAGGAAAGTTGTTCAGGATGCTCAACTTGGTCGATTTGCACCGTCAAAACGCGATTTCCAGAGTTGACTATTAGAAAAACAAGATGGCCGCTCTTCCCTTTTCCCTGCCCGGGGAATAAACTTTTTAATTTTCGAGCTCCCGAAAAGCCGAATTAGCGTGATTACTTCTTGCGGATACCCCACCCGAGTGTGCCGGTGCAAATTTGAACCCATTTAATGTTTCACTTTGGCGGTAATCGACGATTTTTGGTCAAATTATGACGTCAGTTTTGCACCAAAAAGTTGTAATTACCAAGGTTTTACGAATTTTGCATGACTCCACACAGGAAAGTTGTTCAGGATGCTCAACTTGGTCGATTTGCACCGTCAAAACGCGATTTCCAGAGTTGACTATTAGAAAAACAAGATGGCCGCTCTTCCCTTTTCCCTGCCCGGGGAATAAACTTTTTAATTTTCGAGCTCCCGAAAAGCCGAATTAGCGTGATTACTTCTTGCGGATACCCCACCCGAGTGTGCCGGTGCAAATTTGAACCCATTTAATGTTTCACTTTGGCGGTAATCGACGATTTTTGGTCAAATTATGACGTCAGTTTTGCACCAAAAAGTTGTAATTCCCAAGGTTTTACGAATTTTGCATGACTCCACACAGGAAAGTTGTTCAGGATGCTCAACTTGGTCGATTTGCACCGTCAAAACGCGATTTCCAGAGTTGACTCTTAGAAAAACAAGATGGCCGCTCTTCCCCTTTCCCTGCCTGGGGAATAAACTTTTTAATTTTCGAGCTCCCGAAAAGCCGAATGAGCGTGATTACTTCTTGCGGATACCCCACCCGAGTGTGCCTGTGCAAATTTGAACCCCATCAATGTTTTACTTTGGCGGTAATCGACGATTTTTTGTCAAACTATGACGTCACTTTTGCACCAAAAAGTTGTAATTCCCAAGGATTTGCGAATTTTGCATGACTCCGCACAGGAAAGTTGTTCAGGATGCTCAACTTGGTCGATTTGCACCGTCAAAACGCGATTTCCAGAGTTGACTATTAGACAAACAAGATGGCCGCTCTTCCATTTTCCCTGACCGGAGAATAACTTTTTAATTTTCGAGCCACCACGAAAAGCCGAATTAGCGTGATTTCTTCTTGCGGATACCCCACCCGAGTGTGCCGGTGCAAATCTGAACCCCGTCAATGTTTTACTTTGGCGGTAATCGACGATTTTTGGACAAATTATGACGTCACTTTTGCACCAAAAAGTTGTAATTCCCAAGGTTTTGCGAATTTTGCATGACTCCACACAGGAAAGTTGTTCAGGATGCTCAACTTGGTCGATTTGCACCGTCAAAACGCGATTTCCAGAGTTGACTATTAGAAAAACAAGATGGCCGCTCTTCCCTTTTCCCTGACGGGGGAATAAACTTTTTAATTTTCGAGCACCCAAAAAGCCAAATTAGCGTGATTACTTCTTGCGGATACCCCACCCGAGTGTGCCTGTGCAAATTTGAACCCCATCAATGTTTTACTTTGGCGGTAATCGACGATTTTTTGTCAAATTATGACGTCACTTTTGCACCAAAAAGTTGTAATTCCCAAGGTTTTGCGAATTTTGCATGACTCCACACAGGAAAGTTGTTCAGGATGCTCAACTTGGTCGATTTGCACCGTCAAAACGCGATTTCCAGAGTTGACTATTAGAAAAACAAGATGGCCGCTCTTCCCTTTTCCCTGCCCGGGGAATAAACTTTTTAATTTTCGAGCTCCCGAAAAGCCGAATTAGCGTGATTACTTCTTGCGGATACCCCACCCGAGTGTGCCGGTGCAAATTTGAACCCATTTAATGTTTCACTTTGGCGGTAATCGACGATTTTTGGTCAAATTATGACGTCACTTTTGCAATAAAAAGTTGTAAATCCCAAGGTTTTACGAATTTTGCATGACTCCACACAGGAAAGTTGTTCAGGATGCTCAACTTGGTCGATTTGCACCGTCAAAACGCGATTTCCAGAGTTGACTATTAGACAAACAAGATGGCCGCTCTTCCATTTTCCCTGACCGGAGAATAACTTTTTAATTTTCGAGCCACCACGAAAAGCCGAATTAGCGTGATTTCTTCTTGCGGATACCCCACCCGAGTGTGCCGGTGCAAATCTGAACCCCGTCAATGTTTTACTTTGGCGGTAATCGACGATTTTTGGACAAATTATGACGTCACTTTTGCACCAAAAAGTTGTAATTCCCAAGGTTTTGCGAATTTTGCATGACTCCACACAGGAAAGTTGTTCAGGATGCTCAACTTGGTCGATTTGCACCGTCAAAACGCGATTTCCAGAGTTGACTATTAGAAAAACAAGATGGCCGCTCTTCCCTTTTCCCTGACGGGGGAATAAACTTTTTAATTTTCGAGCACCCAAAAAGCCAAATTAGCGTGATTACTTCTTGCGGATACCCCACCCGAGTGTGCCTGTGCAAATTTGAACCCCATCAATGTTTTACTTTGGCGGTAATCGACGATTTTTTGTCAAATTATGACGTCACTTTTGCACCAAAAAGTTGTAATTCCCAAGGTTTTGCGAATTTTGCATGACTCCACACAGGAAAGTTGTTCAGGATGCTCAACTTGGTCGATTTGCACCGTCAAAACGCGATTTCCAGAGTTGACTATTAGAAAAACAAGATGGCCGCTCTTCCCTTTTCCCTGCCCGGGGAATAAACTTTTTAATTTTCGAGCTCCCGAAAAGCCGAATTAGCGTGATTACTTCTTGCGGATACCCCACCCGAGTGTGCCGGTGCAAATTTGAACCCATTTAATGTTTCACTTTGGCGGTAATCGACGATTTTTGGTCAAATTATGACGTCAGTTTTGCACCAAAAAGTTGTAATTACCAAGGTTTTACGAATTTTGCATGACTCCACACAGGAAAGTTGTTCAGGATGCTCAACTTGGTCGATTTGCACCGTCAAAACGCGATTTCCAGAGTTGACTATTAGAAAAACAAGATGGCCGCTCTTCCCTTTTCCCTGCCCGGGGAATAAACTTTTTAATTTTCGAGCTCCCGAAAAGCCGAATTAGCGTGATTACTTCTTGCGGATACCCCACCCGAGTGTGCCGGTGCAAATTTGAACCCATTTAATGTTTCACTTTGGCGGTAATCGACGATTTTTGGTCAAATTATGACGTCAGTTTTGCACCAAAAAGTTGTAATTCCCAAGGTTTTACGAATTTTGCATGACTCCACACAGGAAAGTTGTTCAGGATGCTCAACTTGGTCGATTTGCACCGTCAAAACGCGATTTCCAGAGTTGACTCTTAGAAAAACAAGATGGCCGCTCTTCCCCTTTCCCTGCCTGGGGAATAAACTTTTTAATTTTCGAGCTCCCGAAAAGCCGAATGAGCGTGATTACTTCTTGCGGATACCCCACCCGAGTGTGCCTGTGCAAATTTGAACCCCATCAATGTTTTACTTTGGCGGTAATCGACGATTTTTTGTCAAACTATGACGTCACTTTTGCACCAAAAAGTGGTAATTCCCAAGGATTTGCGAATTTTGCATGACTCCACACAGGAAAGTTGTTCAGGATGCTCAACTTGGTCGATTTGCACCGTCAAAACGCGATTTCCAGAGTTGACTATTAGAAAAACAAGATGGCCGCTCTTCCCTTTTCCCTGCCCGGGGAATAAACTTTTTAATTTTCGAGCTCCCAAAAAGCCAAATTATTGTGATTACTTCTTGCGGATACCCCACCCGAGTGTGCCTTTGCAAATTTGAACCCCATCAATGTTTTACTTTGGCGGTAATCGACGATTTTTGGACAAATTATGACGTCACTTTTGCACCAAAAAGTTGTAATTCCCAAGATTTTGCGAATTTTGCATGACTCCACACAGGAAAGTTGTTCAGGGTGCTCAACTTGGTCGATTTGCACCGTCAAAACGCGATTTCCAGAGTTGACTATTGAAAAACAATATGGCCGCTCTTCCCTTTTCCCTGCCCGGGGAATAAACTTTTTAATTTTCGAGGCACCCCGAAAAGCCGAATTAGCGTGATTACTTCTTGCGGATACCCCACCCGAGTGTGCCGGTGCAAATCTGAACCCCGTCAATGTTTTACTTTGGCGGTAATCGACGATTTTTGGACAAATTATGACGTCACTTTTGCACCAAAAAGTTGTAATTCCCAAGGTTTTACAAATTTGGAATGACTCCACACAGGAAAGTTGTTCATGATGCTCAACTTGGTCGATTTGCACCGTCAAAACGCAATTTCCAGAGTTGACTATTAGAAAAACAAGATGGCCGCTCTTCCCTTTTCCCTGCCCGGGGAATAAACTTTTTAATTTTCGAGCTCCCGAAAAGCCGAATTAGCATGATTTCTTCTTGCGGATACCCCCACCCGAGTGTGGCTGTGCAAATTTGAACCCAGTCAATGTTTTACTCTGGCGGTAATCGACGATTTTTGGTTAAATAATGACGTCACTTTTGCACCAAAAAGTTGTAATTCCCTAGGTTTTGCGAATTTTGCATGACTCCACACAGGAAAGTTGATCAGGATGCTCAACTTGGTCGATTTGCACCGTCAAAACGCGATTTCCAGAGTTGAACATTAGAAAAACAAGATGGCCGCTCTTCCCTTTTCCCTGCCCGGGGAATAAACTTTTTAATTTTCGAGCTCCCAAAAAGCCAAATTAGCGTGATTACTTATTGCGGATACCCCACCCGAGTGTGCCGGTGCAAATTTGAACCCCATCAATGTTTTACTTTGGCGGTAATCCACGATTTTTTGTCAAATTATGACGTCACTTTTGCACCAAAAAGTTGTAATTCCCAAGGTTTTGCGAATTTTGCATGACTCCACACAGGAAAGTTGTTCAGGATGCTCAACTTGGTCGATTTGCACCGTCAAAACGCGATTTCCAGAGTTGAATATTAGAAAACAAGATGGCCGCTCTTCCCTTTTCCCTGCCCGGGGAATAAACTTTTTAATTTTCGAGCTCCCAAAAAGCCGAATTAGCGTGATTACTTCTTGCGGATACCCCACCCGAGTGTGCCTGTGCAAATTTGAACCCCGTCAATGTTTTACTTTGGCGGTAATCGACGATTTTTTGGTGAAATAATGACGTCACTTTTGCACCAAAAAGTTGTAATTCCCAAGGTTTTACGAGTTTTGCATGACTCCACACAGGAAAGTTGTTCAGGATGCTCAACTTGGTCGATTTGCACCGTCAAAACGCGATTTCCAGAGTTGACTATTAAAAAAAACAAGATGGCTGCTCTTCCCTTTTCCCTGCACGGGGAATAAACTTTTTAATTTTCGAGCTCCCGAAAAGCCGAATTAGCGTGATTACTTCTTGCGGATACCCCACCCGAGTGTGCCGGTGCAAATTTGAACCCATTTAATGTTTCACTTTGGCGGTAATCGACGATTTTTGGTCAAACTATGACGTCACTTTTGCACCAAAAAGTTGTAATTCACAAGGTTTTACGAATTTTTCATGACTCCACACAGGAAAGTTGTTCAGGATGCTCAACTTGGTCGATTTGCACCGTCAAAACGCGATTTCCATAGTTGACTATTAGAAAAACAAGATGGCCGCTCTTCCCTTTTCCCCGCCCGGGGAACAAACTTTTTAATTTTCGAGCTCCCAAAAAGCCGAATTAGCGTGATTACTTCTTGCGGATACCCCACCCGAGTGTGCCTGTGCAAATTTGAACCCCATCAATGTTTTACTTTGACGGTAATCGACGATTTTTTGTCAAATTATGACGTCACTTTTGCACCAAAAAGTTGTAATTCCCAAGGTTTTGCGAATTTTGCATGACTCCACACAGGAAAGTTGTTCAGGATGCTCAACTTGGTCGATTTGCACCGTCAAAACGCGATTTCCAGAGTTGAATATTAGAAAAACAAGATGGCCGCTCTTCCCTTTTCCCTGCCCGGGGAATAAACTTTTTAATTTTCGAGCCACCCCGAAAAGCCGAATTAGCATGATTACTTCTTGCGGATACCCCCACCCGAGTGTGCCGGTGCAAATCTGAACCCCGTCAATGTTTTACTTTGGCGGTAATCGACGATTTTTGGACAAATTATGACGTCACTTTTGCACCAAAAAGTTGTAATTCCCAAGATTTTGCGAATTTTGCATGACTCCACACAGGAAAGTTGTTCAGGATGCTCAACTTGGTCGATTTGCACCGTCAAAACGCGATTTCCAGAGTTGACTATTAGAAAAACAAGATGGCCGCTCTTCCCTTTTCCCTGCCCGGGGAATAAACTTTTTAATTTTCGAGCTCCCGAAAAGCCGAATTAGCGTGATTACTTCTTGCGGATACCCCACCCGAGTGTGCCGGTGCAAATTTGAACCCATTTAATGTTTCACTTTGGCGGTAATCGACGATTTTTGGTCAAATTATGACGTCAGTTTTGCACCAAAAAGTTGTAATTACCAAGGTTTTACGAATTTTGCATGACTCCACACAGGAAAGTTGTTCAGGATGCTCAACTTGGTCGATTTGCACCGTCAAAACGCGATTTCCAGAGTTGACTATTAGAAAAACAAGATGGCCGCTCTTCCCTTTTCCCTGCCCGGGGAATAAACTTTTTAATTTTCGAGCTCCCGAAAAGCCGAATTAGCGTGATTACTTCTTGCGGATACCCCACCCGAGTGTGCCGGTGCAAATTTGAACCCATTTAATGTTTCACTTTGGCGGTAATCGACGATTTTTGGTCAAATTATGACGTCAGTTTTGCACCAAAAAGTTGTAATTCCCAAGGTTTTACGAATTTTGCATGACTCCACACAGGAAAGTTGTTCAGGATGCTCAACTTGGTCGATTTGCACCGTCAAAACGCGATTTCCAGAGTTGACTCTTAGAAAAACAAGATGGCCGCTCTTCCCCTTTCCCTGCCTGGGGAATAAACTTTTTAATTTTCGAGCTCCCGAAAAGCCGAATGAGCGTGATTACTTCTTGCGGATACCCCACCCGAGTGTGCCTGTGCAAATTTGAACCCCATCAATGTTTTACTTTGGCGGTAATCGACGATTTTTTGTCAAACTATGACGTCACTTTTGCACCAAAAAGTTGTAATTCCCAAGGATTTGCGAATTTTGCATGACTCCACACAGGAAAGTTGTTCAGGATGCTCAACTTGGTCGATTTGCACCGTCAAAACGCGATTTCCAGAGTTGACTATTAGACAAACAAGATGGCCGCTCTTCCATTTTCCCTGACCGGAGAATAACTTTTTAATTTTCGAGCCACCACGAAAAGCCGAATTAGCGTGATTTCTTCTTGCGGATACCCCACCCGAGTGTGCCGGTGCAAATCTGAACCCCGTCAATGTTTTACTTTGGCGGTAATCGACGATTTTTGGACAAATTATGACGTCACTTTTGCACCAAAAAGTTGTAATTCCCAAGGTTTTGCGAATTTTGCATGACTCCACACAGGAAAGTTGTTCAGGATGCTCAACTTGGTCGATTTGCACCGTCAAAACGCGATTTCCAGAGTTGACTATTAGAAAAACAAGATGGCCGCTCTTCCCTTTTCCCTGACGGGGGAATAAACTTTTTAATTTTCGAGCACCCAAAAAGCCAAATTAGCGTGATTACTTCTTGCGGATACCCCACCCGAGTGTGCCTGTGCAAATTTGAACCCCATCAATGTTTTACTTTGGCGGTAATCGACGATTTTTTGTCAAATTATGACGTCACTTTTGCACCAAAAAGTTGTAATTCCCAAGGTTTTGCGAATTTTGCATGACTCCACACAGGAAAGTTGTTCAGGATGCTCAACTTGGTCGATTTGCACCGTCAAAACGCGATTTCCAGAGTTGACTATTAGAAAAACAAGATGGCCGCTCTTCCCTTTTCCCTGCCCGGGGAATAAACTTTTTAATTTTCGAGCTCCCGAAAAGCCGAATTAGCGTGATTACTTCTTGCGGATACCCCACCCGAGTGTGCCGGTGCAAATTTGAACCCATTTAATGTTTCACTTTGGCGGTAATCGACGATTTTTGGTCAAATTATGACGTCAGTTTTGCACCAAAAAGTTGTAATTACCAAGGTTTTACGAATTTTGCATGACTCCACACAGGAAAGTTGTTCAGGATGCTCAACTTGGTCGATTTGCACCGTCAAAACGCGATTTCCAGAGTTGACTATTAGAAAAACAAGATGGCCGCTCTTCCCTTTTCCCTGCCCGGGGAATAAACTTTTTAATTTTCGAGCTCCCGAAAAGCCGAATTAGCGTGATTACTTCTTGCGGATACCCCACCCGAGTGTGCCGGTGCAAATTTGAACCCATTTAATGTTTCACTTTGGCGGTAATCGACGATTTTTGGTCAAATTATGACGTCAGTTTTGCACCAAAAAGTTGTAATTCCCAAGGTTTTACGAATTTTGCATGACTCCACACAGGAAAGTTGTTCAGGATGCTCAACTTGGTCGATTTGCACCGTCAAAACGCGATTTCCAGAGTTGACTCTTAGAAAAACAAGATGGCCGCTCTTCCCCTTTCCCTGCACGGGGAATAAACTTTTTAATTTTCGAGCTCCCGAAAAGCCGAATGAGCGTGATTACTTCTTGCGGATACCCCACCCGAGTGTGCCTGTGCAAATTTGAACCCCATCAATGTTTTACTTTGGCGGTAATCGACGATTTTTTGTCAAACTATGACGTCACTTTTGCACCAAAAAGTTGTAATTCCCAAGGATTTGCGAATTTTGCATGACTCCACACAGGAAAGTTGTTCAGGATGCTCAACTTGGTCGATTTGCACCGTCAAAACGCGATTTCCAGAGTTGACTATTAGAAAAACAAGATGGCCGCTCTTCCCTTTTCCCTGCCCGGGGAATAAACTTTTTAATTTTCGAGCTCCCAAAAAGCCAAATTATTGTGATTACTTCTTGCGGATACCCCACCCGAGTGTGCCTTTGCAAATTTGAACCCCATCAATGTTTTACTTTGGCGGTAATCGACGATTTTTGGACAAATTATGACGTCACTTTTGCACCAAAAAGTTGTAATTCCCAAGATTTTGCGAATTTTGCATGACTCCACACAGGAAAGTTGTTCAGGATGCTCAACTTGGTCGATTTGCACCGTCAAAACGCGATTTCCAGAGTTGACTATTGAAAAACAATATGGCCGCTCTTCCCTTTTCCCTGCCCGGGGAATAAACTTTTTAATTTTCGAGGCACCCCGAAAAGCCGAATTAGCGTGATTACTTCTTGCGGATACCCCACCCGAGTGTGCCGGTGCAAATCTGAACCCCGTCAATGTTTTACTTTGGCGGTAATCGACGATTTTTGGACAAATTATGACGTCACTTTTGCACCAAAAAGTAGTAATTCCCAAGGTTTTACGAATTTTGCATGACTCCACACAGCAAAGTTGTTCAGGATGCTCAACTTGGTCGATTTGCAACATCAAAACGCGATTTCCAGAGTTGACTATTAGAAAAACAAGATGGCCGCTCTTCCCTTTTCCCTGCCCGGGGAACAAACTTTTTAATTTTCGAGCTCCCGAAAAGCCGAATTAGCGTGATTACTTCTTGCGGTTACCCCACCCGAGTGTGCCTGTGCAAATTTGAACCCCATCAATGTTTTACTTTGGCGGTAATCGACGATTTTTTGTCAAACTATGACGTCACTTTTGCACCAAAAAGATGTAATTCCCAACGTTTTGCGAATTTTGCATGACTCCACACAGGAAAGTTGTTCAGGATGCTCAACTTGGTCGATTTGCACCGTCAAAACGCGATTTCCAGAGTTGACTATTAGAAAAACAAGATGGCCGCTCTTCCCTTTTCCCTGCCCGGGGAATAAACTTTTTAATTTTCGAGTTCCCAAAAAGCCAAATTAGCGTGATTACTTCTTGCGGATACCCCACCCGAGTGTGCCTGTGCAAATTTGAACCCCATCAATGTTTTACTTTGGCGGTAATCGACGATTTTTTGTCAAATTATGACGTCACTTTTGCACCAAAAAGTTGTAATTCCCAAGGTTTTGCGAATTTTGCATGACTCCACACAGGAAAGTTGTTCAGGATGCTCAACTTGGTCGATTTGCACCGTCAAAACGCGATTTCCAGAGTTGACTATTGAAAAACAATATGGCCGCTCTTCCCTTTTCCCTGCCCGGGGAATAAACTTTTTAATTTTCGAGGCACCCCGAAAAGCCGAATTAGCGTGATTACTTCTTGCGGATACCCCACCCGAGTGTGCCGGTGCAAATCTGAACCCCGTCAATGTTTTACTTTGGCGGTAATCGACGATTTTTGGACAAATTATGACGTCACTTTTGCACCAAAAAGTTGTAATTCCCAAGGTTTTACAAATTTGGAATGACTCCACACAGGAAAGTTGTTCATGATGCTCAACTTGGTCGATTTGCACCGTCAAAACGCAATTTCCAGAGTTGACTATTAGAAAAACAAGATGGCCGCTCTTCCCTTTTCCCTGCCCGGGGAATAAACTTTTTAATTTTCGAGCTCCCGAAAAGCCGAATTAGCATGATTTCTTCTTGCGGATACCCCCACCCGAGTGTGGCTGTGCAAATTTGAACCCAGTCAATGTTTTACTCTGGCGGTAATCGACGATTTTTGGTTAAATAATGACGTCACTTTTGCACCAAAAAGTTGTAATTCCCTAGGTTTTGCGAATTTTGCATGACTCCACACAGGAAAGTTGATCAGGATGCTCAACTTGGTCGATTTGCACCGTCAAAACGCGATTTCCAGAGTTGAACATTAGAAAAACAAGATGGCCGCTCTTCCCTTTTCCCTGCCCGGGGAATAAACTTTTTAATTTTCGAGCTCCCAAAAAGCCAAATTAGCGTGATTACTTATTGCGGATACCCCACCCGAGTGTGCCTGTGCAAATTTGAACCCCATCAATGTTTTACTTTGGCGGTAATCCACGATTTTTTGTCAAATTATGACGTCACTTTTGCACCAAAAAGTTGTAATTCCCAAGGTTTTGCGAATTTTGCATGACTCCACACAGGAAAGTTGTTCAGGATGCTCAACTTGGTCGATTTGCACCGTCAAAACGCGATTTCTAGAGTTGAATATTAGAAAACAAGATGGCCGCTCTTCCCTTTTCCCTGCCCGGGGAATAAACTTTTTAATTTTCGAGCTCCCAAAAAGCCGAATTAGCGTGATTACTTCTTGCGGATACCCCACCCGAGTGTGCCTGTGCAAATTTGAACCCCGTCAATGTTTTACTTTGGCGGTAATCGACGATTTTTTGGTGAAATAATGACGTCACTTTTGCACCAAAAAGTTGTAATTCCCAAGGTTTTACGAATTTTGCATGACTCCACACAGGAAAGTTGTTCAGGATGCTCAACTTGGTCGATTTGCACCGTCAAAACGCGATTTCCAGAGTTGACTATTAAAAAAAAACAAGATGGCTGCTCTTCCCTTTTCCCTGCACGGGGAATAAACTTTTTAATTTTCGAGCTCCCGAAAAGCCGAATTAGCGTGATTACTTCTTGCGGATACCCCACCCGAGTGTGCCGGTGCAAATTTGAACCCATTTAATGTTTCACTTTGGCGGTAATCGACGATTTTTGGTCAAACTATGACGTCACTTTTGCACCAAAAAGTTGTAATTCACAAGGTTTTACGAATTTTTCATGACTCCACACAGGAAAGTTGTTCAGGATGCTCAACTTGGTCGATTTGCACCGTCAAAACGCGATTTCCATAGTTGACTATTAGAAAAACAAGATGGCCGCTCTTCCCTTTTCCCCGCCCGGGGAACAAACTTTTTAATTTTCGAGCTCCCAAAAAGCCGAATTAGCGTGATTACTTCTTGCGGATACCCCACCCGAGTGTGCCTGTGCAAATTTGAACCCCATCAATGTTTTACTTTGACGGTAATCGACGATTTTTTGTCAAATTATGACGTCACTTTTGCACCAAAAAGTTGTAATTCCCAAGGTTTTGCGAATTTTGCATGACTCCACACAGGAAAGTTGTTCAGGATGCTCAACTTGGTCGATTTGCACCGTCAAAACGCGATTTCCAGAGTTGAATATTAGAAAAACAAGATGGCCGCTCTTCCCTTTTCCCTGCCCGGGGAATAAACTTTTTAATTTTCGAGCCACCCCGAAAAGCCGAATTAGCATGATTACTTCTTGCGGATACCCCCACCCGAGTGTGCCGGTGCAAATCTGAACCCCGTCAATGTTTTACTTTGGCGGTAATCGACGATTTTTGGACAAATTATGACGTCACTTTTGCACCAAAAAGTTGTAATTCCCAAGGTTTTACGAATTTTGCATGACTCCACACAGAAAAGTTGTTCAGGATGCTCAACTTGGTCGATTTGCACCGTCAAAACGCGATTTCCAGAGTTGACTATTGAAAAACAAGATGGCCGCTCTTCCCTTTTCCCTGCCCGGGGAATAAACTTTTTAATTTTCGAGGCACCCCGAAAAGCCGAATTAGCGTGATTACTTCTTGCGGATACCCCACCCGAGTGTGCCTGTGCAATTTTGAACCCCGTCAATGTTTTACTTTGGCGGTAATCGACGATTTTTTGGTGAAATAATGACGTCACTTTTGCACCAAAAAGTTGTAATTCCCAAGGTTTTACGAATTTTGCATGACTCCACACAGGAAAGTTGTTCAGGATGCTCAACTTGGTCGATTTGCACCGTCAAAACGCGATTTCCAGAGTTGACTATTAAAAAAAACAAGATGGCTGCTCTTCCCTTTTCCCTGCACGGGGAATAAACTTTTTAATTTTCGAGCTCCCGAAAAGCCGAATTAGCGTGATTACTTCTTGCGGATACCCCACCCGAGTGTGCCGGTGCAAATTTGAACCCATTTAATGTTTCACTTTGGCGGTAATCGACGATTTTTGGTCAAACTATGACGTCACTTTTGCACCAAAAAGTTGTAATTCACAAGGTTTTACGAATTTTTCATGACTCCACACAGGAAAGTTGTTCAGGATGCTCAACTTGGTCGATTTGCACCGTCAAAACGCGATTTCCATAGTTGACTATTAGAAAAACAAGATGGCCGCTCTTCCCTTTTCCCCGCCCGGGGAACAAACTTTTTAATTTTCGAGCTCCCAAAAAGCCGAATTAGCGTGATTACTTCTTGCGGATACCCCACCCGAGTGTGCCTGTGCAAATTTGAACCCCATCAATGTTTTACTTTGACGGTAATCGACGATTTTTTGGTGAAATAATGACGTCACTTTTGCACCAAAAAGTCGTAATTCCCAAGGTTTTACGAATTTTGCATGACTCCACACAGGAAAGTTGTTCAGGATGCTCAACTTGGTCGATTTGCACCGTCAAAACGCGATTTCCAGAGTTGACTATTAAAAAAAACAAGATGGCTGCTCTTCCCTTTTCCCTGCACGGGGAATAAACTTTTTAATTTTCGAGCTCCCGAAAAGCCGAATTAGCGTGATTACTTCTTGCGGATACCCCACCCGAGTGTGCCGGTGCAAATTTGAACCCATTTAATGTTTCACTTTGGCGGTAATCGACGATTTTTGGTCAAACTATGACGTCACTTTTGCACCAAAAAGTTGTAATTCACAAGGTTTTACGAATTTTTCATGACTCCACACAGGAAAGTTGTTCAGGATGCTCAACTTGGTCGATTTGCACCGTCAAAACGCGATTTCCATAGTTGACTATTAGAAAAACAAGATGGCCGCTCTTCCCTTTTCCCCGCCCGGGGAACAAACTTTTTAATTTTCGAGCTCCCAAAAAGCCGAATTAGCGTGATTACTTCTTGCGGATACCCCACCCGAGTGTGCCTGTGCAAATTTGAACCCCATCAATGTTTTACTTTGACGGTAATCGACGATTTTTGGTCAAATTATGACGTCACTTTTGCACCAAAAAGTTGTAATTCCCAAGGTTTTGCGAATTTTGCATGACTCCACACAGGAAAGTTGTTCAGGATGCTCAACTTGGTCGATTTGCACCGTCAAAACGCGATTTCCAGAGTTGAATATTAGAAAAACAAGATGGCCGCTCTTCCCTTTTCCCTGCCCGGGGAATAAACTTTTTAATTTTCGAGCCACCCCGAAAAGCCGAATTAGCGTGATTACTTCTTGCGGATACCCCACCCGAGTGTGCCGGTGCAAATCTGAACCCCGTCAATGTTTTACTTTGGCGGTAATCGACGATTTTTGGACAAATTATGACGTCACTTTTGCACCAAAAAGTTGTAATTCCCAAGGTTTTACGAATTTTGCATGACTCCACACAGGAAAGTTGTTCAGGATGCTCAACTTGGTCGATTTGCACCGTCAAAACGCGATTTCCAAGGTTGACTATTAGAAAAACAAGACGGCCGCTCTTCCCTTTTCCCTGCCCGGGGAACAAACTTTTTAATTTTCGAGCTCCCGAAAAGCCGAATTAGCATGATTACTTCTTGCGGATACCCCCACCCGAGTGTGCCGGTGCAAATCTGAACCCCGTCAATGTTTTACTTTGGCGGTAATCGACGATTTTTGGACAAATTATGACGTCACTTTTGCACCAAAAAGTTGTAATTCCCAAGGTTTTACGAATTTTGCATGACTCCACACAGGAAAGTTGTTCAGGATGCTCAACTTGGTCGATTTGCACCGTCAAAACGCGATTTCCAGAGTTGACTATTGAAAAACAAGATGGCCGCTCTTCCCTTTTCCCTGCACGGGGAATAAACTTTTTAATTTTCGAGGCACCCCGAAAAGCCGAATTAGCGTGATTACTTCTTGCGGATACCCCACCCGAGTGTGCCGGTGCAAATCTGAACCCCGTCAATGTTTTACTTTGGCGGTAATGGACGATTTTTTGTCAAATTATGACGTCACTTTTGCACCAAAAAGTTGTAATTCCCAAGGTTTTGCAAATTTTGCATGACTCCACACAGGAAAGTTGATCAGGATGCTCAACTTGGTCGATTTGCACCGTCAAAACGCGATTTCCAGAGTTGAATATTAGAAAAACAAGATGGCCGCTCTTCCCTTTTCCCTGCACGGGGAATAAACTTTTTAATTTTCGAGCCACCCCGAAAAGCCGAATTAGCGTGATTACTTCTTGCGGATACCCCACCCGAGTGTGCCGGTGCAAATCTGAACCCCGTCAATGTTTTACTTTGGCGGTAATCGACGATTTTTGGACAAATTATGACGTCACTTTTGCACCAAAAAGTAGTAATTCCCAAGGTTTTACGAATTTTGCATGACTCCACACAGCAAAGTTGTTCAGGATGCTCAACTTGGTCGATTTGCAACATCAAAACGCGATTTCCAGAGTTGACTATTAGAAAAACAAGATGGCCGCTCTTCCCTTTTCCCTGCCCGGGGAACAAACTTTTTAATTTTCGAGCTCCCGAAAAGCCGAATTAGCGTGATTACTTCTTGCGGTTACCCCACCCGAGTGTGCCTGTGCAAATTTGAACCCCATCAATGTTTTACTTTGGCGGTAATCGACGATTTTTTGTCAAACTATGACGTCACTTTTGCACCAAAAAGATGTAATTCCCAACGTTTTGCGAATTTTGCATGACTCCACACAGGAAAGTTGTTCAGGATGCTCAACTTGGTCGATTTGCACCGTCAAAACGCGATTTCCAGAGTTGACTATTAGAAAAACAAGATGGCCGCTCTTCCCTTTTCCCTGCCCGGGGAATAAACTTTTTAATTTTCGAGTTCCCAAAAAGCCAAATTAGCGTGATTACTTCTTGCGGATACCCCACCCGAGTGTGCCTGTGCAAATTTGAACCCCATCAATGTTTTACTTTGGCGGTAATCGACGATTTTTTGTCAAATTATGACGTCACTTTTGCACCAAAAAGTTGTAATTCCCAAGGTTTTGCGAATTTTGCATGACTCCACACAGGAAAGTTGTTCAGGATGCTCAACTTGGTCGATTTGCACCGTCAAAACGCGATTTCCAGAGTTGACTATTGAAAAACAATATGGCCGCTCTTCCCTTTTCCCTGCCCGGGGAATAAACTTTTTAATTTTCGAGGCACCCCGAAAAGCCGAATTAGCGTGATTACTTCTTGCGGATACCCCACCCGAGTGTGCCGGTGCAAATCTGAACCCCGTCAATGTTTTACTTTGGCGGTAATCGACGATTTTTGGACAAATTATGACGTCACTTTTGCACCAAAAAGTTGTAATTCCCAAGGTTTTACAAATTTGGAATGACTCCACACAGGAAAGTTGTTCAGGATGCTCAACTTGGTCGATTTGCACCGTCAAAACGCAATTTCCAGAGTTGACTATTAGAAAAACAAGATGGCCGCTCTTCCCTTTTCCCTGCCCGGGGAATAAACTTTTTAATTTTCGAGCTCCCGAAAAGCCGAATTAGCATGATTTCTTCTTGCGGATACCCCCACCCGAGTGTGGCTGTGCAAATTTGAACCCAGTCAATGTTTTACTCTGGCGGTAATCGACGATTTTTGGTTAAATAATGACGTCACTTTTGCACCAAAAAGTTGTAATTCCCTAGGTTTTGCGAATTTTGCATGACTCCACACAGGAAAGTTGATCAGGATGCTCAACTTGGTCGATTTGCACCGTCAAAACGCGATTTCCAGAGTTGAACATTAGAAAAACAAGATGGCCGCTCTTCCCTTTTCCCTGCCCGGGGAATAAACTTTTTAATTTTCGAGCTCCCAAAAAGCCAAATTAGCGTGATTACTTATTGCGGATACCCCACCCGAGTGTGCCTGTGCAAATTTGAACCCCATCAATGTTTTACTTTGGCGGTAATCCACGATTTTTTGTCAAATTATGACGTCACTTTTGCACCAAAAAGTTGTAATTCCCAAGGTTTTGCGAATTTTGCATGACTCCACACAGGAAAGTTGTTCAGGATGCTCAACTTGGTCGATTTGCACCGTCAAAACGCGATTTCCAGAGTTGAATATTAGAAAACAAGATGGCCGCTCTTCCCTTTTCCCTGCCCGGGGAATAAACTTTTTAATTTTCGAGCTCCCAAAAAGCCGAATTAGCGTGATTACTTCTTGCGGATACCCCACCCGAGTGTGCCTGTGCAAATTTGAACCCCGTCAATGTTTTACTTTGGCGGTAATCGACGATTTTTTGGTGAAATAATGACGTCACTTTTGCACCAAAAAGTTGTAATTCCCAAGGTTTTACGAATTTTGCATGACTCCACACAGGAAAGTTGTTCAGGATGCTCAACTTGGTCGATTTGCACCGTCAAAACGCGATTTCCAGAGTTGACTATTAAAAAAAAAAAGATGGCTGCTCTTCCCTTTTCCCTGCACGGGGAATAAACTTTTTAATTTTCGAGCTCCCGAAAAGCCGAATTAGCGTGATTACTTCTTGCGGATACCCCACCCGAGTGTGCCGGTGCAAATTTGAACCCATTTAATGTTTCACTTTGGCGGTAATCGACGATTTTTGGTCAAACTATGACGTCACTTTTGCACCAAAAAGTTGTAATTCACAAGGTTTTACGAATTTTTCATGACTCCACACAGGAAAGTTGTTCAGGATGCTCAACTTGGTCGATTTGCACCGTCAAAACGCGATTTCCATAGTTGACTATTAGAAAAACAAGATGGCCGCTCTTCCCTTTTCCCCGCCCGGGGAACAAACTTTTTAATTTTCGAGCTCCCAAAAAGCCGAATTAGCGTGATTACTTCTTGCGGATACCCCACCCGAGTGTGCCTGTGCAAATTTGAACCCCATCAATGTTTTACTTTGACGGTAATCGACGATTTTTTGTCAAATTATGACGTCACTTTTGCACCAAAAAGTTGTAATTCCCAAGGTTTTGCGAATTTTGCATGACTCCACACAGGAAAGTTGTTCAGGATGCTCAACTTGGTCGATTTGCACCGTCAAAACGCGATTTCCAGAGTTGAATATTAGAAAAACAAGATGGCCGCTCTTCCCTTTTCCCTGCCCGGGGAATAAACTTTTTAATTTTCGAGCCACCCCGAAAAGCCGAATTAGCATGATTACTTCTTGCGGATACCCCCACCCGAGTGTTCCGGTGCAAATCTGAACCCCGTCAATGTTTTACTTTGGCGGTAATCGACGATTTTTGGACAAATTATGACGTCACTTTTGCACCAAAAAGTTGTAATTCCCAAGGTTTTACGAATTTTGCATGACTCCACACAGAAAAGTTGTTCAGGATGCTCAACTTGGTCGATTTGCACCGTCAAAACGCGATTTCCAGAGTTGACTATTGAAAAACAAGATGGCCGCTCTTCCCTTTTCCCTGCCCGGGGAATAAACTTTTTAATTTTCGAGGCACCCCGAAAAGCCGAATTAGCGTGATTACTTCTTGCGGATACCCCACCCGAGTGTGCCTGTGCAATTTTGAACCCCGTCAATGTTTTACTTTGGCGGTAATCGACGATTTTTTGGTGAAATAATGACGTCACTTTTGCACCAAAAAGTTGTAATTCCCAAGGTTTTACGAATTTTGCATGACTCCACACAGGAAAGTTGTTCAGGATGCTCAACTTGGTCGATTTGCACCGTCAAAACGCGATTTCCAGAGTTGACTATTAAAAAAAACAAGATGGCCGCTCTTCCCTTTTCCCTGCACGGGGAATAAACTTTTTAATTTTCGAGCTCCCGAAAAGCCGAATTAGCGTGATTACTTCTTGCGGATACCCCACCCGAGTGTGCCGGTGCAAATTTGAACCCATTTAATGTTTCACTTTGGCGGTAATCGACGATTTTTGGTCAAACTATGACGTCACTTTTGCACCAAAAAGTTGTAATTCACAAGGTTTTACGAATTTTTCATGACTCCACACAGGAAAGTTGTTCAGGATGCTCAACTTGGTCGATTTGCACCGTCAAAACGCGATTTCCATAGTTGACTATTAGAAAAACAAGATGGCCGCTCTTCCCTTTTCCCCGCCCGGGGAACAAACTTTTTAATTTTCGAGCTCCCAAAAAGCCGAATTAGCGTGATTACTTCTTGCGGATACCCCACCCGAGTGTGCCTGTGCAAATTTGAACCCCATCAATGTTTTACTTTGGCGGTAATCGACGATTTTTTGTCAAATTATGACGTCACTTTTGCACCAAAAAGTTGTAATTCCCAAGGTTTTGCGAATTTTGCATGACTCCACACAGGAAATTTGTTCAGGATGCTCAACTTGGTCGATTTGCACCGTCAAAACGCGATTTCCAGAGTTGAATATTAGAAAAACAAGATGGCCGCTCTTCCCTTTTCCCTGCCCGGGGAATAAACTTTTTAATTTTCGAGCCACCCCGAAAAGCCGAATTAGCATGATTACTTCTTGCGGATACCCCCACCCGAGTGTTCCGGTGCAAATCTGAACCCCGTCAATGTTTTACTTTGGCGGTAATCGACGATTTTTGGACAAATTATGACGTCACTTTTGCACCAAAAAGTTGTAATTCCCAAGGTTTTACGAATTTTGCATGACTCCACACAGAAAAGTTGTTCAGGATGCTCAACTTGGTCGATTTGCACCGTCAAAACGCGATTTCCAGAGTTGACTATTGAAAAACAAGATGGCCGCTCTTCCCTTTTCCCTGCCCGGGGAATAAACTTTTTAATTTTCGAGGCACCCCGAAAAGCCGAATTAGCGTGATTACTTCTTGCGGATACCCCACCCGAGTGTGCCTGTGCAATTTTGAACCCCGTCAATGTTTTACTTTGGCGGTAATCGACGATTTTTTGGTGAAATAATGACGTCACTTTTGCACCAAAAAGTTGTAATTCCCAAGGTTTTACGAATTTTGCATGACTCCACACAGGAAAGTTGTTCAGGATGCTCAACTTGGTCGATTTGCACCGTCAAAACGCGATTTCCAGAGTTGACTATTAAAAAAAACAAGATGGCCGCTCTTCCCTTTTCCCTGCACGGGGAATAAACTTTTTAATTTTCGAGCTCCCGAAAAGCCGAATTAGCGTGATTACTTCTTGCGGATACCCCACCCGAGTGTGCCGGTGCAAATTTGAACCCATTTAATGTTTCACTTTGGCGGTAATCGACGATTTTTGGTCAAACTATGACGTCACTTTTGCACCAAAAAGTTGTAATTCACAAGGTTTTACGAATTTTTCATGACTCCACACAGGAAAGTTGTTCAGGATGCTCAACTTGGTCGATTTGCACCGTCAAAACGCGATTTCCATAGTTGACTATTAGAAAAACAAGATGGCCGCTCTTCCCTTTTCCCCGCCCGGGGAACAAACTTTTTAATTTTCGAGCTCCCAAAAAGCCGAATTAGCGTGATTACTTCTTGCGGATACCCCACCCGAGTGTGCCTGTGCAAATTTGAACCCCATCAATGTTTTACTTTGGCGGTAATCGACGATTTTTTGTCAAATTATGACGTCACTTTTGCACCAAAAAGTTGTAATTCCCAAGGTTTTGCGAATTTTGCATGACTCCACACAGGAAATTTGTTCAGGATGCTCAACTTGGTCGATTTGCACCGTCAAAACGCGATTTCCAGAGTTGAATATTAGAAAAACAAGATGGCCGCTCTTCCCTTTTCCCTGCCCGGGGAATAAACTTTTTAATTTTCGAGCCACCCCGAAAAGCCGAATTAGCGTGATTACTTCTTGCGGATACCCCACCCGAGTGTGCCGGTGCAAATCTGAACCCCGTCAATGTTTTACTTTGGCGGTAATCGACGATTTTTGGACAAATTATGACGTCACTTTTGCACCAAAAAGTAGTAATTCCCAAGGTTTTACGAATTTTGCATGACTCCACACAGCAAAGTTGTTCAGGATGCTCAACTTGGTCGATTTGCAACATCAAAACGCGATTTCCAGAGTTGACTATTAGAAAAACAAGATGGCCGCTCTTCCCTTTTCCCTGCCCGGGGAACAAACTTTTTAATTTTCGAGCTCCCGAAAAGCCGAATTAGCGTGATTACTTCTTGCGGTTACCCCACCCGAGTGTGCCTGTGCAAATTTGAACCCCATCAATGTTTTACTTTGGCGGTAATCGACGATTTTTTGTCAAACTATGACGTCACTTTTGCACCAAAAAGATGTAATTCCCAACGTTTTGCGAATTTTGCATGACTCCACACAGGAAAGTTGTTCAGGATGCTCAACTTGGTCGATTTGCACCGTCAAAACGCGATTTCCAGAGTTGACTATTAGAAAAACAAGATGGCCGCTCTTCCCTTTTCCCTGCCCGGGGAATAAACTTTTTAATTTTCGAGTTCCCAAAAAGCCAAATTAGCGTGATTACTTCTTGCGGATACCCCACCCGAGTGTGCCTGTGCAAATTTGAACCCCATCAATGTTTTACTTTGGCGGTAATCGACGATTTTTTGTCAAATTATGACGTCACTTTTGCACCAAAAAGTTGTAATTCCCAATGTTTTGCGAATTTTGCATGACTCCACACAGGAAATTTGTTCAGGATGCTCAACTTGGTCGATTTGCACCGTCAAAACGCGATTTCCAGAGTTGACTATTAGAAAACAAGATGGCCGCTCTTCCCTTTTCCCTGCCCGGGGAATAAACTTTTAAATTTTCGAGCCACCCCGAAAAGCCGAATTAGCGTGATTACTTCTTGCGGATACCCCACCCGAGTGTGCCGGTGCAAATCTGAACCCCGTCAATGTTTTACTTTGGCGGTAATGGACGATTTTTTGTCAAATTATGACGTCACTTTTGCACCAAAAAGTTGTAATTCCCAAGGTTTTGCGAATTTTGCATGACTCCACACAGGAAAGTTGATCAGGATGCTCAACTTGGTCGATTTGCACCGTCAAAACGCGATTTCCAGAGTTGAATATTAGAAAAACAAGATGGCCGCTCTTCCCTTTTCCCTGCACGGGGAATAAACTTTTTAATTTTCGAGCCACCCCGAAAAGCCGAATTAGCGTGATTACTTCTTGCGGATACCCCACCCGAGTGTGCCGGTGCAAATCTGAACCCCGTCAATGTTTTACTTTGGCGGTAATCGACGATTTTTGGACAAATTATGACGTCACTTTTGCACCAAAAAGTAGTAATTCCCAAGGTTTTACGAATTTTGCATGACTCCACACAGCAAAGTTGTTCAGGATGCTCAACTTGGTCGATTTGCAACATCAAAACGCGATTTCCAGAGTTGACTATTAGAAAAACAAGATGGCCGCTCTTCCCTTTTCCCTGCCCGGGGAACAAACTTTTTAATTTTCGAGCTCCCGAAAAGCCGAATTAGCGTGATTACTTCTTGCGGTTACCCCACCCGAGTGTGCCTGTGCAAATTTGAACCCCATCAATGTTTTACTTTGGCGGTAATCGACGATTTTTTGTCAAACTATGACGTCACTTTTGCACCAAAAAGATATAATTCCCAACGTTTTGCGAATTTTGCATGACTCCACACAGGAAAGTTGTTCAGGATGCTCAACTTGGTCGATTTGCACCGTCAAAACGCGATTTCCAGAGTTGACTATTAGAAAAACAAGATGGCCGCTCTTCCCTTTTCCCTGCCCGGGGAATAAACTTTTTAATTTTCGAGTTCCCAAAAAGCCAAATTAGCGTGATTACTTCTTGCGGATACCCCACCCGAGTGTGCCTGTGCAAATTTGAACCCCATCAATGTTTTACTTTGGCGGTAATCGACGATTTTTTGTCAAATTATGACGTCACTTTTGCACCAAAAAGTTGTAATTCCCAATGTTTTGCCAATTTTGCATGACTCCACACAGGAAATTTGTTCAGGATGCTCAACTTGGTCGATTTGCACCGTCAAAACGCGATTTCCAGAGTTGACTATTAGAAAACAAGATGGCCGCTCTTCCCTTTTCCCTGCCCGGGGAATAAACTTTTAAATTTTCGAGCCACCCCGAAAAGCCGAATTAGCGTGATTACTTCTTGCGGATACCCCACCCGAGTGTGCCGGTGCAAATCTGAACCCCGTCAATGTTTTACTTTGGCGGTAATCGACGATTTTTTGTCAAATTATGACGTCACTTTTGCACCAAAAAGTTGTAATTCCCAAGGTTTTACGAATTTTGCATGACTCCACACAGGAAAGTTGTTCAGGATGCTCAACTTGGTCGATTTGCAACGTCAAAACGCGATGTCCAGAGTTGACTATTAGAAAAACAAGATGGCCGCTCTTCCCTTTTCCCTGCCCGGGGAATAAACTTTTTAATTTTCGAGCTACCGAAAAGCCGAATTAGCGTGATTACTTCTTGCGGATACCCCACCCGAGAGTGCCGGTGCAAATTTGAACCCCGTCAATGTTTTACTTTGGCGGTAATGGACGATTTTTTGTCAAATTATGACGTCACTTTTGCACCAAAAAGTTGTAATTCCCAAGGTTTTGCGAATTTTGCATGACTCCACACAGGAAAGTTGATCAGGATGCTCAACTTGGTCGATTTGCACCGTCAAAACGC
This sequence comes from Asterias amurensis, assembly GCF_032118995.1. Lineage (NCBI taxonomy): Eukaryota > Metazoa > Echinodermata > Asteroidea > Forcipulatida > Asteriidae > Asterias > Asterias amurensis. The sequence continues at coordinate 8,771,831 of NC_092662.1, read as the reverse complement.
GATTTCCAGAGTTGAATATTAGAAAAACAAGATGGCCGCTCTTCCCTTTTCCCTGCACGGGGAATAAACTTTTTAATTTTCGAGCCACCCCGAAAAGCCGAATTAGCGTGATTACTTCTTGCGGATACCCCACCCGAGTGTGCCGGTGCAAAAAGTATTAATTCCCAAGGTTTTGCGAATTTTGCATGACTCCACACAGCAAAGTTGTTCAGGATGCTCAACTTGGTCGATTTGCACCGTCAAAACGCGATTTCCAGAGTTGACTATTAGAAAAACAAGACGGCCGCTCTTCCCTCTTCCCTGCCCGGGGAACAAACTTTTTAATTTTCGAGCTCCCGAAAAGCCGAATTAGCATGATTACTTCTTGCGGATACCCCCACCCGAGTGTGCCGGTGCAAATCTGAACCCCGTCAATGTTTTACTTTGGCGGTAATCGACGATTTTTGGACAAATTATGACGTCACTTTTGCACCAAAAAGTTGTAATTCCCAAGGTTTTACGAATTTTGCATGACTCCACACAGGAAAGTTGTTCAGGATGCTCAACTTGGTCGATTTGCACCGTCAAAACGCGATTTCCAGAGTTGACTATTGAAAAACAAGATGGCCGCTCTTCCCTTTTCCCTGCACGGGGAATAAACTTTTTAATTTTCGAGGCACCCCGAAAAGCCGAATTAGCGTGATTACTTCTTGCGGATACCCCACCCGAGTGTGCCGGTGCAAATCTGAACCCCGTCAATGTTTTACTTTGGCGGTAATCGACGATTTTTGGACAAATTATGACGTCACTTTTGCACCAAAAAGTTGTAATTCCCAAGGTTTTACGAATTTTGCATGACTCCACACAGGAAAGTTGTTCAGGATGCTCAACTTGGTCGATTTGCACCGTCAAAACGCGATTTCCAGAGTTGACTATTAGACAAACAAGATGGCCGCTCTTCCCTTTTCCCTGCCCGGGGAATAAACTTTTTAATTTTCGAGCTCCCGAAAAGCCGAATTAGCATGATTACTTCTAGCGGATACCCCCACCCGAGTGTGCCTGTGCAAATTTGAACCCAGTCAATGTTTTACTCTGGCGGTAATCGACGATTTCTGGTTAAATTATGACGTCACTTTTGCACCAAAAAGTTGTAATTCCCTAGGTTTTGCGAATTTTGCATGACTCCACACAGGAAAGTTGATCAGGATGCTCAACTTGGTCGATTTGCACCGTCAAAACGCGATTTTCAGAGTTGAACATTAGAAAAACAAGATGGCCGCTCTTCCCTTTTCCCTGCCCGGGGAATAAACTTTTAAATTTTCGAGCCACCCCGAAAAGCCGAATTAGCGTGATTACTTCTTGCGGATACCCCACCCGAGTGTGCCGGTGCAAATCTGAACCCCGTCAATGTTTTACTTTGGCGGTAATGGACGATTTTTTGTCAAATTATGACGTCACTTTTGCACCAAAAAGTTGTAATTCCCAAGGTTTTGCGAATTTTGCATGACTCCACACAGGAAAGTTGATCAGGATGCTCAACTTGGTCGATTTGCACCGTCAAAACGCGATTTCCAGAGTTGAATATTAGAAAAACAAGATGGCCGCTCTTCCCTTTTCCCTGCACGGGGAATAAACTTTTTAATTTTCGAGCCACCCCGAAAAGCCGAATTAGCGTGATTACTTCTTGCGGATACCCCACCCGAGTGTGCCGGTGCAAATCTGAACCCCATCAATGTTTTACTTTGGCGGTAATCGACGATTTTTGGACAAATTATGACGTCACTTTTGCACCAAAAAGTAGTAATTCCCAAGGTTTTACGAATTTTGCATGACTCCACACAGCAAAGTTGTTCAGGATGCTCAACTTGGTCGATTTGCAACATCAAAACGCGATTTCCAGAGTTGACTATTAGAAAAACAAGATGGCCGCTCTTCCCTTTTCCCTGCCCGGGGAACAAACTTTTTAATTTTCGAGCTCCCGAAAAGCCGAATTAGCGTGATTACTTCTTGCGGTTACCCCACCCGAGTGTGCCTGTGCAAATTTGAACCCCATCAATGTTTTACTTTGGCGGTAATCGACGATTTTTTGTCAAACTATGACGTCACTTTTGCACCAAAAAGATGTAATTCCCAACGTTTTGCGAATTTTGCATGACTCCACACAGGAAAGTTGTTCAGGATGCTCAACTTGGTCGATTTGCACCGTCAAAACGCGATTTCCAGAGTTGACTATTAGAAAAACAAGATGGCCGCTCTTCCCTTTTCCCTGCCCGGGGAATAAACTTTTTAATTTTCGAGTTCCCAAAAAGCCAAATTAGCGTGATTACTTCTTGCGGATACCCCACCCGAGTGTGCCTGTGCAAATTTGAACCCCATCAATGTTTTACTTTGGCGGTAATCGACGATTTTTTGTCAAATTATGACGTCACTTTTGCACCAAAAAGTTGTAATTCCCAAGGTTTTGCGAATTTTGCATGACTCCACACAGGAAATTTGTTCAGGATGCTCAACTTGGTCGATTTGCACCGTCAAAACGCGATTTCCAGAGTTGACTATTAGAAAACAAGATGGCCGCTCTTCCCTTTTCCCTGCCCGGGGAATAAACTTTTAAATTTTCGAGCCACCCCGAAAAGCCGAATTAGCGTGATTACTTCTTGCGGATACCCCACCCGAGTGTGCCGGTGCAAATCTGAACCCCGTCAATGTTTTACTTTGGCGGTAATCGACGATTTTTTGTCAAATTATGACGTCACTTTTGCACCAAAAAGTTGTAATTCCCAAGGTTTTGCGAATTTTGCATGACTCCACACAGGAAAGTTGTTCAGGATGCTCAACTTGGTCGATTTGCACTGTCAAAACGCGATGTCCAGAGTTGACTATTAGAAAAACAAGATGGCCGCTCTTCCCTTTTCCCTGCCCGGGGAATAAACTTTTTAATTTTCGAGCTACCGAAAAGCCGAATTAGCGTGATTACTTCTTGCGGATACCCCACCCGAGAGTGCCGGTGCAAATTTGAACCCCGTCAATGTTTTACTTTGGCGGTAATGGACGATTTTTTGTCAAATTATGACGTCACTTTTGCACCAAAAAGTTGTAATTCCCAAGGTTTTGCGAATTTTGCATGACTCCACACAGGAAAGTTGATCAGGATGCTCAACTTGGTCGATTTGCACCGTCAAAACGCGATTTCCAGAGTTGAATATTAGAAAAACAAGATGGCCGCTCTTCCCTTTTCCCTGCACGGGGAATAAACTTTTTAATTTTCGAGCCACCCCGAAAAGCCGAATTAGCGTGATTACTTCTTGCGGATACCCCACCCGAGTGTGCCGGTGCAAATCTGAACCCCATCAATGTTTTCCTTTGGCGGTAATCGACGATTTTTGGACAAATTATGACGTCACTTTTGCACCAAAAAGTAGTAATTCCCAAGGTTTTACGAATTTTGCATGACTCCACACAGCAAAGTTGTTCAGGATGCTCAACTTGGTCGATTTGCAACATCAAAACGCGATTTCCAGAGTTGACTATTAGAAAAACAAGATGGCCGCTCTTCCCTTTTCCCTGCCCGGGGAACAAACTTTTTAATTTTCGAGCTCCCGAAAAGCCGAATTAGCGTGATTACTTCTTGCGGTTACCCCACCCGAGTGTGCCTGTGCAAATTTGAACCCCATCAATGTTTTACTTTGGCGGTAATCGACGATTTTTTGTCAAACTATGACGTCACTTTTGCACCAAAAAGATGTAATTCCCAACGTTTTGCGAATTTTGCATGACTCCACACAGGAAAGTTGTTCAGGATGCTCAACTTGGTCGATTTGCACCGTCAAAACGCGATTTCCAGAGTTGACTATTAGAAAAACAAGATGGCCGCTCTTCCCTTTTCCCTGCCCGGGGAATAAACTTTTTAGTTTTCGAGTTCCCAAAAAGCCAAATTAGCGTGATTACTTCTTGCGGATACCCCACCCGAGTGTGCCTGTGCAAATTTGAACCCCATCAATGTTTTACTTTGGCGGTAATCGACGATTTTTTGTCAAATTATGACGTCACTTTTGCACCAAAAAGTTGTAATTCCCAAGGTTTTGCGAATTTTGCATGACTCCACACAGGAAATTTGTTCAGGATGCTCAACTTGGTCGATTTGCACCGTCAAAACGCGATTTCCAGAGTTGACTATTAGAAAACAAGATGGCCGCTCTTCCCTTTTCCCTGCCCGGGGAATAAACTTTTAAATTTTCGAGCCACCCCGAAAAGCCGAATTAGCGTGATTACTTCTTGCGGATACCCCACCCGAGTGTGCCGGTGCAAATCTGAACCCCGTCAATGTTTTACTTTGGCGGTAATCGACGATTTTTTGTCAAATTATGACGTCACTTTTGCACCAAAAAGTTGTAATTCCCAAGGTTTTGCGAATTTTGCATGACTCCACACAGGAAAGTTGTTCAGGATGCTCAACTTGGTCGATTTGCAACGTCAAAACGCGATGTCCAGAGTTGACTATTAGAAAAACAAGATGGCCGCTCTTCCCTTTTCCCTGCCCGGGGAATAAACTTTTTAATTTTCGAGCTACCGAAAAGCCGAATTAGCGTGATTACTTCTTGCGGATACCCCACCCGAGAGTGCCGGTGCAAATTTGAACCCCGTCAATGTTTTACTTTGGCGGTAATGGACGATTTTTTGTCAAATTATGACGTCACTTTTGCACCAAAAAGTTGTAATTCCCAAGGTTTTGCGAATTTTGCATGACTCCACACAGGAAAGTTGTTCAGGATGCTCAACTTGGTCGATTTGCAACGTCAAAACGCGATGTCCAGAGTTGACTATTAGAAAAACAAGATGGCCGCTCTTCCCTTTTCCCTGCCCGGGGAATAAACTTTTTAATTTTCGAGCTACCGAAAAGCCGAATTAGCGTGATTACTTCTTGCGGATACCCCACCCGAGTGTGCCTGTGCAAATTTGAACCCCATCAATGTTTTACTTTGGCGGTAATCGACGATTTTTTGTCAAATTATGACGTCACTTTTGCACCAAAAAGTTGTAATTCCCAAGGTTTTGCGAATTTTGCATGACTCCACACAGGAAATTTGTTCAGGATGCTCAACTTGGTCGATTTGCACCGTCAAAACGCGATTTCCAGAGTTGACTATTAGAAAACAAGATGGCCGCTCTTCCCTTTTCCCTGCCCGGGGAATAAACTTTTAAATTTTCGAGCCACCCCGAAAAGCCGAATTAGCGTGATTACTTCTTGCGGATACCCCACCCGAGTGTGCCGGTGCAAATCTGAACCCCGTCAATGTTTTACTTTGGCGGTAATCGACGATTTTTTGTCAAATTATGACGTCACTTTTGCACCAAAAAGTTGTAATTCCCAAGGTTTTGCGAATTTTGCATGACTCCACACAGGAAAGTTGTTCAGGATGCTCAACTTGGTCGATTTGCAACGTCAAAACGCGATGTCCAGAGTTGACTATTAGAAAAACAAGATGGCCGCTCTTCCCTTTTCCCTGCCCGGGGAATAAACTTTTTAATTTTCGAGCTACCGAAAAGCCGAATTAGCGTGATTACTTCTTGCGGATACCCCACCCGAGAGTGCCGGTGCAAATTTGAACCCCGTCAATGTTTTACTTTGGCGGTAATGGACGATTTTTTGTCAAATTATGACGTCACTTTTGCACCAAAAAGTTGTAATTCCCAAGGTTTTGCGAATTTTGCATGACTCCACACAGGAAAGTTGATCAGGATGCTCAACTTGGTCGATTTGCACCGTCAAAACGCGATTTCCAGAGTTGAATATTAGAAAAACAAGATGGCCGCTCTACCCTTTTCCCTGCACGGGGAATAAACTTTTTAATTTTCGAGCCACCCCGAAAAGCCGAATTAGCGTGATTACTTCTTGCGGATACCCCACCCGAGTGTGCCGGTGCAAATCTGAACCCCGTCAATGTTTTACTTTGGCGGTAATCGACGATTTTTGGACAAATTATGACGTCACTTTTGCACCAAAAAGTTGTAATTCCCAAGGTTTTGCGAATTTTGCATGACTCCACACAGGAAAGTTGATCAGGATGCTCAACTTGGTCGATTTGCACCGTCAAAACGCGATTTCCAGAGTTGAATATTAGAAAAACAAGATGGCCGCTCTTCCCTTTTCCCTGCACGGGGAATAAACTTTTTAATTTTCGAGTTCCCAAAAAGCCGAATTAGCGTGATTACTTCTTGCGGATACCCCACCCGAGTGTGCCTGTGCAAATTTGAACCCCATCAATGTTTTACTTTGGCGGTAATCGACGATTTTTTGTCAAATTATGACGTCACTTTTGCACCAAAAAGTTGTAATTCCCAAGGTTTTGCGAATTTTGCATGACTCCACACAGGAAATTTGTTCAGGAAGCTCAACTTGGTCGATTTGCACCGTCAAAACGCGATTTCAAGAGTTGACTATTAGAAAACAAGATGGCCGCTCTTCCCTTTTCCCTGCCCGGGGAATAAACTTTTAAATTTTCGAGCCACCCCGAAAAGCCGAATTAGCGTGATTACTTCTTGCGGATACCCCACCCGAGTGTGCCGGTGCAAATCTGAACCCCGTCAATGTTTTACTTTGGCGGTAATCGACGATTTTTTGTCAAATTATGACGTCACTTTTGCACCAAAAAGTTGTAATTCCTAAGGTTTTGCGAATTTTGCATGACACCACACAGGAAAGTTGTTCAGGATGCTCAACTTGGTCGATTTGCAACGTCAAAACGCGATGTCCAGAGTTGACTATTAGAAAAACAAGATGGCCGCTCTTCCCTTTTCTCTGCCCGGGGAATAAACTTTTTAATTTTCGAGCTACCGAAAAGCCGAATTAGCGTGATTACTTCTTGCGGATACCCCACCCGAGAGTGCCGGTGCAAATTTGATCCCCGTCAATGTTTTACTTTGGCGGTAATCGACGATTTTTTGTCAAATTATGACGTCACTTTTGCACCAAAAAGTTGTAATTCCCAAGGTTTTGCGAATTTTGCATGACTCCACACAGGAAAGTTGATCAGGATGCTCAACTTGGTCGATTTGCACCGTCAAAACGCGATTTCCAGAGTTGAATATTAGAAAAACAAGATGGCCGCTCTTCCCTTTTCCCTGCCCGGGGAATAAACTTTTTAATTTTCGAGCCACCCCGAAAAGCCGAATTAGCGTGATTACTTCTTGCGGATACCCCACCCGAGTGTGCCGGTGCAAATCTGAACCCCGTCAATGTTTTACTTTGGCGGTAATCGACGATTTTTGGACAAATTATGACGTCACTTTTGCACCAAAAAGTAGTAATTCCCAAGGTTTTACGAATTTTGCATGACTCCACACAGCAAAGTTGTTCAGGATGCTCAACTTGGTCGATTTGCAACATCAAAACGCGATTTCCAGAGTTGACTATTAGAAAAACAAGATGGCCGCTCTTCCCTTTTCCCTGCCCGGGGAACAAACCTTTTAATTTTCGAGCTCCCGAAAAGCCGAATTAGCGTGATTACTTCTTGCGGTTACCCCACCCGAGTGTGCCTGTGCAAATTTGAACCCCATCAATGTTTTACTTTGGCGGTAATCGACGATTTTTTGTCAAACTATGACGTCACTTTTGCACCAAAAAGATGTAATTCCCAACGTTTTGCGAATTTTGCATGACTCCACACAGGAAAGTTGTTCAGGATGCTCAACTTGGTCGATTTGCACCGTCAAAACGCGATTTCCAGAGTTGACTATTAGAAAAACAACATGGCCGCTCTTCCCTTTTCCCTGCCCGGGGAATAAACTTTTTAATTTTCGAGTTCCCAAAAAGCCAAATTAGCGTGATTACTTCTTGCGGATACCCCACCCGAGTGTGCCTGTGCAAATTTGAACCCCATCAATGTTTTAATTTGGCGGTAATCGACGATTTTTTGTCAAATTATGACGTCACTTTTGCACCAAAAAGTTGTAATTCCCAAGGTTTTGCGAATTTTGCATGATTCCACACAGGAAATTTGTTCAGGATGCTCAACTTGGTCGATTTGCACCGTCAAAACGCGATTTCCAGAGTTGACTATTAGAAAACAAGATGGCCGCTTCTTCCCTTTTCCCTGCCCGGGGAATAAACTTTTTAATTTTCGAGTTCCCAAAAAGCCAAATTAGCGTGATTACTTCTTGCGGATACCCCACCCGAGTGTGCCTGTGCAAATTTGAACCCCATCAATGTTTTAATTTGGCGGTAATCGATGAATTTTTTGTCAAATTATGACGTCACTTTTGCACCAAAAAGTTGTAATTCCCAAGGTTTTGCGAATTTTGCATGACTCCACACAGGAAATTTGTTCAGGATGCTCAACTTGGTCGATTTGCACCGTCAAAACGCGATTTCCAGAGTTGACTATTAGAAAACAAGATGGCCGCTCTTCCCTTTTCCCTGCCCGGGGAATAAACTTTTAAATTTTCGAGCCACCCCGAAAAGCCGAATTAGCGTGATTACTTCTGGCGGATACCCCACCCGAGTGTGCCGGTGCAAATCTGAACCCCGTCAATGTTTTACTTTGGCGGTAATCGACGATTTTTTGACAAATTATGACGTCACTTTTGCACCAAAAAGTTGTAATTCCCAAGGTTTTGCGAATTTTGCATGACTCCACACAGGAAAGTTGTTCAGGATGCTCAACTTGATCGATTTGCACCGTCAAAACGCGATTTCCAGAGTCGACTATTAGAAAAACAAGATGGCCGCTCTTCCCTTTTCCCTGCCCGGGGAATAAACTTTTTAATTTTCGAGCTACCGAAAAGCCGAATTAGCGTGATTACTTCTTGCGGATACCCCAACCGAGAGTGCCGGTGGAAATTTGAACCCCGTCAATGTTTTACTTTGGCGGTAATCGACGTTTTTTTGTCAAATTATGACGTCACTTTTGCACCAAAAAGTTGTAATTCCCAAGGTTTTGCGAATTTTGCATGACTCCACACAGGAAAGTTGATCAGGATGCTCAACTTGGTCGATTTGCACCGTCAAAACGCGATTTCCAGAGTTGAATATTAGAAAAACTTGATGGCCGCTCTTCCCTTTTCCCTGCCCGGGGAATAAACTTTTTAATTTTCGAGCTACCGAAAAGCCGAATTAGCGTGATTACTTCTTGCGGATACCCCACCCGAGAGTGCCGGTGCAAATTTGAACCCCGTCAATGTTTTACTTTGGCGGTAATCGACGTTTTTTTGTCAAATTATGACGTCACTTTTGCACCAAAAAGTTGTAATTCCCAAGGTTTTGCGAATTTTGCATGACTCCACACAGGAAAGTTGATCAGGATGCTCAACTTGGTCGATTTGCACCGTCAAAACGCGATTTCCAGAGTTGAATATTAGAAAAACTTGATGGCCGCTCTTCCCTTTTCCCTGCCCGGGGAATAAACTTTTTAATTGTCGAGCCACCCCGAAAAGCCGAATTAGCGTGATTACTTCTTGCGGATACCCCACCCGAGTGTGCCGGTGCAAATCTGAACCCCGTCAATGTTTTACTTTGGCGGTAATCGACGATTTTTGGACAAATTATGACGTCACTTTTGCACCAAAAAGTTGTAATTCCCAAGATTTTGCGAATTTTGCAAGACTCCACACAGGAAAGTTGTTCAGGATGCTCAACTTGGTCGATTTGCACCGTCAAAACGCGATTTCCAGAGTTGACTATTAGAAAAACAAGATGGCCGCTCTTCCCTTTTTCCTGCCCGGGCAATAAACTTTTTCATTTTCGAGCTCCCGAAAAGCCGAATTAGCGTGATTACTTCTTGCGGATACCCCACCCGAGTGTGCCGGTGCAAATTTGAACCCCGTCAATGTTTTACTTTGGCGGTAATCGACGATTTTTTTGTCAAATTATGACGTCACTTTTGCACCAAAAAGTTGTAATTCCCAAGGTTTTGCGAATTTTGCATGACTCCACACAGGAAAGTTGATCAGGATGCTCAACTTGGTCGATTTGCACCGTCAAAACGCGATTTCCAGAGTTGACTATTAGAAAACAAGCTGGCCGCTCTTCCCTTTTCCCTGCCCGGGGAATAAACTTTTTAATTTTCGAGCCACCCCGAAAAGCCGAATTAGCGTGATTACTTCTTGCGGATACCCCACCCGAGTGTGCCGGTGCAAATCTGAACCCCGTCAATGTTTTACTTTGGCGGTAATCGACGATTTTTGGACAACTTATGACGTAACTTTTGCACCAAAAAGTTGTAATTCCCAAGGTTTTACGAATTTTGCATGACTCCACACAGGAAAGTTGTTCAGGATGCTCAACTTGGTCGATTTGCACCGTCAAAACGCGATTTCCAGAGTTGACTATTAGAAAAACAAGATGGCCGCTCTTCCCTTTTCCCTGCACGGGGAATAAACTTTTTAATTTTCGAGCTCCCGAAAAGCCGAATTAGCGTGATTACTTCTTGCGGATACCCCACCCGAGTGTGCCGGTGCAAATTTGAACCCATTTAATGTTTCACTTTAGCGGTAATCGACGATTTTTGGTCAAATTATGACGTCACTTTTGCACCAAAAAGTTGTAATTCCCAAGGTTTTACGAATTTTGCAGGACTCCACACAGGAAAGTTGTTCAGGATGCTCAACTTGGTCGATTTGCACCGTCAAATTGCGATTTCCAGAGTTGACTATTAGAAAACAAGATGGCCGCTCTTCCCTTTTCCCTGCCCGGGGAATAAACTTTTTAATTTTCGAGCCACCCCGAAAAACCGAATTAGCGTGATTACTTCTTGCGGATACCCCACCCGAGTGTGCCGGTGCAAATCTGAACCCCGTCAATGTTTTACTTTGGCGGTAATCGACGATTTTTTGTCAAATTATGACGTCACTTTTGCACCAAAAAGTTGTAATTCCCAAGGTTTTGCGAATTTTGCATGACTCCACACAGGAAAGTTGTTCAGGATGCTCAACTTGGTCGATTTGCAACGTCAAAACGCGATGTCCAGAGTTGACTATTAGAAAAACAAGATGGCCGCTCTTCCCTTTTCCCTGCCCGGGGAATAAACTTTTTAATTTTCGAGCTACCGAAAAGCCGAATTAGCGTGATTACTTCTTGCGGATACCCCACCCGAGAGTGCCGGTGGAAATTTGAACCCCGTCAATGTTTTACTTTGGCGGTAATCGACGATTTTTTGTCAAATTATGACGTCACTTTTGCACCAAAAAGTTGTAATTCCCAAGGTTTTGCGAATTTTGCATGACTCCACACAGGAAAGTTGTTCAGGATGCTCAACTTGGTCGATTTGCACCGTCAAATTGCGATTTCCAGAGTTGACTATTAGAAAACAAGATGGCCGCTCTTCCCTTTTCCCTGCCCGGGGAATAAACTTTTTAATTTTCGAGCCACCCCGAAAAGCCGAATTAGCGTGATTACTTCTTGCGGATACCCCACCCGAGTGTGCCGGTGCAAATCTGAACCCCGTCAATGTTTTACTTTGGCGGTAATCGACGATTTTTTGTCAAATTATGACGTCACTTTTGCACCAAAAAGTTGTAATTCCCAAGGTTTTGCGAATTTTGCATGACTCCACACAGGAAAGTTGTTCAGGATGCTCAACTTGGTCGATTTGCAACGTCAAAACGCGATGTCCAGAGTTGACTATTAGAAAAACAAGATGGCCGCTCTTCCCTTTTCCCTGCCCGGGGAATAAACTTTTTAATTTTCGAGCTACCGAAAAGCCGAATTAGCGTGATTACTTCTTGCGGATACCCCACCCGAGAGTGCCGGTGCAAATTTGAACCCCGTCAATGTTTTACTTTGGCGGTAATCGACGTTTTTTTGTCAAATTATGACGTCACTTTTGCACCAAAAAGTTGTAATTCCCAAGGTTTTGCGAATTTTGCATGACTCCACACAGGAAAGTTGATCAGGATGCTCAACTTGGTCGATTTGCACCGTCAAAACGCGATTTCCAGAGTTGAATATTAGAAAAACTTGATGGCCGCTCTTCCCTTTTCCCTGCCCGGGGAATAAACTTTTTAATTTTCGAGCTACCGAAGAGCCGAATTAGCGTGATTACTTCTTGCGGATACCCCACCCGAGAGTGCCGGTGCAAATTTGAACCCCGTCAATGTTTTACTTTGGCGGTAATCGACGTTTTTTTGTCAAATTATGACGTCACTTTTGCACCAAAAAGTTGTAATTCCAAAGGTTTTGCGAATTTTGCATGACTCCACACAGGAAAGTTGATCAGGATGCTCAACTTGGTCGATTTGCACCGTCAAAACGCGATTTCCAGAGTTGAATATTAGAAAAACTTGATGGCCGCTCTTCCCTTTTCCCTGCCCGGGGAATAAACTTTTTAATTGTCGAGCCACCCCGAAAAGCCGAATTAGCGTGATTACTTCTTGCGGATACCCCACCCGAGTGTGCCGGTGCAAATCTGAACCCCGTCAATGTTTTACTTTGGCGGTAATCGACGATTTTTGGACAAATTATGACGTCACTTTTGCACCAAAAAGTTGTAATTCCCAAGATTTTGCGAATTTTGCAAGACTCCACACAGGAAAGTTGTTCAGGATGCTCAACTTGGTCGATTTGCACCGTCAAAACGCGATTTCCAGAGTTGACTATTAGAAAAACAAGATGGCCGCTCTTCCCTTTTTCCTGCCCGGGCAATAAACTTTTTCATTTTCGAGCTCCCGAAAAGCCGAATTAGCGTGATTACTTCTTGCGGATACCCCACCCGAGTGTGCCGGTGCAAATTTGAACCCCGTCAATGTTTTACTTTGGCGGTAATCGACGATTTTTTTGTCAAATTATGACGTCACTTTTGCACCAAAAAGTTGTAATTCCCAAGGTTTTGCGAATTTTGCATGACTCCACACAGGAAAGTTGATCAGGATGCTCAACTTGGTCGATTTGCACCGTCAAAACGCGATTTCCAGAGTTGACTATTAGAAAACAAGCTGGCCGCTCTTCCCTTTTCCCTGCCCGGGGAATAAACTTTTTAATTTTCGAGCCACCCCGAAAAGCCGAATTAGCGTGATTACTTCTTGCGGATACCCCACCCGAGTGTGCCGGTGCAAATCTGAACCCCGTCAATGTTTTACTTTGGCGGTAATCGACGATTTTTGGACAACTTATGACGTAACTTTTGCACCAAAAAGTTGTAATTCCCAAGGTTTTACGAATTTTGCATGACTCCACACAGGAAAGTTGTTCAGGATGCTCAACTTGGTCGATTTGCACCGTCAAAACGCGATTTCCAGAGTTGACTATTAGAAAAACAAGATGGCCGCTCTTCCCTTTTCCCTGCACGGGGAATAAACTTTTTAATTTTCGAGCTCCCGAAAAGCCGAATTAGCGTGATTACTTCTTGCGGATACCCCACCCGAGTGTGCCGGTGCAAATTTGAACCCATTTAATGTTTCACTTTAGCGGTAATCGACGATTTTTGGTCAAATTATGACGTCACTTTTGCACCAAAAAGTTGTAATTCCCAAGGTTTTACGAATTTTGCATGACTCCACACAGGAAAGTTGTTCAGGATGCTCAACTTGGTCGATTTGCACGGTCAAAACGCGATTTCCAGAGTTGACTATTAGAAAAACAAGATGGCCGCTCTTCCCTTTTCCCTGCCCGGGGAATAAACTTTTTAATTTTCGAGCTCCCGAAAAGCCGAATTAGCGTGATTACTTCTTGCGGATACCCCACCCGAGAGTGCCGGTGCAAATTTGAACCCCGTCAATGTTTTACTTTGGCGGTAATCGACGATTTTTTGTCAAATTATGACGTCACTTTTGCACCAAAAAGTTGTAATTCCCAAGGTTTTGCGAATTTTGCATGACTCCACACAGGAAAGTTGTTCAGGATGCTCAACTTGGTCGATTTGCACCGTCAAATTGCGATTTCCAGAGTTGACTATTAGAAAACAAGATGGCCGCTCTTCCCTTTTCCCTGCCCGGGGAATAAACTTTTTAATTTTCGAGCCACCCCGAAAAGCCGAATTAGCGTGATTACTTCTTGCGGATACCCCACCCGAGTGTGCCGGTGCAAATCTGAACCCCGTCAATGTTTTACTTTGGCGGTAATCGACGATTTTTTGTCAAATTATGACGTCACTTTTGCACCAAAAAGTTGTAATTCCCAAGGTTTTGCGAATTTTGCATGACTCCACACAGGAAAGTTGTTCAGGATGCTCAACTTGGTCGATTTGCAACGTCAAAACGCGATGTCCAGAGTTGACTATTAGAAAAACAAGATGGCCGCTCTTCCCTTTTCCCTGCCCGGGGAATCAACTTTTTAATTTTCGAGCTACCGAAAAGCCGAATTAGCGTGATTACTTCTTGCGGATACCCCACCCGAGAGTGCCGGTGCAAATTTGAACCCCGTCAATGTTTTACTTTGGCGGTAATCGACGTTTTTTTGTCAAATTATGACGTCACTTTTGCACCAAAAAGTTGTAATTCCCAAGGTTTTGCGAATTTTGCATGACTCCACACAGGAAAGTTGATCAGGATGCTCAACTTGGTCGATTTGCACCGTCAAAACGCGATTTCCAGAGTTGAATATTAGAAAAACTTGATGGCCGCTTTTCCCTTTTCCCTGCCCGGGGAATAAACTTTTTAATTTTCGAGCCACCCCGTAAAGCCGAATTAGCGTGATTACTTCTTGCGGATACCCCACCCGAGTGTGCCGGTGCAAATCTGAACCCCGTCAATGTTTTACTTTGGCGGTAATCGACGATTTTTGGACAAATTATGACGTCACTTTTGCACCAAAAAGTTGTAATTCCCAAGATTTTGCGAATTTTGCATGACTCCACACAGGAAAGTTGTTCAGGATGCTCAACTTGGTCGATTTGCACCGTCAAAACGCGATTTCCAGAGTTGACTATTAGAAAAACAAGATGGCCGCTCTTCCCTTTTCCCTGCCCGGGCAATAAACTTTTTCATTTTCGAGCTCCCGAAAAGCCGAATTAGCGTGATTACTTCTTGCGGATACCCCACCCGAGTGTGCCGGTGCAAATTTGAACCCCGTCAATGTTTTACTTTGGCGGTAATCGACGATTTATTTGTCAAATTATGACGTCACTTTTGCACCAAAAAGTTGTAATTCCCAAGGTTTTGCGAATTTTGCATGACTCCACACAGGAAAGTTGATCAGGATGCTCAACTTGGTCGATTTGCACCGTCAAAACGCGATTTCCAGAGTTGACTATTAGAAAACAAGATGGCCGCTCTTCCCTTTTCCCTGCCCGGGGAATAAACTTTTTAATTTTCGAGCCACCCCGAAAAGCCGAATTAGCGTGATTACTTCTTGCGGATACCCCACCCGAGTGTGCCGGTGCAAATCTGAACCCCGTCAATGTTTTACTTTGGCGGTAATCGACGATTTTTGGACAACTTATGACGTAACTTTTGCACCAAAAAGTTGTAATTCCCAAGGTTTTACGAATTTTGCATGACTCCACACAGGAAAGTTGTTCAGGATGCTCATCTTGGTCGATTTGCACCGTCAAAACGCGATTTCCAGAGTTGACTATTAGAAAAACAAGATGGCCGCTCTTCCCTTTTCCCTGCACGGGGAATAAACTTTTTAATTTTCGAGCTCCCGAAAAGCCGAATTAGCGTGATTACTTCTTGCGGATACCCCACCCGAGTGTGCCGGTGCAAATTTGAACCCATTTAATGTTTCACTTTGGCGGTAATCGACGATTTTTGGTCAAATTATGACGTCACTTTTGCACCAAAAAGTTGTAATTCCCAAGGTTTTACGAATTTTGCATGACTCCACACAGGAAAGTTGTTCAGGATGCTCAACTTGGTCGATTTGCACGGTCAAAACGCGATTTCCAGAGTTGACTATTAGAAAAACAAGATGGCCGCTCTTCCCTTTTCCCTGCCCGGGGAATAAACTTTTTAATTTTTGAGCTCCCGAAAAGCCGAATTAGCGTGATTACTTCTTGCGGATACCCCACCCGAGTGTGCCTGTGCAAATTTGAACCCCATCAATGTTTTACTTTGGCGGTAATCGACGATTTTTTGTCAAATTATAACGTCACTTTTGCACCAAAAAGTTGTAATTCCCAAGGTTTTGCGAATTTTGCATGACTCCACACAGGAAAGTTGTTCAGGATGCTCAACTTGGTCGATTTGCACCGTAAAAACGCGATTTCCAGAGTTGACTATTAGAAAAACAAGATGGCCGCTCTTCCCTTTTCCCTGCACGGGGAATAAACTTTTTAATTTTCGAGCTCCCGAAAAGCCGAATTAGCGTGATTACTTCTTGCGGATACCCCACCCGAGTGTGCCTGTGCAAATTTGAACCCCATCAATGTTTTACTTTGGCGGTAATCGACGATTTTTTGTCAAATTATGACGTCACTTTTGCACCAAAAAGTTGTAATTCCCAAGGTTTTGCGAATTTTGCATGACTCCACACAGGAAAGTTGTTCAGGATGCTCAACTTGGTCGATTTGCACCGTCAAAATGCGATTTCCAGAGTTGACTATTAGAAAAACAAGATGGCCGCTCTTCCCTTTTCCCTGCACGGGGAATAAACTTTTTAATTTTCGAGCTCCCGAAAAGCCGAATTAGCGTGATTACTTCTTGCGGATACCCCACCCGAGTGTGCCGGTGCAAATTTGAACCCATTTAATGTTTCACTTTGGCGGTAATCGACGATTTTTGGTCAAATTATGACGTCACTTTTGCACCAAAAAGTTGTAATTCCCAAGGTTTTACGAATTTTGCATGACTCCACACAGGAAAGTTGTTCAGGATGCTCAACTTGGTCGATTTGCACCGTCAAAACGCGATTTCCAGAGTTGACTATTAGAAAAACAAGATGGCCGCTCTTTCCTTTTCCCTGCCCGGGGAATAAACTTTTTAATTTTCGAGCTCCCGAAAAGCCGAATTAGCGTGATTACTTCTTGCGGATACCCCACCCGAGTGTGCCTGTGGAAATTTGAACCAAATCAATGTTTTACTTTGGCGGTAATCGACGATTTTTTGTCAAATTATGACGTCACTTTTGCATCAAAAAGTTGTAATTCCCAAGGTTTTACGAATTTTGCATGACTCCACACAGGAAAGTTGTTCAGGATGCTCAACTTGGTCGATTTGCACCGTCAAAACGCGATTTCCAGAGTTGACTATTAGAAAAACAAGATGGCCGCTCTTTCCTTTTCCCTGCCCGGGGAATAAACTTTTTAATTTTCGAGCTCCCGAAAAGCCGAATTAGCGTGATTACTTCTTGCGGATACCCCACCCGAGTGTGCCTGTGGAAATTTGAACCAAATCAATGTTTTACTTTGGCGGTAATCGACGATTTTTTGTCAAATTATGACGTCACTTTTGCATCAAAAAGTTGTAATTCCCAAGGTTTTGCGAATTTTGCATGACTCCACACAGGAAAGTTGTTCAGGATGCTCAACTTGGTCGATTTGCACCGTAAAAACGCGATTTCCAGAGTTGACTATTAGAAAAACAAGATGGCCGCTCTTCCCTTTTCCCTGCACGGGGAATAAACCTTTTAATTTTCGAGCTCCCGAAAAGCCGAATTAGCGTGATTACTTCTTGCGGATACCCCACCCGAGTGTGCCGGTGCAAATTTGAACCCATTTAATGTTTCACTTTGGCGGTAATCGACGATTTTTGGTCAAATTATGACGTCACTTTTGCACCAAAAAGTTGTAATTCCCAAGGTTTTACGAATTTTGCATGACTCCACACAGGAAAGTTGTTCAGGATGCTCAACTTGGTCGATTTGCACCGTCAAAACGCGATTTCCAGAGTTGACTATTAGAAAAACAAGATGGCCGCTCTTCCCTTTTCCCTGCCCGGGGAATAAACTTTTTAATTTTCGAGCTCCCGAAAAGCCGAATTAGCGTGATTACTTCTTGCGGATACCCCACCCGAGTGTGCCTGTGCAAATTTGAACCCCATCAATGTTTTACTTTGGCGGTAATCGACGATTTTTGGTCAAATTATAACGTCACTTTTGCACCAAAAAGTTGTAATTCCCAAGGTTTTGCGAATTTTGCATGACTACACACAGGAAAATTGTTCAGGATGCTCAACTTGGTCGATTTGCACCGTAAAAACGCGATTTCCAGAGTTGACTATTAGAAAAACAAGATGGCCGCTCTTCCCTTTTCCCTGCCCGGGGAATAAACTTTTTAATTTTCGAGCTCCCGAAAAGCCGAATTAGCGTGATTACTTCTTGCGGATACCCCACCCGAGTGTGCCTGTGCAAATTTGAACCCCATCAATGTTTTACTTTGGCGGTAATCGACGATTTTTTGTCAAATTATAACGTCACTTTTGCACCAAAAAGTTGTAATTCCCAAGGTTTTGCGAATTTTGCATGACTCCACACAGGAAAATTGTTCAGGATGCTCAACTTGGTCGATTTGCAACGTCAAAACGCGATGTCCAGAGTTGACTATTAGAAAAACAAGATGGCCGCTCTTCCCTTTTCCCTGCCCGGGGAATAAACTTTTTAATTTTCGAGCTACCGAAAAGCCGAATTAGCGTGATTACTTCTTGCGGATACCCCACCCGAGTGTGCCGGTGCAAATCTGAACCCCGTCAATGTTTTACTTTGGCGGTAATCGACGATTTTTGGACAAATTATGACGTCACTTTTGCACCAAAAAGTTGTAATTCCCAAGATTTTGCGAATTTTGCATGACTCCACACAGGAAAGTTGTTCAGGATGCTCAACTTGGTCGATTTGCACCGTCAAAACGCGATTTCCAGAGTTGACTATTAGAAAAACAAGATGGCCGCTTTTCCCTTTTCCCTGCCCGGGCAATAAACTTTTTCATTTTCGAGCTCCCGAAAAGCCGAATTAGCGTGATTACTTCTTGCGGATACCCCACCCGAGTGTGCCGGTGCAAATTTGAACCCCGTCAATGTTTTACTTTGGCGGTAATCGACGATTTTTTTGTCAAATTATGACGTCACTTTTGCACCAAAAAGTTGTAATTCCCAAGGTTTTGCGAATTTTGCATGACTCCACACAGGAAAGTTGTTCAGGATGCTCAACTTGGTCGATTTGCACCGTCAAAACGCGATTTCCAGAGTTGACTATTAGAAAACAAGATGGCCGCTCTTCCCTTTTCCCTGCCCGGGGAATAAACTTTTTAATTTTCGAGCCACCCCGAAAAGCCGAATTAGCGTGACTACTTCTTGCGGATACCCCACCCGAGTGTGCCGGTGCAAATCTGAACCCCGTCAATGTTTTACTTTGGCGGTAATCGACGATTTTTGGACAACTTATGACGTCACTTTTGCACCAAAAAGTTGTAATTCCCAAGGTTTTACGAATTTTGCATGACTCCACACAGGAAAGTTGTTCAGGATGCTCAACTTGGTCGATTTGCACCGTAAAAACGCGATTTCCAGAGTTGACTATTAGAAAAACAAGATGGCCGCTCTTCCCTTTTCCCTGCACGGGGAATAAACTTTTTAATTTTCGAGTTCCCGAAAAGCCGAATTAGCGTGATTACTTCTTGCGGATACCCCACCCGAGTGTGCCTGTGCAAATTTGAACCCCATCAATGTTTTACTTTGGCGGTAATCGACGATTTTTTGTCAAATTATGACGTCACTTTTGCACCAAAAAGCTGAATTCCCAATTTTTTACGAATTTTGCATGACTCCACACAGGAAAGTTGTTCAGGATGCTCAACTTGGTCGATTTGCACCGTCAAAACGCGATTTCCAGAGTTGACTATTAGAAAAACAAGATGGCCGCTCTTCCCTTTTCCCTGCCCGGGGAATAAACTTTTTAATTTTCGAGCTTCCGAAAAGCCGAATTAGCGTGATTACTTCTTGCGGATACCCCACCCGAGTGTGCCTGTGCAAATTTGAACCCCATCAATGTTTTACTTTGGCGGTAATCGACGATTTTTTGTCAAATTATGACGTCACTTTTGCACCAAAAAGTTGTAATTCCCAAGGTTTTGCGAATTTTGCATGACTCCACACAGGAAAGTTGTGCAGGATGCTCAACTTGGTCGATTTGCACCGTCAAAATGCGATTTCCAGAGTTGACTATTAGAAAAACAAGATGGCCGCTCTTCCCTTTTCCCTGCACGGGGAATAAACTTTTTAATTTTCGAGCTCCCGAAAAGCCGAATTAGCGTGATTACTTCTTGCGGATACCCCACCCGAGTGTGCCGGTGCAAATTTGAACCCATTTAATGTTTCACTTTGGCGGTAATCGACGATTTTTGGTCAAATTATGACGTCACTTTTGCACCAAAAAGTTGTAATTCCCAAGGTTTTACGAATTTTGCATGACTCCACACAGGAAAGTTGTTCAGGATGCTCAACTTGGTCGATTTGCACCGTCAAAACGCGATTTCCAGAGTTGACTATTAGAAAAACAAGATGGCCGCTCTTCCCTTTTCCCTGCCCGGGGAATAAACTTTTTAATTTTCGAGCTCCCACAAAGCCGAATTAGCGTGATTACTTCTTGCGGATACCCCACCCGAGTGTGCCTGTGCAAATTTGAACCCCATCAATGTTTTACTTTGGCGGTAATCGACGATTTTTTGTCAAATTATGACGTCACTTTTGCACCAAAAAGTTGTTATTCCCAAGGTTTTGCGAATTTTGCATGACTCCACACAGGAAAGTTGTTCAGGATGCTCAACTTGGTCGATTTGGCGCGTAAAAACGCGATTTCCAGAGTTGACTATTAGAAAAACAAGATGGCCGCTCTTCCCTTTTCCCTGCACGGGGAATAAACTTTTTAATTTTCGAGCTCCCGAAAAGCCGAATTAGCGTGATTACTTCTTGCGGATACCCCACCCGAGTGTGGCGGTGCAAATTTGAACCCATTTAATGTTTCACTTTGGCGGTAATCGACGATTTTTGGTCAAATTATGACGTCACTTTTGCACCAAAAAGTTGTAATTCCCAAGGTTTTACGAATTTTGCATGACTCCACACAGGAAAGTTGTTCAGGATGCTCAACTTGGTCGATTTGCACGGTCAAAACGCGATTTCCAGAGTTGACTATTAGAAAAACAAGATGGCCGCTCTTCCCTTTTCCCTGCCCGGGGAATAAACTTTTTAATTTTCGAGCTCCCGAAAAGCCGAATTAGCGTGATTACTTCTTGCGGATACCCCACCCGAGTGTGCCTGTGCAAATTTGAACCCCATCAATGTTTTACTTTGGCGGTAATCGACGATTTTTTGTCAAATTATAACGTCACTTTTGCACCAAAAAGTTGTAATTCCCAAGGTTTTGCGAATTTTGCATGACTCCACACAGGAAAGTTGTTCAGGATGCTCAACTTGGTCGATTTGCACCGTAAAAACGCGATTTCCAGAGTTGACTATTAGAAAAACAAGATGGCCGCTCTTCCCTTTTCCCTGCACGGGGAATAAACTTTTTAATTTTCGAGCTCCCGAAAAGCCGAATTAGCGTGATTACTTCTTGCGGATACCCCACCCGAGTGTGCCTGTGCAAATTTGAACCCCATCAATGTTTTACTTTGGCGGTAATCGACGATTTTTTATCAAATTATGACGTCACTTTTGCACCAAAAAGTTGTAATTCCCAAGGTTTTGCGAATTTTGCATGACTCCACACAGGAAAGTTGTTCAGGATGCTCAACTTGGTCGATTTGCACCGTCAAAATGCGATTTCCAGAGTTGACTATTAGAAAAACAAGATGGCCGCTCTTCCCTTTTCCCTGCACGGGGAATAAACTTTTTATTTTTCGAGCTCCCGAAAAGCCGAATTAGCGTGATTACTTCTTGCGGATACCCCACCCGAGTGTGCCGGTGCAAATTTGAACCCATTTAATGTTTCACTTTGGCGGTAATCGACGATTTTTGGTCCAATTATGACGTCACTTTTGCACCAAAAAGTTGTAATTCCCAAGGTTTTACGAATTTTGCATGACTCCACACAGGAAAGTTGTTCAGGATGCTCAACTTGGTCGATTTGCACCGTCAAAACGCGATTTCCAGAGTTGACTATTAGAAAAACAAGATGGCCGCTCTTCCCTTTTCCCTGCCCGGGGAATAAACTTTTTAATTTTCGAGCTCCCACAAAGCCGAATTAGCGTGATTACTTCTTGCGGATACCCCACCCGAGTGTGCCTGTGCAAATTTGAACCCCATCAATGTTTTACTTTGGCGGTAATCGACGATTTTTTGTCAAATTATAACGTCACTTTTGCACCAAAAAGTTGTAATTCCCAAGGTTTTGCGAATTTTGCATGACTCCACACAGGAAAGTTGTTCAGGATGCTCAACTTGGTCGATTTGCACCGTCAAAACGCGATTTCCAGAGTTGACTATTAGAAAAACAAGATGGCCGCTCTTCCCTTTTCCCTGCCCGGGGAATAAACTTTTTAATTTTCGAGCTCCCGAAAAGCCGAATTAGCGTGATTACTTCTTGCGGATACCCCACCCGAGTGTGCCTGTGCAAATTTGAACCCCATCAATGTTTTACTTTGGCGGTAATCGACGATTTTTTGTCAAATTATGACGTCACTTTTGCACCAAAAAGTTGTAATTCCCAAGGTTTTGCGAATTTTGCATGACTCCACACAGGAAAGTTGTTCAGGATGCTCAACTTGGTCGATTTGCACCGTCAAAATGCGATTTCCAGAGTTGACTATTAGAAAAACAAGATGGCCGCTCTTCCCTTTTCCCTGCACGGGGAATAAACTTTTTAATTTTCGAGCTCCCGAAAAGCCGAATTAGCGTGATTACTTCTTGCGGATACCCCACCCGAGTGTGCCGGTGCAAATTTGAACCCATTTAATGTTTCACTTTGGCGGTAATCGACGATTTTTGGTCAAATTATGACGTCACTTTTGCACCAAAAAGTTGTAATTCCCAAGGTTTTACGAATTTTGCATGACTCCACACAGGAAAGTTGTTCAGGATGCTCAACTTGGTCGATTTGCACCGTCAAAACGCGATTTCCAGAGTTGACTATTAGAAAAACAAGATGGCCGCTCTTCCCTTTTCCCTGCCCGGGGAATAAACTTTTTAATTTTCGAGCTCCCACAAAGCCGAATTAGCGTGATTACTTCTTGCGGATACCCCACCCGAGTGTGCCTGTGCAAATTTGATCCCCATCAATGTTTTACTTTGGCGGTAATCGACGATTTTTTGTCAAATTATGACGTCACTTTTGCACCAAAAAGTTGTAATTCCCAAGGTTTTGCGAATTTTGCATGACTCCACACAGGAAAGTTGTTCAGGATGCTCAACTTGGTCGATTTGCAACGTCAAAACGCGATGTCCAGAGTTGACTATTAGAAAAACAAGATGGCCGCTCTTCCCTTTTCCCTGCCCGGGGAATAAACTTTTTAATTTTCGAGCTACTGAAAAGCCGAATTAGCGTGATTACTTCTTGCGGATACCCCACCCGAGAGTGCCGGTGCAAATTTGAACCCCGTCAATGTTTTACTTTGGCGGTAATCGACGATTTTTTGTCAAATTATGACTTCACTTTTGCACCAAAAAGTTGTAATTCCCAAGGTTTTGCGAATTTTGCATGACTCCACACAGGAAAGTTGTTCAGGATGCTCAACTTGGTCGATTTGCACCGTCAAATTGCGATTTCCAGAGTTGACTATTAGAAAACAAGATGGCCGCTCTTCCCTTTTCCCTGCCCGGGGAATAAACTTTTTAATTTTCGAGCCACCCCGAAAAGCCGAATTAGCGTGATTACTTCTTGCGGATACCCCACCCGAGTGTGCCGGTACAAATCTGAACCCCGTCAATGTTTTACTTTGGCGGTAATCGACGATTTTTTGTCAAATTATGACGTCACTTTTGCACCAAAAAGTTGTAATTCCCAAGGTTGAGCGAATTTTGCATGACTCCACACAGGAAAGTTGTTCAGGATGCTCAACTTGGTCGATTTGCAACGTCAAAACGCGATGTCCAGAGTTGACTATTAGAAAAACAAGATGGCCGCTCTTCCCTTTTCCCTGCCCGGGGAATAAACTTTTTAATTTTCGAGCTACCGAAAAGCCGAATTAGCGTGATTACTTCTTGCGGATACCCCACCCGAGTGTGCCGGTGCAAATCTGAACCCCGTCAATGTTTTACTTTGGCGGTAATCGACGATTTTTGGACAAATTATGACGTCACTTTTGCACCAAAAAGTTGTAATTCCCAAGATTTTGCGAATTTTGCATGACTCCACACAGGAAAGTTGTTCAGGATGCTCAACTTGGTCGATTTGCACCGTCAAAACGCGATTTCCAGAGTTGACTATTAGAAAAACAAGATGGCCGCTTTTCCCTTTTCCCTGCCCGGGCAATAAACTTTTTCATTTTCGAGCTCCCGAAAAGCCGAATTAGCGTGATTACTTCTTGCGGATACCCCACCCGAGTGTGCCTGTGCAAATTTGAACCCCATCAATGTTTTACTTTGGCGGTAATCGACGATTTTTTTGTCAAATTATGACGTCACTTTTGCACCAAAAAGTTGTAATTCCCAAGGTTTTGCGAATTTTGCATGACTCCACACAGGAAAGTTGTTCAGGATGCTCAACTTGGTCGATTTGCACCGTCAAAACGCGATTTCCAGAGTTGACTATTAGAAAACAAGATGGCCGCTCTTCCCTTTTCCCTGCCCGGGGAATAAACTTTTTAATTTTCGAGCCACCCCGAAAAGCCGAATTAGCGTGATAACTTCTTGCGGATACCCCACCCGAGTGTGCCGGTGCAAATCTGAACCCCGTCAATGTTTTACTTTGGCGGTAATCGACGGATTTTGGACAAATTATGACGTCACTTTTGCACCAAAAAGTTGTAATTCCCAAGGTTTTACGAATTTTGCATGACTCCACACAGGAAAGTTGTTCAGGATGCTCAACTTGGTCGATTTGCACCGTAAAAACGCGATTTCCAGAGTTGACCATTAGAAAAACAAGATGGCCGCTCTTCCCTTTTCCCTGCACGGGGAATAAACTTTTAATTTTCGAGTTCCCGAAAAGCCGAATTAGCGTGATTACTTCTTGCGGATACCCCACCCGAGTGTGCCTGTGCAAATTTGAACCCCATCAATGTTTTACTTTGGCGGTAATCGACGATTTTTGGTCAAATTATGACGTCACTTTTGCACCAAAAAGTTGTAATTCCCAAGGTTTTACGAATTTTGCATGACTCCACACAGGAAAGTTGTTCAGGATGCTCAACTTGGTCGATTTGCACCGTCAAAACGCGATTTCCAGAGTTGACTATTAGAAAAACAAGATGGCCGCTCTTCCCTTTTCCCTGCCCGGGGAATAAACTTTTTAATTTTCGAGCTCCCACAAAGCCGAATTAGCGTGATTACTTCTTGCGGATACCCCACCCGAGTGTGCCTGTGCAAATTTGAACCCCATCAATGTTTTACTTTGGCGGTAATCGACGATTTTTTGTCAAATTATGACGTCACTTTTGCACCAAAAAGTTGTTATTCCCAAGGTTTTGCGAATTTTGCATGACTCCACACAGGAAAGTTGTTCAGGATGCTCAACTTGGTCGATTTGAGCGTAAAAACGCGATTTCCAGAGTTGACTATTAGAAAAACAAGATGGCCGCTCTTCCCTTTTCCCTGCACGGGGAATAAACTTTTTAATTTTCGAGCTCCCGAAAAGCCGAATTAGCGTGATTACTTCTTGCGGATACCCCACCCGAGTGTGCCGGTGCAAATTTGAACCCATTTAATGTTTCACTTTGGCGGTAATCGACGATTTTTGGTCAAATTATGACGTCACTTTTGCACCAAAAAGTTGTAATTCCCAAGGTTTTACGAATTTTGCATGACTCCACACAGGAAAGTTGTTCAGGATGCTCAACTTGGTCGATTTGCACGGTCAAAACGCGATTTCCAGAGTTGACTATTAGAAAAACAAGATGGCCGCTCTTCCCTTTTCCCTGCCCGGGGAATAAACATTTTAATTTTCGAGCTCCCGAAAAGCCGAATTAGCGTGATTACTTCTTGCGGATACCCCACCCGAGTGTGCCTGTGCAAATTTGAACCCCATCAATGTTTTACTTTGGCGGTAATCGACGATTTTTTGTCAAATTATAACGTCACTTTTGCACCAAAAAGTTGTAATTCCCAAGGTTTTGCGAATTTTGCATGACTCCACACAGGAAAGTTGTTCAGGATGCTCAACTTGGTCGATTTGCACCGTAAAAACGCGATTTCCAGAGTTGACTATTAGAAAAACAAGATGGCCGCTCTTCCCTTTTCCCTGCACGGGGAATAAACTTTTTAATTTTCGAGCTCCCGAAAAGCCGAATTAGCGTGATTACTTCTTGCGGATACCCCACCCGAGTGTGCCTGTGCAAATTTGAACCCCATCAATGTTTTACTTTGGCGGTAATCGACGATTTTTTGTCAAATTATGACGTCACTTTTGCACCAAAAAGTTGTAATTCCCAAGGTTTTGCGAATTTTGCATGACTCCACACAGGAAAGTTGTTCAGGATACTCAACTTGGTCGATTTGCACCGTCAAAATGCGATTTCCAGAGTTGACTATTAGAAAAACAAGATGGCCGCTCTTCCCTTTTCCCTGCACGGGGAATAAACTTTTTAATTTTCGAGCTCCCGAAAAGCCGAATTAGCGTGATTACTTCTTGCGGATACCCCACCCGAGTGTGCCGGTGCAAATTTGAACCCATTTAATGTTTCACTTTGGCGGTAATCGACGATTTTTGGTCAAATTATGACGTCACTTTTGCACCAAAAAGTTGTAATTCCCAAGGTTTTACGAATTTTGCATGACTCCACACAGGAAAGTTGTTCAGGATGCTCAACTTGGTCGATTTGCACCGTCAAAACGCGATTTCCAGAGTTGACTATTAGAAAAACAAGATGGCCGCTCTTCCCTTTTCCCTGCCCGGGGAATAAACTTTTTAATTTTCGAGCTCCCACAAAGCCGAATTAGCGTGATTACTTGTTGCGGATACCCCACCCGAGTGTGCCTGTGCAAATTTGAACCCCATCAATGTTTTACTTTGGCGGTAATCGACGATTTTTTGTCAAATTATAACGTCACTTTTGCACCAAAAAGTTGTAATTCCCAAGGTTTTGCGAATTTTGCATGACTCCACACAGGAAAGTTGTTCAGGATGCTCAACTTGGTCGATTTGCACCGTAAAAACGCGATTTCCAGAGTTGACTATTAGAAAAACAAGATGGCCGCTCTTCCCTTTTCCCTGCCCGGGGAATAAACTTTTTAATTTTCGAGCTCCCGAAAAGCCGAATTAGCGTGATTACTTCTTGCGGATACCCCACCCGAGTGTGCCTGTGCAAATTTGAACCCCATCAATGTTTTACTTTGGCGGTAATCGACGATTTTTTGTCAAATTATAACGTCACTTTTGCACCAAAAATTTGTAATTCCCAAGGTTTAGCGAATTTTGCATGACTCCACACAGGAAAGTTGTTCAGGATGCTCAACATGGTCGATTTGCACCGTAAAAACGCGATTTCCAGAGTTGACTATTAGAAAAACAAGATGGCCGCTCTTCCCTTTTCCCTGCACGGGGAATAAACCTTTTAATTTTCGAGCTCCCGAAAAGCCGAATTAGCGTGATTACTTCTTGCGGATACCCCACCCGAGTGTGCCGGTGCAAATTTGAACCCATTTAATGTTTCATTTGGCGGTAATCGACGATTTTTGGTCAAATTATGACGTCACTTTTGCACCAAAAAGTTGTAATTCCCAAGGTTTTACGAATTTTGCAAGACTCCACACAGGAAAGTTGTTCAGGATGCTCAACTTGGTCGATTTGCACCGTCAAAACGCGATTTCCAGAGTTGACTATTAGAAAAACAAGATGGCCGCTCTTCCCTTTTCCCTGCCCGGGGAATAAACTTTTTAATTTTCGAGCTCCCGAAAAGCCGAATTAGCGTGATTACTTCTTGCGGATACCCCACCCGAGTGTGCCGGTGCAAATTTGAACCCATTTAATGTTTCACTTTGGCGGTAATCGACGATTTTTGGTCAAATTATGACGTCACTTTTGCACCAAAAAGTTGTAATTCCCAAGGTTTTACGAATTTTGCATGACTCCACACAGGAAAGTTGTTCAGGATGCTCAACTTGGTCGATTTGCACGGTCAAAACGCGATTTCCAGAGTTGACTATTAGAAAAACAAGATGGCCGCTCTTCCCTTTTCCCTGCCCGGGGAATAAACTTTTTAATTTTCGAGCTCCCGAAAAGCCGAATTAGCGTGATTACTTCTTGCGGATACCCCACCCGAGTGTGCCTGTGCAAATTTGAACCCCATCAATGTTTTACTTTGGCGGTAATCGACGATTTTTTGTCAAATTATAACGTCACTTTTGCACCAAAAAGTTGTAATTCCCAAGGTTTTGCGAATTTTGCATGACTCCACACAGGAAAGTTGTTCAGGATGCTCAACTTGGTCGATTTGCACCGTCAAAACGCGATTTCCAGAGTTGACTATTAGAAAAACAAGATGGCGGCTCTTCCCTTTTCCCTGCACGGGGAATAAACTTTTTAATTTTCGAGCTCCCGAAAAGCCGAATTAGCGTGATTACTTCTTGCGGATACCCCACCCGAGTGTGCCTGTGCAAATTTGAACCCCATCAATGTTTTACTTTGGCGGTAATCGACGATTTTTTGTCAAATTATGACGTCACTTTTGCACCAAAAAGTTGTAATTCCCAAAATTTTGCGAATTTTGCATGACTCCACACAGGAAAGTTGTTCAGGATGCTCAACTTGGTCGATTTGCACGGTCAAAACGCGATTTCCAGAGTTGACTATTAGAAAACAAGATGGCCGCTCTTCCCTTTTCCCTGCACGGGGAATAAACCTTTTAATTTTCGAGCTCCCGAAAAGCCGAATTAGCGTGGTTACTTATTGCGGATACCCCACCCGAGTGTGCCGGTGCAAATTTGAACCCATTTAATGTTTTACTTTGGCGGTAATCGACGATTTTTGGTCAAATAATGACGTCACTTTTGCACCAAAAAGTTGTAATTCCCTAGGTTTTGCGAATTTTGCATGACTCCACACAGGAAAGTTGTTCAGGATGCTCAACTTGGTCGATTTGCACCGTAAAAACGCGATTTCCAGAGTTGACTATTAGAAAAACAAGATGGCCGCTCTTCCCTTTTCCCTGCACGGGGAATAAACCTTTTAATTTTCGAGCTCCCGAAAAGCCGAATTAGCGTGATTACTTCTTGCGGATACCCCACCCGATTGTGCCGGTGCAAACTTGAACCCATTTAATGTTTCACTTTGGCGGTAATCGACGATTTTTGGTCAAATTATGACGTCACTTTTGCACCAAAAAGTTGTAATTCCCAAGGTTTTACGAATTTTGCATGACTCCACACAGGAAAGTTGTTCAGGATGCTCAACTTGGTCGATTTGCACGGTCAAAACGCGATTTCCAGAGTTGACTATTAGAAAAACAAGATGGCCGCTCTTCCCTTTTCCCTGCCCGGGGAATAAACTTTTTAATTTTCGAGCTCCCGAAAAGCCGAATTAGCATGATTACTTCTTGCGGATACCCCACCCGAGTGTGCCGGTGCAAATTTGAACCCATTTAATGTTTTACTTTGGCGGTAATCGACGATTTTTGGTCAAATAATGACGTCACTTTTGCACCAAAAAGTTGTAATTCCCTAGGTTTTGCGAATTTTGCATGACTCCACACAGGAAAGTTGTTCAGGATGCTCAACTTGGTCGATTTGCACCGTAAAAACGCGATTTCCAGAGTTGACTATTAGAAAAACAAGATGGCCGCTCTTCCCTTTTCCCTGCACGGGGAATAAACCTTTTAATTTTCGAGCTCCCGAAAAGCCGAATTAGCGTGATTACTTCTTGCGGATACCCCACCCGATTGTGCCGGTGCAAATTTGAACCCATTTAATGTTTCACTTTGGCGGTAATCGACGATTTTTGGTCAAATTATGACGTCACTTTTGCACCAAAAAGTTGTAATTCCCAAGGTTTTACGAATTTTGCATGACTCCACACAGGAAAGTTGTTCAGGATGCTCAACTTGGTCGATTTGCACGGTCAAAACGCGATTTCCAGAGTTGACTATTAGAAAAACAAGATGGCCGCTCTTCCCTTTTCCCTGCCCGGGGAATAAACTTTTTAATATTCGAGCTCCCGAAAAGCCGAATTAGCATGATTACTTCTTGCGGATACCCCACCCGAGTGTGCCTGTGCAAATTTGAACCCCATCAATGTTTTACTTTGGCGGTAATCGACGAATTTTTGTCAAATTATAACGTCACTTTTGCACCAAAAATTTGTAATTCCCAAGGTTTTGCGAATTTTGCATGACTCCACACAGGAAAGTTGTTCAGGATGCTCAACATGGTCGATTTGCACCGTAAAAACGCGATTTCCAGAGTTGACTATTAGAAAAACAAGATGGCCGCTCTTCCCTTTTCCCTGCACGGGGAATAAACTTTTTAATTTTCGAGCTCCCGAAAAGCCGAATTAGCGTGATTACTTCCTGTGGATACCCCACCCGAGTGTGCCTGTGCAAATTTGAGCCCCATCAATGTTTTACTTTGGCGGTAATCGACGATTTTTGGTCAAATTATGACGTCACTTTTGCACCAAAAAGTTGTAATTCCCAAGGTTTTGCGAATTTGGCATGACTCCACACAGGAAAGTTGTTCAGGATGCTCAACTTGGTCGATTTGCACCGTCAAAACGCGATTTCCAGAGTTGACTATTAGAAAAACAAGATGGCCGCTCTTCCCTTTTCCCTGCACGGGGAATAAACCTTTTAATTTTCGAGCTCCCGAAAAGCCGAATTAGCGTGATTACTTCTTGCGGATACCCCACCCGAGTGTGCCTGTGCAAATTTGAACCCATTTAATGTTTCATTTGGCGGTAATCGACGATTTTTGGTCAAATGATGACGTCACTTTTGCACCAAAAAGTTGTAATTCCCAAGGTTTTGCGAATTTTGCATGACTCCACACAGGAAAGTTGTTCAGGATGCTCAACTTGGTCGATTTGCACGGTCAAAACGCGATTTCCAGAGTTGACTATTAGAAAAACAAGATGGCCGCTCTTCCCTTTTCCCTGCCCGGGGAATAAACTTTTTAATTTTCGAGCTCCCGAAAAGCCGAATTAGCGTGATTACTTCTTGCGGATACCCCACCCGAGTGTGCCTGTGCAAATTTGAACCCCATCAATGTTTTACTTTGGCGGTAATCGACGATTTTTTGTCAAATTATAACGTCACTTTTGCACCAAAAAGTTGTAATTCCCAAGGTTTTGCGAATTTTGCATGACTCCACACAGGAAAGTTGTTCAGGATGCTCAACTTGGTCGATTTGCACCGTCAAAACGCGATTTCCAGAGTTGACTATTAGAAAAACAAGATGGCCGCTCTTCCCTTTTCCCTGCACGGGGAATAAACTTTTTAATTTTCGAGCTCCCGAAAAGCCGAATTAGCGTGATTACTTCTTGCGGATACCCCACCCGAGTGTGCCGGTGCAAATTTGAACCCATTTAATGTTTCACTTTGGCGGTAATCGACGATTTTTGGTCAAATTATGACGTCACTTTTGCACCAAAAAGTTGTAATTCCCAAGGTTTTACGAATTTTGCATGACTCCACACAGGAAAGTTGTTCAGGATGCTCAACTTGGTCGATTTGCACGGTCAAAACGCGATTTCCAGAGTTGACTATTAGAAAAACAAGATGGCCGCTCTTCCCTTTTCCCTGCCCGGGGAATAAACTTTTTAATTTTCGAGCTCCCGAAAAGCCGAATTAGCATGATTACTTCTTGCGGATACCCCACCCGAGTGTGCCTGTGCAAATTTGAACCCCATCAATGTTTTACTTTGGCAGTAATCGACGAATTTTTGTCAAATTATAACGTCACTTTTGCACCAAAAAGTTGTAATTCCCAAGGTTTTGCGAATTTTGCATGACTCCACACAGGAAAGTTGTTCAGGATGCTCAACTTGGTCGATTTACACCGTAAAAACGCGATTTCCAGAGTTGACTATTAGAAAAACAAGATGGCCGCTCTTCCCTTTTCGCTGCACGGGGAATAAACTTTTTAATTTTCGAGCTCCCGAAAAGCCGAATTAGCGTGATTACTTCTTGAGGATACCCCACCCGAGTGTGCCTGTGCAAATTTGAACCCCATCAATGTTTTACTTTGGCGGTAATCGACGATTTTTGGTCAAATTATGACGTCACTTTTGCACCAAAAAGTTGTAATTCCCAAGGTTTTACGAATTTTGCATGACTCCACAAAGGAAAGTTGTTCAGGATGCTCAACTTGGTCGATTTGGCGCGTCAAAACGCGATTTCCAGAGTTGACTATTAGAAAAACAAGATGGCCGCTCTTCCCTTTTCCCTGCCCGGGGAATAAACTTTTTAAATTTCGAGCTCCCGAAAAGCCGAATTAGCGTGATTACTTCTTGCGGATACCCCACCCGAGTGTGCCGGTGCAAATTTGAACCCATTTAATGTTTCACTTTGGCGGTAATCGACGATTTTTTGTCAAATTATAACGTCACTTTTGCACCAAAAAGTTGTAATTCCCAAGGTTTTGCGAATTTTGCATGACTCCACACAGGAAAGTTGTTCAGGATGCTCAACTTGGTCGATTTGCACCGTAAAAACGCGATTTCCAGAGTTGACTATTAGAAAAACAAGATGGCCGCTCTTCCCTTTTCTCTGCACGGGGAATAAACTTTTTAATTTTCGAGCTCCCGAAAAGCCGAATTAGCGTGGATACTTCTTGAGGATACCCCACCCGAGTGTGCCTGTGCAAATTTGAACCCCATCAATGTTTTACTTTGGCGGTAATCGACGATTTTTTGTCAAATTATGACGTCACTTTTGCACCAAAAAGTTGTAATTCCCAAGGTTTTACGAATTTTGCATGACTCCACAAAGGAAAGTTGTTCAGGATGCTCAACTTGGTCGATTTGGCGCGTCAAAACGCGATTTCCAGAGTTGACTATTAGAAAAACAAGATGGCCGCTCTTCCCTTTTCCCTGCCCGGGGAATAAACTTTTTAAATTTCGAGCTCCCGAAAAGCCGAATTAGCGTGATTACTTCTTGCGGATACCCCACCCGAGTGTGCCGGTGCAAATTTGAACCCATTTAATGTTTCACTTTGGCGGTAATCGACGATTTTTGGTCAAATTATGACGTCACTTTTGCACCAAAAAGTTGTAATTCCCAAGGTATTACGAATTTTGCATGACTCCACACAGGAAAGTTGTTCAGGATGCTCAACTTGGTCGATTTGCACCGTCAAAACGCGATTTCCAGAGTTGACTATTAGAAAAACAAGATGGCCGCTCTTCCCTTTTCCCTGCACGGGGAATAAACTTTTTAATTTTCGAGCTCCCGAAAAGCCGAATTAGCGTGATAACTTCTTGCGGATACCCCACCCGAGTGTGCCGGTGCAAAATTGAACCCATTTAATGTTTCACTTTGGCGGTAATCGACGATTTTTGGTCAAATAATGACGTCACTTTTGCACCAAAAAGTTGTAATTCCCTAGGTTTTGCGAATTTTGCATGACTCCACACAGGAAAGTTGTTCAGGATGCTCAACTTGGTCGATTTGCACCGTCAAAACGCGATTTCCAGAGTTGACTATTAGAAAAACAAGATGGCCGCTCTTCCCTTTTCCCTGCACGGGGAATAAACTTTTTAATTTTCGAGCTCCCAAAAAGCCGAATTAGCGTGATTACTTCTTGCGGATACCCCACCCGAGTGTGCCGGTGCAAACTTGAACCCATTTAATGTTTCACTTTGGCGGTAATCGACGATTTTTGGTCAAATTATGACGTCACTTTTGCACCAAAAAGTTGTAATTCCCAAGGTTTTACGAATTTTGCATGACTCCACACAGGAAAGTTGTTCAGGATGCTCAACTTGGTCGATTTGCACGGTCAAAACGCGATTTCCAGAGTTGACTATTAGAAAAACAAGATGGCCGCTCTTCCCTTTTCCCTGCCCGGGGAATAAACTTTTTAATTTTCGAGCTCCCGAAAAGCCGAATTAGCGTGATTACTTCTTGCGGATACCCCACCCGAGTGTGCCTGTGCAAATTTGAACCCCATCAATGTTTTACTTTGGCGGTAATCGACGATTTTTTGTCAAATTATAACGTCACTTTTGCACCAAAAAGTTGTAATTCCCAAGGTTTTGCGAATTTTGCATGACTCCACACAGGAAAGTTGTTCAGGATGCTCAACTTGGTCGATTTGCACCGTAAAAACGCGATTTCCAGAGTTGACTATTAGAAAAACAAGATGGCCGCTTTTCCCTTTTCCCTGCCCGGGGAATAAACTTTTTAATTTTCGAGCTCCCGAAAAGCCGAATTAGCGTGATTACTTCTTGCGGATACCCCACCCAAATGTGCCAGTGCAAATTTGAACCCCATCGATGTTTTACTTTGGCGGTAATCGACGATTTTTTGTCAAATTATGACGTCACTTTTGCACCAAAAAGTTGTAATTCCCAAGGTTTTACGAATTTTGCATGACTCCACAAAGGAAAGTTGTTCAGGATGCTCAACTTGGTCGATTTGGCGCGTCAAAACGCGATTTCCAGAGTTGACTATTAGAAAAACAAGATGGCCGCTCTTCCCTTTTCCCTGCCCGGGGAATAAACTTTTTAAATTTCGAGCTCCCGAAAAGCCGAATTAGCGTGATTACTTCTTGCGGATACCCCACCCGAGTGTGCCTGTGCAAATTTGAACCCATTTAATGTTTCACTTTGGCGGTAATCGACGATTTTTTGTCAAATTATAACGTCACTTTTGCACCAAAAAGTTGTAATTCCCAAGGTTTTGCGAATTTTGCATGACTCCACACAGGAAAGTTGTTCAGGATGCTCAACTTGGTCGATTTGCACCGTAAAAACGCGATTTCCAGAGTTGACTATTAGAAAAACAAGATGGCCGCTCTTCCCTTTTCTCTGCACGGGGAATAAACTTTTTAATTTTCGAGCTCCCGAAAAGCCGAATTAGCGTGATTACTTCTTGAGGATACCCCACCCGAGTGTGCCTGTGCAAATTTGAACCCCATCAATGTTTTACTTTGGCGGTAATCGACGATTTTTTGTCAAATTATGACGTCACTTTTGCACCAAAAAGTTGTAATTCCCAAGGTTTTACGAATTTTGCATGACTCCACAAAGGAAAGTTGTTCAGGATGCTCAACTTGGTCGATTTGGCGCGTCAAAACGCGATTTCCAGAGTTGACTATTAGAAAAACAAGATGGCCGCTCTTCCCTTTTCCCTGCCCGGGGAATAAACTTTTTAAATTTCGAGCTCCCGAAAAGCCGAATTAGCGTGATTACTTCTTGCGGATACCCCACCCGAGTGTGCCGGTGCAAATTTGAACCCATTTAATGTTTCACTTTGGCGGTAATCGACGATTTTTGGTCAAATTATGACGTCACTTTTGCACCAAAAAGTTGTAATTCCCAAGGTATTACGAATTTTGCATGACTCCACACAGGAAAGTTGTTCAGGATGCTCAACTTGGTCGATTTGCACCGTCAAAACGCGATTTCCAGAGTTGACTATTAGAAAAACAAGATGGCCGCTCTTCCCTTTTCCCTGCACGGGGAATAAACTTTTTAATTTTCGAGCTCCCGAAAAGCCGAATTAGCGTGATAACTTCTTGCGGATACCCCACCCGAGTGTGCCGGTGCAAATTTGAACCCATTTAATGTTTTACTTTGGCGGTAATCGACGATTTTTGGTCAAATAATGACGTCACTTTTGCACCAAAAAGTTGTAATTCCCTAGGTTTTGCGAATTTTGCATGACTCCACACAGGAAAGTTGTTCAGGATGCTCAACTTGGTCGATTTGCACCGTCAAAACGCGATTTCCAGAGTTGACTATTAGAAAAACAAGATGGCCGCTCTTCCCTTTTCCCTGCACGGGGAATAAACTTTTTAATTTTCGAGCTCCCGAAAAGCCGAATTAGCGTGATTACTTCTTGCGGATACCCCACCCGAGTGTGCCGGTGCAAACTTGAACCCATTTAATGTTTCACTTTGGCGGTAATCGACGATTTTTGGTCAAATTATGACGTCACTTTTGCACCAAAAAGTTGTAATTCCCAAGGTTTTACGAATTTTGCATGACTCCACACAGGAAAGTTGTTCAGGATGCTCAACTTGGTCGATTTGCACGGTCAAAACGCGATTTCCAGAGTTGACTGTTAGAAAAACAAGATGGCCGCTCTTCCCTTTTCCCTGCCCGGGGAATAAACTTTTTAATTTTCGAGCTCCCGAAAAGCCGAATTAGCGTGATTACTTCTTGCGGATACCCCACCCGAGTGTGCCTGTGCAAATTTGAACCCCATCAATGTTTTACTTTGGCGGTAATCGACGATTTTTTGTCAAATTATAACGTCACTTTTGCACCAAAAAGTTGTAATTCCCAAGGTTTTGCGAATTTTGCATGACTCCACACAGGAAAGTTGTTCAGGATGCTCAACTTGGTCGATTTGCACCGTAAAAACGCGATTTCCAAAGTTGACTATTAGAAAAACAAGATGGCCGCTTTTCCCTTTTCCCTGCCCGGGGAATAAACTTTTTAATTTTCGAGCTCCCGAAAAGCCGAATTAGCGTGATTACTTCTTGCGGATACCCCACCCAAAAGTGCCAGTGCAAATTTGAACCCCATCGATGTTTTACTTTGGCGGTAATCGACGATTTTTTGTCAAATTATGACGTCACTTTTGCACCAAAAAGTTGTAATTCCCAAGGTTTTGCGAATTTTGCATGACTCCACACAGGAAAGTTGTTCAGGATGCTCAACTTGGTCGATTTGCACCGTCAAAACGCGATTTCCAGAGTTGACTATTAGAAAAACAAGATGGCCGCTCTTCCCTTTTCCCTGCACGGGGAATAAACTTTTTAATTTTCGAGCTCCCGAAAAGCCGAATTAGCGTGATTACTTCTTGCGGATACCCCACCCGAGTGTGCCGGTGCAAATTTGAACCCATTTAATGTTTCACTTTGGCGGTAATCGACGATTTTTTGTCAAATTATGACGTCACTTTTGCACCAAAAAGTTGTAATTCCCAAGGTTTTACGAATTTTGCATGACTCCACACAGGAAAGTTGTTCAGGATGCTCAACTTGGTCGATTTGCACCGTCAAAACGCGATTTCCAGAGTTGACTATTAGAAAAACAAGATGGCCGCTCTTCCCTTTTCCCTGCCCGGGGAATAAACTTTTTAATTTTCGAGCTCCCGAAAAGCCGAATTAGCGTGATTACTTCTTGCGGATACCCCACCCGAGTGTGCCTGTGCAAATTTGAACCCCATCAATGTTTTACTTTGGCGGTAATCGACGATTTTTTGTCAAATTATAACGTCACTTTTGCACCAAAAAGTTGTAATTCCCAAGGTTTTGCGAATTTTGCATGACTCCACACAGGAAAGTTGTTCAGGATGCTCAACTTGGTCGATTTGCACCGTAAAAACGCGATTTCCAGAGTTGACTATTAGAAAAACAAGATGGCCGCTCTTCCCTTTTCCCTGCACGGGGAATAAACTTTTTAATTTTCGAGCTCCCGAAAAGCCGAATTAGCGTGATTACTTCTTGAGGATACCCCACCCGAGTGTGCCTGTGCAAATTTGAACCCCATCAATGTTTTACTTTGGCGGTAATCGACGATTTTTTGTCAAATTATGACGTCACTTTTGCACCAAAAAGTTGTAATTCCCAAGGTTTTACGAATTTTGCATGACTCCACACAGGAAAGTTGTTCAGGATGCTCAACTTGGTCGATTTGCACGGTCAAAACGCGATTTCCAGAGTTGACTATTAGAAAAACAAGATGGCCGCTTTTCCCTTTTCCCTGCCCGGGTAATAAACTTTTTAATTTTCGAGCTCCCGAAAAGCCAAATTAGCGTGATTACTTCTTGCGGATACCCCACCCGAGTGTGCCAGTGCAAATTTGAACCCCATCGATGTTTTACTTTGGCGGTAATCGACGATTTTTTGTCAAATTATGACGTCACTTTTGCACCAAAAAGTTGTAATTCCCAAGGTTTTGCGAATTTTGCATGACTCCACACAGGAAAGTTGTTCAGGATGCTCAACTTGGTCGATTTGCACGGTCAAAACGCGATTTCCAGAGTTGACTATTAGCAAAACAAGATGGCCGCTCTTCCCTTTTCCCTGCACGGGGAATAAACTTTTTAATTTTCGAGCTCCCGAAAAGCCGAATTAGCGTGATTACTTCTTGCGGATACCCCACCCGAGTGTGCCGGTGCAAATTTGAACCCATTTAATGTTTCACTTTGGCGGTAATCGACGATTTTTTGTCAAATTATGACGTCACTTTTGCACCAAAAAGTTGTAATTCCCAAGGTTTTACGAATTTTGCATGACTCCACACAGGAAAGTTGTTCAGGATGCTCAACTTGGTCGATTTGCACCGTCAAAACGCGATTTCCAGAGTTGACTATTAGAAAAACAAGATGGCCGCTCTTCCCTTTTCCCTGCCCGGGGAATAAACTTTTTAATTTTCGAGCTCCCAAAAAGCCGAATTAGCGTGATTACTTCTTGCGGATACCCCACCCGAGTGTGCCTGTGCAAATTTGAACCCCATCAATGTTTTACTTTGGCGGTAATCGACGATTTTTGGACAAATTATGACGTCACTTTTGCACCAAAAAGTTGTAATTCCCAAGGTTTTACGAATTTTGCATGACTCCACACAGGAAAGTTGTTCAGGATGCTCAACTTGGTCGATTTGCACGGTCAAAACGCGATTTCCAGAGTTGACTATTAGAAAAACAAGATGGCCGCTCTTCCCTTTTCCCTGCACGGGGAATAAACTTTTTAATTTTCGAGCTCCCGAAAAGCCGAATAAGCGTGATTACTTCTTGCGGATACCCCACCCGAGTGTGCCGGTGCAAATTTGAACCCATTTAATGTTTCACTTTGGCGGTAATCGACGATTTTTGGTCAAATTATGACGTCACTTTTGCACCAAAAAGTTGTAATTCCCAAGGTTTTACGAATTTTGCATGACTCCACACAGGAAAGTTGTTCAGGATGCTCAACTTGGTCGATTTGCACCGTCAAAACGCGATTTCCACAGTTGACTATTAGAAAAACAAGATGGCCGCTCTTCCCTTTTCCCTGCCCGGGGAATAAACTTTTTAATTTTCGAGCTCCCGAAAAGCCGAATTAGCGTGATTACTTCTTGCGGATACCCCACCCGAGTGTGCCTGTGCAAATTTGAACCCCATCAATGTTTTACTTTGGCGTAATCGACGATTTTTTGTCAAATTATGACGTCACTTTTGCACCAAAAAGTTGTAATTCCCTAAGTTTTGCGAATTTTGCATGACTCCACACAGGAAAGTTGTTCAGGATGCTCAACTTGGTCGATTTGCACCGTCAAAACGCGATTTCCAGAGTTGAATATTAGAAAAACAAGATGGCCACTCTTCCATTTTCCCTGCCCGGGGAATAAACTTTTTAATTTTCGAGCTCCCAAAAAGCCAAATTAGCGTGATTACTTCTTGCGGATACCCCACCCGAGTGTGCCTGTGCAAATTTGAACCCCGTCAATGTTTTACTTTGGCGGTAATCGACGATTTTTGGACAAATTATGACGTCACTTTTGCACCAAAAAGTTGTAATTCCCAAGGTTTTACGAATTTTGCATGACTCCACACAGGTAAGTTGTTCAGGATGCTCAACTTGGTCGATTTGCACGGTCAAAACGCGATTTCCAGAGTTGACTATTAGAAAAACATGATGGCCGCTCTTCCCTTTTTCCTGCCCGGGGAATAAACTTTTTAATTTTCGAGCTCCCGAAAAGCCGAATTAGCGTGATTACTTCTTGCGGATACCCCACCCGAGTGTGCCGGTGCAAATTTGAACCCATTTAATGTTTCACTTTGGCGGTAATCGACGATTTTTGGTCAAATTATGACGTCACTTTTGCACCAAAAAGTTGTAATTCCCAAGGTTTTACGAATTTTGCATGACTCCACACAGGAAAGTTGTTCAGGATGCTCAACTTGGTCGATTTGCACCGTCAAAACGCGATTTCCAGAGTTGAATATTAGAAAAACAAGATGGCCGCTCTTCCATTTTCCCTGCCCGGAGAATAACTTTTTAATTTTCGAGCTCCCAAAAGGCCAAATTAGCGTGATTACTTCTTGCGGATACCCCACCCGAGTGTGCCTGTGCAAATTTGAACCCCGTCAATGTTTCACTTTGGCGGTAATTGACGATTTTTGGTCAAATTATGACGTCACTTTTGCACCAAAAAACTGTAATTCCCAAGGTTTTACGAATTTTGCATGACTCCACACAGGAAAGTTGTTCAGGATGCTCAACTTGGTCGATTTGCACCGTCAAAACGCGATTTCCAGAGTTGACTATTAGAAAAACAAGATGGCCGCTCTTCCCTTTTCCCTGCCCGGGGAATAAACTTTTTAATTTTCGAGCTCCCAAAAAGCCAGATTAGCGTGATTACTTCTTGCGGATACCACACCCGAGTGTGCCTGTGCAAATTTGAACCCCATCAATGTTTTACTTTGGCGGTAATCGACGATTTTTTGTCAAATTATGACGTCACTTTTGCACCAAAAAGTTGTAATTCCCAAAGTTTTGCGAATTTTGCATGACTCCACACAGGAAAGTTGTTCAGGATGCTCAACTTGGTCGATTTGCACCGTCAAAACGCGATTTCCAGAGTTGACTCTTAGAAAAACAAGATGGCCGCTCTTCCCTTTTCCCTGCCCGGGGAATAAACTTTTTAATTTTCGAGCTCCCAAAAAGCCAGATTAGCGTGATCACTTCTTGCGGATACCCCACCCGAGTGTGCCTGTGCAAATTTGAACCCTATCAATGTTTTACTTTGGCGGTAATCGACGATTTTTTGTCAAACTATGACGTCACTTTTGCACCAAAAAGTTGTAATTCCCAAGGTTTTGCGAGTTTTGCATGACTCCACACAGGAAAGTTGTTCAGGATGCTCAACTTGGTCGATTTGCACTGTCAAAACGCGATTTCCAGAGTTGACTATTAGAAAAACAAGATGGCCGCTCTTCCCTTTTCCCTGCCCGGGGAATAAACTTTTTACTTTTCGAGCTCCCGAAAAGCCGAATTAGCGTGATTACTTCTTGCGGATACCCCACCCGAGTGTGCCGGTGCAAATTTGAACCCCATCAATGTTTTACTTTGGCGGTAATCGACGATTTTTGGTCAAATAATGACGTCACTTTTGCACCAAAAAGTTGTAATTCCCTAGGTTTTGCGAATTTTGCATGACTCCACACAGGAAAGTTGTTCAGGATGCTCAACTTGGTCGATTTGCACCGTCAAAACGCGATTTCCAGAGTTGAATATTAGAAAAACAAGATGGCCGCTCTTCCATTTTCCCTGCCCGGAGAATAACTTTTTAATTTTCGAGCTCCCAAAAAGCCAAATTAGCGTGATTACTTCTTGCGGATACCCCACCCGAGTGTGCCTGTGCAAATTTGAACCCCGTCAATGTTTTACTTTGGCGGTAATCGACGATTTTTGGACAAATTATGACGTCACTTTTGCACCAAAAAGTTGTAATTCCCAAGGTTTTACGAATTTTACATGACTCCACACAGGAAAGTTGTTCAGGATGCTCAACTTGGTCGATTTGCACCGTCAAAACTCGATTTCCAGAGTTGAATATTAGAAAAACAAGATGGCCGCTCTTCCAATTTCCCTGACCGGAGAATAACTTTTTAATTTTCGAGCCACCCCGAAAAGCCGAATTAGCGTGATTACTTCTTGCGGATACCCCACCCGAGTGTGCCGGTGCAAATCTGAACCCCGTCAATGTTTTACATTGGCGGTAATCGACGATTTTTGGACAAATTATGACGTCACTTTTGCACCAAAAAGTTGTAATTCCCAAGGTTTTACGAATTTTGCATGACTCCACACAGGAAAGTTGTTCAGGATGCTCAACTTGGTCGATTTGCACCGTCAAAACGCGATTTCCAGAGTTGACTATTAGAAAAACAAGATGGCCGCTCTTCCCTTTTCCCTGCCCGGGGAATAAACTTTTTAATTTTCGAGCTCCCAAAAAGCCGAATTAGCGTGATTACTTTCTGCGGATACCCCACCCGAGTGTGCCTGTGCAAATTTGTACCCCGTCAATGTTTTACTTTGGCGGTAATCGACGATTTTTTGTCAAATTATTACGTCACTTTTGCACCAAAAAGTTGAAATTCCCAAGGTTTTGCGAATTTTGCATGACTCCACACAGGAAAGTTGTTCAGGATGCTCAACTTGGTCGATTTGCACTGTCAAAACGCGATTTCCAGAGTTGAAAATTAGAAAAACAAGATGGCCGCTCTTCCCTTTTCCCTGCCCGGGGAATAAACTTTTTAATTTTCGAGCTCCCGAAAAGCCGAATTAGCGTGATTACTTCTTGCGGATACCCCACCCGAGTGTGCCGGTGCAAATTTGAACCCAGTCAATGTTTTACTTTGGCGGTAATCGACGATTTTTGGTCAAATAATGACGTCACTTTTGCACCAAAAAGTTGTAATTCCCAAGGTTTTGCGAATTTTGCATGACTCCACACAGGAAAGTTGTTCAGGATGCTCAACTTGGTCGATTTGCACCGTCAAAACGCGATTTCCAGAGTTGAATATTAGAAAAACAAGATGGCCGCTCTTCCATTTTCCCTGCCCAAAGAACAACTTTTTAATTTTCGAGCTCCCGAAAAGCCGAATTAGCGTGATTACTTCTTGCGGATACCCCACCCGAGTGTGCCGGTGCAAATTTGAACCCATTTAATGTTTCACTTTGGCGGTAATTGACGATTTTTGGTCAAATTATGACGTCACTTTTGCACCAAAAAGTTGTAATTCCCTAGGTTTTGCGAATTTTGCATGACTCCACACAAGAAAGTTGTTCAGGATGCTCAACTTGGTCGATTTGCACCGTCAAAACGCGATTTCCAGAGTTGACTATTAGAAAAACAAGATGGCCGCTCTTCCCTTTTCCCTACCCGGGGAATAAACTTTTTAATTTTCGAGCTCCCGAAAAGCCGAATTAGCGTGATTTCTTCTTGCGGATACCCCACCCGAGTGTGCCGGTGCAAATTTGAACCCATTTAATGTTTCACTTTGGCGGTAATCGACGATTTTTGGTCAAATTATGACGTCACTTTTGCACCAAAAAGTTGAAATTCCCAAGGTTTTACGAATTTTGCATGACTCCACACAGGAAAGTTGTTTAGGATGCTCAACTTGGTCGATTTGCACCGTCAAAACGCGATTTCCAGAGTTGACTATTAGAAAAACAAGATGGCCGCTCTTCCCTTTTCCCTGCCCGGGGAATAAATTTTTAATTTTCGAGCTCCCAAAAAGCCAGAATAGCGTGATTACTTTTTGCGGATACCCCACCCGAGAGTGCCTGTGCAAATTTGAACCCCATCAATGTTTTACTTTGGCGGTAATCGACGATTTTTTGTCAAATTATGACGTCACTTTTGCACCAAAAAGTTGTAATTCCCAAGGTTTTGCGAATTTTGCATGACTCCACACAGGAAAGTTGTTCAGGATGCTCAACTTGGTCGATTTGCACCGTCAACACGCGATTTCCAGAGTTGACTCTTAGAAAAACAAGATGGCCGCTCTTCCCTTTTCCCTGCACGGGGAATAAACTTTTTAATTTTCGAGCTCCCGAAAAGCCGAATTAGCGTGATTACTTCTTGCGGATACCCCACCCGAGTGTGCCTGTGCAAATTTGAACCCCATCAATGTTTTACTTTGGCGGTAATCGACGATTTTTTGTCAAATTATGACGTCACTTTTGCACCAAAAAGTTGTAATTCCCAAATTTTTACGAATTTTGCATGACTCCACACAGGAAAGTTGTTCAGGATGCTCAACTTGGTCGATTTGCACCGTCAAAACGCGATTTCCAGAGTTGACTATTAGAAAAACAAGATGGCCGCTCTTCCATTTTCCCTGACCGGAGAATAACTTTTTAATTTTCGAGCCACCCTGAAAAGCCGAATTAGCGTGATTACTTCTTGCGGATACCCCACCCGAGTGTGCCGGTGCAAATCTGAACCCCGTCAATGTTTTACTTTGGCGGTAATCGACGATTTTTGGACAAATAATGACGTCACTTTTGCACCAAAAAGTTGTAATTCCCAAGGTTTTGCGAATTTTGCATGACTCCACACAGGAAAGTTGTTCAGGATGCTCAACTTGGTCGATTTGCACCGTCAAAACGCGATTTCCAGAGCAGAGTTGACTATTAGAAAAACAAGATGGCCGCTCTTCCCTTTTCCCTGCCCGGGGAATAAACTTTTTAATTTTCGAGCTCCCAAAAAGCCGAATTAGCGTGATTACTTCTTGCGGATACCCCACCCGAGTGTGCCGGTGCAAATTTGAACCCATTTAATGTTTCACTTTGGCGGTAATCGACGATTTTTGGTCAAATTATGACGTCACCTTTGCACCAAAAAGTTGTAATTCCCAAGGTTTTACGAATTTTGCATGACTCCACACAGGAAAGTTGTT
Source organism: Asterias amurensis (assembly GCF_032118995.1). NCBI lineage: Eukaryota > Metazoa > Echinodermata > Asteroidea > Forcipulatida > Asteriidae > Asterias > Asterias amurensis. The sequence continues at coordinate 8,727,336 of NC_092662.1, read as the reverse complement.
CAGGATGCTCAACTTGGTCGATTTGCACCGTCAAAACGCGATTTCCAGAGTTGACTATTAAAAAAACAAGATGGCCGCTCTTCCCTTTTCCCTGCCCGGGGAATAAACTTTTTAATTTTCGAGCTCCCAAAAAGCCAAATTAGCGTAATTACTTCTTGCGGATACCCCACCGAGTGTGCCTGTGCAAATTTGAACCCCATCAATGTTTTACTTTGGCGGTAATCGACGATTTTTTTGTCAAATTATGACGTCACTTTTGCACCAAAAAGTTGTAATTCCCAAGGTTTTGCGAATTTTGCATGACTCCACACAGGAAAGTTGTTCAGGATGCTCAACTTGGTCGATTTGCACCGTCAAAACGCGATTTCCAGAGTTGACTCTTAGAAAAACAAGATGGCCGCTCTTCCCTTTTCCCTGCCGGGGAATAAACTTTTTAATTTTCGAGCTCCCGAAAAGCCGAATGAGCGTGATTACTTCTTGCGGATACCCCACCCGAGTGTGCCGGTGCAAATTTGAACCCCATCAATGTTTTACTTTGGCGGTAATCGACGATTTTTGGTCAAATAATGACGTCACTTTTGCACCAAAAAGTTGTAATTCCCTAGGTTTTGCGAATTTTGCATGACTCCACACAGGAAAGTTGTTCAGGATGCTCAACTTGGTCGATTTGCACCGTCAAAACGCGATTTCCAGAGTTGAATATTAGAAAAACAAGATGGCCGCTCTTCCATTTTCCCTGCCCGGAGAATAACTTTTTAATTTTCGAGCTCCCAAAAAGCCAAATTAGCGTGATTACTTCTTGCGGATACCCCACCCGAGTGTGCCTGTGCAAATTTGAACCCCGTCAATGTTTTACTTTGGCGGTAATCGACGATTTTTGGACAAATTATGACGTCACTTTTGCACCAAAAAGTTGTAATTCCCAAGGTTTTACGAATTTTACATGACTCCACACAGGAAAGTTGTTCAGGATGCTCAACTTGGTCGATTTGCACCGTCAAAACTCGATTTCCAGAGTTGAATATTAGAAAAACAAGATGGCCGCTCTTCCAATTTCCCTGACCGGAGAATAACTTTTTAATTTTCGAGCCACCCCGAAAAGCCGAATTAGCGTGATTACTTCTTGCGGATACCCCACCCGAGTGTGCCGGTGCAAATCTGAACCCCGTCAATGTTTTACATTGGCGGTAATCGACGATTTTTGGACAAATTATGACGTCACTTTTGCACCAAAAAGTTGTAATTCCCAAGGTTTTACGAATTTTGCATGACTCCACACAGGAAAGTTGTTCAGGATGCTCAACTTGGTCGATTTGCACCGTCAAAACGCGATTTCCAGAGTTGACTATTAGAAAAACAAGATGGCCGCTCTTCCCTTTTCCCTGCCCGGGGAATAAACTTTTTAATTTTCGAGCTCCCAAAAAGCCGAATTAGCGTGATTACTTTCTGCGGATACCCCACCCGAGTGTGCCTGTGCAAATTTGTACCCCGTCAATGTTTTACTTTGGCGGTAATCGACGATTTTTTGTCAAATTATTACGTCACTTTTGCACCAAAAAGTTGAAATTCCCAAGGTTTTGCGAATTTTGCATGACTCCACACAGGAAAGTTGTTCAGGATGCTCAACTTGGTCGATTTGCACTGTCAAAACGCGATTTCCAGAGTTGAAAATTAGAAAAACAAGATGGCCGCTCTTCCCTTTTCCCTGCCCGGGGAATAAACTTTTTAATTTTCGAGCTCCCGAAAAGCCGAATTAGCGTGATTACTTCTTGCGGATACCCCACCCGAGTGTGCCGGTGCAAATTTGAACCCAGTCAATGTTTTACTTTGGCGGTAATCGACGATTTTTGGTCAAATAATGACGTCACTTTTGCACCAAAAAGTTGTAATTCCCAAGGTTTTGCGAATTTTGCATGACTCCACACAGGAAAGTTCTTCAGGATGCTCAACTTGGTCGATTTGCACCGTCAAAACGCGATTTCCAGAGTTGAATATTAGAAAAACAAGATGGCCGCTCTTCCATTTTCCCTGCCCAAAGAACAACTTTTTAATTTTCGAGCTCCCGAAAAGCCGAATTAGCGTGATTACTTCTTGCGGATACCCCACCCGAGTGTGCCGGTGCAAATTTGAACCCATTTAATGTTTCACTTTGGCGGTAATTGACGATTTTTGGTCAAATTATGACGTCACTTTTGCACCAAAAAGTTGTAATTCCCTAGGTTTTGCGAATTTTGCATGACTCCACACAAGAAAGTTGTTCAGGATGCTCAACTTGGTCGATTTGCACCGTCAAAACGCGATTTCCAGAGTTGACTATTAGAAAAACAAGATGGCCGCTCTTCCCTTTTCCCTACCCGGGGAATAAACTTTTTAATTTTCGAGCTCCCGAAAAGCCGAATTAGCGTGATTACTTCTTGCGGATACCCCACCCGAGTGTGCCGGTGCAAATTTGAACCCATTTAATGTTTCACTTTGGCGGTAATCGACGATTTTTGGTCAAATTATGACGTCACTTTTGCACCAAAAAGTTGAAATTCCCAAGGTTTTACGAATTTTGCATGACTCCACACAGGAAAGTTGTTTAGGATGCTCAACTTGGTCGATTTGCACCGTCAAAACGCGATTTCCAGAGTTGACTATTAGAAAAACAAGATGGCCGCTCTTCCCTTTTCCCTGCCCGGGGAATAAATTTTTAATTTTCGAGCTCCCAAAAAGCCAGAATAGCGTGATTACTTTTTGCGGATACCCCACCCGAGAGTGCCTGTGCAAATTTGAACCCCATCAATGTTTTACTTTGGCGGTAATCGACGATTTTTTGTCAAATTATGACGTCACTTTTGCACCAAAAAGTTGTAATTCCCAAGGTTTTGCGAATTTTGCATGACTCCACACAGGAAAGTTGTTCAGGATGCTCAACTTGGTCGATTTGCACCGTCAACACGCGATTTCCAGAGTTGACTCTTAGAAAAACAAGATGGCCGCTCTTCCCTTTTCCCTGCACGGGGAATAAACTTTTTAATTTTCGAGCTCCCGAAAAGCCGAATTAGCGTGATTACTTCTTGCGGATACCCCACCCGAGTGTGCCTGTGCAAATTTGAACCCCATCAATGTTTTACTTTGGCGGTAATCGACGATTTTTTGTCAAATTATGACGTCACTTTTGCACCAAAAAGTTGTAATTCCCAAATTTTTACGAATTTTGCATGACTCCACACAGGAAAGTTGTTCAGGATGCTCAACTTGGTCGATTTGCACCGTCAAAACGCGATTTCCAGAGTTGACTATTAGAAAAACAAGATGGCCGCTCTTCCATTTTCCCTGACCGGAGAATAACTTTTTAATTTTCGAGCCACCCTGAAAAGCCGAATTAGCGTGATTACTTCTTGCGGATACCCCACCCGAGTGTGCCGGTGCAAATCTGAACCCCGTCAATGTTTTACTTTGGCGTTAATCGACGATTTTTGGACAAATAATGACGTCACTTTTGCACCAAAAAGTTGTAATTCCCAAGGTTTTGCGAATTTTGCATGACTCCACACAGGAAAGTTGTTCAGGATGCTCAACTTGGTCGATTTGCACCGTCAAAACGCGATTTCCAGAGCAGAGTTGACTATTAGAAAAACAAGATGGCCGCTCTTCCCTTTTCCCTGCCCGGGGAATAAACTTTTTAATTTTCGAGCTCCCAAAAAGCCGAATTAGCGTGATTACTTCTTGCGGATACCCCACCCGAGTGTGCCGGTGCAAATTTGAACCCATTTAATGTTTCACTTTGGCGGTAATCGACGATTTTTGGTCAAATTATGACGTCACCTTTGCACCAAAAAGTTGTAATTCCCAAGGTTTTACGAATTTTGCATGACTCCACACAGGAAAGTTGTTCAGGATGCTCAACTTGGTCGATTTGCACCGTCAAAACGCGATTTCCAGAGTTGACTATTAGAAAAACAAGATGGCCGCTCTTCCCTTTTCCCTGCCCGGGGAATAAACTTTTTAATTTTCGAGCTCCCAAAAAGCCAAATTAGCGTAATTACTTCTTGCGGATACCCCACCGAGTGTGCCTGTGCAAATTTGAACCCCATCAATGTTTTACTTTGGCGGTAATCGACGATTTTTTTGTCAAATTATGACGTCACTTTTGCACCAAAAAGTTGTAATTCCCAAGGTTTTGCGAATTTTGCATGACTCCACACAGGAAAGTTGTTCAGGATGCTCAACTTGGTCGATTTGCACCGTCAAAACGCGATTTCCAGAGTTGACTCTTAGAAAAACAAGATGGCCGCTCTTCCCTTTTCCCTGCCGGGGAATAAACTTTTTAATTTTCGAGCTCCCGAAAAGCCGAATGAGCGTGATTACTTCTTGCGGATACCCCACCCGAGTGTGCCTGTGCAAATTTGAACCCCATCAATGTTTTACTTTGGCGGTAATCGACGATTTTTTGTCAAACTATGACGTCACTTTTGCACCAAAAAGTTGTAATTCCCAAGGTTTTGCGAATTTTGCATGACTCCACACAGGAAAGTTGTTCAGGATGCTCAACTTGGTCGATTTGCACCGTCAAAACGCGATTTCCAGAGTTGACTCTTAGAAAAACAAGATGGCCGCTTTTCCCTTTTCCCTGCCCGGGGAATAAACTTTTTAATTTTCGAGCTCCCGAAAAGCCGAATTAGCGTGATTACTTCTTGCGGATACCCCCACCCGAGTGTGCCTGTGCAAATTTGAACCCAGTCAATGTTTTACTTTGGCGGTAATCGACGATTTTTGGTCAAAGAATGACGTCACTTTTGCACCAAAAAGTTGTAATTCCCTAGGTTTTGCGAATTTTGCATGACTCCACACAGGAAAGTTGTTCAGGATGCTCAACTTGGTCGATTTGCACCGTCAAAACGCGATTTCCAGAGTTGAATATTAGAAAAACAAGATGGCCGCTCTTCCATTTTCCCTGACCGGAGAATAACTTTTTAATTTTCGAGCGACCCCGAAAAGCCGAATTAGCGTGATTACTTCTTGCGGATACCCCACCCGAGTGTGCCGTTGCAAATCTGAACCCCGTCAATGTTTTACATTGGCGGTAATCGACGATTTTTGGACAAATTATGACGTCACTTTTGCACCAAAAAGTTGTAATTCCCAAGGTTTTACGAATTTTGCATGACTCCACACAAGAAAGTTGTTCAGGATGCTCAACTTGGTCGATTTGCACGGTCAAAACGCGATTTCCAGAGTTGACTATTAGAAAAACAAGATGGCCGCTCTTCCCTTTTCCCTGCCCGGGGAATAAACTTTTTAATTTTCGAGCTCCCAAAAAGCCGAATTAGCGTGATTACTTTCTGCGGATACCCCACCCGAGTGTGCCTGTGCAAATTTGTACCCCGTCAATGTTTTACTTTGGCGGTAATCGACGATTTTTTGTCAAATTATTACGTCACTTTTGCACCAAAAAGTTGAAATTCCCAAGGTTTTGCGAATTTTGCATGACTCCACACAGGAAAGTTGTTCAGGATGCTCAACTTGGTCGATTTGCACTGTCAAAACGCGATTTCCAGAGTTGAAAATTAGAAAAACAAGATGGCCGCTCTTCCCTTTTCCCTGCCCGGGGAATAAACTTTTTAATTTTCGAGCTCCCGAAAAGCCGAATTAGCGTGATTACTTCTTGCGGATACCCCACCCGAGTGTGCCGGTGCAAATTTGAACCCAGTCAATGTTTTACTTTGGCGGTAATCGACGATTTTTGGTCAAATAATGACGTCACTTTTGCACCAAAAAGTTGTAATTCCCAAGGTTTTGCGAATTTTGCATGACTCCACACAGGAAAGTTGTTCAGGATGCTCAACTTGGTCGATTTGCACCGTCAAAACGCGATTTCCAGAGTTGAATATTAGAAAAACAAGATGGCCGCTCTTCCATTTTCCCTGCCCAAAGAATAACTTTTTAATTTTCGAGCTCCCGAAAAGCCGAATTAGCGTGATTACTTCTTGCGGATACCCCACCCGAGTGTGCCGGTGCAAATTTGAACCCATTTAATGTTTCACTTTGGCGGTAATTGACGATTTTTGGTCAAATTATGACGTCACTTTTGCACCAAAAAGTTGTAATTCCCTAGGTTTTGCGAATTTTGCATGACTCCACACAAGAAAGTTGTTCAGGATGCTCAACTTGGTCGATTTGCACCGTCAAAACGCGATTTCCAGAGTTGACTATTAGAAAAACAAGATGGCCGCTCTTCCCTTTTCCCTACCCGGGGAATAAACTTTTTAATTTTCGAGCTCCCGAAAAGCCGAATTAGCGTGATTACTTCTTGCGGATACCCCACCCGAGTGTGCCGGTGCAAATTTGAACCCATTTAATGTTTCACTTTGGCGGTAATCGACGATTTTTGGTCAAATTATGACGTCACTTTTGCACCAAAAAGTTGAAATTCCCAAGGTTTTACGAATTTTGCATGACTCCACACAGGAAAGTTGTTTAGGATGCTCAACTTGGTCGATTTGCACCGTCAAAACGCGATTTCCAGAGTTGACTATTAGAAAAACAAGATGGCCGCTCTTCCCTTTTCCCTGCCCGGGGAATAAACTTTTTAATTTTCGAGCTCCCAAAAAGCCAGAATAGCGTGATTACTTTTTGCGGATACCCCACCCGAGTGTGCCTGTGCAAATTTGAACCCCATCAATGTTTTACTTTGGCGGTAATCGACGATTTTTTGTCAAATTATGACGTCACTTTTGCACCAAAAAGTTGTAATTCCCAAGGTTTTGCGAATTTTGCATGACTCCACACAGGAAAGTTGTTCAGGATGCTCAACTTGGTCGATTTGCACCGTCAAAACGCGATTTCCAGAGTTGACTCTTAGAAAAACAAGATGGCCGCTCTTCCCTTTTCCCTGCACGGGGAATAAACTTTTTAATTTTCGAGCTCCCGAAAAGCCGAATTAGCGTGATTACTTCTTGCGGATACCCCACCCGAGTGTGCCTGTGCAAATTTGAACCCCATCAATGTTTTACTTTGGCGGTAATCGACGATTTTTTGTCAAATTATGACGTCACTTTTGCACCAAAAAGTTGTAATTCCCAAATTTTTACGAATTTTGCATGACTCCACACAGGAAAGTTGTTCAGGATGCTCAACTTGGTCGATTTGCACCGTCAAAACGCGATTTCCAGAGTTGACTATTAGAAAAACAAGATGGCCGCTCTTCCATTTTCCCTGACCGGAGAATAACTTTTTAATTTTCGAGCCACCCTGAAAAGCCGAATTAGCGTGATTACTTCTTGCGGATACCCCACCCGAGTGTGCCGGTGCAAATCTGAACCCCGTCAATGTTTTACTTTGGCGGTAATCGACGATTTTTGGACAAATAGTGACGTCACTTTTGCACCAAAAAGTTGTAATTCCCAAGGTTTTGCGAATTTTGCATGACTCCACACAGGAAAGTTGTTCAGGATGCTCAACTTGGTCGATTTGCACCGTCAAAACGCGATTTCCAGAGCAGAGTTGACTATTAGAAAAACAAGATGGCCGCTCTTCCCTTTTCCCTGCCCGGGGAATAAACTTTTTAATTTTCGAGCTCCCAAAAAGCCGAATTAGCGTGATTACTTCTTGCGGATACCCCACCCGAGTGTGCCGGTGCAAATTTGAACCCATTTAATGTTTCACTTTGGCGGTAATCGACGATTTTTGGTCAAATTATGACGTCACCTTTGCACCAAAAAGTTGTAATTCCCAAGGTTTTACGAATTTTGCATGACTCCACACAGGAAAGTTGTTCAGGATGCTCAACTTGGTCGATTTGCACCGTCAAAACGCGATTTCCAGAGTTGACTATTAGAAAAACAAGATGGCCGCTCTTCCCTTTTCCCTGCCCGGGGAATAAACTTTTTAATTTTCGAGCTCCCAAAAAGCCAAATTAGCGTAATTACTTCTTGCGGATACCCCACCGAGTGTGCCTGTGCAAATTTGAACCCCATCAATGTTTTACTTTGGCGGTAATCGACGATTTTTTTGTCAAATTATGACGTCACTTTTGCACCAAAAAGTTGTAATTCCCAAGGTTTTGCGAATTTTGCATGACTCCACACAGGAAAGTTGTTCAGGATGCTCAACTTGGTCGATTTGCACCGTCAAAACGCGATTTCCAGAGTTGACTCTTAGAAAAACAAGATGGCCGCTCTTCCCTTTTCCCTGCCGGGGAATAAACTTTTTAATTTTCGAGCTCCCGAAAAGCCGAATGAGCGTGATTACTTCTTGCGGATACCCCACCCGAGTGTGCCTGTGCAAATTTGAACCCCATCAATGTTTTACTTTGGCGGTAATCGACGATTTTTTGTCAAACTATGACGTCACTTTTGCACCAAAAAGTTGTAATTCCCAAGGTTTTGCGAATTTTACATGACTCCACACAGGAAAGTTGTTCAGGATGCTCAACTTGGTCGATTTGCACCGTCAAAACGCGATTTCCAGAGTTGACTCTTAGAAAAACAAGATGGCCGCTTTTCCCTTTTCCCTGCCCGGGGAATAAACTTTTTAATTTTCGAGCTCCCGAAAAGCCGAATTAGCGTGATTACTTCTTGCGGATACCCCCACCCGAGTGTGCCTTTGCAAATTTGAACCCAGTCAATGTTTTACTTTGGCGGTAATCGACGATTTTTGGTCAAAGAATGACGTCACTTTTGCACCAAAAAGTTGTAATTCCCTAGGTTTTGCGAATTTTGCATGACTCCACACAGGAAAGTTGTTCAGGATGCTCAACTTGGTCGATTTGCACCGTCAAAACGCGATTTCCAGAGTTGAATATTAGAAAAACAAGATGGCCGCTCTTCCATTTTCCCTGACCGGAGATTAACTTTTTAATTTTCGAGCGACCCCGAAAAGCCGAATTAGCGTGATTACTTCTTGCGGATACCCCACCCGAGTGTGCCGTTGCAAATCTGAACCCCGTCAATGTTTTACATTGGCGGTAATCGACGATTTTTGGACAAATTATGACGTCACTTTTGCACCAAAAAGTTGTAATTCCCAAGGTTTTACGAATTTTGCATGACTCCACACAAGAAAGTTGTTCAGGATGCTCAGCTTGGTCGATTTGCACCGTCAAAACGCGATTTCCAGAGTTGACTATTAGAAAAACAAGATGGCCGCTCTTCCCTTTTCCCTGCCCGGGGAATAAACTTTTTAATTTTCGAGCTCCCGAAAAGCCGAATTAGCGTGATTACTTCTTGCGGATACCCCACCCGAGTGTGCCGGTGCAAATTTGAACCCGTTTAATGTTTCACTTTGGCGGTAATCGACGATTTTTGGTCAAATTATGACGTCACTTTTGCACCAAAAAGTTGTAATTCCCAAGGTTTTGCGAATTTTGCATGACTCCACACAGGAAAGTTGTTCAGGATGCTCAACTTGGTCGATTTGCACCGTCAAAACGCGATTTCCAGAGTTGACTCTTAGAAAAACAAGATGGCCGCTTTTCCCTTTTCCCTGCCCGGGGAATAAACTTTTTAATTTTCGAGCTCCCGAAAAGCCGAATTAGCGTGATTACTTCTTGCGGATACCCCCACCCGAGTGTGCCTGTGCAAATTTGAACCCAGTCAATGTTTTACTTTGGCGGTAATCGACGATTTTTGGTCAAAGAATGACGTCACTTTTGCACCAAAAAGTTGTAATTCCCTAGGTTTTGCGAATTTTGCATGACTCCACACAGGAAAGTTGTTCAGGATGCTCAACTTGGTCGATTTGCACCGTCAAAACGCGATTTCCAGAGTTGAATATTAGAAAAACAAGATGGCCGCTCTTCCATTTTCCCTGACCGGAGAATAACTTTTTAATTTTCGAGCGACCCCGAAAAGCCGAATTAGCGTGATTACTTCTTGCGGATACCCCACCCGAGTGTGCCGTTGCAAATCTGAACCCCGTCAATGTTTTACATTGGCGGTAATCGACGATTTTTGGACAAATTATGACGTCACTTTTGCACCAAAAAGTTGTAATTCCCAAGGTTTTACGAATTTTGCATGACTCCACACAAGAAAGTTGTTCAGGATGCTCAGCTTGGTCGATTTGCACCGTCAAAACGCGATTTCCAGAGTTGACTATTAGAAAAACAAGATGGCCGCTCTTCCCTTTTCCCTGCCCGGGGAATAAACTTTTTAATTTTCGAGCTCCCGAAAAGCCGAATTAGCGTGATTACTTCTTGCGGATACCCCACCCGAGTGTGCCGGTGCAAATTTGAACCCGTTTAATGTTTCACTTTGGCGGTAATCGACGATTTTTGGTCAAATTATGACGTCACTTTTGCACCAAAAAGTTGTAATTCCCAAGGTTTTGCGAATTTTGCATGACTCCACACAGGAAAGTTGTTCAGGATGCTCAACTTGGTCGATTTGCACCGTCAAAACGCGATTTCCAGAGTTGACTCTTAGAAAAACAAGATGGCCGCTTTTCCCTTTTCCCTGCCCGGGGAATAAACTTTTTAATTTTCGAGCTCCCGAAAAGCCGAATTAGCGTGATTACTTCTTGCGGATACCCCCACCCGAGTGTGCCTGTGCAAATTTGAACCCAGTCAATGTTTTACTTTGGCGGTAATCGACGATTTTTGGTCAAAGAATGACGTCACTTTTGCACCAAAAAGTTGTAATTCCCTAGGTTTTGCGAATTTTGCATGACTCCACACAGGAAAGTTGTTCAGGATGCTCAACTTGGTCGATTTGCACCGTCAAAACGCGATTTCCAGAGTTGAATATTAGAAAAACAAGATGGCCGCTCTTCCATTTTCCCTGACCGGAGAATAACTTTTTAATTTTCGAGCTCCCGAAAAGCCGAATTAGCGTGATTACTTCTTGCGGATACCCCCACCCGAGTGTGCCTGTGCAAATTTGAACCCAGTCAATGTTTTACTTTGGCGGTAATCGACGATTTTTGGTCAAAGAATGACGTCACTTTTGCACCAAAAAGTTGTAATTCCCTAGGTTTTGCGAATTTTGCATGACTCCACACAGGAAAGTTGTTCAGGATGCTCAACTTGGTCGATTTGCACCGTCAAAACGCGATTTCCAGAGTTGAATATTAGAAAAACAAGATGGCCGCTCTTCCATTTTCCCTGACCGGAGAATAACTTTTTAATTTTCGAGCGACCCCGAAAAGCCGAATTAGCGTGATTACTTCTTGCGGATACCCCACCCGAGTGTGCCGTTGCAAATCTGAACCCCGTCAATGTTTTACATTGGCGGTAATCGACGATTTTTGGACAAATTATGACGTCACTTTTGCACCAAAAAGTTGTAATTCCCAAGGTTTTACGAATTTTGCATGACTCCACACAAGAAAGTTGTTCAGGATGCTCAACTTGGTCGATTTGCACCGTCAAAACGCGATTTCCAGAGTTGACTATTAGAAAAACAAGATGGCCGCTCTTCCCTTTTCCCTGCCCGGGGAATAAACTTTTTAATTTTCGAGCTCCCGAAAAGCCGAATTAGCGTGATTACTTCTTGCGGATACCCCACCCGAGTGTGCCGGTGCAAATTTGAACCCGTTTAATGTTTCACTTTGGCGGTAATCGACGATTTTTGGTCAAATTATGACGTCACTTTTGCACCAAAAAGTTGAAATTCCCAAGGTTTTACGAATTTTGCATGACTCCACACAGGAAAGTTGTTTAGGATGCTCAACTTGGTCGATTTGCACCGTCAAAACGCGATTTCCAGAGTTGACTATTAGAAAAACAAGATGGCCGCTCTTCCCTTTTCCCTGCCCGGGGAATAAACTTTTTAATTTTCGAGCTCCCAAAAAGCCAGAATAGCGTGATTACTTCTTGCGGATACCCCACCCGAGTGTGCCTGTGCAAATTTGAACCCCATCAATGTTTTACTTTGGCGGTAATCGACGATTTTTTGTCAAATTATGTCGTCACTTTTGCACCAAAAAGTTGTAATTCCCAAATTTTTACGAATTTTGCATGACTCCACACAGGAAAGTTGTTCAGGATGCTCAACTTGGTCGATTTGCACCGTCAAAACGCGATTTCCAGAGTTGACTATTAGAGAAATAAGATGGCCGCTCTTCCATTTTCCCTGACCGGAGAATAACTTTTTAATTTTCGAGCGACCCCGAAAAGCCGAATTAGCGTGATTACTTCTTGCGGATACCCCACCCGAGTGTGCCGTTGCAAATCTGAACCCCGTCAATGTTTTACATTGGCGGTAATCGACGATTTTTGGACAAATTATGACGTCACTTTTGCACCAAAAAGTTGTAATTCCCAAGGTTTTACGAATTTTGCATGACTCCACACAAGAAAGTTGTTCAGGATGCTCAACTTGGTCGATTTGCACCGTCAAAACGCGATTTCCAGAGTTGACTATTAGAAAAACAAGATGGCCGCTCTTCCCTTTTCCCTGCCCGGGGAATAAACTTTTTATCTTTCGAGCTCCCGAAAAGCCGAATTAGCGTGATTACTTCTTGCGGATACCCCACCCGAGTGTGCCGGTGCAAATTTGAACCCGTTTAATGTTTCACTTTGGCGGTAATCGACGATTTTTGGTCAAATTATGACGTCACTTTTGCACCAAAAAGTTGAAATTCCCAAGGTTTTACGAATTTTGCATGACTCCACACAGGAAAGTTGTTTAGGATGCTCAACTTGGTCGATTTGCACCGTCAAAACGCGATTTCCAGAGTTGACTATTAGAAAAACAAGATGGCCGCTCTTCCCTTTTCCCTGCCCGGGGAATAAACTTTTTAATTTTCGAGCTCCCAAAAAGCCAGAATAGCGTGATTACTTCTTGCGGATACCCCACCCGAGTGTGCCTGTGCAAATTTGAACCCCATCAATGTTTTACTTTGGCGGTAATCGACGATTTTTTGTCAAATTATGTCGTCACTTTTGCACCAAAAAGTTGTAATTCCCAAATTTTTACGAATTTTGCATGACTCCACACAGGAAAGTTGTTCAGGATGCTCAACTTGGTCGATTTGCACCGTCAAAACGCGATTTCCAGAGTTGACTATTAGAAAAATAAGATGGCCGCTCTTCCATTTTCCCTGACCGGAGAATAACTTTTTAATTTTCGAGCCACCCCGAAAAGCCGAATTAGCGTGATTTCTTCTTGCGGATACCCCACCCGAGTGTGCCGGTGCAAATTTGAACCCATTTAATGTTTCACTTTGGCGGTAATTGACGATTTTTGGTCAAATTATGACGTCACTTTTGCACCAAAAAGTTGTAATTCCCAAGGTTTTACGAATTTTGCATGACTCCACACAGGAAAGTTGTTCAGGATGCTCAACTTGGTCGATTTGCACCGTCAAAACGCGATTTCCAGAGTTGACTATTAGAAAAACAAGATGGCCGCTCTTCCCTTTTCCCTGACCGGGGAATAAACTTTTTAATTTTCGAGCACCCAAAAAGCCAAATTAGCGTGATTACTTCTTGCGGATACCCCACCCGAGTGTGCCTGTGCAAATTTGAACCCCATCAATGTTTTACTTTGGCGGTAATCGACGATTTTTTGTCAAATTATGACGTCACTTTTGCACCAAAAAGTTGTAATTCCCAAGGTTTTGCGAATTTTGCATGACTCCACACAGGAAAGTTGTTCAGGATGCTCAACTTGGTCGATTTGCACCGTCAAAACGCGATTTCCAGAGTTGACTATTAGAAAAACAAGATGGCCGCTCTTCCCTTTTCCCTGCCCGGGGAATAAACTTTTTAATTTTCGAGCTCCCAAAAAGCCAAATTAGCGTGATTACTTCTTGCGGATACCCCACCCGAGTGTGCCGGTGCAAATTTGAACCCATTTAATGTTTCACTTTGGCGGTAATCGACGATTTTTGGTCAAATTATGACGTCACTTTTGCACCAAAAAGTTGAAATTCCCAAGGTTTTACGAATTTTGCATGACTCCACACAGGAAAGTTGTTTAGGATGCTCAACTTGGTCGATTTGCACCGTCAAAACGCGATTTCCAGAGTTGACTATTAGAAAAACAAGATGGCCGCTCTTCCGTTTTCCCTGCCCGGGGAATAAACTTTTTAATTTTCGAGCTCCCAAAAAGCCAGAATAGCGTGATTACTTTTTGCGGATACCCCACCTGAGTGTGCCTGTGCAAATTTGAACCCCATCAATGTTTTACTTTGGCGGTAATCGACGATTTTTTGTCAAATTATGACGTCACTTTTGCACCAAAAAGTTGTAATTCCCAAGGTTTTGCGAATTTTGCATGACTCCACACAGGAAAGTTGTTCAGGATGCTCAACTTGGTCGATTTGCACCGTCAAAACGCGATTTCCAGAGTTGACTCTTAGAAAAACAAGATGGCCGCTCTTCCCTTTTCCCTGCACGGGGAATAAACAATTTAATTTTCGAGCTCCCGAAAAGCCGAATTAGCGTGATTACTTCTTGCGGATACCCCACCCGAGTGTGCCTGTGCAAATTTGAACCCCATCAATGTTTTACTTTGGCGGTAATCGACGATTTTTTGTCAAATTATGACGTCACTTTTGCACCAAAAAGTTGTAATTCCCAAATTTTTACGAATTTTGCATGACTCCACACAGGAAAGTTGTTCAGGATGCTCAACTTGGTCGATTTGCACCGTCAAAACGCGATTTCCAGAGTTGACTATTAGAAAAACAAGATGGCCGCTCTTCCATTTTCCCTGACCGGAGAATAACTTTTTAATTTTCGAGCCACCCCGAAAAGCCGAATTAGCGTGATTACTTCTTGCGGATACCCCACCCGAGTGTGCCGGTGCAAATCTGAACCCCGTCAATGTTTTACTTTGGCGGTAATCGACGATTTTTGGACAAATAATGACGTCACTTTTGCACCAAAAAGTTGTAATTCCCAAGGTTTTGCGAATTTTGCATGACTCCACACAGGAAAGTTGTTCAGGATGCTCAACTTGGTCGATTTGCACCGTCAAAACGCGATTTCCAGAGCAGAGTTGACTATTAGAAAAACAAGATGGCCGCTCTTCCCTTTTCCCTGCCCGGGGAATAAACTTTTTAATTTTCGAGCTCCCAAAAAGCCGAATTAGCGTGATTACTTCTTGCGGATACCCCACCCGAGTGTGCCGGTGCAAATTTGAACCCATTTAATGTTTCACTTTGGCGGTAATCGACGATTTTTGGTCAAATTATGACGTCACCTTTGCACCAAAAAGTTGTAATTCCCAAGGTTTTACGAATTTTGCATGACTCCACACAGGAAAGTTGTTCAGGATGCTCAACTTGGTCGATTTGCACCGTCAAAACGCGATTTCCAGAGTTGACTATTAGAAAAACAAGATGGCCGCTCTTCCCTTTTCCCTGCCCGGGGAATAAACTTTTTAATTTTCGAGCTCCCAAAAAGCCAAATTAGCGTAATTACTTCTTGCGGATACCCCACCGAGTGTGCCTGTGCAAATTTGAACCCCATCAATGTTTTACTTTGGCGGTAATCGACGATTTTTTTGTCAAATTATGACGTCACTTTTGCACCAAAAAGTTGTAATTCCCAAGGTTTTGCGAATTTTGCATGACTCCACACAGGAAAGTTGTTCAGGATGCTCAACTTGGTCGATTTGCACCGTCAAAACGCGATTTCCAGAGTTGACTCTTAGAAAAACAAGATGGCCGCTCTTCCCTTTTCCCTGCCGGGGAATAAACTTTTTAATTTTCGAGCTCCCGAAAAGCCGAATGAGCGTGATTACTTCTTGCGGATACCCCACCCGAGTGTGCCTGTGCAAATTTGAACCCCATCAATGTTTTACTTTGGCGGTAATCGACGATTTTTTGTCAAACTATGACGTCACTTTTGCACCAAAAAGTTGTAATTCCCAAGGTTTTGCGAATTTTGCATGACTCCACACAGGAAAGTTGTTCAGGATGCTCAACTTGGTCGATTTGCACCGTCAAAACGCGATTTCCAGAGTTGACTCTTAGAAAAACAAGATGGCCGCTTTTCCCTTTTCCCTGCCCGGGGAATAAACTTTTTAATTTTCGAGCTCCCGAAAAGCCGAATTAGCGTGATTACTTCTTGCGGATACCCCCACCCGAGTGTGCCTGTGCAAATTTGAACCCAGTCAATGTTTTACTTTGGCGGTAATCGACGATTTTTGGTCAAAGAATGACGTCACTTTTGCACCAAAAAGTTGTAATTCCCTAGGTTTTGCGAATTTTGCATGACTCCACACAGGAAAGTTGTTCAGGATGCTCAACTTGGTCGATTTGCACCGTCAAAACGCGATTTCCAAAGTTGAATATTAGAAAAACAAGATGGCCGCTCTTCCATTTTCCCTGACCGGAGAATAACTTTTTAATTTTCGAGCGACCCCGAAAAGCCGAATTAGCGTGATTACTTCTTGCGGATACCCCACCCGAGTGTGCCGTTGCAAATCTGAACCCCGTCAATGTTTTACATTGGCGGTAATCGACGATTTTTGGACAAATTATGACGTCACTTTTGCACCAAAAAGTTGTAATTCCCAAGGTTTTACGAATTTTGCATGACTCCACACAAGAAAGTTGTTCAGGATGCTCAACTTGGTCGATTTGCACCGTCAAAACGCGATTTCCAGAGTTGACTATTAGAAAAACAAGATGGCCGCTCTTCCCTTTTCCCTGCCCGGGGAATAAACTTTTTAATTTTCGAGCTCCCGAAAAGCCGAATTAGCGTGATTACTTCTTGCGGATACCCCACCCGAGTGTGCCGGTGCAAATTTGAACCCATTTAATGTTTCACTTTGGCGGTAATTGACGATTTTTGGTCAAATTATGACGTCACTTTTGCACCAAAAAGTTGTAATTCCCAAGGTTTTGCGAATTTTGCATGACTCCACACAGGAAAGTTGTTCAGGATGCTCAACTTGGTCGATTTGCACCGTCAAAACGCGATTTCCAGAGTTGACTCTTAGAAAAACAAGATGGCCGCTTTTCCCTTTTCCCTGCCCGGGGAATAAACTTTTTAATTTTCGAGCTCCCGAAAAGCCGAATTAGCGTGATTACTTCTTGCGGATACCCCCACCCGAGTGTGCCTGTGCAAATTTGAACCCAGTCAATGTTTTACTTTGGCGGTAATCGACGATTTTTGGTCAAAGAATGACGTCACTTTTGCACCAAAAAGTTGTAATTCCCTAGGTTTTGCGAATTTTGCATGACTCCACACAGGAAAGTTGTTCAGGATGCTCAACTTGGTCGATTTGCACCGTCAAAACGCGATTTCCAGAGTTGAATATTAGAAAAACAAGATGGCCGCTCTTCCATTTTCCCTGACCGGAGAATAACTTTTTAATTTTCGAGCGACCCCGAAAAGCCGAATTAGCGTGATTACTTCTTGCGGATACCCCACCCGAGTGTGCCGTTGCAAATCTGAACCCCGTCAATGTTTTACATTGGCGGTAATCGACGATTTTTGGACAAATTATGACGTCACTTTTGCACCAAAAAGTTGTAATTCCCAAGGTTTTACGAATTTTGCATGACTCCACACAAGAAAGTTGTTCAGGATGCTCAACTTGGTCGATTTGCACCGTCAAAACGCGATTTCCAGAGTTGACTATTAGAAAAACAAGATGGCCGCTCTTCCCTTTTCCCTGCCCGGGGAATAAACTTTTTAATTTTCGAGCTCCCGAAAAGCCGAATTAGCGTGATTACTTCTTGCGGATACCCCACCCGAGTGTGCCGGTGCAAATTTGAACCCGTTTAATGTTTCACTTTGGCGGTAATCGACGATTTTTGGTCAAATTATGACGTCACTTTTGCACCAAAAAGTTGAAATTCCCAAGGTTTTACGAATTTTGCATGACTCCACACAGGAAAGTTGTTTAGGATGCTCAACTTGGTCGATTTGCACCGTCAAAACGCGATTTCCAGAGTTGACTATTAGAAAAACAAGATGGCCGCTCTTCCCTTTTCCCTGCCCGGGGAATAAACTTTTTAATTTTCGAGCTCCCAAAAAGCCAGAATAGCGTGATTACTTCTTGCGGATACCCCACCCGAGTGTGCCTGTGCAAATTTGAACCCCATCAATGTTTTACTTTGGCGGTAATCGACGATTTTTTGTCAAATTATGTCGTCACTTTTGCACCAAAAAGTTGTAATTCCCAAATTTTACGAATTTTGCATGACTCCACACAGGAAAGTTGTTCAGGATGCTCAACTTGGTCGATTTGCACCGTCAAAACGCGATTTCCAGAGTTGACTATTAGAAAAATGAGATGGCCGCTCTTCCATTTTCCCTGACCGGAGAATAACTTTTTAATTTTCGAGCCACCCCGAAAAGCCGAATTAGCGTGATTACTTCTTGCGGATACCCCACCCGAGTGTGCCGGTGCAAATTTGAACCCATTTAATGTTTCACTTTGGCGGTAATTGACGATTTTTGGTCAAATTATGACGTCACTTTTGCACCAAAAAGTTGTAATTCCCAAGGTTTTACGAATTTTGCATGACTCCACACAGGAAAGTTGTTCAGGATGCTCAACTTGGTCGATTTGCACCGTCAAAACGCGATTTCCAGAGTTGACTATTAGAAAAACAAGATGGCCGCTCTTCCCTTTTCCCTGACCGGGGAATAAACTTTTTAATTTTCGAGCACCCAAAAAGCCAAATTAGCGTGATTACTTCTTGCGGATACCCCACCCGAGTGTGCCTGTGCAAATTTGAACCCCATCAGTGTTTTACTTTGGCGGTAATCGACGATTTTTTGTCAAATTATGACGTCACTTTTGCACCAAAAAGTTGTAATTCCCAAGGTTTTGCGAATTTTGCATGACTCCACACAGGAAAGTTGTTCAGGATGCTCAACTTGGTCGATTTGCACCGTCAAAACGCGATTTCCAGAGTGACTATTAGAAAACAAGATGGCCGCTCTTCCCTTTTCCCTGCCCGGGGAATAAACTTTTTAATTTTCGAGCTCCCGAAAAGCCGAATTAGCGTGATTACTTCTTGCGGATACCCCACCCGAGTGTGCCGGTGCAAATTTGAACCCATTTAATGTTTCACTTTGGCGGTAATCGACGATTTTTGGTCAAATTATGACGTCACTTTTGCACCAAAAAGTTGTAATTCCCAAGGTTTTACGAATTTTGCATGACTCCACACAGGAAAGTTGTTCAGGATGCTCAACTTGGTCGATTTGCACCGTCAAAACGCGATTTCCAGAGTTGACTATTAGCAAAAACAAGATGGCCGCTCTTCCCTTTTCCCTGCCCGGGGAATAAACTTTTTAATTTTCGAGCTCCCAAAAAGCCAAATTAGCGTGATTACTTCTTGCGGATACCCCACCGAGTGTGCCTGTGCAAATTTGAACCCCATCAATGTTTTACTTTGGCGGTAATCGACGATTTTTTTGTCAAATTATGACGTCACTTTTGCACCAAAAAGTTGTAATTCCCAAGGTTTTGCGAATTTTGCATGACTCCACACAGGAAAGTTGTTCAGGATGCTCAACTTGGTCGATTTGCACCGTCAAAACGCGATTTCCAGAGTTGAATATTAGAAAAACAAGATGGCCGCTCTTCCCTTTTCCCTGCCCGGGGAATAAACTTTTTAATTTTCGAGCTCCCGAAAAGCCGAATGAGCGTGATTACTTCTTGCGGATACCCCACCCGAGTGTGCCTGTGCAAATTTGAACCCCATCAATGTTTTACTTTGGCGGTAATCGACGATTTTTTGTCAAACTATGACGTCACTTTTGCACCAAAAAGTTGTAATTCCCAAGGTTTTGCGAATTTTGCATGACTCCACACAGGAAAGTTGTTCAGGATGCTCAACTTGGTCGATTTGCACCGTCAAAACGCGATTTCCAGAGTTGACTATAGAAAAACAAGATGGCCGCTCTTCCCTTTTCCCTGCCCGGGGAATAAACTTTTTAATTTTCGAGCTCCCAAAAAGCCAAATTAGCGTGATTACTTCTTGCGGATACCCCACCCGAGTGTGCCTGTGCAAATTTGAACCCCATCAATGTTTTACTTTGGCGGTAATCGACGATTTTTTGTCAAATTATGACGTCACTTTTGCACCAAAAAGTTGTAATTCCCAAGGTTTTGCGAATTTTGCATGACTCCACACAGGAAAGTTGTTCAGGATGCTCAACTTGGTCGATTTGCACCGTCAAAACGCGATTTCCAGAGTTGACTATTAGAAAAATAAGATGGCCGCTCTTCCATTTTCCCTGACCGGAGAATAACTTTTTAATTTTCGAGCCACCCCGAAAAGCCGAATTAGCGTGATTACTTCTTGCGGATACCCCACCCGAGTGTGCCGGTGCAAATTTGAACCCATTTAATGTTTCACTTTGGCGGTAATTGACGATTTTTGGTCAAATTATGACGTCACTTTTGCACCAAAAAGTTGTAATTCCCAAGGTTTTACGAATTTTGCATGACTCCACACAGGAAAGTTGTTCAGGATGCTCAACTTGGTCGATTTGCACCGTCAAAACGCGATTTCCAGAGTTGACTATTAGAAAAACAAGATGGCCGCTCTTCCCTTTTCCCTGACCGGGGAATAAACTTTTTAATTTTCGAGCACCCAAAAAGCCAAATTAGCGTGATTACTTCTTGCGGATACCCCACCCGAGTGTGCCTGTGCAAATTTGAACCCCATCAGTGTTTTACTTTGGCGGTAATCGACGATTTTTTGTCAAATTATGACGTCACTTTTGCACCAAAAAGTTGTAATTCCCAAGGTTTTGCGAATTTTGCATGACTCCACACAGGAAAGTTGTTCAGGATGCTCAACTTGGTCGATTTGCACCGTCAAAACGCGATTTCCAGAGTTGACTATTAGAAAACAAGATGGCCGCTCTTCCCTTTTCCCTGCCCGGGGAATAAACTTTTTAATTTTCGAGCTCCCGAAAAGCCGAATTAGCGTGATTACTTCTTGCGGATACCCCACCCGAGTGTGCCGGTGCAAATTTGAACCCATTTAATGTTTCACTTTGGCGGTAATCGACGATTTTTGGTCAAATTATGACGTCACTTTTGCACCAAAAAGTTGTAATTCCCAAGGTTTTACGAATTTTGCATGACTCCACACAGGAAAGTTGTTCAGGATGCTCAACTTGGTCGATTTGCACCGTCAAAACGCGATTTCCAGAGTTGACTATTAGAAAAACAAGATGGCCGCTCTTCCCTTTTCCCTGCCCGGGGAATAAACTTTTTAATTTTCGAGCTCCCAAAAAGCCAAATTAGCGTGATTACTTCTTGCGGATACCCCACCGAGTGTGCCTGTGCAAATTTGAACCCCATCAATGTTTTACTTTGGCGGTAATCGACGATTTTTTTGTCAAATTATGACGTCACTTTTGCACCAAAAAAGTTGTAATTCCCAAGGTTTTGCGAATTTTGCATGACTCCACACAGGAAAGTTGTTCAGGATGCTCAACTTGGTCGATTTGCACCGTCAAAACGCGATTTCCAGAGTTGAATATTAGAAAAACAAGATGGCCGCTCTTCCCTTTTCCCTGCCCGGGGAATAAACATTTTAATTTTCGAGCTCCCGAAAAGCCGAATGAGCGTGATTACTTCTTGCGGATACCCCACCCGAGTGTGCCTGTGCAAATTTGAACCCCATCAATGTTTTACTTTGGCGGTAATCGACGATTTTTTGTCAAACTATGACGTCACTTTTGCACCAAAAAGTTGTATTTCCCAAGGTTTTGCGAATTTTGCATGACTCCACACAGGAAAGTTGTTCAGGATGCTCAACTTGGTCGATTTGCACCGTCAAAACGCGATTTCCAGAGTTGACTATAGAAAAACAAGATGGCCGCTCTTCCCTTTTCCCTGCCCGGGGAATAAACTTTTTAATTTTCGAGCTCCCAAAAAGCCAAATTAGCGTGATTACTTCTTGCGGATACCCCACCCGAGTGTGCCTGTGCAAATTTGAACCCCATCAATGTTTTACTTTGGCGGTAATCGACGATTTTTTGTCAAATTATGACGTCACTTTTGCACCAAAAAGTTGTAATTCCCAAGGTTTTGCGAATTTTGCATGACTCCACACAGGAAAGTTGTTCAGGATGCTCAACTTGGTCGATTTGCACCGTCAAAACGCGATTTCCAGAGTTGACTATTAGAAAACAAGATGGCCGCTCTTCCCTTTTCCCTGCCCGGGGAATAAACTTTTTAATTCTTGAGCCACCCGAAAAGCCGAATTAGCGTGATTACTTCTTGCGGATACCCCACCCGAGTGTGCCGGTGCAAATCTGAACCCCGTCAATGTTTTACTTTGGCGGTAATCGACGATTTTTGGACAAATTATGACGTCACTTTTGCACCAAAAAGTTGTAATTCCCAAGGTTTTACGAATTTTGCATGACTCCACACAGGAAAGTTGTTCAGGATGCTCAACTTGGTCGATATGCACCGTCAAAACGCGATTTCCAGAGTTGAATATTAGAAAAACAAGATGGCCGCTCTTCCCTTTTCCCTGCCCGGGGAATAAACCTTTTAATTTTCGAGCTCCCGAAAAGCCGAATTAGCATGATTACTTCTTGCGGATACCCCCACCCGAGTGTGCCTGTGCAAATTTGAACCCAGTCAATGTTTTACTTTGGCGGTAATCGACGATTTTTTGTCAAATAATGACGTCACTTTTGCACCAAAAAGTTGTAATTCCCAAGGTTTTGCGAATTTTGCATGACTCCACACAGGAAAGTTGTTCAGGATGCTCAACTTGGTCGATTTGCACCGTCAAAACGCGATTTCCAGAGTTGAATATTAGAAAAACAAGATGGCCGCTCTTCCCTTTTCCCTGACCGGAGTGTGCCGGTGCAAATCTGAACCCCGTCAATGTTTTACTTTGGCGGTAATCGACGATTTTTGGACAAATTATGACGTCACTTTTGCACCAAAAAGTTGTAATTACCAAGGTTTTACGAATTTTGCATGACTCCACACAGGAAAGTTGTTCAGGATGCTCAACTTGGTCGATTTGCACCGTCAAAACGCGATTTCCAGAGTTGACTATTAGAAAAACAAGATGGCCGCTCTTCCCTTTTCCCTGCCGGGGAATAAACCTTTTAATTTTCGAGCTCCCGAAAAGCCGAATTAGCATGATTACTTCTTGCGGATACCCCCACCCGAGTGTGCCTGTGCAAATTTGAACCCAGTCAATGTTTTACTTTGGCGGTAATCGACGATTTTTGGTCAAATAATGACGTCACTTTTGCACCAAAAAGTTGTAATTCCCAAGGTTTTGCGAATTTTGCATGACTCCACACAGGAAAGTTGTTCAGGATGCTCAACTTGGTCGATTTGCACCGTCAAAACGCGATTTCCAGAGTTGAATATTAGAAAAACAAGATGGCCGCTCTTCCCTTTTCCCTGACCGGAGAATAACTTTTTAATTTTCGAGCCACCCCGAAAAGCCGAATTAGCGTGATTACTTCTTGCGGATACCCCACCCGAGTGTGCCGGTGCAAATCTGAACCCCGTCAATGTTTTACTTTGGCGGTAATCGACGATTTTTGGACAAATAATGACGTTACTTTTGCACCAAAAAGTTGTAATTCCCAAGGTTTTGCGAATTTTGCATGACTCCACACAGGAAAGTTGTTCAGGATGCTCAACTTGGTCGATTTGCACCGTCAAAACGCGATTTCCAGAGTTGACTATTAGAAAAACAAGATGGCCGCTCTTCCCTTTTCCCTGCCCGGGGAATAAACTTTTTAATTTTCGAGCACCCAAAAAGCCAAATTAGCGTGATTACTTCTTGCGGATACCCCACCCGAGTGTGCCTGTGCAAATTTGAACCCCATCAATGTTTTACTTTGGCGGTATTCGACGATTTTTTGTCAAATTATGACGTCACTTTTTCACCAAAAAGTTATAATTCCCAAGGTTTTGCGAATTTTGCATGACTCCACACAGGAAAGTTGTTCAGGATGCTCAACTTGGTCGATTTGCACCGTCAAAACGCGATTTCCAGAGTTGACTATTAGAAAACAAGATGGCCGCTCTTCCCTTTTCCCTGCCCGGGGAATAAACTTTTTAATTTTCGAGCCACCCCGAAAAGCCGAATTAGCGTGATTACTTCTTGCGGATACCCCACCCGAGTGTGCCGGTGCAAATCTGAACCCCGTCAATGTTTTACTTTGGCGGTAATCGACGATTTTTGGACAAATTATGACGTCACTTTTGCACCAAAAAGTTGTAATTCCCAAGGTTTTACGAATTTTGCATGACTCCACACAGGAAAGTTGTTCAGGATGCTCAACTTGGTCGATTTGCACCGTCAAAACGCGATTTCCAGAGTTGACTATTAGAAAAACAAGATGGCCGCTCTTCCCTTTTCCCTGCCGGGGAATAAACTTTTTAATTTTCGATCTCCCGAAAAGCCGAAGTAGCGTGATTACTTTTTGCGGATACCCCACCCGAGTGTGCCTGTGCAAATTTGAACCCCATCAATGTTTTACTTTGGCGGTAATCGACGATTTTTGGACAAATTATGACGTAACTTTTGCACCAAAAAGTTGTAATTCCCAAGGTTTTACGAATTTTGCATGACTCCACACAGGAAAGTTGTTCAGGATGCTCAACTTGGTCGATTTGCACCGTCAAAACGCGATTTCCAGAGTTGACTATTAGAAAACAAGATGGCCGCTCTTTCCTTTTCCCTGCCCGGGGAATAAACCTTTTAATTTTCGAGCTCCCGAAAAGCCGAATTAGCATGATTACTTCTTGCGGATACCCCCACCCGAGTGTGCCTGTGCAAATTTGAACCCCATCAATGTTTTACTTTGGCGGTAATCGACGATTTTTGGTCAAATAATGACGTCACTTTTGCACCAAAAAGTTGTAATTCCCTAGGTTTTGCGAATTTTGCATGACTCCACACAGGAAAGTTGTTCAGGATGCTCAACTTGGTCGATTTGCACAGTCAAAACGCGATTTCCAGAGTTGAATATTAGAAAAACAAGATGGCCGCTCTTCCCTTTTCCCTGACCGGAGAATAACTTTTTAATTTTCGAGCCACCCCGAAAAGCCGAATTAGCGTGATTACTTCTTGCGGATACCCCACCCGAGAGTGCCGGTGCAAATCTGAACCCCGTCAATGTTTTACTTTGGCGGTAATCGACGATTTTTGGACAAATAATGACGTCACTTTTGCACCAAAAAGTTGTAATTTCCGAGGTTTTGCGTTTTTTGCATGACTCCACACAGGAAAGTTGTTCAGGATGCTCAACTTGGTCGATTTGCACCGTCAAAACGCGATTTCCAGAGTTGACTATTAGAAAAACAAGATGGCCGCTCTTCCCTTTTCCCTGGCCCGGGGAATAAACTTTTTAATTTTCGAGCACCCAAAAAGCCAAATTAGCGTGATTACTTCTTGCGGATACCCCACCCGAGTGTGCCTGTGCAAATTTGAACCCCATCAATGTTTTACTTTGGCGGTATTCGACGATTTTTTGTCAAATTATGACGTCACTTTTTCACCAAAAAGTTATAATTCCTAAGGTTTTGCGAATTTTGCATGACTCCACACAGGAAAGTTGTTCAGGATGCTCAACTTGGTCGATTTGCACCGTCAAAACGCGATTTCCAGAGTTGACTATTAGAAAACAAGATGGCCGCTCTTCCCTTTTCCCTGCCCGGGGAATAAATTTTTTAATTTTCGAGCCACCCCGAAAAGCCGAATTAGCGTGATTACTTCTTGCGGATACCCCACCCGAGTGTGCCGGTGCAAATCTGAACCCCGTCAATGTTTTACTTTGGCGGTAATCGACGATTTTTGGACAAATTATGACGTCACTTTTGCACCAAAAAGTTGTAATTCCAAAAGGTTTTACGAATTTTGCATGACTCCACACAGGAAAGTTGTTCAGGATGCTCAACTTGGTCGATTTGCACCGTCAACACGCGATTTCCAGAGTTGACTATTAGAAAAACAAGATGGCCGCTCTTCCCTTTTCCCTGCCGGGGAATAAACTTTTTAATTTTCGATCTCCCGAAAAGCCGAAGTAGCGTGATTACTTTTTGCGGATACCCCACCCGAGTGTGCCTGTGCAAATTTGAACCCCATCAATGTTTTACTTTGGCGGTAATCGACGATTTTTGGACAAATTATGACGTAATTTTTGCACCAAAAAGTTGTAATTCCCAAGGTTTTACGAATTTTGCATGACTCCACACAGGAAAGTTGTTCAGGATGCTCAACTTGGTCGATTTGCACCGTCAAAACGCGATTTCCAGAGTTGACTATTAGAAAAACAAGATGGCCGCTCTTCCTTTTTCCCTGCACGGGGAATAAACTTTTTAATTTTCGAACTCCCAAAAAGCCGAATTAGCGTGATTACTTCTTGCGGATACCCCACCCGAGTGTGCCGGTGTAAATTTGAACCCATTTAATGTTTCACTTTGGCGGTAATCGACGATTTTTGGTCAAATTATGACGTCACTTTTGCACCAAAAAGTTGTAATTCCGAAGGTTGTACGAATTTTGCATGACTCCACTCAGGAAAGTTGTTCAGGATGCTCAACTTGGTCGATTTGCACCGTCAAAACGCGATTTCCATAGTTGACTATTAGAAAAACAAGATGGCCGCTCTTCCCTTTTCCCTGCCCGGGGAATAAACTTTTTAATTTTCGAGCTCCCAAAAAGCCGAATTAGCGTGATTACTTCTTGCGGATACCCCACCCGAGTGTGCCTGTGCAAATTTGAACCCCATCAATGTTTTACTTTGGCGGTAATCGACGATTTTTTGTCAAATTATGACGTCACTTTTTCACCAAAAAGTTGTAGTTCCCAAGGTTTTGCGAATATTGCATGACTCCACACAGGAAAGTTGTTCAGGATGCTCAACTTGGTCGATTTGCACGGTCAAAACGCGATTTCCAGAGTTAAATATTAGAAAAACAAGATGGCCGCTCTTCCATTTTCCCTGACCGGAGAATAACTTTTTAATTTTCGAGCCACCCCGAAAAGCCGAATTAGCGTGATTACTTCTTGCGGATACCCCACCCGAGTGTGCCGGTGCAAATCTGAACCCCGTCAATGTTTTACTTTGGCGGTAATCGACGATTTTTGGACAAATTATGACGGCACTTTTGCACCAAAAAGTTGTAATTCCCAAGGTTTTACGAATTTTGCATGACTCCACACAGGAAAGTTGTTCAGGATGCTCAACTTGGTCGATTTGCACGGTCAAAACGCGATTTCCAGAGTTGACTATTAGAAAAACAAGATGGCCGCTCTTCCCTTTTCCCTGCCCGGGGAATAAACTATTTAGTTTTCGAGCTCCCGAAAAGCCGAATTAGCGTGATTACTTCTAGCGGATACCCCACCCGAGTGTGCCGGTGCAAATTTGAACCCATTTAATGTTTCACTTTGGCGGTAATCGACGATTTTTGGTCAAATTATGACGTCACTTTTGCACCAAAAAGTTGTAATTCCCAAGGTTTTACGAATTTTGCATGACTCCACACAGGAAAGTTGTTCAGGATGCTCAACTTGGTCGATTTGCACCGTCAAAACGCGATTTCCAGAGTTGACTATTAGAAAAACAAGATGGCCGCTCTTCCCTTTTCCCTGCCGGGGAATAAACTTTTTAATTTTCGATCTCCCGAAAAGCCGAAGAAGCGTGATTACTTTTTGCGGATACCCCACCCGAGTGTGCCTGTGCAAATTTGAACCCCATCAATGTTTTACTTTGGCGGTAATCGACGATTTTTGGACAAATTATGACGTAACTTTTGCACCAAAAAGTTGTAATTCCCAAGGTTTTACGAATTTTGCATGACTCCAAACAGGAAAGTTGTTCAGGATGCTCAACTTGGTCGATTTGCACCGTCAAAACGCGATTTCCAGAGTTGACTATTAGAAAACAAGATGGCCGCTCTTCCCTTTTCCCTGCCCGGGGAATAAACCTTTTAATTTTCGAGCTCCCGAAAAGCCGAATTACTTCTTGCGGATACCCCACCCGAGAGTGCCGGTGCAAATCTGAACCCCGTCAATGTTTTACTTTGGCGGTAATCGACGATTTTTGGACAAATAATGACGTCACTTTTGCACCAAAAAGTTGTAATTTCCGAGGTTTTGCGAATTTTGCATGACTCCACACAGGAAAGTTGTTCAGGATGCTCAACTTGGTCGATTTGCACCGTCAAAACGCGATTTCCAGAGTTGACTATTAGAAAAACAAGATGGCCGCTCTTCCCTTTTCCCTGCCGGGGAATAAACTTTTTAATTTTCGATCTCCCGAAAAGCCGAAGTAGCGTGATTACTTTTTGCGGATACCCCACCCGAGTGTGCCTGTGCAAATTTGAACCCCATCAATGTTTTACTTTGGCGGTAATCGACGATTTTTGGACAAATTATGACGTAACTTTTGCACCAAAAAGTTGTAATTCCCAAGGTTTTACGAATTTTGCATGACTCCAAACAGGAAAGTTGTTCAGGATGCTCAACTTGGTCGATTTGCACCGTCAAAACGCGATTTCCAGAGTTGACTATTAGAAAACAAGATGGCCGCTCTTCCCTTTTCCCTGCCCGGGGAATAAACCTTTTAATTTTCGAGCTCCCGAAAAGCCGAATTAGCATGATTACTTCTTGCGGATACCCCCACCCGAGTGTGCCTGTGCAATTTTGAACCCCATCAATGTTTTACTTTGGCGGTAATCGACGATTTTTGGTCAAATAATGACGTCACTTTTGCACCAAAAAGTTGTAATTCCCTAGGTTTTGCGAATTTTGCATGACTCCACACAGGAAAGTTGTTCAGGATGCTCAACTTGGTCGATTTGCACAGTCAAAACGCGATTTCCAGAGTTGAATATTAGAAAAACAAGATGGCCGCTCTTCCCTTTTCCCTGACCGGAGAATAACTTTTTAATTTTCGAGCCACCCCGAAAAGCCGAATTAGCGTGATTACTTCTTGCGGATACCCCACCCGAGAGTGCCGGTGCAAATCTGAACCCCGTCAATGTTTTACTTTGGCGGTAATCGACGATTTTTGGACAAATAATGACGTCACTTTTGCACCAAAAAGTTGTAATTTCCGAGGTTTTGCGAATTTTGCATGACTCCACACAGGAAAGTTGTTCAGGATGCTCAACTTGGTCGATTTGCACCGTCAAAACGCGATTTCCAGAGTTGACTATTAGAAAAACAAGATGGCCGCTCTTCCCTTTTCCCTGCCGGGGAATAAACTTTTTAATTTTCGATCTCCCGAAAAGCCGAAGTAGCGTGATTACTTTTTGCGGATACCCCACCCGAGTGTGCCTGTGCAAATTTGAACCCCATCAATGTTTTACTTTGGCGGTAATCGACGATTTTTGGACAAATTATGACGTAACTTTTGCACCAAAAAGTTGTAATTCCCAAGGTTTTACGAATTTTGCATGACTCCAAACAGGAAAGTTGTTCAGGATGCTCAACTTGGTCGATTTGCACCGTCAAAACGCGATTTCCAGAGTTGACTATTAGAAAACAAGATGGCCGCTCTTCCCTTTTCCCTGCCCGGGGAATAAACCTTTTAATTTTCGAGCTCCCGAAAAGCCGAATTAGCATGATTACTTCTTGCGGATACCCCCACCCGAGTGTGCCTGTGCAAATTTGAACCCCATCAATGTTTTACTTTGGCGGTAATCGACGATTTTTGGTCAAATAATGACGTCACTTTTGCACCAAAAAGTTGTAATTCCCTAGGTTTTGCGAATTTTGCATGACTCCACACAGGAAAGTTGTTCAGGATGCTCAACTTGGTCGATTTGCACAGTCAAAACGCGATTTCCAGAGTTGAATATTAGAAAAACAAGATGGCCGCTCTTCCCTTTTCCCTGACCGGAGAATAACTTTTTAATTTTCGAGCCACCCCGAAAAGCCGAATTAGCGTGATTACTTCTTGCGGATACCCCACCCGAGAGTGCCGGTGCAAATCTGAACCCCGTCAATGTTTTACTTTGGCGGTAATCGACGATTTTTTGACAAATAATGACGTCACTTTTGCACCAAAAAGTTGTAATTTCCGAGGTTTTGCGAATTTTGCATGACTCCACACAGGAAAGTTGTTCAGGATGCTCAACTTGGTCGATTTGCACCGTCAAAACGCGATTTCCAGAGTTGACTATTAGAAAAACAAGATGGCCGCTCTTCCCTTTTCCCTGCCCGGGGAATAAACTTTTTAATTTTCGAGCACCCAAAAAGCCAAATTAGCGTGATTACTTCTTGCGGATACCCCACCCGAGTGTGCCTGTGCAAATTTGAACCCCATCAATGTTTTACCTTGGCGGTATTCGACGATTTTTTGTCAAATTATGACGTCACTTTTTCACCAAAAAGTTATAATTCCCAAGGTTTTGCGAATTTTGCATGACTCCACACAGGAAAGTTGTTCAGGATGCTCAACTTGGTCGATTTGCACCGTCAAAACGCGATTTCCAGAGTTGACTATTAGAAAACAAGATGGCCGCTCTTCTCTTTTCCCTGCCCGGGGAATAATTTTTTTAATTTTCGAGCCACCCCGAAAAGCCGAATTAGCGTGATTACTTCTTGCGGATACCCCACCCGAGTGTGCCGGTGCAAATCTGAACCCCGTCAATGTTTTACTTTGGCGGTAATCGACGATTTTTGGACAAATTATGACGTCACTTTTGCACCAAAAAGTTGTAATTCCAAAAGGTTTTACGAATTTTGCATGACTCCACACAGGAAAGTTGTTCAGGATGCTCAACTTGGTCGATTTGCACCGTCAACACGCGATTTCCAGAGTTGACTATTAGAAAAACAAGATGGCCGCTCTTCCCTTTTCCCTGCCGGGGAATAAACTTTTTAATTTTCGATCTCCCGAAAAGCCGAAGTAGCGTGATTACTTTTTGCGGATACCCCACCCGAGTGTGCCTGTGCAAATTTGAACCCCATCAATGTTTTACTTTGGCGGTAATCGACGATTTTTGGACAAATTATGACGTAACTTTTGCACCAAAAAGTTGTAATTCCCAAGGTTTTACGAATTTTGCATGACTCCACACAGGAAAGTTGTTCAGGATGCTCAACTTGGTCGATTTGCACCGTCAAAACGCGATTTCCAGAGTTGACTATTAGAAAAACAAGATGGCCGCTCTTCCTTTTTCCCTGCACGGGGAATAAACTTTTTAATTTTCGAACTCCCAAAAAGCCGAATTAGCGTGATTACTTCTTGCGGATACCCCACCCGAGTGTGCCGGTGCAAATTTGAACCCATTTAATGTTTCACTTTGGCGGTAATCGATGATTTTTGGTCAAATTATGACGTCACTTTTGCACCAAAAAGTTGTAATTCCGAAGGTTGTACGAATTTTGCATGACTCCACACAGGAAAGTTGTTCAGGATGCTCAACTTGGTCGATTTGCACCGTCAAAACGCGATTTCCAGAGTTGACTATTAGAAAAACAAGATGGCCGCTCTTCCCTTTTCCCTGCCGGGGAATAAACTTTTTAATTTTCGATCTCCCGAAAAGCCGAAGTAGCGTGATTACTTTTTGCGGATACCCCACCCGAGTGTGCCTGTGCAAATTTGAACCCCATCAATGTTTTACTTTGGCGGTAATCGACGATTTTTGGACAAATTATGACGTAACTTTTGCACCAAAAAGTTGTAATTCCCAAGGTTTTACGAATTTTGCATGACTCCACACAGGAAAGTTGTTCAGGATGCTCAACTTGGTCGATTTGCACCGTCAAAACGCGATTTCCAGAGTTGACTATTAGAAAAACAAGATGGCCGCTCTTCCTTTTTCCCTGCACGGGGAATAAACTTTTTAATTTTCGAACTCCCAAAAAGCCGAATTAGCGTGATTACTTCTTGCGGATACCCCACCCGAGTGTGCCGGTGCAAATTTGAACCCATTTAATGTTTCACTTTGGCGGTAATCGATGATTTTTGGTCAAATTATGACGTCACTTTTGCACCAAAAAGTTGTAATTCCGAAGGTTGTACGAATTTTGCATGACTCCACACAGGAAAGTTGTTCAGGATGCTCAACTTGGTCGATTTGCACCGTCAAAACGCGATTTCCATAGTTGACTATTAGAAAAACAAGATGGCCGCTCTTCCCTTTTCCCTGCCCGGGGAATAAACTTTTTAATTTTCGAGCTCCCAAAAAGCCGAATTAGCGTGATTACTTCTTGCGGATACCCCACCCGAGTGTGCCTGTGCAAATTTGAACCCCATCAATGTTTTACTTTGGCGGTAATCGACGATTTTTTGTCAAATTATGACGTCACTTTTGCACCAAAAAGTTGTAGTTCCCAAGGTTTTGCGAATATTGCATGACTCCACACAGGAAAGTTGTTCAGGATGCTCAACTTGGTCGATTTGCACCGTCAAAACGCGATTTCCAGAGTTGAATATTAGAAAAACAAGATGGCCGCTCTTCCATTTTCCCTGACCGGAGAATAACTTTTTAATTTTCGAGCCACCCCGAAAAGCCGAATTAGCGTGATTACTTCTTGCGGATACCCCACCCGAGTGTGCCGGTGCAAATCTGAACCCCGTCAATGTTTTACTTTGGCGGTAATCGACGATTTTTGGACAAATTATGACGGCACTTTTGCACCAAAAAGTTGTAATTCCCAAGGTTTTACGAATTTTGCATGACTCCACACAGGAAAGTTGTTCAGGATGCTCAACTTGGTCGATTTGCACGGTCAAAACGCGATTTCCAGAGTTGACTATTAGAAAAACAAGATGGCCGCTCTTCCCTTTTCACTGCCCGGGGAATAAACTATTTAGTTTTCGAGCTCCCGAAAAGCCGAATTAGCGTGATTACTTCTAGAGGATACCCCACCCGAGTGTGCCGGTGCAAATTTGAACCCATTGAATGTTTCATTTTGGCGGTAATCGACGATTTTTGGTCAAATTATGACGTCGCTTTTGCACCAAAAAGTTGTAATTCCCAAGGTTTTACGAATTTTGCATGACTCCACACAGGAAAGTTGTTCAGGATGCTCAACTTGGTCGATTTGCACCGTCAAAACGCGATTTCCAGAGTTGACTATTAGAAAAACAAGATGGCCGCTCTTCCCTTTTCCCTGCCCGGGGAATAAACTTTTTAATTTTCGAGCTCCCAAAAAGCCAAATTAGCGTGATTACTTCTTGCGGATACCCCACCCGAGTGTGCCTGTGCAAATTTGAACCCCATCAATGTTTTACTTTGGCGGTAATCGACGATTTTTGGACAAATTATGACGTCACTTTTGCACCAAAATGTTGTAATTCCCAAGGTTTTGCGAATTTTGCATGACTCCACACAGGAAAGTTGTTCAGGATGCTCAACTTGGTCGATTTGCACCGTCAAAACGCGATTTCCAGAGTTGACTATTAGAAAACAAGATGGCCGCTCTTCCCTTTTCCCTGCCCGGGGAATAAACTTTTTAATTTTCGAGCCACCCCGAAAAGCCAAATTAGCGTGATTACTTCTTGCGGATACCCCACCCGAGTGTGCCGGTGCAAATCTGAACCCCGTCAATGTTTTACTTTGGCGGTAATCGACGATTTTTGGACAAATTATGACGTCACTTTTGCACCAAAAAGTTGTAATTCCCAAGGTTTTACGAATTTTGCATGACTCCACACAGGAAAGTTGTTCAGGATGCTCAACTTGGTCGATTTGCACGGTCAAAACGCGATTTCCAGAGTTGACTATTAGAAAAACAAGATGGCCGCTCTTCCCTTTTGCCTGCCCGGGGAATAAACTATTTAATTTTCGAGCTCCCGAAAAGCCGAATTAGCGTGATTACTTCTTGCGGATACCCCACCCGAGTGTGCCGGTGCAAATTTGAACCCATTTAATGTTTCACTTTGGCGGTAATCGACGATTTTTGGTCAAATTATGACGTCACTTTTGCACCAAAAAGTTGTTATTCCCAAGGTTTTACGAATTTTGCATGACTCCACACAGGAAAGTTGTTCAGGATGCTCAACTTGGTCGATTTGCATCGTCAAAACGCGATTTCCAGAGTTGACTATTAGAAAAACAAGATGGCCACTCTTCCCTTTTCCCTGCCCGGGGAATAAACTTTTTAATTTTCGAGCTCCCAAAAAGCCAAATTAGCGTGATTACTTCTTGCGGATACCCCACCCGAGTGTGCCTGTGCAAATTTGAACCCCATCAATGTTTTACTTTGGCGGTAATCGACGATTTTTTGTCAAATTATGACGTCACTTTTGCACCAAAAAGTTGTAATTCCCAAGGTTTTGCGAATTTTGCATGACTCCACACAGGAAAGTTGTTCAGGATGCTCAACTTGGTCGATTTGCATCGTCAAAACGCGATTTCCAGAGTTGACTCTTAGAAAAACATGATGGCCGCTCATCCCTTTTCCCTGCCCGGGGAATAAACTTTTTAATTTTCGAGCTCCCGAAAAGCCGAATGAGCGTGATTACTTCTTGCGGATACCCCACCCGAGTGTGCCTGTGCAAATTTGAACCCCATCAATGTTTTACTTTGGCGGTAATCGACGATTTTTTGTCAAACTATGACGTCACTTTTGCACCAAAAAGTTGTAATTCCCAAGGTTTTACGAATTTTGCATGACTCCACACAGGAAAGTTGTTCAGGATGCTCAACTTGGTCGATTTGCACCGTCAAAACGCGATTTCCAGAGTTGACTATTAGAAAAACAAGATGGCCGCTCTTCCCTTTTCCCTGCCCGGGGAATAAACTTTTTAATTTTCGAGCACCCAAAAAGCCAAATTAGCGTGATTACTTTTTGCGGATACCCCACTCGAGTGTGCCTGTGCAAATTTGAACCCCATCAATGTTTTACTTTGGCGGTAATCGACGATTTTTTGTGAAATTATGACGTCACTTTTTCACCAAAAAGTCATAATTCCCAAGGTTTTCCGAATTTTGCATGACTCCACACAGGAAAGTTGTTCAGGATGCTCAACTTGGTCGATTTGCACCGTCAAAACGCGATTTCCAGAGTTGACTCTTAGAAAAACATGATGGCCGCTCTTCCCTTTTCCCTGCCCGGGGAATAAACTTTTTAATTTTCGAGCTCCCGAAAAGCCGAATGAGCGTGATTACTTCTTGCGGATACCCCACCCGAGTGTGCCTGTGCAAATTTGAACCCCATCAATGTTTTACTTTGGCGGTAATCGACGATTTTTTGTCAAACTATGACGTCACTTTTGCACCAAAAAGTTGTAATTCCCAAGGTTTTGCGAATTTTGCATGACTCCACACAGGAAAGTTGTTCAGGATGCTCAACTTGGTCGATTTGCACCGTCAAAACGCGATTTCCAGAGTTGACTATAGAAAAACAAGATGGCCGCTCTTCCCTTTTCCCTGCCCGGGGAATAAACTTTTTAATTTTCGAGCTCCCAAAAAGCCAAATTAGCGTGATTACTTCTTGCGGATACCCCACCCGAGTGTGCCTGTGCAAATTTGAACCCCATCAATGTTTTACTTTGGCGGTAATCGACGATTTTTTGTCAAATTATGACGTCACTTTTGCACCAAAAAGTTGTAATTCCCAAGGTTTTGCGAATTTTGCATGACTCCACACAGGAAAGTTGTTCAGGATGCTCAACTTGGTCGATTTGCACCGTCAAAACGCGATTTCCAGAGTTGACTATTAGAAAACAAGATGGCCGCTCTTCCCTTTTCCCTGCCCGGGGAATAAACTTTTTAATTTTCGAGCCACCCGAAAAGCCGAATTAGCGTGATTACTTCTTGCGGATACCCCACCCGAGTGTGCCGGTGCAAATCTGAACCCCGTCAATGTTTTACTTTGGCGGTAATCGACGATTTTTGGACAAATTATGACGTCACTTTTGCACCAAAAAGTTGTAATTCCCAAGGTTTTACGAATTTTGCATGACTCCACACAGGAAAGTTGTTCAGGATGCTCAACTTGGTCGATATGCACCGTCAAAACGCGATTTCCAGAGTTGAATATTAGAAAAACAAGATGGCCGCTCTTCCCTTTTCCCTGCCCGGGGAATAAACCTTTTAATTTTCGAGCTCCCGAAAAGCCGAATTAGCATGATTACTTCTTGCGGATACCCCCACCCGAGTGTGCCTGTGCAAATTTGAACCCAGTCAATGTTTTACTTTGGCGGTAATCGACGATTTTTGGTCAAATAATGACGTCACTTTTGCACCAAAAAGTTGTAATTCCCTAGGTTTTGCGAATTTTGCATGACTCCACACAGGAAAGTTGTTCAGGATGCTCAACTTGGTCGATTTACACCGTCAAAACGCGATTTCCAGAGTTGAATATTAGAAAAACAAGATGGCCGCTCTTCCCTTCTCCCTGACCGGAGAATAACTTTTTAATTTTCGAGCCACCCCGAAAAGCCGAATGAGCGTGATTACTTCTTGCGGATACCCCACCCGAGTGTGCCGGTGCAAATCTGAACCCCGTCAATGTTTTACTTTGGCGGTAATCGACGATTTTTGGACAAATAATGACGTCACTTTTGCACCAAAAAGTTGTAATTCCCAAGGTTTTGCGAATTTTGCATGACTCCACACAGGAAAGTTGTTCAGGATGCTCAACTTGGTCGATTTGCACCGTCAAAACGCGATTTCCAGAGTTGACTATTAGAAAAACAAGATGGCCGCTCTTCCCTTTTCCCTGCCCGGGGAATAAACTTTTTAATTTTCGAGCACCCAAAAAGCCAAATTAGCGTGATTACTTTTTGCGGATACCCCACTCGAGTGTGCCTGTGCAAATTTGAACCCAATCAATGTTTTACTTTGGCGGTAATCGACGATTTTTTGTCAAATTATGACGTCACTTTTTCACCAAAAAGTCATAATTCCCAAGGTTTTCCGAATTTTGCATGACTCCACACAGGAAGGTTGTTCAGGATGCTCAACTTGGTCGATTTGCACCGTCAAAACGCGATTTCCAGAGTTGACTATTAGAAAACAAGATGGCCGCTCTTCCCTTTTCCCTGCCCGGGGAATAAACTTTTTAATTTTCGAGCCACCCCGAAAAGCCGAATTAGCGTGATTACTTCTTGCGGATACCCCACTCGAGTGTGCCTGTGCAAATTTGAACCCCATCAATGTTTTACTTTGGCGGTAATCGACGATTTTTTGTCAAATTATGACGTCACTTTTTCACCAAAAAGTCATAATTCCCAAGGTTTTGCGAATTTTGCATGACTCCACACAGGAAAGTTGTTCAGGATGCTCAACTTGGTCGATTTGCACCGTCAAAACGCGATTTCCAGAGTTGACTCTTAGAAAAACATGATGGCCGCTCTTCCCTTTTCCCTGCCCGGGGAATAAACTTTTTAATTTTCGAGCTCCCGAAAAGCCGAATGAGCGTGATTACTTCTTGCGGATACCCCACCCGAGTGTGCCTGTGCAAATTTGAACCCCATCAATGTTTTACTTTGGCGGTAATCGACGATTTTTTGTCAAACTATGACGTCACTTTTTCACCAAAAAGTTATAATTCCCAAGGTTTTGCGAATTTTGCATGACTCCACACAGGAAAGTTGTTCAGGATGCTCAACTTGGTCGATTTGCACCGTCAAAACGCGATTTCCAGAGTTGACTATTAGAAAACAAGATGGCCGCTCTTCCCTTTTCCCTGCCCGGGGAATAAACTTTTTAATTTTCGAGCCACCCCGAAAAGCCGAATTAGCGTGATTACTTCTTGCGGATACCCCACCCGAGTGTGCCGGTGCAAATCTGAACCCCGTCAATGTTTTACTTTGGCGGTAATCGACGATTTTTGGACAAATTATGACGTCACTTTTGCACCAAAAAGTTGTAATTCCCAAGGTTTTACGAATTTTGCATGACTCCACACAGGAAAGTTGTTCAGGATGCTCAACTTGGTCGATTTGCACCGTCAAAACGCGATTTCCAGAGTTGAATATTAGACAAACAAGATGGCCGCTCTTCCCTTTTCCCTGCCAGGGAATAAACTTTTTAATTTTCGAGCTCCCGAAAAGCCGAAGTAGCGTGATTACTTTTTGCGGATACCCCACCCGAGTGTGCCTGTGCAAATTTGAACCCCATCAATGTTTTACTTTGGCGGTAATCGACGATTTTTTGTCAAATTATGACGTCACTTTTGCACCAAAAAGTTGTAATTCCCAAGGTTTTGCGAATTTTGCATGACTCCACACAGGAAAGTTGTTCAGGATGCTCAACTTGGTCGATTTGCACCGTCAAAACGCGATTTCCAGAGTTGACTATTAGAAAAACAAGATGGCCGCTCTTCCCTTTTCCCTGCCGGGGAATAAACTTTTTAATTTTCGAGCTCCCGAAAAGCCGAATGAGCGTGATTACTTTTTGCGGATACCCCACCCGAGTGTGCCTGTGCAAATTTGAACCCCATCAATGTTTTACTTTGGCGGTAATCGACGATTTTTTGTCAAATTATGACGTCACTTTTGCACCAAAAAGTTGTAATTCCCAAGGTTTTGCGAATTTTGCATGACTCCACACAGGAAAGTTGTTCAGGATGCTCAACTTGGTCGATTTGCACCGTCAAAACGCGATTTCCAGAGTTGACTATTAGAAAAACAAGATGGCCGCTCTTCCCTTTTCCCTGCCGGGGAATAAACTTTTTAATTTTCGAGCTCCCAAAAAGCCGAAGTAGCGTGATTACTTTTTGCGGATACCCCACCCGAGTGTGCCTGTGCAAATTTGAACCCCATCAATGTTTTACTTTGGCGGTAATCGACGATTTTTGGACAAATTATGACGTAACTTTTGCACCAAAAAGTTGTAATTCCCAAGGTTTTACGAATTTTGCATGACTCCACACAGGAAAGTTGTTCAGGATGCTCAACTTGGTCGATTTGCACCGTCAAAACGCGATTTCCAGAGTTGACTATTAGAAAAACAAGATGGCCGCTCTTCCTTTTTCCCTGCACGGGGAATAAACTTTTTAATTTTCGAACTCCCAAAAAGCCGAATTAGCGTGATTACTTCTTGCGGATACCCCACCCGAGTGTGCCGGTGCAAATTTGAACCCATTTAATGTTTCACTTTGGCGGTAATCGACGATTTTTGGTCAAATTAT
Organism: Asterias amurensis; assembly: GCF_032118995.1. Taxonomy (NCBI): domain Eukaryota; kingdom Metazoa; phylum Echinodermata; class Asteroidea; order Forcipulatida; family Asteriidae; genus Asterias; species Asterias amurensis. Next base: position 8,688,384 of record NC_092662.1, on the reverse strand, counting down.
GACGTCACTTTTGCACCAAAAAGTTGTAATTCCCAAGGTTGTACGAATTTTGCATGACTCCACACAGGAAAGTTGTTCAGGATGCTCAACTTGGTCGATTTGCACCGTCAAAACGCGATTTCCATAGTTGACTATTAGAAAAACAAGATGGCCGCTCTTCCCTTTTCCCTGCCCGGGGAATAAACTTTTTAATTTTCGAGCTCCCAAAAAGCCGAATTAGCGTGATTACTTCTTGCGGATACCCCACCCGAGTGTGCCTGTGCAAATTTGAACCCCATCAATGTTTTACTTTGGCGGTAATCGACGATTTTTTGTCAAATTATGACGTCACTTTTTCACAAAAAAGTTATAATTCCCAAGGTTTTGCGAATTTTGCATGACTCCACACAGGAAAGTTGTTCAGGATGCTCAACTTGGTCGATTTGCACCGTCAAAACGCGATTTCCAGAGTTGACTATTAGAAAAACAAGATGGCCGCTCTTCCCTTTTCCCTGCCCGGGGAATAAACTTTTTAATTTTCGAGCACCCAAAAAGCCAAATTAGCGTGATTACTTCTTGCGGATACCCCACCCGAGTGTGCCTGTGCAAATTTGAACCCCATCAATGTTTTACTTTGGCGGTAATCGACGATTTTTTGTCAAATTATGACGTCACTTTTTCACCAAAAAGTTATAATTCCCAAGGTTTTGCGAATTTTGCATGACTCCACACAGGAAAGTTGTTCAGGATGCTCAACTTGGTCGATTTGCACCGTCAAAACGCGATTTCCAGAGTTGACTATTAGAAAACAAGATGGCCGCTCTTCCCTTTTCCCTGCCCGGGGAATAAACTTTTTAATTTTCGAGCCACCCCGAAAAGCCGAATTAGCGTGATTACTTCTTGCGGATACCCCACCCGAGTGTGCCGGTGCAAATCTGAACCCCGTCAATGTTTTACTTTGGCGGTAATCGACGATTTTTGGACAAATTATGACGTCACTTTTGCACCAAAAAGTTGTAATTCCCAAGGTTTTACGAATTTTGCATGACTCCACACAGGAAAGTTGTTCAGGATGCTCAACTTGGTCGATTTGCACCGTCAAAACGCGATTTCCAGAGTTGACTATTAGAAAACAAGATGGCCGCTCTTCCCTTTTCCCTGCCCGGGGAATAAACTTTTTAATTTTCGAGCCACCCCGAAAAGCCGAATTAGCGTGATTACTTCTTGCGGATACCCCACCCGAGTGTGCCGGTGCAAATCTGAACCCCGTCAATGTTTTACTTTGGCGGTAATCGACGATTTTTGGACAAATTATGACGTCACTTTTGCACCAAAAAGTTGTAATTCCCAAGGTTTTACGAATTTTGCATGACTCCACACAGGAAAGTTGTTCAGGATGCTCAACTTGGTCGATTTGCACCGTCAAAACGCGATTTCCAGAGTTGAATATTAGACAAACAAGATGGCCGCTCTTCCCTTTTCCCTGCCGGGGAATAAACTTTTTACTTTTCGAGCTCCCGAAAAGCCGAAGTAGCGTGATTACTTTTTGCGGATACCCCACCCGAGTGTGCCTGTGCAAATTTGAACCCCATCAATGTTTTACTTTGGCGGTAATCGACGATTTTTTGTCAAATTATGACGTCACTTTTGCACCAACAAGTTGTAATTCCCAAGGTTTTGCGAATTTTGCATGACTCCACACAGGAAAGTTGTTCAGGATGCTCAACTTGGTCGATTTGCACCGTCAAAACGCGATTTCCAGAGTTGACTATTAGAAAAACAAGATGGCCGCTCTTCCCTTTTCCCTGCCGGGGAATAAACTTTTTAATTTTCGAGCTCCCGAAAAGCCGAAGTAGCGTGATTACTTTTTGCGGATACCCCACCCGAGTGTGCCTGTGCAAATTTGAACCCCATCAATGTTTTACTTTGGCGGTAATCGACGATTTTTGGACAAATTATGACGTAACTTTTGCACCAAAAAGTTGTAATTCCCAAGGTTTTACGAATTTTGCATGACTCCACACAGGAAAGTTGTTCAGGATGCTCAACTTGGTCGATTTGCACCGTCAAAACGCGATTTCCAGAGTTGACTATTAGAAAAACAAGATGGCCGCTCTTCCTTTTTCCCTGCACGGGGAATAAACTTTTTAATTTTCGAACTCCCAAAAAGCCGAATTAGCGTGATTACTTCTTGCGGATACCCCACCCGAGTGTGCCGGTGCAAATTTGAACCCATTTAATGTTTCACTTTGGCGGTAATCGACGATTTTTGGTCAAATTATGACGTCACTTTTGCACCAAAAAGTTGTAATTCCCAAGGTTGTACGAATTTTGCATGACTTCACACAGGAAAATTGTTCAGGATGCTCAACTTGGTCGATTTGCACCGTCAAAACGCGATTTCCATAGTTGACTATTAGAAAAACAAGATGGCCGCTCTTCCCTTTTCCCTGCCCGGGGAATAAACTTTTTAATTTTCGAGCCACCCCGAAAAGCCGAATTAGCGTGATTACTTCTTGCGGATACCCCACCCGAGTGTGCCGGTGCAAATCTGAACCCCGTCAATGTTTTACTTTGGCGGTAATCGACGATTTTTGGACAAATTATGACGTAACTTTTGCACCAAAAAGTTGTAATTCCCAAGGTTTTGCAAATTTTGCATGACTCCACACAGGAAAGTTGTTCGTGATGCTCAACTTGGTCGATTTGCACCGTCAAAACGCGATTTCCAGAGTTGACTATTAGAAAACAAGATGGCCGCTTTTCCCTTTTCCCTGCCAGGGGAATAAACTTTTTACTTTTCGAGCTCCCGAAAAGCCGAAGTAGCGTGATTACTTTTTGCGGATACCCCACCCGAGTGTGCCTGTGCAAATTTGAACCCCATCAATGTTTTACTTTGGCGGTAATCGACGATTTTTTGTCAAATTATGACGTCACTTTTGCACCAACAAGTTGTAATTCCCAAGGTTTTGCGAATTTTGCATGACTCCACACAGGAAAGTTGTTCAGGATGCTCAACTTGGTCGATTTGCACCGTCAAAACGCGATTTCCAGAGTTGACTATTAGAAAAACAAGATGGCCGCTCTTCCCTTTTCCCTGCCGGGGAATAAACTTTTTAATTTTCGAGCTCCCGAAAAGCCGAAGTAGCGTGATTACTTTTTGCGGATACCCCACCCGAGTGTGCCTGTGCAAATTTGAACCCCATCAATGTTTTACTTTGGCGGTAATCGACGATTTTTGGACAAATTATGACGTAACTTTTGCACCAAAAAGTTGTAATTCCCAAGGTTTTACGAATTTTGCATGACTCCACACAGGAAAGTTGTTCAGGATGCTCAACTTGGTCGATTTGCACCGTCAAAACGCGATTTCCAGAGTTGACTATTAGAAAAACAAGATGGCCGCTCTTCCTTTTTCCCTGCACGGGGAATAAACTTTTTAATTTTCGAACTCCCAAAAAGCCGAATTAGCGTGATTACTTCTTGCGGATACCCCACCCGAGTGTGCCGGTGCAAATTTGAACCCATTTAATGTTTCACTTTGGCGGTAATCGACGATTTTTGGTCAAATTATGACGTCACTTTTGCACCAAAAAGTTGTAATTCCCAAGGTTGTACGAATTTTGCATGACTTCACACAGGAAAATTGTTCAGGATGCTCAACTTGGTCGATTTGCACCGTCAAAACGCGATTTCCATAGTTGACTATTAGAAAAACAAGATGGCCGCTCTTCCCTTTTCCCTGCCCGGGGAATAAACTTTTTAATTTTCGAGCCACCCCGAAAAGCCGAATTAGCGTGATTACTTCTTGCGGATACCCCACCCGAGTGTGCCGGTGCAAATCTGAACCCCGTCAATGTTTTACTTTGGCGGTAATCGACGATTTTTGGACAAATTATGACGTAACTTTTGCACCAAAAAGTTGTAATTCCCAAGGTTTTGCAAATTTTGCATGACTCCACACAGGAAAGTTGTTCGTGATGCTCAACTTGGTCGATTTGCACCGTCAAAACGCGATTTCCAGAGTTGACTATTAGAAAACAAGATGGCCGCTTTTCCCTTTTCCCTGCCAGGGGAATAAACTTTTTAATTTTCGAGCCACCCCGAAAAGCCGAATGAGCGTGATTACTTCTTGCGGATACCCCACCCGAGTGTGCCTGTGCAAATTTGAACCCCATCAATGTTTTACTTTGGCGGTAATCGACGATTTTTTGTCAAATTATGACGTCACTTTTGCAGCAAAAAGTTGTAATTCCCAAGGTTTTTCGAATTTTGCATGACTCCACACAGGAAAGTTGTTCAGGATGCTCAACTTGGTCGATTTGCACCGTCAAAACGCGATTTCCAGAGTTGAATATTAGAAAAACAAGATGGCCGCTCTTCCATTTTCCCTGACCGGAGAATAACTTTTTAATTTTCGAGCCACCCCGAAAAGCCGAATTAGCGTGATTACTTCTTGCGGATACCCCACCCGAGTGTGCCGGTGCAAATCTGAACCCCGTCAATGTTTTACTTTGGCGGTAATCGACGATTTTTGGACAAATTATGACGTCACTTTTGCACCAAAAAGTTGTTATTCCCAAGGTTTTACGAATTTTGCATGACTCCATACAGGAAAGTTGTTCAGGATGCTCAACTTGGTCGATTTGCACCGTCAAAACGCGATTTCCAGAGTTGACTATTAGAAAACAAGATGGCCGCTCTTCCCTTTTCCCTGCCCGGGGAATAAACTTTTTAATTTTCGAGCCACCCCGAAAAGCCGAATTAGCGTGATTACTTCTTGCGGATACCCCACCCGAGTGTGCCAGTGCAAATCTGAACCCCGTCAATGTTTTACTTTGGCGGTAATCGACGATTTTTGGACAAATTATGACGGCACTTTTGCACCAAAAAGTTGTAATTCCCAAGGTTTTACGAATTTTGCATGACTCCACACAGGAAAGTTGTTCAGGATGCTCAACTTGGTCGATTTGCACCGTCAAAACGCGATTTCCAGAGTTGACTATTAGAAAAACAAGATGGCCGCTCTTCCCTTTTCCCTGCCCGGGGAATAAACTTTTTAATTTTCGAGCCACCCCGAAAAGCCGAATTAGCGTGATTACTTCTTGCGGATACCCCACCCGAGTGTGCCGGTGCAAATCTGAACCCCGTCAATGTTTTACTTTGGCGGTAATCGACGATTTTTGGACAAATTATGACGTCACTTTTGCACCAAAAAGTTGTAATTCCCAAGGTTTTACGAATTTTGCATGACTCCACACAGGAAAGTTGTTCAGGATGCTCAACTTGGTCGATTTGCACCGTCAAAACGCGATTTCCAGAGTTGACTATTAGAAAACAAGATGGCCGCTCTTCCCTTTTCCCTGCCCGGGGAATAAACTTTTTAATTTTCGAGCCACCCCGAAAAGCCGAATTAGCGTGATTACTTCTTGCGGATACCCCACCCGAGTGTGCCGGTGCAAATTTGAACCCATTTAATGTTTCACTTTGGCGGTAATCGACGATTTTTGGTCAAATTATGACGTCACTTTTGCACCAAAAAGTTGTAATTCCCAAGGTTTTACGAATTTTGCTTGACTCCACACAGGAAAGTTGTTCAGGATGCTCAACTTGGTCGATTTGCACCGTCAAAACGCGATTTCCATAGTTGACTATTAGAAAAACAAGATGGCCGCTCTTCCCTTTTCCCTGCCCGGGGAATAAACTTTTTAATTTTCGAGCCACCCCGAAAAGCCGAATTAGCGTGATTACTTCTTGCGGATACCCCACCCGAGTGTGCCGGTGCAAATTTGAACCCATTTAATGTTTCACTTTGGCGGTAATCGACGATTTTTGGTCAAATTATGACGTCACTTTTGCACCAAAAAGTTGTAATTCCCAAGGTTTTAAGAATTTTGCTTGACTCCACACAGGAAAGTTGTTCAGGATGCTCAACTTGGTCGATTTGCACCGTCAAAACGCGATTTCCATAGTTGACTATTAGAAAAACAAGATGGCCGCTCTTCCCTTTTCCCTGCCCGGGGAACAAACTTTTTAATTTTCGAGCTTCCAAAAAGCCGAATTAGCGTGATTACTTCTTGCGGATACCCCACCCGAGTGTGCCTGTGCAAATTTGAACCCCATCAATGTTTTACTTTGACGGTAATCGACGATTTTTTGTCAAATTATGACGTCACTTTTGCACCAAAAAGTTGTAATTCCCAAGGTTTTGCGAATTTTGCATGACTCCAAACAGGAAAGTTGTTCAGGATGCTCAACTTGGTCGATTTGCACCGTCAAAACGCGATTTCCAGAGTTGACTATTAGAAAACAAGATGGCCGCTCTTCCCTTTTCCCTGCCCGGGGAATAAACTTTTTAATTTTCGAGCCACCCCGAAAAGCCGAATTAGCGTGATTACTTCTTGCGGATACCTCACCCGAGTGTGCCGGTGCAAATTTGAACCCATTTAATGTTTCACTTTGGCGGTAATCGACGATTTTTGGTCAAATTATGACGTCACTTTTGCACCAAAAAGTTGTAATTCCCAAGGTTTTAAGAATTTTGCTTGACTCCACACAGGAAAGTTGTTCAGGATGCTCAACTTGGTCGATTTGCACCGTCAAAACGCGATTTCCATAGTTGACTACTAGAAAAACAAGATGGCCGCTCTTCCCTTTTCCCTGCCCGGGGAACAAACTTTTTAATTTTCGAGCTCCCAAAAAGCCGAATTAGCGTGATTACTTCTTGCGGATACCCCACCCGAGTGTGCCTGTGCAAATTTGAACCCCATCAATGTTTTACTTTGACGGTAATTGACGATTTTTTGTCAAATTATGACGTCACTTTTGCACCAAAAAGTTGTAATTCCCAAGGTTTTGCGAATTTTGCATGACTCCACACAGGAAAGTTGTTCAGGATGCTCAACTTGGTCGATTTGCACCGTCAAAACGCGATTTCCAGAGTTGACTATTAGAAAACAAGATGGCCGCTCTTCCCTTTTCCCTGCCCGGGGAATAAACTTTTTAATTTTCGAGCCACCCCGAAAAGCCGAATTAGCGTGATTACTTCTTGCGGATACCCCACCCGAGTGTGCCGGTGCAAATTTGAACCCATTTAATGTTTCACTTTGGCGGTAATCGACGATTTTTTGTCAAATTATGACGTCACTTTTGCACCAAAAAGTTGTAATTCCCAAGGTTTTACGAATATTGCATGACTCCACACAGGAAAGTTGTTCAGGATGCTCAACTTGGTCGATTTGCACCGTCAAAACGCGATTTCCAGAGTTGACTATTAGAAAAACAAGATGGCCGTTCTTCCATTTTCCCTGACCGGAGAATAACTTTTTAATTTTCGAGCCACCCTGAAAAGCCGAATTAGCGTGATTTCTTCTTGCGGATACCCCACCCGAGTGTGCCGGTGCAAATCTGAAACACGTCAATGTTTTACTTTGGCGGTAATCGACGATTTTTGGACAAATTATGACGTCACTTTTGCACCAAAAAGTTGTAATTCCCAAGGTTTTGCGAATTTTGCATGACTCCACACAGGAAAGTTGTTCAGGATGCTCAACTTGGTCGATTTGCACTGTCAAAACGCGATTTCCAGAGTTGACTATTAGAAAAACAAGATGGCCGCTCTTCCCTTTTCCCTGCCCGGGGAATAAACTTTTTAATTTTCGAGCTCCCGAAAAGCCGAATTAGCGTGATTACTTCTTGCGGATACCCCACCCGAGTGTGCCGGTGCAAATTTGAACCCATTTAATGTTTCACTTTGGCGGTAATCGACGATTTTTTGTCAAATTATGACGTCACTTTTGCACCAAAAAGTTGTAATTCCCAAGGTTTTACGAATATTGCATGACTCCACACAGGAAAGTTGTTCAGGATGCTCAACTTGGTCGATTTGCACCGTCAAAACGCGATTTCCAGAGTTGACTATTAGAAAAACAAGATGGCCGCTCTTCCATTTTCCCTGACCGGAGAATAACTTTTTAATTTTCGAGCCACCCCGAAAAGCCGAATTAGCGTGATTTCTTCTTGCGGATACCCCACCCGAGTGTGCCGGTGCAAATCTGAAACACGTCAATGTTTTACTTTGGCGGTAATCGACGATTTTTGGACAAATTATGACGTCACTTTTGCACCAAAAAGTTGTAATTCCCAAGGTTTTGCGAATTTTGCATGACTCCACACAGGAAAGTTGTTCAGGATGCTCAACTTGGTCGATTTGCACTGTCAAAACGCGATTTCCAGAGTTGACTATTAGAAAAACAAGATGGCCGCTCTTCCCTTTTCCCTGCCCGGGGAATAAACTTTTTAATTTTCGAGCTCCCGAAAAGCCGAATTAGCGTGATTACTTCTTGCGGATACCCCACCCGAGTGTGCCTGTGCAAATTTGAACCCCATCAATGTTTTACTTTGGCGTTAATCGACGATTTTTTGTCAAATTATGACGTCACTTTTGCACCAAAAAGTTGTAATTCCCAAGGTTTTGCGAATTTTGCATGACTCCACACAGGAAAGTTGTTCAGGATGCTCAACTTGGTCGATTTGCACCGTCAAAACGCGATTTCCAGAGTTGACTAATAGAAAACAAGATGGCCGCTCTTCCCTTTTCCCTGCCCGGGGAATAAACTTTTTAATTTTCGAGCCACCTCGAAAAGCCGAATTAGCGTGATTACTTCTTGCGGATACCCCACCCGAGTGTGCCTGTGCAAATCTGAACCCCGTCATTGTTTTACTTTGGCGGTAATCGACGATTTTTGGACAAATTATGACGTCACTTTTGCACCAAAAAGTTGTAATTCCCAAGGTTTTGCGAATTTTGCATGACTCCACACAGGAAAGTTGTTCAGGATGCTCAACTTGGTCGATTTGCACCGTCAAAACGCGATTTCCAGAGTTGACTATTAGAAAAACAAGATGACCGCTCTTCCCTTTTCCCTGCCCGGGGAATAAACTTTTTAATTTTCGAGCTCCCGAAAAGCCGAATTAGCGTGATTACTTCTTGCGGATACCCCACCCGAGTGTGCCTGTGCAAATTTGAACCCCATCAATGTTTTACTTTGGCGGTAATCGACGATTTTTTGTCAAATTATGACGTCACTTTTGCACCAAAAAGTTGTAATTCCCAAGGTTTTGCAAATTTTGCATGACTCCACACAGGAAAGTTGTTCAGGATGCTCAACTTGGTCGATTTGCACCGTCAAAACGCGATTTCCAGAGTTGACTATTAGAAAACAAGATGGCCGCTCTTCCCTTTTCCCTGCCCGGGGAATAAACTTTTTAATTTTCGAGCCACCCCGAAAAGCCGAAATAGCGTGATTACTTCTTGCGGATACCCCACCCGAGTGTGCCGGTGCAAATCTGAACCCCGTCAATGTTTTACTTTTGCGGTAATCGACGATTTTTGGACAAATTATGACGTCACTTTTGCACCAAAAAGTTGTAATTCCCTAGGTTTTACGAATTTTGCATGACTCCACACAGGAAAGTTGTTCGGGATGCTCAACTTGGTCGATTTGCACCGTCAAAACGCGATTTCCAGAGTTGACTATTAGAAAAACAAGATGGCCGCTCTTCCCTTTTCCCTGCCCGGGGAATAAACTTTTTAATTTTCGAGCTCCAGAAAAGCCGAATTAGCATGATTACTTCTTGCGGATACCCCCACCCGAGTGTGCCTGTGCAAATTTGAACCCAGTCAATGTTTTACTTTGGCGGTAATCGACGATTTATGGTCAAATAATGACGTCACTTTTGCACCAAAAAATTGTAATTCCCTAGGTTTTGCGAATTTTGCATGACTCCACACAGGAAAGTTGATCAGGATGCTCAACTTGGTCGATTTGCACCGTCAAAACGCGATTTCCAGAGTTGAACATTAGAAAAACAAGATGGCCGCTCTTCCCTTTTCCCTGCCCGGGGAATAAACTTTTTAATTTTCGAGCTCCCAAAAAGCCAAATTAGCGTGATTACTTATTGCGGATACCCCACCCGAGTGTGCCTGTGCAAATTTGAACCCCATCAATGTTTTACTTTGGCGGTAATCGACGATTTTTTGTCAAATTATGACGTCAATTTTGCACCAAAAAGTTGTAATTCCCAAGGTTTTGCGAATTTTGCATGACTCCACACAGGAAAGTTGTTCAGGATGCTCAACTTGGTCGATTTGCACCGTCAAAACGCGATTTCCAGAGTTGACTATTAGAAAACAAGATGGCCGCTCTTCCCTTTTCCCTGCCCGGGGAATAAACTTTTTAATTTTCGAGCCACCCCGAAAAGCCGAATTAGCGTTATTACTTCTTGCGGATACCCCACCCGAGTGTGCCTGTGCAAATCTGAACCCCGTCATTGTTTTACTTTGGCGGTAATCGACGATTTTTGGACAAATTATGACGTCACTTTTGCACCAAAAAGTTGTAATTCCCAAGGTTTTGCGAATTTTGCATGACTCCACACAGGAAAGTTGTTCAGGATGCTCAACTTGGTCGATTTGCACCGTCAAAACGCGATTTCCAGAGTTGACTATTAGAAAAACAAGATGGCCGCTCTTCCCTTTTCCCTGCCCGGGGAATAAACTTTTTAATTTTCGAGCTCCCGAAAAGCCGAATTAGCGTGATTACTTCTTGCGGATACCCCACCCGAGTGTGCCTGTGCAAATTTGAACCCCATCAATGTTTTACTTTGGCGTTAATCGACGATTTTTGGACAAATTATGACGTCACTTTTGCACCAAAAAGTTGTAATTCCCTAGGTTTTACGAATTTTGCATGACTCCACACAGGAAAGTTGTTCAGGATGCTCAACTTGGTCGATTTGCACCGTCAAAACGCGATTTCCAGAGTTGACTATTAGAAAAACAAGATGGCCGCTCTTCCCTTTTCCCTGCCCGGGGAATAAACTTTTTAATTTTCGAGCTCCCGAAAAGCCGAATTAGCATGATTACTTCTTGCGGATACCCCCACCCGAGTGTGCCTGTGCAAATTTGAACCCAGTCAATGTTTTACTTTGGCGGTAATCGACGATTTATGGTCAAATAATGACGTCACTTTTGCACCAAAAAGTTGTAATTCCCTAGGTTTTGCGAATTTTGCATGACTCCACACAGGAAAGTTGATCAGGATGCTCAACTTGGTCGATTTGCACCGTCAAAACGCGATTTCCAGAGTTGAAAATTAGAAAAACAAGATGGCCGCTCTTCCCTTTTCCCTGCCCGGGGACTAAACTTTTTAATTTTCGAGCTCCCGAAAAGCCGAATTAGCATGATTACTTCTTGCGGATACCCCCAGCCGAGTGTGCCTGTGCAAATTTGAACCCAGTCAATGTTTTACTTTGGCGGTAATCGACGATTTTTGGTCAAATAATGACGTCACTTTTGCACCAAAAAGTTGTAATTCCCTAGGTTTTGCGAATTTTGCATCACTCCACACAGGAAAGTTGATCAGGATGCTCAACTTGGTCGATTTGCACCGTCAAAACGCGATTTCCAGAGTTGAATATTAGAAAAACAAGATGGCCGCTCTTCCCTTTTCCCTGCCCGGGGAATAAACTTTTTAATTTTCGAGCTCCCAAAAAGCCAAATTAGCGTGATTACTTATTGCGGATACCCCACTCGAGTGTGCCTGTGCAAATTTGAACCCCATCAATGTTTTACTTTGGCGGTAATCGACGATTTTTTGTCAAATTATGACGTCACTTTTGCACCAAAAAGTTGTAATTCCCAAGGTTTTGCGAATTTTGCATGACTCCACACAGGAAAGTTGTTCAGGATGCTCAACTTGGTCGATTTGCACCGTCAAAACGCGATTTCCAGAGTTGACTATTAGAAAACAAGATGGCCGCTCTTCCCTTTTCCCTGCCCGGGGAATAAACTTTTTAATTTTCGGGCCACCCCGAAAAGCCGAATTAGCGTGATTACTTCTTGCGGATACCCCACCCGAGTGTGCCTGTGCAAATCTGAACCCCGTCATTGTTTTACTTTGGCGGTAATCGACGATTTTTGGACAAATTATGACGTCACTTTTGCACCAAAAAGTTGTAATTCCCAAGGTTTTGCGAATTTTGCATGACTCCACACAGGAAAGTTGTTCAGGATGCTCAACTTGGTCGATTTGCACCGTCAAAACGCGATTTCCAGAGTTGACTATTAGAAAAACAAGATGGCCGCTATTCCCTTTTCCCTGCCCGGGGAATAAACTTTTTAATTTTCGAGCTCCCGAAAAGCCGAATTAGCGTGATTACTTCTTGCGGATACCCCGCCCGAGTGTGCCTGTGCAAATTTGAACTCCATCAATGTTTTACTTTGGCGGTAATCGACGATTTTTTGTCAAATTATGACGTCACTTTTGCACCAAAAAGTTGTAATTCCCAAGGTTTTGCGAATTTTGCATGACTCCACACAGGAAAGTTGTTCAGGATGCTCAACTTGGTCGATTTGCACCGTCAAAACGCGATTTCCAGAGTTGACTATTAGAAAAACAAGATGGCCGCTCTTCCCTTTTCCCTGCCCGGGAATAAACTTTTTAATTTTCGAGCTCCCGAAAAGCCGAATTAGCGTGATTACTTCTTGCGGATACCCCACCCGAGTGTGCCTGTGCAAATTTGAACCCCATCAATGTTTTACTTTGGCGGTAATCGACGATTTTTTGTCAAATTATGACGTCACTTTTGCACCAAAAAGTTGTAATTCCCAAGGTTTTGCGAATTTTGCATGACTCCACACAGGAAAGTTGTTCAGGATGCTCAACTTGGTCGATTTGCACCGTCAAAACGCGATTTCCAGAGTTGACTAGTAGAAAACAAGATGGCCGCTCTTCCCTTTTCCCTGCCCGGGGAATAAACTTTTTAATTTTCGAGCCACCCCGAAAAGCCGAATTAGCGTGATTACTTCTTGGGGATACCCCACCCGAGTGTGCCGGTGCAAATCTGAACCCCGTCAATGTTTTACTTTGGCGGTAATCGACGATTTTTGGACAAATTATGACGTCACTTTTGCACCAAAAAGTTGTAATTCCCAAGGTTTTACGAATTTTGCATGACTCCACACAGGAAAGTTGTTCAGGATGCTCAACTTGGTCGATTTGCACCGTCAAAACGCGATTTCCAGAGTTGACTATTAGAAAAACAAGACGGCCGCTCTTCCCTTTTCCCTGCCCGGGGAATAAACTTTTTAATTTTCGAGCTCCCGAAAAGCCGAATTAGCATGATTACTTCTTGCGGATACCCCCACCCGAGTGTGCCTGTGCAAATTTGAACCCAGTCAATGTTTTACTTTGGGGGTAATCGACGATTTTTGGTCAAATAATGACGTCACTTTTGCACCAAAAAGTTGTAATTCCCAACGTTTTGCGAATTTTGCATGACTCCACACAGGAAAGTTGATCAGGATGCTCAACTTGGTCGATTTGCACCGTCAAAACGCGATTTCCAGAGTTGAATATTAGATAAACAAGATGTCCGCTCTTCCCTTTTCCCTGCCCGGGGAATAAACTTTTTAATTTTCGAGCTCCCAAAAAGCCAAATTAGCGTGATTACTTCTTGCGGATACCCCACCCGAGTGTGCCTGTGCAAATTTGAACCCCATCAATGTTTTACTTTGGCGGTAATCGACGATTTTTTGGTCAAATTATGACGTCACTTTTGCACCAAAAAGTTGTAATTCCCAACGTTTTGCGAATTTTGCATGACTCAAACAGGAAAGTTGTTCAGGATGCTCAACTTGGTCGATTTGCACCGTCAAAACGCGATTTCCAGAGTTGACTATTAGAAAACAAGATGGCCGCTCTTCCCTTTTCCCTGCCCGGGGAATAAACTTTTTAATTTTCGAGCCACCCTTAAAAGCCGAATTAGCGTGATTACTTCTTGCGGATACCCCACCCGAGTGTGCCGGTGCAAATCTGAACCCCGTCAATGTTTTACTTTGGCGGTAATCGACGATTTTTGGACAAATTATGACGTCACTTTTGCACCAAAAAGTTGTAATTCCCTAGGTTTTACGAATTTTGCATGACTCCACACAGGAAAGTTGTTCAGGATGCTCAACTTGGTCGATTTGCACCGTCAAAACGCGATTTCCAGAGTTGACTATTAGAAAAACAAGATGGCCGCTCTTCCCTTTTCCCTGCCCGGGGAATAAACTTTTTAATTTTCGAGCTCCCGAAAAGCCGAATTAGCATGATTACTTCTTGCGGATACCCCCACCCGAGTGTGCCTGTGCAAATTTGAACCCAGTCAATGTTTTACTTTGGCGGTAATCGACGATTTATGGTCAAATAATGACGTCACTTTTGCACCAAAAAGTTGTAATTCCCTAGGTTTTGCGAATTTTGCATGACTCCACACAGGAAAGTTGATCAGGATGCTCAACTTGGTCGATTTGCACCGTCAAAACGCGATTTCCAGAGTTGAACATTAGAAAAACAAGATGGCCGCTCTTCCCTTTTCCCTGCCCGGGGAATAAACTTTTTAATTTTCGAGCTCCCGAAAAGCCGAATTAGCATGATTACTTCTTGCGGATACCCCCAGCCGAGTGTGCCTGTGCAAATTTGAACCCAGTCAATGTTTTACTTTGGCGGTAATCGACGATTTTTGGTCAAATAATGACGTCACTTTTGCACCAAAAAGTTGTAATTCCCTAGGTTTTGCGAATTTTGCATCACTCCACACAGGAAAGTTGATCAGGATGCTCAACTTGGTCGATTTGCACCGTCAAAACGCGATTTCCAGAGTTGAATATTAGAAAAACAAGATGGCCGCTCTTCCCTTTTCCCTGCCCGGGGAATAAACTTTTTAATTTTCGAGCTCCCAAAAAGCCAAATTAGCGTGATTACTTATTGCGGATACCCCACTCGAGTGTGCCTGTGCAAATTTGAACCCCATCAATGTTTTACTTTGGCGGTAATCGACGATTTTTTGTCAAATTATGACGTCACTTTTGCACCAAAAAGTTGTAATTCCCAAGGTTTTGCGAATTTTGCATGACTCCACACAGGAAAGTTGTTCAGGATGCTCAACTTGGTCGATTTGCACCGTCAAAACGCGATTTCCAGAGTTGACTATTAGAAAACAAGATGGCCGCTCTTCCCTTTTCCCTGCCCGGGGAATAAACTTTTTAATTTTCGAGCCACCCCGAAAAGCCGAATTAGCGTGATTACTTCTTGCGGATACCCCACCCGAGTGTGCCTGTGCAAATCTGAACCCCGTCATTGTTTTACTTTGGCGGTAATCGACGATTTTTGGACAAATTATGACGTCACTTTTGCACCAAAAAGTTGTAATTCCCAAGGTTTTGCGAATTTTGCATGACTCCACACAGGAAAGTTGTTCAGGATGCTCAACTTGGTCGATTTGCACCGTCAAAACGCGATTTCCAGAGTTGACTATTAGAAAAACAAGATGGCCGCTATTCCCTTTTCCCTGCCCGGGGAATAAACTTTTTAATTTTCGAGCTCCCGAAAAGCCGAATTAGCGTGATTACTTCTTGCGGATACCCCGCCCGAGTGTGCCTGTGCAAATTTGAACTCCATCAATGTTTTACTTTGGCGGTAATCGACGATTTTTTGTCAAATTATGACGTCACTTTTGCACCAAAAAGTTGTAATTCCCAAGGTTTTGCGAATTTTGCATGACTCCACACAGGAAAGTTGTTCAGGATGCTCAACTTGGTCGATTTGCACCGTCAAAACGCGATTTCCAGAGTTGACTATTAGAAAAACAAGATGGCCGCTATTCCCTTTTCCCTGCCCGGGGAATAAACTTTTTAATTTTCGAGCTCCCGAAAAGCCGAATTAGCGTGATTACTTCTTGCGGATACCCCGCCCGAGTGTGCCTGTGCAAATTTGAACTCCATCAATGTTTTACTTTGGCGGTAATCGACGATTTTTTGTCAAATTATGACGTCACTTTTGCACCAAAAAGTTGTAATTCCCAAGGTTTTGCGAATTTTGCATGACTCCACACAGGAAAGTTGTTCAGGATGCTCAACTTGGTCGATTTGCACCGTCAAAACGCGATTTCCAGAGTTGACTATTAGAAAAACAAGATGGCCGCTCTTCCCTTTTCCCTGCCCGGGAATAAACTTTTTAATTTTCGAGCTCCCGAAAAGCCGAATTAGCGTGATTACTTCTTGCGGATACCCCACCCGAGTGTGCCTGTGCAAATTTGAACCCAGTCAATGTTTTACTTTGGGGGTAATCGACGATTTTTGGTCAAATAATGACGTCACTTTTGCACCAAAAAGTTGTAATTCCCAACGTTTTGCGAATTTTGCATGACTCCACACAGGAAAGTTGATCAGGATGCTCAACTTGGTCGATTTGCACCGTCAAAACGCGATTTCCAGAGTTGAATATTAGATAAACAAGATGGCCGCTCTTCCCTTTTCCCTGCCCGGGGAATAAACTTTTTAATTTTCGAGCTCCCAAAAAGCCAAATTAGCGTGATTACTTCTTGCGGATACCCCACCCGAGTGTGCCTGTGCAAATTTGAACCCCATCAATGTTTTACTTTGGCGGTAATCGACGATTTTTTGGTCAAATTATGACGTCACTTTTGCACCAAAAAGTTGTAATTCCCAACGTTTTGCGAATTTTGCATGACTCATACAGGAAAGTTGTTCAGGATGCTCAACTTGGTCGATTTGCACCGTCAAAACGCGATTTCCAGAGTTGACTATTAGAAAACAAGATGGCCGCTCTTCCCTTTTCCCTGCCCGGGGAATAAACTTTTTAATTTTCGAGCCACCCCGAAAAGCCGAATTAGCGTGATTACTTCTTGCGGATACCCCACCCGAGTGTGCCGGTGCAAATCTGAACCCCGTCAATGTTTTACTTTGGCGGTAATCGACGATTTTTGGACAAATTATGACGTCACTTTTGCACCAAAAAGTTGTAATTCCCAAGGTTTTACGAATTTTGCATGACTCCACACAGGAAAGTTGTTCAGGATGCTCAACTTGGTCGATTTGCACCGTCAAAACGCGATTTCCAGAGTTGACTATTAGAAAAACAAGATGGCCGCTCTTCCCTTTTTCCTGCCCGGGGAATAAACTTTTTAATTTTCGAGCTCCCGAAAAGCCGAATTAGCGTGATTACTTCTTGCGGATACCCCACCCGAGTGTGCCTGTGCAAATTTGAACCCCATCAATGTTTTACTTTGGCGGTAATCGACGATTTTTGGTCAAATTATGACGTCACTTTTGCACCAAAAAGTTGTAATTCCCAAGGTTTTGCGAATTTTGCATGACTCCACACAGGAAAGTTGTTCAGGATGCTCAACTTGGTCGATTTGTACCGTCAAAACGCGATTTCCAGAGTTGACTATTAGAAAACAAGAGGGCCGCTCTTCCCTTTTCCCTGCCCGGGGAATAAACTTTTTAATTTTCGAGCCACCCGAAAAGCCGAATTAGCGTGATTACTTCTTGCGGATACCCCACCCGAGTGTGCCGGTGCAAATCTGAACCCCGTCAATGTTTTACTTTGGCGGTAATCGACGATTTTTGGACAAATTATGACGTCACTTTTGCACCAAAAAGTTGTAATTCCCAAGGTTTTGCGAATTTTGCATGACTCCACACAGGAAAGTTGTTCAGGATGCTCAACTTGGTCGATTTGCACCGTCAAAACGCGATTTCCAGAGTTGACTATTAGAAAACAAGATGGCCGCTCTTCCCTTTTCCCTGCCCGGGGAGAAAACTTTTTAATTTTCGAGCCACCCCGAAAAGCCGAATTAGCGTGATTACTTCTTGCGGATACCCCACCCGAGTGTGCCGGTGCAAATCTGAACCCCGTCAATGTTTTACTTTGGCGGTAATCGACGATTTTTGGACAAATTATGACGTCACTTTTGCACCAAAAAGTTGTAATTCCCAAGGTTTTACGAATTTTGCATGACTCCACACAGGAAAGTTGTTCAGGATGCTCAACTTGGTCGATTTGCACCGTCAAAACGCGATTTCCAGAGTTGACTATTAGAAAAACAAGATGGCCGCTTTTCCCTTTTCCCTGCCCGGGGAATAAACCTTTTAATTTTCGAGCTCCCGAAATGCCGAATTAGCATGATTACTTCTTGCGGATACCCCACCCGAGTGTGCCTGTGCAAATTTGAACCCAGTCAATGTTTTACTTTGGCGGTAATCGACGATTTTTGGTCAAATAATGACGTCACTTTTGCACCAAAAAGTTGTAATTCCCTAGGTTTTGCGAATTTTGCATGACTCCACACAAGAAAGTTGATCAGGATGCTCAACTTGGTCGATTTGCACCGTCAAAACGCGATTTCCAGAGTTGAATGTTAGAAAAACAAGATGGCCGCTCTTCCCTTTTCCCTGCCCGGGGAATAAACTTTTTAATTTTCGAGCCACCCCGAAAAGCCGAATTAGCGTGATTACTTCTTGCGGATACCCCACCCGAGTGTGCCGGTGCAAATCTGAACCCCGTCAATGTTTTACTTTGGCGGTAATCGACGATTTTTGGACAAATTATGACGTCACTTTTGCACCAAAAAGTTGTAATTCCCAAGGTTTTGCGAATTTTGCATGACTCCACACAGGAAAGTTGTTCAGGATGCTCAACTTGGTCGATTTGCACCGTCAAAACGCGATTTCCAGAGTTGACTATTAGAAAACAAGATGGCCGCTCTTCCCTTTTCCCTGCCCGGGGAGAAAACTTTTTAATTTTCGAGCCACCCCGAAAAGCCGAATTAGCGTGATTACTTCTTGCGGATACCCCACCCGAGTGTGCCGGTGCAAATCTGAACCCCGTCAATGTTTTACTTTGGCGGTAATCGACGATTTTTGGACAAATTATGACGTCACTTTTGCACCAAAAAGTTGTAATTCCCAAGGTTTTACGAATTTTGCATGACTCCACACAGGAAAGTTGTTCAGGATGCTCAACTTGGTCGATTTGCACCGTCAAAACGCGATTTCCAGAGTTGACTATTAGAAAAACAAGATGGCCGCTTTTCCCTTTTCCCTGCCCGGGGAATAAACTTTTTAATTTTCGAGCTCCCGAAATGCCGAATTAGCATGATTACTTCTTGCGGATACCCCACCCGAGTGTGCCTGTGCAAATTTGAACCCAGTCAATGTTTTACTTTGGCGGTAATCGACGATTTTTGGTCAAATAATGACGTCACTTTTGGACCAAAAATTTGTAATTCCCTAGGTTTTGCGAATTTTGCATGACTCCACACAGGAAAGTTGATCAGGATGCTCAACTTGGTCGATTTGCACCGTCAAAACGCGATTTCCAGAGTTGAATATTAGAAAAACATGATGGCCGCTCTTCCCTTTTCCCTGCCCGGGGAATAAACTTTTTAATTTTCGAGCCACCCCGAAAAGCCGAATTAGCGTGATTACTTCTTGCGGATACCCCACCCGAGTGTGCCGGTGCAAATCTGAACCCCGTCAATGTTTTACTTTGGCGGTAATCGACGATTTTTGGACAAATTATGACGTCACTTTTGCACCAAAAAGTTGTAATTCCCAAGGTTTTACGAATGTTGCATGACTCCACACAGGAAAGTTGTTCAGGATGCTCAACTTGGTCGATTTGCACCGTCAAAACGCGATTTCCAGAGTTGACTGTTAGAAAAACAAGATGGCCGCTCTTCCTTTTCCCCTGCCCGGGGAATAAACTTTTTAATTTTCGAGCTCCCGAAAAGCCGGATTAGCGTGATTACTTCTTGCGGATACCCCACCCGAGTGTGCCTGTGCAAATCTGAACCCCGTCAATGTTTTACTTTGGCGGTAATCGACAATTTTTTGTCAAATTATGACGTCACTTTTGCACCAAAAAGTTGTAATTCCCAAGGTTTTGCGAATTTTGCATGACTCCACACAGGAAAGTTGTTCAGGATGCTCAACTTGGTCGATTTGCACCGTCAAAACGCGATTTCCAGAGTTGACTATTAGAAAACAAGATGGCCGCTCTTCCCTTTTCCCTGCCCGGGGAATAAACTTTTTAATTTTCGAGCCACCCCGAAAAGCCGAATTAGCGTGATTACTTCTTGCGGATACCCCACCCGAGTGTGCCGGTGCAAATCTGAACCCCGTCAATGTTTTACTTTTGCGGTAATCGACGATTTTTGGACAAATTATGACGTCCTTTTTGCACCAAAAAGTTGTAATTCCCAAGGTTTTACGAATTTTGCATGACTCCACACAGCAAAGTTGTTCAGGATGCTCAACTTGGTCGATTTGCACCGTCAAAACGCGATTTCCAGAGTTGACTATTAGAAAAACAAGATGGCCGCTCTTCCCTTTTCCCTGCCCGGGGAACAAACTTTTTAATTTTCGAGCTCCCGAAAAGCCGAATTAGCGTGATTACTTCTTGCGGATACCCCACCCGAGTGTGCCTGTGCAAATTTGAACACCATCAATGTTTTACTTTGGCGGTAATCGACGATTTTTTGTCAAACTATGACGTCACTTTTGCACCAAAAAGTTGTAATTCCCAAGGTTTTGCGAATTTTGCATGACTCCACACAGGAAAGTTGTTCAGGCTGCTCAACTTGGTCGATTTGCACCGTCAAAACGCGATTTCCAGAGTTGACTATTAGAAAAACAAGATGGCCGCTCTTCCCTTTTCCCTGCCCGGGGAATAAACTTTTTAATTTTCGAGTTCCCAAAAAGCCAAATTAGCGTGATTACTTCTTGCGGATACCCCACCCGAGTGTGCCTGTGCAAATTAGAACCCAGTCAATGTTTTACTTTGGCGGTAATCGACGATTTTTGGTCAAATAATGACGTCACTTTTGCACCAAAAAGTTGTAATTCCCTAGGTTTTGCGAATTTTGCATGACTCCACACAGGAAAGTTGTTCAGGATGCTCAACTTGGTCGATTTGCACCGTCAAAACGCGATTTCCAGAGTTGACCATTAGAAAAACAAGATGGCCGCTCTTCCCTTTTCCCTGCCCGGGGAATAAACTTTTTACTTTTCGAGCTCCCGAAAAGCCGAATTAGCATGATTACTTCTTGCGGATACCCCCACCCGAGTGTGCCTGTGCAAATTTGAACCCAGTCAATGTTTTACTTTGGCGGTAATCGACGATTTTTGGTCAAATAATGACGTCACTTTTGCACCAAAAAGTTGTAATTCCCTAGGTTTTGCGAATTTTGCATGACTCCACACAGGAAAGTTGATCAGGATGCTCAACTTGGTCGATTTGCACCGTCAAAACGCGATTTCCAGAGTTGAATATTAGAAAAACAAGATGGCCGCTCTTCCCTTTTCCCTGCCCGGGGAATAAACTTTTTAATTTTCGAGCCACCCCGAAAAGCCGAATTAGCGTGATTACTTCTTGCGGATACCCCAGCCGAGTGTGCCGGTGCAAATCTGAACCCCGTCAATGTTTTACTTTGGCGGTAATCGACGATTTTTGGACAAATTATGACGTCACTTTTGCACCAAAAAGTTGTAATTCCCAAGGTTTTGCGAATTTTGCATGACTCCACACAGGAAAGTTGTTCAGGATGCTCAACTTGGTCGATTTGCACCGTCAAAACGCGATTTCCAGAGTTGACTATTAGAAAAACAAGATGGCCGCTCTTCCCTTTTCCCTGCCCGGGGAATAAACTTTTTAATTTTCGAGCTCCCGAAAAGCCGGATTAGCGTGATTACTTCTTGCGGATACCCCACCCGAGTGTGCCTGTGCAAATCTGAACCCCGTCAATGTTTTACTTTGGCGGTAATCGACGATTTTGTGTCAAATTATGACGTCACTTTTGCACCAAAAAGTTGTAATTCCCAAGGTTTTGCGAATTTTGCATGACTCCACACAGGAAAGTTGTTCAGGATGCTCAACTTGGTCGATTTGCACCGTCAAAACGCGATTTCCAGAGTTGACTATTAGAAAACAAGATGGCCGCTCTTCCCTTTTCCCTGCCCGGGGAATAAACTTTTTAATTTTCGAGCCACCCCGAAAAGCCGAATTAGCGTGATTACTTCTTGCGGATACCCCACCCGAGTGTGCCGGTGCAAATCTGAACCCCGTCAATGTTTTACTTTTGCGGTAATCGACGATTTTTGGACAAATTATGACGTCACTTTTGCACCAAAAAGTTGTAATTCCCAAGGTTTTACGAATTTTGCATGACTCCACACAGCAAAGTTGTTCAGGATGCTCAACTTGGTCGATTTGCACCGTCAAAACGCGATTTCCAGAGTTGACTATTAGAAAAACAAGATGGCCGCTCTTCCCTTTTCCCTGCCCGGGGAAGAAACTTTTTAATTTTCGAGTTCCCAAAAAGCCAAATTAGCGTGATTACTTCTTGCGGATACCCCACCCGAGTGTGCCTGTGCAAATTAGAACCCAGTCAATGTTTTACTTTGGCGGTAATCGACGATTTTCGGTCAAATAATGACGTCACTTTTGCACCAAAAAGTTGTAATTCCCTAGGTTTTGCGAATTTTGCATGACTCCACACAGGAAAGTTGTTGTTTAGGATGCTCAACTTGGTCGATTTGCACCGTCAAAACGCGATTTCCAGAGTTGACCATTAGAAAAACAAGATGGCCGCTCTTCCCTTTTCCCTGCCCGGGGAATAAACTTTTTACTTTTCGAGCTCCCGAAAAGCCGAATTAGCATGATTACTTCTTGCGGATACCCCCACCCGAGTGTGCCTGTGCAAATTTGAACCCAGTCAATGTTTTACTTTGGCGGTAATCGACGATTTTTGGTCAAATAATGACGTCACTTTTGCACCAAAAAGTTGTAATTCCCTAGGTTTTGCGAATTTTGCATGACTCCACACAGCAAAGTTGATCAGGATGCTCAACTTGGTCGATTTGCACCGTCAAAACGCCATTTCCAGAGTTGAATATTAGAAAAACAAGATGGCCGCTCTTCCCTTTTCCCTGCCCGGGGAATAAACTTTTTAATTTTCGAGCCACTCCGAAAAGCCGAATTAGCGTGATTACTTCTTGCGGATACCCCACCCGAGTGTGCCGGTGCAAATCTGAACCCCGTCAATGTTTTACTTTGGCGGTAATCGACGATTTTTGGACAAATTATGACGTCACTTTTGCAACAAAAAGTTGTAATTCCCAAGGTTTTACGAATTTTGCAAGACTCCACACAGCAAAGTTGTTCAGGATGCTCAACTTGGTCGATTTGCACCGTCAAAACGCGATTTCCAGAGTTGACTATTAGAAAAACAAGATGGCCGCTCTTCCCTTTTCCCTGCCCGGGGAACAAACTTTTTAATTTTCGAGCTCCCGAAAAGCCGAATTAGCGTGATTACTTCTTGCGGATACCCCACCCGAGTGTGCCTGTGCACATTTGAACCCCATCAATGCTTTACTTTGGCGGTAATCGACGATTTTTTGTCAAACTATGACGTCACTTTTGCACCAAAAAGTTGTAATTCCCAACGTTTTGCGAATTTTCTATGACTCCACACAGGAAAGTTGTTCAGGATGCTCAACTTGGTCGATTTGCACCGTCAAAACGCGATTTCCAGAGTTGACTATTAGAAAAACAAGATGGCCGCTCTTCCCTTTTCCCTGCCCGGGGAATAAACTTTTTAATTTTCGAGTTCCCAAAAAGCCAAATTAGCGTGATTACTTCTTGCGGATACCCCACCCGAGTGTGCCTGTGCAAATTTGAACCCCATCAATGTTTTACTTTGGCGGTAATCGACGATTTTTTGTCAAATTATGACGTCACTTTTGCACCAAAAAGTTGTAATTTCCAAGGTTTTGCGAATTTTGCATGACTCCACACAGGAAAGTTGTTCAGGATGCTCAACTTGGTCGATTTGCACCGTCAAAACGCGATTTCCAGAGTTGACTATTAGAAAACAAGATGGCCGCTCTTCCCTTTTCCCTGCCCGGGGAATAAACTTTTTAATTTTCGAGCCACCCCGAAAAGCCGAATTAGCGTGATTACTTCTTGCGGATACCCCACCCGAGTGTGCCGGTGCAAATCTGAACCCCGTCAATGTTTTACTTTGGCGGTAATCGACGATTTTTGGACAAATTATGACGTCACTTTTGCACCAAAAAGTTGTAATTCCCAAGGTTTTGCGAATTTTGCATGACTCCACACAGGAAAGTTGTTCAGGATGCTCAACTTGGTCGATTTGCACCGTCAAAACGCGATTTCCAGAGTTGACTATTAGAAAAACAAGATGGCCGCTCTTCCCTTTTCCCTGCCCGGGGAATAAACTTTTTACTTTTCGAGCTCCCGAAAAGCAGAATTAGCATGATTACTTCTTGCGGATACCCCCACCCGAGTGTGCCTGTGCAAATTTGAACCCAGTCAATGTTTTACTTTGGCGGTAATCGACGATTTTTGGTCAAATAATGACGTCACTTTTGCACCAAAAAGTTGTAATTCCCTAGGTTTTGCGAATTTTGCATGACTCCACACAGCAAAGTTGTTCAGGATGCTCAACTTGGTCGATTTGCACCGTCAAAACGCGATTTCCAGAGTTGACTATTAGAAAAACAAGATGGCCGCTCTTCCCTTTTCCCTGCCCGGGGAACAAACTTTTTAATTTTCGAGATCCCGAAAAGCCGAATTAGCGTGATTACTTCTTGCGGATACCCCACCCGAGTGTGCCTGTGCAAATTTGAACCCCATCAATGCTTTACTTTGGCGGTAATCGACGATTTTTTGTCAAACTATGACGTCACTTTTGCACCAAAAAGTTGTAATTCCCAACGTTTTGCGAATTTTGTATGACTCCACACAGGAAAGTTGTTCAGGATGCTCAACTTGGTCGATTTGCACCGTCAAAACGCGATTTCCAGAGTTGACTATTAGAAAAACAAGATGGCCGCTCTTCCCTTTTCCCTGCCCGGGGAATAAACTTTTTAATTTTCGAGTTCCCAAAAAGCCAAATTAGCGTGATTACTTCTTGCGGATACCCCACCCGAGTGTGCCTGTGCAAATTTGAACCCCATCAATGTTTTACTTTGGCGGTAATCGACGATTTTTTGTCAAATTATGACGTCACTTTTGCACCAAAAAGTTGTAATTTCCAAGGTTTTGCGAATTTTGCATGACTCCACACAGGAAATTTGTTCAGGATGCTCAACTTGGTCGATTTGCACCGTCAAAACGCGATTTCCAGAGTTGACTATTAGAAAACAAGATGGCCGCTCTTCCCTTTTCCCTGCCCGGGGAATAAACTTTTAAATTTTCGAGCCACCCTGAAAAGCCGAATTAGCGTGATTACTTCTTGCGGATACCCCACCCGAGTGTGCCGGTGCAAATCTGAACCCCGTCAATGTTTTACTTTGGCGGTAATCGACGATTTTTGGACAAATTATGACGTCACTTTTGCACCAAAAAGTTGTAATTTCCAAGGTTTTACGAA
Source organism: Asterias amurensis (assembly GCF_032118995.1). Lineage (NCBI taxonomy): Eukaryota > Metazoa > Echinodermata > Asteroidea > Forcipulatida > Asteriidae > Asterias > Asterias amurensis. The sequence goes on along the minus strand of NC_092662.1, from coordinate 8,663,097 downwards.
TTTTGCATGACTCCACACAGGAAAGTTGTTCAGGATGCTCAACTTGGTCGATTTGCACCGTCAAAACGCGATTTCCAGAGTTGACTCTTAGAAAAACAAGATGGCCGCTCTTCCCTTTTCCCTGCCCGGGGAATAAACTTTTTAATTTTCGAGCTCCCGAAAAGCCGGATTAGCGTGATTACTTCTTGCGGATACCCCACCCGAGTGTGCCTGGGCAAATCTGAACCCCGTCAATGTTTTACTTTGGCGGTAATCGACGATTTTGTGTCAAATTATGACGTCACTTTTGCACCAAAAAGTTGTAATTCCCAAGGTTTTGCGAATTTTGCATGACTCCACACAGGAAAGTTGTTCAGGATGCTCAACTTGGTCGATTTGCACCGTCAAAACGCGATTTCCAGAGTTGACTATTAGAAAACAAGATGGCCGCTCTTCCCTTTTCCCTGCCCGGGGAATAAACTTTTTAATTTTCGAGCCACCCCGAAAAGCCGAATTTGCGTGATTACTTCTTGCGGATACCCCACCCGAGTGTGCCGGTGCAAATCTGAACCCCGTCAATGTTTTACTTTGGCGGTAATCGACGATTTTTGGACAAATTATGACGTCACTTTTGCACCAAAAAGTTGTAATTCCCAAGGTTTTACGAATTTTGCATGACTCCACACAGGAAAGTTGTTCAGGATGCTCAACTTGGTCGATTTGCACCGTCAAAACGCGATTTCCAGAGTTGACTATTAGAAAAACAAGATGGCCGCTCTTCCCTTTTCCCTGCCCGGGGAATAAACTTTTTAATTTTCGAGCTCCCGAAAAGCCGAATTAGCATGATTACTTCTTGCGGATACCCCCACCCGAGTGTGCCTGTGCAAATTTGAACCCAGTCAATGTTTTACTTTGGCGGTAATCGACGTTTTTTGGACAAATAATGACGTCACTTTTGCACCAAAAAGTTGTAATTCCCTAGGTTTTGCGAATTTTGCATGACTCCACACAGGAAAGTTGATCAGGATGCTCAACTTGGTCGATTTGCACCGTCAAAACGCGATTTCCAGAGTTGACTATTAGAAAAACAAGATGGCCGCTCTTCCCTTTTCCCTGCCCGGGGAATAAACTTTTTAATTTTCGAGCCACCCCGAAAAGCCGAATTAGCGTGATTACTTCTAGCGGATACCCCACCCGAGTGTGCCGGTGCAAATCTGAACCCCGTCAATGTTTTACTTTGGCGGTAATCGACGATTTTTGGACAAATTATGACGTCACTTTTGCAACAAAAAGTTGTAATTCCCAAGGTTTTACGAATTTTGCATGACTCCACACAGCAAAGTTGTTCAGGATGCTCAACTTGGTCGATTTGCACCGTCAAAACGCGATTTCCAGAGTTGACTATTAGAAAAACAAGATGGCCGCTCTTCCCTTTTCCCTGCCCGGGGAACAAACTTTTTAATTTTCGAGCTCCCGAAAAGCCGAATTAGCGTGATTACTTCTTGCGGATACCCCACCCGAGTGTGCCTGTGCAAATTTGAACCCCATCAATGCTTTACTTTGGCGGTAATCGACGATTTTTTGTCAAACTATGACGTCACTTTTGCACCAAAAAGTTGTAATTCCCAACGTTTTGCGAATTTTGTATGACTCCACACAGGAAAGTTGTTCAGGATGCTCAACTTGGTCGATTTGCACCGTCAAAACGCGATTTCCAGAGTTGACTATTAGAAAAACAAGATGGCCGCTCTTCCCTTTTCCCTGCCCGGGGAACAAACTTTTTAATTTTCGAGCTCCCGAAAAGCCGAATTAGCGTGATTACTTCTTGCGGATACCCCACCCGAGTGTGCCTGTGCAAATTTGAACCCCATCAATGCTTTACTTTGGCGGTAATTGACGATTTTTTGTCAAACTATGACGTCACTTTTGCACCAAAAAGTTGTAATTCCCAACGTTTTGCGAATTTTGTATGACTCCACACAGGAAAGTTGTTCAGGATGCTCAACTTGGTCGATTTGCACCGTCAAAACGCGATTTCCAGAGTTGACTATTAGAAAAACAAGATGGCCGCTCTTCCCTTTTCCCTGCCCGGGGAATAAACTTTTTAATTTTCGAGTTCCCAAAAAGCCAAATTAGCGTGATTACTTCTTGCGGATACCCCACCCGAGTGTGCCTGTGCAAATTTGAACCCCATCAATGTTTTACTTTGGCGGTAATCGACGATTTTTTGTCAAATTATGACGTCACTTTTGCACCAAAAAGTTGTAATTTCCAAGGTTTTGCGAATTTTGCATGACTCCACACAGGAAAGTTGTTCAGGATGCTCAACTTGGTCGATTTGCACCGTCAAAACGCGATTTCCAGAGTTGACTATTAGAAAACAAGATGGCCGCTCTTCCCTTTTCCCTGCCCGGGGAATAAACTTTTTAATTTTCGAGCCACCCCGAAAAGCCGAATTAGCGTGATTACTTCTTGCGGATACCCCACCCGAGTGTGCCGGTGCAAATCTGAACCCCGTCAATGTTTTACTTTGGCGGTAATCGACGATTTTTGGACAAATTATGACGTCACTTTTGCACCAAAAAGTTGTAATTCCCAAGGTTTTGCGAATTTTGCATGACTCCACACAGGAAAGTTGTTCAGGATGCTCAACTTGGTCGATTTGCACCGTCAAAACGCGATTTCCAGAGTTGACTATTAGAAAAACAAGATGGCCGCTCTTCCCTTTTCCCTGCCCGGGGAATAAACTTTTTAATTTTCGAGCTACCGAAAAGCTGAATTAGCGTGATTACTTCTTGCGGATACCCCACCCGAGAGTGCCGGTGCAAATTTGAACCCCGTCAATGTTTTACTTTGGCGGTAATCGACGATTTTTTGTCAAATTATGACGTCACTTTTGCACCAAAAAGTTGTAATTCCCAAGGTTTTGCGAATTTTGCATGACTCCACACAGGAAAGTTGTTCAGGATGCTCAACTTGGTCGATTTGCAACGTCAAAACGCGATTTCCAGAGTTGACTATTAGAAAAACAAGATGGCCGCTCTTCCCTTTTCCCTGACCGGGGAATAAACTTTTTAATTTTCGAGCTACCGAAAAGCCGAATTAGCGTGATTACTTCTTGCGGATACCCCACCCGAGTGTGCCTGTGCAAATTTGAACCCCATCAATGTTTTACTTTGGCGGTAATCGACGATTTTTTGTCAAATTATGACGTCACTTTTGCACCAAAAAGTTGTAATTTCCAAGGTTTTGCGAATTTTGCATGACTCCACACAGGAAAGTTGTTCAGGATGCTCAACTTGGTCGATTTGCACCGTCAAAACGCGATTTCCAGAGTTGACTATTAGAAAACAAGATGGCCGCTCTTCCCTTTTCCCTGCCCGGGGAATAAACTTTTTAATTTTCGAGCCACCCCTAAAAGCCGAATTAGCGTGATTACTTCTTGCGGATACCCCACCCGAGTGTGCCGGTGCAAATCTGAACCCCGTCAATGTTTTACTTTGGCGGTAATCGACGATTTTTTGACAAATTATGACGTCACTTTTGCACCAAAAAGTTGTAATTCCCAAGGTTTTGCGAATTTTGCATGACTCCACACAGGAAAGTTGTTCAGGATGCTCAACTTGGTCGATTTGCACCGTCAAAACGCGATTTCCAGAGTTGACTATTAGAAAAACAAGATGGCCGCTCTTCCCTTTTCCCTGCCCGGGGAATAAACTTTTAAATTTTCGAGCTCCCAAAAAGCCAAATTAGCGTGATTACTTCTTGCGGATACCCCACCCGAGTGTGCCTGTGCAAATTTGAACCCCATCAATGTTTTACTTTGGCGGTAATCGACGATTTTTTGTCAAATTATGACGTCACTTTTGCACCAAAAAGTTGTAATTCCCAAGGTTTTGCGAATTTTGCATGACTCCACACAGGAAAGTTGTTCAGCATGCTCAACTTGGTCGATTTGCACCGTCAAAACGCGATTTCCAGAGTTGACTCTTAGAAAAACAAGATGGCCGCTCTTCCCTTTTCCCTGCCCGGTTAATAAACTTTTTAATTTTCGAGCTCCCGAAAAGCCGAATTAGCGTGATTACTTCTTGCGGATACCCCACCCGAGTGTGCCTGTGCAAATTTGAACCCCATCAATGTTTTACTTTGGCGGTAATCGACGATTTTTTGTCAAATTATGACGTCACTTTTGCACCAAAAAGTTGTAATTCCCAAGGTTTTGCGAATTTTGCATGACTCCACACAGGAAAGTTGTTCAGCATGCTCAACTTGGTCGATTTGCACCGTCAAAACGCGATTTCCAGAGTTGAATATTAGAAAAACAAGATGGCCGCTCTTCCCTTTCCCTGACCGGAGAATAACTTTTTAATTTTCAAACCACCCCGAAAAGCCGAATTAGCGTGATCACTTCTTGCGGATACCCCCACCCGAGTGTGCCGGTGCAAATCTGAACCCCGTCAATGTTTTACTTTGGCGGTAATCGACGATTTTTGGACAAATTATGACGTCACTTTTGCACCAAAAAGTTGTAATTCCCAAGGTTTTACGAATTTTGCATGACTCCACACAGGAAAGTTGTTCAGGATGCTCAACTTGGTCGATTTGCACCGTCAAAACGCGATTTCCAGAGTTGACTATTAGAAAAACAAGGTGGCCGCTCTTCCCTTTTCCCTGCCCGGGGAATAAACTTTTTAATTTTCGAGCTCCCGAAAAGCCGAATTAGCATGATTACTTCTTGCGGATACCCCCACCCGAGTGTGCCTGTGCAAATTTGAACCCAGTCAATGTTTTACTTTGGCGGTAATCGACGATTTTTGGTCAAATAATGACGTCACTTTTGCACCAAAAAGTTGTAATTCCCTAGGTTTTGCGAATTTTGCATGACTCCACACAGGAAAGTTGTTCAGGATGCTCAACTTGGTCGATTTGCACCGTCAAAACGCGATTTCCAGAGTTGACTATTAGAAAAACAAGATGGCCGCTCTTCCCTTTTCCCTGCCCGGGGAATAAACTTTTAAATTTTCGAGCTCCCAAAAAGCCAAATTAGCGTGATTACTTCTTGCGGATACCCCACCCGAGTGTGCCTGTGCAAATTTGAACCCCATCAATGTTTTACTTTGGCGGTAATCGACGATTTTTTGTCAAATTATGACGTCACTTTTGCACCAAAAAGTTGTAATTCCCAAGGTTTTGCGAATTTTGCATGACTCCACACAGGAAAGTTGTTCAGCATGCTCAACTTGGTCGATTTGCACCGTCAAAACGCGATTTCCAGAGTTGACTCTTAGAAAAACAAGATGGCCGCTCTTCCCTTTTCCCTGCCCGGTTAATAAACTTTTTAATTTTCGAGCTCCCGAAAAGCCGAATTAGCGTGATTACTTCTTGCGGATACCCCACCCGAGTGTGCCTGTGCAAATTTGAACCCCATTAATGTTTTACTTTGGCGGTAATCGACGTTTTTTTGTCAAACTATGACGTCACTTTTGCACCAAAAAGTTGTAATTCCCAAGGTTTTGCGAGTTTTGCATGACTCCACACAGGAAAGTTGTTCAGGATGCTCAACTTGGTCGATTTGCACCGTCAAAACGCGATTTCCAGAGTTGACTATTAGAAAAACAAGATGGCCGCTCTTCCCTTTTCCCTGCCCGGGGAATAAACTTTTAAATTTTCGAGCTCCCAAAAAGCCAAATTAGCGTGATTACTTCTTGCGGATACCCCACCCGAGTGTGCCTGTGCAAATTTGAACCCCATCAATGTTTTACTTTGGCGGTAATCGACGATTTTTTGTCAAATTATGACGTCACTTTTGCACCAAAAAGTTGTAATTCCCAAGGTTTTGCGAATTTTGCATGACTCCACACAGGAAAGTTGTTCAGCATGCTCAACTTGGTCGATTTGCACCGTCAAAACGCGATTTCCAGAGTTGACTATTAGAAAACAAGATGGCCGCTCTTCCCTTTTCCCTGCCCGGGGAATAAACTTTTTAATTTTCGAGCCACCCCGAAAAGCCGAATTAGCGTGATTACTTCTTGCGGATACCCCACCCGAGTGTGCCTGTGCAAATTTGAACCCCATCAATGTTTTACTTTGGCGGTAATCGACGATTTTTTGTCAAATTATGACGTCACTTTTGCACCAAAAAGTTGTAATTCCCAAGGTTTTGCGAATTTTGCATGACTCCACACAGGAAAGTTGTTCAGCATGCTCAACTTGGTCGATTTGCACCGTCAAAACGCGATTTCCAGAGTTGACTCTTAGAAAAACAAGATGGCCGCTCTTCCCTTTTCCCTGCCCGGTTAATAAACTTATTAATTTTCGAGCCACCCCGAAAAGCCGAATTAGCGTGATTACTTCTTGCGGATACCCCACCCGAGTGTGCCTGTGCAAATTTGAACCCATTAATGTTTTACTTTGGCGGTAATCGACGTTTTTTTGTCAAACTATGACGTCACTTTTGCACCAAAAAGTTGTAATTCCCAAGGTTTTGCAAGTTTTGCATGACTCCACACAGGAAAGTAGTTCAGGATGCTCAACTTGGTCGATTTGCACCGTCAAAACGCGATTTCCAGAGTTGACTATTAGAAAAACAAGATGGCCGCTCTTCCCTTTTCCCTGCCCGGGGAATAAACTTTTTAATTTTCGAGCTCCCAAAAAGCCAAATTAGCGTGATTACTTCTTGCGGATACCCCACCCGAGTGTGCCTGTGCAAATTTGAACCCCATTAATGTTTTACTTTGGCGGTAATCGACGATTTTTGGACAAATTATGACGTCACTTTTGCACCAAAAAGTTGTAATTCCCAAGGTTTTACGAATTTTGCATGACTACACACAGGAAAGTTGTTCAGGATGCTCAACTTGGTCGATTTGCACCGTCAAAACGCGATTTCCAGAGTTGACTATTAGAAAACAAGATGGCCGCTCTTCCCTTTTCCCTGCCCGGGGAATAAACTTTTTAATTTTCGAGCCACCCCGAAAAGCCGAATTTGCGTGATTACTTCTTGCGGATACCCCACCCGAGTGTGGCGGTGCAAATCTGAACCCCGTCAATGTTTTACTTTGGCGGTAATCGACGATTTTTTGTCAAATTATGACGTCACTTTTGCACCAAAAAGTTGTAATTCCCAAGGTTTTACGAATTTTGCATGACTCCACACAGGAAAGTTGTTCAGGATGCTCAACTTGGTCGATTTGCACCGTCAAAACGCGATTTCCAGAGTTGACTATTAGAAAAACAAGGTGGCCGCTCTTCCCTTTTCCCTGCCCGGGGAATAAACTTTTTAATTTTCGAGCTCCCGAAAAGCCGAATTAGCATGATTACTTCTTGCGGATACCCCCACCCGAGTGTGCCTGTGCAAATTTGAACCCAGTCAATGTTTTACTTTGGCGGTAATCGACGATTTTTGGTCAAATAATGACGTCACTTTTGCACCAAAAAGTTGTAATTCCCTAGGTTTTGCGAATTTTGCATGACTCCACACAGGAAAGTTGTTCAGGATGCTCAACTTGGTCGATTTGCACCGTCAAAACGCGATTTCCAGAGTTGACTATTAGAAAAACAAGATGGCCGCTCTTCCCTTTTCCCTGCCCGGGGAATAAACTTTTAAATTTTCGAGCTCCCAAACAGCCAAATTAGCGTGATTACTTCTTGCGGATACCCCACCCGAGTGTGCCTGTGCAAATTTGAACCCCATCAATGTTTTACTTTGGCGGTAATCGACAATTTTTTGTCAAATTATGACGTCACTTTTGCACCAAAAAGTTGTAATTCCCAAGGTTTTGCGAATTTTGCATGACTCCACACAGGAAAGTTGTTCAGCATGCTCAACTTGGTCGATTTGCACCGTCAAAACGCGATTTCCAGAGTTGACTCTTAGAAAAACAAGATGGCCGCTCTTCCCTTTTCCCTGCCCGGTTAATAAACTTTTTAATTTTCGAGCTCCCGAAAAGCCGAATTAGCGTGATTACTTCTTGCGGATACCCCACCCGAGTGTGCCTGTGCAAATTTGAACCCCATTAATGTTTTACTTTGGCGGTAATCGACGTTTTTATGTCAAACTATGACGTCACTTTTGCACCAAAAAGTTGTAATTCCCAAGGTTTTGCGAGTTTTGCATGACTCCACACAGGAAAGTTGTTCAGGATGCTCAACTTGGTCGATTTGCACCGTCAAAACGCGATTTCCAGAGTTGACTATTAGAAAAACAAGATGGCCGCTCTTCCCTTTTCCCTGCCCGGGGAATAAACTTTTAAATTTTCGAGCTCCCAAAAAGCCAAATTAGCGTGATTACTTCTTGCGGATACCCCACCCGAGTGTGCCTGTGCAAATTTGAACCCCATCAATGTTTTACTTTGGCGGTAATCGACGATTTTTTGTCAAATTATGACGTCACTTTTGCACCAAAAAGTTGTAATTCCCAAGGTTTTGCGAATTTTGCATGACTCCACACAGGAAAGTTGTTCAGCATGCTCAACTTGGTCGATTTGCACCGTCAAAACGCGATTTCCAGAGTTGACTATTAGAAAACAAGATGGCCGCTCTTCCCTTTTCCCTGCCCGGGGAATAAACTTTTTAATTTTCGAGCCACCCCGAAAAGCCGAATTAGCGTGATTACTTCTTGCGGATACCCCACCCGAGTGTGCCTGTGCAAATTTGAACCCCATCAATGTTTTACTTTGGCGGTAATCGACGATTTTTTGTCAAATTATGACGTCACTTTTGCACCAAAAAGTTGTAATTCCCAAGGTTTTGCGAATTTTGCATGACTCCACACAGGAAAGTTGTTCAGCATGCTCAACTTGGTCGATTTGCACCGTCAAAACGCGATTTCCAGAGTTGACTCTTAGAAAAACAAGATGGCCGCTCTTCCCTTTTCCCTGCCCGGTTAATAAACTTTTTAATTTTCGAGCTCCCGAAAAGCCGAATTAGCGTGATTACTTCTTGCGGATACCCCACCCGAGTGTGCCTGTGCAAATTTGAACCCCATTAATGTTTTACTTTGGCGGTAATCGACGTTTTTATGTCAAACTATGACGTCACTTTTGCACCAAAAAGTTGTAATTCCCAAGGTTTTGCGAGTTTTGCATGACTCCACACAGGAAAGTTGTTCAGGATGCTCAACTTGGTCGATTTGCACCGTCAAAACGCGATTTCCAGAGTTGACTATTAGAAAAACAAGATGGCCGCTCTTCCCTTTTCCCTGCCCGGGGAATAAACTTTTAAATTTTCGAGCTCCCAAAAAGCCAAATTAGCGTGATTACTTCTTGCGGATACCCCACCCGAGTGTGCCTGTGCAAATTTGAACCCCATCAATGTTTTACTTTGGCGGTAATCGACGATTTTTTGTCAAATTATGACGTCACTTTTGCACCAAAAAGTTGTAATTCCCAAGGTTTTGCGAATTTTGCATGACTCCACACAGGAAAGTTGTTCAGCATGCTCAACTTGGTCGATTTGCACCGTCAAAACGCGATTTCCAGAGTTGACTATTAGAAAACAAGATGGCCGCTCTTCCCTTTTCCCTGCCCGGGGAATAAACTTTTTAATTTTCGAGCCACCCCGAAAAGCCGAATTAGCGTGATTACTTCTTGCGGATACCCCACCCGAGTGTGCCTGTGCAAATTTGAACCCCATCAATGTTTTACTTTGGCGGTAATCGACGATTTTTTGTCAAATTATGACGTCACTTTTGCACCAAAAAGTTGTAATTCCCAAGGTTTTGCGAATTTTGCATGACTCCACACAGGAAAGTTGTTCAGCATGCTCAACTTGGTCGATTTGCACCGTCAAAACGCGATTTCCAGAGTTGACTATTAGAAAACAAGATGGCCGCTCTTCCCTTTTCCCTGCCCGGGGAATAAACTTTTTAATTTTCGAGCCACCCCGAAAAGCCGAATTAGCGTGATTACTTCTTGCGGATACCCCACCCGAGTGTGCCGGTGCAAATCTGAACCCCGTCAATGTTTTACTTTGGCGGTAATCGACGATTTTTGGACAAATTATGACGTCACTTTTGCACCAAAAAGTTGTAATTCCCAAGGTTTTACGAATTTTGCATGACTACACACAGGAAAGTTGTTCAGGATGCTCAACTTGGTCGATTTGCACCGTCAAAACGCGATTTCCAGAGTTGACTCTTAGAAAAACAAGATGGCCGCTCTTCCCTTTTCCCTGCCCGGTTAATAAACTTATTAATTTTCGAGCTCCCGAAAAGCCGAATTAGCGTGATTACTTCTTGCGGATACCCCACCCGAGTGTGCCTGTGCAAATTTGAACCCATTAATGTTTTACTTTGGCGGTAATCGACGTTTTTTTGTCAAACTATGACGTCACTTTTGCACCAAAAAGTTGTAATTCCCAAGGTTTTGCAAGTTTTGCATGACTCCACACAGGAAAGTAGTTCAGGATGCTCAACTTGGTCGATTTGCACCGTCAAAACGCGATTTCCAGAGTTGACTATTAGAAAAACAAGATGGCCGCTCTTCCCTTTTCCCTGCCCGGGGAATAAACTTTTTAATTTTCGAGCTCCCAAAAAGCCAAATTAGCGTGATTACTTCTTGCGGATACCCCACCCGAGTGTGCCTGTGCAAATTTGAACCCCATCAATGTTTTACTTTGGCGGTAATCGACGATTTTTTGTCAAATTATGACGTCACTTTTGCACCAAAAAGTTGTAATTCCCAAGGTTTTGCGAATTTTGCATGACTCCACACAGGAAAGTTGTTCAGGATGCTCAACTTGGTCGATTTGCACCGTCAAAACGCGATTTCCAGAGTTGACTATTAGAAAACAAGATGGCCGCTCTTCCCTTTTCCCTGCCCGGGGAATAAACTTTTTAATTTTCGAGCCACCCCGAAAAGCCGAATTTGCGTGATTACTTCTTGCGGATACCCCACCCGAGTGTGGCGGTGCAAATCTGAACCCCGTCAATGTTTTACTTTGGCGGTAATCGACGATTTTTTGTCAAATTATGACGTCACTTTTGCACCAAAAAGTTGTAATTCCCAAGGTTTTACGAATTTTGCATGACTCCACACAGGAAAGTTGTTCAGGATGCTCAACTTGGTCGATTTGCACCGTCAAAACACGATTTCCAGAGTTGAATATTAGAAAAACAAGATGGCCGCTCTTCCATTTTCCCTGACCGGAGAATAACTTTTTAATTTTTAAACCACCCCGAAAAGCCGAATTAGCGTGATCACTTCTTGCGGATACCCCCACCCGAGTGTGCCGGTGCAAATCTGAACCCCGTCAATGTTTTACTTTGGCGGTAATCGACGATTTTTGGACAAATTATGACGTCACTTTTGCACCAAAAAGTTGTAATTCCCAAGGTTTTACGAATTTTGCATGACTCCACACAGGAAAGTTGTTCAGGATGCTCAACTTGGTCGATTTGCACCGTCAAAACGCGATTTCCAGAGTTGACTATTAGAAAACAAGATGGCCGCTCTTCCCTTTTCTCTGCCCGGGGAATAAACTTATTAATTTTCGAGCTCCCGAAAAGCCGAATTAGCGTGATTACTTCTTGCGGATACCCCACCCGAGTGTGCCTGTGCAAATTTGAACCCATTAATGTTTTACTTTGGCGGTAATCGACGTTTTTTTGTCAAACTATGACGTCACTTTTGCACCAAAAAGTTGTAATTCCCAAGGTTTTGCAAGTTTTGCATGACTCCACACAGGAAAGTAGTTCAGGATGCTCAACTTGGTCGATTTGCACCGTCAAAACGCGATTTCCAGAGTTGACTATTAGAAAACAAGATGGCCGCTCTTCCCTTTTCCCTGCACGGGGAATAAACTTTTTAATTTTCGAGCTCCCAAAAAGCCAAATTAGCGTGATTACTTCTTGCGGATACCCCACCCGAGTGTGCCTGTGCAAATTTGAACCCCATCAATGTTTTACTTTGGCGGTAATCGACGATTTTTTGTCAAATTATGACGTCACTTTTGCACCAAAAAGTTGTAATTCCCAAGGTTTTGCGAATTTTGCATGACTCCACACAGGAAAGTTGTTCAGGATGCTCAACTTGGTCGATTTGCACCGTCAAAACGCGATTTCCAGAGTTGACTATTAGAAAACAAGATGGCCGCTCTTCCCTTTTCCCTGCCCGGGGAATAAACTTTTTAATTTTCGAGCCACCCCGAAAAGCCGAATTTGCGTGATTACTTCTTGCGGATACCCCACCCGAGTGTGGCGGTGCAAATCTGAACCCCGTCAATGTTTTACTTTGGCGGTAATCGACGATTTTTGGACAAATTATGACGTCACTTTTGCACCAAAAAGTTGTAATTCCCAAGGTTTTGCAAGTTTTGCATGACTCCACACAGGAAAGTAGTTCAGGATGCTCAACTTGGTCGATTTGCACCGTCAAAACGCGATTTCCAGAGTTGACTATTAGAAAACAAGATGGCCGCTCTTCCCTTTTCCCTGCACGGGGAATAAACTTTTTAATTTTCGAGCTCCCAAAAAGCCAAATTAGCGTGATTACTTCTTGCGGATACCCCACCCGAGTGTGCCTGTGCAAATTTGAACCCCATCAATGTTTTACTTTGGCGGTAATCGACGATTTTTTGTCAAATTATGACGTCACTTTTGCACCAAAAAGTTGTAATTCCCAAGGTTTTGCGAATTTTGCATGACTCCACACAGGAAAGTTGTTCAGGATGCTCAACTTGGTCGATTTGCACCGTCAAAACGCGATTTCCAGAGTTGACTATTAGAAAACAAGATGGCCGCTCTTCCCTTTTCCCTGCCCGGGGAATAAACTTTTTAATTTTCGAGCCACCCCGAAAAGCCGAATTTGCGTGATTACTTCTTGCGGATACCCCACCCGAGTGTGGCGGTGCAAATCTGAACCCCGTCAATGTTTTACTTTGGCGGTAATCGACGATTTTTGGACAAATTATGACGTCACTTTTGCACCAAAAAGTTGTAATTCCCAAGGTTTTACGAATTTTGCATGACTCCACACAGGAAAGTTGTTCAGGATGCTCAACTTGGTCGATTTGCACCGTCAAAACGCGATTTCCAGAGTTGACTATTAGAAAAACAAGGTGGCCGCTCTTCCCTTTTCCCTGCCCGGGGAATAAACTTTTTAATTTTCGAGCTCCCGAAAAGCCGAATTAGCATGATTACTTCTTGCGGATACCCCCACCCGAGTGTGCCTGTGCAAATTTGAACCCAGTCAATGTTTTACTTTGGCGGTAATCGACGATTTTTTTGTCAAATAATGACGTCACTTTTGCACCAAAAAGTCGTAATTCCCTAGGTTTTGCGAATTTTGCATGACTCCACACAGGAAAGTTGTTCAGGATGCTCAACTTGGTCGATTTGCACCGTCAAAACGCGATTTCCAGAGTTGAATATTAGAAAAACAAGATGGCCGCTCTTCCATTTTCCCTGACCGGAGAATAACTTTTTAATTTTTAAACCACCCCGAAAAGCCGAATTAGCGTGATCACTTCTTGCGGATACCCCCACCCGAGTGTGCCGGTGCAAATCTGAACCCCGTCAATGTTTTACTTTGGCGGTAATCGACGATTTTTGGACAAATTATGACGTCACTTTTGCACCAAAAAGTTGTAATTCCCAAGGTTTTACGAATTTTGCATGACTCCACACAGGAAAGTTGTTCAGGATGCTCAACTTGGTCGATTTGCACCGTCAAAACGCGATTTCCAGAGTTGACTATTAGAAAAACAAGGTGGCCGCTCTTCCCTTTTCCCTGCCCGGGGAATAAACTTTTTAATTTTCGAGCTCCCGAAAAGCCGAATTAGCATGATTACTTCTTGCGGATACCCCCACCCGAGTGTGCCTGTGCAAATTTGAACCCAGTCAATGTTTTACTTTGGCGGTAATCGACGATTTTTGGTCAAATAATGACGTCACTTTTGCACCAAAAAGTTGTAATTCCCTAGGTTTTGCGAATTTTGCATGACTCCACACAGGAAAGTTGTTCAGGATGCTCAACTTGGTCGATTTGCACCGTCAAAACGCGATTTCCAGAGTTGACTATTAGAAAAACAAGATGGCCGCTCTTCCCTTTTCCCTGCCCGGGGAATAAACTTTTAAATTTTCGAGCTCCCAAAAAGCCAAATTAGCGTGATTACTTCTTGCGGATACCCCACCCGAGTGTGCCTGTGCAAATTTGAACCCCATCAATGTTTTACTTTGGCGGTAATCGACGATTTTTTGTCAAATTATGACGTCACTTTTGCACCAAAAAGTTGTAATTCCCAAGGTTTTGCGAATTTTGCATGACTCCACACAGGAAAGTTGTTCAGCATGCTCAACTTGGTCGATTTGCACCGTCAAAACGCGATTTCCAGAGTTGACTCTTAGAAAAACAAGATGGCCGCTCTTCCCTTTTCCCTGCCCGGTTAATAAACTTTTTAATTTTCGAGCTCCCGAAAAGCCGAATTAGCGTGATTACTTCTTGCGGATACCCCACCCGAGTGTGCCTGTGCAAATTTGAACCCCATTAATGTTTTACTTTGGCGGTAATCGACGTTTTTTTGTCAAACTATGACGTCACTTTTGCACCAAAAAGTTGTAATTCCCAAGGTTTTGCGAGTTTTGCATGACTCCACACAGGAAAGTTGTTCAGGATGCTCAACTTGGTCGATTTGCACCGTCAAAACGCGATTTCCAGAGTTGACTATTAGAAAAACAAGATGGCCGCTCTTCCCTTTTCCCTGCCCGGGGAATAAACTTTTAAATTTTCGAGCTCCCAAAAAGCCAAATTAGCGTGATTACTTCTTGCGGATACCCCACCCGAGTGTGCCTGTGCAAATTTGAACCCCATCAATGTTTTACTTTGGCGGTAATCGACGATTTTTTGTCAAATTATGACGTCACTTTTGCACCAAAAAGTTGTAATTCCCAAGGTTTTGCGAATTTTGCTTGACTCCACACAGGAAAGTTGTTCAGCATGCTCAACTTGGTCGATTTGCACCGTCAAAACGCGATTTCCAGAGTTGACTATTAGAAAACAAGATGGCCGCTCTTCCCTTTTCCCTGCCCGGGGAATAAACTTTTTAATTTTCGAGCCACCCCGAAAAGCCGAATTAGCGTGATTACTTCTTGCGGATACCCCACCCGAGTGTGCCGGTGCAAATCTGAACCCCGTCAATGTTTTACTTTGGCGGTAATCGACGATTTTTGGACAAATTATGACGTCACTTTTGCACCAAAAAGTTGTAATTCCCAAGGTTTTACGAATTTTGCATGACTCCACACAGGAAAGTTGTTCAGGATGCTCAACTTGGTCGATTTGCACCGTCAAAACGCGATTTCCAGAGTTGACTCTTAGAAAAACAAGATGGCCGCTCTTCCCTTTTCCCTGCCCGGTTAATAAACTTATTAATTTTCGAGCTCCCGAAAAGCCGAATTAGCGTGATTACTTCTTGCGGATACCCCACCCGAGTGTGCCTGTGCAAATTTGAACCCATTAATGTTTTACTTTGGCGGTAATCGACGTTTTTTTGTCAAACTATGACGTCACTTTTGCACCAAAAAGTTGTAATTCCCAAGGTTTTGCAAGTTTTGCATGACTCCACACAGGAAAGTAGTTCAGGATGCTCAACTTGGTCGATTTGCACCGTCAAAACGCGATTTCCAGAGTTGACTATTAGAAAAACAAGATGGCCGCTCTTCCCTTTTCCCTGCCCGGGGAATAAACTTTTTAATTTTCGAGCTCCCAAAAAGCCAAATTAGCGTGATTACTTCTTGCGGATACCCCACCCGAGTGTGCCTGTGCAAATTTGAACCCCATCAATGTTTTACTTTGGCGGTAATCGACGATTTTTTGTCAAATTATGACGTCACTTTTGCACCAAAAAGTTGTAATTCCCAAGGTTTTGCGAATTTTGCATGACTCCACACAGGAAAGTTGTTCAGGATGCTCAACTTGGTCGATTTGCACCGTCAAAACGCGATTTCCAGAGTTGACTATTAGAAAACAAGATGGCCGCTCTTCCCTTTTCCCTGCCCGGGGAATAAACTTTTTAATTTTCGAGCCACCCCGAAAAGCCGAATTTGCGTGATTACTTCTTGCGGATACCCCACCCGAGTGTGCCGGTGCAAATCTGAACCCCGTCAATGTTTTACTTTGGCGGTAATCGACGATTTTTGGTCAAATAATGACGTCACTTTTGCACCAAAAAGTTGTAATTCCCAAGGTTTTACGAATTTTGCATGACTCCACACAGGAAAGTTGTTCAGGATGCTCAACTTGGTCGATTTGCACCGTCAAAACGCGATTTCCAGAGTTGACTATTAGAAAAACAAGATGGCCGCTCTTCCCTTTTCCCTGCCCGGGGAATAAACTTTTAAATTTTCGAGCTCCCAAAAAGCCAAATTAGCGTGATTACTTCTTGCGGATACCCCACCCGAGTGTGCCTGTGCAAATTTGAACCCCATCAATGTTTTACTTTGGCGGTAATCGACGATTTTTTGTCAAATTATGACGTCACTTTTGCACCAAAAAGTTGTAATTCCCAAGGTTTTGCGAATTTTGCATGACTCCACACAGGAAAGTTGTTCAGCATGCTCAACTTGGTCGATTTGCACCGTCAAAACGCGATTTCCAGAGTTGACTCTTAGAAAAACAAGATGGCCGCTCTTCCCTTTTCCCTGCCCGGTTAATAAACTTTTTAATTTTCGAGCTCCCGAAAAGCCGAATTAGCGTGATTACTTCTTGCGGATACCCCACCCGAGTGTGCCTGTGCAAATTTGAACCCCATTAATGTTTTACTTTGGCGGTAATCGACGTTTTTTTGTCAAACTATGACGTCACTTTTGCACCAAAAAGTTGTAATTCCCAAGGTTTTGCGAGTTTTGCATGACTCCACACAGGAAAGTTGTTCAGGATGCTCAACTTGGTCGATTTGCACCGTCAAAACGCGATTTCCAGAGTTGACTATTAGAAAAACAAGATGGCCGCTCTTCCCTTTTCCCTGCCCGGGGAATAAACTTTTAAATTTTCGAGCTCCCAAAAAGCCAAATTAGCGTGATTACTTCTTGCGGATACCCCACCCGAGTGTGCCTGTGCAAATTTGAACCCCATCAATGTTTTACTTTGGCGGTAATCGACGATTTTTTGTCAAATTATGACGTCACTTTTGCACCAAAAAGTTGTAATTCCCAAGGTTTTGCGAATTTTGCATGACTCCACACAGGAAAGTTGTTCAGCATGCTCAACTTGGTCGATTTGCACCGTCAAAACGCGATTTCCAGAGTTGACTATTAGAAAACAAGATGGCCGCTCTTCCCTTTTCCCTGCCCGGGGAATAAACTTTTTAATTTTCGAGCCACCCCGAAAAGCCGAATTAGCGTGATTACTTCTTGCGGATACCCCACCCGAGTGTGCCGGTGCAAATCTGAACCCCGTCAATGTTTTACTTTGGCGGTAATCGACGATTTTTGGACAAATTATGACGTCACTTTTGCACCAAAAAGTTGTAATTCCCAAGGTTTTACGAATTTTGCATGACTCCACACAGGAAAGTTGTTCAGGATGCTCAACTTGGTCGATTTGCACCGTCAAAACGCGATTTCCAGAGTTGACTCTTAGAAAAACAAGATGGCCGCTCTTCCCTTTTCCCTGCCCGGTTAATAAACTTATTAATTTTCGAGCTCCCGAAAAGCCGAATTAGCGTGATTACTTCTTGCGGATACCCCACCCGAGTGTGCCTGTGCAAATTTGAACCCATTAATGTTTTACTTTGGCGGTAATCGACGTTTTTTTGTCAAACTATGACGTCACTTTTGCACCAAAAAGTTGTAATTCCCAAGGTTTTGCAAGTTTTGCATGACTCCACACAGGAAAGTAGTTCAGGATGCTCAACTTGGTCGATTTGCACCGTCAAAACGCGATTTCCAGAGTTGACTATTAGAAAAACAAGATGGCCGCTCTTCCCTTTTCCCTGCCCGGGGAATAAACTTTTTAATTTTCGAGCTCCCAAAAAGCCAAATTAGCGTGATTACTTCTTGCGGATACCCCACCCGAGTGTGCCTGTGCAAATTTGAACCCCATCAATGTTTTACTTTGGCGGTAATCGACGATTTTTTGTCAAATTATGACGTCACTTTTGCACCAAAAAGTTGTAATTCCCAAGGTTTTGCGAATTTTGCATGACTCCACACAGGAAAGTTGTTCAGGATGCTCAACTTGGTCGATTTGCACCGTCAAAACGCGATTTCCAGAGTTGACTATTAGAAAACAAGATGGCCGCTCTTCCCTTTTCCCTGCCCGGGGAATAAACTTTTTAATTTTCGAGCCACCCCGAAAAGCCGAATTTGCGTGATTACTTCTTGCGGATACCCCACCCGAGTGTGCCGGTGCAAATCTGAACCCCGTCAATGTTTTACTTTGGCGGTAATCGACGATTTTTGGACAAATTATGACGTCACTTTTGCACCAAAAAGTTGTAATTCCCAAGGTTTTACGAATTTTGCATGACTCCACACAGGAAAGTTGTTCAGGATGCTCAACTTGGTCGATTTGCACCGTCAAAACGCGATTTCCAGAGTTGACTATTAGAAAAACAAGATGGCCGCTCTTCCCTTTTCCCTGCACGGAGAATAAACTTTTTAATTTTCGAGCTCCCGAAAAGCCGAATTAGCATGATTACTTCTTGCGGATACCCCCACCCGAATGTGCCTGTGCAAATTTGAACCCAGTCAATGTTTTAATTTGGCGGTAATCGACGATTTTTGGTCAAATAATGACGTCACTTTTGCACCAAAAAGTTGTAATTCCCTAGGTTTTGCGAATTTTGCATGACTCCAAACAGGAAAGTTGTTCAGGATGCTCAACTTGGTCGATTTGCACCGTCAAAACGCGATTTCCAGAGTTGAATATTAGAAAAACAAGATGGCCGCTCTTCCCTTTTCCCTGCCCGGTTAATAAACTTATTAATTTTCGAGCTCCCGAAAAGCCGAATTAGCGTGATTACTTCTTGCGGATACCCCACCCGAGTGTGCCTGTGCAAATTTGAACCCCATTAATGTTTTACTTTAGCGGTAATCGACGTTTTTTTGTCAAACTATGACGTCACTTTTGCACCAAAAAGTTGTAATTCCCAAGGTTTTGCGAGTTTTGCATGACTCCACACAGGAAAGTTGTTCGTGATGCTCAACTTGGTCGATTTGCACCGTCAAAACGCGATTTCCAGAGTTGACTATTAGAAAAACAAGATGGCCGCTCTTCCCTTTTTTCCTGCCCGGGGAATAAACTTTTTAATTTTCGAGCTCCCAAAAAGCCAAATTAGCGTGATTACTTCTTGCGGATACCCCACCCGAGTGTGCCTGTGCAAATTTGAACCCCATCAATGTTTTACTTTGGCGGTAATCGACGATTTTTTGTCAAATTATGACGTCACTTTTGCACCAAAAAGTTGTAATTCCCAAGGTTTTGCGAATTTTGCATGACTCCACACAGGAAAGTTGTTCAGGATGCTCAACTTGGTCGATTTGCACCGTCAAAACGCGATTTCCAGAGTTGACTATTAGAAAACAAGATGGCCGCTCTTCCCTTTTCCCTGCCCGGGGAATAAACTTTTTAATTTTCGAGCCACCCCGAAAAGCCGAATTTGCGTGATTACTTCTTGCGGATACCCCACCCGAGTGTGCCGGTGCAAATTTGAACCCCATCAATGTTTTACGTTGGCGGTAATCGACGATTTTTTGTCAAATTATGACGTCACTTTTGCACCAAAAAGTTGTAATTCCCAAGGTTTTACGAATTTTGCATGACTCCACACAGGAAAGTTGTTCAGGATGCTCAACTTGGTCGATTTGCACCGTCAAAACGCGATTTCCAGAGTTGACTCTTAGAAAAACAAGATGGCCGCTCTTCCCTTTTCCCTGCCCTGTTAATAAACTTTTTAATTTTCGAGCTCCCGAAAAGCCGAATTAGCGTGATTACTTCTTGCGGATACCCCACCCGAGTGTGCCGGTGCAAATCTGAACCCCGTCAATGTTTTACTTTGGCGGTAATCGACGATTTTTGGACAAATTATGACGTCACTTTTGCACCAAAAAGTTGTAATTCCCAAGGTTTTACGAATTTTGCATGACTCCACACAGGAAAGTTGTTCAGGATGCTCAACTTGGTCGATTTGCACCGTCAAAACGCGATTTCCAGAGTTGACTATTAGAAAAACAAGATGGCCGCTCTTCCCTTTTCCCTGCACGGGGAATAAACTTTTTAATTTTCGAGCTCCCGAAAAGCCGAATTAGCATGATTTCTTCTTGCGGATACCCCCACCCGAATGTGCCTGTGCAAATTTGAACCCAGTCAATGTTTTACTTTGGCGGTAATCGACGATTTTTGGTCAAATAATGACGTCACTTTTGCACCAAAAAGTTGTAATTCCCTAGGTTTTGCGAATTTTGCATGACTCCAAACAGGAAAGTTGTTCAGGATGCTCAACTTGGTCGATTTGCACCGTCAAAACGCGATTTCCAGAGTTGAATATTAGAAAAACAAGATGGCCGCTCTTCCATTTTCCCTGACCGGAGAATAACTTTTTAATTTTCAAGCCACCCCGAAAAGCCGAATTAGCGTGATTACTTCTTGCGGATACCCCACCCGAGTGTGCCGGTGCAAATCTGAACCCCGTCAATGTTTTACTTTGGCGGTAATCGACGATTTTTTGTCAAATTATGACGTCACTTTTGCACCAAAAAGTTGTAATTCCCAAGGTTTTGCGAATTTTGCATGACTCCACACAAAAGAGTTGTTCAGGATGCTCAACTTGGTCGATTTGCACCGCCAAAACGCGATTTCCAGAGTTGACTATTAGAAAAACAAGATGGCCGCTCTTCCCTTTTTTCCTGCCCGGGGAATAAACTTTTTAATTTTCGAGCTCCCAAAAAGCCGAATTAGCGTGATTACTTCTTGCGGATACCCCACCCGAGTGTGCCTGTGCAAATTTGAACCCCATCAATGTTTTACTTTGGCGGTAATCGACGATTTTTTGTCAAATTATGACGTCACTTTTGCACCAAAAAGTTGTAATTCCCAAGGTTTTGCGAGTTTTGCATGACTCCACACAGGAAAGTTGTTCGTGATGCTCAACTTGGTCGATTTGCACCGTCAAAACGCGATTTCCAGAGTTGACTATTAGAAAACAAGATGGCCGCTCTTCCCTTTTCCCTGCCCGGGGAATAAACTTTTTACTTTTCGAGCTCCCGAAAAGCCGAATTAGCGTGATTACTTTATGCGGATACCCCACCCGAGTGTGCCGGTGCAAATCTGAACCCCGTCAATGTTTTACTTTGGCGGTAATCGACGATTTTTGGTCAAACTATGACGTCACTTTTGCACCAAAAAGTTGTAATTTCCAAGGTTTTACGAATTTTGCATTACTCCACACAGGAAAGTTGTTCAGGATGCTCAACTTGGTCGATTTGCACCGTCAAAACGCGATTTCCATAGTTGACTATTAGAAAAACAAGATGGCCGCTCTTCCCTTTTCCCTGCCCGGGGAATAAACTTTTTAATTTTCGAGCTCCCAAAAAGCCGAATTAGCGTGATTACTTCTTGCGGATACCCCACCCGAGTGTGCCTGTGCAAATTTGAACCCCATCAATGTTTTACTTTGGCGGTAATCGACGATTTTTTGTAAAATTATGACGTCACTTTTGCACCAAAAAGTTGTAATTCCCAAGGTTTTGCGAATTTTGCATGACTCCACACAGGAAAGTTGTTCGTGATGCTCAACTTGGTCGATTTGCACCGTCAAAACGCGATTTCCAGAGTTGACTATTAGAAAAACAAGATGGCCGCTCTTCCCTTTTCCCTGCACGGGGAATAAACTTTTTAATTTTCGAGCTCCCGAAAAGCCGAATTAGCATGATTACTTCTTGCGGATACCCCCACCCGAATGTGCCTGTGCAAATTTGAACCCAGTCAATGTTTTACTTTGGCGGTAATCGACGATTTTTGGTCAAATAATGACGTCACTTTTGCACCAAAAAGTTGTAATTCCCTAGGTTTTGCGAATTTTGCATGACTCCAAACAGGAAAGTTGTTCAGGATGCTCAACTTGGTCGATTTGCACCGTCAAAACGCGATTTCCAGAGTTGAATATTAGAAAAACAAGATGGCCGCTCTTCCATTTTCCCTGACCGGAGAATAACTTTTTAATTTTCAAGCCACCCCGAAAAGCCGAATTAGCGTGATTACTTCTTGCGGATACCCCACCCGAGTGTGCCGGTGCAAATCTGAACCCCGTCAATGTTTTACTTTGGCGGTAATCGACGATTTTTTGTCAAATTATGACGTCACTTTTGCACCAAAAAGTTGTAATTCCCAAGGTTTTGCGAATTTTGCATGACTCCACACAAAAGAGTTGTTCAGGATGCTCAACTTGGTCGATTTGCACCGCCAAAACGCGATTTCCAGAGTTGACTATTAGAAAAACAAGATGGCCGCTCTTCCCTTTTTTCCTGCCCGGGGAATAAACTTTTTAATTTTCGAGCTCCCAAAAAGCCGAATTAGCGTGATTACTTCTTGCGGATACCCCACCCGAGTGTGCCTGTGCAAATTTGAACCCCATCAATGTTTTACTTTGGCGGTAATCGACGATTTTTTGTCAAATTATGACGTCACTTTTGCACCAAAAAGTTGTAATTCCCAAGGTTTTGCGAGTTTTGCATGACTCCACACAGGAAAGTTGTTCGTGATGCTCAACTTGGTCGATTTGCACCGTCAAAACGCGATTTCCAGAGTTGACTATTAGAAAACAAGATGGCCGCTCTTCCCTTTTCCCTGCCCGGGGAATAAACTTTTTACTTTTCGAGCTCCCGAAAAGCCGAATTAGCGTGATTACTTTATGCGGATACCCCACCCGAGTGTGCCGGTGCAAATCTGAACCCCGTCAATGTTTTACTTTGGCGGTAATCGACGATTTTTGGTCAAACTATGACGTCACTTTTGCACCAAAAAGTTGTAATTTCCAAGGTTTTACGAATTTTGCATTACTCCACACAGGAAAGTTGTTCAGGATGCTCAACTTGGTCGATTTGCACCGTCAAAACGCGATTTCCATAGTTGACTATTAGAAAAACAAGATGGCCGCTCTTCCCTTTTCCCTGCCCGGGGAATAAACTTTTTAATTTTCGAGCTCCCAAAAAGCCGAATTAGCGTGATTACTTCTTGCGGATACCCCACCCGAGTGTGCCTGTGCAAATTTGAACCCCATCAATGTTTTACTTTGGCGGTAATCGACGATTTTTTGTAAAATTATGACGTCACTTTTGCACCAAAAAGTTGTAATTCCCAAGGTTTTGCGAATTTTGCATGACTCCACACAGGAAAGTTGTTCGTGATGCTCAACTTGGTCGATTTGCACCGTCAAAACGCGATTTCCAGAGTTGACTATTAGAAAAACAAGATGGCCGCTCTTCCCTTTTCCCTGCACGGGGAATAAACTTTTTAATTTTCGAGCTCCCGAAAAGCCGAATTAGCATGATTACTTCTTGCGGATACCCCCACCCGAATGTGCCTGTGCAAATTTGAACCCAGTCAATGTTTTACTTTGGCGGTAATCGACGATTTTTGGTCAAATAATGACGTCACTTTTGCACCAAAAAGTTGTAATTCCCTAGGTTTTGCGAATTTTGCATGACTCCAAACAGGAAAGTTGTTCAGGATGCTCAACTTGGTCGATTTGCACCGTCAAAACGCGATTTCCAGAGTTGAATATTAGAAAAACAAGATGGCCGCTCTTCCATTTTCCCTGACCGGAGAATAACTTTTTAATTTTCAAGCCACCCCGAAAAGCCGAATTAGCGTGATTACTTCTTGCGGATACCCCACCCGAGTGTGCCGGTGCAAATCTGAACCCCGTCAATGTTTTACTTTGGCGGTAATCGACGATTTTTTGTCAAATTATGACGTCACTTTTGCACCAAAAAGTTGTTATTCCCAAGGTTTTGCGAGTTTTGCATGACTCCACACAGGAAAGTTGTTCGTGATGCTCAACTTGGTCGATTTGCACCGTCAAAACGCGATTTCCAGAGTTGACTATTAAAAAACAAGATGGCCGCTCTTCCCTTTTCCCTGCCCGGTTAATAAACTTATTAATTTTCGAGCTCCCGAAAAGCCGAATTAGCGTGATTACTTCTTGCGGATACCCCACCCGAGTGTGCCTGTGCAAATTTGAACCCCATTAATGTTTTACTTTGGCGGTAATCGACGTTTTTTTGTCAAACTATGACGTCACTTTTGCACCAAAAAGTTGTAATTCCCAAGGTTTTGCGAGTTTTGCATGACTCCACACAGGAAAGTTGTTCGTGATGCTCAACTTGGTCGATTTGCACCGTCAAAACGCGATTTCCAGAGTTGACTATTAGAAAAACAAGATGGCCGCTCTTCCCTTTTCCCTGCCCGGGGAATAAACTTTTTAATTTTCGAGCTCCCAAAAAGCCAAATTAGCGTGATTACTTCTTGCGGATGCCCCACCCGAGTGTGCCTGTGCAAATTTGAACCCCATCAATGCTTTACTTTGGCGGTAATCGACGATTTTTTGTCAAATTATGACGTCACTTTTGCACCAAAAAGTTGTAATTCCCAAGGTTTTGCGAATTTTGCATGACTCCACACAGGAAAGTTGTTCAGGATGCTCAACTTGGTCGATTTGCACCGTCAAAACGCGATTTCCAGAGTTGACTATTAGAAAACAAGATGGCCGCTCTTCCCTTTTCCCTGCCCGGGGAATAAACTTTTTAATTTTCGAGCCACCCCGAAAAGCCGAATTTGCGTGATTACTTCTTGCGGATACCCCACCCGAGTGTGCCGGTGCAAATTTGAACCCCATCAATGTTTTACGTTGGCGGTAATCGACGATTTTTTGTCAAATTATGACGTCACTTTTGCACCAAAAAGTTGTAATTCCCAAGGTTTTACGAATTTTGCATGACTCCACACAGGAAAGTTGTTCAGGATGCTCAACTTGGTCGATTTGCACCGTCAAAACGCGATTTCCAGAGTTGACTATTAGAAAAACAAGATGGCCGCTCTTCCCTTTTCCCTGCACGGGGAATAAACTTTTTAATTTTCGAGCTCCCGAAAAGCCGAATTAGCATGATTACTTCTTGCG
This sequence comes from Asterias amurensis, assembly GCF_032118995.1. Lineage (NCBI taxonomy): Eukaryota > Metazoa > Echinodermata > Asteroidea > Forcipulatida > Asteriidae > Asterias > Asterias amurensis. The sequence continues at coordinate 8,638,005 of NC_092662.1, read as the reverse complement.
GATACCCCACCCGAATGTGCCTGTGCAAATTTGAACCCAGTCAATGTTTTACTTTGGCGGTAATCGACGATTTTTGGTCAAATAATGACGTCACTTTTGCACCAAAGAGTTGTAATTCCCTAGGTTTTGCGAATTTTGCATGACTCCACACAGGAAAGTTGTTCAGGATGCTCAACTTGGTCGATTTGCACCGTCAAAACGCGATTTCCAGAGTTGAATATTAGAAAAACAAGATGGCCGCTCTTCCATTTTCCCTGACCGGAGAATAACTTTTTAATTTTCAAGCCACCCCGAAAAGCCGAATTAGCGTGATTACTTCTTGCGGATACCCCACCCGAGTGTGCCGGTGCAAATCTGAACCCCGTCAATGTTTTACTTTGGCGGTAATCGACGATTTTTTGTCAAATTATGACGTCACTTTTGCACCAAAAAGTTGTAATTCCCAAGGTTTTGCGAATTTTGCATGACTCCACACAAAAGAGTTGTTCAGGATGCTCAACTTGGTCGATTTGCACCGCCAAAACGCGATTTCCAGAGTTGACTATTAGAAAAACAAGATGGCCGCTCTTCCCTTTTCCCTGCCCGGGGAATAAACTTTTTAATTTTCGAGCTCCCGAAAAGCCGAATTAGCATGATTACTTCTTGCGGATACCCCCACCCGAGTGTGCCTGTGCAAATTAGAACCCAGTCAATGTTTTACTTTGGCGATAATCGACGATTTTTGGTCAAATAATGACGTCACTTTTGCACCAAAGAGTTGTAATTCCCTAGGTTTTGCGAATTTTGCATGACTCCACACAGGAAAGTTGTTCAGGATGCTCAACTTGGTCGATTTGCACCGTCAAAACGCGATTTCCAGAGTTGAATATTAGAAAAACAAGATGGCCGCTCTTCCATTTTCCCTGACCGGAGAATAACTTTTTAATTTTCAAGCCACCCCGAAAAGCCGAATTAGCGTGATTACTTCTTGCGGATACCCCACCCGAGTGTGCCGGTGCAAATCTGAACCCCGTCAATGTTTTACTTTGGCGGTAATCGACGATTTTTTGTCAAATTATGACGTCACTTTTGCACCAAAAAGTTGTAATTCCCAAGGTTTTGCGAATTTTGCATGACTCCACACAAAAGAGTTGTTCAGGATGCTCAACTTGGTCGATTTGCACCGCCAAAACGCGATTTCCAGAGTTGACTATTAGAAAAACAAGATGGCCGCTCTTCCCTTTTTTCCTGCCCGGGGAATAAACTTTTTAATTTTCGAGCTCCCAAAAAGCCGAATTAGCGTGATTACTTCTTGCGGATACCCCACCCGAGTGTGCCTGTGCAAATTTGAACCCCATCAATGTTTTACTTTGGCGGTAATCGACGATTTTTTGTCAAATTATGACGTCACTTTTGCACCAAAAAGTTGTAATTCCCAAGGTTTTGCGAGTTTTGCATGACTCCACACAGGAAAGTTGTTCGTGATGCTCAACTTGGTCGATTTGCACCGTCAAAACGCGATTTCCAGAGTTGACTATTAGAAAACAAGATGGCCGCTCTTCCCTTTTCCCTGCCCGGGGAATAAACTTTTTACTTTTCGAGCTCCCGAAAAGCCGAATTAGCGTGATTACTTTATGCGGATACCCCACCCGAGTGTGCCGGTGCAAATCTGAACCCCGTCAATGTTTTACTTTGGCGGTAATCGACGATTTTTGGACAAATTATGACGTCACTTTTGCACCAAAAAGTTGTGATTCCCAAGGTTTTACGAATTTTGCATGACTCCACACAGGAAAGTTGTTCAGGATGCTCAACTTGGTCGATTTGCACCGTCAAAACGCGATTTCCAGAGTTGACTATTAGAAAAACAAGATGGCCGCTCTTCCCTTTTCCCTGCACGGGGAATAAACTTTTTAATTTTCGAGCTCCCGAAAAGCCGAATTAGCGTGATTACTTCTTGCGGATACCCCAACCGAGTGTGCCGGTGCAAATTTGAACCCATTTAATGTTTCACTTTGGCGGTAATCGACGATTTTTGGTCAAACTATGACGTCACTTTTGCACCAAAAAGTTGTAATTTCCAAGGTTTTACGAATTTTGCATTACTCCACACAGGAAAGTTGTTCAGGATGCTCAACTTGGTCGATTTGCACCGTCAAAACGCGATTTCCATAGTTGACTATTAGAAAAACAAGATGGCCGCTCTTCCCTTTTCCCTGCCCGGGGAATAAACTTTTTAATTTTCGAGCTCCCAAAAAGCCGAATTAGCGTGATTACTTCTTGCGGATACCCCACCCGAGTGTGCCTGTGCAAATTTGAACCCCATCAATGTTTTACTTTGGCGGTAATCGACGATTTTTTGTCAAATTATGACGTCACTTTTGCACCAAAAAGTTGTAATTCCCAAGGTTTTGCGAATTTTGCATGACTCCACACAGGAAAGTTGTTCGTGATGCTCAACTTGGTCGATTTGCACCGTCAAAACTTGATTTCCAGAGTTGACTATTAGAAAAACAAGATGGCCGCTCTTCCCTTTTCCCTGCCCGGGGAATAAACTTTTTAATTTTCGAGCTCCCGAAAAGCCGAATTAGCGTGATTACTTTATGCGGATACCCCACCCGAGTGTGCCGGTGCAAATCTGAACCCCGTCAATGTTTTACTTTGGCGGTAATCGACGATTTTTGGACAAATTATGACGTCACTTTTGCACCAAAAAGTTGTAATTCCCTAGGGTTTGCGAATTTTGCATGACTCCACACAGGAAAGTTGTTCAGGATGCTCAACTTGGTCGATTTGCACCGTCAAAACGCGATTTCCAGAGTTGAATATTAGAAAAACAAGATGGCCGCTCTTCCATTTTCCCTGACCGGAAAATAACTTTTTAATTTTCGAGCCACCCCGAAAAGCCGAATTAGCGTGATTACTTTTTGCGGATACCCCACCCGAGTGTGCCGGTGCAAATCTGAACCCCGTCAATGTTTTACTTTGGCGGTAATCGACGATTTTTGGACAAATTATAACGTAACTTTTGCACCAAAAAGTTGTAATTCCCAAGGTTTTACGAATTTTGCATGACTCCACACAGGAAAGTTGTTCAGGATGCTCAACTTGGTCGATTTGCACCGTCAAAACGCGATTTCCATAGTTGACTATTAGAAAAACAAGATGGCCGCTCTTCCCTTTTCCCTGCCCGGGGAATAAACTTTTTAATTTTCGAGCTCCCGAAAAGCCGAATTAGCATGATTACTTCTTGCGGATACCCCCACCCGAGTGTGCCTGTGCAAATTAGAACCCAGTCAATGTTTTACTTTGGCGATAATCGACGATTTTTGGTCAAATAATGACGTCACTTTTGCACCAAAAAGTTGTAATACCCTAGGTTTTGCGAATTTTGCATGACTCCACACAGGAAAGTTGTTCAGGATGCTCAACTTGGTCGATTTGCACCGTCAAAACGCGATTTCCAGAGTTGAATATTAGAAAAACAAGATGGCCGCTCTTCCATTTTCCCTGACCGGAGAATAACTTTTTAATTGTCGAGCCACCCCGAAAAGCCGAATTAGCGTGATTACTTCTTGCGGATACCCCACCCGAGTGTGCCGGTGCAAATCTGAACCCCGTCAATGTTTTACTTTGGCGGTAATCGACGATTTTTGGACAAATTATGACGTCACTTTTGCACCAAAAAGTTGTAATTCCCAAGGTTTTACGAATTTTGCATGACTCCACACAGGAAAGTTGTTCGTGATGCTCAACTTGGTCGATTTGCACCGTCAAAACGCGATTTCCAGATTTGACTATTAGAAAAACAAGATGGCCGCTCTTCCCTTTTCCCTGCCCGGGGAATAAACTTTTTAATTTTCGAGCTCCCGAAAAGCCGAATTAGCATGATTACTTCTTGCGGATACCCCCACCCGAGTGTGCCTGTGCAAATTAGAACCCAGTCAATGTTTTACTTTGGCGATAATCGACGATTTTTGGTCAAATAATGACGTCACTTTTGCACCAAAAAGTTGTAATTCCCAAGGTTTTACGAATTTTGTGTGACTCCACACAGGAAAGTTGTTCAGGATGCTCAACTTGGTCGATTTGCACCGTCAAAACGCGATTTCCAGAGTTGACTATAAGAAAAACAAGATGGCCGCTCTTCCCTTTTCCCTGCCCGGGGAATAAACTTTTTAATTTTCGAGCTCCCGAAAAGCCGAATTAGCGTGATTACTTCTTGCGGAAACCCCACCCGAGTGTGCCGGTGCAAATCTGAACCCCGTCAATGTTTTACTTTGGCGGTAATCGACGATTTTTGGACAAATTATAACGTAACTTTTGCACCAAAAAGTTGTAATTCCCAAGGTTTTACGAATTTTGCATGACTCCACACAGGAAAGTTGTTCAGGATGCTCAACTTGGTCGATTTGCACCGTCAAAACGCGATTTCCATAGTTGACTATTAGAAAAACAAGATGGCCGCTCTTCCCTTTTCCCTGCCCGGGGAATAAACTTTTTAATTTTCGAGCTCCCAAAAAGCCGAATTAGCGTGATTACTTCTTGCGGATACCCCACCCGAGTGTGCCTGTGCAAATTTGAACCCCATCAATGTTTTACTTTGGCGGTAATCGACGATTTTTTGTCAAATTATGACGTCACTTTTGCACCAAAAAGTTGTAATTCCCAAGGTTTTGCGAATTTTGCATGACTCCACACAGGAAAGTTGTTCGTGATGCTCAACTTGGTCGATTTGCACCGTCAAAACGCGATTTCCAGAGTTGACTATTAGAAAAACAAGATGGCCGCTCTTCCCTTTTCCCTGCCCGGGGAATAAACTTTTTAATTTTCGAGCTCCCGAAAAGCCGAATTAGCATGATTACTTCTTGCGGATACCCCCACCCGAGTGTGCCTGTGCAAATTAGAACCCAGTCAATGTTTTACTTTGGCGATAATCGACGATTTTTGGTCAAATAATGACGTCACTTTTGCACCAAAAAGTTGTAATACCCTAGGTTTTGCGAATTTTGCATGACTCCACACAGGAAAGTTGTTCAGGATGCTCAACTTGGTCGATTTGCACCGTCAAAACGCGATTTCCAGAGTTGAATATTAGAAAAACAAGATGGCCGCTCTTCCATTTTCCCTGACCGGAGAATAACTTTTTAATTTTCGAGCCACCCCGAAAAGCCGAATTAGCGTGATTACTTCTTGCGGATACCCCACCCGAGTGTGCCGGTGCAAATCTGAACCCCGTCAATGTTTTACTTTGGCGGTAATCGACGATTTTTGGACAAATTATGACGTCACTTTTGCACCAAAAAGTTGTAATTCCCAAGGTTTTACGAATTTTGCATGACTCCACACAGGAAAGTTGTTCGTGATGCTCAACTTGGTCGATTTGCACCGTCAAAACGCGATTTCCAGATTTGACTATTAGAAAAACAAGATGGCCGCTCTTCCCTTTTCCCTGCCCGGGGAATAAACTTTTTAATTTTCGAGCTCCCGAAAAGCCGAATTAGCATGATTACTTCTTGCGGATACCCCCACCCGAGTGTGCCTGTGCAAATTAGAACCCAGTCAATGTTTTACTTTGGCGATAATCGACGATTTTTGGTCAAATAATGACGTCACTTTTGCACCAAAAAGTTGTAATTCCCAAGGTTTTACGAATTTTGTGTGACTCCACACAGGAAAGTTGTTCAGGATGCTCAACTTGGTCGATTTGCACCGTCAAAACGCGATTTCCAGAGTTGACTATAAGAAAAACAAGATGGCCGCTCTTCCCTTTTCCCTGCCCGGGGAATAAACTTTTTAATTTTCGAGCTCCCGAAAAGCCGAATTAGCGTGATTACTTCTTGCGGAAACCCCACCCGAGTGTGCCGGTGCAAATCTGAACCCCGTCAATGTTTTACTTTGGCGGTAATCGACGATTTTTGGACAAATTATGACGTCACTTTTGCACCAAAAAGTTGTAATTCCCAAGGTTTTACGAATTTTGCATGACTCCACACAGGAAAGTTGTTCAGGATGCTCAACTTGGTCGATTTGCACCGTCAAAACGCGATTTCCAGATTTGACTATTAGAAAAACAAGATGGCCGCTCTTCCATTTTCCCTGACCGGAGAATAACTTTTTAATTTTCGAGCCACCCCGAAAAGCCGAATTAGCGTGATTACTTCTTGCGGATACCCCACCCGAGTGTGCCGGTGCAAATCTGAACCCCGTCAATGTTTTACTTTGGCGGTAATCGACGATTTTTGGTCAAATTATGACGTCACTATTGCACCAAAAAGTTGTAATTCCAAAGGTTTTACGAATTTTGCATGACTCCACACAGGAAAGTTGTTCAGGATGCTCAACTTGGTCGATTTGCACCGTCAAAACGCGATTTCCAGAGTTGACTATTAGAAAAAAAAGATGGCCGCTCTTCCCTTTTCCCTGCCCGGGGAATAAACTTTTTAATTTTCGAGCTCCCGAAAAGCCGAATTAGCGTGATTACTTCTTGCGGATACCCCATCCGAGTGTGCCTGTGCAAATTTGAACCCCATCAATGTTTTACTTTGGCGGTAATCGACGATTTTTTGTCAAATTATGACGTCACTTTTGCACCAAAAAGTTGTAATTCCCAAGGTTTTGCGAATTTTGCATGACTCCACACAGGAAAGTTGTTCAGGATGCTCAACTTGGTCGATTTGCACCGTCAAAACGCGATTTCCAGATTTGACTATTAGAAAAACAAGATGGCCGCTCTTCCCTTTTCCCTGCCCGGGGAATAAACTTTTTAATTTTCGAGCTCCCGAAAAGCCGAATTAGCATGATTACTTCTTGCGGATACCCCCACCCGAGTGTGCCTGTGCAAATTAGAACCCAGTCAATGTTTTACTTTGGCGATAATCGACGATTTTTGGTCAAATAATGACGTCACTTTTGCACCAAAAAGTTGTAATTCCCAAGGTTTTACGAATTTTGTGTGACTCCACACAGGAAAGTTGTTCAGGATGCTCAACTTGGTCGATTTGCACCGTCAAAACGCGATTTCCAGAGTTGACTATAAGAAAAACAAGATGGCCGCTCTTCCCTTTTCCCTGCCCGGGGAATAAACTTTTGAATTTTCGAGCTCCCGAAAAGCCGAATTAGCGTGATTACTTCTTGCGGAAACCCCACCCGAGTGTGCCTGTGCAAATTTGAACCCCATCAATGTTTTACTTTGGCGGTAATCGACGATTTTTTGTCAAACTATGACGTCACTTTTGCACCAAAAAGTTGTAATTCCCAAGATTTTGCGAATTTTGCATGACTCCACAAAGGAAAGTTGTTCAGGATGCTCAACTTGGTCGATTTGCACTGTCAAAACGCGATTTCCAGAGTTGACTCTTAGAAAAACAAGATGGCCGCTCTTCCCTTTTCCCTGCCCGGGGAATAAACTTTTTAATTTTCGAGCTCCCGAAAAGCCGAATTAGCGTGATTACTTCTTGCGGATACCCCACCCGAGTGTGCCGGTGCAAATTTGTACCCATTTAATGTTTCACTTTGGCGGTAATCGACGATTTTTTGTCAAATTATGACGTCACTTTTGCACCAAAAAGTTGTAATTCCCAAGGTTTTGCGAATTTTGCATGACTCCACACAGGAAAGTTGTTCAGGATGCTCAACTTGGTCGATTTGCACCGTCAAAACGCGATTTCCAGAGTTGACTATTAGAAAACAAGATGGCCGCTCTTCCCTTTTCCCTGCCCGGGCAAAAAACTTTTAAATTTTCGAGCCACCCCGAAAAGCCGAATTAGCGTGATTACTTCTTGCGGATACCCCACCCGAGTGTGCCGGTGCAAATCTGAACCCCGTCAATGTTTTACTTTGGCGGTAATCGACGATTTTTGGACAAATTATGACGTCACTTTTGCACCAAAAAGTTGTAATTCCAAAGGTTTTACGAATTTTGCATGACTCCACACAGGAAAGTTGTTCAGGATGCTCAACTTGGTCGATTTGCACCGTCAAAACGCGATTTCCAGAGTTGACTATTAGAAAAAAAAGATGGCCGCTCTTCCCTTTTCCCTGCCCGGGGAATAAACTTTTTAATTTTCGAGCTCCCGAAAAGCCGAATTAGCGTGATTACTTCTTGCGGATACCCCATCCGAGTGTGCCTGTGCAAATTTGAACCCCATCAATGTTTTACTTTGGCGGTAATCGACGATTTTTTGTCAAATTATGACGTCACTTTTGCACCAAAAAGTTGTAATTCCCAAGGTTTTGCGAATTTTGCATGACTCCACACAGGAAAGTTGTTCAGGATGCTCAACTTGGTCGATTTGCACCGTCAAAACGCGATTTCCAGAGTTGACTATTAGAAAACAAGATGGCCGCTCTTCCCTTTTCTCTGCCCGGGGAATAAACTTTTTAATTTTCGAGCCACCCCGAAAAGCCGAATTAGCGTGATTACTTCTTGCGGATACCCCACCCGAGTGTGCCGGTGCAAATCTGAACCCCGTCAATGTTTTACTTTGGCGGTAATCGACGATTTTTGGTCAAATTATGACGTCACTATTGCACCAAAAAGTTGTAATTCCCAAGGTTTTGCGAATTTTGCATGACTCCACACAGGAAAGTTGTTCAGGATGCTCAACTTGGTCGATTTGCACCGTCAAAACGCGATTTCCAGAGTTGACTATTAAAAAAACAAGATGGCCGCTCTTCCCTTTTCCCTGCCCGGGGAATGAACTTTTTAATTTTCGTGGCACCCCGAAAAGCCGAATTAGCGTGATTACTTCTTGCGGATACCCAACTTGAGTGTGCCGGTGCAAATTTGAACCACGCCAATGTTTTACTCTGGCGGTAATCGACGATTATTTGGTCAAATTATGACGTCACTATTGCACCAAAAAGTTGTAATTCCCAAGGTTTTGCGAATTTTGCATGACTCCACACAGGAAAGTTGTTCAGGATGCTCAACTTGGTCGATTTGCACCGTCAAAACGCGATTTCCAGAGTTGACTATTAGAAAACAAGATGGCCGCTCTTCCCTTTTCTCTGCCCGGGGAATAAACTTTTTAATTTTCGAGCCACCCCGAAAAGCCGAATTAGCGTGATTACTTCTTGCGGATACCCCACCCGAGTGTGCCGGTGCAAATCTGAACCCCGTCAATGTTTTACTTTGGCGGTAATCGACGATTTTTGGTCAAATTATGACGTCACTTTTGCACCAAAAAGTTGTAATTCCCAAGGTTTTGCGAATTTTGCATGACTCCACACAGGAAAGTTGTTCAGGATGCTCAACTTGGTCGATTTGCACCGTCAAAACGCGATTTCCAGAGTTGACTATTAAAAAAACAAGATGGCCGCTCTTCCCTTTTCCCTGCCCGGGGAATGAACTTTTTAATTTTCGTGGCAACCCGAAAAGCCGAATTAGCGTGATTACTTCTTGCGGATACCCAACTTGAGTGTGCCGGTGCAAATTTGAACCCATTTAATGTTTCACTTTGGCGGTAATTGACGATTTTTGGTCAAATTATGACATCACTATTGCACAAAAAAGTTGTAATTCCTAAGGTTTTGCGAATTTTGCATGACTCCACACAGGAAAGTTGTTCAGGATGCTCAACTTGGTCGATTTGCACCGTCAAAACGCGATTTCCAGAGTTGACTTCTAGAAAAACAAGATGGCCGCACTTCCCTTTTCCCTTCCCAGGGAATAAACGTTTTAATTTTCGTGGCACCCCGAAAAGCCGAATAAGCGTGATTACTTCTTGAGGATACCCCACCCGAGTGTGCCGGTGCAAATTTGAACCCCTTCAATGTTTTACTTTAGCGGTATTCGACGATTTTTGGTCAAATTATGACGTCACTTTTGCACCAAAAAGTTGTAAATCCCAATGTTTTGCTAATTTTGCATGACTCCACACAGGAAAGTTGTTCAGGATGCTCAACTTGGTCGATTTGCACCGTCAAAACGCGATTTCCAGAGTTGACTATTAGAAAAACAAGATGGCCGCTCTTCCCTTTTCCCTGCCAAGGGAATAAACTTTTTAATTTTCGAGCCACCCCAAAAAGCCGAATTAGCATGATTACTTCTTGCGGATACCCCACCCGAGTGTTCAGGTGCAAATCTGAACCCAGTCAATGTTTTACTTTGGCGGTAATCGACGATTTTTGGTCAAATTATGACGTCACTATTGCACAAAAAAGTTGTAATTCCCAAGGTTTTGCGAATTTTGCATGACTCCACACAGGAAAGTTGTTCAGGATGCTCAACTTGGTCGATTTGCACCGTCAAAACGCGATTTCCAGAGTTGACTATTAGAAAAACAAGATGGCCGCTCTTCCCTTTTCTCTGCCCGGGGAATAAACTTTTTAATTTTCGAGCCACCCCGAAAAGCCGAATTAGCGTGATTACTTCTTGCGGATACCCCACCCGAGTGTGCCGGTGCAAATCTGAACCCCGTCAATGTTTTACTTTGGCGGTAATCGACGATTTTTGGACAAATTATGACGTCACTATTGCACAAAAAAGTTGTAATTCCCAAGGTTTTACGAATTTTGCATGACTCCACACAGGAAAGTTGTTCGTGATGCTCAACTTGGTCGATTTGCACCGTCAAAACGCGATTTCCAGATTTGACTATTAGAAAAACAAGATGGCCGCTCTTCCCTTTTCCCTGCCCGGGGAATAAACTTTTTAATTTTCGAGCTCCCGAAAAGCCGAATTAGCATGATTACTTCTTGCGGATACCCCCACCCGAGTGTGCCTGTGCAAATTAGAACCCAGTCAATGTTTTACTTTGGCGATAATCGACGATTTTTGGTCAAATAATGACGTCACTTTTGCACCAAAAAGTTGTAATTCCCAAGGTTTTACGAATTTTGTGTGACTCCACACAGGAAAGTTGTTCAGGATGCTCAACTTGGTCGATTTGCACCGTCAAAACGCGATTTCCAGAGTTGACTATAAGAAAAACAAGATGGCCGCTCTTCCCTTTTCCCTGCCCGGGGAATAAACTTTTTAATTTTCGAGCTCCCGAAAAGCCGAATTAGCGTGATTACTTCTTGCGGAAACCCCACCCGAGTGTGCCGGTGCAAATCTGAACCCCGTCAATGTTTTACTTTGGCGGTAATCGACGATTTTTGGACAAATTATGACGTCACTTTTGCACCAAAAAGTTGTAATTCCCAAGGTTTTACGAATTTTGCATGACTCCACACAGGAAAGTTGTTCAGGATGCTCAACTTGGTCGATTTGCACCGTCAAAACGCGATTTCCAGATTTGACTATTAGAAAAACAAGATGGCCGCTCTTCCATTTTCCCTGACCGGAGAATAACTTTTTAATTTTCGAGCCACCCCGAAAAGCCGAATTAGCGTGATTACTTCTTGCGGATACCCCACCCGAGTGTGCCGGTGCAAATCTGAACCCCGTCAATGTTTTACTTTGGCGGTAATCGACGATTTTTGGTCAAATTATGACGTCACTATTGCACCAAAAAGTTGTAATTCCAAAGGTTTTACGAATTTTGCATGACTCCACACAGGAAAGTTGTTCAGGATGCTCAACTTGGTCGATTTGCACCGTCAAAACGCGATTTCCAGAGTTGACTATTAGAAAAAAAAGATGGCCGCTCTTCCCTTTTCCCTGCCCGGGGAATAAACTTTTTAATTTTCGAGCTCCCGAAAAGCCGAATTAGCGTGATTACTTCTTGCGGATACCCCATCCGAGTGTGCCTGTGCAAATTTGAACCCCATCAATGTTTTACTTTGGCGGTAATCGACGATTTTTTGTCAAATTATGACGTCACTTTTGCACCAAAAAGTTGTAATTCCCAAGGTTTTGCGAATTTTGCATGACTCCACACAGGAAAGTTGTTCAGGATGCTCAACTTGGTCGATTTGCACCGTCAAAACGCGATTTCCAGATTTGACTATTAGAAAAACAAGATGGCCGCTCTTCCCTTTTCCCTGCCCGGGGAATAAACTTTTTAATTTTCGAGCTCCCGAAAAGCCGAATTAGCATGATTACTTCTTGCGGATACCCCCACCCGAGTGTGCCTGTGCAAATTAGAACCCAGTCAATGTTTTACTTTGGCGATAATCGACGATTTTTGGTCAAATAATGACGTCACTTTTGCACCAAAAAGTTGTAATTCCCAAGGTTTTACGAATTTTGTGTGACTCCACACAGGAAAGTTGTTCAGGATGCTCAACTTGGTCGATTTGCACCGTCAAAACGCGATTTCCAGAGTTGACTATAAGAAAAACAAGATGGCCGCTCTTCCCTTTTCCCTGCCCGGGGAATAAACTTTTGAATTTTCGAGCTCCCGAAAAGCCGAATTAGCGTGATTACTTCTTGCGGAAACCCCACCCGAGTGTGCCTGTGCAAATTTGAACCCCATCAATGTTTTACTTTGGCGGTAATCGACGATTTTTTGTCAAACTATGACGTCACTTTTGCACCAAAAAGTTGTAATTCCCAAGATTTTGCGAATTTTGCATGACTCCACAAAGGAAAGTTGTTCAGGATGCTCAACTTGGTCGATTTGCACTGTCAAAACGCGATTTCCAGAGTTGACTCTTAGAAAAACAAGATGGCCGCTCTTCCCTTTTCCCTGCCCGGGGAATAAACTTTTTAATTTTCGAGCTCCCGAAAAGCCGAATTAGCGTGATTACTTCTTGCGGATACCCCACCCGAGTGTGCCGGTGCAAATTTGTACCCATTTAATGTTTCACTTTGGCGGTAATCGACGATTTTTTGTCAAATTATGACGTCACTTTTGCACCAAAAAGTTGTAATTCCCAAGGTTTTGCGAATTTTGCATGACTCCACACAGGAAAGTTGTTCAGGATGCTCAACTTGGTCGATTTGCACCGTCAAAACGCGATTTCCAGAGTTGACTATTAGAAAACAAGATGGCCGCTCTTCCCTTTTCCCTGCCCGGGCAAAAAACTTTTAAATTTTCGAGCCACCCCGAAAAGCCGAATTAGCGTGATTACTTCTTGCGGATACCCCACCCGAGTGTGCCGGTGCAAATCTGAACCCCGTCAATGTTTTACTTTGGCGGTAATCGACGATTTTTGGACAAATTATGACGTCACTTTTGCACCAAAAAGTTGTAATTCCAAAGGTTTTACGAATTTTGCATGACTCCACACAGGAAAGTTGTTCAGGATGCTCAACTTGGTCGATTTGCACCGTCAAAACGCGATTTCCAGAGTTGACTATTAGAAAAAAAAGATGGCCGCTCTTCCCTTTTCCCTGCCCGGGGAATAAACTTTTTAATTTTCGAGCTCCCGAAAAGCCGAATTAGCGTGATTACTTCTTGCGGATACCCCATCCGAGTGTGCCTGTGCAAATTTGAACCCCATCAATGTTTTACTTTGGCGGTAATCGACGATTTTTTGTCAAATTATGACGTCACTTTTGCACCAAAAAGTTGTAATTCCCAAGGTTTTGCGAATTTTGCATGACTCCACACAGGAAAGTTGTTCAGGATGCTCAACTTGGTCGATTTGCACCGTCAAAACGCGATTTCCAGAGTTGACTATTAGAAAACAAGATGGCCGCTCTTCCCTTTTCTCTGCCCGGGGAATAAACTTTTTAATTTTCGAGCCACCCCGAAAAGCCGAATTAGCGTGATTACTTCTTGCGGATACCCCACCCGAGTGTGCCGGTGCAAATCTGAACCCCGTCAATGTTTTACTTTGGCGGTAATCGACGATTTTTGGTCAAATTATGACGTCACTATTGCACCAAAAAGTTGTAATTCCCAAGGTTTTGCGAATTTTGCATGACTCCACACAGGAAAGTTGTTCAGGATGCTCAACTTGGTCGATTTGCACCGTCAAAACGCGATTTCCAGAGTTGACTATTAAAAAAACAAGATGGCCGCTCTTCCCTTTTCCCTGCCCGGGGAATGAACTTTTTAATTTTCGTGGCACCCCGAAAAGCCGAATTAGCGTGATTACTTCTTGCGGATACCCAACTTGAGTGTGCCGGTGCAAATTTGAACCACGCCAATGTTTTACTCTGGCGGTAATCGACGATTATTTGGTCAAATTATGACGTCACTATTGCACCAAAAAGTTGTAATTCCCAAGGTTTTGCGAATTTTGCATGACTCCACACAGGAAAGTTGTTCAGGATGCTCAACTTGGTCGATTTGCACCGTCAAAACGCGATTTCCAGAGTTGACTATTAGAAAACAAGATGGCCGCTCTTCCCTTTTCTCTGCCCGGGGAATAAACTTTTTAATTTTCGAGCCACCCCGAAAAGCCGAATTAGCGTGATTACTTCTTGCGGATACCCCACCCGAGTGTGCCGGTGCAAATCTGAACCCCGTCAATGTTTTACTTTGGCGGTAATCGACGATTTTTGGTCAAATTATGACGTCACTTTTGCACCAAAAAGTTGTAATTCCCAAGGTTTTGCGAATTTTGCATGACTCCACACAGGAAAGTTGTTCAGGATGCTCAACTTGGTCGATTTGCACCGTCAAAACGCGATTTCCAGAGTTGACTATTAAAAAAACAAGATGGCCGCTCTTCCCTTTTCCCTGCCCGGGGAATGAACTTTTTAATTTTCGTGGCAACCCGAAAAGCCGAATTAGCGTGATTACTTCTTGCGGATACCCAACTTGAGTGTGCCGGTGCAAATTTGAACCCATTTAATGTTTCACTTTGGCGGTAATTGACGATTTTTGGTCAAATTATGACATCACTATTGCACAAAAAAGTTGTAATTCCTAAGGTTTTGCGAATTTTGCATGACTCCACACAGGAAAGTTGTTCAGGATGCTCAACTTGGTCGATTTGCACCGTCAAAACGCGATTTCCAGAGTTGACTTCTAGAAAAACAAGATGGCCGCACTTCCCTTTTCCCTTCCCAGGGAATAAACGTTTTAATTTTCGTGGCACCCCGAAAAGCCGAATAAGCGTGATTACTTCTTGAGGATACCCCACCCGAGTGTGCCGGTGCAAATTTGAACCCCTTCAATGTTTTACTTTAGCGGTATTCGACGATTTTTGGTCAAATTATGACGTCACTTTTGCACCAAAAAGTTGTAAATCCCAATGTTTTGCTAATTTTGCATGACTCCACACAGGAAAGTTGTTCAGGATGCTCAACTTGGTCGATTTGCACCGTCAAAACGCGATTTCCAGAGTTGACTATTAGAAAAACAAGATGGCCGCTCTTCCCTTTTCCCTGCCAAGGGAATAAACTTTTTAATTTTCGAGCCACCCCAAAAAGCCGAATTAGCATGATTACTTCTTGCGGATACCCCACCCGAGTGTTCAGGTGCAAATCTGAACCCAGTCAATGTTTTACTTTGGCGGTAATCGACGATTTTTGGTCAAATTATGACGTCACTATTGCACAAAAAAGTTGTAATTCCCAAGGTTTTGCGAATTTTGCATGACTCCACACAGGAAAGTTGTTCAGGATGCTCAACTTGGTCGATTTGCACCGTCAAAACGCGATTTCCAGAGTTGACTATTAGAAAAACAAGATGGCCGCTCTTCCCTTTTCTCTGCCCGGGGAATAAACTTTTTAATTTTCGAGCCACCCCGAAAAGCCGAATTAGCGTGATTACTTCTTGCGGATACCCCACCCGAGTGTGCCGGTGCAAATCTGAACCCCGTCAATGTTTTACTTTGGCGGTAATCGACGATTTTTGGTCAAATTATGACGTCACTATTGCACCAAAAAGTTGTAATTCCCAAGGTTTTGCGAATTTTGCATGACTCCACACAGGAAAGTTGTTCAGGATGCTCAACTTGGTCGATTTGCACCGTCAAAACGCGATTTCCAGAGTTGACTATTAAAAAAACAAGATGGCCGCTCTTCCCTTTTCCCTGCCCGGGGAATGAACTTTTTAATTTTCGTGGCACCCCGAAAAGCCGAATTAGCGTGATTACTTCTTGCGGATACCCAACTTGAGTGTGCCGGTGCAAATTTGAACCCATTTAATGTTTCACTTTGGCGGTAATTGACGATTTTTGGTCAAATTATGACATCACTATTGCACAAAAAAGTTGTAATTCCTAAGGTTTTGCGAATTTTGCATGACTCCACACAGGAAAGTTGTTCAGGATGCTCAACTTGGTCGATTTGCACCGTCAAAACGCGATTTCCAGAGTTGACTTCTAGAAAAACAAGATGGCCGCACTTCCCTTTTCCCTTCCCAGGGAATAAACGTTTTAATTTTCGTGGCACCCCGAAAAGCCGAATAAGCGTGATTACTTCTTGAGGATACCCCACCCGAGTGTGCCGGTGCAAATTTGAACCCCTTCAATGTTTTACTTTAGCGGTATTCGACGATTTTTGGTCAAATTATGACGTCACTTTTGCACCAAAAAGTTGTAAATCCCAATGTTTTGCTAATTTTGCATGACTCCACACAGGAAAGTTGTTCAGGATGCTCAACTTGGTCGATTTGCACCGTCAAAACGCGATTTCCAGAGTTGACTATTAGAAAAACAAGATGGCCGCTATTCCCTTTTCCCTGCCAAGGGAATAAACTTTTTAATTTTCGAGCCACCCCAAAAAGCCGAATTAGCATGATTACTTCTTGCGGATACCCCACCCGAGTGTTCAGGTGCAAATCTGAACCCAGTCAATGTTTTACTTTGGCGGTAATCGACGATTTTTGGTCAAATTATGACGTCACTATTGCACAAAAAAGTTGTAATTCCCTAGGTTTTGCGAATTTTGCATGACTCCACACAGGAAAGTTGTTCAGGATGCTCAACTTGGTCGATTTGCACCGTCAAAACGCGATTTCCAGAGTTGACTATTAGAAAAACAAGATGGCCGCTCTTCCCTTTTACCTGGCCGGGGAATAAACTTTTTAATTTTCGTGGCACCCCGAAAAACCGAATTAGCGTGATTACTTCTTGCGGATACCCCACCCGAGTGTGCCGGTGCAAATTTGAACCCCGTCAATGTTTTACTTTGGCGGTAATCGACGATTTGGGGTCAAATTATGACGTCACTTTTGCACAAAAAAGTTGTAATTCCCAAGGTTTTGCGAATTTTGCATGACTCCACACAGGAAAGTTGTTCAGGATGCTCAACTTGGTCGATTTGCACCGTCAAAACGCGATTTCCAGAGTTGACTATCAGAAAAACAAGATGGCCGCTCTTCCCTTTTCCCTGGCCATGGAATAACCTTTTTAATTTTCGAGCCACCCCGAAAGGCCGAATTAGCATGATTACTTCTTGCGGATACCCCACCCGAGTGTTCAGGTGCAAATCTGAACCCAGTCAATGTTTTACTTTGGCGGTAATCGACGATTTTGGGTCAAATTATGACGTCACTTTTGCACCAAAAAGTTGTAATTCCCAAGGTTTTGCGAATTTTGTATGACTCCATATAGGAAAGTTGTTCAGGATGCTCAACTTGGTCGATTTGCACCGTAAAAACGCGATTTCCAGAGTTGACTATTAGAAAACAAGATGGCCGCTCTTCCCTTTTCCCTGCCCGGGGAATAAACTTTTTAATTTTCGAGCTCCCGAAAAGCCGAATAAGCGTGATTACTTCTTGCGGATACCCCAACCGAATGTGCCTGTGCAAATTTGAACCCCATCAATGTTTTACTTTGGCGGTAGTCGACGATTTTTGGTCAAATTATGACGTCACTTTTGCACCAAAAAGTTGTAATTCCCAAGGTTTTGCGAATTTTGCATGACTCCACACAGGAAAGTTGTTCAGGATGCTCAACTTGGTCGATTTGCACCGTCAAAACGCGATTTCCAGAGTTGACTATTAGAAAACAAGATGGCCGCTCTTCCCTTTTCCCTGCCCGGGGAATAAACTTTTTAATTTTCGAGCCACCCCGAAAAGCCGAATTAGCGTGATTACTTCTTGCGGATACCCCACCCGAGTGTGCCGGTGCAAATCTGAACCCCGTCAATGTTTTACTTTGGCGGTTATCGACGATTTTTGGACAAATTATGACGTCACTTTTGCACCAAAAAGTTGTAATTCCCAAGGTGTTACGAATTTTGTATGACTCCACACAGGAAAGTTGTTCATGATGCTCAACTTGGTCGATTTGCACCGTCAAAACGCGATTTCCAGAGTTGACTATTAGAAAAACAAGATGGCCGCTCTTCCCTTTTCCCTGCCCGGGGAATAAACTTTTTAATTTTCGAGCTCCCGAAAAGCCGAATTAGCGTGATTACTTCTTGCGGATACCCCACCCGAGTGTGCCTGTGCAAATTTGAACCCCATCAATGTTTTACTTTGGCGGTAATCGACGATTTTTTGTCAAATCATGACGTCACTTTTGCACCAAAAAGTTGTAATTCCCAAGGTTTTGCGAATTTTGCATGACTCCACACAGGAAAGTTGTTTAGGATGCTAAACTTGGTCGATTGGCACTGTCAAAACGCGATTTCCAGAGTTGACTATTAGAAAAACAAGATGGCCGCTCTTCCCTTTTCTCTGCCCGGGGAATAAACTTTTTACTTTTCGAGCTCCCGAAAAGCCGAATTAGCGTGATTACTTCTTGCGGATACCCCACCCGAGTGTGCCGGTGCAAATTTGAACCCAGTCAATGTTTTACTTTGGCGGTAATCGACGATTTTTGGTCAAATAATGACGTCACTTTTGCACCAAAAAGTTGTAATTCCCTAGGTTTTGCGAATTTTGCATGACTCCACACAGGAAAGTTGTTCAGGATGCTCAACTTGGTCGATTTGCACCGTCAAAACGCGATTTCCAGAGTTGACTATTAGAAAACAAGATGGCCGCTCTTCCCTTTTCCCTGCCCGGGGAATAAACTTTTTAATTTTCGAGCCACCCCGAAAAGCCGAATTAGCGTGATTACTTCTTGCGGATACCCCACCCGAGTGTGCCGGTGCAAATCTGAACCCCGTCAATGTTTTACTTTGGCGGTTATCGACGATTTTTGGACAAATTATGACGTCACTTTTGCACCAAAAAGTTGTAATTCCCAAGGTGTTACGAATTTTGTATGACTCCACACAGGAAAGTTGTTCATGATGCTCAACTTGGTCGATTTGCACCGTCAAAACGCGATTTCCAGAGTTGACTATTAGAAAAACAAGATGGCCGCTCTTCCCTTTTCCCTGCCCGGGGAATAAACTTTTTAATTTTCGAGCTCCCGAAAAGCCGAATTAGCGTGATTACTTCTTGCGGATACCCCACCCGAGTGTGCCTGTGCAAATTTGAACCCCATCAATGTTTTACTTTGGCGGTAATCGACGATTTTTTGTCAAATCATGACGTCACTTTTGCACCAAAAAGTTGTAATTCCCAAGGTTTTGCGAATTTTGCATGACTCCACACAGGAAAGTTGTTTAGGATGCTAAACTTGGTCGATTGGCACTGTCAAAACGCGATTTCCAGAGTTGACTATTAGAAAAACAAGATGGCCGCTCTTCCCTTTTCTCTGCCCGGGGAATAAACTTTTTACTTTTCGAGCTCCCGAAAAGCCGAATTAGCGTGATTACTTCTTGCGGATACCCCACCCGAGTGTGCCGGTGCAAATTTGAACCCAGTCAATGTTTTACTTTGGCGGTAATCGACGATTTTTGGTCAAATAATGACGTCACTTTTGCACCAAAAAGTTGTAATTCCCTAGGTTTTGCGAATTTTGCATGACTCCACACAGGAAAGTTGTTCAGGATGCTCAACTTGGTCGATTTGCACCGTCAAAACGCGATTTCCAGAGTTGACTATTAGAAAAACAAGATGGCCGCTCTTCCCTTTTCCCTGCCCGGAAAATAAACTTTTTAATTTTGGAGCTCCCGAAAAGCCGAATTAGCGTGATTACTTCTTGCGGATACCCCACCCGAGTGTGCCGGTGCAAATTTGAACCCCATCAATGTTTTACGTTGGCGGTAATCGACGATTTTTTGTCAAATTATGACGTCACTTTTGCACCAAAAAGTTGTAATTCCCAAGGTTTTGCGAATTTTGCATGACTCCACACAGGAAAGTTGTTCAGGATGCTAAACTTGGTCGATTGGCACTGTCAAAACGCGATTTCCAGAGTTGACTATTAGAAAAACAAGATGGCCGCTCTACCCTTTTCTCTGCCCGGGGAATAAACTTTTTACTTTTCGAGCTCCCGAAAAGCCGAATTAGCGTGATTACTTCTTGCGGATACCCCACCCGAGTGTGCCGGTGCAAATTTGAACCCAGTCAATGTTTTACTTTGGCGGTAATCGACGATTTTTGGTCAAATAATGACGTCACTTTTGCACCAAAAAGTTGTAATTCCCTAGGTTTTGCGAAT
Organism: Asterias amurensis; assembly: GCF_032118995.1. Taxonomy (NCBI): domain Eukaryota; kingdom Metazoa; phylum Echinodermata; class Asteroidea; order Forcipulatida; family Asteriidae; genus Asterias; species Asterias amurensis. Next base: position 8,617,791 of record NC_092662.1, on the reverse strand, counting down.
TTTGCATGACTCCACACAGGAAAGTTGTTCAGGATGCTCAACTTGGTCAATTTGCACCGTCAAAACGCGATTTCCAGAGTTGAATATTAAAAAAACAAGATGGCCGCTCTTCCATTTTCCCTGACCGGAGAATAACTTTTTAATTTTCGAGCCACCCCGAAAAGCCGAATTAGCGTGATTACTTCTTGCGGATACCCCACCCGAGTGTGCCTATGCAAATTTGATTCCCATCAATGTTTTACTTTGGCTGTAATCGACGAATTTTTGTCAAATTATAACGTCACTTTTGCACCAAAAAGTTGTAATTCCCAAGGTTTTGCGAATTTTGCATGACTCCACACAGGAAAGTTGTTCAGGATGCTCAACTTGGTCGATTGGCACTGTCAAAACGCGATTTCCAGAGTTGACTATTAGAAAAACAAGATGGCCGCTCTTCCCTTTTCCATGCTCGGAAAATAAACTTTTTAATTTTCGAGCTCCAGAAAAGCCGAATTAGCGTGATTACTTCTTGCGGATACCCCACCCGAGTGTGCCTGTGCAAATTTGAACCCCATCAATGTTTTACTTTGGCGGTTATCGACGATTTTTGGACAAATTATGACGTCACTTTTGCACCAAAAAGTTGTAATTCCCAAGGTTTTGCGAATTTTGTATGACTCCACACAGGAAAGTTGTTCATGATGCTCAACTTGGTCGATTTGCACCGTCAAAACGCGATTTCCAGAGTTGACTATTAGAAAAACAAGATGGCCGCTCTTCCCTTTTCCCTGCCCGGGGAATAAACTTTTTAATTTTCGAGCTCCCGAAAAGCCGAATTAGCGTGATTACTTCTTGCGGATACCCCACCCGAGTGTGCCGGTGCAAATTTGAACCCAGTCAATGTTTTACTTTGGCGGTAATTGACGATTTTTGGTCAAATAATGACGTCACTTTTGCACCAAAAAGTTGTAATTCCCTAGGTTTTGCGAATTTTGCATGACTCCACACAGGAAAGTTGTTCAGGATGCTCAACTTGGTCGATTTGCACCGTCAAAACGCGATTTCCAGAGTTGAATATTAAAAAAACAAGATGGCCGCTCTTCCCTTTTCCCTGACCGGAGAATAACTTTTAAATTTTCGAGCCACCCCGAAAAGCCGAATTCGCGTGATTACTTCTTGCGGATACCCCACCCGAGTGTGCCTGTGCAAATTTAAACCCCATCAATGTTTTACTTTGGCGGTAATCGACGATTTTTTGTCAAATTATAACGTCACTTTTGCACCAAAAAGTTGTAATTCCCAAGGTTTTACGAATTTTGCATGACTCCACACAGGAAAGTTGTTCAGGATGCTCAACTTGGTCGATTTGCACCGTCAAAACGCGATTTCCAGAGTTGACTATTAGAAAAACAAGATGGCCGCTCTTCCCTTTTCCCTGCCCGGGGAATAAACTTTTTGAATTTCGAGCTCCCGAAAAGCCGAATTAGCGTGATTACTTCTTGCGGATACCCCACCCGAGTGTGCCTGTGCAAATTTAAACCCCATCAATGTTTTACTTTGGCGGTAATCGACGATTTTTTGTCAAATTATGACGTCACTTTTGCACCAAAAAGTTGTAATTCCCAAGGTTTTGCGAATTTTGCATGACTCCACACAGGAAAGTTGTTCAGGATGCTCAACTTGGTCGATTTGCACCGTCAAAACGCGATTTCCAGAGTTGACTATTAGAAAAACAAGATGGCCGCTCTTCCCTTTTCCCTGCCGGGGAATAAACTTTTTAATTTTCGAGCTCCCGAAAAGCCGAATTAGCGTGATTACTTCTTGCGGATACCCCACCTGAGTGTGCCGGTGCAAATTTGAACCCATTTAATGTTTCACTTTGGCGGTAATCGACGATTTTTGGTCAAATTATGACGTCACTTTTGCACCAAAAAGTTGTAATTCCCAAGGTTTTACGAATTTTGCATGACTCCACACAGGAAAGTTGTTCAGGATGCTCAACTTGGTCGATTTGCACCGTCAAAACGCGTTTTCCAGAGTTGAATATTAGAAAAACAAGATGGCCGCTCTTCCCTTTTCCCTGCCCGGAGAATAACTTTTTAATTTTCAAACCACCCCGAAAAGCCGAATTAGCGTGATTCCTTCTTGCGCATACCCCACCCGAGTGTGCCGGTGCAAATTTGAACCCCGTCAATGTTTTACTTTGGCGGTAATCGACGTTTTTTTTGTCAAATTATGACGTCACTTTTTGCACCAAAAAGTTGTAATTCCCAAGGTTTTGCGAATTTTGCATGACTCCACACAGGAAAGTTGTTCAGGATGCTCAACTTAGTCGATTGGCACTGTCAAAACGCGATTTCCAGAGTTGACTATTAGAAAAACAAGATGGCCGCTCTTCCCTTTTCCCTGCCCGGGGAATAAACTTTTTACTTTTCGAGCTCCCGAAAAGCCGAATTAGCGTGATTACCTCTTGCGGATACCCCACCCGAGTGTGCCGGTGCAAATTTGAACCCAGTCAATGTTTTACTTTGGCGGTAATCGACGATTTTTGGTCAAATAATGACGTCACTTTTGCACCAAAAAGTTGTAATTCCCTAGGTTTTGCGAATTTTGCATGACTCCACACAGGAAAGTTGTTCAGGATGCTCAACTTGGTCGATTTGCACCGTCAAAACGCGATTTCCAGAGTTGAATATTAGAAAAACAAGATGGCCGCTCTTCCATTTTCCCTGCCCGGAGAATAACTTTTTAATTTTCGAGCTCCCAAAAAGCAAAATTAGCGTGATTACTTCTTGCGGATACCCCACCCGAGTGTGCCTGTGCAAATTTGAACCCCGTCAATGTTTTACTTTGGCGGTAATCGACGATTTTTGGACAAATTATGACGTCACTTTTGCACCAAAAAGTTGTAATTCCCAAGATTTTACGAATTTTGCATGACTCCACACAGGAAAGTTGTTCAGGATGCTCAACTTGGTCGATTTGCACCGTCAAAACGCGATTTCCAGAGTTGAATATTAGAAAAACAAGATGGCCGCTCTTCCCTTTTCCCTGCCCGGAGAATAACTTTTTAATTTTCGATCCACCCCGAAAAGCCGAATTAGCGTGATTCCTTCTTGCGCATACCCCACCCGAGTGTGCCGGTGCAAATTTGAACCCCGTCAATGTTTTACTTTGGCGGTAATCGACGATTTTTTTGTCAAATTATGACGTCACTTTTTGCACCAAAAAGTTGTAATTCCCAAGGTTTTGCGAATTTTGCATGACTCCACACAGGAAAGTTGTTCAGGATGCTCAACTTGGTCGATTTGCACCGTCAAAACGCGATTTCCAGAGTTGAATATTAGAAAAACAAGATGGCCGCTCTTCCCTTTTCCCTGCCCGGAGAATAACTTTTTAATTTTCGAGCCACCCCGAAAAGCCGAATTAGCGTGATTCCTTCTTGCGCATACCCCACCCGAGTGTGCCGGTGCAAATTTGAACCCCGTCAATGTTTTACTTTGGCGGTAATCGACGATTTTTGGTCAAATAATGACGTCACTTTTGCACCAAAAAGTTGTAATTCCCTAGGTTTTGCGAATTTTGCATGACTCCACACAGGAAAGTTGTTCAGGATGCTCAACTTGGTCAATTTGCACCGTCAAAACGCGATTTCCAGAGTTGAATATTAGAAAAACAAGATGGCCGCTCTTCCATTTTCCCTGCCCGGAGAATAACTTTTTAATTTTCGAGCTCCCAAAAAGCAAAATTAGCGTGATTACTTCTTGCGGATACCCCACCCTAGTGTGCCTGTGCAAATTTGAACCCCGTCAATGTTTTACTTTGGCGGTAATCGACGATTTCTGGACAAATTATGACGTCACTTTTGCACCAAAAAGTTGTAATTCCCAAGGTTTTACGAATTTTGCATGACTCCACACAGGAAAGTTGTTCAGGATGCTCAACTTGGTCGATTTGCACCGTCAAAACTCGATTTCCAGAGTTGAATATTAGAAAAACAAGATGGCCGCTTTTCCATTTTCCCTGACCGGAGAATAACTTTTTAATTTTCGAGCCACCCCGAAAAGCCGAATTAGCGTGATTACTTCTTGCGGATACCCCACCCGAGTGTGCCGGTGCAAATTTGAACCCAGTCAATGTTTTATTTTGGCGGTAATCGACGATTTTTGGTCAAATAATGACGTCACTTTTGCACCAAAAAGTTGTAATTCCCTAGGTTTTGCGAATTTTGCATGACTCCACACAGGAAAGTTGTTCAGGATGCTCAACTTGGTCGATTTGCACCGTCAAAACGCGATTTCCAGAGTTGACTATTAGAAAAACAAGATTGCCGCTCTTCCCTTTTCCCTGCCCGGGGAATAAACTTTTTAATTTTCGAGCTCCCGAAAAGCCGAATTAGCGTGATTACTTCTTGCGGACACCCCACCCGAGTGTGCCGGTGCAAATTTGAACCCATTTAATGTTTCACTTTGCGGTAATCGACGATTTTTGGTCAAATTATGACGTCACTTTTGCACCAAAAAGTTGTAATTCCCAAGGTTTTACGAATTTTGCATGACTCCACGCAGGAAAGTTGTTCAGGATGCTCAACTTGGTCGATTTGCACCGTCAAAACGCGATTTCCAGAGTTGAATATTAGAAAAACAAGATGGCCGCTCTTCCCTTTTTCCTGCCCGGAGAATAACTTTTTAATTTTCGAGCCACCCCGAAAAGCCGAATTAGCGTGATTCCTTCTTGCGGATACCCCACCCGAGTGTGCCTGTGCAAATTTGAACCCCGTCAATGTTTTACTTTGACGGTAATCGACGATTTTTGGACAAATTATGACGTCACTTTTGCACCAAAAAGTTGTAATTCCCAAGGTTTTACGAATTTTGCATGACTCCACACAGGAAAGTTGTTCAGGATGCTCAACTTGATCGATTTGCACCGTCAAAACTCGTTTTCCAGAGTTGAATAATAGAAAAACAAGATGGCCGCTCTTCCATTTTCCCTGACCGGAGAATAACTTTTTAATTTTCGAGCCCCCGAAAAGCCGAATTAGCGTGATTACTTCTTGCGGATACCCCACCCGAGTATGCCGGTGCAAATCTGAACCCCGTCAATGTTTTACTTTGGCGGTAATCGACGATTTTTTGTCAAATTATGACGTCACTTTTGCACCAAAAAGTTGTAATTCCCAAGGTTTTGCGAATTTTGCATGACTCCACACAGGAAAGTTGTTCAGGATGCTCAACTTGGTCGATTTGCACCGTCAAAACGCGATTTCCAGAGTTGACTATTAGAAAAACAAGATGGCCGCTCTTCCCTTTTCCCTGCCCGGGGAATAAACTTTTTAATTTTCGAGCTCCCGAAAAGCCGAATTAGCGTGATAACTTCTTGCGGATACCCCACCCGAGTGTGCCGGTGCAAATTTGAACCCATTTAATGTTTCACTTTGGCGGTAATCGACGATTTTTGGTCAAATTATGACGTCACTTTTGCACCAAAAAGTTGTAATTCCCAAGGTTTTACGAATTTTGCATGACTCCACACAGGAAAGTTGTTCAGGATGCTCAACTTGGTCGATTTGCACCGTCAAAACGCGATTTCCAGAGTTGAATATTAGAAAAACAAGATGGCCGCTCTTCCATTTTCCCTGCCCGGAGAATAAGTTTTTAATTTTCGAGCTCCCAAAAAGCCAAATTAGCGTCATTACTTCTTGCGGATACCCCACCCGAGTGTGCCTGTGCAAATTTGAACCCTGTCAATGTTTTACTTTGGCGGTAATCGACGATTTTTTGACAAATTATGACGTCACTTTTGCACCAAAAAGTTGTAATTCCCAAGGTTTTACGAATTTTGCATGACTCCACACAGGAAAGTTGTTCAGGATGCTCAACTTGGTCGATTTGCACCGTCAAAACTCGATTTCCAGAGTTGAATATTAGAAAAACAAGATGGCCGCTCTTCCATTTTCCCTGACCGGAGAATAACTTTTTAATTTTCGAGCCACCCCGAAAAGCCGAATTAGCGTGATTACTTCTTGCGGATACCCCACCCGAGTGTGCCGGTGCAAATCTGAACCCCGTCAATGTTTTACATCGGCGGTAATCGACGATTTTTGGACAAATTATGACGTCACTTTTGCACCAAAAAGTTGTAATTCCCAAGGTTTTACGAATTTTGCATGACTCCACACAGGAAAGTTGTTCAGGATGCTCAACTTGGTCGATTTGCACCGTCAAAACTCGATTTCCAGAGTTGAATATTAGAAAAACAAGATGGCCGCTCTTCCATTTTCCCTGACCGGAGAATAACTTTTTAATTTTCGAGCCACCCCGAAAAGCCAAGTTAGCGTGATTACTTCTTGCGGATACCCCACCCGAGTGTGCCGGTGCAAATCTGAACCCCGTGAATGTTTTACATTGGCGGTAATCGACGATTTTTGGACAAATTATGACGTCACTTTTGCACCAAAAAGTTGTAATTCCCAAGGTTTTACGAATTGTGCATGACTCCACACAGGAAAGTTGTTCAGGATGCTCAACTTGGTCGATTTGCACCGTCAAAACGCGATTTCCAGAGTTGACTATTAGAAAAACAAGATGGCCGCTCTTCCCTTTTCCCTGCCCGGGGAATAAACTTTTTAATTTTCGAGCTCCCGAAAAGCCGAATTAGCGTGATTACTTCTTGCGGATACCCCACCCGAGTGTGCCGGTGCAAATTTGAACCTATTTAATGTTTCACTTTGGCGGTAATCGACGATTTTTGGTCAAATAATGACGTCACTTTTGCACCAAAAAGTTGTAATTCCCTAGGTTTTGCGAATTTTGCATGACTCCACACAGGAAAGTTGTTCAGGATGCTCAACTTGGTCGATTTGCACCGTCAAAACGCGATTTCCAGAGTTGACTATTAGAAAAACAAGATTGCCGCTCTTCCCTTTTCCCTGCCCGGGGAATAAACTTTTTAATTTTCGAGCTCCCGAAAAGCCGAATTAGCGTGATTACTTCTTGCGGACACCCCACCCGAGTGTGCCGGTGCAAATTTGAACCCATTTAATGTTTCACTTTGCGGTAATCGACGATTTTTGGTCAAATTATGACGTCACTTTTGCACCAAAAAGTTGTAATTCCCAAGGTTTTACGAATTTTGCATGACTCCACGCAGGAAAGTTGTTCAAGATGCTCAACTTGGTCGATTTGCACCGTCAAAACGCGATTTCCAGAGTTGAATATTAGAAAAACAAGAAGGCCGCTCTTCCCTTTTTCCTGCCCGGAGAATAACTTTTTAATTTTCGAGCCACCCCGAAAAGCCGAATTAGCGTGATTCCTTCTTGCGGATACCCCACCCGAGTGTGCCTGTGCAAATTTGAACCCCGTCAATGTTTTACTTTGACGGTAATCGACGATTTTTGGACAAATTATGACGTCACTTTTGCACCAAAAAGTTGTAATTCCCAAGGTTTTACGAATTTTGCATGACTCCACACAGGAAAGTTGTTCAGGATGCTCAACTTGGTCGATTTGCACCGTCAAAACTCGTTTTCCAGAGTTGAATAATAGAAAAACAAGATGGCCGCTCTTCCATTTTCCCTGACCGGAGAATAACTTTTTAATTTTCGAGCCCCCGAAAAGCCGAATTAGCGTGATTACTTCTTGCGGATACCCCACCCGAGTATGCCGGTGCAAATCTGAACCCCGTCAATGTTTTACTTTGGCGGTAATCGACGATTTTTTGTCAAATTATGACGTCACTTTTGCAGCAAAAAGTTGTAATTCCCAAGGTTTTGCGAATTTTGCATGACTCCACACAGGAAAGTTGTTCAGGATGCTCAACTTGGTCGATTTGCACCGTCAAAACGCGATTTCCAGAGTTGACTATTAGAAAAACAAGATGGCCGCTCTTCCCTTTTCCCTGCCCGGGGAATAAACTTTTTAATTTTCGAGCTCCCGAAAAGCCGAATTAGCGTGATAACTTCTTGCGGATACCCCACCCGAGTGTGCCGGTGCAAATTTGAACCCATTTAATGTTTCACTTTGGCGGTAATCGACGATTTTTGGTCAAATTATGACGTCACTTTTGCACCAAAAAGTTGTAATTCCCAAGGTTTTACGAATTTTGCATGACTCCACACAGGAAAGTTGTTCAGGATGCTCAACTTGGTCGATTTGCACCGTCAAAACGCGATTTCCAGAGTTGAATATTAGAAAAACAAGATGGCCGCTCTTCCATTTTCCCTGCCCGGAGAATAAGTTTTTAATTTTCGAGCTCCCAAAAAGCCAAATTAGCGTCATTACTTCTTGCGGATACCCCACCCGAGTGTGCCTGTGCAAATTTGAACCCCGTCAATGTTTTACTTTGGCGGTAATCGACGATTTTTTGACAAATTATGACGTCACTTTTGCACCAAAAAGTTGTAATTCCCAAGGTTTTACGAATTTTGCATGACTCCACACAGGAAAGTTGTTCAGGATGCTCAACTTGGTCGATTTGCACCGTCAAAACTCGATTTCCAGAGTTGAATATTAGAAAAACAAGATGGCCGCTCTTCCATTTTCCCTGACCGGAGAACAACTTTTTAATTTTCGAGCCACCCCGAAAAGCCGAATTAGCGTGATTACTTCTTGCGGATACCCCACCCGAGTGTGCCGGTGCAAATCTGAACCCCGTCAATGTTTTACATCGGCGGTAATCGATGATTTTTGGACAAATTATGACGTCACTTTTGCACCAAAAAGTTGTAATTCCCAAGGTTTTACGAATTTTGCATGACTCCACACAGGAAAGTTGTTCAGGATGCTCAACTTGGTCGATTTGCACCGTCAAAACTCGATTTCCAGAGTTGAATATTAGAAAAACAAGATGGCCGCTCTTCCATTTTCCCTGACCGGAGAATAACTTTTTAATTTTCGAGCCACCCCGAAAAGCCAAGTTAGCGTGATTACTTCTTGCGGACACCCCACCCGAGTGTGCCGGTGCAAATTTGAACCCATTTAATGTTTCACTTTGCGGTAATCGACGATTTTTGGTCAAATTATGACGTCACTTTTGCACCAAAAAGTTGTAATTCCCAAGGTTTTACGAATTTTGCATGACTCCACGCAGGAAAGTTGTTCAGGATGCTCAACTTGGTCGATTTGCACCGTCAAAACGCGATTTCCAGAGTTGAATATTAGAAAAACAAGAAGGCCGCTCTTCCCTTTTTCCTGCCCGGAGAATAACTTTTTAATTTTCGAGCCACCCCGAAAAGCCGAATTAGCGTGATTCCTTCTTGCGGATACCCCACCCGAGTGTGCCTGTGCAAATTTGAACCCCGTCAATGTTTTACTTTGACGGTAATCGACGATTTTTGGACAAATTATGACGTCACTTTTGCACCAAAAAGTTGTAATTCCCAAGGTTTTACGAATTTTGCATGACTCCACACAGGAAAGTTGTTCAGGATGCTCAACTTGGTCGATTTGCACCGTCAAAACTCGTTTTCCAGAGTTGAATAATAGAAAAACAAGATGGCCGCTCTTCCATTTTCCCTGACCGGAGAATAACTTTTTAATTTTCGAGCCCCCGAAAAGCCGAATTAGCGTGATTACTTCTTGCGGATACCCCACCCGAGTATGCCGGTGCAAATCTGAACCCCGTCAATGTTTTACTTTGGCGGTAATCGACGATTTTTTGTCAAATTATGACGTCACTTTTGCAGCAAAAAGTTGTAATTCCCAAGGTTTTGCGAATTTTGCATGACTCCACACAGGAAAGTTGTTCAGGATGCTCAACTTGGTCGATTTGCACCGTCAAAACGCGATTTCCAGAGTTGACTATTAGAAAAACAAGATGGCCGCTCTTCCCTTTTCCCTGCCCGGGGAATAAACTTTTTAATTTTCGAGCTCCCGAAAAGCCGAATTAGCGTGATAACTTCTTGCGGATACCCCACCCGAGTGTGCCGGTGCAAATTTGAACCCATTTAATGTTTCACTTTGGCGGTAATCGACGATTTTTGGTCAAATTATGACGTCACTTTTGCACCAAAAAGTTGTAATTCCCAAGGTTTTACGAATTTTGCATGACTCCACACAGGAAAGTTGTTCAGGATGCTCAACTTGGTCGATTTGCACCGTCAAAACGCGATTTCCAGAGTTGAATATTAGAAAAACAAGATGGCCGCTCTTCCATTTTCCCTGCCCGGAGAATAAGTTTTTAATTTTCGAGCTCCCAAAAAGCCAAATTAGCGTCATTACTTCTTGCGGATACCCCACCCGAGTGTGCCTGTGCAAATTTGAACCCCGTCAATGTTTTACTTTGGCGGTAATCGACGATTTTTTGACAAATTATGACGTCACTTTTGCACCAAAAAGTTGTAATTCCCAAGGTTTTACGAATTTTGCATGACTCCACACAGGAAAGTTGTTCAGGATGCTCAACTTGGTCGATTTGCACCGTCAAAACTCGATTTCCAGAGTTGAATATTAGAAAAACAAGATGGCCGCTCTTCCATTTTCCCTGACCGGAGAACAACTTTTTAATTTTCGAGCCACCCCGAAAAGCCGAATTAGCGTGATTACTTCTTGCGGATACCCCACCCGAGTGTGCCGGTGCAAATCTGAACCCCGTCAATGTTTTACATCGGCGGTAATCGACGATTTTTGGACAAATTATGACGTCACTTTTGCACCAAAAAGTTGTAATTCCCAAGGTTTTACGAATTTTGCATGACTCCACACAGGAAAGTTGTTCAGGATGCTCAACTTGGTCGATTTGCACCGTCAAAACTCGATTTCCAGAGTTGACTATTAGAAAAACAAGATGGCCGCTCTTCCATTTTCCCTGACCGGAGAATAACTTTTTAATTTTCGAGCCACCCCGAAAAGCCAAGTTAGCGTGATTACTTCTTGCGGATACCCCACCCGAGTGTGCCGGTGCAAATCTGAACCCCGTCAATGTTTTACATTGGCGGTAATCGACGATTTTTGGACAAATTATGACGTCACTTTTGCACCAAAAAGTTGTAATTCCCAAGGTTTTACGAATTGTGCATGACTCCACACAGGAAAGTTGTTCAGGATGCTCAACTTGGTCGATTTGCACCGTCAAAACGCGATTTCCAGAGTTGACTATTAGAAAAACAAGATGGCCGCTCTTCCCTTTTCCCTGCCCGGGGAATAAACTTTTTAATTTTCGAGCTCCCGAAAAGCCGAATTAGCGTGATTACTTCTTGCGGATACCCCACCCGAGTGTGCCGGTGCAAATTTGAACCTATTTAATGTTTCACTTTGGCGGTAATCGACGATTTTTGGACAAATTATGACGTCACTTTTGCAGCAAAAAGTTGTTTTTCCCAAGGTTTTACGAATTTTGCATGACTCCACACAGGAAAGTTGTTCAGGATGCTCAACTTGGTCGATTTGCACCGTCAAAACGCGATTTCCAGAGTTGACTATTAGAAAAACAAGATGGCCGCTCTTCCATTTTCCCTGCCCGGAGAATAAGTTTTTAATTTTCGAGCTCCCAAAAAGCCAAATTAGCGTCATTACTTCTTGCGGATACCCCACCCGAGTGTGCCTGTGCAAATTTGAACCCCGTCAATGTTTTACTTTGGCGGTAATCGACGATTTTTTGACAAATTATGACGTCACTTTTGCACCAAAAAGTTGTAATTCCCAAGGTTTTACGAATTTTGCATGACTCCACACAGGAAAGTTGTTCAGGATGCTCAACTTGGTCGATTTGCACCGTCAAAACTCGATTTCCAGAGTTGAATATTAGAAAAACAAGATGGCCGCTCTTCCATTTTCCCTGACCGGAGAACAACTTTTTAATTTTCGAGCCACCCCGAAAAGCCGAATTAGCGTGATTACTTCTTGCGGATACCCCACCCGAGTGTGCCGGTGCAAATCTGAACCCCGTCAATGTTTTACATCGGCGGTAATCGACGATTTTTGGACAAATTATGACGTCACTTTTGCACCAAAAAGTTGTAATTCCCAAGGTTTTACGAATTTTGCATGACTCCACACAGGAAAGTTGTTCAGGATGCTCAACTTGGTCGATTTGCACCGTCAAAACTCGATTTCCAGAGTTGAATATTAGAAAAACAAGATGGCCGCTCTTCCATTTTCCCTGACCGGAGAATAACTTTTTAATTTTCGAGCCACCCCGAAAAGCCAAGTTAGCGTGATTACTTCTTGCGGATACCCCACCCGAGTGTGCCGGTGCAAATCTGAACCCCGTCAATGTTTTACATTGGCGGTAATCGACGATTTTTGGACAAATTATGACGTCACTTTTGCACCAAAAAGTTGTAATTCCCAAGGTTTTACGAATTGTGCATGACTCCACACAGGAAAGTTGTTCAGGATGCTCAACTTGGTCGATTTGCACCGTCAAAACGCGATTTCCAGAGTTGACTATTAGAAAAACAAGATGGCCGCTCTTCCCTTTTCCCTGCCCGGGGAATAAACTTTTTAATTTTCGAGCTCCCGAAAAGCCGAATTAGCGTGATTACTTCTTGCGGATACCCCACCCGAGTGTGCCGGTGCAAATTTGAACCTATTTAATGTTTCACTTTGGCGGTAATCGACGATTTTTGGACAAATTATGACGTCACTTTTGCAGCAAAAAGTTGTAATTCCCAAGGTTTTACGAATTTTGCATGACTCCACACAGGAAAGTTGTTCAGGATGCTCAACTTGGTCGATTTGCACCGTCAAAACGCGATTTCCAGAGTTGACTATTAGAAAAACAAGATGGCCGCTCTTCCCTTTTCCCTGCCCGGGGAATAAACTTTTTAATTTTCGAGCTCCCAAAAAGCCAGATTAGCGTGATTACTTCTTGCGGATACCCCACCCGAGTGTGCCTGTGCAAATTTGAACCCCATCAATGTTTTACTTTGGCGGTAATCGACGATTTTTTGTCAAATTATGACGTCACTTGTGCACCAAAAAGTTGTAATTCCCAAGGTTTTGCGAATTTTGCATGACTCCACACAGGAAAGTTGTTCAGGATGCTCAACTTGGTCGATTTGCACCGTCAAAACGCGATTTCCAGAGTTGAATATTAGAAAAACAAGATGGCCGCTCTTCCCTTTTCCCTGCCCGGGGAAAAAACTTTTTAATTTTCGAGCTCCCAAAAAGCCAGATTAGCGTGATTACTTCTTGCGGATACCCCACCCGAGTGTGCCTGTGCAAATTTGAACCCCATCAATGTTTTACTTTGGCGGTAATCGACGATTTTTGGTCAAATTATGACGTCACTTGTGCACCAAAAAGTTGTAATTCCCAAGGTTTTGCGAATTTTGCATGACTCCACACAGGAAAGTTGTTCAGGATGCTCAACTTGGTCGATTTGCACCGTCAAAACGCGATTTCCAGAGTTGAATATTAGAAAAACAAGATGGCCGCTCTTCCCTTTTCCCTGCCCGGAGAATAACTTTTTAATTTTCGAGCCACCCCGAAAAGCCGAATTAGCGTGATTACTTCTTGCGGATACCCCACCCGAGTGTGCCTGTGCAAATTTGAACCCCGTCAATGTTGTACTTTGGCGGTAATCGACGATTTTTGGACAAATTATGACGTCACTTTTGCACCAAAAAGTTGTAATTCCCAAGGTTTTGCGAATTTTGCATGACTCCACACAGGAAAGTTGTTCAGGATGCTCAACTTGGTCGATTTGCACCGTCAAAACTCGATTTCCAGAGTTGAATATTAGAAAAACAAGATGGCCGCTCTTCCATTTTCCCTGACCGGAGAATAACTTTTTAATTTTCGAGCCACCCCGAAAAGCCGAATTAACGTGATTACTTCTTGCGGATACCCCACCCGAGTGTGCCGGTGCAAATCTGAACCCCGTCAATGTTTTACATTGGCGGTAATCGACGATTTTTGGACAAATTATGACGTCACTTTTGCACCAAAAAGTTGTAATTCCCAAGGTTTTACGAATTTTGCATGTCTCCACACAGAAAAGTTGTTCAGGATGCTCAACTTGGTCGATTTGCACCGTCAAAACGCGATTTCCAGAGTTGAATATTAGAAAAACAAGATGGCCGCTCTTCCCTTTTCCCTGCCCGGAGAATAACTTTTTAATTTTCGAGCCACCCCGAAAAGCCGAACTAGCGTGATTACTTCTTGCGGATACCCCACCCGAGTGTGCCGGTGCAAATTTGAACCCCATCAATGTTTTACTTTGGCGGTAATCGACGATTTTTTGTCAAATTATGACGTCACTTTTTGCACCAAAAAGTTGTAATTCCCATGGTTTTGCGAATTTTGCATGACTCCACACAGGAAAGTTGTTCAGGATGCTCAACTTGGTCGATTTGCACTGTCAAAACGCGATTTCCAGAGTTGACTATTAGAAAAACAAGATGGCCGCTCTTCCATTTTCCCTGCCCGGGGAATAAACTTTTTACTTTTCGAGCTCCCGAAAAGCCGAATTAGCGTGATTACTTCTTGCGGATACCCCACCAGAGTGTGCCTGTGCAAATTTGAACCCAGTCAATATTTTACTTTGGCGGTAATCGACGATTTTTGGTCAAATAATGACGTCACTTTTGCACCAAAAAGTTGTAATTCCCAAGGTTTTACGAATTTTGCATGACTCCACACAGGAAAGTTGTCCAGGATGCTCAACTTGGTCGATTTGCACCGTCAAAACGCGATTTCCAGAGTTGACTATTAGAAAAACAAGATGGCCGCTCTTCCCTTTTCCCTGCCCGGGGAATAAACTTTTTAATTTTCGAGCTCCCAAAAAGCCAGATTAGCGTGATTACTTCTTGCGGATACCCCACCCGAGTGTGCCTGTGCAAATTTGAACCCCATCAATGTTTTACTTTGGCGGTAATCGACGATTTTTTGTCAAATTATGACGTCACTTTTGCACCAAAAAGTTGTAATTCCCAAGGTTTTGCGAATTTTGCATGACTCCACACAGGAAAGTTGTTCAGGATGCTCAACTTGGTCGATTTGCACCGTCAAAACGCGATTTCCAGAGTTGACTATTAGAAAAACAAGATGGCCGCTCTTCCCTTTTCCCTGCCCGGGGAATAAACTTTTTAATTTCCGAGGCACCCCGAAAAGCCGAATTAGCGTGATTACTTCTTGCGGATACCCCCACCCGAGTGTGCCTGTGCAAATTTGAACCCAGTCAATGTTTTACTTTGGCGGTAATCGACGATTTTTTGTCAAATAATGACGTCACTTTTGCACCAAAAAGTTGTAATTCCCTAGGTTTTGCGAATTTTGCATGACTCCACACAGGAAAGTTGATCAGGATGCTCAACTTGGTCGATTTGCACAGTCAAAACGCGATTTCCAGAGTTGAACATTAGAAAAACAAGATGGCCGCTCTTCCCTTTTCCCTGCCCGGGGAATAAACTTTTTAATTTTCGAGCTCCCGAAATAAGCGTGATTACTTCTTGCGGATACCCCACCCGAGTGTGCCGGTGCAAATTTGAACCCATTTAATGTTTCACTTTGGCGGTAATCGACGATTTTTGGTCAAATTATGACGTCACTTTTGCACCAAAAAGTTGTAATTCCTAAGGTTTTACGAATTTTGCATGACTCCACACAGGAAAGTTGTTCAGGATGCTCAACTTGGTCGATTTGCACCGTCAAAACGCGATTTCCAGAGTTGACTGTTAGACAAACAAGATGGCCGCTCTTCCATTTTCCCTGACCGGAGAATAACTTTTTAATTTTCGAGCCACCCCGAAAAGCCGAATTAGCGTGATTACTTCTTGCGGATACCCCACCCGAGTGTGCCGGTGCAAATCTGAACCCCGTCAATGTTTTACTTTGGCGGTAATCGACGATTTTTGGACAAATTATGACGTCACTTTTGCACCAAAAAGTTGTAATTCCCAAGGTTTTGCGAATTTTGCATGACTCCACACAGGAAAGTTGATCAGTTTGCTCAACTTGGTCGATTTGCACCGTCAAAACGCGATTTCCAGATTTGACTATTAGAAAAACAAGATGGCCGCTCTTCCCTTTTCCCTGACCGGGGAATAAACTTTTTAATTTTCGAGCACCCAAAAAGCCAAATTAGCGTGATTACTTCTTGCAGATACCCCACCCGAGTGTGCCTGTGCAAATTTGAACCCCATCAATGTTTTACTTTGGCGGTAATCGACGATTTTTTGTCAAATTATGACGTCACTTTTGCACCAAAAAGTTGTAATTCCCAAGGTTTTGCGAATTTTGCATGACTCCACACAGGAAAGTTGTTCAGGATGCTCAACTTGGTCGATTTGCACCGTCAAAACGCGATTTCCAGAGTTGACTATTAGAAAACAAGATGGCCGCTCTTCCCTTTTCCCTGACCGGGGAATAAACTTTTTAATTTTCGAGCTCCCGAAAAGCCGAATTAGCGTGATTACTTCTTGCGGATACCCCACCCGAGTGTGCCGGTGCAAATTTGAACCCCATCAATGTTTTACTTTGGCGGTAATCGACGATTTTTGGTCAAATTATGACGTCACTTTTGCACCAAAAAGTTGTAATTCCCAAGGTTTTGCGAATTTTGCATGACTCCACACAAGAAAGTTGTTCAGGATGCTCAACTTGGTCGATTTGCACCGTCAAAACGCGATTTCCAGAGTTGACTCTTATAAAAACAAGATGGCCGCTCTTCCCTTTTCCCTGCACGGGGAATAAACTTTTTAATTTTCGAGCTCCCGAAAAGCCGAATTAGCGTGATCACTTCTTGCGGATACCCCACCCGAGTGTGCCGGTGCAAATTTGAACCCATTTAATGTTTCACTTTGGCGGTAATCGACGATTTTTGGTCAAATTATGACGTCACTTTTGCACCAAAAAGTTGTAATTCCCAAGGTTTAACGAATTTTGCATGACTCCACACAGGAAAGTTGTTCAGGATGCTCAACTTGGTCGATTTGCACCGTCAAAACGCGATTTCCAGAGTTGACTATTAGACAAACAAGATGGCCGCTCTTCCCTTTTCCCTGCCCGGGGAATAAACTTTTTACTTTTCGAGCTCCCGAAAAGCCGAATTAGCGTGATTACTTCTTGCGGATACCCCACCAGAGTGTGCCGGTGCAAATTTGAACCCAGTCAATATTTTACTTTGGCGGTAATCGACGATTTTTGGTCAAATAATGACGTCACTTTTGCACCAAAAAGTTGTAATTCCCAAGGTTTTACGAATTTTGCATGACTCCACACAGGAAAGTTGTTCAGGATGCTCAACTTGGTCGATTTGCACCGTCAAAACGCGATTTCCAGAGTTGACTATTAGAAAAACAAGATGGCCGCTCTTCCCTTTTCCCTGCCCGGGGAATAAACTTTTTAATTTTCGAGCTCCCAAAAAGCCAGATTAGCGTGATTACTTCTTGCGGATACCCCACCCGAGTGTGCCTGTGCAAATTTGAACCCCATCAATGTTTTACTTTGGCGGTAATCGACGATTTTTTGTCAAATTATGACGTCACTTTTGCACCAAAAAGTTGTAATTCCCAAGGTTTTGCGAATTTTGCATGACTCCACACAGGAAAGTTGTTCAGGATGCTCAACTTGGTCGATTTGCACCGTCAAAACGCGATTTCCAGAGTTGACTATTAGAAAAACAAGATGGCCGCTCTTCCCTTTTCCCTGCCCGGGGAATAAACTTTTTAATTTCCGAGGCACCCCGAAAAGCCGAATTAGCGTGATTACTTCTTGCGGATACCCCCACCCGAGTGTGCCTGTGCAAATTTGAACCCAGTCAATGTTTTACTTTGGCGGTAATCGACGATTTTTTGTCAAATAATGACGTCACTTTTGCACCAAAAAGTTGTAATTCCCTAGGTTTTGCGAATTTTGCATGACTCCACACAGGAAAGTTGATCAGGATGCTCAACTTGGTCGATTTGCACAGTCAAAACGCGATTTCCAGAGTTAACTCTTATAAAAACAAGATGGCCGCTCTTCCCTTTTCCCTGCCCGGGGAATAAACTTTTTAATTTTCGAGCTCCCGAAATAAGCGTGATTACTTCTTGCGGATACCCCACCCGAGTGTGCCGGTGCAAATTTGAACCCATTTAATGTTTCACTTTGGCGGTAATCGACGATTTTTGGTCAAATTATGACGTCACTTTTGCACCAAAAAGTTGTAATTCCCAAGGTTTTGCGAATTTTGCATGACTCCACACAAGAAAGTTGTTCAGGATGCTCAACTTGGTCGATTTGCACCGTCAAAACGCGATTTCCAGAGTTGACTCTTATAAAAACAAGATGGCCGCTCTTCCCTTTTCCCTGCACGGGGAATAAACTTTTTAATTTTCGAGCTCCCGAAAAGCCGAATTAGCGTGATTACTTCTTGCGGATACCCCACCCGAGTGTGCCGGTGCAAATTTGAACCCATTTAATGTTTCACTTTGGCGGTAATCGACGATTTGTGGTCAAATTATGACGTCACTTTTGCACCAAAAAGTTGTAATTCCCAAGGTTTAACGAATTTTGCATGACTCCACACAGGAAAGTTGTTCAGGATGCTCAACTTGGTCGATTTGCACCGTCAAAACGCGATTTCCAGAGTTGACTATTAGACAAACAAGATGGCCGCTCTTCCCTTTTCCCTGCCCGGGGAATAAACTTTTTACTTTTCGAGCTCCCGAAAAGCCGAATTAGCGTGATTACTTCTTGCGGATACCCCACCAGAGTGTGCCGGTGCAAATTTGAACCCAGTCAATATTTTACTTTGGCGGTAATCGACGATTTTTGGTCAAATAATGACGTCACTTTTGCACCAAAAAGTTGTAATTCCCAAGGTTTTACGAATTTTGCATGACTCCACACAGGAAAGTTGTTCAGGATGCTCAACTTGGTCGATTTGCACCGTCAAAACGCGATTTCCAGAGTTGACTATTAGAAAAACAAGATGGCCGCTCTTCCCTTTTCCCTGCCCGGGGAATAAACTTTTTAATTTTCGAGCTCCCAAAAAGCCAGATTAGCGTGATTACTTCTTGCGGATACCCCACCCGAGTGTGCCTGTGCAAATTTGAACCCCATCAATGTTTTACTTTGGCGGTAATCGACGATTTTTTGTCAAATTATGACGTCACTTTTGCACCAAAAAGTTGTAATTCCCAAGGTTTTGCGAATTTTGCATGACTCCACACAGGAAAGTTGTTCAGGATGCTCAACTTGGTCGATTTGCACCGTCAAAACGCGATTTCCAGAGTTGACTATTAGAAAAACAAGATGGCCGCTCTTCCCTTTTCCCAGCCCGGGGAATAAACTTTTTAATTTCCGAGGCACCCCGAAAAGCCGAATTAGCGTGATTACTTCTTGCGGATACCCCCACCCGAGTGTGCCTGTGCAAATTTGAACCCAGTCAATGTTTTACTTTGGCGGTAATCGACGATTTTTTGTCAAATAATGACGTCACTTTTGCACCAAAAAGTTGTAATTCCCTAGGTTTTGCGAATTTTGCATGACTCCACACAGGAAAGTTGATCAGGATGCTCAACTTGGTCGATTTGCACAGTCAAAACGCGATTTCCAGAGTTGAACATTAGAAAAACAAGATGGCCGCTCTTCCCTTTTCCCTGCCCGGGGAATAAACTTTTTAATTTTCGAGCTCCCGAAATAAGCGTGATTACTTCTTGCGGATACCCCACCCGAGTGTGCCGGTGCAAATTTGAACCCATTTAATGTTTCACTTTGGCGGTAATCGACGATTTTTGGTCAAATTATGACGTCACTTTTGCACCAAAAAGTTGTAATTCCTGAGGTTTTACGAATTTTGCATGACTCCACACAGGAAAGTTGTTCAGGATGCTCAACTTGGTCGATTTGCACCGTCAAAACGCGATTTCCAGAGTTGACTATTAGACAAACAAGATGGCCGCTCTTCCATTTTCCCTGACCGGAGAATAACTTTTTAATTTTCGAGCCACCCCGAAAAGCCGAATTAGCGTGATTACTTCTTGCGGATACCCCACCCGAGTGTGCCGGTGCAAATCTGAACCCCGTCAATGTTTTACTTTGGCGGTAATCGACGATTTTTTGTCAAATTATGACGTCACTTTTGCACCAAAAATTTGTAATTCCCAAGGTTTTGCGAATTTTGCATGACTCCACACAGGAAAGTTGTTCAGGATGCTCAACTTGGTCGATTTGCACCGTCAAAACGCGATTTCTAGAGTTGACTATTAGAAAACAAGATGGCCGCTCTTCCCTTTTCCCTGCCCGGGGAATAAACTTTTTAATTTTCGAGCTCCCGAAAAGCCGAATTAGCGTGATTACTTCTTGCGGATACCCCACCCGAGTGTGCCGGTGCAAATTTGAACCCCATCAATGTTTTACTTTGGCGGTAATCGACGATTTTTGGTCAAATTATGACGTCACTTTTGCACCAAAAAGTTGTAATTCCCAAGGTTTTGCGAATTTTGCATGACTCCACACAAGAAAGTTGTTCAGGATGCTCAACTTGGTCGATTTGCACCGTCAAAACGCGATTTCCAGAGTTGACTCTTATAAAAACAAGATGGCCGCTCTTCCCTTTTCCCTGCACGGGGAATAAACTTTTTAATTTTCGAGCTCCCGAAAAGCCGAATTAGCGTGATTACTTCTTGCGGATACCCCACCCGAGTGTGCCGGTGCAAATTTGAACCCATTTAATGTTTCACTTTGGCGGTAATCGACGATTTTTGGTCAAATTATGACGTCACTTTTGCACCAAAAAGTTGTAATTCCCAAGGTTTAACGAATTTTGCATGACTCCACACAGGAAAGTTGTTCAGGATGCTCAACTTGGTCGATTTGCACCGTCAAAACGCGATTTCCAGAGTTGACTATTAGACAAACAAGATGGCCGCTCTTCCCTTTTCCCTGCCCGGGGAATAACTTTTTACTTTTCGAGCTCCCGAAAAGCCGAATTAGCGTGATTACTTCTTGCGGATACCCCACCAGAGTGTGCCGGTGCAAATTTGAACCCAGTCAATATTTTACTTTGGCGGTAATCGACGATTTTTGGTCAAATAATGACGTCACTTTTGCACCAAAAAGTTGTAATTCCCAAGGTTTTACGAATTTTGCATGACTCCACACAGGAAAGTTGTTCAGGATGCTCAACTTGGTCGATTTGCACCGTCAAAACGCGATTTCCAGAGTTGACTATTAGAAAAACAAGATGGCCGCTCTTCCCTTTTCCCTGCCCGGGGAATAAACTTTTTAATTTTCGAGCTCCCAAAAAGCCAGATTAGCGTGATTACTTCTTGCGGATACCCCACCCGAGTGTGCCTGTGCAAATTTGAACCCCATCAATGTTTTACTTTGGCGGTAATCGACGATTTTTTGTCAAATTATGACGTCACTTTTGCACCAAAAAGTTGTAATTCCCAAGGTTTTGCGAATTTTGCATGACTCCACACAGGAAAGTTGTTCAGGATGCTCAACTTGGTCGATTTGCACCGTCAAAACGCGATTTCCAGAGTTGACTATTAGAAAAACAAGATGGCCGCTCTTCCCTTTTCCCTGCCCGGGGAATAAACTTTTTAATTTCCGAGGCACCCCGAAAAGCCGAATTAGCGTGATTACTTCTTGCGGATACCCCCACCCGAGTGTGCCTGTGCAAATTTGAACCCAGTCAATGTTTTACTTTGGCGGTAATCGACGATTTTTTGTCAAATAATGACGTCACTTTTGCACCAAAAAGTTGTAATTCCCTAGGTTTTGCGAATTTTGCATGACTCCACACAGGAAAGTTGATCAGGATGCTCAACTTGGTCGATTTGCACAGTCAAAACGCGATTTCCAGAGTTGAACATTAGAAAAACAAGATGGCCGCTCTTCCCTTTTCCCTGCCCGGGGAATAAACTTTTTAATTTTCGAGCTCCCGAAATAAGCGTGATTACTTCTTGCGGATACCCCACCCGAGTGTGCCGGTGCAAATTTGAACCCATTTAATGTTTCACTTTGGCGGTAATCGACGATTTTTGGTCAAATTATGACGTCACTTTTGCACCAAAAAGTTGTAATTCCTGAGGTTTTACGAATTTTGCATGACTCCACACAGGAAAGTTGTTCAGGATGCTCAACTTGGTCGATTTGCACCGTCAAAACGCGATTTCCAGAGTTGACTATTAGACAAACAAGATGGCCGCTCTTCCATTTTCCCTGACCGGAGAATAACTTTTTAATTTTCGAGCCACCCCGAAAAGCCGAATTAGCGTGATTACTTCTTGCGGATACCCCACCCGAGTGTGCCGGTGCAAATCTGAACCCCGTCAATGTTTTACTTTGGCGGTAATCGACGATTTTTGGACAAATTATGACGTCACTTTTGCACCAAAAAGTTGTAATTCCCAAGGTTTTGCGAATTTTGCATGACTCCACACAGGAAAGTTGATCAGTTTGCTCAACTTGGTCGATTTGCACCGTCAAAACGCGATTTCCAGATTTGACTATAGAAAAACAAGATGGCCGCTCTTCCCTTTTCCCTGACCGGGGAATAAACTTTTTAATTTTCGAGCACCCAAAAAGCCAAATTAGCGTGATTACTTCTTGCAGATACCCCACACGAGTGTGCCTGTGCAAATTTGAACCCCATCAATGTTTTACTTTGGCGGTAATCGACGATTTTTTGTCAAATTATGACGTCACTTTTGCACCAAAAAGTTGTAATTCCCAAGGTTTTGCGAATTTTGCATGACTCCACACAGGAAAGTTGTTCAGGATGCTCAACTTGGTCGATTTGCACCGTCAAAACGCGATTTCCAGAGTTGACTATTAGAAAACAAGATGGCCGCTCTTCCCTTTTCCCTGCCCGGGGAATAAACTTTTTAATTTTCGAGCTCCCGAAAAGCCGAATTAGCGTGATTACTTCTTGCGGATACCCCACCCGAGTGTGCCGGTGCAAATTTGAACCCCATCAATGTTTTACTTTGGCGGTAATCGACGATTTTTGGTCAAATTATGACGTCACTTTTGCACCAAAAAGTTGTAATTCCCAAGGTTTTGCGATTTTTGCATGACTCCACACAAGAAAGTTGTTCAGGATGCTCAACTTGGTCGATTTGCACCGTCAAAACGCGATTTCCAGAGTTGACTCTTATAAAAACAAGATGGCCGCTCTTCCCTTTTCCCTGCACGGGGAATAAACTTTTTAATTTTCGAGCTCCCGAAAAGCCGAATTAGCGTGATTACTTCTTGCGGATACCCCACCCGAGTGTGCCTGTGCAAATTTGAACCCATTTAATGTTTCACTTTGGCGGTAATCGACGATTTTTGGTCAAATTATGACGTCACTTTTGCACCAAAAAGTTGTAATTCCCAAGGTTTTACGAATTTTGCATGACTCCACACAGGAAAGTTGTTCAGGATGCTCAACTTGGTCGATTTGCACCGTCAAAACGCGATTTCCAGAGTTGACTATTAGACAAACAAGATGGCCGCTCTTCCATTTTCCCTGACCGGAGAATAACTTTTTAATTTTCGAGCCACCCCGAAAAGCCGAATTAGTGTGATTACTTCTTGCGGATACCCCACCCGAGTGTGCCGGTGCAAATCTGAACCCCGTCAATGTTTTACTTTGGCGGTAATCGACGATTTTTGGACAAATTATGACGTCACTTTTGCACCAAAAAGTTGTAATTCCCAAGGTTTTGCGAATTTTGCATGACTCCACACAGGAAAGTTGATTAGGATGCTCAACTTGGTCGATTTGCACCGTCAAAACGCGATTTCCAGAGTTGACTATTAGAAAAACAAGATGGCCGCTCTTCCCTTTTCCCTGACCGGGGAATAAACTTTTTAATTTTCGAGCACCCAAAAAGCAAAATTAGCGTGATTACTTCTTGCGGATACCCCACCCGAGTGTGCCTGTGCAAGTTTGAACCCCATCAATGTTTTACTTTGGCGGTAATCGACGATTTTTTGTCAAATTATGACGTCACTTTTGCACCAAAAAGTTGTAATTCCCAAGGTTTTGCGAATTTTGCATGACTCCACACAGGAAAGTTGTTCAGGATGCTCAACTTGGTCGATTTGCACCGTCAAAACGCGATTTCCAGAGTTGACTATTAGAAAAACAAGATGGCCGCTCTTCCCTTTTCCCTGCCCGGGGAATAAAATTTTTAATTTCCGAGGCACCCCGAAAAGCCGAATTAGCGTGATTACTTCTTGCGGATACCCCCACCCGAGTGTGCCTGTGCAAATTTGAACCCAGTCAATGTTTTACTTTGGCGGTAATCGACGATTTTTGGTCAAATAATGACGTCACTTTTGCACCAAAAAGTTGTAATTCCCTAAGTTTTGCGAATTTTGCATGACTCCACACAGGAAAGTTGATCAGGATGCTCAACTTGGTCGATTTGCACAGTCAAAACGCGATTTCCAGAGTTGAACATTAGAAAAACAAGATGGCCGCTCTTCCCTTTTCCCTGACCGGGGAATAAACTTTTTAATTTTCGAGCTCCCGAAATAAGCGTGATTACTTCTTGCGGATACCCCACCCGAGTGTGCCGGTGCAAATTTGAACCCATTTAATGTTTCACTTTGGCGGTAATCGACGATTTTTGGTCAAATTATGACGTCACTTTTGCACCAAAAAGTTGTAATTCCTGAGGTTTTACGAATTTTGCATGACTCCACACAGGAAAGTTGTTCAGGATGCTCAACTTGGTCGATTTGCACCGTCAAAACGCGATTTCCAGAGTTGACTATTAGACAAACAAGATGGCCGCTCTTCCATTTTCCCTGACCGGAGAATAACTTTTTTAATTTTCGAGCCACCCCGAAAAGCCGAATTAGCGTGATTACTTCTTGCGGATACCCCACCCGAGTGTGCCGGTGCAAATCTGAACCCCGTCAATGTTTTACTTTGGCGGTAATCGACGATTTTTGGACAAATTATGACGTCACTTTTGCACCAAAGAGTTGTAATTCCCAAGGTTTTGCGAATTTTGCATGACTCCACACAGGAAAGTTGATCAGTTTGCTCAACTTGGTCGATTTGCACCGTCAAAACGCGATTTCCAGATTTGACTATAGAAAAACAAGATGGCCGCTCTTCCCTTTTCCCTGACCGGGGAATAAACTTTTTAATTTTCGAGCACCCAAAAAGCCAAATTAGCGTGATTACTTCTAGCAGATACCCCACCCGAGTGTGCCTGTGCAAATTTGAACCCCATCAATGTTTTACTTTGGCGGTAATCGACGATTTTTTGTCAAATTATGACGTCACTTTTGCACCAAAAAGTTGTAATTCCCAAGGTTTTGCGAATTTTGCATGACTCCACACAGGAAAGTTGTTCAGGATGCTCAACTTGGTCGATTTGCACCGTCAAAACGCGATTTCCAGAGTTGACTATTAGAAAACAAGATGGCCGCTCTTCCCTTTTCCCTGCCCGGGGAATAAACTTTTTAATTTTCGAGCTCCCGAAAAGCCGAATTAGCGTGATTACTTCTTGCGGATACCCCACCCGAGTGTGCCGGTGCAAATTTGAACCCCATCAATGTTTTACTTTGGCGGTAATCGACGATTTTTGGTCAAATTATGACGTCACTTTTGCACCAAAAAGTTGTAATTCCCAAGGTTTTGCGAATTTTGCATGACTCCACACAAGAAAGTTGTTCAGGATGCTCAACTTGGTCGATTTGCACCGTCAAAACGCGATTTCCAGAGTTGACTCTTATAAAAACAAGATGGCCGCTCTTCCCTTTTCCCTGCACGGGGAATAAACTTTTTAATTTTCGAGCTCCCGAAAAGCCGAATTAGCGTGATTACTTCTTGCGGATACCCCACCCGAGTGTGCCGGTGCAAATTTGAACCCATTTAATGTTTCACTTTGGCGGTAATCGACGATTTTTGGTCAACATATGACGTCACTTTTGCACCAAAAAGTTGTAATTCCCAAGGTTTTACGAATTTTGCATGACTCCACACAGGAAAGTTGTTCAGGATGCTCAACTTGGTCGATTTGCACCGTCAAAACGCGATTTCCAGAGTTGACTATTAGACAAACAAGATGGCCGCTCTTCCATTTTCCCTGACCGGAGAATAACTTTTTAATTTTCGAGCCACCCCGAAAAGCCGAATTAGCGTGATTACTTCTTGCTGATACCCCACCCGAGTGTGCCGGTGCAAATCTGAACCCCGTCAATGTTTTACTTTGGCGGTAATCGACGATTTTTGGACAAATTATGACGTCACTTTTGCACCAAAAAGTTGTAATTCCCAAGGTTTTGCGAATTTTGCATGACTCCACACAGGAAAGTTGATTAGGATGCTCAACTTGGTCGATTTGCACCGTCAAAACGCGATTTCCATAGTTGACTATTAGAAAAACAAGATGGCCGCTCTTCCCTTTTCCCTGACCGGGGAATAAACTTTTTAATTTTCGAGCACCCAAAAGCAAAATTAGCGTGATTACTTCTTGCGGATACCCCACCCGAGTGTGCCTGTGCAAGTTTGAACCCCATCAATGTTTTACTTTGGCGGTAATCGACGATTTTTTGTCAAATTATGACGTCACTTTTGCACCAAAAAGTTGTAATTCCCAAGGTTTTGCGAATTTTGCATGACTCCACACAGGAAAGTTGTTCAGGATGCTCAACTTGGTCGATTTGCACCGTCAAAACGCGATTTCCAGAGTTGACTATTAGAAAACAAGATGGCCGCTCTTCCCTTTTCCCTGCCCGGGGAATAAACTTTTTAATTTTCGAGCTCCCGAAAAGCCGAATTAGCGTGATTACTTCTTGCGGATACCCCACCCGAGTGTGCCGGTGCAAATTTGAACCCCATCAATGTTTTACTTTGGCGGTAATCGACGATTTTTTGTCAAATTATGACGTCACTTTTGCACCAAAAAGTTGTAATTCCCAAG
The DNA here is from genome assembly GCF_032118995.1 of Asterias amurensis. NCBI lineage: Eukaryota > Metazoa > Echinodermata > Asteroidea > Forcipulatida > Asteriidae > Asterias > Asterias amurensis. The sequence goes on along the minus strand of NC_092662.1, from coordinate 8,591,003 downwards.
GTTTTGCGAATTTTGCATGACTCCACACAAGAAAGTTGTTCAGGATGCTCAACTTGGTCGATTTGCACCGTCAAAACGCGATTTCCAGAGTTGACTCTTATAAAAACAAGATGGCCGCTCTTCCCTTTTCCCTGCACGGGGAATAAACTTTTTAATTTTCGAGCTCCCGAAAAGCCGAATTAGCGTGATTACTTCTTGCGGATACCCCACCCGAGTGTGCCGGTGCAAATTTGAACCCATTTAATGTTTCACTTTGGCGGTAATCGACGATTTTTGGTCAAATTATGACGTCACTTTTGCACCAAAAAGTTGTAATTCCCAAGGTTTTACGAATTTTGCATGACTCCACACAGGAAAGTTGTTCAGGATGCTCAACTTGGTCGATTTGCACCGTCAAAACGCGATTTCCAGAGTTGAATATTAGAAAAACAAGATGGCCGCTCTTCCCTTTTCCCTGCCCGGGGAATAAACTTTTTAATTTTTGAGCTCCCAAAAAGCCAGATTAGCGTGATTACTTCTTGCGGATACCCCACCCGAGTGTGCCTGTGCAAATTTGAACCCCATCAATGTTTTACTTTGGCGGTAATCGACGATTTTTTGTCAAATTATGACGTCACTTTTGCACCAAAAAGTTGTAATTCCCATGGTTTTGAGAATTTTGCATGACTCCACACAGGAAAGTTGTTCAGGATGCTCAACTTGGTCGATTTGCACCGTCAAAACGCGATTTCCAGAGTTGAATAGTAGAAAAACAAGATGGCCGCTCTTCCCTTTTCCCTGCCCGGAGAATAACTTTTTAATGTTCGAGCCACCCCGAAAAGCCGAATTAGCGTAATAACTTCTTGCGGATACCCCACCCGAGTGTGCCTGTGCAAATTTGAACCCCGTCAATGTTTTACTTTGGCGGTAATCGACGATTTTTGGACAAATTATGACGTCACTTTTGCACCAAAAAGTTGTAATTCCCAAGGTTTTACGAATTTTGCATGACTCCACACAGGAAAGTTGATTAGGATGCTCAACTTGGTCGATTTGCACCGTCAAAAGATGGCCGCTCTTCCCTTTTCCCTGCACGGAGAATAACTTTTTAATTTTCGAGCCACCCCGAAAAGCCGAATTAGCGTGATTACTTCTTGCGGATACCCCACCCGAGTGTGCCGGTGCAAATTTGAACCCCATCAATGTTTTACTTTGGCGGTAATCGACGATTTTTTTGTCAAATTATGACGTCACCTTTTTGCACCAAAAAGTTGTAATTCCCATGGTTTTGCGAATTTTGCATGACTCCACACAGGAAAGTTGTTCAGGATGCTCAACTTGGTCGATTTGCACTGTCAAAACGCGATTTCCAGAGTCGACTATTAGAAAAACAAGATGGCCGCTCTTCCCTTTTCCCTGCCCGGGGAATAAACTTTTTACTTTTCGAGCTCCCGAAAAGCCGAATTAGCGTGATTACTTCTTGCGGATACCCCACCAGAGTGTGCCGGTGCAAATTTGAACCCAGTCAATATTTTACTTTGGCGGTAATCGACAATTTTTGGTCAAATAATGACGTCACTTTTGCACCAAAAAGTTGTAATTCCCAAGGTTTTACGAATTTTGCATGACTCCACACAGGAAAGTTGTTCAGGATGCTCAACTTGGTCGATTTGCACCGTCAAAACGCGATTTCCAGAGTTGACTATTAGAAAAACAAGATGGCCGCTCTTCCCTTTTCCCTGCCCGGGGAATAAACTTTTTAATTTTCGAGCTCCCAAAAAGCCAGATTAGCGTGATTACTTCTTGCGGATACCCCACCCGAGTGTGCCTGTGCAAATTTGAACCCCATCAATGTTTTACTTTGGCGGTAATCGACGATTTTTTGTCAAATTATGACGTCACTTTTGCACCAAAAAGTTGTAATTCCCAAGGTTTTGCGAATTTTGCATGACTCCACACAGGAAAGTTGTTCAGGATGCTCAACTTGGTCGATTTGCACCGTCAAAACGCGATTTCCAGAGTTGACTATTAGAAAAACAAGATGGCCGCTCTTCCCTTTTCCCTGCCCGGGGAATAAACTTTTTAATTTCCGAGGCACCCCGAAAAGCCGAATTAGCGTGATTACTTCTTGCGGATACCCCCACCCGAGTGTGCCTGTGCAAATTTGAACCCAGTCAATGTTTTACTTTGGCGGTAATCGACGATTTTTGGTCAAATAATGACGTCACTTTTGCACCAAAAAGTTGTAATTCCCTAGGTTTTGCGAATTTTGCATGACTCCACACAGGAAAGTTGATCAGGATGCTCAACTTGGTCGATTTGCACCGTCAAAACGCGATTTCCAGAGTTGAACATTAGAAAAACAAGATGGCCGCTCTTCCCTTTTCCCTGCCCGGGGAATAAACTTTTTAATTTTCGAGCTCCCACAAAGCCAAATTAGCGTAATTACTTATTGCGGATACCCCACGCGAGTGTGCCTGTGCAAATTTGAACCCCATCAATGTTTTACTTTGGCGGTAATCGACCATTTTTTGTCAAATTATGACGTCACTTTTGCACCAAAGAGTTGTAATTCCCAAGGTTTTGCGAATTTTGCATGACTCCACACAGGAAAGTTGTTCAGGATGCTCAACTTGGTCGATTTGCACCGTCAAAACGCGATTTCCAGAGTTGACTATTATAAAACAAGATGGCCGCTCTTCCCTTTTCCCTGCCCGGGGAATAAACTTTTTAATTTTCGAGCCACCCCGAAAAGCCGAATTAGCGTGATTACTTCTTGCGGATACCCCACCCGAGTGTGCCGGTGCAAATCTGAACCCCGTCAATGTTTTACTTTGGCGGTAATCGACGATTTTTGGACAAATTATTACGTCACTTTTGCACCAAAAAGTTGTAATTCCCTAGGTTTTGCGAATTTTGCATGACTCCACACAGGAAAGTTGTTCAGGATGCTCAACTTGGTCGATTTGCACCGTCAAAACGCGATTTCCAGAGTTGACTATTAGAAAAACAAGATGGCCGCTCTTCCATTTTCCCTGACCGGGGAATAAACTTTTTAATTTTCGAGCACCCAAAAGGCCAAATTAGCGTGATTACTTCTTGCGGATACCCCACCCGAGTGTGCCTGTGCAAATTTGAACCCCATCAATGTTTTACTTTGGCGGTAATCGACGATTTTTTGTCAAATTATGACGTCACTTTTGCACCAAAAAGTTGTAATTCCCAAGGTTTTGCGAATTTTGCATGACTCCACACAGGAAAGTTGTTCAGGATGCTCAACTTGGTTGATTTGCACCGTCAAAACGCGATTTCCAGAGTTGACTATTAGAAAAACAAGATGGCCGCTGTTCCCTTTTCCCTGCCCGGGGAATAAACTTTTTAATTTTCGAGCTCCCGAAAAGCCGAATTAGCGTGATTACTTCTTGCGGATACCCCACCCGAGTGTGCCGGTGCAAATCTGAACCCCGTCAATGTTTTACTTTGGCGGTAATCGACGATTTTTGGACAAATTATGACGTCACTTTTGCACCAGAAAGTTGTAATTCCCAAGGTTTTGCGAATTTTGCATGACTCCACACAGGAAAGTTGATCAGGATGCTCAACTTGGTCGATTTGCACCGTCAAAACGCGATTTCCAGAGTTGACTATTAGACAAACAAGATGGCCGCTCTACCATTTTCCCTGCCTGGGGAATAAACTTTTTAATTTTCGAGCTCCCAAAAAGCCAAATTAGCGTGATTACTTCTTGCGGATACCCCACCCGAGTGTGCCTGTGCAAATTTGAACCCCATCAATGTTTTACTTTGGCGGTAATCGACGATTTTTTGTCAAATTATGACGTCACTTTTGCACCAAAAAGTTGTAATTCCCAAGGTTTTGCAAATTTTGCATGACTCCACACAGGAAAGTTGTTCAGGATGCTCAACTTGGTCGATTTGCACCGTCAAAACGCGATTTCCAGAGTTGACTATTAGAAAAACAAGATGGCCGCTCTTCCCTTTTCCCTGCCCGGGGAATAAACTTTTTAATTTTCGAGCCACCCCGAAAAGCCGAATTAGCGTGATTACTTCTTGCGGATACCCCACCCGAGTGTGCCGGTGCAAATCTGAACCCCGTCAATGTTTTACTTTGGCGGTAATCGACGATTTTTGGACAAATTATGACGTCACTTTTGCACCAAAAAGTTGTAATTCCCAAGGTTTTGCGAATTTTGCATGACTCCACACAGGAAAGTTGATCAGGATGCTGAACTTGGTCGATTTGCACCGTCAAAACGCGATTTCCAGAGTTGACTATTAGAAAAACAAGATGGCCGCTGTTCCCTTTTCCCTGCACGGGGAATAAACTTTTTAATTTTCGAGCTCCCGAAAAGCCGAATTAGCGTGATTACGTCTTGCGGATACCCCACCCGAGTGTGCCTGTGCAAATTTGAACCCCATCAATGTTTTACTTTGGCGGTAATCGACGATTTTTGGACAAATTATGACGTCACTTTTGCACCAAAAAGTTGTAATTCCCTAGGTTTTGCGAATTTTGCATGACTCCACACAGGAAAGTTGTTCAGGATGCTCAACTTGGTCGATTTGCACCGTCAAAACGCGATTTCCAGAGTTGACTATTAGACAAACAAGATGGCCGCTCTTCCATTTTCCCTGACCGGAGAATAACTTTTTAATTTTCGAGCCACCCCGAAAAGCCGAATTAGCGTGATTACTTCTTGCGGATACCCCACCCGAGTGTGCCGGTGCAAATCTGAACCCCGTCAATGTTTTACTTTGGCGGTAATCGACGATTTTTGGACAAATTATGATGTCACTTTTGCTCCAAAAAGTTGTAATTCCCAAGGTTTTGCGAATTTTGCATGACTCCACACAGGAAAGTTGATCAGGATGCTCAACTTGGTCGATTTGCACCGTCAAAACGCGATTTCCAGAGTTGACTATTAGACAAACAAGATGGCCTCTCTTCCATTTTCCCTGCCTGGGGAATAAACTTTTTAATTTTCGAGCTCCCGAAAAGCCGAATAAGCGTGATTACTACTTGCGGATACCCCACCCGAGTGTGCCTGTGCAAATTTGAACCCCGTCAATGTTTTACTTTGGCGGTAATCGACGATTTTTGGACAAATTATGACGTCACTTTTGCACCAAAAAGTTGTAATTCCCAAGGTTTTGCAAATTTTGCATGACTCCACACAGGAAAGTTGTTCAGGATGCTCAACTTGGTCGATTTGCACCGTCAAAACGCGATTTCCAGAGTTGACTATTAGAAAAACAAGATGGCCGCTCTTCCCTTTTCCCTGCCCGGGGAATAAACTTTTTAATTTTCGAGCCACCCCGAAAAGCCGAATTAGCGTGATTACTTCTTGCGGATACCCCACCCGAGTGTGCCGGTGCAAATCTGAACCCCGTCAATGTTTTACTTTGGCGGTAATCGACGATTTTTGGACAAATTATGACGTCACTTTTGCACCAAAAAGTTGTAATTCCCTAGGTTTTGCGAATTTTGCATGACTCCACACAGGAAAGTTGTTCAGGATGCTCAACTTGGTCGATTTGCACCGTCAAAACGCGATTTCCAGAGTTGACTATTAGAAAAACAAGATGGCCGCTGTTCCCTCTTCCCTGCCCGGGGAATAAACTTTTTAATTTTCGAGCTCCCGAAAAGCCGAATAAGCGTGATTACTACTTGCGGATACCCCACCCGAGTGTGCCGGTGCAAATTTGAACCCCGTCAATGTTTTACTTTGGCGGTAATCGACGATTTTTGGACAAATTATGACGTCACTTTTGCACCAAAAAGTTGTAATTCCCAAGGTTTTGCGAATTTTGCATGACTCCACACAGGAAAGTTGTTCAGGATGCTCAACTTGGTCGATTTGCACCGTCAAAACGCGATTTCCAGAGTTGACTATTAGAAAAACAAGATGGCCGCTCTTCCCTTTTCCCTGCCCGGGGAATAAACTTTTTAATTTTCGAGCTCCCGAAAAGCCGAATTAGCGTGATTACTTCTTGCGGATACCCCACCCGAGTGTGCCTGTGCAAATTTGAACCCCATCAATGTTTTACTTTGGCGGTAATCGACGATTTTTGGACAAATTATGACGTCACTTTTGCACCAAAAAGTTGTAATTCCCAAGGTTTTGCGAATTTTGCATGACTCCACACAGGAAAGTTGATCAGGATGCTCAACTTGGTCGATTTGCACCGTCAAAACGCGATTTCCAGAGTTGACTATTAGAAAAACAAGATGGCCGCTCTTCCCTTTTCCCTGACCGGGGAATAAACTTTTTAATTTTCGAGCACCCAAAAAGCCAAATTAGCGTGATTACTTCTTGCGGATACCCCACCCGAGTGTGCCTGTGCAAATTTGAACCCCATCAATGTTTTACTTTGGCGGTAATCGACGATTTTTTGTCAAATTATGACGTCACTTTTGCACCAAAAAGCTGTAATTCCCAAGGTTTTGCGAATTTTGCATGACTCCACACAGGAAAGTTGTTCAGGATGCTCAACTTGGTCGATTTGCACCGTCAAAACGCGATTTCCAGAGTTGACTATTAGAAAACAAGATGGCCGCTCTTCCCTTTTCCCTGCCCGGGGAATAAACTTTTTAATTTTCGAGCTCCCGAAAAGCCGAATTAGCGTGATTACTTCTTGCGGATACCCCACCCGAGTGTGCCGGTGCAAATTTGAACCCCATCAATGTTTTACTTTGGCGGTAATCGACGATTTTTTGTCAAATTATGACGTCACTTTTGCACCAAAAAGTTGTAATTCCCAAGGTTTTGCGAATTTTGCATGACTCCACACAGGAAAGTTGTTCAGGATGCTCAACATGGTCGATTTGCACCGTCAAAACGCGATTTCCAGAGTTGACTCTTATAAAAACAAGATGGCCGCTCTTCCCTTTTCCCTGCACGGGGAATAAACTTTTTAATTTTCGAGCTCCCGAAAAGCCGAATTAGCGTGATTACTTCTTGCGGATACCCCACCCGAGTGTGCCGGTGCAAATTTGAACCCATTTAATGTTTCACTTTGGCGGTAATCGACGATTTTTGGTCAAATTATGACGTCACTTTTGCACCAAAAAGTTGTAATTCCCAAGGTTTTACGAATTTTGCATGACTCCACACAGGAAAGTTGTTCAGGATGCTCAACTTGGTCGATTTGCACCGTCAAAACGCGATTTCCAGAGTTGACTATTAGAAAAACAAGATGGCCGCTCTTCCCTTTTCCCTGCCCGGGGAATAAACTTTTTAATTTTCGAGCTCCCGAAAAGCCGAATAAGCGTGATTACTTCTTGCGGATACCCCACCCGAGTGTGCCGGTGCAAATTTGAACCCAATTAATGTTTCACTTTGGCGGTAATCGACGATTTTTGGTCAAATTATGACGTCACTTTTGCACCAAAAAGTCGTAATTCCCAAGGTTTTACGAATTTTGCATGACTCCACACAGGAAAGTTGTTCAGGATGCTCAACTTGGTCGATTTGCACCGTCAAAACGCGATTTCCAGAGTTGACTATTAGACAAACAAGATGGCCGCTCTTCCATTTTCCCTGCCCGGGGAATAAACTTTTTAATTTTCGAGCTCCCAAAAAGCCAAATTAGCGTGATTACTTCTTGCGGATACCCCACCCGAGTGTGTCTGTGCAAATTTGAACCCCATCAATGTTTTACTTTGGCGGTAATCGACGATTTTTTGTCAAATTATGACGTCACTTTTGCACCAAAAAGTTGTAATTCCCAAGGTTTTGCGAATTTTGCATGACTCCACACAGGAAAGTTGTTCAGGATGCTCAACTTGGTCGATTTGCACCGTCAAAACGCGATTTCCAAAGTTGACTATTAGAAAAACAAGATGGCCGCTCTTCCCTTTTCCCTGCCCGGGGAATAAACTTTTTAATTTTCGAGCCACCCCGAAAAGCCGAATTAGCGTGATTACTTCTTGCGGATACCACACCCGAGTGTGCCTGTGCAAATCTGAACCCCGTCAATGTTTTACTTTGGCGGTAATCGACGATTTTTGGACAAATTATGACGTCACTTTTGCACCAAAAAGTTGTAATTCCCTAGGTTTTACTCCACACAGGAAAGTTGTTCAGGATGCTCAACTTGGTCGATTTGCACCGTCAAAACGCGATTTCCAGAGTTGACTATTAGAAAACAAGATGGCCGCTCTTCCCTTTTCCCTGCCCGGGGAATAAACTTTTTAATTTTCGAGCCACCCCGAAAAGCCGAATTAGCGTGATTACTTCTTGCGGATACCCCACCCGAGTGTGCCGGTGCAAATCTGAACCCCGTCAATGTTTTACTTTGGCGGTAATCGACGATTTTTGGACAAATTATGACGTCACTTTTGCACCAAAAAGTTGTAATTCCCTAGGTTTAGCGAATTTTGCATGACTCCACACAGGAAAGTTGTTCAGGATGCTCAACTTGGTCGATTTGCACCGTCAAAACGCGATTTCCAGAGTTGACTATTAGAAAAACAAGATGGCCGCTGTTCCCTTTTCCCTGCCCGGGGAATAAACTTTTTAATTTTCGAGCTCCCGAAAAGCCGAATAAGCGTGATTACTTCTTGCGGATACCCCACCCGAGTGTGCCGGTGCAAATTTGAACCCATTTAATGTTTCACTTTGGCGGTAATCGACGATTTTTGGTCAAATTATGACGTCACTTTTGCACCGAAAAGTTGTAATTCCCAAGGTTTTACGAATTTTGCATGACTCCACACAGGAAAGTTGTTCAGGATGCTCAACTTGGTCGATTTGCACCGTCAAAACGCGATTTCCAGAGTTGACTATTAGAAAACAAGATGGCCGCTCTTCCCTTTTCCCTGCCCGGGGAATAAACTTTTTAATTTTCGAGCCACCCCGAAAAGCCGAATTAGCATGATTACTTCTTGCGGATACCCCACCCGAGTGTGCCTGTGCAAATCTGAACCCCATCAATGTTTTACTTTGGCGGTAATCGACGATTTTTTGTCAAATTATGACGTCACTTTTGCACCAAAAAGTTGTAATTCCCAAGGTTTTGCGAATTTTGCATGACTCCACACAGGAAAGTTGTTCAGGATGCTCAACTTGGTCGATTTGCACCGTCAAAACGCGATTTCCAGAGTTGACTATTAGAAAACAAGATGGCCGCTCTTCCCTTTTCCCTGCCCGGGGAATAAACTTTTTAATTTTCGAGCCACCCCGAAAAGCCGAATTAGCGTGATTACTTCTTGCGGATACCCCACCCGAGTGTGCCGGTGCAAATCTGAACCCCGTCAATGTTTTACTTTGGCGGTAATCGACGATTTTTGGACAAATTATGACGTCACTTTTGCACCAAAAAGTTGTAATTCCCTAGGTTTAGCGAATTTTGCATGACTCCACACAGGAAAGTTGTTCAGGATGCTCAACTTGGTCGATTTGCACCGTCAAAACGCGATTTCCAGAGTTGACTATTAGAAAAACAAGATGGCCGCTGTTCCCTTTTCCCTGCCCGGGGAATAAACTTTTTAATTTTCGAGCTCCCGAAAAGCCGAATAAGCGTGATTACTTCTTGCGGATACCCCACCCGAGTGTGCCGGTGCAAATTTGAACCCATTTAATGTTTCACTTTGGCGGTAATCGACGGTTTTTGGTCAAATTATGACGTCACTTTTGCACCGAAAAGTTGTAATTCCCAAGGTTTTACGAATTTTGCATGACTCCACACAGGAAAGTTGTTCAGGATGCTCAACTTGGTCGATTTGCACCGTCAAAACGCGATTTCCAGAGTTGACTATTAGAAAACAAGATGACCGCTCTTCCCTTTTCCCTGCCCGGGGAATAAACTTTTTAATTTTCGAGCCACCCCGAAAAGCCGAATTAGCATGATTACTTCTTGCGGATACCCCACCCGAGTGTGCCTGTGCAAATCTGAACCCCGTCATTGTTTTACTTTGGCGGTAATCGACGATTTTTGGACAAATTATGACGTCACTTTTGCACCAAAAAGTTGTAATTCCCAAGGTTTTGCGAATTTTGCATGACTCCACACAGGAAAGTTGTTCAGGATGCTCAACTTGGTCGATTTGCACCGTCAAAACGCGATTTCCAGAGTTGAACATTAGAAAAACAAGATGGCCGCTCTTCCCTTTTCCCTGCCCGGGGAATAAACTTTTTAATTTTCGAGCTCCCAAAAAGCCGAATTAGCGTGATTACTTCTTGCGGATACCCCACCCGAGTGTGCCGGTGCAAATCTGAACCCCGTCAATGTTTTACTTTGGCGGTAATCGACGATTTTTGGACAAATTATGACGTCACTTTTGCACCAAAAAGTTGTAATTCCCAAGGTTTTGCGAATTTTGCATGACTCCACACAGGAAAGTTGATCAGGATGCTCAACTTGGTCGATTTGGACCGTCAAAACGCGATTTCCAGAGTTGACTATTAGACAAACAAGATGGCCGCTCTTCCATTTTCCCTGCCTGGGGAATAAACTTTTTAATTTTCGAGCTCCCAAAAAGCCAAATTAGCGTGATTACTTCTTGCGGATACCCCACCCGAGTGTGCCTGTGCAAATTTGAACCCCATCAATGTTTTACTTTGGCGGTAATCGACGATTTTTTGTCAAATTATGACGTCACTTTTGCACCAAAAAGTTGTAATTCCCAAGGTTTTGCAAATTTTGCATGACTCCACACAGGAAAGTTGTTCAGGATGCTCAACTTGGTCGATTTGCACCGTCAAAACGCGATTTCCAGAGTTGACTATTAGAAAAACAAGATGGCCGCTCTTCCCTTTTCCCTGCCCGGGGAATAAACTTTTTAATTTTCGAGCCACCCCGAAAAGCCGAATTAGCGTGATTACTTCTTGCGGATACCCCACCCGAGTGTGCCGGTGCAAATCTGAACCCCGTCAATGTTTTACTTTGGCGGTAATCGACGATTTTTGGACAAATTATGACGTCACTTTTGCACCAAAAAGTTGTAATTCCCTAGGTTTTGCTTATTTTGCATGACTCCACACAGGAAAGTTGTTCAGGATGCTCAACTTGGTCGATTTGCACCGTCAAAACGCGATTTCCAGAGTTGACTATTAGAAAAACAAGATGGCCGCTGTTCCCTCTTCCCTGCCCGGGGAATAAACTTTTTAATTTTCGAGCTCCCGAAAAGCCGAATAAGCGTGATTACTTCTTGCGGATACCCCACCCGAGTGTGCCGGTGCAAATTTGAACCCCGTCAATGTTTTACTTTGGCGGTAATCGACGATTTTTGGACAAATTATGACGTCACTTTTGCACCAAAAAGTTGTAATTCCCAAGGTTTTGCGAATTTTGCATGACTCCACACAGGAAAGTTGTTCAGGATGCTCAACTTGGTCGATTTGCACCGTCAAAACGCGATTTCCAGAGTTGACTATTAGAAAAACAAGATGGCCGCTCTTCCCTTTTCCCTGCCCGGGGAATAAACTTTTTAATTTTCGAGCTCCCGAAAAGCCGAATTAGCGTGATTACTTCTTGCGGATACCCCACCCGAGTGTGCCTGTGCAAATTTGAACCCCATCAATGTTTTACTTTGGCGGTAATCGACGATTTTTTGTCAAATTATGACGTCACTTTTGCACCAAAAAGTTGTAATTCCCAAGGTTTTGCGAATTTTGCATGACTCCACACAGGAAAGTTGTTCAGGATGCTCAACTTGGTCGATTTGCACCGTCAAAACGCGATTTCCAGAGTTGACTATTAGAAAACAAGATGGCCGCTCTTCCCTTTTCCCTGCCCGGGGAATAAACTTTTTAATTTTCGAGCTCCCGAAAAGCCGAATTAGCGTGATTACTTCTTGCGGATACCCCACCCGAGTGTGCCGGTGCAAATTTGAACCCATTTAATGTTTTACTTTGGCGGTAATCGACGATTTTTGGACAAATTATGACGTCACTTTTGCACCAAAAAAGTTGTAATTCCCAAGGTTTTGCGAATTTTGCATGACTCCACACAGGAAAGTTGATCAGGATGCTCAACTTGGTCGATTTGCACCGTCAAAACGCGATTTCCAGAGTTGACTATTAGAAAAACAAGATGGCCGCTCTTCCCTTTTCCCTGACCGGGGAATAAACTTTTTAATTTTCGAGCACCCAAAAAGCCAAATTAGCGTGATTACTTCTTGCGGATACCCCACCCGAGTGTGCCTGTCCAAATTTGAACCCCATCAATGTTTTACTTTGGCGGTAATCGACGATTTTTTGTCAAATTATGACGTCACTTTTGCACCAAAAAGTTGTAATTCCCAAGGTTTTGCGAATTTTGCATGACTCCACACAGGAAAGTTGTTCAGGATGCTCAACATGGTCGATTTGCACCGTCAAAACGCGATTTCCAGAGTTGACTCTTATAAAAACAAGATGGCCGCTCTTCCCTTTTCCCTGCACGGGGAATAAACTTTTTAATTTTCGAGCTCCCGAAAAGCCGAATTAGCGTGATTACTTCTTGCGGATACCCCACCCGAGTGTGCCGGTGCAAATTTGAACCCATTTAATGTTTCACTTTGGCGGTAATCGACGATTTTTGGTCAAATTATGACGTCACTTTTGCACCAAAAAGTTGTAATTCCCAAGGTTTTACGAATTTTGCATGACTCCACACAGGAAAGTTGTTCAGGATGCTCAACTTGGTCGATTTGCACCGTCAAAACGCGATTTCCAGAGTTGACTATTAGAAAACAAGATGGCCGCTCTTCCCTTTTCCCTGCCCGGGGAATAAACTTTTTAATTTTCGAGCCACCCCGAAAAGCCGAATTAGCGTGATTACTTCTTGCGGATACCCCACCCGAGTGTGCCGGTGCAAATCTGAACCCCGTCAATGTTTTACTTTGGCGGTAATCGACGATTTTTGGACAAATTATGACGTCACTTTTGCACCAAAAAGTTGTAATTCCCTAGGTTTAGCGAATTTTGCATGACTCCACACAGGAAAGTTGTTCAGGATGCTCAACTTGGTCGATTTGCACCGTCAAAACGCGATTTCCAGAGTTGACTATTAGAAAAACAAGATGGCCGCTGTTCCCTTTTCCCTGCCCGGGGAATAAACTTTTTAATTTTCGAGCTCCCGAAAAGCCGAATAAGCGTGATTACTTCTTGCGGATACCCCACCCGAGTGTGCCGGTGCAAATTTGAACCCATTTAATGTTTCACTTTGGCGGTAATCGACGATTTTTGGTCAAATTATGACGTCACTTTTGCACCGAAAAGTTGTAATTCCCAAGGTTTTACGAATTTTGCATGACTCCACACAGGAAAGTTGTTCAGGATGCTCAACTTGGTCGATTTGCACCGTCAAAACGCGATTTCCAGAGTTGACTATTAGAAAACAAGATGGCCGCTCTTCCCTTTTCCCTGCCCGGGGAATAAACTTTTTAATTTTCGAGCCACCCCGAAAAGCCGAATTAGCATGATTACTTCTTGCGGATACCCCACCCGAGTGTGCCTGTGCAAATCTGAACCCCGTCATTGTTTTACTTTGGCGGTAATCGACGATTTTTGGACAAATTATGACGTCACTTTTGCACCAAAAAGTTGTAATTCCCAAGGTTTTGCGAATTTTGCATGACTCCACACAGGAAAGTTGTTCAGGATGCTCAACTTGGTCGATTTGCACCGTCAAAACGCGATTTCCAGAGTTGAACATTAGAAAAACAAGATGGCCGCTCTTCCCTTTTCCCTGCCCGGGGAATAAACTTTTTAATTTTCGAGCTCCCAAAAAGCCGAATTAGCGTGATTACTTCTTGCGGATACCCCACCCGAGTGTGCCGGTGCAAATCTGAACCCCGTCAATGTTTTACTTTGGCGGTAATCGACGATTTTTGGACAAATTATGACGTCACTTTTGCACCAAAAAGTTGTAATTCCCAAGGTTTTGCGAATTTTGCATGACTCCACACAGGAAAGTTGATCAGGATGCTCAACTTGGTCGATTTGGACCGTCAAAACGCGATTTCCAGAGTTGACTATTAGACAAACAAGATGGCCGCTCTTCCATTTTCCCTGCCTGGGGAATAAACTTTTTAATTTTCGAGCTCCCAAAAAGCCAAATTAGCGTGATTACTTCTTGCGGATACCCCACCCGAGTGTGCCTGTGCAAATTTGAACCCCATCAATGTTTTACTTTGGCGGTAATCGACGATTTTTTGTCAAATTATGACGTCACTTTTGCACCAAAAAGTTGTAATTCCCAAGGTTTTGCAAATTTTGCGTGACTCCACACAGGAAAGTTGTTCAGGATGCTCAACTTGGTCGATTTGCACCGTCAAAACGCGATTTCCAGAGTTGACTATTAGAAAAACAAGATGGCCGCTCTTCCCTTTTCCCTGCCCGGGGAATAAACTTTTTAATTTTCGAGCCACCCCGAAAAGCCGAATTAGCGTGATTACTTCTTGCGGATACCCCACCCGAGTGTGCCGGTGCAAATCTGAACCCCGTCAATGTTTTACTTTGGCGGTAATCGACGATTTTTGGACAAATTATGACGTCACTTTTGCACCAAAAAGTTGTAATTCCCTAGGTTTTGCTTATTTTGCATGACTCCACACAGGAAAGTTGTTCAGGATGCTCAACTTGGTCGATTTGCACCGTCAAAACGCGATTTCCAGAGTTGACTATTAGAAAAACAAGATGGCCGCTGTTCCCTCTTCCCTGCCCGGGGAATAAACTTTTTAATTTTCGAGCTCCCGAAAAGCCGAATAAGCGTGATTACTTCTTGCGGATACCCCACCCGAGTGTGCCGGTGCAAATTTGAACCCCGTCAATGTTTTACTTTGGCGGTAATCGACGATTTTTGGACAAATTATGACGTCACTTTTGCACCAAAAAGTTGTAATTCCCAAGGTTTTGCGAATTTTGCATGACTCCACACAGGAAAGTTGTTCAGGATGCTCAACTTGGTCGATTTGCACCGTCAAAACGCGATTTCCAGAGTTGACTATTAGAAAAACAAGATGGCCGCTCTTCCCTTTTCCCTGCCCGGGGAATAAACTTTTTAATTTTCGAGCTCCCGAAAAGCCGAATTAGCGTGATTACTTCTTGCGGATACCCCACCCGAGTGTGCCTGTGCAAATTTGAACCCCATCAATGTTTTACTTTGGCGGTAATCGACGATTTTTTGTCAAATTATGACGTCACTTTTGCACCAAAAAGTTGTAATTCCCAAGGTTTTGCGAATTTTGCATGACTCCACACAGGAAAGTTGTTCAGGATGCTCAACTTGGTCGATTTGCACCGTCAAAACGCGATTTCCAGAGTTGACTATTAGAAAACAAGATGGCCGCTCTTCCCTTTTCCCTGCCCGGGGAATAAACTTTTTAATTTTCGAGCTCCCGAAAAGCCGAATTAGCGTGATTACTTCTTGCGGATACCCCACCCGAGTGTGCCGGTGCAAATTTGAACCCATTTAATGTTTTACTTTGGCGGTAATCGACGATTTTTGGACAAATTATGACGTCACTTTTGCACCAAAAAGTTGTAATTCCCAAGGTTTTGCGAATTTTGCATGACTCCACACAGGAAAGTTGATCAGGATGCTCAACTTGGTCGATTTGCACCGTCAAAACGCGATTTCCAGAGTTGACTATTAGAAAAACAAGATGGCCGCTCTTCCCTTTTCCCTGACCGGGGAATAAACTTTTTAATTTTCGAGCACCCAAAAAGCCAAATTAGCGTGATTACTTCTTGCGGATACCCCACCCGAGTGTGCCTGTCCAAATTTGAACCCCATCAATGTTTTACTTTGGCGGTAATCGACGATTTTTTGTCAAATTATGACGTCACTTTTGCACCAAAAAGTTGTAATTCCCAAGGTTTTGCGAATTTTGCATGACTCCACACAGGAAAGTTGTTCAGGATGCTCAACTTGGTCGATTTGCACCGTCAATACGCGATTTCCAGAGTTGACTATTAGAAAACAAGATGGCCGCTCTTCCCTTTTCCCTGCCCGGGGAATAAACTTTTTAATTTTCGAGCTCCCGAAAAGCCGAATTAGCGTGATTACTTCTTGCGGATACCCCACCCGAGTGTGCCGGTGCAAATTTGAACCCCATCAATGTTTTACTTTGGCGGTAATCGACGATTTTTTGTCAAATTATGACGTCACTTTTGCACCAAAAAGTTGTAATTCCCAAGGTTTTGCGAATTTTGCATGACTCCACACAGGAAAGTTGTTCAGGATGCTCAACTTGGTCGATTTGCACCGTCAAAACGCGATTTCCAGAGTTGACTATTAGAAAAACAAGATGGCCGCTCTTCCCTTTTCCCTGCACGGGGAATAAACTTTTTAATTTTCGAGCTCCCAAAAAGCCAAATTAGCGTGATTACTTCTTGCGGATACCCCACCCGAGTGTGCCTTTGCAAATTTGAACCCCATCAATGTTTTACTTTGGCGGTAATCGACGATTTGTTGTCAAATTATGACGTCACTTTTGCACCAAAAAGTTGTAATTCCCAAGGTTTTGCGAATTTTGCATGACTCCACACAGGAAAGTTGTTCAGGATGCTCAACTTGGTCGATTTGCACCGTCAAAACGCGATTTCCAGAGTTGACTATTAGAAAAACAAGATGGCCGCTCTTCCCTTTTCCCTGCCCGGGGAATAAACTTTTTAATTTTCGAGCTCCCGAAAAGCCGAATTAGCGTGATTACTTCTTGCGGATACCCCACCCGAGTGTGCCTGTGCAAATTTGAACCCCATCAATGTTTTACTTTGGCGGTAATCGACGATTTTTTGTCAAATTATGACGTCACTTTTGCACCAAAAAGTTGTAATTCCCAAGGTTTTGCGAATTTTGCATGACTCCACACAGGAAAGTTGTTCAGGATGCTCAACTTGGTCAATTTGCACCGTCAAAACGCGATTTCCAGAGTTGACTATTAGAAAACAAGATGGCCGCTCTTCCCTTTTCCCTGCCCGGGGAATAAACTTTTTAATTTTCGAGCTCCCGAAAAGCCGAATTAGCGTGATTACTTCTTGCGGATACCCCACCCGAGTGTGCCTGTGCAAATTTGAACCCCATCAATGTTTTACTTTGGCGGTAATCGACGATTTTTTGTCAAACTATGACGTCACTTTTGCACCAAAAAGTTGTAATTCCCAAGGTTTTGCGAATTTTGCATGACTCCACACAGGAAAGTTGTTCAGGATGCTCAACTTGGTCGATTTGCACCGTCAAAACGCGATTTCCAGAGTTGACTATTAGAAAAACAAGATGGCCGCTCTCCCTTTTCCCTGCCCGGGGAATAAACTTTTTAATTTTCGAGCTCCCAAAAAGCCAAATTAGCGTGATTACTTCTTGCGGATACCCCACCCGAGTGTGCCTGTGCAAATTTGAACCCCATCAATGTTTTACTTTGGCGGTAATCGACGATTTTTTGTCAAACTATGACGTCACTTTTGCACCAAAAAGTTGTAATTCCCAAGGTTTTGCGAATTTTGCATGACTCCACACAGGAAAGTTGTTCAGAATGCTCAACTTGGTCGATTTGCACCGTCAAAACGCGATTTCCAGAGTTGACTATTAGAAAAACAAGATGGCCGCTCTCCCTTTTCCCTGCCCGGGGAATAAACGTTTTAATTTTCGAGCTCCCAAAAAGCCAAATTAGCGTGATTACTTCTTGCGGATACCCCACCCGAGTGTGCCTGTGCAAATTTGAACCTCATCAATGTTTTACTTTGGCGGTAATCGACGATTTGTTGTCAAATTATGACGTCACTTTTGCACCAAAAAGTTGTAATTCCCAAGGTTTTGCGAATTTTGCATGACTCCACACAGGAAAGTTGTTCAGGATGCTCAACTTGGTCGATTTGCACCGTCAAAACGCGATTTCCAGAGTTGACTATTAGAAAACAAGATGGCCGCTCTTCCCTTTTCCCTGCCCGGGGAATAAAATTTTTAATTTTCGAGCCACCCCGAAAAGCCGAATTAGCGTGATTACTTCTTGCGGATACCCCACCCGAGTGTGCCTGTGCAAATCTGAACCCCGTCATTGTTTTACTTTGGCGGTAATCGACGATTTTTGGACAAATTATGACGTCACTTTTGCACAAAAAAGTTGTAATTCCCAAGGTTTTGCGAATTTTGCATGACTCCACGCAGGAAAGTTGTTCAGGATGCTCAACTTGGTCGATTTGCACCGTCAAAACGCGATTTCCAGAGTTGACTATTAGAAAAACAAGATGGCCGCTCTTCCCTTTTCCCTGCCCGGGGAATAAACTTTTTAATTTTCGAGCTCCCGAAAAGCCGAATTAGCGTGATTACTTCTTGCGGATACCCCACCCGAGAGTGCCTGTGCAAATTTGAACCCCATCAATGTTTTACTTTGGCGTTAATCGACGATTTTTTGTCAAATTATGACGTCACTTTTGCACCAAAAAGTTGTAATTCCCTAGGTTTTACGAATTTGCATGACTCCACACAGGAAAGTTGTTCAGGATGCTCAACTTGGTCGATTTGCAACGTCAAAACGCGATTTCCAGAGTTGACTATTAGAAAAACAAGATGGCCGCTCTTCCCTTTTCCCTGCCCGGGGAATAAACTTTTTAATTTTCGAGCTCCCGAAAAGCCGAATTAGCGTGATTACTTCTTGCGGATACCCCACCCGAGTGTGCCGGTGCAAATTTGAACCCATTTAATGTTTCACTTTGGCGGTAATCGACGATTTTTGGTCAAATTATGACGTCACTTTTGCACCAAAAAGTTGTAATTCCCAAGGTTTTACGAATTTTGCATGACTCCACACAGGAAAGTTGTTCAGGATGCTCAACTTGGTCGATTTGCACCGTCAAAACGAGATTTCCAGAGTTGACTATTAGACAAACAAGATGGCCGCTCTTCCATTTTCCCTGACCGGAGAATAACTTTTTAATTTTCGAGCCACCCCGAAAAGCCGAATTAGCGTGATTACTTCTTGCGGATACCCCACCCGAGTGTGCCGGTGCAAATCTGAACCCCGTCAATGTTTTACTTTGGCGGTAATCGACGATTTTTGGACAAATTATGACGTCACTTTTGCACCAAAAAGTTGTAATTCCCAAGGTTTTGCGAATTTTGCATGACTCCACACAGGAAAGTTGTTCAGGATGCTCAACTTGGTCGATTTGCACCGTCAAAACGCGATTTCCAGAGTTGACTATTAGAAAAACAAGATGGCCGCTCTTCCCTTTTCCCTGACCGGGGAATAAACTTTTTAATTTTCGAGCACCCAAAAAGCCAAATTAGCGTGATTACTTCTTGCGGATACCCCACCCTAGTGTGCCTGTGCAAATTTGAACCCCATCAATGTTTTACTTTGGCGGTAATCGACGATTTTTTGTCAAATTATGACGTCACTTTTGCACCAAAAAGTTGTAATTCCCAAGGTTTTGCGAATTTTGCATGACTCCACACAGGAAAGTTGTTCAGGATGCTCAACTTGGTCAATTTGCACCGTCAAAACGCGATTTCCATAGTTGACTATTAGAAAACAAGATGGCCGCTCTTCCCTTTTCCCTGCCCGGGGAATAAACTTTTTAATTTTCGAGCTCCCGAAAAGCCGAATTAGCGTGATTACTTCTTGCGGATACCCCACCCGAGTGTGCCTGTGCAAATTTGAACCCCATCAATGTTTTACTTTGGCGGTAATCGACGATTTTTTGTCAAACTATGACGTCACTTTTGCACCAAAAAGTTGTAATTCCCAAGGTTTTGCGAATTTTGCATGACTCCACACAGGAAAGTTGTTCAGGATGCTCAACTTGGTCGATTTGCACCGTCAAAACGCGATTTCCAGAGTTGACTATTAGAAAAACAAGATGGCCGCTCTCCCTTTTCCCTGCCCGGGGAATAAACTTTTTAATTTTCGAGCTCCCAAAAAGCCAAATTAGCGTGATTACTTCTTGCGGATACCCCACCCGAGTGTGCCTGTGCAAATTTGAACCCCATCAATGTTTTACTTTGGCGGTAATCGACGATTTTTTGTCAAACTATGACGTCACTTTTGCACCAAAAAGTTGTAATTCCCAAGGTTTTGCGAATTTTGCATGACTCCACACAGGAAAGTTGTTCAGGATGCTCAACTTGGTCGATTTGCACCGTCAAAACGCGATTTCCAGAGTTGACTATTAGAAAAACAAGATGGCCGCTCTCCCTTTTCCCTGCCCGGGGAATAAACGTTTTAATTTTCGAGCTCCCAAAAAGCCAAATTAGCGTGATTACTTCTTGCGGATACCCCACCCGAGTGTGCCTTTGCAAATTTGAACCCCATCAATGTTTTACTTTGGCGGTAATCGACGATTTGTTGTCAAATTATGACGTCACTTTTGCACCAAAAAGTTGTAATTCCCAAGGTTTTGCGAATTTTGCATGACTCCACACAGGAAAGTTGTTCAGGATGCTCAACTTGGTCGATTTGCACCGTCAAAACGCGATTTCCAGAGTTGACTATTAGAAAAACAAGATGGCCGCTCTTCCCTTTTCCCTGCCCGGGGAATAAACTTTTTAATTTTCGAGCTCCCGAAAAGCCGAATTAGCGTGATTACTTCTTGCGGATACCCCACCCGAGTGTGCCTGTGCAAATTTGAACCCCATCAATGTTTTACTTTGGCGGTAATCGACGATTTTTTGTCAAATTATGACGTCACTTTTGCACCAAAAAGTTGTAATTCCCAAGGTTTTGCGAATTTTGCATGACTCCACACAGGAAAGTTGTTCAGGATGCTCAACTTGGTCAATTTGCACCGTCAAAACGCGATTTCCAGAGTTGACTATTAGAAAACAAGATGGCCGCTCTTCCCTTTTCCCTGCCCGGGGAATAAACTTTTTAATTTTCGAGCTCCCGAAAAGCCGAATTAGCGTGATTACTTCTTGCGGATACCCCACCCGAGTGTGCCTGTGCAAATTTGAACCCCATCAATGTTTTACTTTGGCGGTAATCGACGATTTTTTGTCAAACTATGACGTCACTTTTGCACCAAAAAGTTGTAATTCCCAAGGTTTTGCGAATTTTGCATGACTCCACACAGGAAAGTTGTTCAGGATGCTCAACTTGGTCGATTTGCACCGTCAAAACGCGATTTCCAGAGTTGACTATTAGAAAAACAAGATGGCCGCTCTCCCTTTTCCCTGCCCGGGGAATAAACTTTTTAATTTTCGAGCTCCCAAAAAGCCAAATTAGCGTGATTACTTCTTGCGGATACCCCACCCGAGTGTGCCTGTGCAAATTTGAACCCCATCAATGTTTTACTTTGGCGGTAATCGACGATTTGTTGTCAAATTATGACGTCACTTTTGCACCAAAAAGTTGTAATTCCCAAGGTTTTGCGAATTTTGCATGACTCCACACAGGAAAGTTGTTCAGGATGCTCAACTTGGTCAATTTGCACCGTCAAAACGCGATTTCCAGAGTTGACTATTAGAAAACAAGATGGCCGCTCTTCCCTTTTCCCTGCCCGGGGAATAAACTTTTTAATTTTCGAGCTCCCGAAAAGCCGAATTAGCGTGATTACTTCTTGCGGATACCCCACCCGAGTGTGCCTGTGCAAATTTGAACCCCATCAATGTTTTACTTTGGCGGTAATCGACGATTTTTTGTCAAACTATGACGTCACTTTTGCACCAAAAAGTTGTAATTCCCAAGGTTTTGCGAATTTTGCATGACTCCACACAGGAAAGTTGTTCAGGATGCTCAACTTGGTCGATTTGCACCGTCAAAACGCGATTTCCAGAGTTGACTATTAGAAAAACAAGATGGCCGCTCTCCCTTTTCCCTGCCCGGGGAATAAACTTTTTAATTTTCGAGCTCCCAAAAAGCCAAATTAGCGTGATTACTTCTTGCGGATACCCCACCCGAGTGTGCCTGTGCAAATTTGAACCCCATCAATGTTTTACTTTGGCGGTAATCGACGATTTGTTGTCAAATTATGACGTCACTTTTGCACCAAAAAGTTGTAATTCCCAAGGTTTTGCGAATTTTGCATGACTCCACACAGGAAAGTTGTTCAGGATGCTCAACTTGGTCGATTTGCACCGTCAAAACGCGATTTCCAGAGTTGAACATTAGAAAAACAAGATGGCCGCTCTTCCCTTTTCCCTGCCCGGGGAATAAACTTTTTAATTTTCGAGCTCCCAAAAAGCCGAATTAGCGTGATTACTTCTTGCGGATACCCCACCCGAGTGTGCCGGTGCAAATCTGAACCCCGTCAATGTTTTACTTTGGCGGTAATCGACGATTTTTGGACAAATTATGACGTCACTTTTGCACCAAAAAGTTGTAATTCCCAAGGTTTTGCGAATTTTGCATGACTCCACACAGGAAAGTTGATCAGGATGCTCAACTTGGTCGATTTGGACCGTCAAAACGCGATTTCCAGAGTTGACTATTAGACAAACAAGATGGCCGCTCTTCCATTTTCCCTGCCTGGGGAATAAACTTTTTAATTTTCGAGCTCCCAAAAAGCCAAATTAGCGTGATTACTTCTTGCGGATACCCCACCCGAGTGTGCCTGTGCAAATTTGAACCCCATCAATGTTTTACTTTGGCGGTAATCGACGATTTTTTGTCAAATTATGACGTCACTTTTGCACCAAAAAGTTGTAATTCCCAAGGTTTTGCAAATTTTGCGTGACTCCACACAGGAAAGTTGTTCAGGATGCTCAACTTGGTCGATTTGCACCGTCAAAACGCGATTTCCAGAGTTGACTATTAGAAAAACAAGATGGCCGCTCTTCCCTTTTCCCTGCCCGGGGAATAAACTTTTTAATTTTCGAGCCACCCCGAAAAGCCGAATTAGCGTGATTACTTCTTGCGGATACCCCACCCGAGTGTGCCGGTGCAAATCTGAACCCCGTCAATGTTTTACTTTGGCGGTAATCGACGATTTTTGGACAAATTATGACGTCACTTTTGCACCAAAAAGTTGTAATTCCCTAGGTTTTGCTTATTTTGCATGACTCCACACAGGAAAGTTGTTCAGGATGCTCAACTTGGTCGATTTGCACCGTCAAAACGCGATTTCCAGAGTTGACTATTAGAAAAACAAGATGGCCGCTGTTCCCTCTTCCCTGCCCGGGGAATAAACTTTTTAATTTTCGAGCTCCCGAAAAGCCGAATAAGCGTGATTACTTCTTGCGGATACCCCACCCGAGTGTGCCGGTGCAAATTTGAACCCCGTCAATGTTTTACTTTGGCGGTAATCGACGATTTTTGGACAAATTATGACGTCACTTTTGCACCAAAAAGTTGTAATTCCCAAGGTTTTGCGAATTTTGCATGACTCCACACAGGAAAGTTGTTCAGGATGCTCAACTTGGTCGATTTGCACCGTCAAAACGCGATTTCCAGAGTTGACTATTAGAAAAACAAGATGGCCGCTCTTCCCTTTTCCCTGCCCGGGGAATAAACTTTTTAATTTTCGAGCTCCCGAAAAGCCGAATTAGCGTGATTACTTCTTGCGGATACCCCACCCGAGTGTGCCTGTGCAAATTTGAACCCCATCAATGTTTTACTTTGGCGGTAATCGACGATTTTTTGTCAAATTATGACGTCACTTTTGCACCAAAAAGTTGTAATTCCCAAGGTTTTGCGAATTTTGCATGACTCCACACAGGAAAGTTGTTCAGGATGCTCAACTTGGTCGATTTGCACCGTCAAAACGCGATTTCCAGAGTTGACTATTAGAAAACAAGATGGCCGCTCTTCCCTTTTCCCTGCCCGGGGAATAAACTTTTTAATTTTCGAGCTCCCGAAAAGCCGAATTAGCGTGATTACTTCTTGCGGATACCCCACCCGAGTGTGCCGGTGCAAATTTGAACCCATTTAATGTTTTACTTTGGCGGTAATCGACGATTTTTGGACAAATTATGACGTCACTTTTGCACCAAAAAGTTGTAATTCCCAAGGTTTTGCGAATTTTGCATGACTCCACACAGGAAAGTTGATCAGGATGCTCAACTTGGTCGATTTGCACCGTCAAAACGCGATTTCCAGAGTTGACTATTAGAAAAACAAGATGGCCGCTCTTCCCTTTTCCCTGACCGGGGAATAAACTTTTTAATTTTCGAGCACCCAAAAAGCCAAATTAGCGTGATTACTTCTTGCGGATACCCCACCCGAGTGTGCCTGTCCAAATTTGAACCCCATCAATGTTTTACTTTGGCGGTAATCGACGATTTTTTGTCAAATTATGACGTCACTTTTGCACCAAAAAGTTGTAATTCCCAAGGTTTTGCGAATTTTGCATGACTCCACACAGGAAAGTTGTTCAGGATGCTCAACTTGGTCGATTTGCACCGTCAATACGCGATTTCCAGAGTTGACTATTAGAAAACAAGATGGCCGCTCTTCCCTTTTCCCTGCCCGGGGAATAAACTTTTTAATTTTCGAGCTCCCGAAAAGCCGAATTAGCGTGATTACTTCTTGCGGATACCCCACCCGAGTGTGCCGGTGCAAATTTGAACCCCATCAATGTTTTACTTTGGCGGTAATCGACGATTTTTTGTCAAATTATGACGTCACTTTTGCACCAAAAAGTTGTAATTCCCAAGGTTTTGCGAATTTTGCATGACTCCACACAGGAAAGTTGTTCAGGATGCTCAACTTGGTCGATTTGCACCGTCAAAACGCGATTTCCAGAGTTGACTATTAGAAAAACAAGATGGCCGCTCTTCCCTTTTCCCTGCACGGGGAATAAACTTTTTAATTTTCGAGCTCCCAAAAAGCCAAATTAGCGTGATTACTTCTTGCGGATACCCCACCCGAGTGTGCCTTTGCAAATTTGAACCCCATCAATGTTTTACTTTGGCGGTAATCGACGATTTGTTGTCAAATTATGACGTCACTTTTGCACCAAAAAGTTGTAATTCCCAAGGTTTTGCGAATTTTGCATGACTCCACACAGGAAAGTTGTTCAGGATGCTCAACTTGGTCGATTTGCACCGTCAAAACGCGATTTCCAGAGTTGACTATTAGAAAAACAAGATGGCCGCTCTTCCCTTTTCCCTGCCCGGGGAATAAACTTTTTAATTTTCGAGCTCCCGAAAAGCCGAATTAGCGTGATTACTTCTTGCGGATACCCCACCCGAGTGTGCCTGTGCAAATTTGAACCCCATCAATGTTTTACTTTGGCGGTAATCGACGATTTTTTGTCAAATTATGACGTCACTTTTGCACCAAAAAGTTGTAATTCCCAAGGTTTTGCGAATTTTGCATGACTCCACACAGGAAAGTTGTTCAGGATGCTCAACTTGGTCAATTTGCACCGTCAAAACGCGATTTCCAGAGTTGACTATTAGAAAACAAGATGGCCGCTCTTCCCTTTTCCCTGCCCGGGGAATAAACTTTTTAATTTTCGAGCTCCCGAAAAGCCGAATTAGCGTGATTACTTCTTGCGGATACCCCACCCGAGTGTGCCTGTGCAAATTTGAACCCCATCAATGTTTTACTTTGGCGGTAATCGACGATTTTTTGTCAAACTATGACGTCACTTTTGCACCAAAAAGTTGTAATTCCCAAGGTTTTGCGAATTTTGCATGACTCCACACAGGAAAGTTGTTCAGGATGCTCAACTTGGTCGATTTGCACCGTCAAAACGCGATTTCCAGAGTTGACTATTAGAAAAACAAGATGGCCGCTCTCCCTTTTCCCTGCCCGGGGAATAAACTTTTTAATTTTCGAGCTCCCAAAAAGCCAAATTAGCGTGATTACTTCTTGCGGATACCCCACCCGAGTGTGCCTGTGCAAATTTGAACCCCATCAATGTTTTACTTTGGCGGTAATCGACGATTTTTTGTCAAACTATGACGTCACTTTTGCACCAAAAAGTTGTAATTCCCAAGGTTTTGCGAATTTTGCATGACTCCACACAGGAAAGTTGTTCAGAATGCTCAACTTGGTCGATTTGCACCGTCAAAACGCGATTTCCAGAGTTGACTATTAGAAAAACAAGATGGCCGCTCTCCCTTTTCCCTGCCCGGGGAATAAACGTTTTAATTTTCGAGCTCCCAAAAAGCCAAATTAGCGTGATTACTTCTTGCGGATACCCCACCCGAGTGTGCCTGTGCAAATTTGAACCTCATCAATGTTTTACTTTGGCGGTAATCGACGATTTGTTGTCAAATTATGACGTCACTTTTGCACCAAAAAGTTGTAATTCCCAAGGTTTTGCGAATTTTGCATGACTCCACACAGGAAAGTTGTTCAGGATGCTCAACTTGGTCGATTTGCACCGTCAAAACGCGATTTCCAGAGTTGACTATTAGAAAACAAGATGGCCGCTCTTCCCTTTTCCCTGCCCGGGGAATAAAATTTTTAATTTTCGAGCCACCCCGAAAAGCCGAATTAGCGTGATTACTTCTTGCGGATACCCCACCCGAGTGTGCCTGTGCAAATCTGAACCCCGTCATTGTTTTACTTTGGCGGTAATCGACGATTTTTGGACAAATTATGACGTCACTTTTGCACAAAAAAGTTGTAATTCCCAAGGTTTTGCGAATTTTGCATGACTCCACGCAGGAAAGTTGTTCAGGATGCTCAACTTGGTCGATTTGCACCGTCAAAACGCGATTTCCAGAGTTGACTATTAGAAAAACAAGATGGCCGCTCTTCCCTTTTCCCTGCCCGGGGAATAAACTTTTTAATTTTCGAGCTCCCGAAAAGCCGAATTAGCGTGATTACTTCTTGCGGATACCCCACCCGAGAGTGCCTGTGCAAATTTGAACCCCATCAATGTTTTACTTTGGCGTTAATCGACGATTTTTTGTCAAATTATGACGTCACTTTTGCACCAAAAAGTTGTAATTCCCTAGGTTTTACGAATTTGCATGACTCCACACAGGAAAGTTGTTCAGGATGCTCAACTTGGTCGATTTGCACCGTCAAAACGCGATTTCCAGAGTTGACTATTAGAAAAACAAGATGGCCGCTCTTCCCTTTTCCCTGCCCGGGGAATAAACTTTTTAATTTTCGAGCTCCCGAAAAGCCGAATTAGCGTGATTACTTCTTGCGGATACCCCACCCGAGTGTGCCGGTGCAAATTTGAACCCATTTAATGTTTCACTTTGGCGGTAATCGACGATTTTTGGTCAAATTATGACGTCACTTTTGCACCAAAAAGTTGTAATTCCCAAGGTTTTACGAATTTTGCATGACTCCACACAGGAAAGTTGTTCAGGATGCTCAACTTGGTCGATTTGCACCGTCAAAACGAGATTTCCAGAGTTGACTATTAGACAAACAAGATGGCCGCTCTTCCATTTTCCCTGACCGGAGAATAACTTTTTAATTTTCGAGCCACCCCGAAAAGCCGAATTAGCGTGATTACTTCTTGCGGATACCCCACCCGAGTGTGCCGGTGCAAATCTGAACCCCGTCAATGTTTTACTTTGGCGGTAATCGACGATTTTTGGACAAATTATGACGTCACTTTTGCACCAAAAAGTTGTAATTCCCAAGGTTTTGCGAATTTTGCATGACTCCACACAGGAAAGTTGTTCAGGATGCTCAACTTGGTCGATTTGCACCGTCAAAACGCGATTTCCAGAGTTGACTATTAGAAAAACAAGATGGCCGCTCTTCCCTTTTCCCTGACCGGGGAATAAACTTTTTAATTTTCGAGCACCCAAAAAGCCAAATTAGCGTGATTACTTCTTGCGGATACCCCACCCTAGTGTGCCTGTGCAAATTTGAACCCCATCAATGTTTTACTTTGGCGGTAATCGACGATTTTTTGTCAAATTATGACGTCACTTTTGCACCAAAAAGTTGTAATTCCCAAGGTTTTGCGAATTTTGCATGACTCCACACAGGAAAGTTGTTCAGGATGCTCAACTTGGTCAATTTGCACCGTCAAAACGCGATTTCCATAGTTGACTATTAGAAAACAAGATGGCCGCTCTTCCCTTTTCCCTGCCCGGGGAATAAACTTTTTAATTTTCGAGCTCCCGAAAAGCCGAATTAGCGTGATTACTTCTTGCGGATACCCCACCCGAGTGTGCCTGTGCAAATTTGAACCCCATCAATGTTTTACTTTGGCGGTAATCGACGATTTTTTGTCAAACTATGACGTCACTTTTGCACCAAAAAGTTGTAATTCCCAAGGTTTTGCGAATTTTGCATGACTCCACACAGGAAAGTTGTTCAGGATGCTCAACTTGGTCGATTTGCACCGTCAAAACGCGATTTCCAGAGTTGACTATTAGAAAAACAAGATGGCCGCTCTCCCTTTTCCCTGCCCGGGGAATAAACTTTTTAATTTTCGAGCTCCCAAAAAGCCAAATTAGCGTGATTACTTCTTGCGGATACCCCACCCGAGTGTGCCTGTGCAAATTTGAACCCCATCAATGTTTTACTTTGGCGGTAATCGACGATTTTTTGTCAAACTATGACGTCACTTTTGCACCAAAAAGTTGTAATTCCCAAGGTTTTGCGAATTTTGCATGACTCCACACAGGAAAGTTGTTCAGGATGCTCAACTTGGTCGATTTGCACCGTCAAAACGCGATTTCCAGAGTTGACTATTAGAAAAACAAGATGGCCGCTCTCCCTTTTCCCTGCCCGGGGAATAAACGTTTTAATTTTCGAGCTCCCAAAAAGCCAAATTAGCGTGATTACTTCTTGCGGATACCCCACCCGAGTGTGCCTTTGCAAATTTGAACCCCATCAATGTTTTACTTTGGCGGTAATCGACGATTTTTTGTCAAATTATGACGTCACTTTTGCACCAAAAAGTTGTAATTCCCAAGGTTTTGCGAATTTTGCATGACTCCACACAGGAAAGTTGTTCAGGATGCTCAACTTGGTCGATTTGCACCGTCAAAACGCGATTTCCAGAGTTGACTATTAGAAAAACAAGATGGCCGCTCTTCCCTTTTCCCTGCCCGGGGAATAAACTTTTTAATTTTCGAGCTCCCGAAAAGCCGAATTAGCGTGATTACTTCTTGCGGATACCCCACCCGAGTGTGCCTGTGCAAATTTGAACCCCATCAATGTTTTACTTTGGCGGTAATCGACGATTTTTTGTCAAATTATGACGTCACTTTTGCACCAAAAAGTTGTAATTCCCAAGGTTTTGCGAATTTTGCATGACTCCACACAGGAAAGTTGTTCAGGATGCTCAACTTGGTCAATTTGCACCGTCAAAACGCGATTTCCAGAGTTGACTATTAGAAAACAAGATGGCCGCTCTTCCCTTTTCCCTGCCCGGGGAATAAACTTTTTAATTTTCGAGCTCCCGAAAAGCCGAATTAGCGTGATTACTTCTTGCGGATACCCCACCCGAGTGTGCCTGTGCAAATTTGAACCCCATCAATGTTTTACTTTGGCGGTAATCGACGATTTTTTGTCAAACTATGACGTCACTTTTGCACCAAAAAGTTGTAATTCCGAAGGTTTTGCGAATTTTGCATGACTCCACACAGGAAAGTTGTTCAGGATGCTCAACTTGGTCGATTTGCACCGTCAAAACGCGATTTCCAGAGTTGACTATTAGAAAAACAAGATGGCCGCTCTCCCTTTTCCCTGCCCGGGGAATAAACTTTTTAATTTTCGAGCTCCCAAAAAGCCAAATTAGCGTGATTACTTCTTGCGGATACCCCACCCGAGTGTGCCTGTGCAAATTTGAACCCCATCAATGTTTTACTTTGGCGGTAATCGACGATTTGTTGTCAAATTATGACGTCACTTTTGCACCAAAAAGTTGTAATTCCCAAGGTTTTGCGAATTTTGCATGACTCCACACAGGAAAGTTGTTCAGGATGCTCAACTTGGTCAATTTGCACCGTCAAAACGCGATTTCCAGAGTTGACTATTAGAAAACAAGATGGCCGCTCTTCCCTTTTCCCTGCCCGGGGAATAAACTTTTTAATTTTCGAGCTCCCGAAAAGCCGAATTAGCGTGATTACTTCTTGCGGATACCCCACCCGAGTGTGCCTGTGCAAATTTGAACCCCATCAATGTTTTACTTTGGCGGTAATCGACGATTTTTTGTCAAACTATGACGTCACTTTTGCACCAAAAAGTTGTAATTCCCAAGGTTTTGCGAATTTTGCATGACTCCACACAGGAAAGTTGTTCAGGATGCTCAACTTGGTCGATTTGCACCGTCAAAACGCGATTTCCAGAGTTGACTATTAGAAAAACAAGATGGCCGCTCTCCCTTTTCCCTGCCCGGGGAATAAACTTTTTAATTTTCGAGCTCCCAAAAAGCCAAATTAGCGTGATTACTTCTTGCGGATACCCCACCCGAGTGTGCCTGTGCAAATTTGAACCCCATCAATGTTTTACTTTGGCGGTAATCGACGATTTGTTGTCAAATTATGACGTCACTTTTGCACCAAAAAGTTGTAATTCCCAAGGTTTTGCGAATTTTGCATGACTCCACACAGGAAAGTTGTTCAGGATGCTCAACTTGGTCGATTTGCACCGTCAAAACGCGATTTCCAGAGTTGACTATTAGAAAAACAAGATGGCCGCTCTTCCCTTTTCCCTGCCCGGGGAATAAACTTTTTAATTTTCGAGCTCCCGAAAAGCCGAATTAGCGTGATTACTTCTTGCGGATACCCCACCCGAGTGTGCCTGTGCAAATTTGAACCCCATCAATGTTTTACTTTGGCGGTAATCGACGATTTTTTGTCAAATTATGACGTCACTTTTGCACCAAAAAGTTGTAATTCCCAAGGTTTTGCGAATGTTGCATGACTCCACACAGGAAAGTTGTTCAGGATGCTCAACTTGGTCGATTTGCACCGTCAAAACGCGATTTCCAGAGTTGACTATTAGAAAACAAGATGGCCGCTCTTCCCTTTTCCCTGCCCGGGGAATAAACTTTTTAATTTTCGAGCTCCCGAAAAGCCGAATTAGCGTGATTATTTCTTGCGGATACCCCACCCGAGTGTGCCTGTGCAAATTTGAACCCCATCAATGTTTTACTTTGGCGGTAATCGACGATTTGTTGTCAAATTATGACGTCACTTTTGCACCAAAAAGTTGTAATTCCCAAGGTTTTGCGAATTTTGCATGACTCCACACAGGAAAGTTGTTCAGGATGCTCAACTTGGTCGATTTGCACCGTCAAAACGCGATTTCCAGAGTTGACTATTAGAAAAACAAGATGGCCGCTCTTCCCTTTTCCCTGCCCGGGGAATAAACTTTTTAATTTTCGAGCTCCCGAAAAGCCGAATTAGCGTGATTACTTCTTGCGGATACCCCTCCCGAGTGTGCCTGTGCAAATTTGAACCCCATCAATGTTTTACTTTGGCGGTAATCGACGATTTGTTGTCAAATTATGACGTCACTTTTGCACCAAAAAGTTGTAATTCCCAAGGTTTTGCGAATTTTGCATGACTCCACACAGGAAAGTTGTTCAGGATGCTCAACTTGGTCGATTTGCACCGTCAAAACGAGATTTCCAGAGTTGACTATTAGACAAACAAGATGGCCGCTCTTCCATTTTCCCTGACCGGAGAATAACTTTTTAATTTTCGAGCCACCCCGAAAAGCCGAATTAGCGTGATTACTTCTTGCGGATACCCCACCCGAGTGTGCCTGTGCAAATTTGAACCCCATCAATGTTTTACTTTGGCGGTAATCGACGATTTTTTGTCAAATTATGACGTCACTTTTGCACCAAAAAGTTGTAATTCCCAAGGTTTTGCGAATTTTGCATGACTCCACACAGGAAAGTTGTTCAGGATGCTCAACTTGGTCAATTTGCACCGTCAAAACGCGATTTCCAGAGTTGACTATTAGAAAACAAGATGGCCGCTCTTCCCTTTTCCCTGCCCGGGGAATAAACTTTTTAATTTTCGAGCTCCCGAAAAGCCGAATTAGCGTGATTACTTCTTGCGGATACCCCACCCGAGTGTGCCTGTGCAAATTTGAACCCCATCAATGTTTTACTTTGGCGGTAATCGACGATTTTTTGTCAAACTATGACGTCACTTTTGCACCAAAAAGTTGTAATTCCCAAGGTTTTGCGAATTTTGCATGACTCCACACAGGAAAGTTGTTCAGGATGCTCAACTTGGTCGATTTGCACCGTCAAAACGCGATTTCCAGAGTTGACTATTAGAAAAACAAGATGGCCGCTCTCCCTTTTCCCTGCCCGGGGAATAAACTTTTTAATTTTCGAGCTCCCAAAAAGCCAAATTAGCGTGATTACTTCTTGCGGATACCCCACCCGAGTGTGCCTGTGCAAATTTGAACCCCATCAATGTTTTACTTTGGCGGTAATCGACGATTTTTTGTCAAACTATGACGTCACTTTTGCACCAAAAAGTTGTAATTCCCAAGGTTTTGCGAATTTTGCATGACTCCACACAGGAAAGTTGTTCAGGATGCTCAACTTGGTCGATTTGCACCGTCAAAACGCGATTTCCAGAGTTGACTATTAGAAAAACAAGATGGCCGCTCTCCCTTTTCCCTGCCCGGGGAATAAACGTTTTAATTTTCGAGCTCCCAAAAAGCCAAATTAGCGTGATTACTTCTTGCGGATACCCCACCCGAGTGTGCCTGTGCAAATTTGAACCCCATCAATGTTTTACTTTGGCGGTAATCGACGATTTGTTGTCAAATTATGACGTCACTTTTGCACCAAAAAGTTGTAATTCCCAAGGTTTTGCGAATTTTGCATGACTCCACACAGGAAAGTTGTTCAGGATGCTCAACTTGGTCGATTTGCACCGTCAAAACGAGATTTCCAGAGTTGACTATTAGACAAACAAGATGGCCGCTCTTCCATTTTCCCTGACCGGAGAATAACTTTTTAATTTTCGAGCCACCCCGAAAAGCCGAATTAGCGTGATTACTTCTTGCGGATACCCCACCCGAGTGTGCCGGTGCAAATCTGAACCCCGTCAATGTTTTACTTTGGCGGTAATCGACGATTTTTGGACAAATTATGACGTCACTTTTGCACCAAAAAGTTGTAATTCCCAAGGTTTTGCGAATGTTGCATGACTCCACACAGGAAAGTTGTTCAGGATGCTCAACTTGGTCGATTTGCACCGTCAAAACGCGATTTCCAGAGTTGACTATTAGAAAACAAGATGGCCGCTCTTCCCTTTTCCCTGCCCGGGGAATAAACTTTTTAATTTTCGAGCTCCCGAAAAGCCGAATTAGCGTGATTATTTCTTGCGGATACCCCACCCGAGTGTGCCTGTGCAAATTTGAACCCCATCAATGTTTTACTTTGGCGGTAATCGACGATTTGTTGTCAAATTATGACGTCACTTTTGCACCAAAAAGTTGTAATTCCCAAGGTTTTGCGAATTTTGCATGACTCCACACAGGAAAGTTGTTCAGGATGCTCAACTTGGTCGATTTGCACCGTCAAAACGCGATCTCCAGAGTTGACTATTAGAAAAACAAGATGGCCGCTCTTCCCTTTTCCCTGCCCGGGGAATAAACTTTTTAATTTTCGAGCTCCCGAAAAGCCGAATTAGCGTGATTACTTCTTGCGGATACCCCACCCGAGTGTGCCTGTGCAAATTTGAACCCCATCAATGTTTTACTTTGGCGGTAATCGACGATTTTTTGTCAAATTATGACGTCACTTTTGCACCAAAAAGTTGTAATTCCCAAGGTTTTGCGAATTTTGCATGACTCCACACAGGAAAGTTGTTCAGGATGCTCAACTTGGTCGATTTGCACCGTCAAAACGAGATTTCCAGAGTTGACTATTAGACAAACAAGATGGCCGCTCTTCCATTTTCCCTGACCGGAGAATAACTTTTTAATTTTCGAGCCACCCCGAAAAGCCGAATTAGCGTGATTACTTCTTGCGGATACCCCACCCGAGTGTGCCGGTGCAAATCTGAACCCCGTCAATGTTTTACTTTGGCGGTAATCGACGATTTTTGGACAAATTATGACGTCACTTTTGCACCAAAAAGTTGTAATTCCCAAGGTTTTGCGAATTTTGCATGACTCCACACAGGAAAGTTGTTCAGGATGCTCAACTTGGTCGATTTGCACCGTCAAAACGCGATTTCCAGAGTTGACTATTAGAAAAACAAGATGGCCGCTCTTCCCTTTTCCCTGCCCGGGGAATAAACTTTTTAATTTTCGAGCTCCCGAAAAGCCGAATTAGCGTGATTACTTCTTGCGGATACCCCACCCGAGTGTGCCTGTGCAAATTTGAACCCCATCAATGTTATACTTTGGCGGTAATCGACGATTTTTTGTCAAATTATGACGTCACTTTTGCACCAAAAAGTTGTAATTCCCAAGGTTTTGCGAATTTGGCATGACTCCACACAGGAAAGTTGTTCAGGATGCTCAACTTGGTCAATTTGCACCGTCAAAACGCGATTTCCAGAGTTGACTATTAGAAAACAAGATGGCCGCTCTTCCCTTTTCCCTGCCCGGGGAATAAACTTTTTAATTTTCGAGCTCCCGAAAAGCCGAATTAGCGTGATTACTTCTTGCGGATACCCCACCCGAGTGTGCCGGTGCAAATTTGAACCCCATCAATGTTTTACTTTGGCGGTAATCGACGATTTTTTGTCAAACTATGACGTCACTTTTGCACCAAAAAGTTGTAATTCCCAAGGTTTTGCGAATTTTGCATGACTCCACACAGGAAAGTTGTTCAGGATGCTCAACTTGGTCGATTTGCACCGTCAAAACGCGATTTCCAGAGTTGACTATTAGAAAAACAAGATGGCCGCTCTCCCTTTTCCCTGCCCGGGGAATAAACTTTTTAATTTTCGAGCTCCCAAAAAGCCAAATTAGCGTGATTACTTCTTGCGGATACCCCACCCGAGTGTGCCTGTGCAAATTTGAACCCCATCATTGTTTTACTTTGGCGGTAATCGACGATTTTTTGTCAAACTATGACGTCACTTTTGCACCAAAAAGTTGTAATTCCCAAGGTTTTGCGAATTTTGCATGACTCCACACAGGAAAGTTGTTCAGGATGCTCAACTTGGTCGATTTGCACCGTCAAAACGCGATTTCCAGAGTTGACTATTAGAAAAACAAGATGGCCGCTCTTCCCTTTTCCCTGCCCGGGGAATAAACTTTTTAATTTTCGAGCTCCCGAAAAGCCGAATTAGCGTGATTACTTCTTGCGGATACCCCACCCGAGTGTGCCTGTGCAAATTTGAACCCCATCAATGTTTTACTTTGGCGGTAATCGACGATTTTTTGTCAAATTATGACGTCACTTTTGCACCAAAAAGTTGTAATTCCCAAGGTTTTGCGAATGTTGCATGACTCCACACAGGAAAGTTGTTCAGGATGCTCAACTTGGTCGATTTGCACCGTCAAAACGCGATTTCCAGAGTTGACTATTAGAAAACAAGATGGCCGCTCTTCCCTTTTCCCTGCCCGGGAATAGACTTTTTAATTTTCGAGCTCCCGAAAAGCCGAATTAGCGTGATTATTTCTTGCGGATACCCCACCCGAGTGTGCCTGTGCAAATTTGAACCCCATCAATGTTTTACTTTGGCGGTAATCGACGATTTGTTGTCAAATTATGACGTCACTTTTGCACCAAAAAGTTGTAATTCCCAAGGTTTTGCGAATTTTGCATGACTCCACACAGGAAAGTTGTTCAGGATGCTCAACTTGGTCGATTTGCACCGTCAAAACGCGATTTCCAGAGTTGACTATTAGAAAAACAAGATGGCCGCTCTTCCCTTTTCCCTGCCCGGGGAATAAACTTTTTAATTTTCGAGCTCCCGAAAAGCCGAATTAGCGTGATTACTTCTTGCGGATACCCCACCCGAGTGTGCCTGTGCAAATTTGAACCCCATCAATGTTTTACTTTGGCGGTAATCGACGATTTTTTGTCAAATTATGACGTCACTTTTGCACCAAAAAGTTGTAATTCCCAAGGTTTTGCGAATTTTGCATGACTCCACACAGGAAAGTTGTTCAGGATGCTCAACTTGGTCGATTTGCACCGTCAAAACGAGATTTCCAGAGTTGACTATTAGACAAACAAGATGGCCGCTCTTCCATTTTCCCTGACCGGAGAATAACTTTTTAATTTTCGAGCCACCCCGAAAAGCCGAATTAGCGTGATTACTTCTTGCGGATACCCCACCCGAGTGTGCCGGTGCAAATCTGAACCCCGTCAATGTTTTACTTTGGCGGTAATCGACGATTTTTGGACAAATTATGACGTCACTTTTGCACCAAAAAGTTGTAATTCCCAAGGTTTTGCGAATTTTGCATGACTCCACACAGGAAAGTTGTTCAGGATGCTCAACTTGGTCGATTTGCACCGTCAAAACGCGATTTCCAGAGTTGACTATTAGAAAAACAAGATGGCCGCTCTTCCCTTTTCCCTGCCCGGGGAATAAACTTTTTAATTTTCGAGCTCCCGAAAAGCCGAATTAGCGTGATTACTTCTTGCGGATACCCCACCCGAGTGTGCCTGTGCAAATTTGAACCCCATCAATGTTTTACTTTGGCGGTAATCGACGATTTTTTGTCAAACTATGACGTCACTTTTGCACCAAAAAGTTGTAATTCCCAAGGTTTTGCGAATTTTGCATGACTCCACACAGGAAAGTTGTTCAGGATGCTCAACTTGGTCGATTTGCACCGTCAAAACGCGATTTCCAGAGTTGACTATTAGAAAAACAAGATGGCCGCTCTCCCTTTTCCCTGCCCGGGGAATAAACTTTTTAATTTTCGAGCTCCCAAAAAGCCAAATTAGCGTGATTACTTCTTGCGGATACCCCACCCGAGTGTGCCTGTGCAAATCTGAACCCCGTCATTGTTTTACTTTGGCGGTAATCGACGATTTTTGGACAAATTATGACGTCACTTTTGCACCAAAAAGTTGTAATTCCCAAGCTTTTGCGAATTTTGCATGACTCCACACAGGAAAGTTGTTCAGGATGCTCAACTTGGTCGATTTGCACCGTCAAAACGCGATTTCCAGAGTTGACTATTAGAAAACAAGATGGCCGCTCTTCCCTTTTCCCTGCCCGGGGAATAAACTTTTTAATTTTCGAGCCACCCCGAAAAGCCGAATTAGCGTGATTACTTCTTGCGGATACCCCACCCGAGTGTGCCTGTGCAAATCTGAACCCCGTCATTGTTTTACTTTGGCGGTAATCGACGATTTTTGGACAAATTATGACGTCACTTTTGCACCAAAAAGTTGTAATTCCCAAGGTTTTGCGAATTTTGCATGACTCCACGCAGGAAAGTTGTTCAGGATGCTCAACTTGGTCGATTTGCACCGTCAAAACGCGATTTCCAGAGTTGACTATTAGAAAAACAAGATGGCCGCTCTTCCCTTTTCCCTGCCCGGGGAATAAACTTTTTAATTTTCGAGCTCCCGAAAAGCCGAATTAGCGTGATTACTTCTTGCGGATACCCCACCCGAGAGTGCCTGTGCAAATTTGAACCCCATCAATGTTTTACTTTGGCGTTAATCGACGATTTTTTGTCAAATTATGACGTCACTTTTGCACCAAAAAGTTGTAATTCCCAAGGTTTTGCGAATTTTGCATGACTCCACACAGGAAAGTTGTTCAGGATGCTCAACTTGGTCGATTTGCACCGTCAAAACGCGATTTCCAGAGTTGACTATTAGAAAACAAGATGGCCGCTCTTCCCTTTTCCCTGCCCGGGGAATAAACTTTTTAATTTTCGAGCCACCCCGAAAAGCCGAATTAGCGTGATTACTTCTTGCGGATACCACACCCGAGTGTGCCGGTGCAAATCTGAACCCCATCAATGTTTTACTTTGGCGGTAATCGACGATTTTTGGACAAATTATGACGTCACTTTTGCACCAAAAAGTTGTAATTCCCTAGGTTTTACGAATTTGCATGACTCCACACAGGAAAGTTGTTCAGGATGCTCAACTTGGTCGATTTGCACCGTCAAAACGCGATTTCCAGAGTTGACTATTAGAAAAACAAGATGGCCGCTCTTCCCTTTTCCCTGCCCGGGGAATAAACTTTTTAATTTCCGAGCTCCCGAAAAGCCGAATTAGCGTGATTACTTCTTGCGGATACCCCACCCGAGTGTGCCGGTGCAAATTTGAAACCATTTAATGTTTCACTCTGGCGGTAATCGACGATTTTTGGTCAAATTATGACGTCACTTTTGCACCAAAAAGTTGTAATTCCCAAGGTTTTACGAATTTTGCATGACTCCACACAGGAAAGTTGTTCAGGATGCTCAACTTGGTCGATTTGCACCGTCAAAACGAGATTTCCAGAGTTGACTATTAGACAAACAAGATGGCCGCTCTTCCATTTTCCCTGACCGGAGAATAACTTTTTAATTTTCGAGCCACCCCGAAAAGCCGAATTAGCGTGATTACTTCTTGCGGATACCCCACCCGAGTGTGCCGGTGCAAATCTGAACCCCGTCAATGTTTTACTTTGGCGGTAATCGACGATTTTTGGACAAATTATGACGTCACTTTTGCACCAAAAAGTTGTAATTCCCAAGGTTTTGCGAATTTTGCATGACTCCACACAGGAAAGTTGTTCAGGATGCTCAACTTGGTCGATTTGCACCGTCAAAACGCGATTTCCAGAGTTGACTATTAGAAAAACAAGATGGCCGCTCTTCCCTTTTCCCTGACCGGGGAATAAACTTTTTAATTTTCGAGCACCCAAAAAGCCAAATTAGCGTGATTACTTCTTGCGGATACCCCACCCGAGTGTGCCTGTGCAAATTTGAACCCCATCAATGTTTTACTTTGGCGGTAATCGACGATTTTTTGTCAAATTATGACGTCACTTTTGCACCAAAAAGTTGTAATTCCCAAGGTTTTGCGAATTTTGCATGACTCCACACAGGAAAGTTGTTCAGGATGCTCAACTTGGTCGATTTGCACCGTCAAAACGCGATTTCCAGAGTTGACTATTAGAAAACAAGATGGCCGCTCTTCCCTTTTCCCTGCCCGGGGAATAAACTTTTTAATTTTCGAGCTCCCGAAAAGCCGAATTAGCGTGATTACTTCTTGCGGATACCCCACCCGAGTGTGCCTGTGCAAATTTGAACCCCATCAATGTTTTACTTTGGCGGTAATCGACGATTTTTTGTCAAACTATGACGTCACTTTTGCACCAAAAAGTTGTAATTCCCAAGGTTTTGCGAATTTTGCATGACTCCACACAGGAAAGTTGTTCAGGATGCTCAACTTGGTCGATTTGCACCGTCAAAACGCGATTTCCAGAGTTGACTATTAGAAAAACAAGATGGCCGCTCTCCCTTTTCTCTGCCCGGGGAATAAACGTTTTAATTTTCGAGCTCCCAAAAAGCCAAATTAGCGTGATTACTTCTTGCGGATACCCCACCCGAGTGTGCCTGTGCAAATTTGAACCCCATCAATGTTTTACTTTGGCGGTAATCGACGATTTGTTGTCAAATTATGACGTCACTTTTGCACCAAAAAGTTGTAATTCCCAAGGTTTTGCGAATTTTGCATGACTCCACACAGGAAAGTTGTTCAGGATGCTCAACTTGGTCGATTTGCACCGTCAAAACGCGATTTCCAGAGTTGACTATTAGAAAACAAGATGGCCGCTCTTCCCTTTTCCCTGCCCGGGGAATAAACTTTTTAATTTTCGAGCTCCCGAAAAGCCGAATTAGCGTGATTACTTCTTGCGGATACCCCACCCGAGTGTGCCTGTGCAAATTTGAACCCCATCAATGTTTTACTTTGGCGGTAATCGACGATTTGTTGTCAAATTATGACGTCACTTTTGCACCAAAAAGTTGTAATTCCCAAGGTTTTGCGAATTTTGCATGACTCCACACAGGAAAGTTGTTCAGGATGCTCAACTTGGTCGATTTGCACCGTCAAAACGCGATTTCCAGAGTTGACTATTAGAAAAACAAGATGGCCGCTCTTCCCTTTTCCCTGCCCGGGGAATAAACTTTTTAATTTTCGAGCTCCCGAAAAGCCGAATTAGCGTGATTACTTCTTGCGGATACCCCACCCGAGTGTGCCTGTGCAAATTTGAACCCCATTAATGTTTTACTTTGGCGGTAATCGACGATTTTTTGTCAAATTATGACGTCACTTTTGCACCAAAAAGTTGTAATTCCCAAGGTTTTGCGAATTTTGCATGACTCCACACAGGAAAGTTGTTCAGGATGCTCAACTTGGTCGATTTGCACCGTCAAAACGAGATTTCCAGAGTTGACTATTAGACAAACAAGATGGCCGCTCTTCCATTTTCCCTGACCGGAGAATAACTTTTTAATTTTCGAGCCACCCCGAAAAGCCGAATTAGCGTGATTACTTCTTGCGGATACCCCACCCGAGTGTGCCGGTGCAAATCTGAACCCCGTCAATGTTTTACTTTGGCGGTAATCGACGATTTTTGGACAAATTATGACGTCACTTTTGCACCAAAAAGTTGTAATTCCCAAGGTTTTGCGAATTTTGCATGACTCCACACAGGAAAGTTGATCAGGATGCTCAACTTGGTCGATTTGCACCGTCAAAACGCGATTTCCAGAGTTGACTATTAGAAAAACAAGATGGCCGCTCTTCCCTTTTCCCTGACCGGGGAATAAACTTTTTAATTTTCGAGCACCCAAAAAGCCAAATTAGCGTGATTACTTCTTGCGGATACCCCACCCGAGTGTGCCTGTGCAAATTTGAACCCCATCAATGTTTTACTTTGGCGGTAATCGACGATTTTTTGTCAAATTATGACGTCACTTTTGCACCAAAAAGTTGTAATTCCCAAAGTTTTGCGAATGTTGCATGACTCCACACAGGAAAGTTGTTCAGGATGCTCAACTTGGTCGATTTGCACCGTCAAAACGCGATTTCCAGAGTTGACTATTAGAAAACAAGATGGCCGCTCTTCCCTTTTCCCTGACCGGGGAATAAACTTTTTAATTTTCGAGCTCCCGAAGAGCCGAATTAGCGTGATTACTTCTTGCGGATACCCCACCCGAGTGTGCCTGTGCAAATTTGAACCCCATCAATGTTTTACTTTGGCGGTAATCGACGATTTTTTGTCAAATTATGACGTCACTTTTGCACCAAAAAGTTGTAATTCCCAAGGTTTTGCGAATTTTGCATGACTCCACACAGGAAAGTTGTTCAGGAAGCTCAACTTCGTCGATTTGCACCGTCAAAACGCGATTTCCAGAGTTGACTATTAGAAAACAAGATGGCCGCTCTTCCCTTTTCCCTGACCGGGGAGAAAACTTTTTAATTTTCGAGCCACCCCGAAAAGCCGAATTAGCGTGATTACTTCTTGCGGATACCCCACCCGAGAGTGCCAGTGCAAATCTGAACCCCGTCAATGTTTTACTTTGGCGGTAATCGACGATTTTTGGACAAATTATGACGTCACTTTTGCACCAAAAAGTTGTAATTCCCAAGGTTTTACGAATTTTTCATGACTCCACACAGGAAAGTTGTTCAGGATGCTCAACTTGGTCGATTTGCACCGTCAAAACGCGATTTCCATAGTTAACTATTAGAAAAACAAGATGGCCGCTCTTCCCTTTTCCCTGCCCGGGGAACAAACTTTTTAATTTTCGAGCCACCCCGAAAAGCCGAATTAGCGTGATTACTTCTTGCGGATACCCCACCCGAGAGTGCCTGTGCAAATCTGAACCCCGTCATTGTTTTACTTTGGCGGTAATCGACGATTTTTGGACAAATTATGACGTCACTTTTGCACCAAAAAGTTGTAATTCCCAAGGTTTTGCGAATTTTGCATGACTCCACACAGGAAAGTTGTTCAGGATGCTCAACTTGGTCGATTTGCACCGTCAAAACGCGATTTCCAGAGTTGACTATTAGAAAAACAAGATGGCCGCTCTTCCCTTTTCCCTGCCCGGGGAACAAACTTTTTAATTTTCGAGCCACCCCGAAAAGCCGAATTAGCGTGATTACTTCTTGCGGATAACCCACCCGAGAGTGCCTGTGCAAATCTGAACCCCGTCATTGTTTTACTTTGGCGGTAATCGACGATTTTTGGACAAATTATGACGTCACTTTTGCACCAAAAAGTTGTAATTCCCAAGGTTTTGCGAATTTTGCATGACTCCACACAGGAAAGTTGTTCAGGATGCTCAACTTGGTCGATTTGCACCGTCAAAACGCGATTTCCAGAGTTGACTATTAGAAAAACAAGATGGCTGCTCTTCCCTTTTCCCTGCCCGGGGAATAAACTTTTTAATTTTCGAGCTCCCGAAAAGCCGAATTAGCGTGATTACTTCTTGCGGATACCCCACCCGAGTGTG
The DNA here is from genome assembly GCF_032118995.1 of Asterias amurensis. Taxonomy (NCBI): domain Eukaryota; kingdom Metazoa; phylum Echinodermata; class Asteroidea; order Forcipulatida; family Asteriidae; genus Asterias; species Asterias amurensis. The sequence goes on along the minus strand of NC_092662.1, from coordinate 8,548,838 downwards.
CCTGTGCAAATTTGAACCCCATTAATGTTTTACTTTGGCGGTAATCGACGATTTTTTGTCAAATTATGACGTCACTTTTGCACCAAAAAGTTGTAATTCCCAAGGTTTTGCGAATTTTGCATGACTCCACACAGGAAAGTTGTTCAGGATGCTCAACTTGGTCGATTTGCACCGTCAAAACGAGATTTCCAGAGTTGACTATTAGACAAACAAGATGGCCGCTCTTCCATTTTCCCTGACCGGAGAATAACTTTTTAATTTTCGAGCCACCCCGAAAAGCCGAATTAGCGTGATTACTTCTTGCGGATACCCCACCCGAGTGTGCCGGTGCAAATCTGAACCCCGTCAATGTTTTACTTTGGCGGTAATCGACGATTTTTGGACAAATTATGACGTCACTTTTGCACCAAAAAGTTGTAATTCCCAAGGTTTTGCGAATTTTGCATGACTCCACACAGGAAAGTTGATCAGGATGCTCAACTTGGTCGATTTGCACCGTCAAAACGCGATTTCCAGAGTTGACTATTAGAAAAACAAGATGGCCGCTCTTCCCTTTTCCCTGACCGGGGAATAAACTTTTTAATTTTCGAGCACCCAAAAAGCCAAATTAGCGTGATTACTTCTTGCGGATACCCCACCCGAGTGTGCCTGTGCAAATTTGAACCCCATCAATGTTTTACTTTGGCGGTAATCGACGATTTTTTGTCAAATTATGACGTCACTTTTGCACCAAAAAGTTGTAATTCCCAAAGTTTTGCGAATGTTGCATGACTCCACACAGGAAAGTTGTTCAGGATGCTCAACTTGGTCGATTTGCACCGTCAAAACGCGATTTCCAGAGTTGACTATTAGAAAACAAGATGGCCGCTCTTCCCTTTTCCCTGACCGGGGAATAAACTTTTTAATTTTCGAGCTCCCGAAGAGCCGAATTAGCGTGATTACTTCTTGCGGATACCCCACCCGAGTGTGCCTGTGCAAATTTGAACCCCATCAATGTTTTACTTTGGCGGTAATCGACGATTTTTTGTCAAATTATGACGTCACTTTTGCACCAAAAAGTTGTAATTCCCAAGGTTTTGCGAATTTTGCATGACTCCACACAGGAAAGTTGTTCAGGAAGCTCAACTTCGTCGATTTGCACCGTCAAAACGCGATTTCCAGAGTTGACTATTAGAAAACAAGATGGCCGCTCTTCCCTTTTCCCTGACCGGGGAGAAAACTTTTTAATTTTCGAGCCACCCCGAAAAGCCGAATTAGCGTGATTACTTCTTGCGGATACCCCACCCGAGAGTGCCAGTGCAAATCTGAACCCCGTCAATGTTTTACTTTGGCGGTAATCGACGATTTTTGGACAAATTATGACGTCACTTTTGCACCAAAAAGTTGTAATTCCCAAGGTTTTACGAATTTTTCATGACTCCACACAGGAAAGTTGTTCAGGATGCTCAACTTGGTCGATTTGCACCGTCAAAACGCGATTTCCATAGTTAACTATTAGAAAAACAAGATGGCCGCTCTTCCCTTTTCCCTGCCCGGGGAACAAACTTTTTAATTTTCGAGCCACCCCGAAAAGCCGAATTAGCGTGATTACTTCTTGCGGATACCCCACCCGAGAGTGCCTGTGCAAATCTGAACCCCGTCATTGTTTTACTTTGGCGGTAATCGACGATTTTTGGACAAATTATGACGTCACTTTTGCACCAAAAAGTTGTAATTCCCAAGGTTTTGCGAATTTTGCATGACTCCACACAGGAAAGTTGTTCAGGATGCTCAACTTGGTCGATTTGCACCGTCAAAACGCGATTTCCAGAGTTGACTATTAGAAAAACAAGATGGCCGCTCTTCCCTTTTCCCTGCCCGGGGAACAAACTTTTTAATTTTCGAGCCACCCCGAAAAGCCGAATTAGCGTGATTACTTCTTGCGGATAACCCACCCGAGAGTGCCTGTGCAAATCTGAACCCCGTCATTGTTTTACTTTGGCGGTAATCGACGATTTTTGGACAAATTATGACGTCACTTTTGCACCAAAAAGTTGTAATTCCCAAGGTTTTGCGAATTTTGCATGACTCCACACAGGAAAGTTGTTCAGGATGCTCAACTTGGTCGATTTGCACCGTCAAAACGCGATTTCCAGAGTTGACTATTAGAAAAACAAGATGGCCGCTCTTCCCTTTTCCCTGCCCGGGGAATAAACTTTTTAATTTTCGAGCTCCCGAAAAGCCGAATTAGCGTGATTACTTCTTGCGGATACCCCACCCGAGTGTGCCTGTGCAAATTTGAACCCCATCAATGTTTTACTTCGGCGTTAATCGACGATTTTTTGTCAAATTATGACGTCACTTTTGCACCAAAAAGTTGTAATTCCCAAGGTTTTGCGAATTTTGCATGACTCCACACAGGAAAGTTGTTCAGGATGCTCAACTTGGTCGATTTGCACCGTCAAAACGCGATTTCCAGAGTTGACTATTAGAAAACAAGATGGCCGCTCTTCCCTTTTCCCTGCCCGGGGAATAAACTTTTTAATTTTTGAGCCACCCCGAAAAGCCGAATTAGCGTGATTACTTCTTGCGGATACCACACCCGAGTGTGCCGGTGCAAATCTGAACCCCGTCAATGTTTTACTTTGGCGGTAATCGACGATTTTTGGACAAATTATGATGTCACTTTTGCACCAAAAAGTTGTAATTCCCTAGGTTTTACGAATTTTGCATGACTCCACACAGGAAAGTTGTTCAGGATGCTCAACTTGGTCGATTTGCACCGTCAAAACGCGATTTCCAGAGTTGACTATTAGAAAAACAAGATGGCCGCTCTTCCCTTTTCCCTGCCCGGGGAATAAACTTTTTAATTTTCGAGCTCCCGAAAAGCCAAATTAGCGTGATTACTTCTTGCGGATACCCCACCCGAGTGTGCCGGTGCTAATTTGAACCCATTTAATGTTTCACTTTGGCGGTAATCGACGATTTTTGGTCAAATTATGACGTCACTTTTGCACCAAAAAGTTGTAATTCCCAAGGTTTTACGAATTTTGCATGACTCCACACAGGAAAGTTGTTCAGGATGCTCAACTTGGTCGATTTGCACCGTCAAAACGCGATTTCCAGAGTTGACTATTAGAAAAACAAGATGGCCGCTCTTCCCTTTTCCCTGACCGGGGAATAAACTTTTTAATTTTCGAGCACCCAAAAAGCCAAATTAGCGTGATTACTTCTTGCGGATACCCCACCCGAGTGTGCCTGTGCAAATTTGAACCCCATCAATGTTTTACTTTGGCGGTAATCGACGATTTTTTGTCAAATTATGACGTCACTTTTGCACCAAAAGGTTGTAATTCCCAAGGTTTTGCGAATTTTGCATGACTCCACACAGGAAAGTTGTTCAGGATGCTCAACTTGGTCGATTTGCACCGTCAAAACGCGATTTCCAGAGTTGACTATTAGAAAACAAGATGGCCGCTCTTCCCTTTTCCCTGCCCGGGGAATAAACTTTTTAATTTTCGAGCTCCCGAAAAGCCGAATTAGCGTGATTACTTCTTGCGGATACCCCACCCGAGTGTGCCTGTGCAAATTTGAACCCCATCAATGTTTTACTTTGGCGGTAATCGACGATTTTTTGTCAAACTATGACGTCACTTTTGCACCAAAAAGTTGTAATTCCCAAGGTTTTGCGAATTTTGCATGACTCCACACAGGAAAGTTGTTCAGGATGCTCAACTTGGTCGATTTGCACCGTCAAAACGCGATTTCCAGAGTTGACTATTAGAAAAACAAGATGGCCGCTCTTCCCTTTTCCCTGCCCGGGGAATAAACTTTTTAATTTTCGAGCTCCCAAAAAGCCAAATTAGCGTGATTACTTCTTGCGGATACCCCACCCGAGTGTGCCTGTGCAAATTTGAACCCCATCAATGTTTTACTTTGGCGGTAATCGACGATTTTTTGTCAAACTATGACGTCACTTTTGCACCAAAAAGTTGTAATTCCCAAGGTTTTGCGAATTTTGCATGACTCCACACAGGAAAGTTGTTCAGGATGCTCAACTTGGTCGATTTGCACCGTCAAAACGCGATTTCCAGAGTTGACTATTAGAAAAACAAGATGGCCGCTCTCCCTTTTCCCTACCCGGGGAATAAACTTTTTAATTTTCAAGCCACCCCGGAAAGCCGAATTAGCGTGATTACTTCTTGCGGATACCCCACCCGAGTGTGCCGGTGCAAATTTGAACCCATTTAATGTTTCACTTTGGCGGTAATCGACGATTTTTGGTCAAATTATGACGTCACTTTTGCACCAAAAAGTTGTAATTCCCAAGGTTTTACGAATTTTGCATGACTCCACACAGGAAAGTTGTTCAGGATGCTCAACTTGGTCGATTTGCACCGTCAAAACGCGATTTCCAGAGTTGACTATTAGAAAAACAAGATGGCCGCTCTTCCCTTTTCCCTGACCGGGGAATAAACTTTTTAATTTTCGAGCACCCAAAAAGCCAAATTAGCGTGATTACTTCTTGCGGATAACCCACCCGAGTGTGCCTGTGCAAATTTGAACCCCATCAATGTTTTACTTTGGCGGTAATCGACGATTTTTTGTCAAATTATGACGTCACTTTTGCACCAAAAAGTTGTAATTCCCAAGGTTTTGCGAATTTTGCATGACTCCAGACAGGAAAGTTGTTCAGGATGCTCAACTTGGTCGATTTGCACCGTCAAAACGCGATTTCCATAGTTAACTATTAGAAAAACAAGATGGCCGCTCTTCCCTTTTCCCTGCCCGGGGAACAAACTTTTTAATTTTCGAGCCACCCCGAAAAGCCGAATTAGCGTGATTACTTCTTGCGGGTAACCCACCCGAGAGTGCCTGTGCAAATCTGAACCCCGTCATTGTTTTACTTTGGCGGTAATCGACGATTTTTGGACAAATTATGACGTCACTTTTGCACCAAAAAGTTGTAATTCCCAAGGTTTTGCGAATTTTGCATGACTCCACACAGGAAAGTTGTTCAGGATGCTCAACTTGGTCGATTTGCACCGTCAAAACGCGATTTCCAGAGTTGACTATTAGAAAAACAAGATGGCCGCTCTTCCCTTTTCCCTGCCCGGGGAATAAACTTTTTAATTTTCGAGCTCCCGAAAAGCCGAATTAGCGTGATTACTTCTTGCGGATACCCCACCCGAGTGTGCCTGTGCAAATTTGAACCCCATCAATGTTTTACTTCGGCGTTAATCGACGATTTTTTGTCAAATTTTGACGTCACTTTTGCACCAAAAAGTTGTAATTCCCAAGGTTTTGCGAATTTTGCATGACTCCACACAGGAAAGTTGTTCAGGATGCTCAACTTGGTCGATTTGCACCGTCAAAACGCGATTTCCAGAGTTGACTATTAGAAAACAAGATGGCCGCTCTTCCCTTTTCCCTGCCCGGGGAATAAACTTTTTAATTTTCGAGCCACCCCGAAAAGCCGAATTAGCGTGATTACTTCGTGCGGATACCACACCCGAGTGTGCCGGTGCAAATCTGAACCCCGTCAATGTTTTACTTTGGCGGTAATCGACGATTTTTGGACAAATTATGACGTCACTTTTGCACCAAAAAGTTGTAATTCCCTAGGTTTTACGAATTTTGCATGACTCCACACAGGAAAGTTGTTCAGGATGCTCAACTTGGTCGATTTGCACCGTCAAAACGCGATTTCCAGAGTTGACTATTAGAAAAACAAGATGGCCGCTCTTCCCTTTTCCCTGCCCGGGGAATAAACTTTTTAATTTTCGAGCTCCCGAAAAGCCAAATTAGCGTGATTACTTCTTGCGGATACCCCACCCGAGTGTGCCGGTGCAAATTTGAACCCATTTAATGTTTCACTTTGGCGGTAATCGACGATTTTTGGTCAAATTATGACGTCACTTTTGCACCAAAAAGTTGTAATTCCCAAGGTTTTACGAATTTTGCATGACTCCACACAGGAAAGTTGTTCAGGATGCTCAACTTGGTCGATTTGCACCGTCAAAACGCGATTTCCAGAGTTGACTATTAGAAAAACAAGATGGCCGCTCTTCCCTTTTCCCTGACCGGGGAATAAACTTTTTAATTTTCGAGCACGCAAAAAGCCAAATTAGCGTGATTACTTCTTGCGGATACCCCACCCGAGTGTGCCTGTGCAAATTTGAACCCCATCAATGTTTTACTTTGACGGTAATCGACGATTTTTTGTCAAATTATGACGTCACTTTTGCACCAAAAAGTTGTAATTCCCAAGGTTTTGCGAATTTTGCATGACTCCACACAGGAAAGTTGTTCAGGATGCTCAACTTGGTCGATTTGCACCGTCAAAACGCCATTTCCAGAGTTGACTATTAGAAAACAAGATGGCCGCTCTTCCCTTTTCCCTGCCCGGGGAATAAACTTTTTAATTTTCGAGCTCCCGAAAAGCCGAATTAGCGTGATTACTTCTTGCGGATACCCCACCCGAGTGTGCCTGTGCAAATTTGAACCCCATCAATGTTTTACTTTGGCGGTAATCGACGATTTTTTGTCAAACTATGACGTCACTTTTGCACCAAAAAGTTGTAATTCCCAAGGTTTTGCGAATTTTGCATGACTCCACACAGGAAAGTTGTTCAGGATGCTCAACTTGGTCGATTAGCACCGTCAAAACGCGATTTCCAGAGTTGACTATTAGAAAAACAAAATGGCCGCTCTTCCCTTTTCCCTGCCCGGGGAATAAACTTTTTAATTTTCGAGCTCCCAAAAAGCCAAATTAGCGTGATTACTTCTTGCGGATACCCCACCCGAGTGTGCCTGTGCAAATTTGAACCCCATCAATGTTTTACTTTGGCGGTAATCGACGATTTGTTGTCAAATTATGACGTCACTTTTGCACCAAAAAGTTGTAATTCCCAAGGTTTTGCGAATTTTGCATGACTCCACACAGGAAAGTTGTTCAGGATGCTCAACTTGGTCGATTTGCACCGTCAAAACGCGATTTCCAGAGTTGACTATTAGAAAAACAAGATGGCCGCTCTTCCCTTTTCCCTGCCCGGGGAATAAACTTTTTAATTTTCGAGCTCCCGAAAAGCCGAATTAGCGTGATTACTTCTTGCGGATACCCCACCCGAGTGTGCCTGTGCAAATTTGAACCCCATCAATGTTTTACTTTGGCGGTAATCGACGATTTTTTGTCAAATTATGACGTCACTTTTGCACCAAAAAGTTGTAATTCCCAAGGTTTTGCGAATTTTGCATGACTCCACACAGGAAAGTTGTTCAGGATGCTCAACTTGGTCGATTTGCACCGTCAAAACGCGATTTCCAGAGTTGACTATTAGAAAACAAGATGGCCGCTCTTCCCTTTTCCCTGACCGGGGAGAAAACTTTTTAATTTTCGAGCCACCCCGAAAAGCCGAATTAGCGTGATTACTTCTTGCGGATACCCCACCCGAGTGTGCCAGTGCAAATCTGAACCCCGTCAATGTTTTACTTTGGCGGTAATCGACGATTTTTGGACAAATTATGACGTCACTTTTGCACCAAAAAGTTGTAATTCCCAAGGTTTTACGAATTTTTCATGACTCCACACAGGAAAGTTGTTCAGGATGCTCAACTTGGTCGATTTGCACCGTCAAAACGCGATTTCCATAGTTAACTAATAGAAAAACAAGATGGCCGCTCTTCCCTTTTCCCTGCCCGGGGAACAAACTTTTTAATTTTCGAGCCACCCCGAAAAGCCGAATTAGCGTGATTACTTCTTGCGAGTAACCCACCCGAGAGTGCCTGTGCAAATCTGAACCCCGTCATTGTTTTACTTTGGCGGTAATCGACGATTTTTGGACAAATTATGACGTCACTTTTGCACCAAAAAGTTGTAATTCCCAAGGTTTTGCGAATTTTGCATGACTCCACACAGGAAAGTTGTTCAGGATGCTCAACTTGGTCGATTTGCACCGTCAAAACGCGATTTCCAGAGTTGACTATTAGAAAAACAAGATGGCCGCTCTTCCCTTTTCCATGCCCGGGGAATACACTTTTTAATTTTCGAGCTCCCGAAAAGCCGAATTAGCGTGATTACTTCTTGCGGATACCCCACCCGAGTGTGCCTGTGCAAATTTGAACCCCATCAATGTTTTACTTCGGCGTTAATCGACGATTTTTTGTCAAATTATGACGTCACTTTTGCACCAAAAAGTTGTAATTCCCAAGGTTTTGCGAATTTTGCATGACTCCACACTGGAAAGTTGTTCAGGATGCTCAACTTGGTCGATTTGCACCGTCAAAACGCGATTTCCAGAGTTGACTATTAGAAAACAAGATGGCCGCTCTTCCCTTTTCCCTGCCCGGGGAATAAACTTTTTAATTTTCGAGCCACCCCGAAAAGCCGAATTAGCGTGATTACTTCTTGCGGATACCACACCCGAGTGTGCCGGTGCAAATCTGAACCCCGTCAATGTTTTACTTTGGCGGTAATCGACGATTTTTGGACAAATTATGACGTCACTTTTGCACCAAAAAGTTGTAATTCCCTAGGTTTTTCGAATTTTGCATGACTCCACACAGGAAAGTTGTTCAGGATGCTCAACTTGGTCGATTTGCACCGTCAAAACGCGATTTCCAGAGTTGACTATTAGAAAAACAAGATGGCCGCTCTTCCCTTTTCCCTGCCCGGGGAATAAACTTTTTAATTTTCGAGCTCCCGAAAAGCCAAATTAGCGTGATTACTTCTTGCGGATACCCCACCCGAGTGTGCCGGTGCAAATTTGAACCCATTTAATGTTTCACTTTGGCGGTAATCGACGATTTTTGGTCAAATTATGACGTCACTTTTGCACCAAAAAGTTGTAATTCCCAAGGTTTTACGAATTTTGCATGACTCCACACAGGAAAGTTGTTCAGGATGCTCAACTTGGTCGATTTGCACCGTCAAAACGCGATTTCCAGAGTTGACTATTAGAAAAACAAGATGGCCGCTCTTCCCTTTTCCCTGACCGGGGAATAAACTTTTTAATTTTCGAGCACGCAAAAAGCCAAATTAGCGTGATTACTTCTTGCGGATACCCCACCCGAGTGTGCCTGTGCAAATTTGAACCCCATCAATGTTTTACTTTGGCGGTAATCGACGATTTTTTGTCAAATTATGACGTCACTTTTGCACCAAAAAGTTGTAATTCCCAACGTTTTGCGAATTTTGCATGACTCCACACAGGAAAGTTGTTCAGGATGCTCAACTTGGTCGATTTGCACCGTCAAAACGCGATTTCCAGAGTTGACTATTAGAAAAACAAGATGGCCGCTCTTCCCTTTTCCCTGCCCGGGGAATAAACTTTTTAATTTTCGAGTTCCCAAAAAGCCAAATTAGCGTGATTACTTCTTGCGGATACCCCACCCGAGTGTGCCTGTGCAAATTTGAACCCCATCAATGTTTTACTTTGGCGGTAATCGACGATTTTTTTGTCAAATTATGACGTCACTTTTGCACCAAAAAGTTGTAATTCCCAAGGTTTTACGAATTTTGCATGACTCCACACAGCAAAGTTGTTCAGGATGCTCAACTTGGTCGATTTGCAACGTCAAAACGCGATTTCCAGAGTTGACTATTAGAAAAACAAGATGGCCGCTCTTCCCTTTTCCCTGCCCGGGGAACAAACTTTTTAATTTTCGAGCTCCCGAAAAGCCGAATTAGCGTGATTACTTCTTGCGGTTACCCCACCCGAGTGTGCCTGTGCAAATTTGAACCCCATCAATGTTTTACTTTGGCGGTAATCGACGATTTTTTGTCAAACTATGACGTCACTTTTGCACCAAAAAGTTGTAATTCCCAACGTTTTGCGAATTTTGCATGACTCCACACAGGAAATTTGTTCAGGATGCTCAACTTGGTCGATTTGCACCGTCAAAACGCGATTTCCAGAGTTGACTATTAGAAAAACAAGATGGCCGCTCTTCCCTTTTCCCTGCCCGGGGAATAAACTTTTTAATTTTCGAGCTACCGAAAAGCCGAATTAGCGTGATTACTTCTTGCGGATACCCCCCCCCCCCCGAGAGTGCCGGTGCAAATTTGAACCCCGTCAATGTTTTACTTTGGCGGTAATCGACGATTTTTTGTCAAATTATGACGTCACTTTTGCACCAAAAAGTTGTAATTCCCAAGGTTTTACGAATTTTGCATGACTCCACACAGGAAAGTTGTTCAGGATGCTCAACTTGGTCGATTTGCAACGTCAAAACGCGATTTCCAGAGTTGACTATTAGAAAAACAAGATGGCCGCTCTTCCCTTTTCCCTGCCCGGGGAACAAACTTTTTAATTTTCGAGCTCCCGAAAAGCCGAATTAGCGTGATTACTTCTTGCGGTTACCCCACCCGAGTGTGCCTGTGCAAATTTGAACCCTTTCAATGTTTTACTTTGGCGGTAATCGACGATTTTTTGTCAAATTATGACGTCACTTTTGCACCAAAAAGTTGTAATTCCCAAGGTTTTGCGAATTTTGCATGACTCCACACAGGAAATTTGTTCAGGATGCTCAACTTGGTCGATTTGCACCGTCAAAACGCGATTTCCAGAGTTGACTATTAGAAAACAAGATGGCCGCTCTTCCCTTTTCCCTGCCCGGGGAATAAACTTTTTAATTTTCGAGCTACCGAAAAGCCAAATTAGCGTGATTACTTCTTGCGGATACCCCACCCGAGTGTGCCGGTGCAAATTTGAACCCATTTAATGTTTCACTTTGGCGGTAATCGACGATTTTTGGTCAAATTATGACGTCACTTTTGCACCAAAAAGTTGTAATTCCCAAGGTTTTACGAATTTTGCATGACTCCACACAGGAAAGTTGTTCAGGATGCTCAACTTGGTCGATTTGCACCGTCAAAACGCGATTTCCAGAGTTGACTATTAGAAAAACAAGATGGCCGCTCTTCCCTTTTCCCTGACCGGGGAATAAACTTTTTAATTTTCGAGCACGCAAAAAGCCAAATTAGCGTGATTACTTCTTGCGGATACCCCACCCGAGTGTGCCTGTGCAAATTTGAACCCCATCAATGTTTTACTTTGACGGTAATCGACGATTTTTTGTCAAATTATGACGTCACTTTTGCACCAAAAAGTTGTAATTCCCAAGGTTTTGCGAATTTTGCATGACTCCACACAGGAAAGTTGTTCAGGATGCTCAACTTGGTCGATTTGCACCGTCAAAACGCCATTTCCAGAGTTGACTATTAGAAAACAAGATGGCCGCTCTTCCCTTTTCCCTGCCCGGGGAATAAACTTTTTAATTTTCGAGCTCCCGAAAAGCCGAATTAGCGTGATTACTTCTTGCGGATACCCCACCCGAGTGTGCCTGTGCAAATTTGAACCCCATCAATGTTTTACTTTGGCGGTAATCGACGATTTTTTGTCAAACTATGACGTCACTTTTGCACCAAAAAGTTGTAATTCCCAAGGTTTTGCGAATTTTGCATGACTCCACACAGGAAAGTTGTTCAGGATGCTCAACTTGGTCGATTAGCACCGTCAAAACGCGATTTCCAGAGTTGACTATTAGAAAAACAAAATGGCCGCTCTTCCCTTTTCCCTGCCCGGGGAATAAACTTTTTAATTTTCGAGCTCCCAAAAAGCCAAATTAGCGTGATTACTTCTTGCGGATACCCCACCCGAGTGTGCCTGTGCAAATTTGAACCCCATCAATGTTTTACTTTGGCGGTAATCGACGATTTGTTGTCAAATTATGACGTCACTTTTGCACCAAAAAGTTGTAATTCCCAAGGTTTTGCGAATTTTGCATGACTCCACACAGGAAAGTTGTTCAGGATGCTCAACTTGGTCGATTTGCACCGTCAAAACGCGATTTCCAGAGTTGACTATTAGAAAAACAAGATGGCCGCTCTTCCCTTTTCCCTGCCCGGGGAATAAACTTTTTAATTTTCGAGCTCCCGAAAAGCCGAATTAGCGTGATTACTTCTTGCGGATACCCCACCCGAGTGTGCCTGTGCAAATTTGAACCCCATCAATGTTTTACTTTGGCGGTAATCGACGATTTTTTGTCAAATTATGACGTCACTTTTGCACCAAAAAGTTGTAATTCCCAAGGTTTTGCGAATTTTGCATGACTCCACACAGGAAAGTTGTTCAGGATGCTCAACTTGGTCGATTTGCACCGTCAAAACGCGATTTCCAGAGTTGACTATTAGAAAACAAGATGGCCGCTCTTCCCTTTTCCCTGACCGGGGAGAAAACTTTTTAATTTTCGAGCCACCCCGAAAAGCCGAATTAGCGTGATTACTTCTTGCGGATACCCCACCCGAGTGTGCCAGTGCAAATCTGAACCCCGTCAATGTTTTACTTTGGCGGTAATCGACGATTTTTGGACAAATTATGACGTCACTTTTGCACCAAAAAGTTGTAATTCCCAAGGTTTTACGAATTTTTCATGACTCCATGACTCCACACAGGAAAGTTGTTCAGGATGCTCAACTTGGTCGATTTGCACCGTCAAAACGCGATTTCCAGAGTTGACTATTAGAAAAACAAGATGGCCGCTCTTCCCTTTTCCCTGCCCGGGGAATAAACTTTTAAATTTTCGAGCCACCCCGAAAAGCCGAATTAGCGTGATTACTCTTGCAGATACCCCACCCGAGTGTGCCGGTGCAAATCTGAACCCCGTCAATGTTTTACTTTGGCGGTAATCGACGATTTTTGACAAATTATGACGTCACTTTTGCACCAAAAAGTTGTAATTCCCAAGGTTTTACGAATTTTGCATGACTCCACACAGGAAAGTGTTCAGGATGCTCAACTTGGTCGATTTGCACCGTCAAAACGCGATTTCCAGAGTTGACTATTAGAAAAACAAGATGGCGCTCTTCCCTTTTCCCTGCCCGGGGATAAACTTTTAATTTTCGAGCTACCGAAAAGCCGAATTAGCGTGATTACTTCTTGCGGATACCCCACCCGAGTGCCGGTGCAAATTTGAACCCCGTCAATGTTTTACTTTGGCGTAATCGACGATTTTTTGTCAAATTATGACGTCACTTTTGCACCAAAAAGTTGTAATTCCCAACGTTTTGCGAATTTTGCATGACTCCACACAGGAAATTTGTTCAGGATGCTCAACTTGGTCGATTTGCACCGTCAAAACGCGATTTCCAGAGTTGACTATTAGAAAAACAAGATGGCCGCTCTTCCCTTTTCCCTGCCCGGGAATAAACTTTTTAATTTTCGAGCTACCGAAAAGCCGAATTAGCGTGATTACTTCTTGCGGATACCCCCCCCCCCCCGAGAGTGCCGGTGCAAATTTGAACCCCGTCAATGTTTTACTTTGGCGGTAATCGACGATTTTTGTCAAATTATGACGTCACTTTTGCACCAAAAAGTTGTAATTCCCAAGGTTTTACGAATTTTGCATGACTCCACACAGGAAAGTTGTTCAGGATGCTCAACTTGGTCGATTTGCACCGTCAAAACGCGATTTCCAGAGTTGACTATTAGAAAACAAGATGGCCGCTCTTCCCTTTTCCCTGACCGGGGAATAAACTTTTTAATTTTCGAGCACGCAAAAAGCCAAATTAGCGTGATTACTTCTTGCGGATACCCCACCCGAGTGTGCCTGTGCAAATTTGAACCCATCAATGTTTTACTTTGGCGGTAATCGACGATTTTTTGTCAAATTATGACGTCACTTTTGCACCAAAAAGTTGTAATTCCCAACGTTTGCGAATTTTGCATGACTCCACACAGGAAAGTTGTTCAGGATGCTCAACTTGGTCGATTTGCACCGTCAAAACGCGATTTCCAGAGTTGACTATTAGAAAAACAAGATGGCCGCTCTTCCCTTTCCCTGCCCCGGGAATAAACTTTTTAATTTTCGAGTTCCCAAAAAGCAAATTAGCGTGATTACTTCTTGCGGATACCCCACCCGAGTGTGCCTGTGCAAATTTGAACCCCATCATGTTTTACTTTGCGGTAATCGACGATTTTTTGTCAAATTATGACGTCACTTTGCACCAAAAGTTGTAATTCCCAAGGTTTTACGAATTTTGCATGACTCCACACAGCAAAGTTGTTCAGGATGCTCAACTTGGTCGATTTGCAACGTCAAAACGCGATTTCCAGAGTTGACTATTAGAAAACAAGATGGCCGCTCTTCCCTTTTCCCTGCCCGGGGAACAAACTTTTTAATTTTCGAGCTCCCGAAAAGCCGAATTAGCGTGATTACTTCTTGCGGTTACCCCACCCGAGTGTGCCTGTGCAAATTTGAACCCCATCAATGTTTTACTTTGGCGGTAATCGACGATTTTTGTCAAACTATGACGTCACTTTTGCACCAAAAAGTTGTAATTCCCAACGTTTTGCGAATTTTGCATGACTCCACACAGGAAATTTGTTCAGGATGCTCAACTTGGTCGATTTGCACCGTCAAAACGCGATTTCCAGAGTTGACTATTAGAAAACAAGATGCCGCTCTTCCCTTTTCCCTGCCCGGGGAATAAACTTTTTAATTTTCGAGCTACCGAAAAGCCGAATTAGCGTGATTACTTCTTGCGGATACCCCCCCCCCCCCCCGAGAGTGCCGGTGCAATTTGAACCCCGTCAATGTTTTACTTTGGCGGTAATCGACGATTTTTTGTCAAATTATGACGTCACTTTTGCACCAAAAAGTTGTAATTCCCAAGGTTTTACGAATTTTGCATGACTCCACACAGGAAAGTTGTTCAGGATGCTCAACTTGGTCGATTTGCAACGTCAAACGCGATTTCCAGAGTTGACTATTAGAAAAACAAGATGGCCGCTCTTCCCTTTTCCCTGCCCGGGAACAAACTTTTTAATTTTCGAGCTCCCGAAAAGCCGAATTAGCGTGATTACTTCTTGCGGTTACCCCACCCGAGTGTGCCTGTGCAAATTTGAACCCTTTCAATGTTTTACTTTGGCGGTAATCGACGATTTTTTGTCAATTATGACGTCACTTTTGCACCAAAAAGTTGTAATTCCCAAGGTTTTGCGAATTTTGCATGACTCCAAACAGGAAATTTGTTCAGGATGCTCAACTTGGTCGATTTGCACCGTCAAAACGCGATTTCCAGAGTTGACTATTAGAAAACAAGATGGCCGCTCTTCCCTTTTCCCTGCCCGGGGAATAAACTTTTAATTTTCGAGCTACCGAAAAGCCGAATTAGCGTGATTACTTCTTGCGGATACCCCCCCCCCCCCCCCCGAGAGGGTGCCGTGCAAATTTGAACCCCGTCAATGTTTTACTTGGCGGTAATCGACGATTTTTTGTCAAATTATGACGTCACTTTTGCACCAAAAAGTTGTAATTCCCAAGGTTTTACGAATTTTGCATGACTCCACACAGAAAGTTGTTCAGGATGCTCAACTTGGTCGATTTGCACCGTCAAAACGCGATTTCCAGAGTTGACTATTAGAAAAACAAGATGGCCGCTCTTCCCTTTTCCCTGCCCGGGGAATAAACTTTTAATTTTCGAGTTCCCAAAAAGCCAAATTAGCGTGATTACTTCTTGCGGATACCCCACCCGAGTGCCTGTGCAAATTTGAACCCCATCAATGTTTTACTTTGGCGGTAATCGACGATTTTTTGTCAAATTATGACGTCACTTTTGCACCAAAACGTTGTAATTCCCAAGGTTTTGCGAATTTTGCATGACTCCACACAGGAAAGTTGATCAGGATGCTCAACTTGGTCGATTTGCACCGTCAAAACGCGATTTCCAGAGTTGAATATTAGAAAACAAGATGCCGCTCTTTCCTTTTCCTGCCCGGGGAATAAACTTTTTAATTTTCGAGCCACCCCGAAAAGCCGAATTAGCGTGATTACTTCTTGCGGATACCCCACCCGAGTGTGCCGGTGCAAATCTGAACCCCGTCAATGTTTTACTTTGGCGGTAATCGACGATTTTTGGACAAATTATGACGTCACTTTTGCACCAAAAAGTTGTAATTCCCAACGTTTTGCGAATTTTGCATGACTCCACACAGGAAAGTTGTTCAGGATGCTCAACTTGGTCGATTTGCACCGTCAAAACGCGATTTCCAGAGTTGACTATTAGAAAAACAAGATGGCCGCTCTTCCCTTTTCCCTGCCCGGGAATAAACTTTTTAATTTTCGAGTTCCCAAAAAGCCAAATTAGCGTGATTACTTCTTGCGGATACCCCACCCGAGTGTGCCTGTGCAAATTTGAACCCCATCAATGTTTACTTTGGCGGTAATCGACGATTTTTTGTCAAATTATGACGTCACTTTTGCACCAAAAAGTTGTAATTCCCAAGGTTTTACGAATTTTGCATGACTCCACACAGCAAAGTTGTTCAGGATGCTCAACTTGGTCGATTTGCAACGTCAAAACGCGATTTCCAGAGTTGACTATTAGAAAAACAGATGGCCGCTCTTCCCTTTTCCCTGCCCGGGGAACAAACTTTTTAATTTTCGAGCTCCCGAAAAGCCGAATTAGCGTGATTACTTCTTGCGGTTACCCCACCCGAGTGTGCCTGTGCAAATTTGAACCCCATCAATGTTTTACTTTGGCGGTAATCGACGATTTTTTATCAAACTATGACGTCACTTTTGCACCAAAAAGTTGTAATTCCCAACGTTTGCGAATTTTGCATGACTCCACACAGGAAAGTTGTTCAGGATGCTCAACTTGGTCGATTTGCACCGTCAAAACGCGATTTCCAGAGTTGACTATTAGAAAAACAAGATGGCCGCTCTTCCCTTTTCCCTGCCCGGGGAATAAACTTTTAAATTTTCGAGCCACCCCGAAAAGCCGAATTAGCGTGATTACTTCTTGCAGATACCCCACCCGAGTGTGCCGGTGCAAATCTGAACCCCGTCAATGTTTTACTTTGGCGGTAATCGACGATTTTTGGACAAATTATGACGTCACTTTTGCACCAAAAAGTTGTAATTCCCAAGGTTTACGAATTTTGCATGACTCCACACAGGAAAGTTGTTCAGGATGCTCAACTTGGTCGATTTGCACCGTCAAAACGCGATTTCCAGAGTTGACTATTAGAAAAACAAGATGGCCGCTCTTCCCTTTTCCCTGCCCGGGGAATAAACTTTTTAATTTTCGAGCTACCGAAAAGCCGAATTAGCGTGATTACTTCTTGCGGATACCCCACCCGAGAGTGCCGGTGCAAATTTGAACCCCGTCAATGTTTTACTTTGGCGGTAATCGACGATTTTTTGTCAAATTATGACGTCACTTTGCACCAAAAAGTTGTAATTCCCAAGGTTTTGCGAATTTTGCATGACTCCACACAGAAAGTTGTTCAGGATGCTCAACTTGATCGATTTGCACCGTCAAAACGCGATTTCCAGAGTTGACTATTAGAAAACAAGATGGCCGCTCTTCCCTTTTCCCTGCCCGGGAATAAACTTTTTAATTTTCGAGCTACCGAAAAGCCGAATTAGCGTGATTACTTCTTGTGGATACCCCCCCCCCCCCCCCGAGAGTGCCGGTGCAAATTTGAACCCCGTCAATGTTTTACTTTGGCGTAATCGACGATTTTTTGTCAAATTATGACGTCACTTTTGCACCAAAAAGTTGTAATTCCCAAGGTTTTACGAATTTGCATGACTCCACTCAGGAAAGTTGTTCAGGATGCTCAACTTGGTCGATTTGCAACGTCAAACGCGATTTACAGAGTTGACTATTAGAAAAACAAGATGGCCGCTCTTCCCTTTTCCCTGCCCGGGGAACAAACTTTTTAATTTTCGAGCTCCCGAAAAGCCGAATTAGCGTGATTACTTCTTGCGGTTACCCCACCCGAGTGTGCCTGTGCAAATTTGAACCCTTTCATATTTACTTTGGCGGTAATCGACGATTTTTTGTCAAATTATGACGTCACTTTTGCACCAAAAAGTTGTAATTCCCAAGGTTTTGCGAATTTTGCATGACTCCACACAGGAAATTTGTTCAGGATGCTCACTTGGTCGATTTGCACCGTCAAAACGCGATTTCCAGAGTTGACTATTAGAAAACAAGATGGCCGCTCTTCCCTTTTCCCTGCCCGGGGAATAAACTTTTAAATTTCGAGCCACCCCGAAAAGCCGAATTAGCGTGATTACTTCTTGCGGATACCCCACCCGAGTGTGCCGGTGCAAATCTGAACCCCGTCAATGTTTTACTTTGGCGGTAATCGACGATTTTTGGACAAATTATGACGTCACTTTTGCACCAAAAAGTTGTAATTCCCAAGGTTTTACGAATTTTGCATGACTCCACACAGGAAAGTTGTTCAGGATGCTCAACTTGGTCGATTTGCACCGTCAAAACGCGATTTCCAGAGTTGACTATTAGAAAAACACGATGGCCGCTCTTCCCTTTTTCCTGCCCGGGAATAAACTTTTAATTTCGAGCTCCCGAAAAGCCGAATTAGCGTGATTACTTCTTTCGGTTACCCCACCCGAGTGTGCCTGTGCAAATTTGAACCCCATCAATGTTTTACTTTGGCGGTAATCGACGATTTTTTGTCAAATTATGACGTCACTTTTGCACCAAAAAGTTGAAATTCCCAAGGTTTTGCGAATTTTGCATGACTCCACACAGGAAAGTTGTTCAGGATGCTCAACTTGATCGATTTGCACGTCAAAACGCGATTTCCAGAGTTGACTATTAGAAAAACAAGATGCCGCTCTTCCCTTTTCCCTGCCCGGGGAATAAACTTTTTAATTTTCGAGCTACCGAAAAGCCGAATTAGCGTGATTACTTCTTGCGGATACCCCCCCCCCCCCCGAGAGTGCCGGTGCAAATTTGAACCCCGTCAATGTTTTACTTTGGCGGTAATCGACGATTTTTTGTCAAATTATGACGTCACTTTTGCACCAAATGGTTGTAATCCCAAGTTTTACGAGTTTTGCATGACTCCACACAGGAAAGTTGTTCAGGATGCTCAACTTGGTCGATTTGCAACGTCAAAACGCGATTTCCAGAGTTGACTATTAGAAAAACAAGATGGCCGCTCTTCCCTTTTCCCTGCCCGGGGAACAAACTTTTTAATTTTCGAGCTCCCGAAAAGCCGAATTAGCGTGATTACTTCTTGCGGTTACCCCACCCGAGTGTGCCTGTGCAAATTTGAACCCCATCAATGTTTTACTTTGGCGGTAATCGACGATTTTTGTCAAACTATGACGTCACTTTTGCACCAAAAAGTTGTAATTCCCAACGTTTTGCGAATTTTGCATGACTCCACACAGGAAAGTTGTTCAGGATGCTCAACTGGTCGATTTGCACCGTCAAAACGCGATTTCCAGAGTTGACTATTAGAAAAACACGATGGCCGCTCTTCCCTTTTTCCTGCCGCGGGGAATAAACTTTTAATTTTCGAGCTCCCGAAAAGCCGAATTAGCGTGATTACTTCTTTCGGTTACCCCACCCGAGTGGCCTGTGCAAATTTGAACCCCATCAATGTTTACTTTGGCGGTAATCGACGATTTTTTGTCAAATTATGACGTCACTTTTGCACCAAAAAGTTGAAATTCCCAGGTTTTGCGAATTTTGCATGACTCCACACAGGAAAGTTGTTCAGGATGCTCAACTTGATCGATTTGCACCGTCAAACGCGATTTCCAGAGTTGACTATTAGAAAACAAGATGGCCGCTCTTCCCTTTTCCCTGCCCGGGAATAAACTTTTTAATTTTCGAGCTACCGAAAAGCCGAATTAGCGTGATTACTTCTTGCGGATACCCCCCCCCCCCCCCCCCGAGAGTGCCGGTGCAAATTTGAACCCCCGTCAATGTTTTACTTTGGCGGTAATCGACGATTTTTTTGTCAAATTATGACGTCACTTTTGCACCAAATGGTTGTAATTCCCAAGGTTTTACGAGTTTTGCATGACTCCACACGGAAAGTTGTTCAGGATGCTCAACTTGGTCGATTGCAACGTCAAAACGCGATTTCCAGAGTTGACTATTAGAAAAACAAGATGCGCGCTTCTCCCTTTTCCCTGCCCGGGGAACAAACTTTTTAATTTTCGAGCTCCGAAAAGCGAATTAGCGTGATTACTTCTTGCGGTTACCCCACCCGAGTGTGCCTGTGCAAATTTGAACCCCATCAATGTTTTACTTTGGCGGTAATCGACGATTTTTTGTCAAACTATGACGTCACTTTTGCACCAAAAAGTTGTAATTCCCAACGTTTTGCGAATTTTGCATGACTCCACACAGGAAAGTTGATCAGGATGCTCAACTTGGTCGATTTGCACCGTCAAAACGCGATTTCCAGAGTTGACAATTAGAAAAACAGATGGCCGCTCTTCCCTTTTCCCTGCCCGGGGAATAAACTTTTTAATTTTCGAGCTCCCGAAAAGCCGAATTAGCGTGATTACTTCTTTCGGTTACCCCACCCGAGTGTGCCTGTGCAAATTTGAACCCCATCAATGTTTACTTTGGCGGTAATCGACGATTTTTTGTCAAATTATGACGTCACTTTTGCACCAAAAAGTTGAAATTCCCAAGGTTTTGCGAATTTTGCATGACTCCACACAGGAAAGTTGTTCAGGATGCTCAACTTGATCGATTTGCACCGTCAAAACGCGATTTCCAGAGTTGACTATTAGAAAAACAAGATGGCGCTCTTCCCCTTTTCCCTGCCCGGGAATAAACTTTTAATTTTCGAGCTACCGAAAAGCCGAATTAGCGTGATTCACTTCTTGCGGATACCCCCCCCCCCCCCCCCCCCCCCCTCCAGCCCCACCCTAGAGTGCCGGTGCAAATTTGAACCCCGTCAATGTTTTACTTTGGCGGTAATCGACGATTTTTGTCAAATTATGACGTCACTTTTGCACCAAAAAGTTGTAATTCCCAAGGTTTTACGAATTTTGCATGACTCCACACAGGAAAGTTGTTCAGGATGCTCAACTTGGTCGATTTGCACGTCAAAACGCGATTTCCAGAGTTGACTATTAGAAAAACAAGATGGCCGCTCTTCCCTTTTGCCTGCCCGGGATAACTTTTAATTTTCGAGTTCCCAAAAAGCCAAATTAGCGTGATTACTTCTTGCGGATACCCCACCCGAGTGTGCCTGTGCAAATTTGAACCCCATCAATGTTTTACTTTGGTGGTAATCGACGATTTTTTGTCAAATTATGACGTCACTTTTGCACTAAAAGTTGTAATTCCCAAGGTTTTGCGAATTTTGCATGACTCCACACAGGAAAGTTGATCAGGATGCTCAACTTGGTCGATTGCACCGTCAAAACGCGATTTCCAGAGTTGAATATTAGAAAAACAAGATGGCCGCTCTTTCCTTTCCTGCCCGGGGAATAAACTTTTTAATTTTCGAGCCACCCCGAAAAGCCGAATTAGCGTGATTACTTCTTGCGGATACCCCACCCGAGTGTGCCGGTGCAAATCTGAACCCCGTCAATGTTTTACTTTGGCGGTAATCGACGATTTTTGGACAAATTATGACGTCACTTTTGCACCAAAAAGATGTAATTCCCAAGGTTTTACGAATTTTGCATGACTCCACACAGGAAAGTTGTCAGGATGCTCAACTTGGTCGATTTGCAACGTCAAAACGCGATTTCCAGAGTTGACTATTAGAAAAACAAGATGCCGCTCTTCCTTTTCCCTGCCCGGGGAACAAACTTTTTAATTTTCGAGCTCCCGAAAAGCCGAATTAGCGTGATTACTTCTTGCGGTTACCCCACCCGAGTGTGCCTGTGCAAATTTGAACCCCATCAATGTACCCCACCCGAGTGTGCCTGTGCAAATTTGAACCCCATCAATGTTTTACTTTGGCGGTAATCGACGATTTTTTGTCAAACTATGACGTCACTTTTGCACCAAAAAGTTGTAATTCCCAACGTTTTGCGAATTTTGCATGACTCCACACAGGAAAGTTGTTCAGGATGCTCAACTTGGTCGATTTGCACCGTCAAAACGCGATTTCCAGAGTTGACTATTAGAAAAACAAGATGGCCGCTCTTCCCTTTTCCCTGCCCGGGGAATAAACTTTTTAATTTTCGAGTTCCCAAAAAGCCAAATTAGCGTGATTACTTCTTGCGGATACCCCACCCGAGTGTGCCTGTGCAAATTTGAACCCCATCAATGTTTTACTTTGGCGGTAATCGACGATTTTTTTGTCAAGTTATGACGTCACTTTTGCACCAAAAAGTTGTAATTCCCAAGGTTTTACGAATTTTGCATGACTCCACACAGCAAAGTTGTTCAGTATGCTCAACTTGGTCGATTTGCAACGTCAAAACGCGATTTCCAGAGTTGACTATTAGAAAAACAAGATGGCCGCTCTTCCCTTTTCCCTGCCCGGGGAACAAACTTTTTAATTTTCGAGCTCCCGAAAAGCCGAATTAGCGTGATTACTTCTTGCGGTTAACCCACCCGAGTGTGCCTGTGCAAATTTGAACCCCATCAATGTTTTACTTTGGCGGTAATCGACGATTTTTTGTCAAACTATGACGTCACTTTTGCACCAAAAAGTTGTAATTCCCAACGTTTTGCGAATTTTGCATGACTCCACACAGGAAAGTTGTTCAGGATGCTCAACTTGGTCGATTTGCACCGTCAAAACGCGATTTCCAGAGTTGACTATTAGAAAAACAAGATGGCCGCTCTTCCCTTTTCCCTGCCCGGGGAATAAACTTTTTAATTTTCGAGCTCCCGAAAAGCCGAATTAGCATGATTACTTCTTGCGGATACCCCCACCCGAGTGTGCCTGTGCAAATTTGAACCCAGTCAATGTTTTACTTTGGCGGTAATCGACGATTTTTGGTCAAATAATGACGTCACTTTTGCACCAAAAAGTTGTAATTCCCTAGGTTTTGCGAATTTTGCATGACTCCACACAGGAAAGTTGATCAGGATGCTCAACTTGGTCGATTTGCACCGTCAAAACGCGATTTCCAGAGTTGAATATTAGAAAAACAAGATGGCCGCTCTTCCCTTTTCCCTGCCCGGGGAATAAACTTTTTAATTTTCGAGCCACCCCGAAAAGCCGAATTAGCGTGATTACTTCTTGCGGATACCCCACCCGAGTGTGCCGGTGCAAATCTGAACCCCGTCAATGTTTTACTTTGGCGTTAATCGACGATTTTTGGACAAATTATGACGTCACTTTTGCACCAAAAAGTTGTAATTCCCAAGGTTTTACGAATTTTGCATGACTCCACACAGCAAAGTTGTTCAGGATGCTCAACTTGGTCGATTTGCAACGTCAAAACGCGATTTCCAGAGTTGACTATTAGAAAAACAAGATGGCCGCTCTTCCCTTTTCCCTGCCCGGGGAACAAACTTTTTAATTTTCGAGCTCCCGAAAAGCCGAATTAGCGTGATTACTTCTTGCGGTTACCCCACCCGAGTGTGCCTGTGCAAATTTGAACCCCATCAATGTTTTACTTTGGCGGTAATCGACGATTTTTTGTCAAACTATGACGTCACTTTTGCACCAAAAGGTTGTAATTCCCAACGTTTTGCGAATTTTGCATGACTCCACACAGGAAAGTTGTTCAGGATGCTCAACTTGGTCGATTTGCACCGTCAAAACGCGATTTCCAGAGTTGACTATTAGAAAAACAAGATGGCCGCTCTTCCCTTTTTCCTGCCCGGGGAATAAACTTTTTAATTTTCGAGCTCCCGAAAAGCCGAATTAGCATGATTACTTCTTGCGGATACCCCCACCCGAGTGTGCCTGTGCAAATTTGAACCCAGTCAATGTTTTACTTTGGCGGTAATCGACGATTTTTGGTCAAATAATGACGTCACTTTTGCACCAAAAAGTTGTAATTCCCTAGGTTTTGCGAATTTTGCATGACTCCACACAGGAAAGTTGATCAGGATGCTCAACTTGGTCGATTTGCACCGTCAAAACGCGATTTCCAGAGATGAATATTAGAAAAACAAGATGGCCGCTCTTCCCTTTTCCCTGCCCGGGGAATAAACTTTTTAATTTTCGAGCCACCCCGAAAAGCCGAATTAGCGTGATTACTTCTTGCGGATACCCCACCCGAGTGTGCTGGTGCAAATCTGAACCCCGTCAATGTTTTACTTTGGCGGTAATCGACGATTTTTGGACAAATTATGACGTCACTTTTGCACCAAAAAGGTTGTAATTCCCAAGGTTTTACGAATTTTGCATGACTCCACACAGCAAAGTTGTTCAGGATGCTCAACTTGGTCGATTTGCAACGTCAAAACGCGATTTCCAGAGTTGACTATTAGAAAAACAAGATGGCCGCTCTTCCCTTTTCCCTGCCCGGGGAACAAACTTTTTAATTTTCGAGCTCCCGAAAAGCCGAATTAGCGTGATTACTTCTTGCGGTTACCCCACCCGAGTGTGCCTGTGCAAATTTGAACCCCATCAATGTTTTACTTTGGCGGTAATCGACGATTTTTTATCAAACTATGACGTCACTTTTGCACCAAAAAGTTGTAATTCCCAAGGTTTTACGAATTTTGCATGACTCCACACAGCAAAGTTGTTCAGGATGCTCAACTTGGTCGATTTGCACCGTCAAAACGCGATTTCCAGAGTTGACTATTAGAAAAACAAGATGGCCGCTCTTCCCTTTTCCCTGCCCGGGGAATAAACTTTTTAATTTTCGAGCTCCCGAAAAGCCGAATAAGCATGATTACTTCTTGCGGATACCCCCACCCGAGTGTGCCTGTGCAAATTTGAACCCAGTCAATGTTTTACTTTGGCGGTAATCGACGATTTTTGGTCAAATAATGACGTCACTTTTGCACCAAAAAAGTTGTAATTCCCTAGGTTTTGCGAATTTTGCATGACTCCACACAGGAAAGTTGATCAGGATGCTCAACTTGGTCGATTTGCACCGTCAAAACGCGATTTCCAGAGTTGAATATTAGAAAAACAAGATGGCCGCTCTTCCCTTTTCCCTGCCCGGGGAATAAACTTTTTAATTTTCGAGCCACCCCGAAAAGCCGAATTAGCGTGATTACTTCTTGCGGATACCCCACCCGAGTGTGCCGGTGCAAATCTGAACCCCGTCAATGTTTTACTTTGGCGGTAATCGACGATTTTTTGTCAAACTATGACGTCACTTTTGCACCAAAAAGTTGTAATTCCCAACGTTTTGCGAATTTTGCATGACTCCACACAGGAAAGTTGTTCAGGATGCTCAACTTGGTCGATTTGCACCGTCAAAACGCGATTTCCAGAGTTGACTATTAGAAAAACAAGATGGCCGCTCTTCCCTTTTCCCTGCCCGGGGAATAAACTTTTTAATTTTCGAGCTCCCGAAAAGCCGAATTAGCATGATTACTTCTTGCGGATACCCCCACCCGAGTGTGCCTGTGCAAATTTGAACCCAGCCAATGTTTTACTTTGGCGGTAATCGACGATTTTTGGTCAAATAATGACGTCACTTTTGCACCAAAAAGTTGTAATTCCCTAGGTTTTGCGAATTTTGCATGACTCCACACAGGAAAGTTGATCAGGATGCTCAACTTGGTCGATTTGCACCGTCAAAACGCGATTTCCAGAGTTGAATATTAGAAAAACAAGATGGCCGCTCTTCCCTTTTCCCTGCCCGGGGAATAAACTTTTTAATTTTCGAGCCACCCCGAAAAGCCGAATTAGCGTGATTACTTCTTGCGGATACCCCACCCGAGTGTGCCGGTGCAAATCTGAACCCCGTCAATGTTTTACTTTGGCGGTAATCGACGATTTTTGGACAAATTATGACGTCACTTTTGCACCAAAAAGTTGTAATTCCCAAGGTTTTACGAATTTTGCATGACTCCACACAGCAAAGTTGTTCAGGATGCTCAACTTGGTCGATTTGCAACGTCAAAACGCGATTTCCAGAGTTGACTATTAGAAAAACAAGATGGCCGCTCTTCCCTTTTCCCTGCCCGGAAAAAAACTTTTTAATTTTCGAGCTCCCGAAAAGCCGAATTAGCGTGATTACTTCTTGCGGTTACCCCACCCGAGTGTGCCTGTGCAAATTTGAACCCCATCAATGTTTTACTTTGGCGGTAATCGACGATTTTTTGTCAAACTATGACGTCACTTTTGCACCAAAAGGTTGTAATTCCCAACGTTTTGCGAATTTTGCATGACTCCACACAGGAAAGTTGTTCAGGATGCTCAACTTGGTCGATTTGCACCGTCAAAACGCGATTTCCAGAGTTGACTATTAGAAAAACAAGATGGCCGCTCTTCCCTTTTCCCTGCCCGGGGAATAAACTTTTTAATTTTCGAGCTCCCGAAAAGCCGAATTAGCATGATTACTTCTTGCGGATACCCCCACCCGAGTGTGCCTGTGCAAATTTGAACCCAGTCAATGTTTTACTTTGGCGGTAATCGACGATTTTTGGTCAAATAATGACGTCACTTTTGCACCAAAAAGTTGTAATTCCCTAGGTTTTGCGAATTTTGCATGACTCCACACAGGAAAGTTGATCAGGATGCTCAACTTGGTCGATTTGCACCGTCAAAACGCGATTTCCAGAGTTGAATATTAGAAAAACAAGATGGCTGCTCTTTCCTTTTCCCTGCCCGGGGAATAAACTTTTTAATTTTCGAGCCACCCCGAAAAGCCGAATTAGCGTGATTACTTCTTGCGGATACCCCACCCGAGTAGGCCTGGGCGAATTATTCGAATATCCGGTTAATGGCGGATAGGTTTTCCTATCCGTAACCGCGAATGCCTTTTTTTTCTTAACCGGATATCCGCATAGGGCGCGAATAGCTATTTATAAACCGGATAGTTCTGTAATTACAACCAAGTAACCGGATATTCTTTAATATCCGAATATCCGCGGACGTCGGGCGACAACTGACATGAATGTTTTGTCTGAATCCTAATGAAACTTCTATTAAGACAGCATAAAACAGCATAAGTATAACTATGCTCACCTCCGTGAAGAGTCAAAACAATGACATTTCTGACGTAATTTGTTCAAAGATTACAAAAGTTTTCCTTCACGTAGAGTCATCCACGATCAAAAGAAAAAGCAAATCGCCATCTTTAAATTAGATCCGGTCATTTTTATGAATGAACCGAGTGACACTGTCTAAAACTAATATCAATCCGCCCAGAAGATCTCATTCACAAACGAACAGCGCCCTCTAGCGACAAAAAAAAAAAAAATTAATATTTTTTTATTTTTATTTTTTTTTATAGCGCCCTCTAGCGGCGAAAAAAAACTATTCGAATATCCGGTTAATTTCGGATAGTTGGTCAGCGGTATCCGAATAACAAAATTTCACTATTCGCCCAGCACTACACCCGAGTGTGCCGGTGCAAATCTGAACCCCGTCAATGTTTTACTTTGGCGGTAATCGACGATTTTTTGTCAAACTATGACGTCACTTTTGCACCAAAAAGTTGTAATTCCCAACGTTTTGCGAATTTTGCATGACTCCACACAGGAAAGTTGTTCAGGATGCTCAACTTGGTCGATTTGCACCGTCAAAACGCGATTTCCAGAGTTGACTATTAGAAAAACAAGATGGCCGCTCTTCCCTTTTCCCTGCCCGGGGAATAAACTTTTTAATTTTCGAGCTCCCGAAAAGCCGAATTAGCATGATTACTTCTTGCGGATACCCCCACCCGAGTGTGCCTGTGCAAATTTGAACCCAGCCAATGTTTTACTTTGGCGGTAATCGACGATTTTTGGTCAAACTATGACGTCACTTTTGCACCAAAAAGTTGTAATTCCCTAGGTTTTGCGAATTTTGCATGACTCCACACAGGAAAGTTGATCAGGATGCTCAACTTGGTCGATTTGCACCGTCAAAACGCGATTTCCAGAGTTGAATATTAGAAAAACAAGATGGCCGCTCTTCCCTTTTCCCTGCCCGGGGAATAAACTTTTTAATTTTCGAGCCACCCCGAAAAGCCGAATTAGCGTGATTACTTCTTGCGGATACCCCACCCGAGTGTGCCGGTGCAAATCTGAACCCCGTCAATGTTTTACTTTGGCGGTAATCGACGATTTTTGGACAAATTATGACGTCACTTTTGCACCAAAAAGTTGTAATTCCCAAGGTTTTACGAATTTTGCATGACTCCACACAGCAAAGTTGTTCAGGATGCTCAACTTGGTCGATTTGCAACGTCAAAACGCGATTTCCAGAGTTGACTATTAGAAAAACAAGATGGCCGCTCTTCCCTTTTCCCTGCCCGGAAAAAAACTTTTTAATTTTCGAGCTCCCGAAAAGCCGAATTAGCGTGATTACTTCTTGCGGTTACCCCACCCGAGTGTGCCTGTGCAAATTTGAACCCCATCAATGTTTTACTTTGGCGGTAATCGACGATTTTTTGTCAAACTATGACGTCACTTTTGCACCAAAAGGTTGTAATTCCCAACGTTTTGCGAATTTTGCATGACTCCACACAGGAAAGTTGTTCAGGATGCTCAACTTGGTCGATTTGCACCGTCAAAACGCGATTTCCAGAGTTGACTATTAGAAAAACAAGATGGCCGCTCTTCCCTTTTCCCTGCCCGGGGAATAAACTTTTTAATTTTCGAGCTCCCGAAAAGCCGAATTAGCATGATTACTTCTTGCGGATACCCCCACCCGAGTGTGCCTGTGCAAATTTGAACCCAGTCAATGTTTTACTTTGGCGGTAATCGACGATTTTTGGTCAAATAATGACGTCACTTTTGCACCAAAAAGTTGTAATTCCCTAGGTTTTGCGAATTTTGCATGACTCCACACAGGAAAGTTGATCAGGATGCTCAACTTGGTCGATTTGCACCGTCAAAACGCGATTTCCAGAGTTGAATATTAGAAAAACAAGATGGCCGCTCTTCCCTTTTCCCTGCCCGGGGAATAAACTTTTTAATTTTCGAGCCACCCCGAAAAGCCGAATTAGCGTGATTACTTCTTGCGGATACCCCACCCGAGTGTGCCGGTGCAAATCTGAACCCCGTCAATGTTTTACTTTGGCGGTAATCGACGATTTTTGGACAAATTATGACGTCACTTTTGCACCAAAAAGGTTGTAATTCCCAAGGTTTTACGAATTTTGCATGACTCCACACAGCAAAGTTGTTCAGGATGCTCAACTTGGTCGATTTGCAACGTCAAAACGCGATTTCCAGAGTTGACTATTAGAAAAACAAGATGGCCGCTCTTCCCTTTTCCCTGCCCGGGGAACAAACTTTTTAATTTTCGAGCTCCCGAAAAGCCGAATTAGCGTGATTACTTCTTGCGGTTACCCCACCCGAGTGTGCCTGTGCAAATTTGAACCCCATCAATGTTTTACTTTGGCGGTAATCGACGATTTTTTGTCAAACTATGACGTCACTTTTGCACCAAAAAGTTGTAATTCCCAACGTTTTGCGAATTTTGCATGACTCCACACAGGAAAGTTGTTCAGGATGCTCAACTTGGTCGATTTGCACCGTCAAAACGCGATTTCCAGAGTTGACTATTAGAAAAACAAGATGGCCGCTCTTCCCTTTTCCCTGCCCGGGGAATAAACTTTTTAATTTTCGAGTTCCCAAAAAGCCAAATTAGCGTGATTACTTCTTGCGGATACCCCACCCGAGTGTGCCTGTGCAAATTTGAACCCCATCAATGTTTTACTTTGGCGGTAATCGACGATTTTTTGTCAAATTATGACGTCACTTTTGCACCAAAAAGTTGTAATTCCCAAGGTTTTACGAATTTTGCATGACTCCACACAGCAAAGTTGTTCAGGATGCTCAACTTGGTCGATTTGCAACGTCAAAACGCGATTTCCAGAGTTGACTATTAGAAAAACAAGATGGCCGCTCTTCCCTTTTCCCTGCCCGGGGAACAAACTTTTTAATTTTCGAGCTCCCGAAAAGCCGAATTAGCGTGATTACTTCTTGCGGTTACCCCACCCGAGTGTGCCTGTGCAAATTTGAACCCCATCAATGTTTTACTTTGGCGGTAATCGACGATTTTTTGTCAAACTATGACGTCAATTTTGCACCAAAAAGTTGTAATTCCCAACGTTTTGCGAATTTTGCATGACTCCACACAGGAAAGTTGTTCAGGATGCTCAACTTGGTCGATTTGCACCGTCAAAACGCGATTTCCAGAGTTGACTATTAGAAAAACAAGATGGCCGCTCTTCCCTTTTCCCTGCCCGGGGAATAAACTTTTTAATTTTCGAGCTCCCGAAAAGCCGAATAAGCATGATTACTTCTTGCGGATACCCCCACCCGAGTGTGCCTGTGCAAATTTGAACCCAGTCAATGTTTTACTTTGGCGGTAATCGACGATTTTTGGTCAAATAATGACGTCACTTTTGCACCAAAAAAGTTGTAATTCCCTAGGTTTTGCGAATTTTGCATGACTCCACACAGGAAAGTTGATCAGGATGCTCAACTTGGTCGATTTGCACCGTCAAAACGCGATTTCCAGAGTTGAATATTAGAAAAACAAGATGGCCGCTCTTCCCTTTTCCCTGCCCGGGGAATAAACTTTTTAATTTTCGAGCCACCCCGAAAAGCCGAATTAGCGTGATTACTTCTTGCGGATACCCCACCCGAGTGTGCCGGTGCAAATCTGAACCCCGTCAATGTTTTACTTTGGCGGTAATCGACGATTTTTGGACAAATTATGACGTCACTTTTGCACCAAAAAGTTGTAATTCCCAAGGTTTTACGAATTTTGCATGTCTCCACACAGCAAAGTTGTTCAGGATGCTCAACTTGGTCGATTTGCAACGTCAAAACGCGATTTCCAGAGTTGACTATTAGAAAAACAAGATGGCCGCTCTTCCCTTTTCCCTGCCCGGGGAATAAACTTTTTAATTTTCGAGCTACCGAAAAGCTGAATTAGCGTGATTACTTCTTTCGGTTACCCCACCCGAGTGTGCCTGTGCAAATTTGAACCCCATCAATGTTTTACTTTGGCGGTAATCGACGATTTTTGGTCAAATAATGACGTCACTTTTGCACCAAAAAGTTGTAATTCCCTAGGTTTTGCGAATTTTGCATGACTCCACACAGGAAAGTTGATCAGGATGCTCAACTTGGTCGATTTGCACCGTCAAAATGCGATTTCCAGAGTTGAATATTAGAAAAACAAGATGGCCGCTCTTCCCTTTTCCCTGCCCGGGGAATAAACTTTTTAATTTTCGAGCCACCCCGAAAAGCCGAATTAGCGTGATTACTTCTTGCGGATACCCCACCCGAGTGTGCCGGTGCAAATCTGAACCCCGTCAATGTTTTACTTTGGCGGTAATCGACGATTTTTGGACAAATTATGACGTCACTTTTGCACCAAAAAGGTTGTAATTCCCAAGGTTTTACGAATTTTGCATGACTCCACACAGCAAAGTTGTTCAGGATGCTCAACTTGGTCGATTTGCAACGTCAAAACGCGATTTCCAGAGTTGACTATTAGAAAAACAAGATGGCCGCTCTTCCCTTTTCCCTGCCCGGGGAACAAACTTTTTAATTTTCGAGCTCCCGAAAAGCCGAATTAGCGTGATTACTTCTTGCGGTTACCCCACCCGAGTGTGCCTGTGCAAATTTGAACCCCATCAATGTTTTACTTTGGCGGTAATCGACGATTTTTTGTCAAACTATGACGTCACTTTTGCACCAACAAGTTGTAATTCCCAACGTTTTGCGAATTTTGCATGACTCCACACAGGAAAGTTGTTCAGGATGCTCAACTTGGTCGATTTGCACCGTCAAAACGCGATTTCCAGAGTTGACTATTAGAAAAACAAGATGGCCGCTCTTCCCTTTTCCCTGCCCGGGGAATAAACTTTTTAATTTTCGAGTTCCCAAAAAGCCAAATTAGCGTGATTACTTCTTGCGGATACCCCACCCGAGTGTGCCTGTGCAAATTTGAACCCCATCAATGTTTTACTTTGGCGGTAATCGACGATTTTTTGTCAAATTATGACGTCACTTTTGCACCAAAAAGTTGTAATTCCCAAGGTTTTACGAATTTTGCATGACTCCACACAGCAAAGTTGTTCAGGATGCTCAACTTGGTCGATTTGCAACGTCAAAACGCGATTTCCAGAGTTGACTATTAGAAAAACAAGATGGCCGCTCTTCCCTTTTCCCTGCCCGGGGAACAAAATTTTTAATTTTCGAGCTCCCGAAAAGCCGAATTAGCGTGATTACTTCTTGCGGTTACCCCACCCGAGTGTGCCTGTGCAAATTTGAACCCCATCAATGTTTTACTTTGGCGGTAATCGACGATTTTTTGTCAAATTATGACGTCACTTTTGCACCAAAAAGTTGTAATTCCCAACGTTTTGCGAATTTTGCATGACTCCACACAGGAAAGTTGTTCAGGATGCTCAACTTGGTCGATTTGCACCGTCAAAACGCGATTTCCAGAGTTGACTATTAGAAAAACAAGATGGCCGCTCTTCCCTTTTCCCTGCCCGGGGAATAAACTTTTTAATTGTCGAGCTCCCGAAAAGCCGAATTAGCATGATTACTTCTTGTGGATACCCCCACCCGAGTGTGCCTGTGCAAATTTGAACCCAGTCAATGTTTTACTTTGGCGGTAATCGACGATTTTTGGTCAAATAATGACGTCACTTTCGCACCAAAAAGTTGTAATTCCCAAGGTTTTACGAATTTTGCATGACTCCACACAGAAAAGTTGTTCAGGATGCTCAACTTGGTCGATTTGCACCGTCAAAACGCGATTTCCAGAGTTGACTATTAGAAAAACAAGATGGCCGCTCTTCCCTTTTCCCTGCCCGGGGAATAAACTTTTTAATTTTCGAGTTCCCAAAAAGCCAAATTAGCGTGATTACTTCTTGCGGATACCCCACCCGAGTGTGCCTGTGCAAATTTGAACCCCATCAATGTTTTACTTTGGCGGTAATCGACGATTTTTTGTCAAATTATGACGTCACTTTTGCACCAAAAAGTTGTAATTCCCAAGGTTTTGCGAATTTTGCATGACTCCACACAGGAAAGTTGATCAGTATGCTCAACTTGGTCGATTTGCACCGTCAAAACGCGATTTCCAGAGTTGAATATTAGAAAAACAAGATGGCTGCTCTTTCCTTTTCCCTGCCCGGGGAATAAACTTTTTAATTTTCGAGCCACCCCGAAAAGCCGAATTAGCGTGATTACTTCTTGCGGATACCCCACCCGAGTGTGCCGGTGCAAATCTGAACCCCGTCAATGTTTTACTTTGGCGGTAATCGACGATTTTTGGACAAATTATGACGTCACTTTTGCACCAAAAAGTTGTAATTCCCAAGGTTTTGCGAATTTTGCATGACTCCACACAGGAAAGTTGATCAGTATGCTCAACTTGGTCGATTTGCACCGTCAAAACGCGATTTCCAGAGTTGAATATTAGAAAAACAAGATGGCTGCTCTTTCCTTTTCCCTGCCCGGGGAATAAACTTTTTAATTTTCGAGCCACCCCGAAAAGCCGAATTAGCGTGATTACTTCTTGCGGATACCCCACCCGAGTGTGCCGGTGCAAATCTGAACCCCGTCAATGTTTTACTTTGGCGGTAATCGACGATTTTTGGACAAATTATGACGTCACTTTTGCACCAAAAAGTTGTAATTCCCAAGGTTTTACGAATTTTGCATGACTCCACACAGCAAAGGTGTTCAGGATGCTCAACTTGGTCGATTTGCAACGTCAAAACGCGATTTTCAGAGTTGACTATTAGAAAAACAAGATGGCCGCTCTTCCCTTTTCCCTGCCCGGGGAACAAACTTTTTAATTTTCGAGCTCCCGAAAAGCCGAATTAGCGTGATTACTTCTTGCGGTTACCCCACCCGAGTGTGCCTGTGCAAATTTGAACCCCATCAATGTTTTACTTTGGCGGTAATCGACGATTTTTTGTCAAACTATGACGTCACTTTTGCACCAAAAAGTTGTAATTCCCAACGTTTTGCGAATTTTGCATGACTCCACACAGGAAAGTTGTTCAGGATGCTCAACTTGGTCGATTTGCACCGTCAAAACGCGATTTCCAGAGTTGACTATTAGAAAAACAAGATGGCCGCTCTTCCCTTTTCCCTGCCCGGGGAATAAACTTTTTAATTTTCGAGTTCCCAAAAAGCCAAATTAGCGTGATTACTTCTTGCGGATACCCCACCCGAGTGTGCCTGTGCAAATTTGAACCCAATCAATGTTTTACTTTGGCGGTAATCGACGATTTTTTGTCAAATTATGACGTCACTTTTGCACCAAAAAGTTGTAATTCCCAAGGTTTTACGAATTTTGCATGACTCCACACAGCAAAGTTGTTCAGGATGCTCAACTTGGTCGATTTGCAACGTCAAAACGCGATTTCCAGAGTTGACTATTAGAAAAACAAGATGGCCGCTCTTCCCTTTTCCCTGCCCGGGGAACAAACTTTTTAATTTTCGAGCTCCCGAAAAGCCGAATTAGCGTGATTACTTCTTGCGGTTACCCCACCCGAGTGTGCCTGTGCAAATTTGAACCCCATCAATGTTTTACTTTGGCGGTAATCGACGATTTTTTGTCAAACTATGACGTCACTTTTGCACTAAAAAGTTGTAATTCCCAACGTTTTGCGAATTTTGCATGACTCCACACAGGAAAGTTGTTCAGGATGCTCAACTTGGTCGATTTGCACCGTCAAAACGCGATTTCCAGAGTTGACTATTAGAAAAACAAGATAGCCGCTCTTCCCTTTTCCCTGCCCGGGGAATAAACTTTTTAATTTTCGAGTTCCCAAAAAGCCAAATTAGCGTGATTACTTCTTGCGGATACCCCACCCGAGTGTGCCTGTGCAAATGTGAACCCCATCAATGTTTTACTTTGGCGGTAATCGACGATTTTTTGTCAAATTATGACGTCACTTTTGCACCAAAAAGTTGTAATTCCCAAGGTTTTACGAATTTTGCATGACTCCACACAGCAAAGTTGTTCAGGATGCTCAACTTGGTCGATTTGCAACGTCAAAACGCGATTTCCAGAGTTGACTATTAGAAAAACAAGATGGCCGCTCTTCCCTTTTCCCTGCCCGGGGAACAAACTTTTTAATTTTCGAGCTCCCGAAAAGCCGAATTAGCGTGATTACTTCTTGCGGTTACCCCACCCGAGTGTGTCTGTGCAAATTTGAACCCCATCAATGTTTTACTTTGGCGGTAATCGACGATTTTTTGTCAAACTATGACGTCACTTTTGCACCAAAAAGTTGTAATTCCCAACGTTTTGCGAATTTTGCATGACTCCACACAGGAAAGTTGTTCAGGATGCTCAACTTGGTCGATTTGCACCGTCAAAACGCGATTTCCAGAGTTGACTATTAGAAAAACAAGATGGCCGCTCTTCCCTTTTCCCTGCCCGGGGAATAAACTTTTTAATTTTCGAGTTCCCAAAAAGCCAAATTAGCGTGATTACTTCTTGCGGATACCCCACCCGAGTGTGCCTGTGCAAATTTGAACCCCATCAATGTTTTACTTTGGCGGTAATCGACGATTTTTTGTCAAATTATGACGTCACTTTTGCACCAAAAAGTTGTAATTCCCAAGGTTTTACGAATTTTGCATGACTCCACACAGCAAAGTTGTTCAGGATGCTCAACTTGGTCGATTTGCAACGTCAAAACGCGATTTCCAGAGTTGACTATTAGAAAAACAAGATGGCCGCTCTTCCCTTTTCCCTGCCCGGGGAACAAACTTTTTAATTTTCGAGCTCCCGAAAAGCCGAATTAGCGTGATTACTTCTTGCGGTTACCCCACCCGAGTGTGCCTGTGCAAATTTGAACCCCATCAATGTTTTACTTTGGCGGTAATCGACGATTTTTTGTCAAACTATGACGTCACTTTTGCACCAAAAAGTTGTAATTCCCAACGTTTTGCGAATTTTGCATGACTCCACACAGGAAAGTTGTTCAGGATGCTCAACTTGGTCGATTTGCACCGTCAAAACGCGATTTCCAGAGTTGACTATTAGAAAAACAAGATGGCCGCTCTTCCCTTTTCCCTGCCCGGGGAATAAACTTTTTAATTTTCGAGTTCCCAAAAAGCCAAATTAGCGTGATTACTTCTTGCGGATACCCCACCCGAGTGTGCCTGTGCAAATTTGAACCCCATCAATGTTTTACTTTGGCGGTAATCGACGATTTTTTGTCAAATTATGACGTCACTTTTGCACCAAAAAGTTGTAATTCCCAAGGTTTTGCGAATTTTGCATGACTCCACACAGGAAAGTTGATCAGGATGCTCAACTTGGTCGATTTGCACCGTCAAAACGCGATTTCCAGAGTTGAATATTAGAAAAACAAGATGGCCGCTCTTCCCTTTTCCCTGCCCGGGAAATAAACTTTTTAATTTTCGAGCCACCCCGAAAAGCCGAATTAGCGTGATTACTTCTTGCGGATACCCCACCCGAGTGTGCCGGTGCAAATCTGAACCCCGTCAATGTTTTACTTTGGCGGTAATCGACGATTTTTTGACAAATTATGACGTCACTTTTGCACCAAAAAGTTGTAATTCCCAAGGTTTTACGAATTTTGCATGACTCCACACAGCAAAGGTGTTCAGGATGCTCAACTTGGTCGATTTGCACCGTCAAAACGCGATTTCCAGAGTTGACTATTAGAAAAACAAGATGGCCGCTCTTCCCTTTTCCCTGCCCGGGGAATAAACTTTTTAATTTTCGAGTTCCCAAAAAGCCAAATTAGCGTGATTACTTCTTGCGGATACCCCACCCGAGTGTGCCTGTGCAAATTTGAACCCCATCAATGTTTTACTTTGGCGGTAATCGACGATTTTGTGTCAAATTATGACGTCACTTTTGCACCAAAAAGCTGTAATTCCCAAGGTTTTGCGAATTTTGCATGACTCCACACAGGAAATTTGTTCAGGATGCTCAACTTGGTCGATTTGCACCGTCAAAACGCGATTTCCAGAGTTGACTATTAGAAAACAAGATGGCCGCTCTTCCCTTTTCCCTGCCCGGGGAATAAACTTTTAAATTTTCGAGCCACCACGAAAAGCCGAATTAGCGTGATTACTTCTTGCGGATACCCCACCCGAGTGTGCCGGTGCAAATCTGAACTCCGTCAATGTTTTACTTTGGCGGTAATCGACGATTTTTGGACAAATTATGACGTCACTTTTGCACCAAAAAGTTGTAATTCCCAAGGTTTTACGAATTTTGCATGACTCCACACAGGAAAGTTGTTCAGGATGCTCAACTTGGTCGATTTGCAACGTCAAAACGCGATTTCCAGAGTTGACTATTAGAAAAACAAGATGGCCGCTCTTCCCTTTTCCCTGCCCGGGGAACAAACTTTTTAATTTTCGAGCTCCCGAAAAGCCGAATTAGCGTGATTACTTCTTGCGGTTACCCCACCCGAGTGTGCCTGTGCAAATTTGAACCCTTTCAATGTTTTACTTTGGCGGTAATCGACGATTTTTGTCAAATTATGACGTCACTTTTGCACCAAAAAGTTGTAATTCCCAAGGTTTTGCGAATTTTGCATGACTCCACACAGGAAATTTGTTCAGGATGCTCAACTTGGTCGATTTGCACCGTCAAAACGCGATTTCCAGAGTTGACTATTAGAAAACAAGATGGCCGCTCTTCCCTTTTCCCTGCCCGGGGAATAAACTTTTAAATTTTCGAGCCACCCCGAAAAGCCGAATTAGCGTGATTACTTCTTGCGGATACCCCACCCGAGTGTGCCGGTGCAAATCTGAACCCCGTCAATGTTTTACTTTGGCGGTAATCGACGATTTTTGGACAAATTATGACGTCACTTTTGCACCAAAAAGTTGTAATTCCCAAGGTTTTACGAATTTTGCATGACTCCACACAGCAAAGGTGTTCAGGATGCTCAACTTGGTCGATTTGCACCGTCAAAACGCGATTTCCAGAGTTGACTATTAGAAAAACAAGATGGCCGCTCTTCCCTTTTCCCTGCCCGGGGAATAAACTTTTTAATTTTCGAGTTCCCAAAAAGCCAAATTAGCGTGATTACTTCTTGCGGATACCCCACCCGAGTGTGCCTGTGCAAATTTGAACCCCATCAATGTTTTACTTTGGCGGTAATCGACGATTTTTTGTCAAATTATGACGTCACTTTTGCACCAAAAAGCTGTAATTCCCAAGGTTTTGCGAATTTTGCATGACTCCACACAGGAAATTTGTTCAGGATGCTCAACTTGGTCGATTTGCACCGTCAAAACGCGATTTCCAGAGTTGACTATTAGAAAACAAGATGGCCGCTCTTCCCTTTTCCCTGCCCGGGGAATAAACTTTTAAATTTTCGAGCCACCACGAAAAGCCGAATTAGCGTGATTACTTCTTGCGGATACCCCACCCGAGTGTGCCGGTGCAAATCTGAACCCCGTCAATGTTTTACTTTGGCGGTAATCGACGATTTTTGGACAAATTATGACGTCACTTTTGCACCAAAAAGTTGTAATTCCCAAGGTTTTGCGAATTTTGCATGACTCCACACAGGAAAGTTGTTCAGGATGCTCAACTTGGTCGATTTGCAACGTCAAAACGCGATTTCCAGAGTTGACTATTAGAAAAACAAGATGGCCGCTCTTCCCTTTTCCCTGCCCGGGGAACAAACTTTTTAATTTTCGAGCTCCCGAAAAGCCGAATTAGCGTGATTACTTCTTGCGGTTACCCCACCCGAGTGTGCCTGTGCAAATTTGAACCCTTTCAATGTTTTACTTTGGCGGTAATCGACGATTTTTTGTCAAATTATGACGTCACTTTTGCACCAAAAAGTTGTAATTCCCAAGGTTTTTCGAATTTTGCATGACTCCACACAGGAAATTTGTTCAGGATGCTCAACTTGGTCGATTTGCACCGTCAAAACGCGATTTCCAGAGTTGACTATTAGAAAACAAGATGGCCGCTCTTCCCTTTTCCCTGCCCGGGGAATAAACTTTTAAATTTTCGAGCCACCCCGAAAAGCCGAATTAGCGTGATTACTTCTTGCGGATACCCCACCCGAGTGTGCCGGTGCAAATCTGAACCCCGTCAATGTTTTACTTTGGCGGTAATCGACGATTTTTGGACAAATTATGACGTCACTTTTGCACCAAAAAGTTGTAATTCCCAAGGTTTTACGAATTTTGCATGACTCCACACAGGAAAGTTGTTCAGGATGCTCAACTTGGTCGATTTGCACCGTCAAAACGCGATTTCCAGAGTTGACTATTAGAAAAACAAGATGGCCGCTCTTCCCT
Organism: Asterias amurensis; assembly: GCF_032118995.1. Lineage (NCBI taxonomy): Eukaryota > Metazoa > Echinodermata > Asteroidea > Forcipulatida > Asteriidae > Asterias > Asterias amurensis. The sequence continues at coordinate 8,509,732 of NC_092662.1, read as the reverse complement.
TTTCCCTGCCCGGGGAATAAACTTTTTAATTTTCGAGCTACCGAAAAGCCGAATTAGCGTGATTACTTCTTGCGGATACCCCCCCCCCCCCCCCCGAGAGTGCCGGTGCAAATTTGAACCCCGTCAATGTTTTACTTTGGCGGTAATCGACGATTTTTTGTCAAATTATGACGTCACTTTTGCACCAAAAAGTTGTAATTCCCAAGGTTTTACGAATTTTGCATGACTCCACACAGGAAAGTTGTTCAGGATGCTCAACTTGGTCGATTTGCACCGTCAAAACGCGATTTCCAGAGTTGACTATTAGAAAAACAAGATGGCCGCTCTTCCCTTTTCCCTGCCCGGGGAATAAACTTTTTAATTTTCGAGCTCCCGAAAAGCCGAATTAGCATGATTAGTTCTTGCGGATACCCCCACCCGAGTGTGCCTGTGCAAATTTGAACCCAGTCAATGTTTTACTTTGGCGGTAATCGACGATTTTTGGTCAAATAATGACGTCACTTTTGCACCAAAAAGTTGTAATTCCCTAGGTTTTGCGAATTTTGCATGACTCCACACAGGAAAGTTGATCAGGATGCTCAACTTGGTCGATTTGCACCGTCAAAACGCGATTTCCAGAGTTGAATATTAGAAAAACAAGATGGCCGCTCTTCCCTTTTCCCTGCCCGGGGAATAAACTTTTTAATTTTCGAGCCACCCCGAAAAGCCGAATTAGCGTGATTACTTCTTGCGGATACCCCACCCGAGTGTGCCGGTGCAAATCTGAACCCCGTCAATGTTTTACTTTGGCGGTAATCGACGATTTTTGGACAAATTATGACGTCACTTTTGCACCAAAAAGTTGTAATTCCCAAGGTTTTACGAATTTTGCATGACTCCACACAGCAAAGTTGTTCAGGATGCTCAACTTGGTCGATTTGCACCGTCAAAACGCGATTTCCAGAGTTGACTATTAGAAAAACAAGATGGCCGCTCTTCCCTTTTCCCTGCCCGGGGAAAAAACTTTTTAATTTTCGAGTTCCCAAAAAGCCAAATTAGCGTGATTACTTCTTGCGGATACCCCACCCGAGTGTGCCTGTGCAAATTTGAACCCCATCAATGTTTTACTTTGGCGGTAATCGACGATTTTTTGTCAAATTAGACGTCACTTTTGCACCAAAAAGTTGTAATTCCCAACGTTTTGCGAATTTTGCATGACTCCACACAGGAAAGTTGATCAGGATGCTCAACTTGGTCGATTTGCACCGTCAAAACGCTATTTCCAGAGTTGAATATTAGAAAAACAAGATGGCTGCTCTTCCCTTTTCCCTGCCCGGGGAATAAACTTTTTAATTTTCGAGCTCCCGAAAAGCCGAATTAGCGTGATTACTTCTTGCGGTTACCCCACCCGAGTGTGCCTGTGCAAATTTGAACCCCATCAATGTTTTACTTTGGCGGTAATCGACGATTTTTTGTCAAACTATGACGTCACTTTTGCACCAAAAAGTTGTAATTCCCAACGTTTTGCGAATTTTGCATGACTCCACACAGGAAAGTTGTTCAGGATGCTCAACTTGGTCGATTTGCACCGTCAAAACGCGATTTCCAGAGTTGACTATTAGAAAAACAAGATGGCCGCTCTTCCCTTTTCCCTGCCCGGGGAATAAACTTTTTAATTTTCGAGTTCCCAAAAAGCCAAATTAGCGTGATTACTTCTTGCGGATACCCCACCCGAGTGTGCCTGTGCAAATTTGAACCCCATCAATGTTTTACTTTGGCGGTAATCGACGATTTTTTGTCAAATTATGACGTCACTTTTGCACCAAAAAAGTTGTAATTCCCAAGGTTTTACGAATTTTGCATGACTCCACACAGCAAAGTTGTTCAGGATGCTCAACTTGGTCGATTTGCAACGTCAAAACGCGATTTCCAGAGTTGACTATTGAACCCCATCAATGTTTTACTTTGGCGGTAATCGACGATTTTTGGTCAAATAATTACGTCACTTTTGCACCAAAAAGTTGTAATTCCCTAGGTTTTGCGAATTTTGCATGACTCCACACAGGAAAGTTGATCAGGATGCTCAACTTGGTCGATTTGCACCGTCAAAACGCGATTTCCAGAGTTGAATATTAGAAAAACAAGATGGCCGCTCTTCCCTTTTCCCTGCCCGGGGAATAAACTTTTTAATTTTCGAGCCACCCCGAAAAGCCGAATTAGCGTGATTACTTCTTGCGGATACCCCACCCGAGTGTGCCGGTGCAAATCTGAACCCCGTCAATGTTTTACTTTGGCGGTAATCGACGATTTTTGGACAAATTATGACGTCACTTTTGCACCAAAAAGTTGTAATTCCCAAGGTTTTACGAATTTTGCATGACTCCACACAGCAAAGTTGTTCAGGATGCTCAACTTGGTCGATTTGCAACGTCAAAACGCGATTTCCAGAGTTGACTATTAGAAAAACAAGATGGCCGCTCTTCCCTTTTCCCTGCCCGGGGAACAAACTTTTTAATTTTCAAGCTCCCGAAAAGCCGAATTAGCGTGATTACTTCTTGCGGTTACCCCACCCGAGTGTGCCTGTGCAAATTTGAACCCCATCAATGTTTTACTTTGGCGGTAATCGACGATTTTTTGTCAAATAATGACGTCACTTTTGCACCAAAAGGTTGTAATTCCCAACGTTTTGCGAATTTTGCATGACTCCACACAGGAAAGTTTATCAGGATGCTCAACTTGGTCGATTTGCACCGTCAAAACGCGATTTCCAGAGTTGAATATTAGAAAAACAAGATGGCCGCTCTTCCCTTTTCCCTGCCCGGGGAATAAACTTTTTAATTTTCGAGCCACCCCGAAAAGCCGAATTAGCGTGATTACTTCTTGCGGATACCCCACCCGAGTGTGCCGGTGCAAATCTGAACCCCGTCAATGTTTTACTTTGGCGGTAATCGACGATTTTTGGACAAATTATGACGTCACTTTTGCTCCAAAAAGTTGTAATTCCCAAGGTTTTACGAATTTTGCATGACTCCACACAGCAAAGTTGTTCAGGATGCTCAACTTGGTCGATTTGCAACGTCAAAACGCGATTTCCAGAGTTGACTATTAGAAAAACAAGATGGCCGCTCTTCCCTTTTCCCTGCCCGGGGAACAAACTTTTAAATTTTCGAGCTCCCGAAAAGCCGAATTAGCGTGATTACTTCTTGCGGTTACCCCACCCGAGTGTGCCTGTGCAAATTTGAACCCCATCAATGTTTTACTTTGGCGGTAATCGACGATTTTTTGTCAAACTATGACGTCACTTTTGCACCAAAAAGTTGTAATTCCCAACGTTTTGCGAATTGTGCATGACTCCACACAGGAAAGTTGTTCAGGATGCTCAACTTGGTCGATTTGCACCGTCAAAACGCGATTTCCAGAGTTGACTATTAGAAAAACAAGATGGCCGCTCTTCCCTTTTCCCTGCCCGGGGAATAAACTTTTTAATTTTCGAGTTCCCAAAAAGCCAAATTAGCGTGATTACTTCTTGCGGATACCCCACCCGCGTGTGCCTGTGCAAATTTGAACCCCATCAATGTTTTACTTTGGCGGTAATCGACGATTTTTTGTCAAATTATGACGTCACTTTTGCACCAAAAAGTTGTAATTCCCAAGGTTTTACGAATTTTGCATGACTCCACACAGCAAAGTTGTTCAGGATGCTCAACTTGGTCGATTTGCAACGTCAAAACGCGATTTCCAGAGTTGACTATTAGAAAAACAAGATGGCCGCTCTTCCCTTTTCCCTGCCCGGGGAACAAACTTTTTAATTTTCGAGCTCCCGAAAAGCAGAATTAGCGTGATTACTTCGAGTGTGCCTGTGCAAATTTGAACCCCATCAATGTTTTACTTTGGCGGTAATCGACGATTTTTTTGTCAAACTATGACGTCACTTTTGCACCAAAAAGTTGTAATTCCCAACGTTTTGCGAATTTTGCATGACTCCACACAGGAAAGTTGTTCAGGATGCTCAACTTGGTCGATTTGCACCGTCAAAACGCGATTTCCAGAGTTGACTATTAGAAAAACAAGATGGCCGCTCTTCCCTTTTCCCTGCCCGGGGAATAAACTTTTTAATTTTCGAGTTCCCAAAGAGCCAAATTAGCGTGATTACTTCTTGCGGATACCCCACCCGAGTGTGCCTGTGCAAATTTGAACCCCATCAATGTTTTACTTTGGCGGTAATCGACGATTTTTGGTCAAATTATGACGTCACTTTTGCACCAAAAAGTTGTAATTCCCAAGGTTTTACGAATTTTGCATGACTCCACACAGCAAAGTTGTTCAGGATGCTCAACTTGGTCGATTTGCAACGTCAAAACGCGATTTCCAGAGTTGACTATTAGAAAAACAAGATGGCCGCTCTTCCCTTTTCCCTGCCCGGGGAACAAACTTTTTAATTTTCGAGCTCCCGAAAAGCCGAATTAGCGTGATTACTTCGAGTGTGCCTGTGCAAATTTGAACCCCATCAATGTTTTACTTTGGCGGTAATCGACGATTTTTTGTCAAACTATGACGTCACTTTTGCACCAAAAAGTTGTAATTCCCAACGTTTTGCGAATTTTGCATGACTCCACACAGGAAAGTTGTTCAGGATGCTCAACTTGGTCGATTTGCACCGTCAAAACGCGATTTCCAGAGTTGACTATTAGAAAAACAAGATGGCCGCTCTTCCCTTTCCCTGCCCGGGGAATAAACTTTTTAATTTTCGAGTTCCCAAAAAGCCAAATTAGCGTGATTACTTCTTGCGGATACCCCACCCGCGTGTGCCTGTGCAAATTTGAACCCCATCAATGTTTTACTTTGGCGGTAATCGACGATTTTTTGTCAAATTATGACGTCACTTTTGCACCAAAAAGTTGTAATTCCCAAGGTTTTACGAATTTTGCATGACTCCACACAGCAAAGTTGTTCAGGATGCTCAACTTGGTCGATTTGCAACGTCAAAACGCGATTTCCAGAGTTGACTATTAGAAAAACAAGATGGCCGCTCTTCCCTTTTCCCTGCCCGGGGAACAAACTTTTTAATTTTCGAGCTCCCGAAAAGCCGAATTAGCGTGATTACTTCGAGTGTGCCTGTGCAAATTTGAACCCCATCAATGTTTTACTTTGGCGGTAATCGACGATTTTTTGTCAAACTATGACGTCACTTTTGCACCAAAAAGTTGTAATTCCCAACGTTTTGCGAATTTTGCTTGACTCCACACAGGAAAGTTGTTCAGGATGCTCAACTTGGTCGATTTGCACCGTCAAAACGCGATTTCCAGAGTTGACTATTAGAAAAACAAGATGGCCGCTCTTCCCTTTTCCCTGCCCGGGGAACAAACTTTTTAATTTTCGAGCTCCCGAAAAGCCGAATTAGCGTGATTACTTCTTGCGGATACCCCCACCCGAGTGTGCCTGTGCAAATTTGAACCCCATCAATGTTTTACTTTGGCGGTAATCGACGATTTTTTGTCAAACTATGACGTCACTTTTGCACCAAAAAGTTGTAATTCCCAACGTTTTGCGAATTTTGCATGACTCCACACAGGAAAGTTGTTCAGGATGCTCAACTTGGTCGATTTGCACCGTCAAAACGCGATTTCCAGAGTTGACTATTAGAAAAACAAGATGGCCGCTCTTCCCTTTTCCCTGCCCGGGGAATAAACTTTTTAATTTTCGAGCTCCCGAAAAGCCGAATTAGCATGATTACTTCTTGCGGATACCCCCACCCGAGTGTGCCTGTGCAAATTTGAACCCAGTCAATGTTTTACTTTGGCGGTAATCGACGATTTTTGGTCAAATAATGACGTCACTTTTGCACCAAAAAAGTTGTAATTCCCTAGGTTTTGCGAATTTTGCATGACTCCACACAGGAAAGTTGATCAGGATGCTCAACTTGGTCGATTTGCACCGTCAAAACGCGATTTCCAGAGTTGAATATTAGAAAAACAAGATGGCCGCTCTTCCCTTTTCCCTGCCCGGGGAATAAACTTTTTAATTTTCGAGCCACCCCGAAAAGCCGAATTAGCGTGATTACTTCTTGCGGATACCCCACCCGAGTGTGCCGGTGCAAATCTGAACCCCGTCAATGTTTTACTTTGGCGGTAATCGACGATTTTTGGACAAATTATGACGTCACTTTTGCACCAAAAAGTTGTAATTCCCAAGGTTTTACGAATTTTGCATGACTCCACACAGCAAAGTTGTTCAGGATGCTCAACTTGGTCGATTTGCACTGTCAAAACGCGATTTCCAGAGTTGACTATTAGAAAAACAAGATGGCCGCTCTTCCCTTTTCCCTGCCCGGGGAACAAACTTTTTAATTTTCGAGCTCCCGAAAAGCCGAATTAGCGTGATTACTTCTTGCGGATACCCCCACCCGAGTGTGCCTGTGCAAATTTGAACCCCATCAATGTTTTACTTTGGCGGTAATCGACGATTTTTTGTCAAACTATGACGTCACTTTTGCACCAAAAAGTTGTAATTCCCAACGTTTTGCGAATTTTGCATGACTCCACACAGGAAAGTTGTTCAGGATGCTCAACTTGGTCGATTTGCACCGTCAAAACGCGATTTCCAGAGTTGACTATTAGAAAAACAAGATGGCCGCTCTTCCCTTTTCCCTGCCCGGGGAATAAACTTTTTAATTTTCGAGCTCCCGAAAAGCCGAATTAGCATGATTACTTCTTGCGGATACCCCCACCCGAGTGTGCCTGTGCAAATTTGAACCCAGTCAATGTTTTACTTTGGCGGTAATCGACGATTTTTGGTCAAATAATGACGTCACTTTTGCACCAAAAAAGTTGTAATTCCCTAGGTTTTGCGAATTTTGCATGACTCCACACAGGAAAGTTGATCAGGATGCTCAACTTGGTCGATTTGCACCGTCAAAACGCGATTTCCAGAGTTGAATATTAGAAAAACAAGATGGCCGCTCTTCCCTTTTCCCTGCCCGGGGAATAAACTTTTTAATTTTCGAGCCACCCCGAAAAGCCGAATTAGCGTGATTACTTCTTGCGGATACCCCACCCGAGTGTGCCGGTGCAAATCTGAACCCCGTCAATGTTTTACTTTGGCGGTAATCGACGATTTTTGGACAAATTATGACGTCACTTTTGCACCAAAAAGTTGTAATTCCCAAGGTTTTACGAATTTTGCATGACTCCACACAGCAAAGTTGTTCAGGATGCTCAACTTGGTCGATTTGCAACGTCAAAACGCGATTTCCAGAGTTGACTATTAGAAAAACAAGATGGCCGCTCTTCCCTTTTCCCTGCCCGGGGAACAAACTTTTTAATTTTCGAGCTCCCGAAAAGCCGAATTAGCGTGATTACTTCTTGCGGTTACCCCACCCGAGTGTGCCTGTGCAAATTTGAACCCCATCAATGTTTTACTTTGGCGGTAATCGACGATTTTTTGGACAAACTATGACGTCACTTTTGCACCAAAAAGTTGTAATTCCCAACGTTTTGCGAATTTTGCATGACTCCACACAGGAAAGTTGTTCAGGATGCTCAACTTGGTCGATTTGCACCGTCAAAACGCGATTTCCAGAGTTGACTATTAGAAAAACAAGATGGCCGCTCTTCCCTTTTCCCTGCCCGGGGAATAAACTTTTTAATTTTCGAGTTCCCAAAAAGCCAAATTAGCGTGATTACTTCTTGCGGATACCCCACCCGAGTGTGCCTGTGCAAATTTGAACCCCATCAATGTTTTACTTTGGCGGTAATCGATGATTTTTTGTCAAATTATGACGTCACTTTTGCACCAAAAAGTTGTAATTCCCAAGGTTTTACGAATTTTGCATGACTCCACACAGCAAAGTTGTTCAGGATGCTCAACTTGGTCGATTTGCAACGTCAAAACGCGATTTCCAGAGTTGACTATTAGAAAAACAAGATGGCCGCTCTTCCCTTTTCCCTGCCCGGGGAACAAACTTTTTAATTTTCGAGCTCCCGAAAAGCCGAATTAGCGTGATTACTTCTTGCGGTTACCCCACCCGAGTGTGCCTGTGCAAATTTGAACCCCATCAATGTTTTACTTTGGCGGTAATCGACGATTTTTTGTCAAACTATGACGTCACTTTTGCACCAAAAAGTTGTAATTCCCAACGTTTTGCGAATTTCGCATGACTCCACACAGGAAAGTTGTTCAGGATGCTCAACTTGGTCGATTTGCACCGTAAAAACGCGATTTCCAGAGTTGACTATTAGAAAAACAAGATGGCCGCTCTTCCCTTTTCCCTGCCCGGGGAATAAACTTTTTAATTTTCGAGTTCCCAAAAAGCCAAATTAGCGTGATTACTTCTTGCGGATACCCCACCCGAGTGTGCCTGTGCAAATTTGAACCCCATCAATGTTTTACTTTGGCGGTAATCGACGATTTTTTGTCAAATTATGACGTCACTTTTGCACCAAAAAGTTGTAATTCCCAAGGTTTTGCGAATTTTGCATGACTCCACAAAGGAAATTTGTTCAGGATGCTCAACTTGGTCGATTTGCACCGTCAAAACGCGATTTCCAGAGTTGACTATTAGAAAACAAGATGGCCGCTCTTCCCTTTTCCCTGCCCGGGGAATAAACTTTTAAATTTTCGAGCCACCCCGAAAAGCCGAATTAGCGTGATTACTTCTTGCGGATACCCCACCCGAGTGTGCCGGTGCAAATCTGAACCCCGTCAATGTTTTACTTTGGCGGTAATCGACGATTTTTGGACAAATTATGACGTCACTTTTGCACCAAAAAGTTGTAATTCCCAAGGTTTTACGAATTTTGCATGACTCCACACAGGAAAGTTGTTCAGGATGCTCAACTTGGTCGATTTGCACCGTCAAAACGCGATTTCCAGAGTTGACTATTAGAAAAACAAGATGGCCGCTCTTCCCTTTTCCCTGCCCGGGGAATAAACTTTTTAATTTTCGAGTTCCCAAAAAGCCAAATTAGCGTGATTACTTCTTGCGGATACCCCACCCGAGTGTGCCTGTGCAAATTTGAACCCCATCAATGTTTTACTTTGGCGGTAATCGACGATTTTTTGTCAAATTATGACGTCACTTTTGCACCAAAAAGTTGTAATTCCCAAGGTTTTACGAATTTTGCATGACTCCACACAGCAAAGTTGTTCAGGATGCTCAACTTGGTCGATTTGCAACGTCAAAACGCGATTTCCAGAGTTGACTATTAGAAAAACAAGATGGCCGCTCTTCCCTTTTCCCTGCCCGGGGAACAAACTTTTTAATTTTCGAGCTCCCGAAACACCGAATTAGCGTGATTACTTCTTGCGGTTACCCCACCCGAGTGTGCCTGTGCAAATTTGAACCCCATCAATGTTTTACTTTGGCGGTAATCGACGATTTTTTGTCAAACTATGACGTCACTTTTGCACCAAAAAGTTGTAATTCCCAACGTTTTGCGAATTTCGCATGACTCCACACAGGAAAGTTGTTCAGGATGCTCAACTTGGTCGATTTGCACCGTCAAAACGCGATTTCCAGAGTTGACTATTAGAAAAACAAGATGGCCGCTCTTCCCTTTTCCCTGCCCGGGGAATAAACTTTTTAATTTTCGAGTTCCCAAAAAGCCAAATTAGCGTGATTACTTCTTGCGGATACCCCACCCGAGTGTGCCTGTGCAAATTTGAACCCCATCAATGTTTTACTTTGGCGGTAATCGACGATTTTTTGTCAAATTATGACGTCACTTTTGCACCAAAAAGTTGTAATTCCCAAGGTTTTGCGAATTTTGCATGACTCCACAAAGGAAATTTGTTCAGGATGCTCAACTTGGTCGATTTGCACCGTCAAAACGCGATTTCCAGAGTTGACTATTAGAAAACAAGATGGCCGCTCTTCCTTTTTCCCTGCCCGGGGAATAAACTTTTAAATTTTCGAGCCACCCCGAAAAGCCGAATTAGCGTGATTACTTCTTGCGGATACCCCACCCGAGTGTGCCGGTGCAAATCTGAACCCCGTCAATGTTTTACTTTGGCGGTAATCGACGATTTTTGGACAAATTATGACGTCACTTTTGCACCAAAAAGTTGTAATTCCCAAGGTTTTACGAATTTTGCATGACTCCACACAGGAAAGTTGTTCAGGATGCTCAACTTGGTCGATTTGCACCGTCAAAACGCGATTTCCAGAGTTGACTATTAGAAAAACAAGATGGCCGCTCTTCCCTTTTCCCTGCCCGGGGAATAAACTTTTTAATTTTCGAGCTACCGAAAAGCCGAATTAGCGTGATTACTTCTTGCGGATACCCCACCCGAGAGTGCCGGTGCAAATTTGAACCCCGTCAATGTTTTACTTTGGCGGTAATCGACGATTTTTTGTCAAATTATGACGTCACTTTTGCACCAAAAAGTTGTAATTCCCAAGGTTTTGCGAATTTTGCATGACTCCACACAGGAAAGTTGTTCAGGATGCTCAACTTGATCGATTTGCACCGTCAAAACGCGATTTCCAGAGTTGACTATTAGAAAAACAAGATGGCCGCTCTTCCCTTTTCCCTGCCCGGGGAATAAACTTTTTAATTTTCGAGCTACCGAAAAGCCGAATTAGCGTGATTACTTCTTGCGGATACCCCACCCGAGAGTGCCGGTGCAAATTTGAACCCCGTCAATGTTTTACTTTGGCGGTAATCGACGATTTTTTGTCAAACTATGACGTCACTTTTGCACCAAAAAGTTGTAATTCCCAAGGTTTTGCGAATTTTGCATGACTCCACACAGGAAAGTTGTTCAGGATGCTCAACTTGGTCGATTTGCAACGTCAAAACGCGATTTCCAGAGTTGACTATTAGAAAAACAAGATGGCCGCTCTTCCCTTTTCCCTGCCCGGGGAACAAACTTTTTAATTTTCGAGCTCCCGAAAAGCCGAATTAGCGTGATTACTTCTTGCGGTTACCCCACCCGAGTGTGCCGGTGCAAATTTGAACCCCATCAATGTTTTACTTTGGCGGTAATCGACGATTTTTTGTCAAACTATGACGTCACTTTTGCACCAAAAAGTTGTAATTCCCAAGGTTTTGCGAATTTTGCATGACTCCACACAGGAAATTTGTTCAGGATGCTCAACTTGGTCGATTTGCACCGTCAAAACGCGATTTCCAGAGTTGACTATTAGAAAACAAGATGGCCGCTCTTCCCTTTTCCCTGCCCGGGGAATAAACTTTTAAATTTTCGAGCCACCCCGAAAAGCCGAATTAGCGTGATTACTTCTTGCGGATACCCCACCCGAGTGTGCCGGTGCAAATCTGAACCCCGTCAATGTTTTACTTTGGCGGTAATCGACGATTTTTGGACAAATTATGACGTCACTTTTGAACCAAAAAGTTGTAATTCCCAAGGTTTTACGAATTTTGCATGACTCCACACAGGAAAGTTGTTCAGGATGCTCAACTTGGTCGATTTGCACCGTCAAAACGCGATTTCCAGAGTTGACTATTAGAAAAACAAGATGGCCGCTCTTCCCTTTTCCCTGCCCGGGGAATAAACTTTTTAATTTTCGAGCTACCGAAAAGCCGAATTAGCGTGATTACTTCTTGCGGATACCCCACCCGAGTGTGCCGGTGCAAATTTGAACCCCGTCAATGTTTTACTTTGGCGGTAATCGACGATTTTTTGTCAAATTATGACGTCACTTTTGCACCAAAAAGTTGTAATTCCCAAGGTTTTGCGAATTTTGCATGACTCCACACAGGAAAGTTGTTCAGGATGCTCAACTTGATCGATTTGCACCGTCAAAACGCGATTTCCAGAGTTGAATATTAGAAAAACAAGATGGCCGCTCTTCCCTTTTCCCTGCCCGGGGAATAAACTTTTTAATTTTCGAGCTACCGAAAAGCCGAATTAGCGTGATTACTTCTTGCGGATACCCCACCCGAGTGTGCCGGTGCAAATTTGAACCCCGTCAATGTTTTACTTTGGCGGTAATCGACGATTTTTTGTCAAATTATGACGTCACTTTTGCACCAAAAAGTTGTAATTCCCAAGGTTTTGCGAATTTTGCTTGACTCCACACAGGAAAGTTGTTCAGGATGCTCAACTTGATCGATTTGCACCGTCAAAACGCGATTTCCAGAGTTGAATATTAGAAAAACAAGATGGCCGCTCTTCCCTTTTCCCTGCCCGGGGAATAAACTTTTTAATTTTCGAGCTACCGAAAAGCCGAATTAGCGTGATTACTTCTTGCGGATACCCCACCCGAGAGTGCCGGTGCAAATTTGAACCCCGTCAATGTTTTACTTTGGCGGTAATCGACGATTTTTTGTCAAACTATGACGTCACTTTTGCACCAAAAAGTTGTAATTCCCAAGGTTTTACGAATTTTGCATGACTCCACACAGGAAAGTTGTTCAGGATGCTCAACTTGGTCGATTTGCAACGTCAAAACGCGATTTCCAGAGTTGACTATTAGAAAAACAAGATGGCCGCTCTTTCCTTTTCCCTGCCCGGGGAACAAACTTTTTAATTTTCGAGCTCCCGAAAAGCCGAATTAGCGTGATTACTTCTTGCGGTTACCCCACCCGAGTGTGCCAAGGCAAATTTGAACCCCATCAATGTTTTACTTTGGCGGTAATCGACGATTTTTTGTCAAACTATGACGTCACTTTTGCACCAAAAAGTTGTAATTCCCAAGGTTTTGCGAATTTTGCATGACTCCACACAGGAAATTTGTTCAGGATGCTCAACTTGGTCGATTTGCACCGTCAAAACGCGATTTCCAGAGTTGACTATTAGAAAACAAGATGGCCGCTCTTCCCTTTTCCCTGCCCGGGGAATAAACTTTTAAATTTTCGAGCCACCCCGAAAAGCCGAATTAGCGTGATTACTTCTTGCGGATACCCCACCCGAGTGTGCCGGTGCAAATCTGAACCCCGTCAATGTTTTACTTTGGCGGTAATCGACGATTTTTGGACAAATTATGACGTCACTTTTGAACCAAAAAGTTGTAATTCCCAAGGTTTTACGAATTTTGCATGACTCCACACAGGAAAGTTGTTCAGGATGCTCAACTTGGTCGATTTGCACCGTCAAAACGCGATTTCCAGAGTTGACTATTAGAAAAACAAGATGGCCGCTCTTCCCTTTTCCCTGCCCGGGGAATAAACTTTTTAATTTTCGAGCTACCGAAAAGCCGAATTAGCGTGATTACTTCTTGCGGATACCCCACCCGAGTGTGCCGGTGCAAATTTGAACCCCGTCAATGTTTTACTTTGGCGGTAATCGACGATTTTTTGTCAAATTATGACGTCACTTTTGCACCAAAAAGTTGTAATTCCCAAGGTTTTGCGAATTTTGCATGACTCCACACAGGAAAGTTGTTCAGGATGCTCAACTTGATCGATTTGCACCGTCAAAACGCGATTTCCAGAGTTGAATATTAGAAAAACAAGATGGCCGCTCTTCCCTTTTCCCTGCCCGGGGAATAAACTTTTTAATTTTCGAGCTACCGAAAAGCCGAATTAGCGTGATTACTTCTTGCGGATACCCCACCCGAGTGTGCCGGTGCAAATTTGAACCCCGTCAATGTTTTACTTTGGCGGTAATCGACGATTTTTTGTCAAATTATGACGTCACTTTTGCACCAAAAAGTTGTAATTCCCAAGGTTTTGCGAATTTTGCATGACTCCACACAGGAAAGTTGTTCAGGATGCTCAACTTGATCGATTTGCACCGTCAAAACGCGATTTCCAGAGTTGAATATTAGAAAAACAAGATGGCCGCTCTTCCCTTTTCCCTGCCCGGGGAATAAACTTTTTAATTTTCGAGCTACCGAAAAGCCGAATTAGCGTGATTACTTCTTGCGGATACCCCACCCGAGAGTGCCGGTGCAAATTTGAACCCCGTCAATGTTTTACTTTGGCGGTAATCGACGATTTTTTGTCAAACTATGACGTCACTTTTGCACCAAAAAGTTGTAATTCCCAAGGTTTTACGAATTTTGCATGACTCCACACAGGAAAGTTGTTCAGGATGCTCAACTTGGTCGATTTGCAACGTCAAAACGCGATTTCCAGAGTTGACTATTAGAAAAACAAGATGGCCGCTCTTTCCTTTTCCCTGCCCGGGGAACAAACTTTTTAATTTTCGAGCTCCCGAAAAGCCGAATTAGCGTGATTACTTCTTGCGGTTACCCCACCCGAGTGTGCCAAGGCAAATTTGAACCCCATCAATGTTTTACTTTGGCGGTAATCGACGATTTTTGGACAAATTATGACGTCACTTTTGCACCAAAAAGTTGTAATTCCCAAGGTTTTACGAATTTTGCATGACTCCACACAGGAAAGTTGTTCAGGATGCTCAACTTGGTCGATTTGCACCGTCAAAACGCGATTTCCAGAGTTGACTATTAGAAAAACAAGATGGCCGCTCTTCCCTTTTCCCTGCCCGGGGAATAAACTTTTTAATTTTCGAGCTACCGAAAAGCCGAATTAGCGTGATTACTTCTTGCGGATACCCCACCCGAGAGTGCCGGTGCAAATTTGAACCCCGTCAATGTTTTACTTTGGCGGTAATCGACGATTTTTTGTCAAATTATGACGTCACTTTTGCACCAAAAAGTTGTAATTCCCAAGGTTTTGCGAATTTTGCATGACTCCACACAGGAAAGTTGTTCAGGATGCTCAACTTGATCGATTTGCACCGTCAAAACGCGATTTCCAGAGTTGACTATTAGAAAAACAAGATGGCCGCTCTTCCCTTTTCCCTGCCCGGGGAATAAACTTTTTAATTTTCGAGCTACCGAAAAGCCGAATTAGCGTGATTACTTCTTGCGGATACCCCACCCGAGAGTGCCGGTGCAAATTTGAACCCCGTCAATGTTTTACTTTGGCGGTAATCGACGATTTTTTGTCAAACTATGACGTCACTTTTGCACCAAAAAGTTGTAATTCCCAAGGTTTTGCGAATTTTGCATGACTCCACACAGGAAAGTTGTTCAGGATGCTCAACTTGGTCGATTTGCAACGTCAAAACGCGATTTCCAGAGTTGACTATTAGAAAAACAAGATGGCCGCTCTTCCCTTTTCCCTGCCCGGGGAACAAACTTTTTAATTTTCGAGCTCCCGAAAAGCCGAATTAGCGTGATTACTTCTTGCGGTTACCCCACCCGAGTGTGCCGGTGCAAATTTGAACCCCATCAATGTTTTACTTTGGCTGTAATCGACGATTTTTTGTCAAACTATGACGTCACTTTTGCACCAAAAAGTTGTAATTCCCAAGGTTTTGCGAATTTTGCATGACTCCACACAGGAAATTTGTTCAGGATGCTCAACTTGGTCGATTTGCACCGTCAAAACGCGATTTCCAGAGTTGACTATTAGAAAATAAGATGGCCGCTCTTCCCTTTTCCCTGCCCGGGGAATAAACTTTTAAATTTTCGAGCCACCCCGAAAAGCCGAATTAGCGTGATTACTTCTTGCGGATACCCCACCCGAGTGTGCCGGTGCAAATCTGAACCCCGTCAATGTTTTACTTTGGCGGTAATCGACGATTTTTGGACAAATTATGACGTCACTTTTGAACCAAAAAGTTGTAATTCCCAAGGTTTTACGAATTTTGCATGACTCCACACAGGAAAGTTGTTCAGGATGCTCAACTTGGTCGATTTGCACCGTCAAAACGCGATTTCCAGAGTTGACTATTAGAAAAACAAGATGGCCGCTCTTCCCTTTTCCCTGCCCGGGGAATAAACTTTTTAATTTTCGAGCTACCGAAAAGCCGAATTAGCGTGATTACTTCTTGCGGATACCCCACCAGAGTGTGCCGGTGCAAATTTGAACCCCGTCAATGTTTTACTTTGGCGGTAATCGACGATTTTTTGTCAAATTATGACGTCACTTTTGCACCAAAAAGTTGTAATTCCCAAGGTTTTGCGAATTTTGCATGACTCCACACAGGAAAGTTGTTCAGGATGCTCAACTTGATCGATTTGCACCGTCAAAACGCGATTTCCAGAGTTGAATATTAGAAAAACAAGATGGCCGCTCTTCCCTTTTCCCTGCCCGGGGAATAAACTTTTTAATTTTCGAGCTACCGAAAAGCCGAATTAGCGTGATTACTTCTTGCGGATACCCCACCCGAGAGTGCCGGTGCAAATTTGAACCCCGTCAATGTTTTACTTTGGCGGTAATCGACGATTTTTTGTCAAACTATGACGTCACTTTTGCACCAAAAAGTTGTAATTCCCAAGGTTTTACGAATTTTGCATGACTCCACACAGGAAAGTTGTTCAGGATGCTCAACTTGGTCGATTTGCAACGTCAAAACGCGATTTCCAGAGTTGACTATTAGAAAAACAAGATGGCCGCTCTTTCCTTTTCCCTGCCCGGGGAACAAACTTTTTAATTTTCGAGCTCCCGAAAAGCCGAATTAGCGTGATTACTTCTTGCGGTTACCCCACCCGAGTGTGCCAAGGCAAATTTGAACCCCATCAATGTTTTACTTTGGCGGTAATCGACGATTTTTTGTCAAACTATGACGTCACTTTTGCACCAAAAAGTTGTAATTCCCAAGGTTTTGCGAATTTTGCATGACTCCACACAGGAAATTTGTTCAGGATGCTCAACTTGGTCGATTTGCACCGTCAAAACGCGATTTCCAGAGTTGACTATTAGAAAACAAGATGGCCGCTCTTCCCTTTTCCCTGCCCGGGGAATAAACTTTTAAATTTTCGAGCCACCCCGAAAAGCCGAATTAGCGTGATTACTTCTTGCGGATACCCCACCCGAGTGTGCCGGTGCAAATCTGAACCCCGTCAATGTTTTACTTTGGCGGTAATCGACGATTTTTGGACAAATTATGACGTCACTTTTGAACCAAAAAGTTGTAATTCCCAAGGTTTTACGAATTTTGCATGACTCCACACAGGAAAGTTGTTCAGGATGCTCAACTTGGTCGATTTGCACCGTCAAAACGCGATTTCCAGAGTTGACTATTAGAAAAACAAGATGGCCGCTCTTCCCTTTTCCCTGCCCGGGGAATAAACTTTTTAATTTTCGAGCTACCGAAAAGCCGAATTAGCGTGATTACTTCTTGCGGATACCCCACCCGAGTGTGCCGGTGCAAATTTGAACCCCGTCAATGTTTTACTTTGGCGGTAATCGACGATTTTTTGTCAAATTATGACGTCACTTTTGCACCAAAAAGTTGTAATTCCCAAGGTTTTACGAATTTTGCATGACTCCACACAGGAAAGTTGTTCAGGATGCTCAACTTGATCGATTTGCACCGTCAAAACGCGATTTCCAGAGTTGAATATTAGAAAAACAAGATGGCCGCTCTTCCCTTTTCCCTGCCCGGGGAATAAACTTTTTAATTTTCGAGCTACCGAAAAGCCGAATTAGCGTGATTACTTCTTGCGGATACCCCACCCGAGAGTGCCGGTGCAAATTTAAACCCCGTCAATGTTTTACTTTGGCGGTAATCGACGATTTTTTGTCAAACTATGACGTCACTTTTGCACCAAAAAGTTGTAATTCCCAAGGTTTTACGAATTTTGCATGACTCCACACAGGAAAGTTGTTCAGGATGCTCAACTTGGTCGATTTGCAACGTCAAAACGCGATTTCCAGAGTTGACTATTAGAAAAACAAGATGGCCGCTCTTTCCTTTTCCCTGCCCGGGGAACAAACTTTTTAATTTTCGAGCTCCCGAAAAGCCGAATTAGCGTGATTACTTCTTGCGGTTACCCCACCCGAGTGTGCCAAGGCAAATTTGAACCCCATCAATGTTTTACTTTGGCGGTAATCGACGATTTTTTGTCAAACTATGACGTCACTTTTGCACCAAAAAGTTGTAATTCCCAACGTTTTGCGAATTTTGCATGACTCCACACAGGAAAGTTGTTCAGGATGCTCAACTTGGTCGATTTGCACCATCAAAACGCGATTTCCAGAGTTGACTATTAGAAAAACAAGATGGCCGCTCTTCCCTTTTCCCTGCCCGGGGAATAAACTTTTTAATTTTCGAGTTCCCAAAAAGCCAAATTAGCGTGATTACTTCTTGCGGATACCCCACCCGAGTGTGCCTGTGGAAAAATTTGAACCCCATCAATGTTTTACTTTGGCGGTAATCGACGATTTTTTGTCAAATTATGACGTCACTTTTGCACCAAAAAGTTGTAATTCCCAAGGTTTTACGAATTTTGCATGACTCCACACAGCAAAGTTGTTCAGGATGCTCAACTTGGTCGATTTGCAACGTCAAAACGCGATTTCCAGAGTTGACTATTAGAAAAACAAGATGGCCGCTCTTCCCTTTTCCTGCCCGGGGAACATACTTTTTAATTTTCGAGCTCCCTTAAAAGCCGAATTAGCGTGATTACTTCTTGCGGTTACCCCACCCGAGTGTGCCTGTGCAAATTTGAACCCCATCAATGTTTTACTTTGGCGGTAATCGACGATTTTTTGTCAAACTATGACGTCACTTTTGCACCAAAAAGTTGTAATTCCCAACGTTTTGCGAATTTTGCATGACTACACACTGGAAAGTTGTTCAGGATGCTCAACTTGGTCGATTTGCACCGTCAAAACGCGATTTCTAGAGTTGACTATTAGAAAACAAGATGGCCGCTCTTCCCTTTTCCCTGCCCGGGGAATAAACTTTTAAATTTTCGAGCCACCCCGAAAAGCCGAATTAGCGTGATTACTTCTTGCGAATACCCCACCCGAGTGTGCCGGTGCAAATCTGAACCCCGTCAATGTTTTACTTTGGCGGTAATCGACGATTTTTGGACAAATTATGACGTCACTTTTACACCAAAAAGTTGTAATTCCCAAGGTTTTACGAATTTTGCATGACTCCACACAGGAAAGTTGTTCAGGATGCTCAACTTGATCGATTTGCACCTTCAAAACGCGATTTCCAGAGTTGACTATTAGAAAAACAAGATGGCCGCTCTTCCCTTTTCCCTGCCCGGGGAATAAACTTTTTAATTTTCGAGCTACCGAAAAGCCGAATTAGCGTGATTACCTCTTGCGGATACCCACCCCCCCCCCCCCGAGAGTGCCGGTGGAAATTTGAACCCCGTCAATGTTTTACTTTGGCGGTAATCGACGATTTTTTGTTAAATTATGACGTCACTTTTGCACCAAAAAGTTGTAATTCCCAAGGTTTTACGAATTTTGCATGACTCCACACAGGAAAGTTGTTCAGGATGCTCAACTTGGTCGATTTGCACCGTCAAAACGCGATTTCCAGAGTTGACTATTATAAAAACAAGATGGCCGCTCTTCCCTTTTCCCTGCCCGGGGAATAAAATTTTTAGTTTTCGAGCTCCCGAAAAGCCGAATTAGCATGATTACTTCTTGCGGATACCCCCACCCGAGTGTGCCTGTGCAAATTTGAACCCAGTCAATGTTTTACTTTGGCGGTAATCGACGATTTTTGGTCAAATAATGACGTCACTTTTGCACCAAAAAGTTGTAATTCCCTAGGTTTTGCGAATTTTGCATGACTCCACACAGGAAAGTTGATCAGGATGCTCAACTTGGTCGATTTGCACCGTCAAAACGCGATTTCCAGAGTTGAATATTTGAAAAACAAGATGGCCGCTCTTCCCTTTTCCCTGCCCGGGGAATAAACTTTTTAATTTTCGAGCCACCCCGAAAAGCCGAATTAGCGTGATTACTTCTTGCGGATACCCCACCCGAGTGTGCCGGTGCAAATCTGAACCCCGTCAATGTTTTACTTTGGCGGTAATCGACGATTTTTGGACAAATTATGACGTCACTTTTGCACCAAAAAGTTGTAATTCCCAAGGTTTTGCGAATTTTGCATGACTCCACACAGGAAAGTTGTTCAGGATGCTCAACTTGATCGATTTGCACCGTCAAAACGCGATTTCCAGAGTTGACTATTAGAAAAACAAGATGGCCGCTCTTCCCTTTTCCCTGCCCGGGGAATAAACTTTTTAATTTTCGAGCTACCGAAAAGCCGAATTAGCGTGATTACTTCTTGCGGATACCCCACCCGAGAGTGCCGGTGCAAATTTGAACCCCGTCAATGTTTTACTTTGGCGGTAATCGACGATTTTTTGTCAAATTATGACGTCACTTTTGCACCAAAAAGTTGTAATTCCCAAGGTTTTGCGAATTTTGCATGACTCCACACAGGAAAGTTGTTCAGGATGCTCAACTTGATCGATTTGCACCGTCAAAACGCGATTTCCAGAGTTGACTATTAGAAAAACAAGATGGCCGCTCTTCCCTTTTCCCTGCCCGGGGAATAAACTTTTTAATTTTCGAGCTACCGAAAAGCCGAATTAGCGTGATTACTTCTTGCGGATACCCCACCCGAGAGTGCCGGTGCAAATTTGAACCCCGTCAATGTTTTACTTTGGCGGTAATCGACGATTTTTTGTCAAACTATGACGTCACTTTTGCACCAAAAAGTTGTAATTCCCAAGGTTTTGCGAATTTTGCATGACTCCACACAGGAAAGTTGTTCAGGATGCTCAACTTGGTCGATTTGCAACGTCAAAACGCGATTTCCAGAGTTGACTATTAGAAAAACAAGATGGCCGCTCTTCCCTTTTCCCTGCCCGGGGAACAAACTTTTTAATTTTCGAGCTCCCGAAAAGCCGAATTAGCGTGATTACTTCTTGCGGTTACCCCACCCGAGTGTGCCGGTGCAAATTTGAACCCCATCAATGTTTTACTTTGGCTGTAATCGACGATTTTTTGTCAAACTATGACGTCACTTTTGCACCAAAAAGTTGTAATTCCCAAGGTTTTGCGAATTTTGCATGACTCCACACAGGAAATTTGTTCAGGATGCTCAACTTGGTCGATTTGCACCGTCAAAACGCGATTTCCAGAGTTGACTATTAGAAAACAAGATGGCCGCTCTTCCCTTTTCCCTGCCCGGGGAATAAACTTTTAAATTTTCGAGCCACCCCGAAAAGCCGAATTAGCGTGATTACTTCTTGCGGATACCCCACCCGAGTGTGCCGGTGCAAATCTGAACCCCGTCAATGTTTTACTTTGGCGGTAATCGACGATTTTTGGACAAATTATGACGTCACTTTTGAACCAAAAAGTTGTAATTCCCAAGGTTTTACGAATTTTGCATGACTCCACACAGGAAAGTTGTTCAGGATGCTCAACTTGGTCGATTTGCACCGTCAAAACGCGATTTCCAGAGTTGACTATTAGAAAAACAAGATGGCCGCTCTTCCCTTTTCCCTGCCCGGGGAATAAACTTTTTAATTTTCGAGCTACCGAAAAGCCGAATTAGCGTGATTACTTCTTGCGGATACCCCACCCGAGTGTGCCGGTGCAAATTTGAACCCCGTCAATGTTTTACTTTGGCGGTAATCGACGATTTTTTGTCAAATTATGACGTCACTTTTGCACCAAAAAGTTGTAATTCCCAAGGTTTTGCGAATTTTGCATGACTCCACACAGGAAAGTTGTTCAGGATGCTCAACTTGATCGATTTGCACCGTCAAAACGCGATTTCCAGAGTTGAATATTAGAAAAACAAGATGGCCGCTCTTCCCTTTTCCCTGCCCGGGGAATAAACTTTTTAATTTTCGAGCTACCGAAAAGCCGAATTAGCGTGATTACTTCTTGCGGATACCCCACCCGAGAGTGCCGGTGCAAATTTGAACCCCGTCAATGTTTTACTTTGGCGGTAATCGACGATTTTTTGTCAAACTATGACGTCACTTTTGCACCAAAAAGTTGTAATTCCCAAGGTTTTACGAATTTTGCATGACTCCACACAGGAAAGTTGTTCAGGATGCTCAACTTGGTCGATTTGCAACGTCAAAACGCGATTTCCAGAGTTGACTATTAGAAAAACAAGATGGCCGCTCTTTCCTTTTCCCTGCCCGGGGAACAAACTTTTTAATTTTCGAGCTCCCGAAAAGCCGAATTAGCGTGAT
The DNA here is from genome assembly GCF_032118995.1 of Asterias amurensis. Taxonomy (NCBI): domain Eukaryota; kingdom Metazoa; phylum Echinodermata; class Asteroidea; order Forcipulatida; family Asteriidae; genus Asterias; species Asterias amurensis. The sequence continues at coordinate 8,487,840 of NC_092662.1, read as the reverse complement.
TACTTCTTGCGGTTACCCCACCCGAGTGTGCCAAGGCAAATTTGAACCCCATCAATGTTTTACTTTGGCGGTAATCGACGATTTTTTGTCAAACTATGACGTCACTTTTGCACCAAAAAGTTGTAATTCCCAAGGTTTTGCGAATTTTGCATGACTCCACACAGGAAATTTGTTCAGGATGCTCAACTTGGTCGATTTGCACCGTCAAAACGCGATTTCCAGAGTTGACTATTAGAAAACAAGATGGCCGCTCTTCCCTTTTCCCTGCCCGGGGAATAAACTTTTAAATTTTCGAGCCACCCCGAAAAGCCGAATTAGCGTGATTACTTCTTGCGGATACCCCACCCGAGTGTGCCGGTGCAAATCTGAACCCCGTCAATGTTTTACTTTGGCGGTAATCAACGATTTTTGGACAAATTATGACGTCACTTTTGAACCAAAAAGTTGTAATTCCCAAGGTTTTACGAATTTTGCATGACTCCACACAGGAAAGTTGTTCAGGATGCTCAACTTGGTCGATTTGCACCGTCAAAACGCGATTTCCAGAGTTGACTATTAGAAAAACAAGATGGCCGCTCTTCCCTTTTCCCTGCCCGGGGAATAAACTTTTTAATTTTCGAGCTACCGAAAAGCCGAATTAGCGTGATTACTTCTTGCGGATACCCCACCCGAGTGTGCCGGTGCAAATTTGAACCCCGTCAATGTTTTACTTTGGCGGTAATCGACGATTTTTTGTCAAATTATGACGTCACTTTTGCACCAAAAAGTTGTAATTCCCAAGGTTTTACGAATTTTGCATGACTCCACACAGGAAAGTTGTTCAGGATGCTCAACTTGGTCGATTTGCAACGTCAAAACGCGATTTCCAGAGTTGACTATTAGAAAAACAAGATGGCCGCTCTTTCCTTTTCCCTGCCCGGGGAATAAAATTTTTAGTTTTCGAGCTCCCGAAAAGCCGAATTAGCATGATTACTTCTTGCGGATACCCCCACCCGAGTGTGCCTGTGCAAATTTGAACCCAGTCAATGTTTTACTTTGGCGGTAATCGACGATTTTTGGTCAAATAATGACGTCACTTTTGCACCAAAAAGTTGTAATTCCCTAGGTTTTGCGAATTTTGCATGACTCCACACAGGAAAGTTGATCAGGATGCTCAACTTGGTCGATTTGCACCGTCAAAACGCGATTTCCAGAGTTGAATATTTGAAAAACAAGATGGCCGCTCTTCCCTTTTCCCTGCCCGGGGAATAAACTTTTTAATTTTCGAGCCACCCCGAAAAGCCGAATTAGCGTGATTACTTCTTGCGGATACCCCACCCGAGTGTGCCGGTGCAAATCTGAACCCCGTCAATGTTTTACTTTGGCGGTAATCGACGATTTTTGGACAAATTATGACGTCACTTTTGCACCAAAAAGTTGTAATTCCCAAGGTTTTACGAATTTTGCATGACTCCACACAGCAAAGTTGTTCAGGATGCTCAACTTGGTCGATTTGCAACGTCAAAACGCGATTTCCAGAGTTGACTATTAGAAAAACAAGATGGCCGCTCTTCCCTTTTCCCTGCCCGGGGAATAAACTTTTTAATTTTCGAGCTCCCGAAAAGCCGAATTAGCGTGATTACTTCTTGCGGATACCCCACCCGAGTGTGCCTGTGCAAATTTGAACCCCATCAATGTTTTACTTTGGCGGTAATCGACGATTTTTTGTCAAATTATGACGTCACTTTTGCACCAAAAAGTTGTAATTCCCAAGGTTTTGCGAATTTTGCATGACTCCACACAGGAAAGTTGTTCAGGATGCTCAACTTGGTCGATTTGCACCGTCAAAACGCGATTTCCAGAGTTGACTATTAGAAAACAAGATGGCCGCTCTTCCCTTTTCTCTGCCCGGGGAATAAACTTTTTAATTTTCGAGCCACCCCGAAAAGCCGAATTAGCGTGATTACTTCTTGCGGATACCCCACCCGAGTGTGCCGGTGCAAATCTGAACCCCGTCAATGTTTTACTTTGGCGGTAATCGACGATTTTTGGACAAATTATGACGTCACTTTTGCACCAAAAAGTTGTAATTCCCAAGGTTTTACGAATTTTGCATGACTCCACACAGGAAAGTTGTTCAGGATGCTCAACTTGGTCGATTTGCACCGTCAAAACGCGATTTCCAGAGTTGACTATTAGAAAAACAAGATGGCCGCTCTTCCCTTTTCCCTGCCCGGGGAATAAACTTTTTAATTTTCGAGCTCCCAAAAAGCCGAATTAGCGTGATTACTTCTTGCGGATACCCCACCCGAGTGTGCCTGTGCAAATTTGAACCCCATCAATGTTTTACTTTGGCGGTAATCGACGATTTTTGGTCAAATTATGACGTCACTTTTGCACCAAAAACTTGTAATTCCAAAGGTTTTGCGAATTTTGCATGACTCCACACAGGAAAGTTGTTCAGGATGCTCAACTTGGTCGATTTGAGCGTAAAAACGCGATTTCCAGAGTTGACTATTAGAAAAACAAGATGGCCGCTCTTCCCTTTTCCCTGCACGGGAAATAAACTTTTTAATTTTCGAGCTCCCGAAAAGCCGAACTAGCGTGATTACTTCTTGCGGATACCCCACCCGAGTGTGCCGGTGCAAATTTGAACCCATTTAATGTTTCACTTTTGCGGTAATCGACGATTTTTGGTCAAATTATGACGTCACTTTTGCACCAAAAAGTTGTAATTCCCAAGGTTTTACGAATTTTGCATGACTCCACACAGGAAAGTTGTTCAGGATGCTCAACTTGGTCGATTTGCACGGTCAAAACGAGGTTTCCAGAGTTGACTATTAGAAAAACAAGATGGCCGCTCTTCCCTTTTCCCTGCCCGGGGAATAAACTTTTTAATTTTCGAGCTCCCGAAAAGCCGAATTAGCGTGATTACTTCTTGCGGATACCCCACCCGAGTGTGCCTGTGCAATTTGAACCCCATCAATGTTTTACTTTGGCGGTAATCGACGATTTTTGGTCAAATTATGACGTCACCTTTGCACCAAAAAGTTGTAATTCCCAAGGTATTGCGAATTTTGCATGACTCCACACAGGAAAGTTGTTCAGGATGCTCAACTTGGTCGATTTGAGCGTAAAAACGCGATTTCCAGAGTTGACTATTAGAAAAACAAGATGGCCGCTCTTCCCTTTTCCCTGCACGGGGAATAAACGTTTTAATTTTCGAGCTCCCGAAAAGCCGAATTAGCGTGATTACTTCTTGCGGATACCCCACCCGAGTGTGCCTGTGCAAATTTGAACCCCATCAATGTTTTACTTTGGCGGTAATCGACGATTTTTTGTCAAATTATGACGTCACCTTTGCACCAAAAAGTTGTAATTCCCAAGGTTTTGCGAATTTTGCATGACTCCACACAGGAAAGTTGTTCAGGATGCTCAACTTGGTCGATTTGCACCGTAAAAACGCGATTTCCAGAGTTGACTATTAGAAAAACAAGATGGCCGCTCTTCCCTTTTCCCTGCCCGGGGAATAAACTTTTTAATTGTCGAGCTCCCGAAAAGCCGAATTAGCGTGATTACTTCTTGCGGATACCCCACCCGAGTGTGCCTGTTCAAATTTGAACCCCATCAATGTTATACTTTGGCGGTAATCGACGATTTTTTGTCAAATTATGACGTCACTTTTGCACCAAAAAGTTGTAATTCCCAAGGTTTTGCGAATTTTGAATGACTCCACACAGGAAAGTTGTTCAGGATGCTCAACTTGGTCGATTTGCACGGTCAAAACGCGATTTCCAGAGTTGACTATTAGAAAAACAAGATGGCCGCTCTTCCCTTTTCCCTGCCCGGGGAATAAACTTTTTAATTTTCGAGCTCCCGAAAAGCCGAATTAGCGTGATTACTTCTTGCGGATACCCCACCCGAATGTGCCTGTGCAAATTTGAACCCATCAATGTTTTACTTTGGCGGTAATCGACGATTTTTTGTCAAATTATGACGTCACTTTTGCACCAAAAAGTTGTAATTCCCAAGGTTTTGCGAATTTTGCATGACTCCACACAGGAAAGTTGTTCAGGATGCTCAACTTGGTCGATTTGAGCGTAAAAACGCGATTTCCAGAGTTGACTATTAGAAAAACAAGATGGCCGCTCTTCCCTTTTCCCTGCCCGGGGAATAAACTTTTTAATTGTCGAGCTCCCGAAAAGCCGAATTAGCGTGATTACTTCTTGCGGATACCCCACCCGAGTGTGCCTGTGCAAATTTGAACCCCATCAATGTTATACTTTGGCGGTAATCGACGATTTTTTGTCAAATTATGACGTCACTTTTGCACCAAAAAGTTGTAATTCCCAAGGTTTTGCGAATTTTGAATGACTCCACACAGGAAAGTTGTTCAGGATGCTCAACTTGGTCGATTTGAGCGTAAAAACGCGATTTCCAGAGTTGACTATTAGAAAACAAGATGGCCGCTCTTCCCTTTTCCCTGCCCGGGGAATAAACATTTTAATTTTCGAGCCACCCCGAAAAGCCGAATTAGCGTGATTACTTCTTGCGGATACCCCACCCGAGTGTGCCGGTGCAAATCTGAACCCCGTCAATGTTTTACTTTGGCGGTAATCGACGATTTTTGGACAAATTATGACGTCACTTTTGCGCCAAAAAGTTGTAATTCCCAAGGTTTTACGAATTTTGCATGACTCCACACAGGAAAGTTGTTCAGGATGCTCAACTTGGTCGATTTGCACCGTCAAAACGCGATTTCCAGAGTTGACTATTAGAAAAACAAGATGGCCGCTCTTCCCTTTTCCCTGCCCGGGGAATAAACTTTTTAATTTTCGAGCTCCCGAAAAGCCGAATTAGCGTGATTACTTCTTGCGGATACCCCACCCGAGTGTGCCTGTGCAAATTTGAACCCCATCAATGTTATACTTTGGCGGTAATCGACGATTTTTTGTCAAATTATGACGTCACTTTTGCACCAAAAAGTTGTAATTCCCAATGTTTTGCGAATTTTGCATGACTCCACACAGGAAAGTTGTTCAGGATGCTCAACTTGGTCGATTTGAGCGTAAAAACGCGATTTCCAGAGTTGACTATTAGAAAAACAAGATGGCCGCTCTTCCCTTTTCCCTGCACGGGGAATAAACTTTTAAATTTTCGAGCTCCCGAAAAGCCGAATTAGCGTGATTACTTCTTGCGGATACCCCACCCGAGTGTGCCGGTGCAAATTTGAACCCATTTAATGTTTCGCTTTTGCGGTAATCGACGATTTTTGGTCAAATTATGACGTCACTTTTGCACCAAAAAGTTGTAATTCCCAAGGTTTTACGAATTTTGCATGACTCCACACAGGAAAGTTGTTCAGGATGCTCAACTTGGTCGATTTGCACCGTCAAAACGCGATTTCCAGAGTTGACTATTAGAAAAACAAGATGGCCGCTCTTCCCTTTTCCCTGCCCGGGGAATAAACTTTTTAATTTTCGAGCTCCCGAAACACCGAATTAGCGTGATTACTTCTTGCGGATACCCCACCCGAGTGTGCCTGTGGAAATTTGAACCCCATCAATGTTTTACTTTGGCGGTAATCGACGATTTTTGGTCAAATTATGACGTCACTTTTGCACCAAAAAGTTGTAATTCCCAAGGTTTTGCGAATTTTGCATGACTCCACACAGGAAAGTTGTTCAGGATGCTCAACTTGGTCGATTTGCACCGTAAAAACGCGATTTCCAGAGTTGACTATTAGAAAAACAAGATGGCCGCTCTTCCCTTTTCCCTGCCCGGAGAATAAACTTTTTAATTTTCGAGCTCCCGAAAAGCCGAATTAGCGTGATTACTTCTTGCGGATACCCCACCCGAGTGTGCCTGTGCAAATTTGAACCCCATCAATGTTTTACTTTGGCGGTAATCGACGATTTTTTGTCAAATTATGACGTCACTTTTGCACCAAAAAGTTGTAATTCCCAAGGTTTTGCGAATTTTGCATGACTCCACACAGGAAATTTGTTCAGGATGCTCAACTTGGTCGATTTGCACCGTCAAAACGCGATTTCCAGAGTTGACTATTAGAAAACAAGATGGCCGCTCTTCCCTTTTCTCTGCCCGGGGAATAAACTTTTTAATTTTCGAGCCACCCCGAAAAGCCGAATTAGCGTGATTACTTCTTGCGGATACCCCATCCGAGTGTGCCGGTGCAAATCTGAACCCCGTCAATGTTTTACTTTGGCGGTAATCGACGATTTTTGGACAAATTATGACGTCACTTTTGCACCAAAAAGTTGTAATTCCCAAGGTTTTACGAATTTTGCATGACTCCACACAGGAAAGTTGTTCAGGATGCTCAACTTGGTCGATTTGCACCGTCAAAACGCGATTTCCAGAGTTGACTATTAGAAAAACAAGATGGCCGCTCTTCCCTTTTCCCTGCCCGGGGAATAAACTTTTTAATTTTCGAGCTCCCGAAAAGCCGAATTAGCGTTATTACTTCTTGCGGATACCCCACCCGAGTGTGCCTGTGCAAATTTGAACCCCATCAATGTTTTACTTTGGCGGTAATCGACGATTTTTGGTCAAATTATGACGTCACTTTTGCACCAAAAACTTGTAATTCCAAAGGTTTTGCGAATTTTGCATGACTCCACACAGGAAAGTTGTTCAGGATGCTCAACTTGGTCGATTTGAGCGTAAAAACGCGATTTCCAGAGTTGACTATTAGAAAAACAAGATGTCCGCTCTTCCCTTTTCCCTGCACGGGGAATAAACTTTTTAATTTTCGAGCTCCCGAAAAGCCGAACTAGCGTGATTACTTCTTGCGGATACCCCACCCGAGTGTGCCGGTGCAAATTTGAACCCATTTAATATTTCACTTTTGCGGTAATCGACGATTTTTGGTCAAATTATGACGTCACTTTTGCACCAAAAAGTTGTAATTCCCAAGGTTTTACGAATTTTGCATGACTCCACACAGGAAAGTTGTTCAGGATGCTCAACTTGGTCGATTTGCACCGTCAAAACGCGATTTCCAGAGTTGACTATTAGAAAAACAAGATGGCCGCTCTTCCCTTTTCCCTGCCCGGGGAATAAACTTTTTAATTTTCGAGCTACCGAAAAGCCGAATTAGCGTGATTACTTCTTGCGGATACCCCACCCGAGTGTGCCGGTGCAAATTTGAACTCCGTCAATGTTTTACTTTGGCGGTAATCGACGATTTTTTGTCAAATTATGACGTCACTTTTGCACCAAAAAGTTGTAATTCCCAAGGTTTTGCGAATTTTGCATGACTCCACACAGGAAAGTTGTTCAGGATGCTCAACTTGGTCGATTTGAGCGTAAAAACGCGATTTCCAGAGTTGACTATTAGAAAAACAAGATGGCCGCTCTTCCCTTTTCCCTGCACGGGGAATAAACTTTTTAATTTTCGAGCTCCCGAAAAGCCGAATTAGCGTGATTACTTCTTGCGGATACCCCACTCGAGTGTGCCGGTGCAAATTTGAACCCATTTAATGTTTCACTTTTGCGGTAATCGACGATTTTTGGACAAATTATGACGTCACTTTTGCACCAAAAAGTTGTAATTCCCAAGGTTTTACGAATTTTGCATGACTCCACACAGGAAAGTTGTTCAGGATGCTCAACTTGGTCGATTTGCACCGTCAAAACGCGATTTCCAGAGTTGACTATTAGAAAAACAAGATGGCCGCTCTTTCCTTTTCCCTGCCCGGGGAACAAACTTTTTAATTTTCGAGCTCCCGAAAAGCCGAATTAGCGTGATTACTTCTTGCGGTTACCCCACCCGAGTGTGCCAAGGCAAATTTGAACCCCATCAATGTTTTACTTTGGCGGTAATCGACGATTTTTTGTCAAACTATGACGTCACTTTTGCACCAAAAAGTTGTAATTCCCAAGGTTTTGCGAATTTTGCATGACTCCACACAGGAAATTTGTTCAGGATGCTCAACTTGGTCGATTTGCACCGTCAAAACGCGATTTCCAGAGTTGACTATTAGAAAACAAGATGGCCGCTCTTCCCTTTTCCCTGCCCGGGGAATAAACTTTTAAATTTTCGAGCCACCCCGAAAAGCCGAATTAGCGTGATTACTTCTTGCGGATACCCCACCCGAGTGTGCCGGTGCAAATCTGAACCCCGTCAATGTTTTACTTTGGCGGTAATCGACGATTTTTGGACAAATTATGACGTCACTTTTGAACCAAAAAGTTGTAATTCCCAAGGTTTTACGAATTTTGCATGACTCCACACAGGAAAGTTGTTCAGGATGCTCAACTTGGTCGATTTGCACCGTCAAAACGCGATTTCCAGAGTTGACTATTAGAAAAACAAGATGGCCGCTCTTCCCTTTTCCCTGCCCGGGGAATAAACTTTTTAATTTTCGAGCTACCGAAAAGCCGAATTAGCGTGATTACTTCTTGCGGATACCCCACCCGAGTGTGCCGGTGCAAATTTGAACCCCGTCAATGTTTTACTTTGGCGGTAATCGACGATTTTTTGTCAAATTATGACGTCACTTTTGCACCAAAAAGTTGTAATTCCCAAGGTTTTACGAATTTTGCATGACTCCACACAGGAAAGTTGTTCAGGATGCTCAACTTGATCGATTTGCACCGTCAAAACGCGATTTCCAGAGTTGAATATTAGAAAAACAAGATGGCCGCTCTTCCCTTTTCCCTGCCCGGGGAATAAACTTTTTAATTTTCGAGCTACCGAAAAGCCGAATTAGCGTGATTACTTCTTGCGGATACCCCACCCGAGAGTGCCGGTGCAAATTTAAACCCCGTCAATGTTTTACTTTGGCGGTAATCGACGATTTTTTGTCAAACTATGACGTCACTTTTGCACCAAAAAGTTGTAATTCCCAAGGTTTTACGAATTTTGCATGACTCCACACAGGAAAGTTGTTCAGGATGCTCAACTTGGTCGATTTGCAACGTCAAAACGCGATTTCCAGAGTTGACTATTAGAAAAACAAGATGGCCGCTCTTTCCTTTTCCCTGCCCGGGGAACAAACTTTTTAATTTTCGAGCTCCCGAAAAGCCGAATTAGCGTGATTACTTCTTGCGGTTACCCCACCCGAGTGTGCCAAGGCAAATTTGAACCCCATCAATGTTTTACTTTGGCGGTAATCGACGATTTTTTGTCAAACTATGACGTCACTTTTGCACCAAAAAGTTGTAATTCCCAACGTTTTGCGAATTTTGCATGACTCCACACAGGAAAGTTGTTCAGGATGCTCAACTTGGTCGATTTGCACCATCAAAACGCGATTTCCAGAGTTGACTATTAGAAAAACAAGATGGCCGCTCTTCCCTTTTCCCTGCCCGGGGAATAAACTTTTTAATTTTCGAGTTCCCAAAAAGCCAAATTAGCGTGATTACTTCTTGCGGATACCCCACCCGAGTGTGCCTGTGGAAAAATTTGAACCCCATCAATGTTTTACTTTGGCGGTAATCGACGATTTTTTGTCAAATTATGACGTCACTTTTGCACCAAAAAGTTGTAATTCCCAAGGTTTTACGAATTTTGCATGACTCCACACAGCAAAGTTGTTCAGGATGCTCAACTTGGTCGATTTGCAACGTCAAAACGCGATTTCCAGAGTTGACTATTAGAAAAACAAGATGGCCGCTCTTCCCTTTTCCTGCCCGGGGAACATACTTTTTAATTTTCGAGCTCCCTTAAAAGCCGAATTAGCGTGATTACTTCTTGCGGTTACCCCACCCGAGTGTGCCTGTGCAAATTTGAACCCCATCAATGTTTTACTTTGGCGGTAATCGACGATTTTTTGTCAAACTATGACGTCACTTTTGCACCAAAAAGTTGTAATTCCCAACGTTTTGCGAATTTTGCATGACTACACACTGGAAAGTTGTTCAGGATGCTCAACTTGGTCGATTTGCACCGTCAAAACGCGATTTCTAGAGTTGACTATTAGAAAACAAGATGGCCGCTCTTCCCTTTTCCCTGCCCGGGGAATAAACTTTTAAATTTTCGAGCCACCCCGAAAAGCCGAATTAGCGTGATTACTTCTTGCGAATACCCCACCCGAGTGTGCCGGTGCAAATCTGAACCCCGTCAATGTTTTACTTTGGCGGTAATCGACGATTTTTGGACAAATTATGACGTCACTTTTACACCAAAAAGTTGTAATTCCCAAGGTTTTACGAATTTTGCATGACTCCACACAGGAAAGTTGTTCAGGATGCTCAACTTGATCGATTTGCACCTTCAAAACGCGATTTCCAGAGTTGACTATTAGAAAAACAAGATGGCCGCTCTTCCCTTTTCCCTGCCCGGGGAATAAACTTTTTAATTTTCGAGCTACCGAAAAGCCGAATTAGCGTGATTACCCCTTGCGGATACCCACCCCCCCCCCCCCCCCCCGAGAGTGCCGGTGGAAATTTGAACCCCGTCAATGTTTTACTTTGGCGGTAATCGACGATTTTTTGTTAAATTACGACGTCACTTTTGCACCAAAAAGTTGTAATTCCCAAGGTTTTACGAATTTTGCATGACTCCACACAGGAAAGTTGTTCAGGATGCTCAACTTGGTCGATTTGCACCGTCAAAACGCGATTTCCAGAGTTGACTATTATAAAAACAAGATGGCCGCTCTTCCCTTTTCCCTGCCCGGGGAATAAAATTTTTAGTTTTCGAGCTCCCGAAAAGCCGAATTAGCATGATTACTTCTTGCGGATACCCCCACCCGAGTGTGCCTGTGCAAATTTGAACCCAGTCAATGTTTTACTTTGGCGGTAATCGACGATTTTTGGTCAAAAAATGACGTCACTTTTGCACCAAAAAGTTGTAATTCCCTAGGTTTTGCGAATTTTGCATGACTCCACACAGGAAAGTTGATCAGGATGCTCAACTTGGTCGATTTGCACCGTCAAAACGCGATTTCCAGAGTTGAATATTTGAAAAACAAGATGGCCGCTCTTCCCTTTTCCCTGCCCGGGGAATAAACTTTTTAATTTTCGAGCCACCCCGAAAAGCCGAATTAGCGTGATTACTTCTTGCGGATACCCCACCCGAGTGTGCCGGTGCAAATCTGAACCCCGTCAATGTTTTACTTTGGCGGTAATCGACGATTTTTTGTCAAATTATGACGTCACTTTTGCACCAAAAAGTTGTAATTCCCAAGGTTTTGCGAATTTTGCATGACTCCACACAGGAAAGTTGTTCAGGATGCTCAACTTGGTCGATTTGAGCGTAAAAACGCGATTTCCAGAGTTGACTATTAGAAAAACAAGATGGCCGCTCTTCCCTTTTCCCTGCACGGGGAATAAACTTTTTAATTTTCGAGCTCCCGAAAAGCCGAATTAGCGTGATTACTTCTTGCGGATACCCCACTCGAGTGTGCCGGTGCAAATTTGAACCCATTTAATGTTTCACTTTTGCGGTAATCGACGATTTTTGGACAAATTATGACGTCACTTTTGCACCAAAAAGTTGTAATTCCCAAGGTTTTACGAATTTTGCATGACTCCACACAGGAAAGTTGTTCAGGATGCTCAACTTGGTCGATTTGCACCGTCAAAACGCGATTTCCAGAGTTGACTATTAGAAAAACAAGATGGCCGCTCTTTCCTTTTCCCTGCCCGGGGAACAAACTTTTTAATTTTCGAGCTCCCGAAAAGCCGAATTAGCGTGATTACTTCTTGCGGTTACCCCACCCGAGTGTGCCAAGGCAAATTTGAACCCCATCAATGTTTTACTTTGGCGGTAATCGACGATTTTTTGTCAAACTATGACGTCACTTTTGCACCAAAAAGTTGTAATTCCCAAGGTTTTGCGAATTTTGCATGACTCCACACAGGAAATTTGTTCAGGATGCTCAACTTGGTCGATTTGCACCGTCAAAACGCGATTTCCAGAGTTGACTATTAGAAAACAAGATGGCCGCTCTTCCCTTTTCCCTGCCCGGGGAATAAACTTTTAAATTTTCGAGCCACCCCGAAAAGCCGAATTAGCGTGATTACTTCTTGCGGATACCCCACCCGAGTGTGCCGGTGCAAATCTGAACCCCGTCAATGTTTTACTTTGGCGGTAATCGACGATTTTTGGACAAATTATGACGTCACTTTTGAACCAAAAAGTTGTAATTCCCAAGGTTTTACGAATTTTGCATGACTCCACACAGGAAAGTTGTTCAGGATGCTCAACTTGGTCGATTTGCACCGTCAAAACGCGATTTCCAGAGTTGACTATTAGAAAAACAAGATGGCCGCTCTTCCCTTTTCCCTGCCCGGGGAATAAACTTTTTAATTTTCGAGCTACCGAAAAGCCGAATTAGCGTGATTACTTCTTGCGGATACCCCACCCGAGTGTGCCGGTGCAAATTTGAACCCCGTCAATGTTTTACTTTGGCGGTAATCGACGATTTTTTGTCAAATTATGACGTCACTTTTGCACCAAAAAGTTGTAATTCCCAAGGTTTTACGAATTTTGCATGACTCCACACAGGAAAGTTGTTCAGGATGCTCAACTTGATCGATTTGCACCGTCAAAACGCGATTTCCAGAGTTGAATATTAGAAAAACAAGATGGCCGCTCTTCCCTTTTCCCTGCCCGGGGAATAAACTTTTTAATTTTCGAGCTACCGAAAAGCCGAATTAGCGTGATTACTTCTTGCGGATACCCCACCCGAGAGTGCCGGTGCAAATTTAAACCCCGTCAATGTTTTACTTTGGCGGTAATCGACGATTTTTTGTCAAACTATGACGTCACTTTTGCACCAAAAAGTTGTAATTCCCAAGGTTTTACGAATTTTGCATGACTCCACACAGGAAAGTTGTTCAGGATGCTCAACTTGGTCGATTTGCAACGTCAAAACGCGATTTCCAGAGTTGACTATTAGAAAAACAAGATGGCCGCTCTTTCCTTTTCCCTGCCCGGGGAACAAACTTTTTAATTTTCGAGCTCCCGAAAAGCCGAATTAGCGTGATTACTTCTTGCGGTTACCCCACCCGAGTGTGCCAAGGCAAATTTGAACCCCATCAATGTTTTACTTTGGCGGTAATCGACGATTTTTTGTCAAACTATGACGTCACTTTTGCACCAAAAAGTTGTAATTCCCAACGTTTTGCGAATTTTGCATGACTCCACACAGGAAAGTTGTTCAGGATGCTCAACTTGGTCGATTTGCACCATCAAAACGCGATTTCCAGAGTTGACTATTAGAAAAACAAGATGGCCGCTCTTCCCTTTTCCCTGCCCGGGGAATAAACTTTTTAATTTTCGAGTTCCCAAAAAGCCAAATTAGCGTGATTACTTCTTGCGGATACCCCACCCGAGTGTGCCTGTGGAAAAATTTGAACCCCATCAATGTTTTACTTTGGCGGTAATCGACGATTTTTTGTCAAATTATGACGTCACTTTTGCACCAAAAAGTTGTAATTCCCAAGGTTTTACGAATTTTGCATGACTCCACACAGCAAAGTTGTTCAGGATGCTCAACTTGGTCGATTTGCAACGTCAAAACGCGATTTCCAGAGTTGACTATTAGAAAAACAAGATGGCCGCTCTTCCCTTTTCCTGCCCGGGGAACATACTTTTTAATTTTCGAGCTCCCTTAAAAGCCGAATTAGCGTGATTACTTCTTGCGGTTACCCCACCCGAGTGTGCCTGTGCAAATTTGAACCCCATCAATGTTTTACTTTGGCGGTAATCGACGATTTTTTGTCAAACTATGACGTCACTTTTGCACCAAAAAGTTGTAATTCCCAACGTTTTGCGAATTTTGCATGACTACACACTGGAAAGTTGTTCAGGATGCTCAACTTGGTCGATTTGCACCGTCAAAACGCGATTTCTAGAGTTGACTATTAGAAAACAAGATGGCCGCTCTTCCCTTTTCCCTGCCCGGGGAATAAACTTTTAAATTTTCGAGCCACCCCGAAAAGCCGAATTAGCGTGATTACTTCTTGCGAATACCCCACCCGAGTGTGCCGGTGCAAATCTGAACCCCGTCAATGTTTTACTTTGGCGGTAATCGACGATTTTTGGACAAATTATGACGTCACTTTTACACCAAAAAGTTGTAATTCCCAAGGTTTTACGAATTTTGCATGACTCCACACAGGAAAGTTGTTCAGGATGCTCAACTTGATCGATTTGCACCTTCAAAACGCGATTTCCAGAGTTGACTATTAGAAAAACAAGATGGCCGCTCTTCCCTTTTCCCTGCCCGGGGAATAAACTTTTTAATTTTCGAGCTACCGAAAAGCCGAATTAGCGTGATTACCCCTTGCGGATACCCACCCCCCCCCCCCCCCCCCCGAGAGTGCCGGTGGAAATTTGAACCCCGTCAATGTTTTACTTTGGCGGTAATCGACGATTTTTTGTTAAATTACGACGTCACTTTTGCACCAAAAAGTTGTAATTCCCAAGGTTTTACGAATTTTGCATGACTCCACACAGGAAAGTTGTTCAGGATGCTCAACTTGGTCGATTTGCACCGTCAAAACGCGATTTCCAGAGTTGACTATTATAAAAACAAGATGGCCGCTCTTCCCTTTTCCCTGCCCGGGGAATAAAATTTTTAGTTTTCGAGCTCCCGAAAAGCCGAATTAGCATGATTACTTCTTGCGGATACCCCCACCCGAGTGTGCCTGTGCAAATTTGAACCCAGTCAATGTTTTACTTTGGCGGTAATCGACGATTTTTGGTCAAAAAATGACGTCACTTTTGCACCAAAAAGTTGTAATTCCCTAGGTTTTGCGAATTTTGCATGACTCCACACAGGAAAGTTGATCAGGATGCTCAACTTGGTCGATTTGCACCGTCAAAACGCGATTTCCAGAGTTGAATATTTGAAAAACAAGATGGCCGCTCTTCCCTTTTCCCTGCCCGGGGAATAAACTTTTTAATTTTCGAGCCACCCCGAAAAGCCGAATTAGCGTGATTACTTCTTGCGGATACCCCACCCGAGTGTGCCGGTGCAAATCTGAACCCCGTCAATGTTTTACTTTGGCGGTAATCGACGATTTTTGGACAAATTATGACGTCACTTTTGCACCAAAAAGTTGTAATTCCCAAGGTTTTACGAATTTTGCATGACTCCACACAGCAAAGTTGTTCAGGATGCTCAACTTGGTCGATTTGCAACGTCAAAACGCGATTTCCAGAGTTGACTATTAGAAAAACAAGATGGCCGCTCTTCCCTTTTCCCTGCCCGGGGAATAAACTTTTTAATTTTCGAGCTCCCGAAAAGCCGAATTAGCGTGATTACTTCTTGCGGATACCCCACCCGAGTGTGCCTGTGCAAATTTGAACCCCATCAATGTTTTACTTTGGCGGTAATCGACGATTTTTTGTCAAATTATGACGTCACTTTTGCACCAAAAAGTTGTAATTCCCAAGGTTTTGCGAATTTTGCATGACTCCACACAGGAAAGTTGTTCAGGATGCTCAACTTGGTCGATTTGCACCGTCAAAACGCGATTTCCAGAGTTGACTATTAGAAAACAAGATGGCCGCTCTTCCCTTTTCTCTGCCCGGGGAATAAACTTTTTAATTTTCGAGCCACCCCGAAAAGCCGAATTAGCGTGATTACTTCTTGCGGATACCCCACCCGAGTGTGCCGGTGCAAATCTGAACCCCGTCAATGTTTTACTTTGGCGGTAATCGACGATTTTTGGACAAATTATGACGTCACTTTTGCACCAAAAAGTTGTAATTCCCAAGGTTTTACGAATTTTGCATGACTCCACACAGGAAAGTTGTTCAGGATGCTCAACTTGGTCGATTTGCACCGTCAAAACGCGATTTCCAGAGTTGACTATTAGAAAAACAAGATGGCCGCTCTTCCCTTTTCCCTGCCCGGGGAATAAACTTTTTAATTTTCGAGCTCCCAAAAAGCCGAATTAGCGTGATTACTTCTTGCGGATACCCCACCCGAGTGTGCCTGTGCAAATTTGAACCCCATCAATGTTTTACTTTGGCGGTAATCGACGATTTTTGGTCAAATTATGACGTCACTTTTGCACCAAAAACTTGTAATTCCAAAGGTTTTGCGAATTTTGCATGACTCCACACAGGAAAGTTGTTCAGGATGCTCAACTTGGTCGATTTGAGCGTAAAAACGCGATTTCCAGAGTTGACTATTAGAAAAACAAGATGGCCGCTCTTCCCTTTTCCCTGCACGGGAAATAAACTTTTTAATTTTCGAGCTCCCGAAAAGCCGAACTAGCGTGATTACTTCTTGCGGATACCCCACCCGAGTGTGCCGGTGCAAATTTGAACCCATTTAATGTTTCACTTTTGCGGTAATCGACGATTTTTGGTCAAATTATGACGTCACTTTTGCACCAAAAAGTTGTAATTCCCAAGGTTTTACGAATTTTGCATGACTCCACACAGGAAAGTTGTTCAGGATGCTCAACTTGGTCGATTTGCACGGTCAAAACGAGGTTTCCAGAGTTGACTATTAGAAAAACAAGATGGCCGCTCTTCCCTTTTCCCTGCCCGGGGAATAAACTTTTTAATTTTCGAGCTCCCGAAAAGCCGAATTAGCGTGATTACTTCTTGCGGATACCCCACCCGAGTGTGCCTGTGCAAATTTGAACCCCATCAATGTTTTACTTTGGCGGTAATCGACGATTTTTGGTCAAATTATGACGTCACCTTTGCACCAAAAAGTTGTAATTCCCAAGGTTTTGCGAATTTTGCATGACTCCACACAGGAAAGTTGTTCAGGATGCTCAACTTGGTCGATTTGAGCGTAAAAACGCGATTTCCAGAGTTGACTATTAGAAAAACAAGATGGCCGCTCTTCCCTTTTCCCTGCACGGGGAATAAACTTTTTAATTTTCGAGCTCCCGAAAAGCCGAATTAGCGTGATTACTTCTTGCGGATACCCCACCCGAGTGTGCCTGTGCAAATTTGAACCCCATCAATGTTTTACTTTGGCGGTAATCGACGATTTTTTGTCAAATTATGACGTCACCTTTGCACCAAAAAGTTGTAATTCCCAAGGTTTTGCGAATTTTGCATGACTCCACACAGGAAAGTTGTTCAGGATGCTCAACTTGGTCGATTTGCACCGTAAAAACGCGATTTCCAGAGTTGACTATTAGAAAAACAAGATGGCCGCTCTTCCCTTTTCTCTGCCCGGGGAATAAACTTTTTAATTTTCGAGCCACCCCGAAAAGCCGAATTAGCGTGATTACTTCTTGCGGATACCCCACCCGAGTGTGCCGGTGCAAATCTGAACCCCGTCAATGTTTTACTTTGGCGGTAATCGACGATTTTTGGACAAATTATGACGTCACTTTTGCACCAAAAAGTTGTAATTCCCAAGGTTTTACGAATTTTGCATGACTCCACACAGGAAAGTTGTTCAGGATGCTCAACTTGGTCGATTTGCACCGTCAAAACGCGATTTCCAGAGTTGACTATTAGAAAAACAAGATGGCCGCTCTTCCCTTTTCCCTGCCCGGGGAATAAACTTTTTAATTTTCGAGCTCCCAAAAAGCCGAATTAGCGTGATTACTTCTTGCGGATACCCCACCCGAGTGTGCCTGTGCAAATTTGAACCCCATCAATGTTTTACTTTGGCGGTAATCGACGATTTTTGGTCAAATTATGACGTCACTTTTGCACCAAAAACTTGTAATTCCAAAGGTTTTGCGAATTTTGCATGACTCCACACAGGAAAGTTGTTCAGGATGCTCAACTTGGTCGATTTGAGCGTAAAAACGCGATTTCCAGAGTTGACTATTAGAAAAACAAGATGGCCGCTCTTCCCTTTTCCCTGCACGGGAAATAAACTTTTTAATTTTCGAGCTCCCGAAAAGCCGAACTAGCGTGATTACTTCTTGCGGATACCCCACCCGAGTGTGCCGGTGCAAATTTGAACCCATTTAATGTTTCACTTTTGCGGTAATCGACGATTTTTGGTCAAATTATGACGTCACTTTTGCACCAAAAAGTTGTAATTCCCAAGGTTTTACGAATTTTGCATGACTCCACACAGGAAAGTTGTTCAGGATGCTCAACTTGGTCGATTTGCACGGTCAAAACGAGGTTTCCAGAGTTGACTATTAGAAAAACAAGATGGCCGCTCTTCCCTTTTCCCTGCCCGGGGAATAAACTTTTTAATTTTCGAGCTCCCGAAAAGCCGAATTAGCGTGATTACTTCTTGCGGATACCCCACCCGAGTGTGCCTGTGCAAATTTGAACCCCATCAATGTTTTACTTTGGCGGTAATCGACGATTTTTGGTCAAATTATGACGTCACCTTTGCACCAAAAAGTTGTAATTCCCAAGGTTTTGCGAATTTTGCATGACTCCACACAGGAAAGTTGTTCAGGATGCTCAACTTGGTCGATTTGAGCGTAAAAACGCGATTTCCAGAGTTGACTATTAGAAAAACAAGATGGCCGCTCTTCCCTTTTCCCTGCACGGGGAATAAACTTTTTAATTTTCGAGCTCCCGAAAAGCCGAATTAGCGTGATTACTTCTTGCGGATACCCCACCCGAGTGTGCCTGTGCAAATTTGAACCCCATCAATGTTTTACTTTGGCGGTAATCGACGATTTTTTGTCAAATTATGACGTCACCTTTGCACCAAAAAGTTGTAATTCCCAAGGTTTTGCGAATTTTGCATGACTCCACACAGGAAAGTTGTTCAGGATGCTCAACTTGGTCGATTTGCACCGTAAAAACGCGATTTCCAGAGTTGACTATTAGAAAAACAAGATGGCCGCTCTTCCCTTTTCCCTGCCCGGGGAATAAACTTTTTAATTGTCGAGCTCCCGAAAAGCCGAATTAGCGTGATTACTTCTTGCGGATACCCCACCCGAGTGTGCCTGTGCAAATTTGAACCCCATCAATGTTATACTTTGGCGGTAATCGACGATTTTTTGTCAAATTATGACGTCACTTTTGCACCAAAAAGTTGTAATTCCCAAGGTTTTGCGAATTTTGAATGACTCCACACAGGAAAGTTGTTCAGGATGCTCAACTTGGTCGATTTGAGCGTAAAAACGCGATTTCCAGAGTTGACTATTAGAAAAACAAGATGGCCGCTCTTCCCTTTTCCCTGCACGGGGAATAAACTTTTTAATTTTCGAGCTCCCGAAAAGCCGAATTAGCGTGATTACTTCTTGCGGATACCCCACCCGAGTGTGCCGGTGCAAATTTGAACCCATTTAATGTTTCACTTTTGCGGTAATCGACGATTTTTGGTCAAATTATGACGTCACTTTTGCACCAAAAAGTTGTAATTCCCAAGGTTTTACGAATTTTGCATGACTCCACACAGGAAAGTTGTTCAGGATGCTCAACTTGGTCGATTTGCACGGTCAAAACGCGATTTCCAGAGTTGACTATTAGAAAAACAAGATGGCCGCTCTTCCCTTTTCCCTGCCCGGGGAATAAACTTTTTAATTTTCGAGCTCCCGAAAAGCCGAATTAGCGTGATTACTTCTTGCGGATACCCCACCCGAATGTGCCTGTGCAAATTTGAACCCATCAATGTTTTACTTTGGCGGTAATCGACGATTTTTTGTCAAATTATGACGTCACTTTTGCACCAAAAAGTTGTAATTCCCAAGGTTTTGCGAATTTTGCATGACTCCACACAGGAAAGTTGTTCAGGATGCTCAACTTGGTCAATTTGCACCGTAAAAACGCGATTTCCAGAGTTGACTATTAGAAAAACAAGATGGCCGCTCTTCCCTTTTCCCTGCCCGGGGAATAAACTTTTTAATTGTCGAGCTCCCGAAAAGCCGAATTAGCGTGATTACTTCTTGCGGATACCCCACCCGAGTGTGCCTGTGCAAATTTGAACCCCATCAATGTTATACTTTGGCGGTAATCGACGATTTTTTGTCAAATTATGACGTCACTTTTGCACCAAAAAGTTGTAATTCCCAAGGTTTTGCGAATTTTGAATGACTCCACACAGGAAAGTTGTTCAGGATGCTCAACTTGGTCGATTTGAGCGTAAAAACGCGATTTCCAGAGTTGACTATTAGAAAACAAGATGGCCGCTCTTCCCTTTTCCCTGCCCGGGGAATAAACTTTTTAATTTTCGAGCCACCCCGAAAAGCCGAATTAGCGTGATTACTTCTTGCGGATACCCCACCCGAGTGTGCCGGTGCAAATCTGAACCCCGTCAATGTTTTACTTTGGCGGTAATCGACGATTTTTGGACAAATTATGACGTCACTTTTGCGCCAAAAAGTTGTAATTCCCAAGGTTTTACGAATTTTGCATGACTCCACACAGGAAAGTTGTTCAGGATGCTCAACTTGGTCGATTTGCACCGTCAAAACGCGATTTCCAGAGTTGACTATTAGAAAAACAAGATGGCCGCTCTTCCCTTTTCCCTGCCCGGGGAATAAACTTTTTAATTTTCGAGCTCCCGAAAAGCCGAATTAGCGTGATTACTTCTTGCGGATACCCCACCCGAGTGTGCCTGTGCAAATTTGAACCCCATCAATGTTATACTTTGGCGGTAATCGACGATTTTTTGTCAAATTATGACGTCACTTTTGCACCAAAAAGTTGTAATTCCCAATGTTTTGCGAATTTTGCATGACTCCACACAGGAAAGTTGTTCAGGATGCTCAACTTGGTCGATTTGAGCGTAAAAACGCGATTTCCAGAGTTGACTATTAGAAAAACAAGATGGCCGCTCTTCCCTTTTCCCTGCACGGGGAATAAACTTTTTAATTTTCGAGCTCCCGAAAAGCCGAATTAGCGTGATTACTTCTTGCGGATACCCCACCCGAGTGTGCCGGTGCAAATTTGAACCCATTTAATGTTTCACTTTTGCGGTAATCGACGATTTTTGGTCAAATTATGACGTCACTTTTGCACCAAAAAGTTGTAATTCCCAAGGTTTTACGAATTTTGCATGACTCCACACAGGAAAGTTGTTCAGGATGCTCAACTTGGTCGATTTGCACGGTCAAAACGCGATTTCCAGAGTTGACTATTAGAAAAACAAGATGGCCGCTCTTCCCTTTTCCCTGCCCGGGGAATAAACTTTTTAATTTTCGAGCTCCCGAAAAGCCGAATTAGCGTGATTACTTCTTGCGGATACCCCACCCGAATGTGCCTGTGCAAATTTGAACCCATCAATGTTTTACTTTGGCGGTAATCGACGATTTTTTGTCAAATTATGACGTCACTTTTGCACCAAAAAGTTGTAATTCCCAAGGTTTTGCGAATTTTGCATGACTCCACACAGGAAAGTTGTTCAGGATGCTCAACTTGGTCAATTTGCACCGTAAAAACGCGATTTCCAGAGTTGACTATTAGAAAAACAAGATGGCCGCTCTTCCCTTTTCCCTGCCCGGGGAATAAACTTTTTAATTGTCGAGCTCCCGAAAAGCCGAATTAGCGTGATTACTTCTTGCGGATACCCCACCCGAGTGTGCCTGTGCAAATTTGAACCCCATCAATGTTATACTTTGGCGGTAATCGACGATTTTTTGTCAAATTATGACGTCACTTTTGCACCAAAAAGTTGTAATTCCCAAGGTTTTGCGAATTTTGAATGACTCCACACAGGAAAGTTGTTCAGGATGCTCAACTTGGTCGATTTGAGCGTAAAAACGCGATTTCCAGAGTTGACTATTAGAAAACAAGATGGCCGCTCTTCCCTTTTCCCTGCCCGGGGAATAAACTTTTTAATTTTCGAGCCACCCCGAAAAGCCGAATTAGCGTGATTACTTCTTGCGGATACCCCACCCGAGTGTGCCGGTGCAAATCTGAACCCCGTCAATGTTTTACTTTGGCGGTAATCGACGATTTTTGGACAAATTATGACGTCACTTTTGCGCCAAAAAGTTGTAATTCCCAAGGTTTTACGAATTTTGCATGACTCCACACAGGAAAGTTGTTCAGGATGCTCAACTTGGTCGATTTGCACCGTCAAAACGCGATTTCCAGAGTTGACTATTAGAAAAACAAGATGGCCGCTCTTCCCTTTTCCCTGCCCGGGGAATAAACTTTTTAATTTTCGAGCTCCCGAAAAGCCGAATTAGCGTGATTACTTCTTGCGGATACCCCACCCGAGTGTGCCTGTGCAAATTTGAACCCCATCAATGTTATACTTTGGCGGTAATCGACGATTTTTTGTCAAATTATGACGTCACTTTTGCACCAAAAAGTTGTAATTCCCAATGTTTTGCGAATTTTGCATGACTCCACACAGGAAAGTTGTTCAGGATGCTCAACTTGGTCGATTTGAGCGTAAAAACGCGATTTCCAGAGTTGACTATTAGAAAAACAAGATGGCCGCTCTTCCCTTTTCCCTGCACGGGGAATAAACTTTTTAATTTTCGAGCTCCCGAAAAGCCGAATTAGCGTGATTACTTCTTGCGGATACCCCACCCGAGTGTGCCGGTGCAAATTTGAACCCATTTAATGTTTCGCTTTTGCGGTAATCGACGATTTTTGGTCAAATTATGACGTCACTTTTGCACCAAAAAGTTGTAATTCCCAAGGTTTTACGAATTTTGCATGACTCCACACAGGAAAGTTGTTCAGGATGCTCAACTTGGTCGATTTGCACCGTCAAAACGCGATTTCCAGAGTTGACTATTAGAAAAACAAGATGGCCGCTCTTCCCTTTTCCCTGCCCGGGGAATAAACTTTTTAATTTTCGAGCTCCCGAAACACCGAATTAGCGTGATTACTTCTTGCGGATACCCCACCCGAGTGTGCCTGTGGAAATTTGAACCCCATCAATGTTTTACTTTGGCGGTAATCGACGATTTTTGGTCAAATTATGACGTCACTTTTGCACCAAAAAGTTGTAATTCCCAAGGTTTTGCGAATTTTGCATGACTCCACACAGGAAAGTTGTTCAGGATGCTCAACTTGGTCGATTTGCACCGTAAAAACGCGATTTCCAGAGTTGACTATTAGAAAAACAAGATGGCCGCTCTTCCCTTTTCCCTGCCCGGAGAATAAACTTTTTAATTTTCGAGCTCCCGAAAAGCCGAATTAGCGTGATTACTTCTTGCGGATACCCCACCCGAGTGTGCCTGTGCAAATTTTCGAGCTCCCGAAAAGCCGAATTAGCGTGATTACTTCTTGCGGATACCCCACCCGAGTGTGCCTGTGCAAATTTGAACCCCATCAATGTTTTACTTTGGCGGTAATCGACGATTTTTTGTCAAATTATGACGTCACTTTTGCACCAAAAAGTTGTAATTCCCAAGGTTTTGCGAATTTTGCATGACTCCACACAGGAAATTTGTTCAGGATGCTCAACTTGGTCGATTTGCACCGTCAAAACGCGATTTCCAGAGTTGACTATTAGAAAACAAGATGGCCGCTCTTCCCTTTTCTCTGCCCGGGGAATAAACTTTTTAATTTTCGAGCCACCCCGAAAAGCCGAATTAGCGTGATTACTTCTTGCGGATACCCCATCCGAGTGTGCCGGTGCAAATCTGAACCCCGTCAATGTTTTACTTTGGCGGTAATCGACGATTTTTGGACAAATTATGACGTCACTTTTGCACCAAAAAGTTGTAATTCCCAAGGTTTTACGAATTTTGCATGACTCCACACAGGAAAGTTGTTCAGGATGCTCAACTTGGTCGATTTGCACCGTCAAAACGCGATTTCCAGAGTTGACTATTAGAAAAACAAGATGGCCGCTCTTCCCTTTTCCCTGCCCGGGGAATAAACTTTTTAATTTTCGAGCTCCCGAAAAGCCGAATTAGCGTTATTACTTCTTGCGGATACCCCACCCGAGTGTGCCTGTGCAAATTTGAACCCCATCAATGTTTTACTTTGGCGGTAATCGACGATTTTTGGTCAAATTATGACGTCACTTTTGCACCAAAAACTTGTAATTCCAAAGGTTTTGCAAATTTTGCATGACTCCACACAGGAAAGTTGTTCAGGATGCTCAACTTGGTCGATTTGAGCGTAAAAACGCGATTTCCAGAGTTGACTATTAGAAAAACAAGATGGCCGCTCTTCCCTTTTCCCTGCACGGGGAATAAACTTTTTAATTTTCGAGCTCCCGAAAAGCCGAACTAGCGTGATTACTTCTTGCGGATACCCCACCCGAGTGTGCCGGTGCAAATTTGAACCCATTTAATGTTTCACTTTTGCGGTAATCGACGATTTTTGGTCAAATTATGACGTCACTTTTGCACCAAAAAGTTGTAATTCCCAAGGTTTTACGAATTTTGCATGACTCCACACAGGAAAGTTGTTCAGGATGCTCAACTTGGTCGATTTGCACCGTCAAAACGCGATTTCCAGAGTTGACTATTAGAAAAACAAGATGGCCGCTCTTCCCTTTTCCCTGCCCGGGGAATAAACTTTTTAATTTTCGAGCTACCGAAAAGCCGAATTAGCGTGATTACTTCTTGCGGATACCCCACCCGAGTGTGCCGGTGCAAATTTGAACTCCGTCAATGTTTTACTTTGGCGGTAATCGACGATTTTTTGTCAAATTATGACGTCACTTTTGCACCAAAAAGTTGTAATTCCCAAGGTTTTGCGAATTTTGCATGACTCCACACAGGAAAGTTGTTCAGGATGCTCAACTTGGTCGATTTGAGCGTAAAAACGCGATTTCCAGAGTTGACTATTAGAAAAACAAGATGGCCGCTCTTCCCTTTTCCCTGCACGGGGAATAAACTTTTTAATTTTCGAGCTCCCGAAAAGCCGAATTAGCGTGATTACTTCTTGCGGATACCCCACTCGAGTGTGCCGGTGCAAATTTGAACCCATTTAATGTTTCACTTTTGCGGTAATCGACGATTTTTGGACAAATTATGACGTCACTTTTGCACCAAAAAGTTGTAATTCCCAAGGTTTTACGAATTTTGCATGACTCCACACAGGAAAGTTGTTCAGGATGCTCAACTTGGTCGATTTGCACCGTCAAAACGCGATTTCCAGAGTTGACTATTAGAAAAACAAGATGGCCGCTCTTCCCTTTTCCCTGCCCGGGGAATAAACTTTTTAATTGTCGAGCTCCCGAAAAGCCGAATTAGCGTGATTACTTCTTGCGGATACCCCACCCGAGTGTGCCGGTGCAAATTTGAACTCCGTCAATGTTTTACTTTGGCGGTAATCGACGATTTTTTGTCAAATTATGACGTCACTTTTGCACCAAAAAGTTGTAATTCCCAAGGTTTTGCGAATTTTGCATGACTCCACACAGGAAAGTTGTTCAGGATGCTCAACTTGGTCGATTTGAGCGTAAAAACGCGATTTCCAGAGTTGACTATTAGAAAAACAAGATGGCCGCTCTTCCCTTTTCCCTGCACGGGGAATAAACTTTTTAATTTTCGAGCTCCCGAAAAGCCGAATTAGCGTGATTACTTCTTGCGGATACCCCACTCGAGTGTGCCGGTGCAAATTTGAACCCATTTAATGTTTCACTTTTGCGGTAATCGACGATTTTTGGACAAATTATGACGTCACTTTTGCACCAAAAAGTTGTAATTCCCAAGGTTTTACGAATTTTGCATGACTCCACACAGGAAAGTTGTTCAGGATGCTCAACTTGGTCGATTTGCACCGTCAAAACGCGATTTCCAGAGTTGACTATTAGAAAAACAAGATGGCCGCTCTTCCCTTTTCCCTGCCCGGGGAATAAACTTTTTAATTGTCGAGCTCCCGAAAAGCCGAATTAGCGTGATTACTTCTTGCGGATACCCCACCCGAGTGTGCCTGTGCAAATTTGAACCCCATCAATGTTATACTTTGGCGGTAATCGACGATTTTTTGTCAAATTATGACGTCACTTTTGCACCAAAAAGTTGTAATTCCCAAGGTTTTGCGAATTTTGAATGACTCCACACAGGAAAGTTGTTCAGGATGCTCAACTTGGTCGATTTGAGCGTAAAAACGCGATTTCCAGAGTTGACTATTAGAAAAACAAGATGGCCGCTCTTCCCTTTTCCCTGCACGGGGAATAAACTTTTTAATTTTCGAGCTCCCGAAAAGCCGAATTAGCGTGATTACTTCTTGCGGATACCCCACCCGAGTGTGCCGGTGCAAATTTGAACCCATTTAATGTTTCACTTTTGCGGTAATCGACGATTTTTGGACAAATTATGACGTCACTTTTGCACCAAAAAGTTGTAATTCCCAAGGTTTTGCGAATTTTGCATGACTCCACACAGGAAAGTTGTTCAGGATGCTCAACTTGATCGATTTGCACCGTCAAAACGCGATTTCCAGAGTTGAATATTAGAAAAACAAGATGGCCGCTCTTCCCTTTTCCCTGCCCGGGGAATAAACTTTTTAATTTTCGAGCTACCGAAAAGCCGAATTAGCGTGATTACTTCTTGCGGATACCCCACCCGAGAGTGCCGGTGCAAATTTGAACCCCGTCAATGTTTTACTTTGGCGGTAATCGACGATTTTTTGTCAAACTATGACGTCACTTTTGCACCAAAAAGTTGTAATTCCCAAGGTTTTACGAATTTTGCATGACTCCACACAGGAAAGTTGTTCAGGATGCTCAACTTGGTCGATTTGCAACGTCAAAACGCGATTTCCAGAGTTGACTATTAGAAAAACAAGATGGCCGCTCTTTCCTTTTCCCTGCCCGGGGAACAAACTTTTTAATTTTCGAGCTCCCGAAAAGCCGAATTAGCGTGATTACTTCTTGCGGTTACCCCACCCGAGTGTGCCAAGGCAAATTTGAACCCCATCAATGTTTTACTTTGGCGGTAATCGACGATTTTTTGTCAAACTATGACGTCACTTTTGCACCAAAAAGTTGTAATTCCCAACGTTTTGCGAATTTAGCATGACTCCACACAGGAAAGTTGTTCAGGATGCTCAACTTGGTCGATTTGCACCATCAAAACGCGATTTCCAGAGTTGACTATTAGAAAAACAAGATGGCCGCTCTTCCCTTTTCCCTGCCCGGGGAATAAACTTTTTAATTTTCGAGTTCCCAAAAAGCCAAATTAGCGTGATTACTTCTTGCGGATACCCCACCCGAGTGTGCCTGTGCAAATTTGAACCCCATCAATGTTTTACTTTGGCGGTAATCGACGATTTTTTGTCAAATTATGACGTCACTTTTGCACCAAAAAGTTGTAATTCCCAAGGTTTTACGAATTTTGCATGACTCCACACAGCAAAGTTGTTCAGGATGCTCAACTTGGTCGATTTGCAACGTCAAAACGCGATTTCCAGAGTTGACTATTAGAAAAACAAGATGGCCGCTCTTCCCTTTTCCCTGCCCGGGGAATAAACTTTTTAATTTTCGAGCTCCCGAAAAGCCGAATTAGCGTGATTACTTCTTGCGGATACCCCACCCGAGTGTGCCGGTGCAAATCTGAACCCCGTCAATGTTTTACTTTGGCGGTAATCGACGATTTTTGGACAAATTATGACGTCACTTTTGCACCAAAAAGTTGTAATTCCCAAGGTTTTACGAATTTTGCATGACTCCACACAGGAAAGTTGTTCAGGATGCTCAACTTGGTCGATTTGCACCGTCAAAACGCGATTTCCAGAGTTGACTATTAGAAAAACAAGATGGCCGCTCTTCCCTTTTCCCTGCCCGGGGAATAAACTTTTTAATTTTCGAGCTCCCGAAAAGCCGAATTAGCGTTATTACTTCTTGCGGATACCCCACCCGAGTGTGCCTGTGCAAATTTGAACCCCATCAATGTTTTACTTTGGCGGTAATCGACGATTTTTGGTCAAATTATGACGTCACTTTTGCACCAAAAACTTGTAATTCCAAAGGTTTTGCGAATTTTGCATGACTCCACACAGGAAAGTTGTTCAGGATGCTCAACTTGGTCGATTTGAGCGTAAAAACGCGATTTCCAGAGTTGACTATTAGAAAAACAAGATGGCCGCTCTTCCCTTTTCCCTGCACGGGGAATAAACTTTTTAATTTTCGAGCTCCCGAAAAGCCGAACTAGCGTGATTACTTCTTGCGGATACCCCACCCGAGTGTGCCGGTGCAAATTTGAACCCATTTAATGTTTCACTTTTGCGGTAATCGACGATTTTTGGTCAAATTATGACGTCACTTTTGCACCAAAAAGTTGTAATTCCCAAGGTTTTACGAATTTTGCATGACTCCACACAGGAAAGTTGTTCAGGATGCTCAACTTGGTCGATTTGCACGGTCAAAACGCGGTTTCCAGAGTTGACTCCTAGAAAAACAAGATGGCCGCTCTTCCCTTTTCCCTGCCCGGGGAATAAACTTTTTAATTTTCGAGCTCCCGAAAAGCCGAATTAGCGTGATTACTTCTTGCGGATACCCCACCCGAGTGTGCCTGTGCAAATTTGAACCACATCAATGTTTTACTTTGGCGGTAATCGACGATTTTTTGTCAAATTATGACGTCACTTTTGCACCAAAAAGTTGTAATTCCCAAGGTTTTACGAATTTTGCATGACTCCACACAGCAAAGTTGTTCAGGATGCTCAACTTGGTCGATTTGCAACGTCAAAACGCGATTTCCAGAGTTGACTATTAGAAAAACAAGATGGCCGCTCTTCCCTTTTCCTGCCCGGGGAACATACTTTTTAATTTTCGAGCTCCCGAAAAGCCGAATTAGCGTGATTACTTCTTGCGGTTACCCCACCCGAGTGTGCCTGTGCAAATTTGAACCCCATCAATGTTTTACTTTGGCGGTAATCGACGATTTTTTGTCAAACTATGACGTCACTTTTGCACCAAAAAGTTGTAATTCCCAACGTTTTGCGAATTTTGCATGACTACACACAGGAAAGTTGTTCAGGATGCTCAACTTGGTCGATTTGCACCTTCAAAACGCGATTTCTAGAGTTGACTATTAGAAAACAAGATGGCCGCTCTTCCCTTTTCCCTGCCCGGGGAATAAACTTTTAAATTTTCGAGCCACCCCGAAAAGCCGAATTAGCGTGATTACTTCTTGCGGATACCCCACCCGAGTGTGCCGGTGCAAATCTGAACCCCGTCAATGTTTTACTTTGGCGGTAATCGACGATTTTTGGACAAATTATGACGTCACTTTTACACCAAAAAGTTGTAATTCCCAAGGTTTTACGAATTTTGCATGACTCCACACAGGAAAGTTGTTCAGGATGCTCAACTTGATCGATTTGCACCTTCAAAACGCGATTTCCAGAGTTGACTATTAGAAAAACAAGATGGCCGCTCTTCCCTTTTCCCTGCCCGGGGAATAAACTTTTTAATTTTCGAGCTACCGAAAAGCCGAATTAGCGTGATTACCTCTTGCGGATACCCACCCACCCCCCCCCCCCCCCGAGTGTGCCGGTGGAAATTTGAACCCCGTCAATGTTTTACTTTGGCGGTAATCGACGATTTTTTGTCAAATTATGACGTCACTTTTGCACCAAAAAGTTGTAATTCCCAAGGTTTTACGAATTTTGCATGACTCCACACAGGAAAGTTGTTCAGGATGCTCAACTTGGTCGATTTGCACCGTCAAAACGCGATTTCCAGAGTTGACTATTAGAAAAACAAGATGGCCGCTCTTCCCTTTTCCCTGCCCGGGGAATAAAATTTTTAGTTTTCGAGCTCCCGAAAAGCCGAATTAGCATGATTACTTCTTGCGGATACCCCCACCCGAGTGTGCCTGTGCAAATTTGAACCCAGTCAATGTTTTACTTTGGCGGTAATCGACGATTTTTGGTCAAATAATGACGTCACTTTTGCACCAAAAAGTTGTAATTCCCTAGGTTTTGCGAATTTTGCATGACTCCACACAGGAAAGTTGATCAGGATGCTCAACTTGGTCGATTTGCACCGTCAAAACGCGATTTCCAGAGTTGAATATTTGAAAAACAAGATGGCCGCTCTTCCCTTTTCCCTGCCCGGGGAATAAACTTTTTAATTTTCGAGCCACCCCGAAAAGCCGAATTAGCGTGATTACTTCTTGCGGATACCCCACCCGAGTGTGCCGGTGCAAATCTGAACCCCGTCAATGTTTTACTTTGGCGGTAATCGACGATTTTTGGACAAATTATGACGTCACTTTTGCACCAAAAAGTTGTAATTCCCAAGGTTTTACGAATTTTGCATGACTCCACACAGCAAAGTTGTTCAGGATGCTCAACTTGGTCGATTTGCAACGTCAAAACGCGATTTCCAGAGTTGACTATTAGAAAAACAAGATGGCCGCTCTTCCCTTTTCCCTGCCCGGGGAATAAACTTTTTAATTTTCGAGCTCCCGAAAAGCCGAATTAGCGTGATTACTTCTTGCGGATACCCCACCCGAGTGTGCCTGTGCAAATTTGAACCCCATCAATGTTTTACTTTGGCGGTAATCGACGATTTTTTGTCAAATTATGACGTCACTTTTGCACCAAAAAGTTGTAATTCCCAAGGTTTTGCGAATTTTGCATGACTCCACACAGGAAAGTTGTTCAGGATGCTCAACTTGGTCGATTTGCACCGTCAAAACGCGATTTCCAGAGTTGACTATTAGAAAACAAGATGGCCGCTCTTCCCTTTTCTCTGCCCGGGGAATAAACTTTTTAATTTTCGAGCCACCCCGAAAAGCCGAATTAGCGTGATTACTTCTTGCGGATACCCCACCCGAGTGTGCCGGTGCAAATCTGAACCCCGTCAATGTTTTACTTTGGCGGTAATCGACGATTTTTGGACAAATTATGACGTCACTTTTGCACCAAAAAGTTGTAATTCCCAAGGTTTTACGAATTTTGCATGACTCCACACAGGAAAGTTGTTCAGGATGCTCAACTTGGTCGATTTGCACCGTCAAAACGCGATTTCCAGAGTTGACTATTAGAAAAACAAGATGGCCGCTCTTCCCTTTTCCCTGCCCGGGGAATAAACTTTTTAATTTTCGAGCTTCCGAAAAGCCGAATTAGCGTTATTACTTCTTGCGGATACCCCACCCGAGTGTGCCTGTGCAAATTTGAACCCCATCAATGTTTTACTTTGGCGGTAATCGACGATTTTTGGTCAAATTATGACGTCACTTTTGCACCAAAAACTTGTAATTCCAAAGGTTTTGCGAATTTTGCATGACTCCACACAGGAAAGTTGTTCAGGATGCTCAACTTGGTCGATTTGAGCGTAAAAACGCGATTTCCAGAGTTGACTATTAGAAAAACAAGATGGCCGCTCTTCCCTTTTCCCTGCACGGGGAATAAACTTTTTAATTTTCGAGCTCCCGAAAAGCCGAACTAGCGTGATTACTTCTTGCGGATACCCCACCCGAGTGTGCCGGTGCAAATTTGAACCCATTTAATGTTTCACTTTTGCGGTAATCGACGATTTTTGGTCAAATTATGACGTCACTTTTGCACCAAAAAGTTGTAATTCCCAAGGTTTTACGAATTTTGCATGACTCCACACAGGAAAGTTGTTCAGGATGCTCAACTTGGTCGATTTGCACGGTCAAAACGCGGTTTCCAGAGTTGACTATTAGAAAAACAAGATGGCCGCTCTTCCCTTTTCCCTGCCCGGGGAATAAACTTTTTAATTTTCGAGCTCCCGAAAAGCCGAATTAGCGTGATTACTTCTTGCGGATACCCCACCCGAGTGTGCCTGTGCAAATTTGAACCACATCAATGTTTTACTTTGGCGGTAATCGACGATTTTTGGTCAAATTATGACGTCACTTTTGCACCAAAAAGTTGTAATTCCCAAGGTTTTGCGAATTTTGCATGACTCCACACAGGAAAGTTGTTCAGGATGCTCAACTTGGTCGATTTGAGCGTAAAAACGCGATTTCCAGAGTTGACTATTAGAAAAACAAGATGGCCGCTCTTCCCTTTTCCCTGCACGGGGAATAAACTTTTTAATTTTCGAGCTCCCGAAAAGCCGAATTAGCGTGATTACTTCTTGCGGATACCCCACCCGAGTGTGCCGGTGCAAATTTGAACCCATTTAATGTTTCACTTTTGCGGTAATCGACGATTTTTGGTCAAATTATGACGTCACTTTTGCACCAAAAAGTTGTAATTCCCAAGGTTTTACGAATTTTGCATGACACCACACAGGAAAGTTGTTCAGGATGCTCAACTTGGTCGATTTGCACCGTCAAAACGCGATTTCCAGAGTTGACTATTAGAAAAACAAGATGGCCGCTCTTCCCTTTTCCCTGCCCGGGGAATAAACTTTTTAATTTTCGAGTTCCCAAAAAGCCAAATTAGCGTGATTACTTCTTGCGGATACCCCACCCGAGTGTGCCTGTGCAAATTTGAACCCCATCAATGTTTTACTTTGGCGGTAATCGACGATTTTTTGTCAAATTATGACGTCACTTTTGCACCAAAAAGTTGTAATTCCCAAGGTTTTGCGAATTTTGCATGACTCCACACAGGAAAGTTGTTCAGGATGCTCAACTTGGTCGATTTGCACCGTAAAAACGCGATTTCCAGAGTTGACTATTAGAAAAACAAGATGGCCGCTCTTCCCTTTTCCCTGCCCGGGGAATAAACTTTTTAATTGTCGAGCTCCCGAAAAGCCGAATTAGCGTGATTACTTCTTGCGGATACCCCACCCGAGTGTGCCTGTGCAAATTTGAACCCCATCAATGTTATACTTTGGCGGTAATCGACGATTTTTTGTCAAATTATGACGTCACTTTTGCACCAAAAAGTTGTAATTCCCAAGGTTTTGCGAATTTTGAATGACTCCACACAGGAAAGTTGTTCAGGATGCTCAACTTGGTCGATTTGAGCGTAAAAACGCGATTTCCAGAGTTGACTATTAGAAAAACAAGATGGCCGCTCTTCCCTTTTCCCACACGGGGAATAAACTTTTTAATTTTCGAGCTCCCGAAAAGCCGAATTAGCGTGATTACTTCTTGCGGATACCCCACCCGAATGTGCCTGTGCAAATTTGAACCCCATCAATGTTTTACTTTGGCGGTAATCGACGATTTTTTGTCAAATTATGACGTCACTTTTGCACCAAAAAGTTGTAATTCCCAAGGTTTTGCGAATTTTGCATGACTCCACACAGGAAAGTTGTTCAGGATGCTCAACTTGGTCGATTTGCACCGTAAAAACGCGATTTCCAGAGTTGACTATTAGAAAAACAAGATGGCCGCTCTTCCCTTTTCCCTGCCCGGGGAATAAACTTTTTAATTGTCGAGCTCCCGAAAAGCCGAATTAGCGTGATTACTTCTTGCGGATACCCCACCCGAGTGTGCCTGTGCAAATTTGAACCCCATCAATGTTATACTTTGGCGGTAATCGACGATTTTTTGTCAAATTATGACGTCACTTTTGCACCAAAAAGTTGTAATTCCCAAGGTTTTGCGAATTTTGAATGACTCCACACAGGAAAGTTGTTCAGGATGCTCAACTTGGTCGATTTGCACGGTCAAAACGCGGTTTCCAGAGTTGACTATTAGAAAAACAAGATGGCCGCTCTTCCCTTTTCCCTGCCCGGGGAATAAACTTTTTAACTTTCGAGCTCCCGAAACACCGAATTAGCGTGATTACTTCTTGCGGATACCCCACCCGAGTGTGCCTGTGGAAAATTGAACCCCATCAATGTTTTACTTTGGCGGTAATCGACGATTTTTTGTCAAATTATGACGTCACTTTTGCACCAAAAAGTTGTAATTCCCAAGGTTTTGCGAATTTTGCATGACTCCACACAGGAAAGTTGTTCAGGATGCTCAACTTGGTCGATTTGCACCGTAAAAACGCGATTTCCAGAGTTGACTATTAGAAAAACAAGATGGCCGCTCTTCCCTTTTCCCTGCCCGGGGAATAAACTTTTTAATTTTCGAGCTCCCGAAAAGCCGAATTAGCGTGATTACTTCTTGCGGATACCCCACCCGAGTGTGCCTGTGCAAATTTGAACCCCATCAATGTTTTACTTTGGCGGTAATCGACGATTTTTTGTCAAATTATGACGTCACTTTTGCACCAAAAAGTTGTAATTCCCAAGGTTTTGCGAATTTTGCATGACTCCACACAGGAAAGTTGTTCAGGATGCTCAACTTGGTCGATTTGCACCGTCAAAACGCGATTTCCAGAGTTGACTATTAGAAAACAAGATGGCCGCTCTTCCCTTTTCCCTGCCCGGGGAATAAACTTTTTAATTTTCAAGCCACCCCGAAAAGCCGAATTAGCGTGATTACTTCTTGCGGATACCCCACCCGAGTGTGCCGGTGCAAATCTGAACCCCGTCAATGTTTTACTTTGGCGGTAATCGACGATTTTTTGTCAAATTATGACGTCACTTTTGCACCAAAAAGTTGTAATTCCCAAGGTTTTGCGAATTTTGCATGACTCCACACAGGAAAGTTGTTCAGGATGCTCAACTTGGTCGATTTGCACCGTCAAAACGCGATTTCCAGAGTTGACTATTAGAAAACAAGATGGCCGCTCTTCCCTTTTCCCTGCCCGGGGAATAAACTTTTTAATTTTCAAGCCACCCCGAAAAGCCGAATTAGCGTGATTACTTCTTGCGGATACCCCACCCGAGTGTGCCGGTGCAAATCTGAACCCCGTCAATGTTTTACTTTGGCGGTAATCGACGATTTTTGGACAAATTATGACGTCACTTTTGCGCCAAAAAGTTGTAATTCCCAAGGTTTTACGAATTTTGCATGACTCCACACAGGAAAGTTGTTCAGGATGCTCAACTTGGTCGATTTGCACCGTCAAAACGCGATTTCCAGAGTTGACTATTAGAAAAACAAGATGGCCGCTCTTCCCTTTTCCCTGCCCGGGGAATAAACTTTTTAATTTTCGAGCTCCCGAAAAGCCGAATTAGCGTGATTACTTCTTGCGGATACCCCACCCGAGTGTGCCTGTGCAAATTTGAACCCCATCAATGTTACACTTTGGCGGTAATCGACGATTTTTTGTCAAATTATGACGTCACTTTTGCACCAAAAAGTTGTAATTCCCAAGGTTTTGCGAATTTTGCATGACTCCACACAGGAAAGTTGTTCAGGCTGCTCAACTTGGTCGATTTGAGCGTAAAAACGCGATTTCCAGAGTTGACTATTAGAAAAACAAGATGGCCGCTCTTCCCTTTTCCCTGCACGGGGAATAAACTTTTTAATTTTCGAGCTCCCGAAAAGCCGAATTAGCGTGATTACTTCTTGCGGATACCCCACCCGAGTGTGCCGGTGCAAATTTGAACCCATTTAATGTTTCACTTTTGCGGTAATCGACGATTTTTGGTCAAATTATGACGTCACTTTTGCACCAAAAAGTTGTAATTCCCAAGGTTTTACGAATTTTGTATGACTCCACACAGGAAAGTTTTTCAGGATGCTCAACTTGGTCGATTTGCACGGTCAAAACGCGGTTTCCAGAGTTGACTATTAGAAAAACAAGATGGCCGCTCTTCCCTTTTCCCTGCCCGGGGAATAAACTTTTTAATTTTCGAGCTCCCGAAAAGCCGAATTAGCGTGATTACTTCTTGCGGATACCCCACCCGAGTGTGCCTGTGCAAATTTGAACCACATCAATGTTTTACTTTGGCGGTAATCGACGATTTTTGGTCAAATTATGACGTCACTTTTGCACCAAAAAGTTGTAATTCCCAAGGTTTTGCGAATTTTGCATGACTCCACACAGGAAAGTTGTTCAGGATGCTCAACTTGGTCGATTTGAGCGTAAAAACGCGATTTCCAGAGTTGACTATTAGAAAAACAAGATGGCCGCTCTTCCCTTTTCCCTGCACGGGGAATAAACTTTTTAATTTTCGAGCTCCCGAAAAGCCGAATTAGCGTGATTACTTCTTGCGGATACCCCACCCGAGTGTGCCGGTGCAAATTTGAACCCATTTAATGTTTCACTTTTGCGGTAATCGACGATTTTTGGTCAAATTATGACGTCACTTTTGCACCAAAAAGTTGTAATTCCCAAGGTTTTACGAATTTTGCATGACACCACGCAGGAAAGTTGTTCAGGATGCTCAACTTGGTCGATTTGCACGGTCAAAACGCGATTTCCAGAGTTGACTATTAGAAAAACAAGATGGCCGCTCTTCCCTTTTCCCTGCCCGGGGAATAAACTTTTTAATTTTCGAGTTCCCAAAAAGCCAAATTAGCGTGATTACTTCTTGCGGACACCCCACCCGAGTGTGCCTGTGCAAATTTGAACCCCATCAATGTTTTACTTTGGCGGTAATCGACGATTTTTTGTCAAATTATGACGTCACTTTTGCACCAAAAAGTTGTAATTCCCAAGGTTTTGCGAATTTTGCATGACTCCACACAGGAAAGTTGTTCAGGATGCTCAACTTGGTCGATTTGCACCGTAAAAACGCGATTTCCAGAGTTGACTATTAGAAAAACAAGATGGCCGCTCTTCCCTTTTCCCTGCCCGGGGAATAAACTTTTTAATTGTCGAGCTCCCGAAAAGCCGAATTAGCGTGATTACTTCTTGCGGATACCCCACCCGAGTGTGCCTGTGCAAATTTCAACCCCATCAATGTTATACTTTGGCGGTAATCGACGATTTTTTGTCAAATTATGACGTCACTTTTGCACCAAAAAGTTGTAATTCCCAAGGTTTTGCGAATTTTGAATGACTCCACACAGGAAAGTTGTTCAGGATGCTCAACTTGGTCGATTTGAGCGTAAAAACGCGATTTCCAGAGTTGACTATTAGAAAAACAAGATGGCCGCTCTTCCCTTTTCCCTGCACGGGGAATAAACTTTTTAATTTTCGAGCTCCCGAAAAGCCGAATTAGCGTGATTACTTCTTGCGGATACCCCACCCGAGTGTGCCGGTGCAAATTTGAACCCATTTAATGTTTCACTTTTGCGGTAATCGACGATTTTTGGTCAAATTATGACGTCACTTTTGCACCAAAAAGTTGTAATTCCCAAGGTTTTACGAATTTTGCATGACTCCACACAGGAAAGTTGTTCAGGATGCTCAACTTGGTCGATTTGCACGGTCAAAACGCGATTTCCAGAGTTGACTATTAGAAAAACAAGATGGCCGCTCTTCCCTTTTCCCTGCCCGGGGAATAAACTTTTTAATTTTCGAGCTCCCGAAAAGCCGAATTAGCGTGATTACTTCTTGCGGATACCCCACCCGAATGTGCCTGTGCAAATTTGAACCCCATCAATGTTTTACTTTGGCGGTAATCGACGATTTTTTGTCAAATTATGACGTCACTTTTGCACCAAAAAGTTGTAATTCCCAAGGTTTTGCGAATTTTGCATGACTCCACACAGGAAAGTTGTTCAGGATGCTCAACTTGGTCGATTTGCACCGTAAAAACGCGATTTCCAGAGTTGACTATTAGAAAAACAAGATGGCCGCTCTTCCCTTTTCCCTGCCCGGGGAATAAACTTTTTAATTGTCGAGCTCCCGAAAAGCCGAATTAGCGTGATTACTTCTTGCGGATACCCCACCCGAGTGTGCCTGTGCAAATTTGAACCCCATCAATGTTATACTTTGGCGGTAATCGACGATTTTTTGTCAAATTATGACGTCACTTTTGCACCAAAAAGTTGTAATTCCCAAGGTTTTGCGAATTTTGAATGACTCCACACAGGAAAGTTGTTCAGGATGCTCAACTTGGTCGATTTGAGCGTAAAAACGCGATTTCCAGAGTTGACTATTAGAAAAACAAGATGGCCGCTCTTCCCTTTTCCCTGCACGGGGAATAAACTTTTTAATTTTCGAGCTCCCGAAAAGCCGAATTAGCGTGATTACTTCTTGCGGATACCCCACCCGAGTGTGCCGGTGCAAATTTGAACCCATTTAATGTTTCACTTTTGCGGTAATCGACGATTTTTGGACAAATTATGACGTCACTTTTGCACCAAAAAGTTGTAATTCCCAAGGTTTTACGAATTTTGCATGACTCCACACAGGAAAGTTGTTCAGGATGCTCAACTTGGTCGATTTGCACGGTCAAAACGCGGTTTCCAGAGTTGACTATTAGAAAAACAAGATGGCCGCTCTTCCCTTTTCCCTGCCCGGGGAATAAACTTTTTAATTTTCAAGCCACCCCGAAAAGCCGAATTAGCGTGATTACTTCTTGCGGATACCCCACCCGAGTGTGCCGGTGCAAATCTGAACCCCGTCAATGTTTTACTTTGGCGGTAATCGACGATTTTTGGACAAATTATGACGTCACTTTTGCGCCAAAAAGTTGTAATTCCCAAGGTTTTACGAATTTTGCATGACTCCACACAGGAAAGTTGTTCAGGATGCTCAACTTGGTCGATTTGCACCGTCAAAACGCGATTTCCAGAGTTGACTATTAGAAAAACAAGATGGCCGCTCTTCCCTTTTCCCTGCCCGGGGAATAAACTTTTTAATTTTCGAGCTCCCGAAAAGCCGAATTAGCGTGATTACTTCTTGCGGATACCCCACCCGAGTGTGCCTGTGCAAATTTGAACCCCATCAATGTTACACTTTGGCGGTAATCGACGATTTTTTGTCAAATTATGACGTCACTTTTGCACCAAAAAGTTGTAATTCCCAAGGTTTTGCGAATTTTGCATGACTCCACACAGGAAAGTTGTTCAGGCTGCTCAACTTGGTCGATTTGAGCGTAAAAACGCGATTTCCAGAGTTGACTATTAGAAAAACAAGATGGCCGCTCTTCCCTTTTCCCTGCACGGGGAATAAACTTTTTAATTTTCGAGCTCCCGAAAAGCCGAATTAGCGTGATTACTTCTTGCGGATACCCCACCCGAGTGTGCCGGTGCAAATTTGAACCCATTTAATGTTTCACTTTTGCGGTAATCGACGATTTTTGGTCAAATTATGACGTCACTTTTGCACCAAAAAGTTGTAATTCCCAAGGTTTTACGAATTTTGTATGACTCCACACAGGAAAGTTTTTCAGGATGCTCAACTTGGTCGATTTGCACGGTCAAAACGCGGTTTCCAGAGTTGACTATTAGAAAAACAAGATGGCCGCTCTTCCCTTTTCCCTGCCCGGGGAATAAACTTTTTAATTTTCGAGCTCCCGAAAAGCCGAATTAGCGTGATTACTTCTTGCGGATACCCCACCCGAGTGTGCCTGTGCAAATTTGAACCACATCAATGTTTTACTTTGGCGGTAATCGACGATTTTTGGTCAAATTATGACGTCACTTTTGCACCAAAAAGTTGTAATTCCCAAGGTTTTGCGAATTTTGCATGACTCCACACAGGAAAGTTGTTCAGGATGCTCAACTTGGTCGATTTGAGCGTAAAAACGCGATTTCCAGAGTTGACTATTAGAAAAACAAGATGGCCGCTCTTCCCTTTTCCCTGCACGGGGAATAAACTTTTTAATTTTCGAGCTCCCGAAAAGCCGAATTAGCGTGATTACTTCTTGCGGATACCCCACCCGAGTGTGCCGGTGCAAATTTGAACCCATTTAATGTTTCACTTTTGCGGTAATCGACGATTTTTGGTCAAATTATGACGTCACTTTTGCACCAAAAAGTTGTAATTCCCAAGGTTTTACGAATTTTGCATGACACCACGCAGGAAAGTTGTTCAGGATGCTCAACTTGGTCGATTTGCACGGTCAAAACGCGATTTCCAGAGTTGACTATTAGAAAAACAAGATGGCCGCTCTTCCCTTTTCCCTGCCCGGGGAATAAACTTTTTAATTTTCGAGTTCCCAAAAAGCCAAATTAGCGTGATTACTTCTTGCGGACACCCCACCCGAGTGTGCCTGTGCAAATTTGAACCCCATCAATGTTTTACTTTGGCGGTAATCGACGATTTTTTGTCAAATTATGACGTCACTTTTGCACCAAAAAGTTGTAATTCCCAAGGTTTTGCGAATTTTGCATGACTCCACACAGGAAAGTTGTTCAGGATGCTCAACTTGGTCGATTTGCACCGTAAAAACGCGATTTCCAGAGTTGACTATTAGAAAAACAAGATGGCCGCTCTTCCCTTTTCCCTGCCCGGGGAATAAACTTTTTAATTTTCGAGCTCCCGAAAAGCCGAATTAGCGTGATTACTTCTTGCGGATACCCCACCCGAGTGTGCCTGTGCAAATTTGAACCCCATCAATGTTACACTTTGGCGGTAATCGACGATTTTTTGTCAAATTATGACGTCACTTTTGCACCAAAAAGTTGTAATTCCCAAGGTTTTGCGAATTTTGCATGACTCCACACAGGAAAGTTGTTCAGGATGCTCAACTTGGTCGATTTGAGCGTAAAAACGCGATTTCCAGAGTTGACTATTAGAAAAACAAGATGGCCGCTCGTCCCTTTTCCCTGCACGGGGAATAAACTTTTTAATTTTCGAGCTCCCGAAAAGCCGAATTAGCGTGATTACTTCTTGCGGATACCCCACCCGAGTGTGCCGGTGCAAATTTGAACCCATTTAATGTTTCACTTTTGCGGTAATCGACGATTTTTGGTCAAATTATGACGTCACTTTTGCACCAAAAAGTTGTAATTCCCAAGGTTTTACGAATTTTGCATGACTCCACACAGGAAAGTTGTTCAGGATGCTCAACTTGGTCGATTTACACCGTAAAAACGCGATTTCCAGAGGTGACTATTAGAAAAACAAGATGGCCGCTCTTCCCTTTTCCCTGCCGGGGAATAAACTTTTTAATTTTCGAGCTCCCGAAAAGCCGAATTAGCGTGATTGCTTCTTGCGGATACCCCACCCGAGTGTGCCTGTGCAAATTTGAACCCCATCAATGTTATACTTTGGCGGTAATCGACGATTTTTTGTCAAATTATGACGTCACTTTTGCACCAAAAAGTTGTAATTCCCAAGGTTTTGCGAATTTTGCATGACTCCACACAGGAAAGTTGTTCAGGATGCTCAACTTGGTCGATTTGAGCGTAAAAACGCGATTTCCAGAGTTGACTATTAGAAAAACAAGATGGCCGCTCTTCCCTTTTCCGTGCACGGGGAATAAACTTTTTAATTTTCGAGCTCCCGAAAAGCCGAATTAGCGTGATTACTTCTTGCGGATACCCCACCCGAGTGTGCCGGTGCAAATTTGAACCCATTTAATGTTTCACATTTGCGGTAATCGACGATTTTTGGTCAAATTATGACGTCACTTTTGCACCAAAAAGTTGTAATTCCCAAGGTTTTACGAATTTTGCATGACTCCACACAGGAAAGTTGTTCAGGATGCTCAACTTGGTCGATTTGCACGGTCAAAACGCGATTTCCAGAGTTGACTATTAGAAAAACAAGATGGCCGCTCTTCCCTTTTCCCTGCCCGGGGAATAAACTTTTTAATTTTCCAGCTCCCGAAAAGCCGAATTAGCGTGATTACTTCTTGCGGATACCCCACCCGAGTGTGCCTGTGGAAATTTGAACCCCATCAATGTTTTACTTTGGCGGTAATCGACGATTTTTTGTCAAATTATGACGTCACTTTTGCACCAAAAAGTTGTAATTCCCAAGGTTTTGCGAATTTTGCATGACTCCACACAGGAAAGTTGTTCAGGATGCTCAACTTGGTCGATTTGCACCGTCAAAACGCGATTTCCAGAGTTGACTATTAGAAAAACAAGATGGCCGCTCTTCCCTTTTCCCTGCACGGGGAATAAACTTTTTAATTTTCGAGCTCCCGAAAAGCTGAATTAGCGTGATTACTTCTTGCGGATACCCCACCCAAGTGTGCCTGTGCAAATTTGAACCCCATCAATGTTTTACTTTGGCGGTAATCGACGATTTTTTGTCAAATTATGACGTCACTTTTGCACCAAAAAGTTGTAATTCCCAAGGTTTTGCGAATTTTGCATGACTCCACACAGGAAAGTTGTTCAGGATGCTCAACTTGGTCGATTTGCACCGTAAAAACGCGATTTCCAGAGTTGACTATTAGAAAACAAGATGGCCGCTCTTCCCTTTTCCCTGCCCGGGGAATAAACTTTTTAATTTTCGAGCTCCCGAAAAGCCGAATTAGCGTGATTACTTCTTGCGGATACCCCACCCGAGTGTGCCTGTGCAAATTTGAACCCCATCAATGTTTTACTTTGGCGGTAGTCGACGATTTTTGGTCAAATTATGACGTCACTTTTGCACCAAAAAGTTGTAATTCCCAAGGTTTTGCGCATTTTGCATGACTCCACACAGGAAAGTTGTTCAGGATGCTCAACTTGGTCGATTTGCACCGTAAAAACGCGATTTCCAGAGTTGACTATTAGAAAAACAAGATGGCCGCTCTTCCCTTTTCCCTGCACGGGGAATAAACTTTTTAATTTTCGAGCTCCCGAAAAGCCGAATTAGCGTGATTACTTCTTGCGGATACCCCACCCGAGTGTGCCGGTGCAAATTTGAACCCATTTAATGTTTCACTTTGGCGGTAATCGACGATTTTTGGTCAAATTATGACGTCACTTTTGCACCAAAAAGTTGTAATTCCCAAGGTTTTACGAATTTTGCATGACTCCACACAGGAAAGTTGTTCAGGATGCTCAACTTGGTCGATTTGCACGGTCAAAACGCGATTTCCAGAGTTGACTATTAGAAAAACAAGATGGGCGCTCTTCCCTTTTCCCTGC
Source organism: Asterias amurensis (assembly GCF_032118995.1). Classification (NCBI taxonomy): domain Eukaryota; kingdom Metazoa; phylum Echinodermata; class Asteroidea; order Forcipulatida; family Asteriidae; genus Asterias; species Asterias amurensis. The sequence goes on along the minus strand of NC_092662.1, from coordinate 8,445,468 downwards.
ACGGGGAATAAACTTTTAAATTTTCGAGCCACCCCGAAAAGCCGAATTAGCGTGATTACTTCTTGCGGATACCCCACCCGAGTGTGCCTGTGCAAATTTGAACCCCATCAATGTTTTACTTTGGCGGTAATCGACGATTTTTTGTCAAATTATGACGTCACTTTTGCACCAAAAAGTTGTAATTCCCAAGGTTTTACGAATTTTGCATGACTCCACACAGGAAAGTTGTTCAGGATGCTCAACTTGGTCGATTTGCACCGTCAAAACGCGATTTCCAGAGTTGACTATTAGAAAAAACAAGATGGCCGCTCTTCCCTTTTCCCTGCCCGGGGAATAAACTTTTTAATTTTCGAGCTCCCGAAAAGCCGAATTAGCGTGATTACTTCTTGTGGATACCCCACCCGAGTGTGCCTGTGCAAATTTGAACCCCATCAATGTTTTACTTTGGCGGTAATCGACGATTTTTGGTCAAACTATGACGTCACTTTTGCACCAAAAAGTTGTAATTCCCAAGGTTTTGCGAGTTTTGCATGACTCCACACAGGAAAGTTGTTCAGGATGCTCAACTTGGTCGATTTGCACCGTCAAAACGCGATTTCCAGAGTTGACTATTAGAAAACAAGATGGCCGCTCTTCCCTTTTCCCTGCCCGGGGAATAAACTTTTTAATTTTCGAGCCACCCCGAAAAGCCGAATTAGCGTGATTACTTCTTGCGGATACCCCACCCGAGTGTGCCTGTGCAAATTTGAACCCCATCAATGTTTTACTTTGGCGGTAATCGACGATTTTTTGTCAAATTATGACGTCACTTTTGCACCAAAAAGTTGTAATTCCCAAGGTTTTGCGAATTTTGCATGACTCCACACAGGAAAGTTGTTCAGGATGCTCAACTTGGTCGATTTGCACCGTCAAAACGCGATTTCCAGAGTTGACTATTAGAAAACAAGATGGCCGCTCTTCCCTTTTCCCTGCCCGGGGAATAAACTTTTTAATTTTCGAGCCACCCCGAAAAGCCGAATTAGCGTGATTACTTCTTGCGGATACCCCACCCGAGTGTGCCGGTGCAAATCTGAACCCCGTCAATGTTTTACTTTGGCGGTAATCGACGATTTTTGGACAAATTATGACGTCACTTTTGCACCAAAAAGTTGTAATTCCCAAGGTTTTACGAATTTTGCATGACTCCACACAGGAAAGTTGTTCAGGATGCTCAACTTGGTCGATTTGCACCGTCAAAACGCGATTTCCAGAGTTGACTATTAGAAAAACAAGATGGCCGCTCTTCCCTTTTCCCTGCCCGGGGAATAAACTTTTTAATTTTCGAGCTCCCGAAAAGCCGAATTAGCGTAATTACTTCTTGCGGATACCCCACCCGAGTGTGCCTGTGCAAATTTGAACCCCATCAATGTTTTACTTTGGCGGTAATCGACGATTTTTTGTCAAATTACGACGTCACTTTTGCACCAAAAAGTTGTAATTCCCAAGGTTTTGCGAATTTTGCATGACTCCACACAGGAAAGTTGTTCAGAATGCTCAACTTGGTCGATTTGCACCGTCAAAACGCGATTTCCAGAGTTGACTATTAGAAAACAAGATGGCCGCTCTTCCCTTTTCCCTGCCCGGGGAATAAACTTTTTAATTTTCGAGCCACCCCGAAAAGCCGAATTAGCGTGATTACTTCTTGCGGATACCCCACCCGAGTGTGCCGGTGCAAATCTGAACCCCATCAATGTTTTACTTTGGCGGTAATCGACGATTTTTTGTCAAATTATGACGTCACTTTTGCACCAAAAAGTTGTAATTCCCAAGGTTTAGCGAATTTTGCATGACTCCACACAGGAAAGTTGTTCAGAATGCTCAACTTGGTCGATTTGCACCGTCAAAACGCGATTTCCAGAGTTGACTATTAGAAAACAAGATGGCCGCTCTTCCCTTTTCCCTGCCCGGGGAATAAACTTTTTAATTTTCGAGCCACCCCGAAAAGCCGAATTAGCGTGATTACTTCTTGCGGATACCCCACCCGAGTGTGCCGGTGCAAATCTGAACCCCGTCAATGTTTTACTTTGGCGGTAATCGACGATTTTTGGACAAATTATGACGTCACTTTCGCACCAAAAAGTTGTAATTCCCAAGGTTTTACGAATTTTGCATGACTCCACACAGGAAAGTTGTTCAGGATGCTCAACTTGGTCGATTTGCACCGTCAAAACGCGATTTCCAGAGTTGACTATTAGAAAACAAGATGGCCGCTCTTCCCTTTTCCCTGCCCGGGGAATAAACTTTTTAATTTTCGAGCCACCCCGAAAAGCCGAATTAGCGTGATTACTTCTTGCGGATACCCCACCCGAGTGTGCCGGTGCAAATCTGAACCCCGTCAATGTTTTACTTTGGCGGTAATCGACGATTTTTGGACAAATTATGACGTCACTTTTGCACCAAAAAGTTGTAATTCCCAAGGTTTTACGAATTTTGCATGACTCCACACAGGAAAGTTGTTCAAGATGCTCAACTTGGTCGATTTGCACCGTCAAAACGCGATTTCCAGAGTTGACTATTAGAAAAACAAGATGGCCGCTCTTCCCTTTTCCCTGCCCGGTGAATAAACTTTTTAATTTTCGAGCTCCCGAAAAGCCGAATTAGCGTGATTACTTCTTGCGGATACCCCACCCGAGTGTGCCTGTGCAAATTTAAACCCCATCAATGTTTTACTTTGGCGGTAATCGACGATTTTTTGTCAAACTATGACGTCACTTTTGCACCAAAAAGTTGTAATTCCCAAGGTTTTGCGAATTTTGCATGACTCCACACAGGAAAGTTGTTCAGGATGCTCAACTTGGTCGATTTGCACCGTCAAAACGCGATTTCCAGAGTTGACTATTAGAAAACAAGATGGCCGCTCTTCCCTTTTCCCTGCCCGGGGAATAAACTTTTTAATTTTCGAGCCACCCCGAAAAGCCGAATTAGCGTGATTACTTCTTGCGGATACCCCACCCGAATGTGCCGGTGCAAATCTGAACCCCGTCAATGTTTTACTTTGGCGGTAATCGACGATTTTTGGACAAATTATGACGTCACTTTTGCACCAAAAAGTTGTAATTCCCAAGGTTTTACGAATTTTGCATGACTCCACACAGGAAAGTTGTTCAGGATGCTCAACTTGGTCGATTTGCACCGTCAAAACGCGATTTCCAGAGTTGACTATTAGAAAACAAGATGGCCGCTCTTCCCTTTTCCCTGCCCGGGGAATAAACTTTTTAATTTTCGAGCCACCCCGAAAAGCCGAATTAGCGTGATTACTTCTTGCGGATACCCCACCCGAGTGTGCCGGTGCAAATCTGAACCCCGTCAATGTTTTACTTTGGCGGTAATCGACGATTTTTGGACAAATTATGACGTCACTTTTGCACCAAAAAGTTGTAATTCCCAAGGTTTTACGAATTTTGCATGACTCCACACAGGAAAGTTGTTCAGGATGCTCAACTTGGTCGATTTGCACCGTCAAAACGCGATTTCCAGAGTTGACTATTAGAAAAACAAGATGGGCGCTCTTCCCTTTTCCCTGCCCGGGGAATAAACTTTTTAATTTTCGAACTCCCGAAAAGCCGAATTAGTATAATTACTTCTTGCGGATACCCCCACCCGAGTGTGCCTCTGCAAATTTGAACCCAGTCAATGTTTTACTTTGGCGGTAATCGACGATTTTTGGTCAAATAATGACGTCACTTTTGCACCAAAAAGTTGTAATTCCCTAGGTTTTGCGAATTTTGCATGACTCCACACAGGAAAATTAATCAGGATGCTCAACTTGGTCGATTTGCACCGTCAAAACGCGATTTCCAGAGTTAAATATTAGAAAAAAAAGATGGCCGCTCTTCCCTTTTCCCAAGCCGGGGAATAAACTTTTTAATTTTCGAGCCACCCCGAAGAGCCGAATTAGCGTGATTACTTCTTGCGGATACCCCACCCGAGTGTGCCGGTGCAAATCTGAACCCCGTCAATGTTTTACTTTGGCGGTAATCGACGATTTTTGGACAAATTATGACGTCACTTTTGCACCAAAAAGTTGTAATTCCCAAGGTTTTACGAATTTTGCATGACTCCACACAGGAAAGTTGTTCAGGATGCTCAACTTGGTCGATTTGCACCGTCAAAACACGATTTCCAGAGTTGACTATTATAAAACAAGATGGCCGCTCTTCCCTTTTTCCTGCCCGGGGAATAAACTTTTTAATTTTCGAGCCACCCCGCAAAGCCGAATTAGCGTGATTACTTCTTGCGGATACCCCACCCGAGTGTGCCGGTGCAAATCTGAACCCCGTCAATGTTTTACTTTGGCGGTAATCGACGATTTTTGGACAAATTATGACGTCACTTTTGCACCAAAAAGTTGTAATTCCCAAGGTTTTACGAATTTTGCATGACTCCACACAGGAAAGTTGTTCAGGATGCTCAACTTGGTCGATTTGCACCGTCAAAACGCGATTTCCAGAGTTGACTATTAGAAAAACAAGATGGCCGCTCTTCCCTTTTCCCTGCCCGGGGAATAAACTTTTTAATTTTCGAGCTCCCGAAAAGCCGAATTAGCATGATTACTTCTTGCGGATACCCCCACCCGAGTGTGCCTGAGCAAATTTGAACCCAGTCAATGTTTTACTTTGGCGGTAATCGACGATTTTTGGTCAAATAATGACGTCACTTTTGCACCAAAAAGTTGTAATTCACAAGGTTTTGCGAATTTTGCATGACTCCACACAGGAAAATTAATCAGGATGCTCAACTTGGTCGATTTGCACCGTCAAAACGCGATTTCCAGAGTTAAATATTAGAAAAACAGGATGGCCGCTCTTCCCTTTTCCCAAGCCGGGGAATAAACTTTTTAATTTTCGAGCCACCCCGAAGAGCCGAATTAGCGTGATTACTTCTTGCGGATACCCCACCCGAGTGTGCCTGTGCAAATTTGAACCCCATCAATGTTTTACTTTGGCGGTAGTCGACGATTTTTGGTCAAATTATGACGTCACTTTTGCACCAAAAAGTTGTAATTCCCAAGGTTTTGCGCATTTTGCATGACTCCACACAGGAAAGTTGTTCAGGATGCTCAACTTGGTCGATTTGCACCGTAAAAACGCGATTTCCAGAGTTGACTATTAGAAAAACAAGATGGCCGCTCTTCCCTTTTCCCTGCACGGGGAATAAACTTTTTAATTTTCGAGCTCCCGAAAAGCCGAATTAGCGTGATTACTTCTTGCGGATACCCCACCCGAGTGTGCCGGTGCAAATTTGAACCCATTTAATGTTTCACTTTGGCGGTAATCGACGATTTTTGGTCAAATTATGACGTCACTTTTGCACCAAAAAGTTGTAATTCCCAAGGTTTTACGAATTTTGCATGACTCCACACAGGAAAGTTGTTCAGGATGCTCAACTTGGTCGATTTGCACGGTCAAAACGCGATTTCCAGAGTTGACTATTAGAAAAACAAGATGGGCGCTCTTCCCTTTTCCCTGCACGGGGAATAAACTTTTTAATTTTCGAGCCACCCCGCAAAGCCGAATTAGCGTGATTACTTCTTGCGGATACCCCACCCGAGTGTGCCGGTGCAAATCTGAACCCCGTCAATGTTTTACTTTGGCGGTAATCGACGATTTTTGGACAAATTATGACGTCACTTTTGCACCAAAAAGTTGTAATTCCCAAGGTTTTACGAATTTTGCATGACTCCACACAGGAAAGTTGTTCAGGATGCTCAACTTGGTCGATTTGCACCGTCAAAACGCGATTTCCAGAGTTGACTATTAGAAAAACAAGATGGCCGCTCTTCCCTTTTCCCTGCCCGGGGAATAAACTTTTTAATTTTCGAGCTCCCGAAAAGCCGAATTAGCATGATTACTTCTTGCGGATACCCCCACCCGAGTGTGCCTGAGCAAATTTGAACCCAGTCAATGTTTTACTTTGGCGGTAATCGACGATTTTTGGTCAAATAATGACGTCACTTTTGCACCAAAAAGTTGTAATTCACAAGGTTTTGCGAATTTTGCATGACTCCACACAGGAAAATTAATCAGGATGCTCAACTTGGTCGATTTGCACCGTCAAAACGCGATTTCCAGAGTTAAATATTAGAAAAACAGGATGGCCGCTCTTCCCTTTTCCCAAGCCGGGGAATAAACTTTTTAATTTTCGAGCCACCCCGAAGAGCCGAATTAGCGTGATTACTTCTTGCGGATACCCCACCCGAGTGTGCCTGTGCAAATTTGAACCCCATCAATGTTTTACTTTGGCGGTAGTCGACGATTTTTGGTCAAATTATGACGTCACTTTTGCACCAAAAAGTTGTAATTCCCAAGGTTTTGCGCATTTTGCATGACTCCACACAGGAAAGTTGTTCAGGATGCTCAACTTGGTCGATTTGCACCGTAAAAACGCGATTTCCAGAGTTGACTATTAGAAAAACAAGATGGCCGCTCTTCCCTTTTCCCTGCACGGGGAATAAACTTTTTAATTTTCGAGCTCCCGAAAAGCCGAATTAGCGTGATTACTTCTTGCGGATACCCCACCCGAGTGTGCCGGTGCAAATTTGAACCCATTTAATGTTTCACTTTGGCGGTAATCGACGATTTTTGGTCAAATTATGACGTCACTTTTGCACCAAAAAGTTGTAATTCCCAAGGTTTTACGAATTTTGCATGACTCCACACAGGAAAGTTGTTCAGGATGCTCAACTTGGTCGATTTGCACGGTCAAAACGCGATTTCCAGAGTTGACTATTAGAAAAACAAGATGGGCGCTCTTCCCTTTTCCCTGCACGGGGAATAAACTTTTAAATTTTCGAGCCACCCCGAAAAGCCGAATTAGCGTGATTACTTCTTGCGGATACCCCACCCGAGTGTGCCTGTGCAAATTTGAACCCCATCAATGTTTTACTTTGGCGGTAATCGACGATTTTTTGTCAAATTATGACGTCACTTTTGCACCAAAAAGTTGTAATTCCCAAGGTTTTACGAATTTTGCATGACTCCACACAGGAAAGTTGTTCAGGATGCTCAACTTGGTCGATTTGCACCGTCAAAACGCGATTTCCAGAGTTGACTATTAGAAAAAACAAGATGGCCGCTCTTCCCTTTTCCCTGCCCGGGGAATAAACTTTTTAATTTTCGAGCTCCCGAAAAGCCGAATTAGCGTGATTACTTCTTGTGGATACCCCACCCGAGTGTGCCTGTGCAAATTTGAACCCCATCAATGTTTTACTTTGGCGGTAATCGACGATTTTTGGTCAAACTATGACGTCACTTTTGCACCAAAAAGTTGTAATTCCCAAGGTTTTGCGAGTTTTGCATGACTCCACACAGGAAAGTTGTTCAGGATGCTCAACTTGGTCGATTTGCACCGTCAAAACGCGATTTCCAGAGTTGACTATTAGAAAACAAGATGGCCGCTCTTCCCTTTTCCCTGCCCGGGGAATAAACTTTTTAATTTTCGAGCCACCCCGAAAAGCCGAATTAGCGTGATTACTTCTTGCGGATACCCCACCCGAGTGTGCCTGTGCAAATTTGAACCCCATCAATGTTTTACTTTGGCGGTAATCGACGATTTTTTGTCAAATTATGACGTCACTTTTGCACCAAAAAGTTGTAATTCCCAAGGTTTTGCGAATTTTGCATGACTCCACACAGGAAAGTTGTTCAGGATGCTCAACTTGGTCGATTTGCACCGTCAAAACGCGATTTCCAGAGTTGACTATTAGAAAACAAGATGGCCGCTCTTCCCTTTTCCCTGCCCGGGGAATAAACTTTTTTAATTTTCGAGCCACCCCGAAAAGCCGAATTAGCGTGATTACTTCTTGCGGATACCCCACCCGAGTGTGCCGGTGCAAATCTGAACCCCGTCAATGTTTTACTTTGGCGGTAATCGACGATTTTTGGACAAATTATGACGTCACTTTTGCACCAAAAAGTTGTAATTCCCAAGGTTTTACGAATTTTGCATGACTCCACACAGGAAAGTTGTTCAGGATGCTCAACTTGGTCGATTTGCACCGTCAAAACGCGATTTCCAGAGTTGACTATTAGAAAAACAAGATGGCCGCTCTTCCCTTTTCCCTGCCCGGGGAATAAACTTTTTAATTTTCGAGCTCCCGAAAAGCCGAATTAGCGTAATTACTTCTTGCGGATACCCCACCCGAGTGTGCCTGTGCAAATTTGAACCCCATCAATGTTTTACTTTGGCGGTAATCGACGATTTTTTGTCAAATTACGACGTCACTTTTGCACCAAAAAGTTGTAATTCCCAAGGTTTTGCGAATTTTGCATGACTCCACACAGGAAAGTTGTTCAGAATGCTCAACTTGGTCGATTTGCACCGTCAAAACGCGATTTCCAGAGTTGACTATTAGAAAACAAGATGGCCGCTCTTCCCTTTTCCCTGCCCGGGGAATAAACTTTTTAATTTTCGAGCCACCCCGAAAAGCCGAATTAGCGTGATTACTTCTTGCGGATACCCCACCCGAGTGTGCCGGTGCAAATCTGAACCCCATCAATGTTTTACTTTGGCGGTAATCGACGATTTTTTGTCAAATTATGACGTCACTTTTGCACCAAAAAGTTGTAATTCCCAAGGTTTAGCGAATTTTGCATGACTCCACACAGGAAAGTTGTTCAGAATGCTCAACTTGGTCGATTTGCACCGTCAAAACGCGATTTCCAGAGTTGACTATTAGAAAACAAGATGGCCGCTCTTCCCTTTTCCCTGCCCGGGGAATAAACTTTTTAATTTTCGAGCCACCCCGAAAAGCCGAATTAGCGTGATTACTTCTTGCGGATACCCCACCCGAGTGTGCCGGTGCAAATCTGAACCCCGTCAATGTTTTACTTTGGCGGTAATCGACGATTTTTGGACAAATTATGACGTCACTTTCGCACCAAAAAGTTGTAATTCCCAAGGTTTTACGAATTTTGCATGACTCCACACAGGAAAGTTGTTCAGGATGCTCAACTTGGTCGATTTGCACCGTCAAAACGCGATTTCCAGAGTTGACTATTAGAAAACAAGATGGCCGCTCTTCCCTTTTCCCTGCCCGGGGAATAAACTTTTTAATTTTCGAGCCACCCCGAAAAGCCGAATTAGCGTGATTACTTCTTGCGGATACCCCACCCGAGTGTGCCGGTGCAAATCTGAACCCCGTCAATGTTTTACTTTGGCGGTAATCGACGATTTTTGGACAAATTATGACGTCACTTTTGCACCAAAAAGTTGTAATTCCCAAGGTTTTACGAATTTTGCATGACTCCACACAGGAAAGTTGTTCAAGATGCTCAACTTGGTCGATTTGCACCGTCAAAACGCGATTTCCAGAGTTGACTATTAGAAAAACAAGATGGCCGCTCTTCCCTTTTCCCTGCCCGGTGAATAAACTTTTTAATTTTCGAGCTCCCGAAAAGCCGAATTAGCGTGATTACTTCTTGCGGATACCCCACCCGAGTGTGCCTGTGCAAATTTAAACCCCATCAATGTTTTACTTTGGCGGTAATCGACGATTTTTTGTCAAACTATGACGTCACTTTTGCACCAAAAAGTTGTAATTCCCAAGGTTTTGCGAATTTTGCATGACTCCACACAGGAAAGTTGTTCAGGATGCTCAACTTGGTCGATTTGCACCGTCAAAACGCGATTTCCAGAGTTGACTATTAGAAAACAAGATGGCCGCTCTTCCCTTTTCCCTGCCCGGGGAATAAACTTTTTAATTTTCGAGCCACCCCGAAAAGCCGAATTAGCGTGATTACTTCTTGCGGATACCCCACCCGAATGTGCCGGTGCAAATCTGAACCCCGTCAATGTTTTACTTTGGCGGTAATCGACGATTTTTGGACAAATTATGACGTCACTTTTGCACCAAAAAGTTGTAATTCCCAAGGTTTTACGAATTTTGCATGACTCCACACAGGAAAGTTGTTCAGGATGCTCAACTTGGTCGATTTGCACCGTCAAAACGCGATTTCCAGAGTTGACTATTAGAAAACAAGATGGCCGCTCTTCCCTTTTCCCTGCCCGGGGAATAAACTTTTTAATTTTCGAGCCACCCCGAAAAGCCGAATTAGCGTGATTACTTCTTGCGGATACCCCACCCGAGTGTGCCGGTGCAAATCTGAACCCCGTCAATGTTTTACTTTGGCGGTAATCGACGATTTTTGGACAAATTATGACGTCACTTTTGCACCAAAAAGTTGTAATTCCCAAGGTTTTACGAATTTTGCATGACTCCACACAGGAAAGTTGTTCAGGATGCTCAACTTGGTCGATTTGCACCGTCAAAACGCGATTTCCAGAGTTGACTATTAGAAAAACAAGATGGGCGCTCTTCCCTTTTCCCTGCCCGGGGAATAAACTTTTTAATTTTCGAACTCCCGAAAAGCCGAATTAGTATAATTACTTCTTGCGGATACCCCCACCCGAGTGTGCCTCTGCAAATTTGAACCCAGTCAATGTTTTACTTTGGCGGTAATCGACGATTTTTGGTCAAATAATGACGTCACTTTTGCACCAAAAAGTTGTAATTCCCTAGGTTTTGCGAATTTTGCATGACTCCACACAGGAAAATTAATCAGGATGCTCAACTTGGTCGATTTGCACCTTCAAAACGCGATTTCCAGAGTTAAATATTAGAAAAAAAAGATGGCCGCTCTTCCCTTTTCCCAAGCCGGGGAATAAACTTTTTAATTTTCGAGCCACCCCGAAGAGCCGAATTAGCGTGATTACTTCTTGCGGATACCCCACCCGAGTGTGCCGGTGCAAATCTGAACCCCGTCAATGTTTTACTTTGGCGGTAATCGACGATTTTTGGACAAATTATGACGTCACTTTTGCACCAAAAAGTTGTAATTCCCAAGGTTTTACGAATTTTGCATGACTCCACACAGGAAAGTTGTTCAGGATGCTCAACTTGGTCGATTTGCACCGTCAAAACACGATTTCCAGAGTTGACTATTATAAAACAAGATGGCCGCTCTTCCCTTTTTCCTGCCCGGGGAATAAACTTTTTAATTTTCGTGCCACCCCGCAAAGCCGAATTAGCGTGATTACTTCTTGCGGATACCCCACCCGAGTGTGCCGGTGCAAATCTGAACCCCGTCAATGTTTTACTTTGGCGGTAATCGACGATTTTTGGACAAATTATGACGTCACTTTTGCACCAAAAAGTTGTAATTCCCAAGGTTTTACGAATTTTGCATGACTCCACACAGGAAAGTTGTTCAGGATGCTCAACTTGGTCGATTTGCACCGTCAAAACGCGATTTCCAGAGTTGACTATTAGAAAAACAAGATGGCCGCTCTTCCCTTTTCCCTGCCCGGGGAATAAACTTTTTAATTTTCGAGCTCCCGAAAAGCCGAATTAGCGTTATTACTTCTTGCGGATACCCCCACCCGAGTGTGCCTGAGCAAATTTGAACCCAGTCAATGTTTTACTTTGGCGGTAATCGACGATTTTTGGTCAAATAATGACGTCACTTTTGCACCAAAAAGTTGTAATTCACAAGGTTTTGCGAATTTTGCATGACTCCACACAGGAAAATTAATCAGGATGCTCAACTTGGTCGATTTGCACCGTCAAAACGCGATTTCCAGAGTTAAATATTAGAAAAACAGGATGGCCGCTCTTCCCTTTTCCCAAGCCGGGGAATAAACTTTTTAATTTTCGAGCCACCCCGAAGAGCCGAATTAGCGTGATTACTTCTTGCGGATACCCCACCCGAGTGTGCCGGTGCAAATCTGAACCCCGTCAATGTTTTACTTTGGCGGTAATCGACGATTTTTGGACAAATTATGACGTCACTTTTGCACCAAAAAGTTGAAATTCCCAAGGTTTTACGAATTTTGCATGACTCCACACAGGAAAGTTGTTCAAGATGCTCAACTTGGTCGATTTGCACCGTCAAAACGCGATTTCCAGAGTTGACTATTAGAAAAACAAGATGGCCGCTCTTCCCTTTTCCCTGCCCGGTGAATAAACTTTTTACTTTTCGAGTTCCCGAAAAGCCGAATTAGCGTGATTACTTCTTGCGGATACCCCACCTGAGTGTGCCTGTGCAAATTTGAACCCCATCAATGTTTTACTTTGGCGGTAATCGACGATTTTTTGTCAAACTATGACGTCACTTTTGCACCAAAAAGTTGTAATTCCCAAGGTTTTGCGAATTTTGCATGACTCCACACAGGAAAGTTGTTCAGGATGCTCAACTTGGTCGATTTGCACCGTCAAAACGCGATTTCCAGAGTTGACTATTAGAAAACAAGATGGCCGCTCTTCCCTTTTCCCTGCCCGGGGAATAAACTTTTTAATTTTCGAGCTCCCGAAAAGCCGAATTAGCGTGATTACTTCTTGCGGATACCCAACCCGAGTGTGCCGGTGCAAATTTGAACCCATTTAATGTTTCACTTTGGCGGTAATCGACGATTTTTGGTCAAATTATGACGTCACTTTTGCACCAAAAAGTTGTAATTTCCAAGGTTTTACGAATTTTGCATGACTCCACACAGGAAAGTTGTTCAGGATGCTCAACTTGGTTGATTTGCACCGTCAAAACGCGATTTCCAGAGTTGACTATTAGAAAAACAAGATGGCCGCTCTTCCCTTTCCCCTGCCCGGGGAATAAACTTTTTAATTTTCGAGCTCCTAAAAAGCCAAATTAGCGTGATTACTTCTTGCGGATACCCCACCCGAGTGTGCCTGTGCAAATTTGAACCCCATCAATGTTTTACTTTGTCGGTAATCGACGATTTTTTGTCAAATTGTGACGTCACTTTTGCACCAAAAAGTTGTAATTCCCAAGGTTTTGCGAATTTTGCATGACTCCACACAGGAAAGTTGTTCAGGATGCTCAACTTGGTCGATTTGCACCGTCAAAACGTGATTTCCAGAGTTGACTATTAGAAAACAAGATGGCCGCTCTTCCCTTTTCCCTGCCCGGGGAATAAACTTTTTAATTTTCGAGCCACCCCGAAAAGCCGAATTAGCGTGATTACTTCTTGCGGATACCCCACCCGAGTGTGCCTGTGCAAATTTGAACCCCATCAATGCTTTACTTTGGCGGTAATCGACGATTTTTTGTTAAACTATGACGTCACTTTTGCACCAAAAAGTTGTAATTCCCAAGGTTTTGCGAATTTTGCATGACTCCACACAGGAAAGTTGTTCAGGATGCTCAACTTGGTCGATTTGCACCGTCAAAACGCGATTTCCAGAGTTGACTATTAGAAAAACAAGATGGCCGCTCTTCCCTTTTCCCTGCCCGGGGAATAAACTTTTTATTTTTCGAGCTCCCGAAAAGCCGAATTAGCGTGATTACTTCTTGCGGATACCCCACCCGAGTGTGCCTGTGCAAATTTGAACCCCATCAATGCTTTACTTTGGCGGTAATCGACGATTTTTTGTTAAACTATGACGTCACTTTTGCACCAAAAAGTTGTAATTCCCAAGGTTTTGCGAATTTTGCATGACTCCACACAGGAAAGTTGTTCAGGATGCTCAACTTGGTCGATTTGCACCGTCAAAACGCGATTTCCAGAGTTGACTTTTAGAAAAACAAGATGGCCGCTCTTCCCTTTTCCCTGCCCGGGGAATAAACTTTTTAATTTTCGAGCTCCCAAAAAGCCAAATTAGCGTGATTACTTCTTGCGGATACCCCACCCGAGTGTGGCTGTGCAAATTTGAACCCCATCAATGTTTTACTTTGGCTGTAATCGACGATTTTTTGTCAAATTATGACGTCACTTTTGCACCAAAAAGTTGTAATTCCCAAGGTTTTGCGAATTTTGCATGACTCCACACAGGAAAGTTGTTCAGGATGCTCAACTTGGTCGATTTGCACCGTCAAAACGCGATTTCCAGAGTTGACTATTAGAAAACAAGATGGCCGCTCTTCCCTTTTCCCTGCCCGGGGAATAAACTTTTTAATTTTCGAGCCACCCCGAAAAGCCGAATTAGCGTGATTACTTCTTGCGGATACCCCACCCGAATGTGCCGGTGCAAATCTGAACCCCGTCAATGTTTTACTTTGGCGGTAATCGACGATTTTTGGACAAATTATGACGTCACTTTTGCACCAAAAAGTTGTAATTCCCAAGGTTTTACGAATTTTGCATGACTCCACACAGGAAAGTTGTTCAGGATGCTCAACTTGGTCGATTTGCACCGTCGAAACGCGATTTCCAGAGTTGACTATTAGAAAACAAGATGGCCGCTCTTCCCTTTTCCCTGCCCGGGGAATAAACTTTTTAATTTTCGAGCCACCCCGAAAAGCCGAATTAGCGTGATTACTTCTTGCGGATACCCCACCCGAGTGTGCCTCTGCAAATCTGAACCCCGTCAATGTTTTACTTTGGCGGTAATCGACGATTTTTGGACAAATTATGACGTCACTTTTGCACCAAAAAGTTGTAATTCCCAAGGTTTTACGAATTTTGCATGACTCCACACAGGAAAGTTGTTCAGAATGCTCAACTTGGTCGATTTGCACCGTCAAAACGCGATTTCCAGAGTTAAATATTAGAAAAACAAGATGGCCGCTCTTCCCTTTTCCCAAGCCGGGGAATAAACTTTTTAATTTTCGAGCCACCCCGAAGAGCCGAATTAGCGTGATTACTTCTTGCGGATACCCCACCCGAGTGTGGCTGTGCAAATTTGAACCCCATCAATGTTTTACTTTGGCTGTAATCGACGATTTTTTGTCAAATTATGACGTCACTTTTGCACCAAAAAGTTGTAATTCCCAAGGTTTTGCGAATTTTGCATGACTCCACACAGGAAAGTTGTTCAGGATGCTCAACTTGGTCGATTTGCACCGTCAAAACGCGATTTCCAGAGTTGACTATTAGAAAACAAGATGGCCGCTCTTCCTTTTTCCCTGCCCGGGGAATAAACTTTTAAATTTTCGAGCCACCCTGAAAAGCCGAATTAGCGTGATTACTTCCTGCGGATACCCCACCCGAGTGTGCCGGTGCAAATCTGAACCCCGTCAATGTTTTACTTTGGCGGTAATCGACGATTTTTGGACAAATTATGACGTCACTTTTGCACCAAAAAGTTGTAATTCTCAAGGTTTTACGAATTTTGCATGACTCCACACAGGAAAGTTGTTCAGGATGCTCAACTTAGTCGATTTGCACCGTCAAAACGCGATTTCCAGAGTTGACTATTAGAAAAACAAGATGGCCGCTCTTCCCTTTTCCCTGCCCGGGGAATAAACTTTTTAATTTTCGAGCTCCCGAAAAGCCGAATTAGCGTGATTACTTCTTGCGGATACTCCACCCGAGTGTGCCTGTGCAAATTTGAACCCCATCAATGTTTTACTTTGGCGGTAATCGACGATTTTTTGTCAAATTATGACGTCACTTTTGCACCAAAAAGTTGTAATTCACAAGGTTTTGCGAATTTTGCATGACTCCACACAGGAAAGTTGTTCAGGATGCTCAACTTGGTCGATTTGCACCGTCAAAACGCGATTTCCAGAGTTGACTATTAGAAAACAAGATGGCCGCTCTTCCCTTTTCCCTGCCCGGGGAATAAACTTTTTAATTTTCGAGCTCCCGAAAAGCCGAATTAGCGTGATTACTTCTTGCGGATACCCAACCCGAGTGTGCCGGTGCAAATTTGAACCCATTTAATGTTTCACTTTGGCGGTAATCGACGATTTTTGGTCAAATTATGACGTCACTTTTGCACCAAAAAGTTGTAATTTCCAAGGTTTTACGAATTTTGCATGACTCCACACAGGAAAGTTGTTCAGGATGCTCAACTTGGTTGATTTGCACCGTCAAAACGCGATTTCCAGAGTTGACTATTAGAAAAACAAGATGGCCGCTCTTCCCTTTCCCCTGCCCGGGGAATAAACTTTTTAATTTTCGAGCTCCTAAAAAGCCAAATTAGCGTGATTACTTCTTGCGGATACCCCACCCGAGTGTGCCTGTGCAAATTTGAACCCCATCAATGTTTTACTTTGTCGGTAATCGACGATTTTTTGTCAAATTGTGACGTCACTTTTGCACCAAAAAGTTGTAATTCCCAAGGTTTTGCGAATTTTGCATGACTCCACACAGGAAAGTTGTTCAGGATGCTCAACTTGGTCGATTTGCACCGTCAAAACGTGATTTCCAGAGTTGACTATTAGAAAACAAGATGGCCGCTCTTCCCTTTTCCCTGCCCGGGGAATAAACTTTTTAATTTTCGAGCCACCCCGAAAAGCCGAATTAGCGTGATTACTTCTTGCGGATACCCCACCCGAGTGTGCCTGTGCAAATTTGAACCCCATCAATGCTTTACTTTGGCGGTAATCGACGATTTTTTGTTAAACTATGACGTCACTTTTGCACCAAAAAGTTGTAATTCCCAAGGTTTTGCGAATTTTGCATGACTCCACACAGGAAAGTTGTTCAGGATGCTCAACTTGGTCGATTTGCACCGTCAAAACGCGATTTCCAGAGTTGACTATTAGAAAAACAAGATGGCCGCTCTTCCCTTTTCCCTGCCCGGGGAATAAACTTTTTATTTTTCGAGCTCCCGAAAAGCCGAATTAGCGTGATTACTTCTTGCGGATACCCCACCCGAGTGTGCCTGTGCAAATTTGAACCCCATCAATGCTTTACTTTGGCGGTAATCGACGATTTTTTGTTAAACTATGACGTCACTTTTGCACCAAAAAGTTGTAATTCCCAAGGTTTTGCGAATTTTGCATGACTCCACACAGGAAAGTTGTTCAGGATGCTCAACTTGGTCGATTTGCACCGTCAAAACGCGATTTCCAGAGTTGACTATTAGAAAACAAGATGGCCGCTCTTCCCTTTTCCCTGCCCGGGGAATAAACTTTTTAATTTTCGAGCCACCCCGAAAAGCCGAATTAGCGTGATTACTTCTTGCGGATACCCCACCCGAATGTGCCGGTGCAAATCTGAACCCCGTCAATGTTTTACTTTGGCGGTAATCGACGATTTTTGGACAAATTATGACGTCACTTTTGCACCAAAAAGTTGTAATTCCCAAGGTTTTACGAATTTTGCATGACTCCACACAGGAAAGTTGTTCAGGATGCTCAACTTGGTCGATTTGCACCGTCGAAACGCGATTTCCAGAGTTGACTATTAGAAAACAAGATGGCCGCTCTTCCCTTTTCCCTGCCCGGGGAATAAACTTTTTAATTTTCGAGCCACCCCGAAAAGCCGAATTAGCGTGATTACTTCTTGCGGATACCCCACCCGAGTGTGCCTCTGCAAATCTGAACCCCGTCAATGTTTTACTTTGGCGGTAATCGACGATTTTTGGACAAATTATGACGTCACTTTTGCACCAAAAAGTTGTAATTCCCAAGGTTTTACGAATTTTGCATGACTCCACACAGGAAAGTTGTTCAGAATGCTCAACTTGGTCGATTTGCACCGTCAAAACGCGATTTCCAGAGTTAAATATTAGAAAAACAAGATGGCCGCTCTTCCCTTTTCCCAAGCCGGGGAATAAACTTTTTAATTTTCGAGCCACCCGAAGAGCCGAATTAGCGTGATTACTTCTTGCGGATACCCCACCCGAGTGTGGCTGTGCAAATTTGAACCCCATCAATGTTTTACTTTGGCTGTAATCGACGATTTTTTGTCAAATTATGACGTCACTTTTGCACCAAAAAGTTGTAATTCCCAAGGTTTTGCGAATTTTGCATGACTCCACACAGGAAAGTTGTTCAGGATGCTCAACTTGGTCGATTTGCACCGTCAAAACGCGATTTCCAGAGTTGACTATTAGAAAACAAGATGGCCGCTCTTCCTTTTTCCCTGCCCGGGGAATAAACTTTTAAATTTTCGAGCCACCCTGAAAAGCCGAATTAGCGTGATTACTTCCTGCGGATACCCCACCCGAGTGTGCCGGTGCAAATCTGAACCCCGTCAATGTTTTACTTTGGCGGTAATCGACGATTTTTGGACAAATTATGACGTCACTTTTGCACCAAAAAGTTGTAATTCCCAAGGTTTTACGAATTTTGCATGACTCCACACAGGAAAGTTGTTCAGGATGCTCAACTTAGTCGATTTGCACCGTCAAAACGCGATTTCCAGAGTTGACTATTAGAAAAACAAGATGGCCGCTCTTCCCTTTTCCCTGCCCGGGGAATAAACTTTTTAATTTTCGAGCTCCCGAAAAGCCGAATTAGCGTGATTACTTCTTGCGGATACTCCACCCGAGTGTGCCTGTGCAAATTTGAACCCCATCAATGTTTTACTTTGGCGGTAATCGACGATTTTTTGTCAAATTATGACGTCACTTTTGCACCAAAAAGTTGTAATTCACAAGGTTTTGCGAATTTTGCATGACTCCACACAGGAAAGTTGTTCAGGATGCTCAACTTGGTCGATTTGCACCGTCAAAACGCGATTTCCAGAGTTGACTATTAGAAAACAAGATGGCCGCTCTTCCCTTTTCCCTGCCCGGGGAATAAACTTTTTAATTTTCGAGCCACCCCGAAAAGCCGAATTAGCGTGATTACTTCTTGCGGATACCCCACCCGAATGTGCCGGTGCAAATCTGAACCCCGTCAATGTTTTACTTTGGCGGTAATCGACGATTTTTGGACAAATTATGACGTCACTTTTGCACCAAAAAGTTGTAATTCCCAAGGTTTTACGAATTTTGCATGACTCCACACAGGAAAGTTGTTCAGGATGCTCAACTTGGTCGATTTGCACCGTCAAAACGCGATTTCCAGAGTTGACTATTAGAAAACAAGATGGCCGCTCTTCCCTTTTCCCTGCCCGGGGAATAAACTTTTTAATTTTCGAGCCACCCCGAAAAGCCGAATTAGCGTGATTACTTCTTGCGGATACCCCACCCGAGTGTGCCGGTGCAAATCTGAACCCCGTCAATGTTTTACTTTGGCGGTAATCGACGATTTTTGGACAAATTATGACGTCACTTTTGCACCAAAAAGTTGTAATTCCCAAGGTTTTACGAATTTTGCATGACTCCACACAGGAAAGTTGTTCAGAATGCTCAACTTGGTCGATTTGCACCGTCAAAACGCGATTTCCAGAGTTAAATATTAGAAAAACAAGATGGCCGCTCTTCCCTTTTCCCAAGCCGGGGAATAAACTTTTTAATTTTCGAGCCACCCCGAAGAGCCGAATTAGCGTGATTACTTCTTGCGGATACCCCACCCGAGTGTGCCGGTGCAAATCTGAACCCCGTCAATGTTTTACTTTGGCGGTAATCGACGATTTTTGGACAAATTATGACGTCACTTTTGCACCAAAAAGTTGTAATTCCCAAGGTTTTACGAATTTTGCATGACTCCACACAGGAAAGTTGTTCAGGATGCTCAACTTGGTCGATTTGCACCGTCAAAACGCGATTTCCAGAGTTGACTATTAGAAAACAAGATGGCCGCTCTGTCCTTTTTCCTGCCCGGGGAATAAACTTTTTAATTTTCGAGCCACCCCGAAAAGCCGAATTAGCGTGATTACTTCTTGCGGATACCCCACCCGAGTGTGCCGGTGCAAATATGAACCCCGTCAATGTTTTACTTTGGCGGTAATCGACGATTTTTGGACAAATTATGACGTCACTTTTGCACCAAAAAGTTGTAATTCCCAAGGTTTTACGAATTTTGCATGACTCCACACAGGAAAGTTGTTCAGGATGCTCAACTTGGTCGATTTGCACCGTCAAAACGCGATTTCCAGAGTTGACTATTAGAAAAACAAGATGGCCGCTCTTCCCTTTTCCCTGCCCGGGGAATAAACTTTTTAATTTTCGAGCTCCCGAAAAGCCGAATTAGCATGATTACTTCTTGCGGATACCCCCACCCGAGTGTGCCTGAGCAAATTTGAACCCAGTCAATGTTTTACTTTGGCGGTAATCGACGATTTTTGGTCAAATAATGACGTCACTTTTGCACCAAAAAGTTGTAATTCACAAGGTTTTGCGAATTTTGCATGACTCCACACAGGAAAATTAATCAGGATGCTCAACTTGGTCGATTTGCACCGTCAAAACGCGATTTCCAGAGTTAAGTATTAGAAAAACAAGATGGCCGCTCTTCCCTTTTCCCTATCCGGGGAATAAACTTTTAAATTTTCGAGCCACCCCGAAGAGCCGAATTAGCGTGATTACTTCTTGCGGATACCCCACCCGAGTGTGCCGGTGCAAATCTGAACCCCGTCAATGTTTTACTTTGGCGGTAATCGACGATTTTTGGACAAATTATGACGTCACTTTTGCACCAAAAAGTTGAAATTCCCAAGGTTTTACGAATTTTGCATGACTCCACACAGGAAAGTTGTTCAAGATGCTCAACTTGGTCGATTTGCACCGTCAAAACGCGATTTCCAGAGTTGACTATTAGAAAAACAAGATGGCCGCTCTTCCCTTTTCCCTGCCCGGTGAATAAACTTTTTAATTTTCGAGTTCCCGAAAAGCCGAATTAGCGTGATTACTTCTTGCGGCTACCCCACCTGAGTGTGCCTGTGCAAATTTGAACCCCATCAATGTTTTACTTTGGCGGTAATCGACGATTTTTTGTCAAACTATGACGTCACTTTTGCACCAAAAAGTTGTAATTCCCAAGGTTTTGCGAATTTTGCATGACTCCACACAGGAAAATTAATCAGGATGCTCAACTTGGTCGATTTGCACCGTCAAAACGCGATTTCCAGAGTTAAGTATTAGAAAAACAAGATGGCCGCTCTTCCCTTTTCCCTATCCGGGGAATAAACTTTTAAATTTTCGAGCCACCCCGAAGAGCCGAATTAGCGTGATTACTTCTTGCGGATACCCCACCCGAGTGTGCCGGTGCAAATCTGAACCCCGTCAATGTTTTACTTTGGCGGTAATCGACGATTTTTGGACAAATTATGACGTCACTTTTGCACCAAAAAGTTGAAATTCCCAAGGTTTTACGAATTTTGCATGACTCCACACAGGAAAGTTGTTCAAGATGCTCAACTTGGTCGATTTGCACCGTCAAAACGCGATTTCCAGAGTTGACTATTAGAAAAACAAGATGGCCGCTCTTCCCTTTTCCCTGCCCGGTGAATAAACTTTTTAATTTTCGAGTTCCCGAAAAGCCGAATTAGCGTGATTACTTCTTGCGGCTACCCCACCTGAGTGTGCCTGTGCAAATTTGAACCCCATCAATGTTTTACTTTGGCGGTAATCGACGATTTTTTGTCAAACTATGACGTCACTTTTGCACCAAAAAGTTGTAATTCCCAAGGTTTTGCGAATTTTGCATGACTCCACACAGGAAAGTTGTTCAGGATGCTCAACTTGGTCGATTTGCACCGTCAAAACGCGATTTCCAGAGTTGACTATTAGAAAACAAGATGGCCGCTCTTCCCTTTTCCCTGCCCGGGGAATAAACTTTTTAATTTTCGAGCTCCCGAAAAGCCGAATTAGCGTGATTACTTCTTGCGGATACCCAACCCGAGTGTGCCGGTGCAAATTTGAACCCATTTAATGTTTCACTTTGGCGGTAATCGACGATTTTTTGTCAAATTATGACGTCACTTTTGCACCAAAAAGTTGTAATTTCCAAGGTTTTACGAATTTTGCATGACTCCACACAGGAAAGTTGTTCAGGATGCTCAACTTGGTTGATTTGCACCGTCAAAACGCGATTTCCAGAGTTGACTATTAGAAAAACAAGATGGCCGCTCTTCCCTTTCCCCTGCCCGGGGAATAAACTTTGTAATTTTCGAGCTCCCAAAAAGCCAAATTAGCGTGATTACTTCTTGCGGATACCCCACCCGAGTGTGCCTGTGCAAATTTGAACCCCATCAATGTTTTACTTTGTCGGTAATCGACGATTTTTTGTCAAATTGTGACGTCACTTTTGCACCAAAAAGTTGTAATTCCCAAGGTTTTGCGAATTTTGCATGACTCCACAAAGGAAAGTTGTTCAGGATGCTCAACTTGGTCGATTTGCACCGTCAAAACGCGATTTCCAGAGTTGACTATTAGAAAAACAAGATGGCCGCTCTTCCCTTTCCCCTGCCCGGGGAATAAACTTTTTAATTTTCGAGCTCCCGAAAAGCCGAATTAGCGTGATTACTTCTTGCGGATACCCCACCCGAGTGTGCCTGTGCAAATCTGAACCCCATCAATATTTTACTTTGGCGGTAATCGACGATTTTTTGTCAAAATATGACGTCACTTTTGCACCAAAAAGTTGTAATTCCAAAGGTTTTGCGAATTTTGCATGACTCCACACAGGACAGTTGTTCAGGATGCTCAACTTGGTCGATTTGCACCGTCAAAACGTGATTTCCAGAGTTGACTATTAGAAAACAAGATGGCCGCTCTTCCCTTTTCCCTGCCCGGGGAATAAACTTTTTAATTTTCGAGCCACCCCGAAAAGCCGAATTAGCGTGATTACTTCTTGCGGATACCCCACCCGAGTGTGCCGGTGCAAATCTGAACCCCGTCAATGTTTTACTTTGGCGGTAATCGACGATTTTTGGACAAATTATGACGTCACTTTTGCACCAAAAAGTTGTAATTCCCAAGGTGTTACGAATTTTGCATGACTCCACACAGGAAAGTTGTTCAGGATGCTCAACTTGGTCGATTTGCACCGTCAAAACGCGATTTCCAGAGTTGACTATTAGAAAAACAAGATGGCCGCTCTTCCCTTTTCCCTGCCCGGGGAATAAACTTTTTAATTTTCGAGCTCCCGAAAAGCCGAATTAGCGTGATTACTTCTTGCGGATACCCCACCCGAGTGTGCCTGTGCAAATTTGAACCCCATCAATGCTTTACTTTGGCGGTAATCGACGATTTTTTGTTAAACTATGACGTCACTTTTGCACCAAAAAGTTGTAATTCCCAAGGTTTTGCGAATTTTGCATGACTCCACACAGGAAAGTTGTTCAGGATGCTCAACTTGGTCGATTTGCACCGTCAAAACGCGATTTCCAGAGTTGACTATTAGAAAAACAAGATGGCCGCTCTTCCCTTTTCCCTGCCCGGGGAATAAACTTTTTATTTTTCGAGCTCCCGAAAAGCCGAATTAGCGTGATTACTTCTTGCGGATACCCCACCCGAGAGTGCCTGTGCAAATTTGAACCCCATCAATGCTTTACTTTGGCGGTAATCGACGATTTTTTGTTAAACTATGACGTCACTTTTGCACCAAAAAGTTGTAATTCCCAAGGTTTTGCGAATTTTGCATGACTCCACACAGGAAAGTTGTTCAGGATGCTCAACTTGGTCGATTTGCACCGTCAAAACGCGATTTCCAGAGTTGACTTTTAGAAAAACAAGATGGCCGCTCTTCCCTTTTCCCTGCCCGGGGAATAAACTTTTTAATTTTCGAGCTCCCAAAAAGCCAAATTAGCGTGATTACTTCTTGCGGATACCCCACCCGAGTGTGGCTGTGCAAATTTGAACCCCATCAATGTTTTACTTTGGCTGTAATCGACGATTTTTTGTCAAATTATGACGTCACTTTTGCACCAAAAAGTTGTAATTCCCAAGGTTTTGCGAATTTTGCATGACTCCACACAGGAAAGTTGTTCAGGATGCTCAACTTGGTCGATTTGCACCGTCAAAACGCGATTTCCAGAGTTGACTATTAGAAAACAAGATGGCCGCTCTTCCTTTTTCCCTGCCCGGGGAATAAACTTTTAAATTTTCGAGCCACCCCGAAAAGCCGAATTAGCGTGATTACTTCTTGCGGATACCCCACCCGAGTGTGCCGGTGCAAATCTGAACCCCGTCAATGTTTTACTTTGGCGGTAATCGACGATTTTTGGACAAATTATGACGTCACTTTTGCACCAAAAAGTTGTAATTCCCAAGGTTTTACGAATTTTGCATGACTCCACACAGGAAAGTTGTTCAGGATGCTCAACTTAGTCGATTTGCACCGTCAAAACGCGATTTCCAGAGTTGACTATTAGAAAAACAAGATGGCCGCTCTTCCCTTTTCCCTGCCCGGGGAATAAACTTTTTAATTTTCGAGCTCCCGAAAAGCCGAATTAGCGTGATTACTTCTTGCGGATACTCCACCCGAGTGTGCCTGTGCAAATTTGAACCCCATCAATGTTTTACTTTGGCGGTAATCGACGATTTTTTGTCAAATTATGACGTCACTTTTGCACCAAAAAGTTGTAATTCACAAGGTTTTGCGAATTTTGCATGACTCCACACAGGAAAGTTGTTCAGGATGCTCAACTTGGTCGATTTGCACCGTCAAAACGCGATTTCCAGAGTTGACTATTAGAAAACAAGATGGCCGCTCTTCCCTTTTCCCTGCCCGGGGAATAAACTTTTTAATTTTCGTGGCACCCCGAAAAGCCGAATTAGCGTGATTACTTCTTGCGGATACCCCACCCGAGTGTGCCGGTGCAAATTTGAACCCCTTCAATGTTTTACTTTAGCGGTAATCGACGATTTTTGGTCAAATTATGACGTCACTTTTGCACCAAAAAGTTGTAATTCCCAAGGTTTTGCTAATTTTGCATGACTCCACACAGGTAAGTTGTTCAGGATGCTCAACTTGGTCGATTTGCACCGTCAAAACGCGATTTCCAGAGTTGATTATTAGAAAAACAAGATGGCCGCTCTTCCCTTTTCCCTGCCCAGGGAATAAACTTTTTAATTTTCGAGCCACCCCAAAAAGCCGAATTAGCATGATTACTTCTTGCGGATACCCCACCCGAGTGTTCAGGTGCAAGTCTGAACCCAGTCAATGTTTTACTTTGGCGGTAATCGACGATTTTTTGTCAAATTATGACGTCACTATTGCACCAAAAAGTTGTAATTCCCAAGGTTTTGCGAATTTTGCATGACTCCACACAGGAAAGTTGTTCAGGATGCTCAACTTGGTCGATTTGCACCGTCAAAACGCGATTTCCAGAGTTGACTATTAGAAAAACAAGATGGCCGCTCTTCCCTTTTACCTGGCCGGGGAATAAACTTTTTAATTTTCGTGGCACCCCGAAAAACCGAATTAGCGTGATTACTTCTTGCGGATACCCCACCCGAGTGTGCCGGTGCAAATTTGAACCCCATCAATGTTTTACTTTGGCGGTAATCGACGATTTTTTGTCAAATTATGACGTCACTTTTGCACCAAAAAGTTGTAATTCCCAAGGTTTTGCAAATTTTGCATGACTCCACACAGGAAAGTTGTTCAGGATGCTCAACTTGGTCGATTTGCACCGTCAAAACGCGAATTCCAGAGTTGACTATTAGAAAAACAAGATGGCCGCTCTTCCCTTTTCCCTGCCCGGGGAATAAACTTTTTAATTTTCGAGCTCCCGAAAAGCCGAATTAGCGTGATTACTTCTTGCGGATACCCCACCCGAGTGTGCCTGTGCAAATTTGAACCCCTTCAATGTTTTACTTTGGCGGTAATCGACGATTTTTTGTTAAACTATGACGTCACTTTTGCACCAAAAAGTTGTAATTCCCAAGGTTTTACGAATTTTGCATGACTCCACACAGGAAAGTTGTTCAGGATGCTCAACTTAGTCGATTTGCACCGTCAAAACGCGATTTCCAGAGTTGACTATTAGAAAAACAAGATGGCCGCTCTTCCCTTTTCCCTGCCCGGGGAATAAACTTTTTAATTTTCGAGCTCCCGAAAAGCCGAATTAGCGTGATTACTTCTTGCGGATACCCCACCCGAGTGTGCCTGTGCAAATTTGAACCCCTTCAATGTTTTACTTTGGCGGTAATCGACGATTTTTTGTTAAACTATGACGTCACTTTTGCACCAAAAAGTTGTAATTCCCAAGGTTTTACGAATTTTGCATGACTCCACACAGGAAAGTTGTTCAGGATGCTCAACTTAGTCGATTTGCACCGTCAAAACGCGATTTCCAGAGTTGACTATTAGAAAAACAAGATGGCCGCTCTTCCCTTTTCCCTGCCCGGGGAATAAACTTTTTAATTTTCGAGCTCCCGAAAAGCCGAATTAGCGTGATTACTTCTTGCGGATACCCCACCCGAGTGTGCCTGTGCAAATTTGAACCCCATCAATGTTTTACTTTGGCGGTAATCGACGATTTTTTGTCAAATTATGACGTCACTTTTGCACCAAAAAGTTGTAATTCACAAGGTTTTGCGAATTTTGCATGACTCCACACAGGAAAGTTGTTCAGGATGCTCAACTTGGTCGATTTGCACCGTCAAAACGCGATTTCCAGAGTTGACTATTAGAAAACAAGATGGCCGCTCTTCCCTTTTCCCTGCCCGGGGAATAAACTTTTTAATTTTCGTGGCACCCCGAAAAGCCGAATTAGCGTGATTACTTCTTGCGGATACCCCACCCGAGTGTGCCGGTGCAAATTTGAACCCCTTCAATGTTTTACTTTAGCGGTAATCGACGATTTTTGGTCAAATTATGACGTCAATTTTGCAACAAAAAGTAGTAATTCCCAAGGTTTTGCTAATTTTGCATGACTCCACACAGGAAAGTTGTTCAGGATGCTCAACTTGGTCGATTTGCACCGTCAAAACGCGATTTCCAGAGTTGACTATTAGAAAAACAAGATGGCCGCTCTTCCCTTTTCCCTGCCCAGGGAATAAACTTTTTAATTTTCGAGCCACCCCAAAAAGCCGAATTAGCATGATTACTTCTTGCGGATACCCCACCCGAGTGTTCAGGTGCAAATCTGAACCCAGTCAATGTTTTACTTTGGCGGTAATCGACGATTTTTTGTCAAATTATGACGTCACTATTGCACCAAAAAGTTGTAATTCCCAAGGTTTTGCGAATTTTGCATGACTCCACACAGGAAAGTTGTTCAGGATGCTCAACTTGGTCGATTTGCACCGTCAAAACGCGATTTCCAGAGTTGACTATTAGAAAAACAAGATGGCCGCTCTTCCCTTTTACCTGGCCGGGGAATAAACTTTTTAATTTTCGTGGCACCCCGAAAAACCGAATTAGCGTGATTACTTCTTGCGGATACCCCACCCGAGTGTGCCGGTGCAAATTTGAACCCCATCAATGTTTTACTTTGGCGGTAATCGACGATTTTTTGTCAAATTATGACGTCACTTTTGCACCAAAAAGTTGTAATTCCCAAGGTTTTGCAAATTTTGCATGACTCCACACAGGAAAGTTGTTCAGGATGCTCAACTTGGTCGATTTGCACCGTCAAAACGCGATTTCCAGAGTTGACTATTAGAAAACAAGATGGCCGCTCTTCCTTTTTCCCTGCCCGGGGAATAAACTTTTAAATTTTCGAGCCACCCCGAAAAGCCGAATTAGCGTGATTACTTCTTGCGGATACCCCACCCGAGTGTGCCGGTGCAAATCTGAACCCCGTCAATGTTTTACTTTGGCGGTAATCGACGATTTTTGGACAAATTATGACGTCACTTTTGCACCAAAAAGTTGTAATTCCCAAGGTTTTACGAATTTTGCATGACTCCACACAGGAAAGTTGTTCAGGATGCTCAACTTGGTCGATTTGCACCGTCAAAACGCAATTTCCAGAGTTGACTATTAGAAAAACAAGATGGCCGCTCTTCCCTTTTCCCTGCCCGGGGAATAAACTTTTTAATTTTCGTGGCACCCCGAAAAGCCGAATTAGCGTGATTACTTTTTGCGGATACCCCACCCGAGTGTGCCGGTGCAAATTTGAACCCCTTCAATGTTTTACTTTAGCGGTAATCGACGATTTTTGGTCAAATTATGACGTCACTTTTGCACCAAAAAGTTGTAATTCCCAAGGTTTTGCTAATTTTGCATGACTCCACACAGGAAAGTTGTTCAGGATGCTCAACTTGGTCGATTTGCACCGTCAAAACGCGATTTCCAGAGTTGACTATAAGAAAAACAAGATGGCCGCTCTTCCCTTTTCCCTGCCCAGGGAATAAACTTTTTAATTTTCGAGCCACCCCAAAAAGCCGAATTAGCATGATTACTTCTTGCGGATACCCCACCCGAGTGTGCCTGTGCAAATCTGAACCCCGTCAATGTTTTACTTTGGCGGTAATCGACGATTTTTGGTCAAATTATGACGTCACTATTGCACCAAAAAGTTGTAATTCCCAAGGTTTTGCGAATTTTGCATGACTCCACACAGGAAAGTTGTTCAGGATGCTCAACTTGGTCGATTTGCACCGTCAAAACGCGATTTCCAGAGTTGACTATTAGAAAAACAAGATGGCCGCTCTTCCCTTTTCCCTGCCCGGGGAATAAACTTTTTAATTTTCGAGCTCCCGAAAAGCCGAATTAGCGTGATTACTTCTTTCGGATACCCCACCCGAGTGTGCCTGTGCAAATTTGAACCCCATCAATGTTTTACTTTGGCGGTAATCGACGATTTTTTATTAAACTATGACGTCACTTTTGCACCAAAAAGTTGTAATTCCCAAGGTTTTGCGAATTTTGCATGACTCCACACAGGAAAGTTGTTCAGGATGCTCAACTTGGTCGATTTGCACCGTCAAAACGCGATTTCCAGAGTTGACTTTTAGAAAAACAAGATGGCCGCTCTTCCCTTTTCCCTGCCCGGGGAATAAACTTTTTAATTTTCGAGATCCCAAAAAGCCAAATTAGCGTGATTACTTCTTGCGGATACCCCACCCGAGTGTGCCTGTGCAAATTTGAACCCCATCAATGTTTTACTTTGGCGGTAATCGACGATTTTTTGTCAAATTATGACGTCACTTTTGCACCAAAAAGTTGTAATTCCCAAGGTTTTGCGAATTTTGCATGACTCCACACAGGAAAGTTGTTCAGGATGCTCAACTTGGTCGATTTGCACCGTCAAAACGCGATTTCCAGAGTTGACTATTAGAAAACAAGATGGCCGCTCTTCCTTTTTCCCTGCCCGGGGAATAAACTTTTAAATTTTCGAGCCACCCCGAAAAGCCGAATTAGCGTGATTACTTCTTGCGGATACCCCACCCGAGTGTGCCGGTGCAAATCTGAACCCCGTCAATGTTTTACTTTGGCGGTAATCGACGATTTTTGGACACATTATGACGTCACTTTTGCACCAAAAAGTTGTAATTCCCAAGGTTTTACGAATTTTGCATGACTCCACACAGGAAAGTTGTTCAGGATGCTCAACTTGGTCGATTTGCACCGTCAAAACGCGATTTCCAGAGTTGACTATTAGAAAAACAAGATGGCCGCTCTTCCCTTTTCCCTGCCCGGGGAATAAACTTTTTAATTTTCGAGCTCCCGAAAAGCCGAATTAGCGTGATTACTTCTTGCGGATACCCCACCCGAGTGTGCCTGTGCAAATTTGAACCCCATCAATGTTTTACTTTGGCGGTAATCGACGATTTTTTGTTAAACTATGACGTGACTTTTGCACCAAAAAGTTGTAATTCCCAAGGTTTTGCGAATTTTGCATGACTCCACACAGGAAAGTTGTTCAGGATGCTCAACTTGGTCGATTTGCACCGTCAAAACACGATTTCCAGAGTTGACTTTTAGAAAAACAAGATGGCCGCTCTTCCCTTTTCCCTGCCCGGGGAATAAACTTTTTAATTTTCGAGCTCCCGAAAAGCCGAATTAGCGTGATTACTTCTTGCGGATACTCCACCCGAGTGTGCCTGTGCAAATTTGAACCCCATCAATGTTTTACTTTGGCGGTAATCGACGATTTTTTGTCAAATTATGACGTCACTTTTGCACCAAAAAGTTGTAATTCACAAGGTTTTGCGAATTTTGCATGACTCCACACAGGAAAGTTGTTCAGGATGCTCAACTTGGTCGATTTGCACCGTCAAAACGCGATTTCCAGAGTTGACTATTAGAAAACAAGATGGCCGCTCTTCCCTTTTCCCTGCCCGGGGAATAAACTTTTTAATTTTCGAGCCACCCCGAAAAGCCGAATTAGCGTGATTACTTCTTGCGGATACCCCACCCGAATGTGCCGGTGCAAATCTGAACCCCGTCAATGTTTTACTTTGGCGGTAATCGACGATTTTTGGACAAATTATGACGTCACTTTTGCACCAAAAAGTTGTAATTCCCAAGGTTTTACGAATTTTGCATGACTCCACACAGGAAAGTTGTTCAGAATGCTCAACTTGGTCGATTTGCACCGTCAAAACGCGATTTCCAGAGTTAAATATTAGAAAAACAAGATGGCCGCTCTTCCCTTTTCCCAAGCCGGGGAATAAACTTTTTAATTTTCGAGCCACCCCGAAGAGCCGAATTAGCGTGATTACTTCTTGCGGATACCCCACCCGAGTGTGCCGGTGCAAATCTGAACCCCGTCAATGTTTTACTTTGGCGGTAATCGACGATTTTTGGACAAATTATGACGTCACTTTTGCACCAAAAAGTTGTAATTCCCAAGGTTTTACGAATTTTGCATGACTCCACACAGGAAAGTTGTTCAGGATGCTCAACTTGGTCGATTTGCACCGTCAAAACGCGATTTCCAGAGTTGACTATTAGAAAACAAGATGGCCGCTCTTCCCTTTTTCCTGCCCGGGGAATAAACTTTTTAATTTTCGAGCCACCCCGAAAAGCCGAATTAGCGTGATTACTTCTTGCGGATACCCCACCCGAGTGTGCCGGTGCAAATCTGAACCCCGTCAATGTTTTACTTTGGCGGTAATCGACGATTTTTGGACAAATTATGACGTCACTTTTGCACCAAAAAGTTGTAATTCCCAAGGTTTTACGAATGTTGCATGACTCCACACAGGAAAGTTGTTCAGGATGCTCAACTTGGTCGATTTGCACCGTCAAAACGCGATTTCCAGAGTTGACTATTAGAAAAACAAGATGGCCGCTCTTCCCTTTTCCCTGCCCGGGGAATAAACTTTTTAATTTTCGAGCTCCCGAAGAGCCGAATTAGCATGATTACTTCTTGCGGATACCCCCACCCGAGTGTGCCTGAGCAAATTTGAACCCAGTCAATGTTTTACTTTGGCGGTAATCGACGATTTTTGGTCAAATAATGACGTCACTTTTGCACCAAAAAGTTGTAATTCACAAGGTTTTGCGAATTTTGCATGACTCCACACAGGAAAATTAATCAGGAAGCTCAACTTGGTCGATTTGCACCGTCAAAACGCGATTTCCAGAGTTAAATATTAGAAAAACAAGATGGCCGCTCTTCCCTTTTCCCTGCCCGGGGAATAAACTTTTTAATTTTCGAGCCACCCCGAAGAGCCGAATTAGCGTGATTACTTCTTGCGGATACCCCACCCGAGTGTGCCGGTGCAAATCTGAACCCCGTCAATGTTTTACTTTGGCGGTAATCGACGATTTTTGGACAAATTATGACGTCACTTTTGCACCAAAAAGTTGAAATTCCCAAGGTTTTACGAATTTTGCATGACTCCACACAGGAAAGTTGTTCAAGATGCTCAACTTGGTCGATTTGCACCGTCAAAACGCGATTTCCAGAGTTGACTATTAGAAAAACAAGATGGCCGCTCTTCCCTTTTCCCTGCCCGGTGAATAAACTTTTTAATTTTCGAGTTCCCGAAAAGCCGAATTAGCGTGATTACTTCTTGCGGATACCCCACCTGAGTGTGCCTGTGCAAATTTGAACCCCATCAATGTTTTACTTTGGCGGTAATCGACGATTTTTTGTCAAACTATGACGTCACTTTTGCACCAAAAAGTTGTAATTCCCAAGGTTTTGCGAATTTTGCATGACTCCACACAGGAAAGTTGTTCAGGATGCTCAACTTGGTCGATTTGCACCGTCAAAACGCGATTTCCAGAGTTGACTATTAGAAAACAAGATGGCCGCTCTTCCCTTTTCCCTGCCCGGGGAATAAACTTTTTAATTTTCGAGCTCCCGACAAGCCGAATTAGCGTGATTACTTCTTGCGGATACCCAACCCGAGTGTGCCGGTGCAAATTTGAACCCATTTAATGTTTCACTTTGGCGGTAATCGACGATTTTTGGTCAAATTATGACGTCACTTTTGCACCAAAAAGTTGTAATTTCCAAGGTTTTACGAATTTTGCATGACTCCACACAGGAAAGTTGTTCAGGATGCTCAACTTGGTTGATTTGCACCGTCAAAACGCGATTTCCAGAGTTGACTATTAGAAAAACAAGATGGCCGCTCTTCCCTTTCCCCTGCCCGGGGAATAAACTTTTTAATTTTCGAGCTCCCGAAAAGCCGAATTAGCATGATTACTTCTTGCGGATACCCCCACCCGAGTGTGCCTGAGCAAATTTGAACCCAGTCAATGTTTTACTTTGGCGGTAATCGACGATTTTTGGTCAAATAATGACGTCACTTTTGCACCAAAAAGTTGTAATTCACAAGGTTTTGCGAATTTTGCATGACTCCACACAGGAAAATTAATCAGGAAGCTCAACTTGGTCGATTTGCACCGTCAAAACGCGATTTCCAGAGTTAAATATTAGAAAAACAAGATGGCCGCTCTTCCCTTTTCCCAAGCCGGGGAATAAACTTTTTAATTTTCGAGCCACCCCGAAGAGCCGAATTAGCGTGATTACTTCTTGCGGATACCCCACCCGAGTGTGCCGGTGCAAATCTGAACCCCGTCAATGTTTTACTTTGGCGGTAATCGACGATTTTTGGACAAATTATGACGTCACTTTTGCACCAAAAAGTTGAAATTCCCAAGGTTTTACGAATTTTGCATGACTCCACACAGGAAAGTTGTTCAAGATGCTCAACTTGGTCGATTTGCACCGTCAAAACGCGATTTCCAGAGTTGACTATTAGAAAAACAAGATGGCCGCTCTTCCCTTTTCCCTGCCCGGTGAATAAACTTTTTAATTTTCGAGTTCCCGAAAAGCCGAATTAGCGTGATTACTTCTTGCGGATACCCCACCTGAGTGTGCCTGTGCAAATTTGAACCCCATCAATGTTTTACTTTGGCGGTAATCGACGATTTTTTGTCAAACTATGACGTCACTTTTGCACCAAAAAGTTGTAATTCCCAAGGTTTTGCGAATTTTGCATGACTCCACACAGGAAAGTTGTTCAGGATGCTCAACTTGGTCGATTTGCACCGTCAAAACGCGATTTCCAGAGTTGACTATTAGAAAACAAGATGGCCGCTCTTCCCTTTTCCCTGCCCGGGGAATAAACTTTTTAATTTTCGAGCTCCCGACAAGCCGAATTAGCGTGATTACTTCTTGCGGATACCCAACCCGAGTGTGCCGGTGCAAATTTGAACCCATTTAATGTTTCACTTTGGCGGTAATCGACGATTTTTGGTCAAATTATGACGTCACTTTTGCACCAAAAAGTTGTAATTTCCAAGGTTTTACGAATTTTGCATGACTCCACACAGGAAAGTTGTTCAGGATGCTCAACTTGGTTGATTTGCACCGTCAAAACGCGATTTCCAGAGTTGACTATTAGAAAAACAAGATGGCCGCTCTTCCCTTTCCCCTGCCCGGGGAATAAACTTTTTAATTTTCGAGCTCCCAAAAAGCCAAATTAGCGTGATTACTTCTTGCGGATACCCCACCCGAGTGTGCCTGTGCAAATTTGAACCCCATCAATGTTTTACTTTGTCGGTAATCGACGATTTTTTGTCAAATTGTGACGTCACTTTTGCACCAAAAAGTTGTAATTCCCAAGGTTTTGCGAATTTTGCATGACTCCACGCAGGAAAGTTGTTCAGGATGCTCAACTTGGTCGATTTGCACCGTCAAAACGCGATTTCCAGAGTTGACTATTAGAAAAACAAGATGGCCGCTCTTCCCTTTCCCCTGCCCGGGGAATAAACTTTTTAATTTTCGAGCTCCCGAAAAGCCGAATTAGCGTGATTACTTCTTGCGGATACCCCACCCGAGTGTGCCTGTGCAAATCTGAACCCCATCAATATTTTACTTTGGCGGTAATTGACGATTTTTTGTCAAAATATGACGTCACTTTTGCACCAAAAAGTTGTAATTCCAAAGGTTTTGCGAATTTTGCATGACTCCACACAGGACAGTTGTTCAGGATGCTCAACTTGGTCGATTTGCACCGTCAAAACGTGATTTCCAGAGTTGACTATTAGAAAACAAGATGGCCGCTCTTCCCTTTTCCCTGCCCGGGGAATAAACTTTTTAATTTTCGAGCCACCCCGAAAAGCCGAATTAGCGTGATTACTTCTTGCGGATACCCCACCCGAGAGTGCCGGTGCAAATCTGAACCCCGTCAATGTTTTACTTTGGCGGTAATCGACGATTTTTGGACAAATTATGACGTCACTTTTGCACCAAAAAGTTGTAATTCCCAAGGTGTTACGAATTTTGCATGACTCCACACAGGAAAGTTGTTCAGGATGCTCAACTTGGTCGATTTGCACCGTCAAAACGCGATTTCCAGAGTTGACTATTAGAAAAACAAGATGGCCGCTCTTCCCTTTTCCCTGCCCGGGAATAAACTTTTTAATTTTCGAGCTCCCGAAAAGCCGAATTAGCGTGATTACTTCTTGCGGATACCCCACCCGAGTGTGCCTGTGCAAATTTGAACCCCATCAATGCTTTACTTTGGCGGTAATCGACGATTTTTTGTTAAACTATGACGTCACTTTTGCACCAAAAAGTTGTAATTCCCAAGGTTTTGCGAATTTTGCATGACTCCACACAGGAAAGTTGTTCAGGATGCTCAACTTGGTCGATTTGCACCGTCAAAACGCGATTTCCAGAGTTGACTTTTAGAAAAACAAGATGGCCGCTCTTCCCTTTTCCCTGCCCGGGGAATAAACTTTTTAATTTTCGAGCTCCCAAAAAGCCAAATTAGCGTGATTACTTCTTGCGGATACCCCACCCGAGTGTGGCTGTGCAAATTTGAACCCCATCAATGTTTTACTTTGGCTGTAATCGACGATTTTTTGTCAAATTATGACGTCACTTTTGCACCAAAAAGTTGTAATTCCCAAGGTTTTGCGAATTTTGCATGACTCCACACAGGAAAGTTGTTCAGGATGCTCAACTTGGTCGATTTGCACCGTCAAAACGCGATTTCCAGAGTTGACTATTAGAAAACAAGATGGCCGCTCTTCCTTTTTCCCTGCCCGGGGAATAAACTTTTAAATTTTCGAGCCACCCCGAAAAGCCGAATTAGCGTGATTACTTCTTGCGGATACCCCACCCGAGTGTGCCGGTGCAAATCTGAACCCCGTCAATGTTTTACTTTGGCGGTAATCGACGATTTTTGGACAAATTATGACGTCACTTTTGCACCAAAAAGTTGTAATTCCCAAGGTTTTACGAATTTTGCATGACTCCACACAGGAAAGTTGTTCAGGATGCTCAACTTAGTCGATTTGCACCGTCAAAACGCGATTTCCAGAGTTGACTATTAGAAAAACAAGATGGCCGCTCTTCCCTTTTCCCTGCCCGGGGAATAAACTTTTTAATTTTCGAGCTCCCGAAAAGCCGAATTAGCGTGATTACTTCTTGCGGATACTCCACCCGAGTGTGCCTGTGCAAATTTGAACCCCATCAATGTTTTACTTTGGCGGTAATCGACGATTTTTTGTCAAATTATGACGTCACTTTTGCACCAAAAAGTTGTAATTCACAAGGTTTTGCGAATTTTGCATGACTCCACACAGGAAAGTTGTTCAGGATGCTCAACTTGGTCGATTTGCACCGTCAAAACGCGATTTCCAGAGTTGACTATTAGAAAAACAAGATGGCCGCTCTTCCCTTTTCCCTGCCCAGGGAATAAACTTTTTAATTTTCGAGCCACCCCAAAAAGCCGAATTAGCATGATTACTTCTTGCGGATACCCCACCCGAGTGTTCAGGTGCAAATCTGAACCCAGTCAATGTTTTACTTTGGCGGTAATCGACGATTTTTTGTCAAATTATGACGTCACTATTGCACCAAAAAGTTGTAATTCCCAAGGTTTTGCGAATTTTGCATGACTCCACACAGGAAAGTTGTTCAGGATGCTCAACTTGGTCGATTTGCACCGTCAAAACGCGATTTCCAGAGTTGACTATTAGAAAAACAAGATGGCCGCTCTTCCCTTTTACCTGGCCGGGGAATAAACTTTTTAATTTTCGTGGCACCCCGAAAAACCGAATTAGCGTGATTACTTCTTGCGGATACCCCACCCGAGTGTGCCGGTGCAAATTTGAACCCCATCAATGTTTTACTTTGGCGGTAATCGACGATTTTTTGTCAAATTATGACGTCACTTTTGCACCAAAAAGTTGTAATTCCCAAGGTTTTGCAAATTTTGCATGACTCCACACAGGAAAGTTGTTCAGGATGCTCAACTTGGTCGATTTGCACCGTCAAAACGCGAATTCCAGAGTTGACTATTAGAAAAACAAGATGGCCGCTCTTCCCTTTTCCCTGCCCGGGGAATAAACTTTTTAATTTTCGAGCTCCCGAAAAGCCGAATTAGCGTGATTACTTCTTGCGGATACTCCACCCGAGTGTGCCTGTGCAAATTTGAACCCCATCAAAGTTTTACTTTGGCGGTAATCGACGATTTTTTGTCAAATTATGACGTCACTTTTGCACCAAAAAGTTGTAATTCACAAGGTTTTGCGAATTTTGCATGACTCCACACAGGAAAGTTGTTCAGGATGCTCAACTTGGTCGATTTGCACCGTCAAAACGCGATTTCCAGAGTTGACTATTAGAAAACAAGATGGCCGCTCTTCCCTTTTCCCTGCCCGGGGAATAAACTTTTTAATTTTCGTGGCACCCCGAAAAGCCGAATTAGCGTGATTACTTCTTGCGGATACCCCACCCGAGTGTGCCGGTGCAAATTTGAACCCCTTCAATGTTTTACTTTAGCGGTAATCGACGATTTTTGGTCAAATTATGACGTCACTTTTGCACCAAAAAGTTGTAATTCCCAAGGTTTTGCTAATTTTGCATGACTCCACACAGGAAAGTTGTTCAGGATGCTCAACTTGGTCGATTTGCACCGTCAAAACGCGATTTCCAGAGTTGACTATTAGAAAAACAAGATGGCCGCTCTTCCCTTTTCCCTGCCCAGGGAATAAACTTTTTAATTTTCGAGCCACCCCAAAAAGCCGAATTAGCATGATTACTTCTTGCGGATACCCCACCCGAGTGT
Source organism: Asterias amurensis (assembly GCF_032118995.1). Taxonomy (NCBI): domain Eukaryota; kingdom Metazoa; phylum Echinodermata; class Asteroidea; order Forcipulatida; family Asteriidae; genus Asterias; species Asterias amurensis. The sequence continues at coordinate 8,408,471 of NC_092662.1, read as the reverse complement.
TCAGGTGCAAATCTGAACCCAGTCAATGTTTTACTTTGGCGGTAATCGACGATTTTTTGTCAAATTATGACGTCACTATTGCACCAAAAAGTTGTAATTCCCAAGGTTTTGCGAATTTTGCATGACTCCACACAGGAAAGTTGTTCAGGATGCTCAACTTGGTCGATTTGCACCGTCAAAACGCGATTTCCAGAGTTGACTATTAGAAAAACAAGATGGCCGCTCTTCCCTTTTACCTGGCCGGGGAATAAACTTTTTAATTTTCGTGGCACCCCGAAAAACCGAATTAGCGTGATTACTTCTTGCGGATACCCCACCCGAGTGTGCCGGTGCAAATTTGAACCCCATCAATGTTTTACTTTGGCGGTAATCGACGATTTTTTGTCAAATTATGACGTCACTTTTGCACCAAAAAGTTGTAATTCCCAAGGTTTTGCAAATTTTGCATGACTCCACACAGGAAAGTTGTTCAGGATGCTCAACTTGGTCGATTTGCACCGTCAAAACGCGAATTCCAGAGTTGACTATTAGAAAAACAAGATGGCCGCTCTTCCCTTTTCCCTGGCCGGGGAATAAACTTTTTAATTTTCGTGGCACCCCGAAAAACCGAATTAGCGTGATTACTTCTTGCGGATACCCCACCCGAGTGAGCCTGTGCAAATTTGAACCCCTTCAATGTTTTACTTTGGCGGTAATCGACGATTTTTTGTTAAACTATGATGTCACTTTTGCACCAAAAAGTTGTAATTCCCAAGGTTTTACGAATTTTGCATGACTCCACACAGGAAAGTTGTTCAGGATGCTCAACTTAGTCGATTTGCACCGTCAAAACGCGATTTCCAGAGTTGACTATTAGAAAAACAAGATGGCCGCTCTTCCCTTTTCCCTGCCCGGGGAATAAACTTTTTAATTTTCGAGCTCCCGAAAAGCCGAATTAGCGTGATTACTTCTTGCGGATACCCCACCCGAGTGTGCCTGTGCAAATTTGAACCCCTTCAATGTTTTACTTTGGCGGTAATCGACGATTTTTTGTTAAACTATGACGTCACTTTTGCACCAAAAAGTTGTAATTCCCAAGGTTTTACGAATTTTGCATGACTCCACACAGGAAAGTTGTTCAGGATGCTCAACTTAGTCGATTTGCACCGTCAAAACGCGATTTCCAGAGTTGACTATTAGAAAAACAAGATGGCCGCTCTTCCCTTTTCCCTGCCCGGGGAATAAACTTTTTAATTTTCGAGCTCCCGAAAAGCCGAATTAGCGTGATTACTTCTTGCGGATACCCCACCCGAGTGTGCCTGTGCAAATTTGAACCCCATCAATGTTTTACTTTGGCGGTAATCGACGATTTTTTGTCAAATTATGACGTCACTTTTGCACCAAAAAGTTGTAATTCACAAGGTTTTGCGAATTTTGCATGACTCCACACAGGAAAGTTGTTCAGGATGCTCAACTTGGTCGATTTGCACCGTCAAAACGCGATTTCCAGAGTTGACTATTAGAAAACAAGATGGCCGCTCTTCCCTTTTCCCTGCCCGGGGAATAAACTTTTTAATTTTCGTGGCACCCCGAAAAGCCGAATTAGCGTGATTACTTCTTGCGGATACCCCACCCGAGTGTGCCGGTGCAAATTTGAACCCCTTCAATGTTTTACTTTAGCGGTAATCGACGATTTTTGGTCAAATTATGACGTCACTTTTGCACCAAAAAGTAGTAATTCCCAAGGTTTTGCTAATTTTGCATGACTCCACACAGGAAAGTTGTTCAGGATGCTCAACTTGGTCGATTTGCACCGTCAAAACGCGATTTCCAGAGTTGACTATTAGAAAAACAAGATGGCCGCTCTTCCCTTTTCCCTGCCCGGGGAATAAACTTTTTAATTTTCGTGGCACCCCGAAAAGCCGAATTAGCGTGATTACTTCTTGCGGATACCCCACCCGAGTGTGCCGGTGCAAATTTGAACCCCTTCAATGTTTTACTTTAGCGGTAATCGACGATTTTTGGTCAAATTATGACGTCACTTTTGCACCAAAAAGTTGTAATTCCCAAGGTTTTGCTAATTTTGCATGACTCCACACAGGAAAGTTGTTCAGGATGCTCAACTTGGTCGATTTGCACCGTCAAAACGCGATTTCCAGAGTTGACTATTAGAAAAACAAGATGGCCGCTCTTCCCTTTTCCCTGCCCAGGGAATAAACTTTTTAATTTTCGAGCCACCCCAAAAAGCCGAATTAGCATGATTACTTCTTGCGGATACCCCACCCGAGTGTTCAGGTGCAAATCTGAACCCAGTCAATGTTTTACTTTGGCGGTAATCGACGATTTTTTGTCAAATTATGACGTCACTATTGCACCAAAAAGTTGTAATTCCCAAGGTTTTGCGAATTTTGCATGACTCCACACAGGAAAGTTGTTCAGGATGCTCAACTTGGTCGATTTGCACCGTCAAAACGCGATTTCCAGAGTTGACTATTAGAAAAACAAGATGGCCGCTCTTCCCTTTTACCTGGCCGGGGAATAAACTTTTTAATTTTCGTGGCACCCCGAAAAACCGAATTAGCGTGATTACTTCTTGCGGATACCCCACCCGAGTGTGCCGGTGCAAATTTGAACCCCATCAATGTTTTACTTTGGCGGTAATCGACGATTTTTTGTCAAATTATGACGTCACTTTTGCACCAAAAAGTTGTAATTCCCAAGGTTTTGCAAATTTTGCATGACTCCACACAGGAAAGTTGTTCAGGATGCTCAACTTGGTCGATTTGCACCGTCAAAACGCGAATTCCAGAGTTGACTATTAGAAAAACAAGATGGCCGCTCTTCCCTTTTCCCTGGCCGGGGAATAAACTTTTTAATTTTCGTGGCACCCCGAAAAACCGAATTAGCGTGATTACTTCTTGCGGATACCCCACCCGAGTGAGCCTGTGCAAATTTGAACCCCTTCAATGTTTTACTTTGGCGGTAATCGACGATTTTTTGTTAAACTATGATGTCACTTTTGCACCAAAAAGTTGTAATTCCCAAGGTTTTACGAATTTTGCATGACTCCACACAGGAAAGTTGTTCAGGATGCTCAACTTAGTCGATTTGCACCGTCAAAACGCGATTTCCAGAGTTGACTATTAGAAAAACAAGATGGCCGCTCTTCCCTTTTCCCTGCCCGGGGAATAAACTTTTTAATTTTCGAGCTCCCGAAAAGCCGAATTAGCGTGATTACTTCTTGCGGATACCCCACCCGAGTGTGCCTGTGCAAATTTGAACCCCTTCAATGTTTTACTTTGGCGGTAATCGACGATTTTTTGTTAAACTATGACGTCACTTTTGCACCAAAAAGTTGTAATTCCCAAGGTTTTACGAATTTTGCATGACTCCACACAGGAAAGTTGTTCAGGATGCTCAACTTAGTCGATTTGCACCGTCAAAACGCGATTTCCAGAGTTGACTATTAGAAAAACAAGATGGCCGCTCTTCCCTTTTCCCTGCCCGGGGAATAAACTTTTTAATTTTCGAGCTCCCGAAAAGCCGAATTAGCGTGATTACTTCTTGCGGATACCCCACCCGAGTGTGCCTGTGCAAATTTGAACCCCATCAATGTTTTACTTTGGCGGTAATCGACGATTTTTTGTCAAATTATGACGTCACTTTTGCACCAAAAAGTTGTAATTCACAAGGTTTTGCGAATTTTGCATGACTCCACACAGGAAAGTTGTTCAGGATGCTCAACTTGGTCGATTTGCACCGTCAAAACGCGATTTCCAGAGTTGACTATTAGAAAACAAGATGGCCGCTCTTCCCTTTTCCCTGCCCGGGGAATAAACTTTTTAATTTTCGTGGCACCCCGAAAAGCCGAATTAGCGTGATTACTTCTTGCGGATACCCCACCCGAGTGTGCCGGTGCAAATTTGAACCCCTTCAATGTTTTACTTTAGCGGTAATCGACGATTTTTGGTCAAATTATGACGTCACTTTTGCACCAAAAAGTAGTAATTCCCAAGGTTTTGCTAATTTTGCATGACTCCACACAGGAAAGTTGTTCAGGATGCTCAACTTGGTCGATTTGCACCGTCAAAACGCGACTTCCAGAGTTGACTATTAGAAAACAAGATGGCCGCTCTTCCCTTTTCCCTGCCCGGGGAATAAACTTTTTAATTTTCGAGACATCCCGAAAAGCCGAATTAGCGTGATTACTTCTTGCGGATACCCCACCCGAGTGTGCCGGTGCAAATCTGAACCCCGTCAATGTTTTACTTTGGCGGTTATCGACGATTTTTTGGACAAATTATGACGTCACTTTTGCACCAAAAAGTTGTAATTCCCAAGGCGTTACGAATTTTGTATGACTCCACACAGGATTGTTGTTCATGATGCTCAACTTGGTCGATTTGCACCGTCAAAACGCGATTTCCAGAGTTGACTATTAGAAAAATAAGATGGCCGCTCTTCCCTTTTCCCTGCCCGGAGAATAACTTTTTAATTTTCGAGCTCCCGAAAAGCCGAATTAGCGTGATTACTTCTTGCGGATACCCCACCCGAGTGTGCCTGTGCAAATTTGAACCCCATCAATGTTTTATTTTGGCGGTAATCGACGATTTTTTGTCAAATTATGACGTCACTTTTGCACCAAAAAGTTGTAATTCCCAAGGTTTTGCGAATTTTGCATGACTCCACACAGGAAAGTTGTTCAGGATGCTAAAGTTGGTCGATTGGCACTGTCAAAACGCGATTTCCAGAGTTGACTATTAGAAAAACAAGATGGCCGCTCTTCCCTTTTCTCTGCCCGGGGAATAAACTTTTTACTTTTCGAGCTCCCGAAAAGCCGAATTAGCGTGATTACTTCTTGCGGATACCCCACCCGAGTGTGCCGGTGCAAATTTGAACCCAGTCAATGTTTTACTTTGGCGGTAATCGACGATTTTTGGTCAAATAATGACGTCACTTTTGCACCAAAAAGTTGTAATTCCCTAGGTTTTGCGAATTTTGCATGACTCCACACAGGAAAGTTGTTCAGGATGCTCAACTTGGTCGATTTGCACCGTCAAAACGCGATTTCCAGAGTGGAATATTAGAAAAATAAGATGGCCGCTATTCCATTTTCCCTGACCGGAGAATAACTTTTTAATTTTCGAGCCACCCCGAAAAGCCGAATTAGCGTGATTACTTCTTGCGGATACCCCACCCGAGTGTGCCGGTGCAAATCTGAACCCCGTCAATGTTTTACTTTGGCGGTAATCGACGATTTTTTGACAAATTATGACGTCACTTTTGCACCAAAAAGTTGTAATTCCCAAGGTTTTACGAATTTTACATGACTCCACACAGGAAAGTTGTTCAGGATGCTCAACTTGGTCGATTTGCACCGTCAAAACGCGATTTCCAGAGTTGACTATTAGAAAAACAAGATGGCCGCCCTTCCCTTTTCCCTGCCCAGAAAATAAACTTTTTAATTTTCGAGCTCCCGAAAAGCCGAATTAGCGTGATTACTTCTTGCGGATACCCCACCCGAGTGTGCCTGTGCAAATTTGAACCACATCAATGTTTTACTTTGGCGGTTATCGACGATTTTTTGGTCAAATTATGACGTCACTTTTGCACCAAAAAGTTGTAATTCCCAAGGCGTTACGAATTTTGTATGACTCCACACAGGAAAGTTGTTCATGATGCTCAACTTGGTCGATTTGCACCGTCAAAACGCGATTTCCAGAGTTGACTATTAGAAAAATAAGATGGCCGCTCTTCCCTTTTCCCTGCCCGGAGAATAACTTTTTAATTTTCGAGCTCCCGAAAAGCCGAATTAGCGTGATTACTTCTTGCGGATACCCCACCCGAGTGTGCCTGTGCAAATTTGAACCCCATCAATGTTTTATTTTGGCGGTAATCGACGATTTCTTGTCAAATTATGACGTCACTTTTGCACCAAAAAGTTGTAATTCCCAAGGTTTTGCGAATTTTGCATGACTCCACACAGGAAAGTTGTTCAGGATGCTAAAGTTGGTCGATTGGCACTGTCAAAACGCGATTTCCAGAGTTGACTATTAGAAAAACAAGATGGCCGCTCTTCCCTTTTCTCTGCCCGGGGAATAAACTTTTTACTTTTCGAGCTCCCGAAAAGCCGAATTAGCGTGATTACTTCTTGCGGATACCCCACCCGAGTGTGCCGGTGCAAATTTGAACCCAGTCAATGTTTTACTTTGGCGGTAATCGACGATTTTTGGTCAAATAATGACGTCACTTTTGCACCAAAAAGTTGTAATTCCCTAGGTTTTGCGAATTTTGCATGACTCCACACAGGAAAGTTGTTCAGGATGCTCAACTTGGTCGATTTGCACCGTCAAAACGCGATTTCCAGAGTTGAATATTAGAAAAATAAGATGGCCGCTCTTCCATTTTCCCTGACCGGAGAATAACTTTTTAATTTTCGAGCCACCCCGAAAAGCCGAATTAGCGTGATTACTTCTTGCGGATACCCCACCCGAGTGTGCCGGTGCAAATCTGTACCCCGTCAATGTTTTACTTTGGCAGTAATCGACGATTTTTTGACAAATTATGACGTCACTTTTGCACCAAAAAGTTGTAATCCCCAAGGTTTTACGAATTTTACATGACTCCACACAGGAAAGTTGTTCAGGATGCTCAACTTGGTCGATTTGCACCGTCAAAACGCGATTTCCAGAGTTGACTATTAGAAAAACAAGATGGCCGCTCTTCCCTTTTCCCTGCCCAGAAAATAAACTTTTTAATTTTCGAGCTCCCGAAAAGCCGAATTAGCGTGATTACTTCTTGCGGATACCCCACCCGAGTGTGCCTGTGCAAATTTGAACCACATCAATGTTTTACTTTGGCGGTTATCGACGATTTTTTGTCAAATTATGACGTCACTTTTGCACCAAAAAGTTGTAATTCCCAAGGTTTTGCGAATTTTGCATGACTCCACACAGGAAAGTTGTTCAGGATGCTAAACTTGGTCGATTGGCACTGTCAAAACGCGATTTCGAGAGTTGACTATTAGAAAAACAAGATGGCCGCTCTTCCCTTTTCTCTGCCCGGGGAATAAACTTTTTACTTTTCGAGCTCCCGAAAAGCCGAATTAGCGTGATTACTTCTTGCGGATACCCCACCCGAGTGTGCCTGTGCAAATCTGAACCCCGTCAATGTTTTACTTTGGCGGTAATCGACGATTTTTTGACAAATTATGACGTCACTTTTGCACCAAAAAGTTGTAATTCCCAAGGTTTTACGAATTTTACATGACTCCACACAGGAAAGTTGTTCAGGATGCTCAACTTGGTCGATTTGCACCGTCAAAACGCGATTTCCAGAGTTGACTATTAGAAAAACAAGATGGCCGCCCTTCCCTTTTCCCTGCCCAGAAAATAAACTTTTTAATTTTCGAGCTCCCGAAAAGCCGAATTAGCGTGATTACTTCTTGCGGATACCCCACCCGAGTGTGCCTGTGCAAATTTGAACCACATCAATGTTTTACTTTGGCGGTTATCGACGATTTTTTGGTCAAATTATGACGTCACTTTTGCACCAAAAAGTTGTAATTCCCAAGGTTTTGCGAATTTTGCATGACTCCACACAGGAAAGTTGTTCAGGATGCTAAACTTGGTCGATTGGCACTGTCAAAACGCGATTTCGAGAGTTGACTATTAGAAAAACAAGATGGCCGCTGTTCCCTTTTCTCTGCCCGGGGAATAAACTTTTTACTTTTCGAGCTCCCGAAAAGCCGAATTAGCGTGATTACTTCTTGCGGATACCCCACCCGAGTGTGCCTGTGCAAATCTGAACCCCGTCAATGTTTTACTTTGGCGGTAATCGACGATTTTTTGACAAATTATGACGTCACTTTTGCACCAAAAAGTTGTAATTCCCAAGGTTTTACGAATTTTACATGACTCCACACAGGAAAGTTGTTCAGGATGCTCAACTTGGTCGATTTGCACCGTCAAAACGCGATTTCCAGAGTTGACTATTAGAAAAACAAGATGGCCGCCCTTCCCTTTTCCCTGCCCAGAAAATAAACTTTTTAATTTTCGAGCTCCCGAAAAGCCGAATTAGCGTGATTACTTCTTGCGGATACCCCACCCGAGTGTGCCTGTGCAAATTTGAACCACATCAATGTTTTACTTTGGCGGTTATCGACGATTTTTTGGTCAAATTATGACGTCACTTTTGCACCAAAAAGTTGTAATTCCCAAGGTTTTGCGAATTTTGCATGACTCCACACAGGAAAGTTGTTCAGGATGCTAAACTTGGTCGATTGGCACTGTCAAAACGCGATTTCGAGAGTTGACTATTAGAAAAACAAGATGGCCGCTCTTCCCTTTTCTCTGCCCGGGGAATAAACTTTTTACTTTTCGAGCTCCCGAAAAGCCGAATTAGCGTGATTACTTCTTGCGGATACCCCACCCGAGTGTGCCTGTGCAAATCTGAACCCCGTCAATGTTTTACTTTGGCGGTAATCGACGATTTTTTGACAAATTATGACGTCACTTTTGCACCAAAAAGTTGTAATTCCCAAGGTTTTACGAATTTTACATGACTCCACACAGGAAAGTTGTTCAGGATGCTCAACTTGGTCGATTTGCACCGTCAAAACGCGATTTCCAGAGTTGACTATTAGAAAAACAAGATGGCCGCCCTTCCCTTTTCCCTGCCCAGAAAATAAACTTTTTAATTTTCGAGCTCCCGAAAAGCCGAATAAGCGTGATTACTTCTTGCGGATACCCCACCCGAGTGTGCCTGTGCAAATTTGAACCACATCAATGTTTTACTTTGGCGGTTATCGACGATTTTTTGGTCAAATTATGACGTCACTTTTGCACCAAAAAGTTGTAATTCCCAAGGTTTTGCGAATTTTGCATGACTCCACACAGGAAAGTTGTTCAGGATGCTCAACTTGGTCGATTTGCACCGTCAAAACGCGATTTCCAGAGTTGACTATTAGAAAAACAAGATGGCCGCTCTTCCCTTTTCCCTGCCCAGAAAATAAACTTTTTAATTTTCGAGCTCCCGAAAAGCCGAATTAGCGTGATTACTTCTTGCGGATACCCCACCCGAGTGTGCCTGTGCAAATTTGAACCCAGTCAATGTTTTACTTTGGCGGTAATCGACGATTTTTGGTCAAATAATGACGTCACTTTTGCACCAAAAAGTTGTAATTCCCTAGGTTTTGCGAATTTTGCATGACTCCACACATGAAAGTTGTTCAGGATGCTCAACTTGGTCGATTTGCACCGTCAAAACGCGATTTCCAGAGTTGAATATTAGAAAAACAAGATGGCCGCTCTTCCATTTTCCCTGACCGGAGAATAACTTTTTAATTTTCGAGCCACCCCGAAAAGCCGAATTAGCGTGATTACTTCTTGCGGATACCCCACCCGAGTGTGCCGGTGCAAATCTGAACCTTATCAATGTTTTACTTTGGCGGTAATCGACGATTTTTTGACAAATTATGACGTCACTTTTGCACCAAAAAGTTGTAATTCCCAAGGTTTTACGAATTTTACATGACTCCACACAGGAAAGTTGTTCAGGATGCTCAACTTGGTCGATTTGCACCGTCAAAACGCGATTTCCAGAGTTGACTATTAGAAAAACAAGATGGCCGCTCTTCCCTTTTCCCTGCCCGGAAAATAAACTTTTTAATTTTCGAGCTCCCGAAAAGCCCAATAGCGTGATTACTTCTTGCGGATACCCCACCCGAGTGTGCCTGTGCAAATTTGAACCCCATCAATGTTTTACTTTGGCGGTAATCGACGATTTTTTGACAAATTATGACGTTACTTTTGCACCAAAAAGTTGTAATTCCCAAGCTTTTACGAATTTTGCATGACTCCACACAGGAAAGTTGTTCAGGATGCTCAACTTGGTCGATTTGCACCGTCAAAACGCGATTTCCAGAGTTGACTATTAGAAAAACAAGATGGCCGCTCTTCCATTTTCCCTGCCCGGAGAATAACTTTTTAATTTTCGAGCTCCCAAAAAGCCAAATTAGCGTGATAATTCTTGCGGATACCCCACCCGAGTGTGCCTGTGCAAATTTGAACCCCGTCAATGTTTTACTTAGGCGGTAATCGACGATTTTTGGACAAATTATGACGTCACTTTTGCACCAAAAAGTTGTAATTCCCAAGGTTTTACGAATTTTGCATGACTCCACACAGGAAAGTTGTTCAGGATGCTCAACTTGGTCGATTTGCACCGTCAAAACTCGTTTTCCAGAGTTGAATATTAGACAAACAAGATGGCCGCTCTTCCCTTTTCCCTGACCGGAGAATAACTTTTTAATTTTCGAGCCACCCCGAAAAGCCGAATTAGCGTGATTACTTCTTGCGGATACCCCACCCGAGTGTGCCGGTGCAAATCTGAACCCCGTCAATGTTTTACATTGGCGGTAATCGACGATTTTTGGACAAATTATGACGTCACTTTTGCACCAAAAAGTTGTAATTCCCAAGGTTTTACGAATTTTGCATGACTCCACACAGGAAAGTTGTTCAGGATGCTCAACTTGGTCGATTTGCACCGTCAAAACGCGATTTCCAGAGTTGACTATTAGAAAAACAAGATGGCCGCTCTTCCCTTTTCCCTGCCCGGGGAATAAACGTTTTAATTTTCGAGCTCCCAAAAAGCCAGATTAGCGTGATTACTTCTTGCGGATACCCCACCCGAGTGAGCCTGTGCAAATTTGAACCCCATCAATGTTTTACTTTGGCGGTAATCGACGATTTTTTGTCAAATTATGACGTCACTTTTGCACCAAAAAGCTGTAATTCCCAAGGTTTTGCGAATTTTGCATGACTCCACACAGGAAAGTTGTTCAGGATGCTCAACTTGGTCGATTTGCACCGTCAAAACGCGATTTCCAGAGTTGACTATTAGAAAAACATGATGGCCGCTCTTCCCTTTTCCCTGCCCGGGGAATAAACTTTTCAATTTTCGAGCTCCCGAAAAGCCGATTTAGCGTGATTACTTCTTGCGGATACCCCACCCGAGTGTGCCTGTGCAAATTTGAACCCATTTAATGTTTCACTTTGGCGGTAATCGACGATTTTTGGTCAAATTATGACGTCACTTTTGCACCAAAAAGTTGTAATTCCCAAGGTTTTACGAATTTTGCATGACTCCACACAGGAAAGTTGTTCAGGATGCTCAACTTGGTCGATTTGCACCGTCAAAACGCGATTTCCAGAGTTGAATATTAGAAAAACAAGATGGCCGCTCTTCCTTTTTCCCTGCCCGGAGAATAACTTTTTAATTTTCGAGCCACCCCGAAAAGCCGAATTAGCGTGATTACTTCTTGCGGATACCCCACCCGAGTGTGCCGGTGCAAATTTGAACCCCGTCAATGTTTTACTTTGGCGGTAATCGACGATTTTTTTGACAAATTATGACGTCACTTTTTGCACCAAAAAGTTGTAATTCCCAAGGTTTTGCGAATTTTGCATGACTCCACACAGGAAAGTTGTTCAGGATGCTCAACTTGGTCGATTTGCACTGTCAAAACGCGATTTCCAGAGTTGACTATTAGAAAAACAAGATGGCCGCTCTTCCCTTTTCCCTGCCCGGGGAATAAACTTTTTACTTTTCGAGCTCCCGAAAAGCCGAATTAGCGTGATTACTTCTTGCGGATACCCCACCCGAGTGTGCCGGTGCAGATTTGAACCCAGTCAATGTTTTACTTTGGCGGTAATCGACGATTTTTGGTCAAAATAATGACGTCACTTTTGCACCAAAAAGTTGTAATTCCCTAGGTTTTGCGAATTTTGCATGACTCCACACAGGAAAGTTGTTCAGGATGCTCAACTTGGTCGATTTGCACTGTCAAAACGCGATTTCCAGAGTTGACTATTAGAAAAACAAGATGGCCGCTCTTCCATTTTCCCTGCCCGGAGAATAACTTTTTAATTTTCGTGCTCCCAAACAGCCAAATTAGCGTGATTACTTCTTGCGGATACCCCACCCGAGTGTGCCTGTGCAAATTTGAACCCCATCAATGTTTTACTTTGGCGGTAATCGACGATTTTTGGACAAATTATGACGTCACTTTTGCACCAAAAAGTTGTAATTCCCAAGGTTTTACGAATTTTGCATGACTCCACACAGGAAAGTTGTTCAGGATGCTCAACTTGGTCGATTTGCACCGTCAAAACTCGATTTCCAGAGTTGAATATTAGAAAAACAAGATGGCCGCTCTTCCATTTTCCCTGACCGGAGAATAACTTTTTAATATTCGAGCCACCCCGAAAAGCCGAATTAGCGTGATTACTTCTTGCGGATACCCCACCCGAGTGTGCCGGTGCAAATCTGAACCCCGTCAATGTTTTACATTGGCGGTAATCGACGATTTTTGGACAAATTATGACGTCACTTTTGCACCAAAAAGTTGTAATTCCCAAGGTTTTACGAATTTTGCATGACTCCACACAGGAAAGTTGTTCAGGATGCTCAACTTGGTCGATTTGCACCGTCAAAACTCGATTTCCAGAGTTGACTATTAGAAAAACAAGATGGCCGCTCTTCCCTTTTCCCTGCCCGGGGAATAAACTTTTTAATTTTCGAGCTCCCAAAAAGCCAGATTAGCGTGATTACTTCTTGCGGATACCCCACCCGAGTGTGCCTGTGCAAATTTGAACCCCATCAATGTTTTACTTTGGCGGTAATCGACGATTTTTTGTCAAATTATGACGTCACTTTTGCACCAAAAAGTTGTAATTCCCAAGGTTTTGCGAATTTTGCATGACTCCACACAGTAAAGTTGTTCAGGATGCTCAACTTGGTCGATTTGCACCGTCAAAACGCGATTTCCAGAGTTGACTCTTAGAAAAACAAGATGGCCGCTCTTCCCTTTTCCCTGCACGGGGAATAAACTTTTTAATTTTCGAGCTCCCGAAAAGCCGAATTAGCGTGATTACTTCTTGCGGATACCCCACCCGAGTGTGCCGGTGCAAATTTGAACCCATTTAATGTTTCACTTTGGCGGTAATCGACGATTTTTGGTCAAATTATGACGTCACTTTTGCACCAAAAAGTTGTATTCCCAAGGTTTTACGAATTTTGCATGACTCCACACAGGAAAGTTGTTCAGGATGCTCAACTTGGTCGATTTGCACTGTCAAACCGCGATTTCCAGAGTTGACTATTAGAAAAACAAGATGGCCGCTCTTCCCTTTTCCCTGCCCGGGGAATAAACTTTTTACTTTTCGAGCTCCCGAAAAGCCGAATTAGCGTGATTACTTCTTGCGGATACCCCACCCGAGTGTGCCGGTGCAAATTTGAACCCAGTCAATGTTTTACTTTGGCGGTAATCGACAATTTTTGGTCAAAATAATGACGTCACTTTTGCACCAAAAAGTTGTAATTCCCTAGGTTTTGCGAATTTTGCATGACTCCACACAGGAAAGTTGTTCAGGATGCTCAACTTGGTCGATTTGCACCGTCAAAACGCGATTTCCAGAGTTGAATATTAGAAAAACAAGATGGCCGCTCTTCCATTTTCCCTGCCCGGAGAATAACTTTTTAATTTTCGAGCTCCCAAAAAGCCAAATTAGCGTGATTACTTCTTGCGGATACCCCACCCGAGTGTGCCTGTGCAAATTTGAACCCCGTCAATGTTTTACTTTGGCGGTATTCGACGATTTTTGGACAAATTATGACGTCACTTTTGCACCAAAAAGTTGTAATTCCCAAGGTTTTACGAATTTTGCATGACTCCACACAGGAAAGTTGTTCAGGATGCTCAACTTGGTCGATTTGCACCGTCAAAACTCGATTTCCAGAGTTGAATATTAGAAAAACAAGATGGCCGCTCTCTTTCATTTTCCCTGACCGGAGAATAACTTTTTAATTTTCGAGCCACCCCGAAAAGCCGAATTAGCGTGATTACTTCTTGCGGATACCCCACCCGAGTGTGCCGGTGCAAATCTGAACCCCGTCAATGTTTTACATTAGCGGTAATCGACGATTTTTGGACAAATTATGACGTCACTTTTGCACCAAAAAGTTGTAATTCCCAAGGTTTTACGAATTTTGCATGACTCCACACAGGAAAGTTGTTCAGGATGCTCAACTTGGTCGATTTGCACCGTCAAAACGCGATTTCCAGAGTTGAATATTAGAAAAACAAGATGGCCGCTCTTCCATTTTCCCTGCCCGGGGAATAAACTTTTTACTTTTCGAGCTCCCGAAAAGCCGAATTAGCGTGATTACTTCTTGCGGATACCCCACCCGAGTGTGCCGGTGCAAATTTGAACCCAGTCAATGTTTTACTTTGGCGGTAATCGACAATTTTTGGTCAAAATAATGACGTCACTTTTGCACCAAAAAGTTGTAATTCCCTAGGTTTTGCGAATTTTGCATGACTCCATACAGTAAAGTTGTTCAGGATGCTCAACTTGGTCGATTTGCACCGTCAAAACGCGATTTCCAGAGTTGACTCTTAGAAAAACAAGATGTTCGCTCTTCCCTTTTCCCTGCACGGGGAATAAACTTTTTAATTTTCGAGCTCCCGAAAAGCCGAATTAGCGTGATTACTTCTTGCGGATACCCCACCCGAGTGTGCCGGTGCAAATTTGAACCCATTTAATGTTTCACTTTGGCGGTAATCGACGATTTTTGGTCAAATTATGACGTCACTTTTGCACCAAAAAGTTGTAATTCCCAAGGTTTTACGAATTTTGCATGACTCCACACAGGAAAGTTGTTCAGGATGCTCAACTTGGTCGATTTGCAACGTCAAAACGCGATTTCCAGAGTTGACTATTAGAAAAACAAGATGGCCGCTCTTCCCTTTTCCCTGCCCGGGGAATAAACTTTTTAATTTTCGAGCTCCCGAAAAGCCGAACTAGCGTGATTACTTCTTGCGGATACCCCACCCGAGTGTGCCGGTGCAAATTTGAACCCAGTCAATGTTTTACTTTGGCGGTAATCGACGATTTTTGGTCAAAATAATGACGTCACTTTTGCACCAAAAAGATGTAATTCCCTAGGTTTTGCGAATTTTGCATGACTCCACACAGGAAAGTTGTTCAGGATGCTCAACTTGGTCGATTTGCACCGTCAAAACGCGATTTCCAGAGTTGAATATTAGAAAAACAAGATGGCCGCTCTTCCATTTTCCCTGCCCGGAGAATAACTTTTTAATTTTCGAGCTCCCAAAAAGCCAAATTAGCGTGATTACTTCTTGCGGATACCCCACCCGAGTGTGCCTGTGCAAATTTGAACCCCGTCAATGTTTTACTTTGGCGGTAATCGACGATTTTTGGACAAATTATGACGTCACTTTTGCACCAAAAAGTTGTAATTCCCTAGGTTTTACGAATTTTGCATGACTCCACACAGGAAAGTTGTTCAGGATGCTCAACTTGGTCGATTTGCACCGTCAAAACTCGATTTCCAGAGTTGAATATTAGAAAAACAAGATGGCCGCTCTTCCATTTTCCCTGACCGGAGAATAACTTTTTAATTTTCGAGCCACCCCGAAAAGCCGAATTAGCGTGATTACTTCTTGCGGATACCCCACCCGAGTGTGCCGGTGCAAATCTGAACCCCGTCAATGTTTTACATTGGCGGTAATCGACGATTTTTGGACAAATTATGACGTCACTTTTGCACCAAAAAGTTGTAATTCCCAAGGTTTTACGAATTTTGCATGACTCCACACAGGAAAGTTGTTCAGGATGCTCAACTTGGTCGATTTACATCGTCAAAACTCAATTTCCAGAGTTGACTATTAGAAAAACAAGATGGCCGCTCTTCCCTTTTCCCTGCCCGGGGAATAAACTTTTTAATTTTCGAGCTCCCAAAAAGCCAGATTAGCGTGATTACTTCTTGCGGATACCCCACCCGAGTGTGCCTGTGCAAATTTGAACCCCATCAATGTTTTACTTTGGCGGTAATCGACGATTTTTTGTCAAATTATGACGTCACTTTTGCACCAAAAAGTTGTAATTCCCAAGGTTTTGCGAATTTTGCATGACTCCACACAGTAAAGTTGTTCAGGATGCTCAACTTGGTCGATTTGCACCGTCAAAACGCGATTTCCAGAGTTGACTCTTAGAAAAACAAGATGGCCGCTCTTCCCTTTTCCCTGCACGGGGAATAAACTTTTTAATTTTCGAGCTCCCGAAAAGCCGAATTAGCGTGATTACTTCTTGCGGATACCCCACCCGAGTGTGCCGGTGCAAATTTGAACCCATTTAATGTTTCACTTTGGCGGTAATCGACGATTTTTGGTCAAATTATGACGTCACTTTTGCACCAAAAAGTTGTAATTCCCAAGGTTTTACGAATTTTGCATGACTCCACACAGGAAAGTTGTTCAGGATGCTCAACTTGGTCGATTTGCAACGTCAAAACGCGATTTCCAGAGTTGACTATTAGAAAAACAAGATGGCCGCTCTTCCCTTTTCCCTGCCCGGGGAATAAACTTTTTAATTTTCGAGCTCCCGAAAAGCCGAATTAGCGTGATTACTTCTTGCGGATACCCCACCCGAGTGTGCCGGTGCAAATTTGAACCCAGTCAATGTTTTACTTTGGCGGTAATCGACGATTTTTTGTCAAATTATGACGTCACTTTTGCACCAAAAAGCTGTAATTCCCAAGGTTTTGCGAATTTTGCATGACTCCACACAGGAAAGTTGTTCAGGATGCTCAACTTGGTCGATTTGCACCGTCAAAACTCGATTTCCAGAGTTGACTATTAGAAAAACATGATGGCCGCTCTTCCCTTTTCCCTGCCCGGGGAATAAACTTTTTAATTTTCGAGCTCCCGAAAAGCCGAATTAGCGTGATTACTTCTTGCGGATACCCCACCCGAGTGTGCCGGTGCAAGTTTGAACCCATTTAATGTTTCACTTTGGCGGTAATCGACGATTTTTGGTCAAATTATGACGTCACTTTTGCACCAAAAAGTTGTAATTCCCAAGGTTTTACGAATTTTGCATGACTCCACACAGGAAAGTTGTTCAGGATGCTCAACTTGGTCGATTTGCACTGTCAAAACGCGATTTCCAGAGTTGAATATTAGAAAAACAAGATGGCCGCTCTTCCCTTTTCCCTGCCCGGAGAATAACTTTTTAATTTTCGAGCCACCCCGAAAAGCCGAATTAGCGTGATTACTTCTTGCGGATACCCCACCCGAGTGTGCTTGTGCAAATTTGAACCCCGTCAATGTTTTACTTTGGCGGTAATCGACGATTTTTTTGTCAAATTATGACGTCACTTTTTGCACCAAAAAGTTGTAATTCCCAAGGTTTTGCGAATTTTGCATGACTCCACACAGGAAAGTTGTTCAGGATGCTCAACTTGGTCGATTTGCACTGTCAAAACGCGATTTCCAGAGTTGACTATTAGAAAAACAAGATGGCCGCTCTTCCCTTTTCCCTGCCCGGGGAATAAACTTTTTACTTTTCGAGCTCCCGAAAAGCCGAATTAGCGTGATTACTTCTTGCGGATACCCCACCCGAGTGTGCCGGTGCAAATTTGAACCCAGTCAATGTTTTACTTTGGCGGTAATCGACGATTTTTGGTCTAAATAATGACGTCACTTTTGCACCAAAAAGTTGTAATTCCCTAGGTTTTGCGAATTTTGCATGACTCCACACAGGAAAGTTGTTCAGGATGCTCAACTTGGTCGATTTGCACTGTCAAAACGCGATTTCCAGAGTTGACTATTAGAAAAACAAGATGGCCGCTCTTCCATTTTCCCTGCCCGGAGAATAACTTTTTAATTTTCGAGCTCCCAAAAAGCCAAATTAGCGTGATTACTTCTTGCGGATACCCCACCCGAGTGTGCCTGTGCAAATTTGAACCCCATCAATGTTTTACTTTGGCGGTAATCGACGATTTTTTGTCAAATTATGACGTCACTTTTGCACCAAAAAGTTGTAATTCCCAAGGTTTTGCGAATTTTGCATGACTCCACACAGTAAAGTTGTTCAGGATGCTCAACTTGGTCGATTTGCACCGTCAAAACGCGATTTCCAGAGTTGACTCTTAGAAAAACAAGATGGCCGCTCTTCCCTTTTCCCTGCACGGGGAATAAACTTTTTAATTTTCGAGCTCCCGAAAAGCCGAATTAGCGTGATTACTTCTTGCGGATACCCCACCCGAGTGTGCCGGTGCAAATTTGAACCCATTTAATGTTTCACTTTGGCGGTAATCGACGATTTTTGGTCAAATTATGACGTCACTTTTGCACCAAAAAGTTGTAATTCCCAAGGTTTTACGAATTTTGCATGACTCCACACAGGAAAGTTGTTCAGGATGCTCAACTTGGTCGATTTGCAACGTCAAAACGCGATTTCCAGAGTTGACTATTAGAAAAACAAGATGGCCGCTCTTCCCTTTTCCCTGCCCGGGGAATAAACTTTTTACTTTTCGAGCTCCCGAAAAGCCGAATTAGCGTGATTACTTCTTGCGGATACCCCACCCGAGAGTGCCGGTGCAAATTTGAACCCAGTCAATGTTTTACTTTGGCGGTAATCGACGATTTTTGGTCAAAATAATGACGTCACTTTTGCACCAAAAAGTTGTAATTCCCTAGGTTTTGCGAATTTTGCATGACTCCACACAGGAAAGTTGTTCAGGATGCTCAACTTGGTCGATTTACACCGTCAAAACTCGATTTCCAGAGTTGACTATTAGAAAAACAAGATGGCCGCTCTTCCCTTTTCCCTGCCCGGGGAATAAACTTTTTAATTTTCGAGCTCCCAAAAAGCCAAATTAGCGTGATTACTTCTTGCGGATACCCCACCCGAGTGTGCCTGTGCAAATTTGAACCCCATCAATGTTTTACTTTGGCGGTAATCGACGATTTTTTGTCAAATTATGACGTCACTTTTGCACCAAAAAGTTGTAATTCCCAAGGTTTTGCGAATTTTGCATGACTCCACAAAGGAAAGTTGTTCAGGATGCTCAACTTGGTCGATTTGCACCGTCAAAACGCGATTTCCAGAGTTGACTATTAGAAAACAAGATGGCCGCTGTTCCCTTTTCCCTGCCCGGGGAATAAACTTTTTAATTTTCGAGGCACCCTGAAAAGCCGAATTAGCGTGATTACTTCTTGCGGATACCCCACCCGAGTGTGCCGGTGCAAATTTGAACCCCTTCAATGTTTTACTTTGGCGGTAATCGACGATTTTTGGACAAATTATGACGTCACTTTTGCACCAAAAAGTTGTAATTCCCAAGGTTTTTCGATTTTTGCATGACTCCACACAGGAAAGTTGATCAGGATGCTCAACTTGGTCGATTTGCACCGTCAAAACGCGATTTCCAGAGTTGAACATTAGAAAAACAAGATGGCCGCTCTTCCCTTTTCCCTGCCCGGGGAATAAACTTTTTAATTTTCGAGCTCCCAAAAAGCCAAATTAGCGTGATTACTTATTGCGGATACCCCAACCGAGTGTGCCTGTGCAAATTTGAACCCCATCAATGTTTCACTTTGGCGGTAATCGACGATTTTTTGTCAAATTATGACGTCACTTTTGCACCAAAAAGTTGTAATTCCCTAGGTTTTGCGAATTTTGCATGACTCCACACAGGAAAGTTGTTCAGGATGCTCAACTTGGTCGATTTGCACCGTCAAAACGCGATTTCCAGAGTTGACTATTAGAAAACAAGATGGCCGCTCTTCCCTTTTCCCTGCCCGGGGAATAAACTTTTTAATTTTCGAGCTCCCAAAAAGCCAGATTAGCGTGATTACTTCTTGCGGATACCCCACCCGAGTGTGCCTGTGCAAATTTGAACCCCATCAATGTTTTACTTTGGCGGTAATCGACGATTTTTTGTCAAATTATGACGTCACTTTTGCACCAAAAAGTTGTAATTCCCAAGGTTTTGCGAATTTTGCATGACTCCACACAGTAAAGTTGTTCAGGATGCTCAACTTGGTCGATTTGCACCGTCAAAACGCGATTTCCAGAGTTGACTCTTAGAAAAACAAGATGGCCGCTCTTCCCTTTTCCCTGCACGGGGAATAAACTTTTTAATTTTCGAGCTCCCGAAAA
This sequence comes from Asterias amurensis, assembly GCF_032118995.1. Taxonomy (NCBI): domain Eukaryota; kingdom Metazoa; phylum Echinodermata; class Asteroidea; order Forcipulatida; family Asteriidae; genus Asterias; species Asterias amurensis. The sequence continues at coordinate 8,388,459 of NC_092662.1, read as the reverse complement.
GCCGAATTAGCGTGATTACTTCTTGCGGATACCCCACCCGAGTGTGCCGGTGCAAATTTGAACCCATTTAATGTTTCACTTTGGCGGTAATCGACGATTTTTGGTCAAATTATGACGTCACTTTTGCACCAAAAAGTTGTAATTCCCAAGGTTTTACGAATTTTGCATGACTCCACACAGGAAAATTGTTCAGGATGCTCAACTTGGTCGATTTGCAACGTCAAAACGCGATTTCCAGAGTTGACTATTAGAAAAACAAGATGGCCGCTCTTCCCTTTTCCCTGCCCGGGGAATAAACTTTTTAATTTTCGAGCTCCCGAAAAGCCGAATTAGCGTGATTACTTCTTGCGGATACCCTACCCGAGTGTGCCGGTGCAAATTTGAACCCAGTCAATGTTTTACTTTGGCGGTAATCGACGATTTTTGGTCAAAATAATGACGTCACTTTTGCACCAAAAAGTTGTAATTCCCAAGGTTTTGCGAATTTTGCATGACTCCACACAGGAAAGTTGTTCAGGATGCTCAACTTGGTCGATTTGCACCGTCAAAACGCGATTTCCAGAGTTGAATATTAGAAAAACAAGATGGCCGCTCTTCCATTTTCCCTGCCCGGAGAATAACTTTTTAATTTTCGAGCTCCCAAAAAGCCAAATTAGCGTGATTACTTCTTGCGGATACCCCACCCGAGTGTGCCTGTGCAAATTTGAACCCCGTCAATGTTTTACTTTGGCGGTAATCGACGATTTTTGGACAAATTATGACGTCACTTTTGCACCAAAAAGTTGTAATTCCCAAGGTTTTACGAATTTTGCATGACTCCACACAGGAAAGTTGTTCAGGATGCTCAACTTGGTCGATTTACACCATCAAAACTCGATTTCCAGAGTTGACTATTAGAAAAACAAGATGGCCGCTCTTCCCTTTTCCCTGCCCGGGGAATAAACTTTTTAATTTTCGAGCTCCCAAAAAGCCAGATTAGCGTGATTACTTCTTGCGGATACCCCACCCGAGTGTGCCTGTGCAAATTTGAACCCCATCAATGTTTTACTTTGGCGGTAATCGACGATTTTTTGTCAAATTATGACGTCACTTTTGCACCAAAAAGTTGTAATTCCCAAGGTTTTGCGAATTTTGCATGACTCCACACAGTAAAGTTGTTCAGGATGCTCAACTTGGTCGATTTGCACCGTCAAAACGCGATTTCCAGAGTTGACTCTTAGAAAAACAAGATGGCCGCTCTTCCCTTTTCCCTGCACGGGGAATAAACTTTTTAATTTTCGAGCTCCCGAAAAGCCGAATTAGCGTGATTACTTCTTGCGGATACCCCACCCGAGTGTGCCGGTGCAAATTTGAACCCATTTAATGTTTCACTTTGGCGGTAATCGACGATTTTTGGTCAAATTATGACGTCACTTTAGCACCAAAAAGTTGTAATTCCCAAGGTTTTACGAATTTTGCATGACTCCACACAGGAAAGTTGATCAGGATGCTCAACTTGGTCGATTTGCACCGTCAAAACGCGATTTCCAGAGTTGAACATTAGAAAAACAAGATGGCCGCTCTTCCCTTTTCCCTGCCCGGGGAATAAACTTTTTAATTTTCGAGCTCCCAAAAAGCCAAATTAGCGTGATTACTTATTGCGGATACCCCAACCGAGTGTGCCTGTGCAAATTTGAACCCCATCAATGTTTCACTTTGGCGGTAATCGACGATTTTTTGTCAAATTATGACGTCACTTTTGCACCAAAAAGTTGTAATTCCCTAGGTTTTGCGAATTTTGCATGACTCCACACAGGAAAGTTGTTCAGGATGCTCAACTTGGTCGATTTGCACCGTCAAAACGCGATTTCCAGAGTTGACTATTAGAAAACAAGATGGCCGCTCTTCCCTTTTCCCTGCCCGGGGAATAAACTTTTTAATTTTCGAGCTCCCAAAAAGCCAGATTAGCGTGATTACTTCTTGCGGATACCCCACCCGAGTGTGCCTGTGCAAATTTGAACCCCATCAATGTTTTACTTTGGCGGTAATCGACGATTTTTTGTCAAATTATGACGTCACTTTTGCACCAAAAAGTTGTAATTCCCAAGGTTTTGCGAATTTTGCATGACTCCACACAGTAAAGTTGTTCAGGATGCTCAACTTGGTCGATTTGCACCGTCAAAACGCGATTTCCAGAGTTGACTCTTAGAAAAACAAGATGGCCGCTCTTCCCTTTTCCCTGCACGGGGAATAAACTTTTTAATTTTCGAGCTCCCGAAAAGCCGAATTAGCGTGATTACTTCTTGCGGATACCCCACCCGAGTGTGCCGGTGCAAATTTGAACCCATTTAATGTTTCACTTTGGCGGTAATCGACGATTTTTGGTCAAATTATGACGTCACTTTTGCACCAAAAAGTTGTAATTCCCAAGGTTTTACGAATTTTGCATGACTCCACACAGGAAAATTGTTCAGGATGCTCAACTTGGTCGATTTGCAACGTCAAAACGCGATTTCCAGAGTTGACTATTAGAAAAACAAGATGGCCGCTCTTCCCTTTTCCCTGCCCGGGGAATAAACTTTTTAATTTTCGAGCTCCCGAAAAGCCGAATTAGCGTGATTACTTCTTGCGGATACCCTACCCGAGCGTGCCGGTGCAAATTTGAACCCAGTCAATGTTTTACTTTGGCGGTAATCGACGATTTTTGGTCAAAATAATGACGTCACTTTTGCACCAAAAAGTTGTAATTCCCAAGGTTTTGCGAATTTTGCATGACTCCACACAGGAAAGTTGTTCAGGATGCTCAACTTGGTCGATTTGCACCGTCAAAACGCGATTTCCAGAGTTGAATATTAGAAAAAACAAGATGGCCGCTCTTCCATTTTCCCTGCCCGGAGAATAACTTTTTAATTTTCGAGCTCCCAAAAAGCCAAATTAGCGTGATTACTTCTTGCGGATACCCCACCCGAGTGTGCCTGTGCAAATTTGAACCCCGTCAATGTTTTACTTTGGCGGTAATCGACGATTTTTGGACAAATTATGACGTCACTTTTGCACCAAAAAGTTGTAATTCCCAAGGTTTTACGAATTTTGCATGACTCCACACAGGAAAGTTGTTCAGGATGCTCAACTTGGTCGATTTACACCGTCAAAACTCGATTTCCAGAGTTGACTATTAGAAAAACAAGATGGCCGCTCTTCCCTTTTCCCTGCCCGGGGAATAAACTTTTTAATTTTCGAGCTCCCAAAAAGCCAGATTAGCGTGATTACTTCTTGCGGATACCCCACCCGAGTGTGCCTGTGCAAATTTGAACCCCATCAATGTTTTACTTTGGCGGTAATCGACGATTTTTTGTCAAATTATGACGTCACTTTTGCACCAAAAAGTTGTAATTCCCAAGGTTTTGCGAATTTTGCATGACTCCACACAGTAAAGTTGTTCAGGATGCTCAACTTGGTCGATTTGCACCGTCAAAACGCGATTTCCAGAGTTGACTCTTAGAAAAACAAGATGGCCGCTCTTCCCTTTTCCCTGCACGGGGAATAAACTTTTTAATTTTCGAGCTCCCGAAAAGCCGAATTAGCGTGATTACTTCTTGCGGATACCCCACCCGAGTGTGCCGGTGCAAATTTGAACCCATTTAATGTTTCACTTTGGCGGTAATCGACGATTTTTGGTCAAATTATGACGTCACTTTTGCACCAAAAAGTTGTAATTCCCAAGGTTTTACGAATTTTGCATGACTCCACACAGGAAAGTTGTTCAGGATGCTCAACTTGGTCGATTTGCACCGTCAAAACGCGATTTCCAGAGTTGACTATTAGAAAAACAAGATGGCCGCTCTTCCCTTTTCCCTGCCCGGGGAATAAACTTTTTAATTTTCGATCTCCCAAAAAGCCAAATTAGCGTGATTACTTCTTGCGGATACCCCAACCGAGTGTGCCTGTGCAAATTTGAACCCCATCAATGTTTCACTTTGGCGGTAATCGACGATTTTTTGTCAAATTATGACGTCACTTTTGCACCAAAAAGTTGTAATTCCCAAGGTTTTACGAATTTTGCATGACTCCACACAGGAAAATTGTTCAGGATGCTCAACTTGGTCGATTTGCAACGTCAAAACGCGATTTCCAGAGTTGACTATTAGAAAAACAAGATGGCCGCTCTTCCCTTTTCCCTGCCCGGGGAATAAACTTTTTAATTTTCGAGCTCCCGAAAAGCCGAATTAGCGTGATTACTTCTTGCGGATACCCTACCCGAGTGTGCCGGTGCAAATTTGAACCCAGTCAATGTTTTACTTTGGCGGTAATCGACGATTTTTGGTCAAAATAATGACGTCACTTTTGCACCAAAAAGTTGTAATTCCCAAGGTTTTGCGAATTTTGCATGACTCCACACAGGAAAGTTGTTCAGGATGCTCAACTTGGTCGATTTGCACCGTCAAAACGCGATTTCCAGAGTTGAATATTAGAAAAAACAAGATGGCCGCTCTTCCATTTTCCCTGCCCGGAGAATAACTTTTTAATTTTCGAGCTCCCAAAAAGCCAAATTAGCGTGATTACTTCTTGCGGATACCCAACCCGAGTGTGCCTGTGCAAATTTGAACCCCGTCAATGTTTTACTTTGGCGGTAATCGACGATTTTTGGACAAATTATGACGTCACTTTTGCACCAAAAAGTTGTAATTCCCAAGGTTTTACGAATTTTGCATGACTCCACACAGGAAAGTTGTTCAGGATGCTCAACTTGGTCGATTTACACCGTCAAAACTCGATTTCCAGAGTTGACTATTAGAAAAACAAGATGGCCGCTCTTCCCTTTTCCCTGCCCGGGGAATAAACTTTTTAATTTTCGAGCTCCCGAAAAGCCGAATTAGCGTGATTACTTCTTGCGGATACCCCACCCGAGTGTGCCGGTGCAAATTTGAACCCATTTAATGTTTCACTTTGGCGGTAATCGACGATTTTTGGTCAAATTATGACGTCACTTTTGCACCAAAAAGTTGTAATTCCCAAGGTTTTACGAATTTTGCATGACTCCACACAGGAAAGTTGTTCAGGATGCTCAACTTGGTCGATTTGCACCGTCAAAACGCGATTTCCAGAGTTGACTATTAGAAAAACAAGATGGCCGCTCTTCCCTTTTCCCTGCCCGGGGAATAAACTTTTTAATTTTCGAGCTCCCAAAAAGCCAAATTAGCGTGATTACTTCTTGCGGATACCCCACCCGAGTGTGCCTGTGCAAATTTGAACCCCATCAATGTTTTACTTTGGCGGTAATCGACGATTTTTTGTCAAATTATGACGTCACTTTTGCACCAAAAAGTTGTAATTCCCAAGGTTTTGCGAATTTTGCATGACTCCACAAAGGAAAGTTGTTCAGGATGCTCAACTTGGTCGATTTGCACCGTCAAAACGCGATTTCCAGAGTTGACTATTAGAAAACAAGATGGCCGCTCTTCCCTTTTCCCTGCCCGGGGAATAAACTTTTTAATTTTCGAGGCACCCCGAAAAGCCGAATTAGCGTGATTACTTCTTGCGGATACCCCACCCGAGTGTGCCGGTGCAAATCTGAACCCCGTCAATGTTTTACTTTGGCGGTAATCGACGATTTTTGGACAAATTATGACGTCACTTTTGCACCAAAAAGTTGTAATTCCCAAGGTTTTACGATTTTTGCATGACTCCACACAGGAAAGTTGATCAGGATGCTCAACTTGGTCGATTTGCACCGTCAAAACGCGATTTCCAGAGTTGAACATTAGAAAAACAAGATGGCCGCTCTTCCCTTTTCCCTGCCCGGGGAATAAACTTTTTAATTTTCGAGCTCCCAAAAAGCCAAATTAGCGTGATTACTTATTGCGGATACCCCAACCGAGTGTGCCTGTGCAAATTTGAACCCCATCAATGTTTCACTTTGGCGGTAATCGACGATTTTTTGTCAAATTATGAAGTCACTTTTGCACCAAAAAGTTGTAATTCCCAAGGTTTTGCGAATTTTGCATGACTCCACACAGGAAAGTTGTTCAGGATGCTCAACTTGGTCGATTTGCACCGTCAAAACGCGATTTCCAGAGTTGACTATTAGAAAACAAGATGGCCGCTCTTCCCTTTTCCCTGCCCGGGGAATAAACTTTTTAATTTTCGAGCTCCCAAAAAGCCAGATTAGCGTGATTACTTCTTGCGGATACCCCACCCGAGTGTGCCGGTGCAAATTTGAACCCATTTAATGTTTCACTTTGGCGGTAATCGACGATTTTTGGTCAAATTATGACGTCACTTTTGCACCAAAAAGTTGTAATTCCCAAGGTTTTACGAATTTTGCATGACTCCACACAGGAAAGTTGTTCAGGATGCTCAACTTGGTCGATTTGCACCGTCAAAACGCGATTTCCAGAGTTGACTATTAGAAAACAAGATGGCCGCTCTTCCCTTTTCCCTGCCCGGGGAATAAACTTTTTAATTTTCGAGGCACCCCGAAAAGCCGAATTAGCGTGATTACTTCTTGCGGATACCCCACCCGAGTGTGCCGGTGCAAATCTGAACCCCGTCAATGTTTTACTTTGGCGGTAATCGACGATTTTTGGACAAATTATGACGTCACTTTTGCACCAAAAAGTTGTAATTCCCAAGGTTTTTCGATTTTTGCATGACTCCACACAGGAAAGTTGATCAGGATGCTCAACTTGGTCGATTTGCACCGTCAAAACGCGATTTCCAGAGTTGAACATTAGAAAAACAAGATGGCCGCTCTTCCCTTTTCCCTGCCCGGGGAATAAACTTTTTAATTTTCGAGCTCCCAAAAAGCCAAATTAGCGTGATTACTTATTGCGGATACCCCAACCGAGTGTGCCTGTGCAAATTTGAACCCCATCAATGTTTTACTTTGGCGGTAATCGACGATTTTTTGTCAAATTATGACGTCACTTTTGCACCAAAAAGTTGTAATTCCCAAGGTTTTGCGAATTTTGCATGACTCCACACAGGAAAGTTGATCAGGATGCTAAACTTGGTCGATTTGCACCGTCAAAACGCGATTTCCAGAGTTGACTATTAGAAAAACAAGATGGCCGCTCTTCCCTTTTCCCTGCCCGGGGAATAAACTTTTTAATTTTCGAGCTCCCAAAAAGCCAAATTAGCGTGATTACTTATTGCGGATACCCCAACCGAGTGTGCCTGTGCAAATTTGAACCCCATCAATGTTTCACTTTGGCGGTAATCGACGATTTTTTGTCAAATTATGACGTCACTTTTGCACCAAAAAGTTGTAATTCCCAAGGTTTTACGAATTTTGCATGACTCCACACAGGAAAGTTGTTCAGGATGCTCAACTTGGTCGATTTGCACCGTCAAAACGCGATTTCCAGAGTTGACTATTAGAAAACAAGATGGCCGCTCTTCCCTTTTCCCTGCCCGGGGAATAAACTTTTTAATTTTCGAGCTCCCAAAAAGCCAGATTAGCGTGATTACTTCTTGCGGATACCCCACCCGAGTGTGCCTGTGCAAATTTGAACCCCATCAATGTTTTACTTTGGCGGTAATCGACTATTTTTGGTCAAATTATGACGTCACTTTTGCACCAAAAAGTTGTAATTCCCAAGGTTTTACGAATTTTGCATGACTCCACACAGGAAAGTTGTTCAGGATGCTCAACTTGGTCGATTTGCACCGTCAAAACGCGATTTCCAGAGTTGACTATTAGAAAAACAAGATGGCCGCTCTTCCCTTTTCCCTGCCCGGGGAATAAACTTTTTACTTTTCGAGCTCCCAAAAAGCCAAATTAGCGTGATTACTTCTTGCGGATACCCCACCCGAGTGTGCCTGCGCAAATTTGAACCCCGTCAATGTTTTACTTTGGCGGTAATCGACGATTTTTGGACAAATTATGACGTCACTTTTGCACCAAAAAGTTGTAATTCCCAAGGTTTTACGAATTTTGCATGACTCCACACAGGAAAGTTGTTCAGGATGCTCAACTTGGTCGATTTGCACCGTCAAAACTCGATTTCCAGAGTTGACTATTAGACAAACAAGATGGCCGCTCTTCCATTTTCCCTGACCGGAGAATAACTTTTTAATTTTCGAGCCACCCCGAAAAGCCGAATTAGCGTGATTACTTCTTGCGGATACCCCACCCGAGTGTGCCGGTGCAAATCTGAACCCCGTCAATGTTTTACTTTGGCGGTAATCGACGATTTTTGGACAAATTATGAAACAGACGTCACTTTTGCACCAAAAAGTTGTAATTCCCAAGGTTTTGCGAATTTTGCATGACTCCACACAGGAAAGTTGATCAGGATGCTCAACTTGGTCGATTTGCACCGTCAAAACGCGATTTCCAGAGTTGACTATTAGAAAAACAAGATGGCCGCTCTTCCCTTTTCCCTGACCGGGGAATAAACTTTTTAATTTTCGAGCACCCAAAAAGCCAAATTAGCGTGATTACTTCTTGCGGATACCCCACCCGAGTGTGCCTGTGCAAATTTGAACCCCATTAATGTTTTACTTTGGCGGTAATCGACGATTTTTGGACAAATTATGACGTCACTTTTGCACCAAAAAGTTGTAATTCCCAAGGTTTTACGAATTTTGCATGACTCCACACAGGAAAGTTGTTCAGGATGCTCAACCTGGTCGATTTGCACCGTCAAAACGCGATTTCCAGAGTTGAATATTAGAAAAACAAGATGGCCGCTCTTCCATTTTCCCTGCCCGGGGAATAAACTTTTTAATTTTCGAGGCACCCCGAAAAGCCGAATTAGCGTGATTACTTCTTGCGGATACCCCACCCGAGTGTGCCGGTGCAAATCTGAACCCCGTCAATGTTTTACTTTGGCGGTAATCGACGATTTTTGGACAAATTATGACGTCACTTTTGCACCAAAAAGTTGTAATTCCCAAGGTTTTACGATTTTTGCATGACTCCACACAGGAAAGTTGATCAGGATGCTCAACTTGGTCGATTTGCACCGTCAAAACGCGATTTCCAGAGTTGAACATTAGAAAAACAAGATGGCCGCTCTTCCCTTTCCCCTGCCCGGGGAATAAACTTTTTAATTTTCGAGCTCCCAAAAAGCCAAATTAGCGTGATTACTTTTTGCGGATACCCCACCCGAGTGTGCCTGTGCAAATTTGAACCCCATCAATGTTTTACTTTGGCGGTAATCGACGATTTTTTGTCAAATTATGACGTCACTTTTGCACCAAAAAGTTGTAATTCCCAAGGTTTTGCGAATTTTGCATGACTCCACACAGGAAAGTTGTTCAGGATGCTCAACTTGGTCGATTTGCACCGTCAAAACGCGATTTCCAGAGTTGACTATTAGAAAACAAGATGGCCGCTCTTCCCTTTTCCCTGCCCGGGGAATAAACTTTTTAATTTTCGAGCCACCCCGAAAAGCCAAATTAGCGTGATTACTTCTTGCGGATACCCCACCCGAGTGTGCCTGTGCAAATTTGAACCCCATCAATGTTTTACTTTGGCGGTAATCGACGATTTTTTGTCAAATTATGACGTCACTTTTGCACCAAAAAAATGTAATTCCCAAGGTTTTGCGAATTTTGCATGACTCCACACAGGAAAGTTGTTCAGGATGCTCAACTTGGTCGATTTGCACCGTCAAAACGCGATTTCCAGAGTTGACTATTAGAAAACAAGATGGCCGCTCTTCCCTTTTCCCTGCCCGGGGAATAAACTTTTTAATTTTCGAGCCACCCCGAAAAGCCGAATTAGCGTGATTACTTCTTGCGGATACCCCACCCGAGTGTGCCTGTGCAAATCTGAACCCCGTCATTGTTTTACTTTGGCGGTAATCGACGATTTTTGGACAAATTATGACGTCACTTTTGCACCAAAAAGTTGTAATTCCCAAGGTTTTGCGAATTTTGCATGACTCCACACAGGAAAGTTGTTCAGGATGCTCAACTTGGTCGATTTGCACCGTCAAAACGCGATTTCCAGAGTTGACTATTAGAAAAACAAGATGGCCGCTCTTCCCTTTTCCCTGCCCGGGGAATAAACTTTTTAATTTTCGAGCTCCCGAAAAGCCGAATTAGCGTGATTACTTCTTGCGGATACCCCACCCGAGTGTGCCTGTGCAAATTTGAACCCCATCAAGGTTTTACTTTGGCGTTAATCGACGATTTTTTGTCAAATTATGACGTCACTTTTGCACCAAAAAGTTGTAATTCCCAAGGTTTTGCGAATTTTGCATGACTCCACACAGGAAAGTTGTTCAGGATGCTCAACTTGGTCGATTTGCACCGTCAAAACGCGATTTCCAGAGTTGACTATAAGAAAACAAGATGGCCGCTCTTCCCTTTTCCCTGCCCGGGGAATAAACTTTTTATTTTTCGAGCCACCCCGAAAAGCCGAATTAGCGTGATTACTTCTTGCGGATACCACACCCGAGTGTGCCGGTGCAAATTTGAACCCCATCAATGTTTTACTTTGGCGGTAATCGACGATTTTTTGTCAAATTATGACGTCACTTTTGCACCAAAAAAATGTAATTCCCAAGGTTTTGCGAATTTTGCATGACTCCACACAGGAAAGTTGTTCAGGATGCTCAACTTGGTCGATTTGCACCGTCAAAACGCGATTTCCAGAGTTGACTATTAGAAAAACAAGATGGCCGCTCTTCCCTTTTCCCTGCCCGGGGAATAAACTTTTTAATTTTCGAGCTCCCAAAAAGCCAAATTAGCGTGATTACTTCTTGCGGATACCCCACCCGAGTGTGCCTGTGCAAATTTGAACCCCATCAATGTTTTACTTTGGCGGTAATCGACGATTTTTTGTCAAATTATGACGTCACTTTTGCACCAAAAAAATGTAATTCCCAAGGTTTTGCGAATTTTGCATGACTCCACACAGGAAAGTTGTTCAGGATGCTCAACTTGGTCGATTTGCACCGTCAAAACGCGATTTCCAGAGTTGACTATTAGAAAACAAGATGGCCGCTCTTCCCTTTTCCCTGCCCGGGGAATAAACTTTTTAATTTTCGAGCCACCCCGAAAAGCCGAATTAGCGCGATTACTTCTTGCGGATACCCCACCCGAGTGTGCCTGTGCAAATCTGAACCCCGTCATTGTTTTACTTTGGCGGTAATCGACGATTTTTGGACAAATTATGACGTCACTTTTGCACCAAAAAGTTGTAATTCCCAAGGTTTTGCGAATTTTGCATGACTCCACACAGGAAAGTTGTTCAGGATGCTCAACTTGGTCGATTTGCACCGTCAAAACGCGATTTCCAGAGTTGACTATTAGAAAAACAAGATGGCCGCTCTTCCCTTTTCCCTGCCCGGGGAATAAACTTTTTAATTTTCGAGCTCCCGAAAAGCCAAATTAGCGTGATTACTTCTTGCGGATACCCCACCCGAGTGAGCCTGTGCAAATTTGAACCCCATCAATGTTTTACTTTGGCGTAATCGACGATTTTTTGTCAAATTATGACGTCACTTTCGCACCAAAAAAATGTAATTCCCAAGGTTTTGCGAATTTTGCATGACTCCACACAGGAAAGTTGTTCAGGATGCTCAACTTGGTCGATTTGCACCGTCAAAACGCGATTTCCAGAGTTGACTATTAGAAAACAAGATGGCCGCTCTTCCCTTTTCCCTGCCCGGGGAATAAACTTTTTAATTTTCGAGCCACCCCGAAAAGCCGAATTAGCGTGATTACTTCTTGCGGATACCCCACCCGAGTGTGCCTGTGCAAATCTGAACCCCGTCATTGTTTTACTTTGGCGGTAATCGACGATTTTTGGACAAATTATGACGTCACTTTTGCACCAAAAAGTTGTAATTCCCAAGGTTTTGCGAATTTTGCATGACTCCACACAGGAAAGTTGTTCAGGATGCTCAACTTGGTCGATTTGCACCGTCAAAACGCGATTTCCAGAGTTGACTATTAGAAAAACAAGATGGCCGCTCTTCCCTTTTCCCTGCCCGGGGAATAAACTTTTTAATTTTCGAGCTCCCGAAAAGCCGAATTAGCGTGATTACTTCTTGCGGATACCCCACCCGAGTGTGCCTGTGCAAATTTGAACCCCATCAATGTTTTACTTTGGCGTTAATCGACGATTTTTTGTCAAATTATGACGTCACTTTTGCACCAAAAAGTTGTAATTCCCAAGGTTTTGCGAATTTTGCATGACTCCACACAGGAAAGTTGTTCAGGATGCTCAACTTGGTCGATTTGCACCGTCAAAACGCGATTTCCAGAGTTGACTATAAGAAAACAAGATGGCCGCTCTTCCCTTTTCCCTGCCCGGGGAATAAACTTTTTAATTTTCGAGCCACCCCGAAAAGCCGAATTAGCGTGATTACTTCTTGCGGATACCCCACCCGAGTGTGCCTGTGCAAATCTGAACCCCGTCATTGTTTTACTTTGGCGGTAATCGACGATTTTTGGACAAATTATGACGTCACTTTTGCACCAAAAAGTTGTAATTCCCAAGGTTTTGCGAATTTTGCATGACTCCACACAGGAAAGTTGTTCAGGATGCTCAACTTGGTCGATTTGCACCGTCAAAACGCGATTTCCAGAGTTGACTATTAGAAAAACAAGATGGCCGCTCTTCCCTTTTCCCTGCCCTGGGAATAAACTTTTTAATTTTCGAGCTCCCGAAAAGCCGAATTAGCGTGATTACTTCTTGCGGATACCCCACCCGAGTGTGCCTGTGCAAATTTGAACCCCATCAATGTTTTACTTTGGCGTTAATCGACGATTTTTTGTCAAATTATGACGTCACTTTTGCACCAAAAAGTTGTAATTCCCAAGGTTTTGCGAATTTTGCATGACTCCACACAGGAAAGTTGTACAGGATGCTCAACTTGGTCGATTTGCACCGTCAAAACGCGATTTCCAGAGTTGACTATTAGAAAAACAAGATGGCCGCTCTTCCCTTTTCCCTGCCCGGGGAATAAACTTTTTAATTTTCGAGCTCCCGAAAAGCCGAATTAGCGTGATTACTTCTTGCGGATACCCCACCCGAGTGTGCCTGTGCAAATTTGAACCCCATCAATGTTTTACTTTGGCGTTAATCGACGATTTTTTGTCAAATTATGACGTCACTTTTGCACCAAAAAAATGTAATTCCCAAGGTTTTGCGAATTTTGCATGACTCAACACAGGAAAGTTGTTCAGGATGCTCAACTTGGTCGATTTGCACCGTCAAAACGCGATTTCCAGAGTTGACTATTAGAAAACAAGATGGCCGCTCTTCCCTTTTCCCTGCCCGGGGAATAAACTTTTTAATTTTCGAGGCACCCGGAAAAGCCAAATTAGCGTGATTACTTCTTGCGGATACCCCACCCGAGTGTGCCGGTGCAAATCTGAACCCCGTCAATGTTTTACTTTGGCGGTAATCGACGATTTTTTGTCAAATTATGACGTCACTTTTGCACCAAAAAGTTGTAATTCCCAAGGTTTTGCGAATTTTGCATGACTCCACACAGGAAAGTTGTTCAGGATGCTCAACTTGGTCGATTTGCACCGTCAAAACGCGATTTCCAGAGTTGACTATTAGAAAAACAAGATGGCCGCTCTTCCCTTTTCCCTGCCCGGGGAATAAACTTTTTAATTTTCGAGCTCCCGAAAAGCCAAATTAGCGTGATTACTTCTTGCGGATACCCCACCCGAGTGAGCCTGTGCAAATTTGAACCCCATCAATGTTTTACTTTGGCGTAATCGACGATTTTTTGTCAAATTATGACGTCACTTTCGCACCAAAAAAATGTAATTCCCAAGGTTTTGCGAATTTTGCATGACTCCACACAGGAAAGTTGTTCAGGATGCTCAACTTGGTCGATTTGCACCGTCAAAACGCGATTTCCAGAGTTGACTATTAGAAAACAAGATGGCCGCTCTTCCCTTTTCCCTGCCCGGGGAATAAACTTTTTTAATTTTCGAGCCACCCCGAAAAGCCGAATTAGCGTGATTACTTCTTGCGGATACCCCACCCGAGTATGCCTGTGCAAATCTGAACCCCGTCATTGTTTTACTTTGGCGGTAATCGACGATTTTTGGACAAATTATGACGTCACTTTTGCACCAAAAAGTTGTAATTCCCAAGGTTTTGCGAATTTTGCATGACTCCACACAGGAAAGTTGTTCAGGATGCTCAACTTGGTCGATTTGCACCGTCAAAACGCGATTTCCAGAGTTGACTATTAGAAAAACAAGATGGCCGCTCTTCCCTTTTCCCAGCCCGGGGAATAAACTTTTTAATTTTCGAGCTCCCGAAAAGCCGAATTAGCGTGATTACTTCTTGCGGATACCCCACCCGAGTGTGCCTGTGCAAATTTGAACCCCATCAATGTTTTACTTTGGCGTTAATCGACGATTTTTTGTCAAATTATGACGTCACTTTTGCACCAAAAAGTTGTAATTCCCAAGGTTTTGCGAATTTTGCATGACTCCACACAGGAAAGTTGTTCAGGATGCTCAACTTGGTCGATTTGCACCGTCAAAACGCGATTTCCAGAGTTGACTATAAGAAAACAAGATGGCCGCTCTTCCCTTTTCCCTGCCCGGGGAATAAACTTTTTAATTTTCGAGCCACCCCGAAAAGCCGAATTAGCGTGATTACTTCTTGCGGATACCACACCCGAGTGTGCCGGTGCAAATCTGAACCCCGTCAATGTTTTACTTTGGCGGTAATCGACGATTTTTGGACAAATTATGACGTCACTTTTGCACCAAAAAGTTGTAATTCCCTAGGTTTTGCGAATTTTGCATGACTCCACACAGGAAAGTTGTTCAGGATGCTCAACTTGGTCGATTTGCACCGTCAAAACGCGATTTCCAGAGTTGACTATTAGAAAAACAAGATGGCCGCTCTTCCCTTTTCCCTGCCCGGGGAATAAACTTTTTAATTTTCGAGCTCCCGAAAAGCCGAATTAGCGTGATTACTTCTTGCGGATACCCCACCCGAGTGTGCCTGTGCAAATTTGAACCCCATCAATGTTTTACTTTGCCGTTGATCGACGATTTTTTGTCAAATTATGACGTCACTTTTGCACCAAAAAGTTGTAATTCCCAAGGTTTTGCGAATTTTGCATGACTCCACACAGGAAAGTTGTTCAGGATGCTCAACTTGGTCGATTTGCACCGTCAAAACGCGATTTCCAGAGTTGACTATTAGAAAAACAAGATGGCCGCTCTTCCCTTTTCCCTGCCCGGGGAATAAACTTTTTAATTTTCGAGCTCCCAAAAAGCCAAATTAGCGTGATTACTTCTTGCGGATACCCCACCCGAGTGTGCCTGTGCAAATTTGAACCCCATCAATGTTTTACTTTGGCGGTAATCGACGATTTTTTGTCAAATTATGACGTCACTTTTGCACCAAAAAAATGTAATTCCCAAGGTTTTGCGAATTTTGCATGACTCCACACAGGAAAGTTGTTCAGGATGCTCAACTTGGTCGATTTGCACCGTCAAAACGCGATTTCCAGAGTTGACTATTAGAAAACAAGATGGCCGCTCTTCCCTTTCCTGCCCGGGGAATAAACTTTTTAATTTTCGAGCTCCCGAAAAGCCAAATTAGCGTGATTACTTCTTGCGGATACCCCACCCGAGTGTGCCTGTGCAAATTTGAACCCCATCAATGTTTTACTTTGGCGGTAATCGACGATTTTTTTTCAAATTATGACGTCACTTTTGCACCAAAAAAATGTAATTCCGAAGGTTTTGCGAATTTTGCATGACTCTACACAGGAAAGTTGTTCAGGATGCTCAACTTGGTCGATTTGCACCGTCAAAACGCGATTTCCAGAGTTGACTATTAGAAAAACAAGATGGCCGCTCTTCCCTTTTCCCTGCCCGGGGAATAAACTTTTTAATTTTCGAGCTCCCGAAAAGCCGAATTAGCGTGATTACTTCTTGCGGATACCCCACCCGAGTGTGCCTGTGCAAATTTGAACCCCATCAATGTTTTACTTTGGCGTTAATCGACGATTTTTTGTCAAATTATGACGTCACTTTTGCACCAAAAAGTTGTAATTCCCAAGGTTTTGCGAATTTTGCATGACTCCACAGAGGAAAGTTGTTCAGGATGCTCAACTTGGTCGATTTGCACCGTCAAAACGCGATTTCCAGAGTTGACTATTAGAAAAACAAGATGGCCGCTCTTCCCTTTTCCCTGCCCGGGGAATAAACTTTTTAATTTTCGAGCTCCCGAAAAGCCGAATTAGCGTGATTACTTCTTGCGGATACCCCACCCGAGTGTGCCTGTGCAAATTTGAACCCCATCAATGTTTTACTTTGGCGTTAATCGACGATTTTTTGTCAAATTATGACGTCACTTTTGCACCAAAAAGTTGTAATTCCCAAGGTTTTGCGAATTTTGCATGACTCCACACAGGAAAGTTGTTCAGGATGCTCAACTTGGTCGATTTGCACCGTCAAAACGCGATTTCCAGAGTTGACTATTAGAAAAACAAGATGGCCGCTCTTCCCTTTTCCCTGCCCGGGGAATAAACTTTTTAAATTTCGAGCTCCCGAAAAGCCGAATTAGCGTGATTACTTCTTGCGGATACCCCACCCGAGTGTGCCTGTGCAAATTTGAACCCCATCAATGTTTTACTTTGGCGGTAATCGACGATTTTTTGTCAAATTATGACGTCACTTTTGCACCAAAAAAATGTAATTCCCAAGGTTTTGCGAATTTTGCATGACTCCACACAGGAAAGTTGTTCAGGATGCTCAACTTGGTCGATTTGCACCGTCAAAACGCGATTTCCAGAGTTGACTATTAGAAAACAAGATGGCCGCTCTTCCCTTTTCCCTGCCCGGGGAATAAACTTTTTAATTTTCGAGCTCCCGAAAAGCCGAATTAGCGTGATTACTTCTTGCGGATACCCCACCCGAGTGTGCCTGTGCAAATTTGAACCCCATCAATGTTTTACTTTGGCGTTGATCGACGATTTTTTGTCAAATTATGACGTCACTTTTGCACCAAAAAGTTGTAATTCCCAAGGTTTTGCGAATTTTGCATGACTCCACACAGGAAAGTTGTTCAGGATGCTCAACTTGGTCGATTTGCACCGTCAAAACGCGATTTCCAGAGTTGACTATTAGAAAAACAAGATGGCCGCTCTTCCCTTTTCCCTGCCCGGGGAATAAACTTTTTAATTTTCGAGCTCCCAAAAAGCCAAATTAGCGTGATTACTTCTTGCGGATACCCCACCCGAGTGTGCCTGTGCAAATCTGAACCCCGTCATTGTTTTACTTTGGCGGTAATCGACGATTTTTGGACAAATTATGACGTCACTTTTGCACCAAAAAGTTGTAATTCCCAAGGTTTTGCGAATTTTGCTTGACTCCACACAGGAAAGTTGTTCAGGATGCTCAACTTGGTCGATTTGCACCGTCAAAACGCGATTTCCAGAGTTGACTATTAGAAAAACAAGATGGCCGCTCTTCCCTTTTCCCTGCCCGGGGAATAAACTTTTTAATTTTCGAGCTCCCGAAAAGCCGAATTAGCGTGATTACTTCTTGCGGATACCCCACCCGAGTGTGCCTGTGCAAATTTGAACCCCATCAATGTTTTACTTTGGCGTTAATCGACGATTTTTTGTCAAATTATGACGTCACTTTTGCACCAAAAAGTTGTAATTCCCAAGGTTTTGCGAATTTTGCATGACTCCACACAGGAAAGTTGTTCAGGATGCTCAACTTGGTCGATTTGCACCGTCAAAACGCGATTTCCAGAGTTGACTATTAGAAAAACAAGATGGCCGCTCTTCCCTTTTCCCTGCCCGGGGAATAAACTTTTTAAATTTCGAGCTCCCGAAAAGCCGAATTAGCGTGATTACTTCTTGCGGATACCCCACCCGAGTGTGCCTGTGCAAATTTGAACCCCATCAATGTTTTACTTTGGCGGTAATCGACGATTTTTTGTCAAATTATGACGTCACTTTTGCACCAAAAAAATGTAATTCCCAAGGTTTTGCGAATTTTGCATGACTCCACACAGGAAAGTTGTTCAGGATGCTCAACTTGGTCGATTTGCACCGTCAAAACGCGATTTCCAGAGTTGACTATTAGAAAAACAAGATGGCCGCTCTTCCCTTTTCCCTGCCCGGGGAATAAACTTTTTAATTTTCGAGCTCCCGAAAAGCCGAATTAGCGTGATTACTTCTTGCGGATACCCCACCCGAGTGTGCCTGTGCAAATTTGAACCCCATCAATGTTTTACTTTGGCGTTGATCGACGATTTTTTGTCAAATTATGACGTCACTTTTGCACCAAAAAGTTGTAATTCCCAAGGTTTTGCGAATTTTGCATGACTCCACACAGGAAAGTTGTTCAGGATGCTCAACTTGGTCGATTTGCACCGTCAAAACGCGATTTCCAGAGTTGACTATTAGAAAAACAAGATGGCCGCTCTTCCCTTTTCCCTGCCCGGGGAATAAACTTTTTAATTTTCGAGCTCCCAAAAAGCCAAATTAGCGTGATTACTTCTTGCGGATACCCCACCCGAGTGTGCCGGTGCAAATCTGAACCCCGTCAATGTTTTACTTTGGCGGTAATCGACGATTTTTGGACAAATTATGACGTCACTTTTGCACCAAAAAGTTGTAATTCCCTAGGTTTTGCGAATTTTGCATGACTCCACACAGGAAAGTTGTTCAGGATGCTCAACTTGGTCGATTTGCACCGTCAAAACGCGGTTTCCAGAGTTGACTATTAGAAAAACAAGATGGCCGCTCTTCCCTTTTCCCTGCCCGGGGAATAAACTTTTTAATTTTCGAGCTCCCGAAAAGCCGAATTAGCGTGATTACTTCTTGCGGATACCCCACCCGAGTGTGCCTGTGCAAATTTGAACCCCATCAATGTTTTACTTTGGCGTTGATCGACGATTTTTTGTCAAATTATGACGTCACTTTTGCACCAAAAAGTTGTAATTCCCAAGGTTTTGCGAATTTTGCATGACTCCACACAGGAAAGTTGTTCAGGATGCTCAACTTGGTCGATTTGCACCGTCAAAACGCGATTTCCAGAGTTGACTATTAGAAAAACAAGATGGCCGCTCTTCCCTTTTCCCTGCCCGGGGAATAAACTTTTTAATTTTCGAGCTCCCAAAAAGCCAAATTAGCGTGATTACTTCTTGCGGATACCCCACCCGAGTGTGCCTGTGCAAATCTGAACCCCGTCATTGTTTTACTTTGGCGGTAATCGACGATTTTTGGACAAATTATGACGTCACTTTTGCACCAAAAAGTTGTAATTCCCAAGGTTTTGCGAATTTTGCATGACTCCACACAGGAAAGTTGTTCAGGATGCTCAACTTGGTCGATTTGCACCTTCAAAACGCGATTTCCAGAGTTGACTATTAGAAAACAAGATGGCCGCTCTTCCCTTTTCCCTGCCCGGGGAATAAACTTTTTAATTTTCGAACCACCCCGAAAAGCCGAATTAGCGTGATTACTTCTTGCGGATACCCCACCCGAGTTTGCCTGTGCAAATCTGAACCCCGTCATTGTTTTACTTTGGCGGTAATCGACGATTTTTGGACAAATTATGACGTCACTTTTGCACCAAAAAGTTGTAATTCCCAAGGTTTTGCGAATTTTGCATGACTCCACACAGGAAAGTTGTTCAGGATGCTCAACTTGGTCGATTTGCACCGTCAAAACGCGATTTCCAGAGTTGACTATTAGAAAAACAAGATGGCCGCTCTTCCCTTTTCCCTGCCCTGGGAATAAACTTTTTAATTTTCGAGCTCCCGAAAAGCCGAATTAGCGTGATTACTTCTTGCGGATACCCCACCCGAGTGTGCCTGTGCAAATTTGAACCCCATCAATGTTTTACTTTGGCGTTAATCGACGATTTTTTGTCAAATTATGACGTCACTTTTGCACCAAAAAGTTGTAATTCCCAAGGTTTTGCGAATTTTGCATGACTCCACACAGGAAAGTTGTTCAGGATGCTCAACTTGGTCGATTTGCACCGTCAAAACGCGATTTCCAGAGTTGACTATTAGAAAACAAGATGGCCGCTCTTCCCTTTTCCCTGCCCGGGGAATAAACTTTTTAATTTTCGAGGCACCCCGAAAAGCCAAATTAGCGTGATTACTTCTTGCGGATACCCCACCCGAGTGTGCCAGTGCAAATCTGAACCCCGTCAATGTTTTACTATGGCGGTAATCGACGATTTTTTGTCAAATTATGACGTTACTTTTGCACCAAAAAGTTGTAATTCCCAAGGTTTTGCGAATTTTGCATGACTCCACACAGGAAAGTTGTTCAGGATGCTCAACTTGGTCGATTTGCACCGTCAAAACGCGATTTCCAGAGTTGACTATTAGAAAAACAAGATGGCCGCTCTTCCCTTTTCCCTGCCCGGGGAATAAACTTTTTAATTTTCGAGCTCCCAAAAAGCCAAATTAGCGTGATTACTTCTTGCGGATACCCCACCCGAGTGTGCCTGTGCAAATTTGAACCCCATCAATGTTTTACTTTGGCGGTAATCGACGATTTTTTGTCAAATTATGACGTCACTTTTGCACCAAAAAAATGTAATTCCCAAGGTTTTGCGAATTTTGCATGACTCCACACAGGAAAGTTGTTCAGGATGCTCAACTTGGTCGATTTGCACCGTCAAAACGCGATTTCCAGAGTTGACTATTAGAAAACAAGATGGCCGCTCTTCCCTTTTCCCTGCCCGGGGAATAAACTTTTTAATTTTCGAGCCATCCCGAAAAGCCGAATTAGCGTGATTACTTCTTGCGGATACCCCACCCGAGTGTGCCGGTGCAAATCTGAACCCCGTCATTGTTTTACTTTGGCGGTAATCGACGATTTTTGGACAAATTATGACGTCACTTTTGCACCAAAAAGTTGTAATTCCCAAGGTTTTGCGAATTTTGCATGACTCCACACAGGAAAGTTGTTCAGGATGCTCAACTTGGTCGATTTGCACCGTCAAAACGCGATTTCCAGAGTTGACTATTAGAAAAACAAGATGGCCGCTCTTCCCTTTTCCCTGCCCGGGGAATAAACTTTTTAAATTTCGAGCTCCCGAAAAGCCGAATTAGCGTGATTACTTCTTGCGGATACCCCACCCGAGTGTGCCTGTGCAAATTTGAACCCCATCAATGTTTTACTTTGGCGGTAATCGACGATTTTTTGTCAAATTATGACGTCACTTTTGCACCAAAAAAATGTAATTCCCAAGGTTTTGCGAATTTAGCATGACTCCACACAGGAAAGTTGTTCAGGATGCTCAACTTGGTCGATTTGCACCGTCAAAACGCGATTTCCAGAGTTGACTATTAGAAAAACAAGATGGCCGCTCTTCCCTTTTCCCTGCCCGGGGAATAAACTTTTTAATTTTCGAGCTCCCGAAAAGCCGAATTAGCGTGATTACTTCTTGCGGATACCCCACCCGAGTGTGCCTGTGCAAATTTGAACCCCATCAATGTTTTACTTTGGCGTTGATCGACGATTTTTTGTCAAATTATGACGTCACTTTTGCACCAAAAAGTTGTAATTCCCAAGGTTTTGCGAATTTTGCATGACTCCACACAGGAAAGTTGTTCAGGATGCTCAACTTGGTCGATTTGCACCGTCAAAACGCGATTTCCAGAGTTGAATATTAGAAAAACAAGATGGCCGCTCTTCCCTTTTCCCTGCCCGGGGAATAAACTTTTTAATTTTCGAGCTCCCAAAAAGCCAAATTAGCGTGATTACTTCTTGCGGATACCCCAGCCGAGTGTGCCGGTGCAAATCTGAACCCCGTCAATGTTTTACTTTGGCGGTAATCGACGATTTTTGGACAAATTATGACGTCACTTTTGCACCAAAAAGTTGTAATTCCCTAGGTTTTGCGAATTTTGCATGACTCCACACAGGAAAGTTGTTCAGGATGCTCAACTTGGTCGATTTGCACCGTCAAAACGCGATTTCCAGAGTTGACTATTAGAAAAACAAGATGGCCGCTCTTCCCTTTTCCCTGCCCGGGGAATAAACTTTTTAATTTTCGAGCTCCCGAAAAGCCGAATTAGCGTGATTACTTCTTGCGGATACCCCACCCGAGTGTGCCTGTGCAAATTTGAACCCCATCAATGTTTTACTTTGGCGTTGATCGACGATTTTTTGTCAAATTATGACGTCACTTTTGCACCAAAAAGTTGTAATTCCCAAGGTTTTGCGAATTTTGCATGACTCCACACAGGAAAGTTGTTCAGGATGCTCAACTTGGTCGATTTGCACCGTCAAAACGCGATTTCCAGAGTTGACTATTAGAAAAACAAAATGGCCGCTCTTCCCTTTTCCCTGCCCGGGGAATAAACTTTTTAATTTTCGAGCTCCCAAAAAGCCAAATTAGCGTGATTACTTCTTGCGGATACCCCACCCGAGTGTGCCTGTGCAAATCTGAACCCCGTCATTGTTTTACTTTGGCGGTAATCGACGATTTTTGGACAAATTATGACGTCACTTTTGCACCAAAAAGTTGTAATTCCCAAGGTTTTGCGAATTTTGCATGACTCCACACAGGAAAGTTGTTCAGGATGCTCAACTTGGTCGATTTGCACCTTCAAAACGCGATTTCCAGAGTTGACTATTAGAAAACAAGATGGCCGCTCTTCCCTTTTCCCTGCCCGGGGAATAAACTTTTTAATTTTCGAACCACCCCGAAAAGCCGAATTAGCGTGATTACTTCTTGCGGATACCCCACCCGAGTTTGCCTGTGCAAATCTGAACCCCGTCATTGTTTTACTTTGGCGGTAATCGACGATTTTTGGACAAATTATGACGTCACTTTTGCACCAAAAAGTTGTAATTCCCAAGGTTTTGCGAATTTTGCATGACTCCACACAGGAAAGTTGTTCAGGATGCTCAACTTGGTCGATTTGCACCGTCAAAACGCGATTTCCAGAGTTGACTATTAGAAAAACAAGATGGCCGCTCTTCCCTTTTCCCTGCCCTGGGAATAAACTTTTTAATTTTCGAGCTCCCGAAAAGCCGAATTAGCGTGATTACTTCTTGCGGATACCCCACCCGAGTGTGCCTGTGCAAATTTGAACCCCATCAATGTTTTACTTTGGCGTTAATCGACGATTTTTTGTCAAATTATGACGTCACTTTTGCACCAAAAAGTTGTAATTCCCAAGGTTTTGCGAATTTTGCATGACTCCACACAGGAAAGTTGTTCAGGATGCTCAACTTGGTCGATTTGCACCGTCAAAACGCGATTTCCAGAGTTGACTATTAGAAAACAAGATGGCCGCTCTTCCCTTTTCCCTGCCCGGGGAATAAACTTTTTAATTTTCGAGGCACCCCGAAAAGCCAAATTAGCGTGATTACTTCTTGCGGATACCCCACCCGAGTGTGCCAGTGCAAATCTGAACCCCGTCAATGTTTTACTATGGCGGTAATCGACGATTTTTTGTCAAATTATGACGTTACTTTTGCACCAAAAAGTTGTAATTCCCAAGGTTTTGCGAATTTTGCATGACTCCACACAGGAAAGTTGTTCAGGATGCTCAACTTGGTCGATTTGCACCGTCAAAACGCGATTTCCAGAGTTGACTATTAGAAAAACAAAATGGCCGCTCTTCCCTTTTCCCTGCCCGGGGAATAAACTTTTTAATTTTCGAGCTCCCAAAAAGCCAAATTAGCGTGATTACTTCTTGCGGATACCCCACCCGAGTGTGCCTGTGCAAATCTGAACCCCGTCATTGTTTTACTTTGGCGGTAATCGACGATTTTTGGACAAATTATGACGTCACTTTTGCACCAAAAAGTTGTAATTCCCAAGGTTTTGCGAATTTTGCATGACTCCACACAGGAAAGTTGTTCAGGATGCTCAACTTGGTCGATTTGCACCTTCAAAACGCGATTTCCAGAGTTGACTATTAGAAAACAAGATGGCCGCTCTTCCCTTTTCCCTGCCCGGGGAATAAACTTTTTAATTTTCGAACCACCCCGAAAAGCCGAATTAGCGTGATTACTTCTTGCGGATACCCCACCCGAGTTTGCCTGTGCAAATCTGAACCCCGTCATTGTTTTACTTTGGCGGTAATCGACGATTTTTGGACAAATTATGACGTCACTTTTGCACCAAAAAGTTGTAATTCCCAAGGTTTTGCGAATTTTGCATGACTCCACACAGGAAAGTTGTTCAGGATGCTCAACTTGGTCGATTTGCACCGTCAAAACGCGATTTCCAGAGTTGACTATTAGAAAAACAAGATGGCCGCTCTTCCCTTTTCCCTGCCCTGGGAATAAACTTTTTAATTTTCGAGCTCCCGAAAAGCCGAATTAGCGTGATTACTTCTTGCGGATACCCCACCCGAGTGTGCCTGTGCAAATTTGAACCCCATCAATGTTTTACTTTGGCGTTA
The DNA here is from genome assembly GCF_032118995.1 of Asterias amurensis. Lineage (NCBI taxonomy): Eukaryota > Metazoa > Echinodermata > Asteroidea > Forcipulatida > Asteriidae > Asterias > Asterias amurensis. The sequence goes on along the minus strand of NC_092662.1, from coordinate 8,364,125 downwards.
ATCGACGATTTTTTGTCAAATTATGACGTCACTTTTGCACCAAAAAGTTGTAATTCCCAAGGTTTTGCGAATTTTGCATGACTCCACACAGGAAAGTTGTTCAGGATGCTCAACTTGGTCGATTTGCACCGTCAAAACGCGATTTCCAGAGTTGACTATTAGAAAACAAGATGGCCGCTCTTCCCTTTTCCCTGCCCGGGGAATAAACTTTTTAATTTTCGAGGCACCCCGAAAAGCCAAATTAGCGTGATTACTTCTTGCGGATACCCCACCCGAGTGTGCCAGTGCAAATCTGAACCCCGTCAATGTTTTACTATGGCGGTAATCGACGATTTTTTGTCAAATTATGACGTTACTTTTGCACCAAAAAGTTGTAATTCCCAAGGTTTTGCGAATTTTGCATGACTCCACACAGGAAAGTTGTTCAGGATGCTCAACTTGGTCGATTTGCACCGTCAAAACGCGATTTCCAGAGTTGACTATTAGAAAAACAAGATGGCCGCTCTTCCCTTTTCCCTGCCCGGGGAATAAACTTTTTAATTTTCGAGCTCCCAAAAAGCCAAATTAGCGTGATTACTTCTTGCGGATACCCCACCCGAGTGTGCCTGTGCAAATTTGAACCCCATCAATGTTTTACTTTGGCGGTAATCGACGATTTTTTGTCAAATTATGACGTCACTTTTGCACCAAAAAAATGTAATTCCCAAGGTTTTGCGAATTTTGCATGACTCCACACAGGAAAGTTGTTCAGGATGCTCAACTTGGTCGATTTGCACCGTCAAAACGCGATTTCCAGAGTTGACTATTAGAAAACAAGATGGCCGCTCTTCCCTTTTCCCTGCCCGGGGAATAAACTTTTTAATTTTCGAGCCATCCCGAAAAGCCGAATTAGCGTGATTACTTCTTGCGGATACCCCACCCGAGTGTGCCGGTGCAAATCTGAACCCCGTCATTGTTTTACTTTGGCGGTAATCGACGATTTTTGGACAAATTATGACGTCACTTTTGCACCAAAAAGTTGTAATTCCCAAGGTTTTGCGAATTTTGCATGACTCCACACAGGAAAGTTGTTCAGGATGCTCAACTTGGTCGATTTGCACCGTCAAAACGCGATTTCCAGAGTTGACTATTAGAAAAACAAGATGGCCGCTCTTCCCTTTTCCCTGCCCGGGGAATAAACTTTTTAATTTTCGAGCTCCCGAAAAGCCGAATTAGCGTGATTACTTCTTGCGGATACCCCACCCGAGTGTGCCTGTGCAAATTTGAACCCCATCAATGTTTTACTTTGGCGTTAATCGACGATTTTTTGTCAAATTATGACGTCACTTTTGCACCAAAAAGTTGTAATTCCCAAGGTTTTGCGAATTTTGCATGACTCCACACAGGAAAGTTGTTCAGGATGCTCAACTTGGTCGATTTGCACCGTCAAAACGCGATTTCCAGAGTTGACTATAAGAAAACAAGATGGCCGCTCTTCCCTGTTCCCTGCCCGGGGAATAAACTTTTTAATTTTCGAGCCACCCCGAAAAGCCGAATTAGCGTGATTACTTCTTGCGGATACCACACCCGAGTGTGCCGGTGCAAATCTGAACCCCGTCAATGTTTTACTTTGGCGGTAATCGACGATTTTTGGACAAATTATGACGTCACTTTTGCACCAAAAAGTTGTAATTCCCTAGGTTTTGCGAATTTTGCATGACTCCACACAGGAAAGTTGTTCAGGATGCTCAACTTGGTCGATTTGCACCGTCAAAACGCGATTTCCAGAGTTGACTATTAGAAAAACAAGATGGCCGCTCTTCCCTTTTCCCTGCCCGGGGAATAAACTTTTTAATTTTCGAGCTCCCGAAAAGCCGAATTAGCGTGATTACTTCTTGCGGATACCCCACCCGAGTGTGCCTGTGCAAATTTGAACCCCATCAATGTTTTACTTTGGCGTTGATCGACGATTTTTTGTCAAATTATGACGTCACTTTTGCACCAAAAAGTTGTAATTCCCAAGGTTTTGCGAATTTTGCATGACTCCACACAGGAAAGTTGTTCAGGATGCTCAACTTGGTCGATTTGCACCGTCAAAACGCGATTTCCAGAGTTGACTTTTAGAAAAACAAGATGGCCGCTCTTCCCTTTTTCCTGCCCGGGGAATAAACTTTTTAATTTTCGAGCTCCCAAAAAGCCAAATTAGCGTGATTACTTCTTGCGGATACCCCACCCGAGTGTGCCTGTGCAAATCTGAACCCCGTCATTGTTTTACTTTGGCTGTAATCGACGATTTTTGGACAAATTATGACGTCACTTTTGCACCAAAAAGTTGTAATTCCCAAGGTTTTGCGAATTTTGCATGACTCCACACAGGAAAGTTGTTCAGGATGCTCAACTTGGTCGATTTGCACCGTCAAAACGCGATTTCCAGAGTTGACTATTAGAAAAACAAGATAGCCGCTCTTCCCTTTTCCCTGCCCGGGGAATAAACTTTTTAATTTTCGAGCTCCCGAAAAGCCGAATTAGCGTGATTACTTCTTGCGGATACCCCACCCGAGTGTGCCTGTGCAAATTTGAACCCCATCAATGTTTTACTTTGGCGTTAATCGACGATTTTTTGTCAAATTATGACGTCACTTTTGCACCAAAAAGTTGTAATTCCCAAGGTTTTGCGAATTTTGCATGACTCCACACAGGAAAGTTGTTCAGGATGCTCAACTTGGTCGATTTGCACCGTCAAAACGCGATTTCCAGAGTTGACTATTAGAAAAACAAGATGGCCGCTCTTCCCTTTTCCCTGCCCGGGGAATAAACTTTTTAAATTTCGAGCTCCCGAAAAGCCGAATTAGCGTGATTACTTCTTGCGGATACCCCACCAGAGTGTGCCTGTGCAAATTTGAACCCCATCAATGTTTTACTTTGGCGGTAATCGACGATTTTTTGTCAAATTATGACGTCACTTTTGCACCAAAAAAATGTAATTCCCAAGGTTTTGCGAATTTTGCATGACTCCACACAGGAAAGTTGTTCAGGATGCTCAACTTGGTCGATTTGCACCGTCAAAACGCGATTTCCAGAGTTGACTATTAGAAAAACAAGATGGCCGCTCTTCCCTTTTCCCTGCCCGGGGAATAAACTTTTTAATTTTCGAGCTCCCGAAAAGCCGAATTAGCGTGATTACTTCTTGCGGATACCCCACCCGAGTGTGCCTGTGCAAATTTGAACCCCATCAATGTTTTACTTTGGCGTTGATCGACGATTTTTTGTCAAATTATGACGTCACTTTTGCACCAAAAAGTTGTAATTCCCAAGGTTTTGCGAATTTTGCATGACTCCACACAGGAAAGTTGTTCAGGATGCTCAACTTGGTCGATTTGCACCGTCAAAACGCGATTTCCAGAGTTGACTATTAGAAAAACAAGATGGCCGCTCTTCCCTTTTCCCTGCCCGGGGAATAAACTTTTTAATTTTCGAGCTCCCAAAAAGCCAAATTAGCGTGATTACTTCTTGCGGATACCCCACCCGAGTGTGCCCGTGCAAATCTGAACCCCGTCATTGTTTTACTTTGGCGGTAATCGACGATTTTTGGACAAATTATGACGTCACTTTTGCACCAAAAAGTTGTAATTCCCAAGGTTTTGCGAATTTTGCTTGACTCCACACAGGAAAGTTGTTCAGGATGCTCAACTTGGTCGATTTGCACCGTCAAAACGCGATTTCCAGAGTTGACTATTAGAAAAACAAGATGGCCGCTCTTCCCTTTTCCCTGCCCGGGGAATAAACCTTTTAATTTTCGAGCTCCCGAAAAGCCGAATTAGCGTGATTACTTCTTGCGGATACCCCACCCGAGTGTGCCTGTGCAAATTTGAACCCCATCAATGTTTTACTTTGGCGTTAATCGACGATTTTTTGTCAAATTATGACGTCACTTTTGCACCAAAAAGTTGTAATTCCCAAGATTTTGCGAATTTTGCATGACTCCACACAGGAAAGTTGTTCAGGATGCTCAACTTGGTCGATTTGCACCGTCAAAACGCGATTTCCAGAGTTGACTATTAGAAAAACAAGATGGCCGCTCTTCCCTTTTCCCTGCCCGGGGAATAAACTTTTTAAATTTCGAGCTCCCGAAAAGCCGAATTAGCGTGATTACTTCTTGCGGATACCCCACCCGAGTGTGCCTGTGCAAATTTGAACCCCATCAATGTTTTACTTTGGCGGTAATCGACGATTTTTTGTCAAATTATGACGTCACTTTTGCACCAAAAAAATGTAATTCCCAAGGTTTTGCGAATTTTGCATGACTCCACACAGGAAAGTTGTTCAGGATGCTCAACTTGGTCGATTTGCACCGTCAAAACGCGATTTCCAGAGTTGACTATTAGAAAAACAAGATGGCCGCTCTTCCCTTTTCCCTGCCCGGGGAATAAACTTTTTAATTTTCGAGCTCCCGAAAAGCCGAATTAGCGTGATTACTTCTTGCGGATACCCCACCCGAGTGTGCCTGTGCAAATTTGAACCCCATCAATGTTTTACTTTGGCGTTGATCGACGATTTTTTGTCAAATTATGACGTCACTTTTGCACCAAAAAGTTGTAATTCCCAAGGTTTTGCGAATTTTGCATGACTCCACACAGGAAAGTTGTTCAGGATGCTCAACTTGGTCGATTTGCACCGTCAAAACGCGATTTCCAGAGTTGACTATTAGAAAAACAAGATGGCCGCTCTTCCCTTTTCCCTGCCCGGGGAATAAACTTTTTAATTTTCGAGCTCCCAAAAAGCCAAATTAGCGTGATTACTTCTTGCGGATACCCCACCCGAGTGTGCCTGTGCAAATCTGAACCCCGTCATTGTTTTACTTTGGCGGTAATCGACGATTTTTGGACAAATTATGACGTCACTTTTGCACCAAAGAGTTGTAATTCCCAAGGTTTTGCGAATTTTGCATGACTCCACACAGGAAAGTTGTTCAGGATGCTCAACTTGGTCGATTTGCACCTTCAAAACGCGATTTCCAGAGTTGACTATTAGAAAACAAGATGGCCGCTCTTCCCTTTTCCCTGCCCGGGGAATAAACTTTTTAATTTTCGAACCACCCCGAAAAGCCGAATTACCGTGATTACTTCTTGCGGATACCCCACCCGAGTTTGCCTGTGCAAATCTGAACCCCGTCATTGTTTTACTTTGGCGGTAATCGACGATTTTTGGACAAATTATGACGTCACTTTTGCACCAAAAAGTTGTAATTCCCAAGGTTTTGCGAATTTTGCATGACTCCACACAGGAAAGTTGTTCAGGATGCTCAACTTGGTCGATTTGCACCGTCAAAACGCGATTTCCAGAGTTGACTATTAGAAAAACAAGATGGCCGCTCTTCCCTTTTCCCTGCCCTGGGAATAAACTTTTTAATTTTCGAGCTCCCGAAAAGCCGAATTAGCGTGATTACTTCTTGCGGATACCCCACCCGAGTGTGCCTGTGCAAATTTGAACCCCATCAATGTTTTACTTTGGCGTTAATCGACGATTTTTTGTCAAATTATGACGTCACTTTTGCACCAAAAAGTTGTAATTCCCAAGGTTTTGCGAATTTTGCATGACTCCACACAGGAAAGTTGTTCAGGATGCTCAACTTGGTCGATTTGCACCGTCAAAACGCGATTTCCAGAGTTGACTATTAGAAAACAAGATGGCCGCTCTTCCCTTTTCCCTGCCCGGGGAATAAACTTTTTAATTTTCGAGGCACCCCGAAAAGCCAAATTAGCGTGATTACTTCTTGCGGATACCCCACCCGAGTGTGCCAGTGCAAATCTGAACCCCGTCAATGTTTTACTATGGCGGTAATCGACGATTTTTTGTCAAATTATGACGTTACTTTTGCACCAAAAAGTTGTAATTCCCAAGGTTTTGCGAATTTTGCATGACTCCACACAGGAAAGTTGTTCAGGATGCTCAACTTGGTCGATTTGCACCGTCAAAACGCGATTTCCAGAGTTGACTATTAGAAAAACAAGATGGCCGCTCTTCCCTTTTCCCTGCCCGGGGAATAAACTTTTTAATTTTCGAGCTCCCAAAAAGCCAAATTAGCGTGATTACTTCTTGCGGATACCCCACCCGAGAGTGCCTGTGCAAATTTGAACCCCATCAATGTTTTAATTTGGCGGTAATCGACGATTTTTTGTCAAATTATGACGTCACTTTTGCACCAAAAAAATGTAATTCCCAAGGTTTTGCGAATTTTGCATGACTCCACACAGGAAAGTTGTTCAGGATGCTCAACTTGGTCGATTTGCACCGTCAAAACGCGATTTCCAGAGTTGACTATTAGAAAACAAGATGGCCGCTCTTCCCTTTTCCCTGCCCGGGGAATAAACTTTTTAATTTTCGAGCCATCCCGAAAAGCCGAATTAGCGTGATTACTTCTTGCGGATACCCCACCCGAGTGTGCCGGTGCAAATCTGAACCCCGTCATTGTTTTACTTTGGCGGTAATCGACGATTTTTGGACAAATTATGACGTCACTTTTGCACCAAAAAGTTGTAATTCCCAAGGTTTTGCGAATTTTGCATGACTCCACACAGGAAAGTTGTTCAGGATGCTCAACTTGGTCGATTTGCACCGTCAAAACGCGATTTCCAGAGTTGACTATTAGAAAAACAAGATGGCCGCTCTTCCCTTTTCCCTGCCCGGGGAATAAACTTTTTAATTTTCGAGCTCCCGAAAAGCCGAATTAGCGTGATTACTTCTTGCGGATACCCCACCCGAGTGTGCCTGTGCAAATTTGAACCCCATCAATGTTTTACTTTGGCGTTAATCGACGATTTTTTGTCAAATTATGACGTCACTTTTGCACCAAAAAGTTGTAATTCCCAAGGTTTTGCGAATTTTGCATGACTCCACACAGGAAAGTTGTTCAGGATGCTCAACTTGGTCGATTTGCACCGTCAAAACGCGATTTCCAGAGTTGACTATAAGAAAACAAGATGGCCGCTCTTCCCTGTTCCCTGCCCGGGGAATAAACTTTTTAATTTTCGAGCCACCCCGAAAAGCCGAATTAGCGTGATTACTTCTTGCGGATACCACACCCGAGTGTGCCGGTGCAAATCTGAACCCCGTCAATGTTTTACTTTGGCGGTAATCGACGATTTTTGGACAAATTATGACGTCACTTTTGCACCAAAAAGTTGTAATTCCCTAGGTTTTGCGAATTTTGCATGACTCCACACAGGAAAGTTGTTCAGGATGCTCAACTTGGTCGATTTGCACCGTCAAAACGCGATTTCCAGAGTTGACTATTAGAAAAACAAGATGGCCGCTCTTCCCTTTTCCCTGCCCGGGGAATAAACTTTTTAATTTTCGAGCTCCCGAAAAGCCGAATTAGCGTGATTACTTCTTGCGGATACCCCACCCGAGTGTGCCTGTGCAAATTTGAACCCCATCAATGTTTTACTTTGGCGTTGATCGACGATTTTTTGTCAAATTATGACGTCACTTTTGCACCAAAAAGTTGTAATTCCCAAGGTTTTGCGAATTTTGCATGACTCCACACAGGAAAGTTGTTCAGGATGCTCAACTTGGTCGATTTGCACCGTCAAAACGCGATTTCCAGAGTTGACTATTAGAAAAACAAGATGGCCGCTCTTCCCTTTTCCCTGCCCGGGGAATAAACTTTTTAATTTTCGAGCTCCCAAAAAGCCAAATTAGCGTGATTACTTCTTGCGGATACCCCACCCGAGTGTGCCTGTGCAAATTTGAACCCCATCAATGTTTTACTTTGGCGGTAATCGACGATTTTTTGTCAAATTATGACGTCACTTTTGCACCAAAAAAATGTAATTCCCAAGGTTTTGCGAATTTTGCATGACTCCACACAGGAAAGTTGTTCAGGATGCTCAACTTGGTCGATTTGCACCGTCAAAACGCGATTTCCAGAGTTGACTATTAGAAAAACAAGATGGCCGCTCTTCCCTTTTCCTTGCCGGGGGAATAAACTTTTTAATTTTCGAGCTCCCGAAAAGCCGAATTAGCGTGATTACTTCTTGCGGATACCCCACCCGAGTGTGCCTGTGCAAATTTGAACCCCATCAATGTTTTACTTTGGCGTTAATCGACGATTTTTTGTCAAATTATGACGTCACTTTTGCACCAAAAAGTTGTAATTCCCAAGGTTTTGCGAATTTTGCATGACTCTACAAAGGAAAGTTGTTCAGGATGCTCAACTTGGTCGATTTGCACCGTCAAAACGCGATTTCCAGAGTTGACTATAAGAAAACAAGATGGCCGCTCTTCTCTTTTCCCTGCCCGGGGAATAAACTTTTTAATTTTTGAGCCACCCCGAAAAGCCGAATTAGCGTGATTACTTCTTGCGGATACCACACCCGAGTGTGCCGGTGCAACTCTGAACCCCGTCAATGTTTTACTTTGGCGGTAATCGACGATTTTTGGACAAATTATGACGTCACTTTTGCACCAAAAAGTTGTAATTCCCTAGGTTTTGCGAATTTTGCATGACTCCACACAGGAAAGTTGTTCAGGATGCTCAACTTGGTCGATTTGCACCGTCAAAACGCGATTTCCAGAGTTGACTATTAGAAAAACAAGATGGCCGCTCTTCCCTTTTCCCTGCCCGGGGAATAAACTTTTTAATTTTCGAGCTCCCGAAAAGCCGAATTAGCGTGATTACTTCTTGCGGATACCCCACCCGAGTGTGCCTGTGCAAATTTGAACCCCATCAATGTTTTACTTTGGCGTTGATCGACGATTTTTTGTCAAATTATGACGTCACTTTTGCACCAAAAAGTTGTAACTCCCAAGGTTTTGCGAATTTTGCATGACTCCACACAGGAAAGTTGTTCAGGATGCTCAACTTGGTCGATTTGCACCGTCAAAACGCGATTTCCAGAGTTGACTATTAGAAAAACAAGATGGCCGCTCTTCCCTTTTCCCTGCAGGGGGAATAAACTTGTTAATTTTCGAGCTCCCAAAAAGCCAAATTAGCGTGATAACTTCTTGCGGATACCCCACCCGAGTGTGCCTGTGCAAATTTGAACCCCATCAATGTTTTACTTTGGCGGTAATCGACGATTTTTTGTCAAATTATGACGTCACTTTTGCACCAAAAAAATGTAATTCCCAAGGTTTTGCGAATTTTGCATGACTCCACACAGGAAAGTTGTTCAGGATGCTCAACTTGGTCGATTTGCACCGTCAAAACGCGATTTCCAGAGTTGACTATTAGAAAACAAGATGGCCGCTCTTCCCTTTTCCCTGCCCGGGGAATAAACTTTTTAATTTTCGAGCCACCCCGAAAAGCCGAATTAGCGTGATTACTTCTTGCGGATACCCCACCCGAGTGTGCCTGTGCAAATCTGAACCCCGTCATTGTTTTACTTTGGCGGTAATCGACGATTTTTGGACAAATTATGACGTCACTTTTGCACCAAAAAGTTGTAATTCCCAAGGTTTTGCGAATTTTGCATGACTCCACACAGGAAAGTTGTTCAGGATGCTCAACTTGGTCGATTTGCACCGTCAAAACGCGATTTCCAGAGTTGACTATTAGAAAAACAAGATGGCCGCTCTTCCCTTTTCCTTGCCGGGGGAATAAACTTTTTAATTTTCGAGCTCCCGAAAAGCCGAATTAGCGTGATTACTTCTTGCGGATACCCCACCCGAGTGTGCCTGTGCAAATTTGAACCCCATCAATGTTTTACTTTGGCGTTAATCGACGATTTTTTGTCAAATTATGACGTCACTTTTGCACCAAAAAGTTGTAATTCCCAAGGTTTTGCGAATTTGGCATGACTCCACACAGGAAAGTTGTTCAGGATGCTCAACTTGGTCGATTTGCACCGTCAAAACGCGATTTCCAGAGTTGACTATTAGAAAAACAAGATGGCCGCTCTTCCCTTTTCCCTGCCCGGGGAATAAACTTTTTAATTTTCGAGCTCCCAAAAAGCCACATTAGCGTGATTACTTCTTGCGGATACCCCACCCGAGTGTGCCTGTGCAAATTTGAACCCCATCAATGTTTTACTTTGGCGGTAATCGACGATTTTTTGTCAAATTATGACGTCACTTTTGCACCAAAAAAATGTAATTCCCAAGGTTTTGCGAATTTTGCATGACTCCACACAGGAAAGTTGTTCAGGATGCTCAACTTGGTCGATTTGCACCGTCAAAACGCGATTTCCAGAGTTGACTATTAGAAAACAAGATGGCCGCTCTTCCCTTTTCCCTGCCCGGGGAATAAACTTTTTAATTTTCGAGCTCCCGAAAAGCCGAATTAGCGTGATTACTTCTTGCGGATACCCCACCCGAGTGTGCCTGTGCAAATTTGAACCCCATCAATGTTTTACTTTGGCGTTAATCGACGATTTTTTGTCAAATTATGACGTCACTTTTGCACCAAAAAGTTGTAATTCCCAAGGTTTTGCGAATTTTGCATGACTCTACAAAGGAAAGTTGTTCAGGATGCTCAACTTGGTCGATTTGCACCGTCAAAACGCGATTTCCAGAGTTGACTATAAGAAAACAAGATGGCCGCTCTTCCCTTTTCCCTGCCCGGGGAATAAACTTTTTAATTTTCGAGCCACCCCGAAAAGCCGAATTAGCGTGATTACTTCTTGCGGATACCACACCCGAGTGTGCCGGTGCAACTCTGAACCCCGTCAATGTTTTACTTTGGCGGTAATCGACGATTTTTGGACAAATTATGACGTCACTTTTGCACCAAAAAGTTGTAATTCCCTAGGTTTTGCGAATTTTGCATGACTCCACACAGGAAAGTTGTTCAGGATGCTCAACTTGGTCGATTTGCACCGTCAAAACGCGATTTCCAGAGTTGACTATTAGAAAAACAAGATGGCCGCTCTTCCCTTTTCCCTGCCCGGGGAATAAACTTTTTAATTTTCGAGCTCCCGAAAAGCCGAATTAGCGTGATTACTTCTTGCGGATACCCCACCCGAGTGTGCCTGTGCAAATTTGAACCCCATCAATGTTTTACTTTGGCGTTGATCGACGATTTTTTGTCAAATTATGACGTCACTTTTGCACCAAAAAGTTGTAACTCCCAAGGTTTTGCGAATTTTGCATGACTCCACACAGGAAAGTTGTTCAGGATGCTCAACTTGGTCGATTTGCACCGTCAAAACGCGATTTCCAGAGTTGACTATTAGAAAAACAAGATGGCCGCTCTTCCCTTTTCCCTGCCGGGGGAATAAACTTGTTAATTTTCGAGCTCCCAAAAAGCCAAATTAGCGTGATAACTTCTTGCGGATACCCCACCCGAGTGTGCCTGTGCAAATTTGAACCCCATCAATGTTTTACTTTGGCGGTAATCGACGATTTTTTGTCAAATTATGACGTCACTTTTGCACCAAAAAAATGTAATTCCCAAGGTTTTGCGAATTTTGCATGACTCCACACAGGAAAGTTGTTCAGGATGCTCAACTTGGTCGATTTGCACCGTCAAAACGCGATTTCCAGAGTTGACTATTAGAAAACAAGATGGCCGCTCTTCCCTTTTCCCTGCCCGGGGAATAAACTTTTTAATTTTCGAGCCACCCCGAAAAGCCGAATTAGCGTGATTACTTCTTGCGGATACCCCACCCGAGTGTGCCTGTGCAAATCTGAACCCCGTCATTGTTTTACTTTGGCGGTAATCGACGATTTTTGGACAAATTATGACGTCACTTTTGCACCAAAAAGTTGTAATTCCCAAGGTTTTGCGAATTTTGCATGACTCCACACAGGAAAGTTGTTCAGGATGCTCAACTTGGTCGATTTGCACCGTCAAAACGCGATTTCCAGAGTTGACTATTAGAAAAACAAGATGGCCGCTCTTCCCTTTTCCTTGCCGGGGGAATAAACTTTTTAATTTTCGAGCTCCCGAAAAGCCGAATTAGCGTGATTACTTCTTGCGGATACCCCACCCGAGTGTGCCGGTGCAACTCTGAACCCCGTCAATGTTTTACTTTGGCGGTAATCGACGATTTTTGGACAAATTATGACGTCACTTTTGCACCAAAAAGTTGTAATTCCCTAGGTTTTGCGAATTTTGCATGACTCCACACAGGAAAGTTGTTCAGGATGCTCAACTTGGTCGATTTGCACCGTCAAAACGCGATTTCCAGAGTTGACTATTAGAAAAACAAGATGGCCGCTCTTCCCTTTTCCCTGCCCGGGGAATAAACTTTTTAATTTTCGAGCCCCCGAAAAGCCGAATTAGCGTGATTACTTCTTGCGGATACCCCACCCGAGTGTGCCTGTGCAAATTTGAACCCCATCAATGTTTTACTTTGGCGTTGATCGACGATTTTTTGTCAAATTATGACGTCACTTTTGCACCAAAAAGTTGTAATTCCCAAGGTTTTGCGAATTTTGCATGACTCCACACAGGAAAGTTGTTCAGGATGCTCAACTTGGTCGATTTGCACCGTCAAAACGCGATTTCCAGAGTTGACTATTAGAAAAACAAGATGGCCGCTCTTCCCTTTTCCCTGCCCGGGGAATAAACTTTTTAATTTTCGAGCTCCCAAAAAGCCACATTAGCGTGATTACTTCTTGCGGATACCCCACCCGAGTGTGCCTGTGCAAATTTGAACCCCATCAATGTTTTACTTTGGCGGTAATCGACGATTTTTTGTCAAATTATGACGTCACTTTTGCACCAAAAAAATGTAATTCCCAAGGTTTTGCGAATTTTGCATGACTCCACACAGGAAAGTTGTTCAGGATGCTCAACTTGGTCGATTTGCACCGTCAAAACGCGATTTCCAGAGTTGACTATTAGAAAACAAGATGGCCGCTCTCTTCCTTTTCCCTGCCCGGGGAATAAACTTTTTAATTTTCGAGCCACCCCGAAAAGCCGAATTAGCGTGATTACTTCTTGCGGATACCACACCCGAGTGTGCCGGTGCAACTCTGAACCCCGTCAATGTTTTACTTTGGCGGTAATCGACGATTTTTGGACAAATTATGACGTCACTTTTGCACCAAAAAGTTGTAATTCCCTAGGTTTTGCGAATTTTGCATGACTCCACACAGGAAAGTTGTTCAGGATGCTCAACTTGGTCGATTTGCACCGTCAAAACGCGATTTCCAGAGTTGACTATTAGAAAAACAAGATGGCCGCTCTTCCCTTTTCCCTGCCCGGGGAATAAACTTTTTAATTTTCGAGCTCCCGAAAAGCCGAATTAGCGTGATTACTTCTTGCGGATACCCCACCCGAGTGTGCCTGTGCAAATTTGAACCCCATCAATGTTTTACTTTGGCGTTGATCGACGATTTTTTGTCAAATTATGACGTCACTTTTGCACCAAAAAGTTGTAATTCCCAAGGTTTTGCGAATTTTGCATGACTCCACACAGGAAAGTTGTTCAGGATGCTCAACTTGGTCGATTTGCACCGTCAAAACGCGATTTCCAGAGTTGACTATTAGAAAACAAGATGGCCGCTCTTCCCTTTTCCCTGCCCGGGGAATAAACTTTTTAATTTTCGAGCCACCCCGAAAAGCCGAATTAGCGTGATTACTTCTTGCGGATACCCCACCCGAGTGTGCCTGTGCAAATCTGAACCCCGTCATTGTTTTACTTTGGCGGTAATCGACGATTTTTGGACAAATTATGACGTCACTTTTGCACCAAAAAGTTGTAATTCCCAAGGTTTTGCGAATTTTGCATGACTCCACACAGGAAAGTTGTTCAGGATGCTCAACTTGGTCGATTTGCACCGTCAAAACGCGATTTCCAGAGTTGACTATTAGAAAAACAAGATGGCCGCTCTTCCCTTTTCCTTGCCGGGGGAATAAACTTTTTAATTTTCGAGCTCCCGAAAAGCCGAATTAGCGTGATTACTTCTTGCGGATACCCCACCCGAGTGTGCCTGTGCAAATTTGAACCCCATCAATGTTTTACTTTGGCGTTAATCGACGATTTTTTGTCAAATTATGACGTCACTTTTGCACCAAAAAGTTGTAATTCCCAAGGTTTTGCGAATTTTGCATGACTCTACACAGGAAAGTTGTTCAGGATGCTCAACTTGGTCGATTTGCACCGTCAAAACGCGATTTCCAGAGTTGACTATAAGAAAACAAGATGGCCGCTCTTCCCTTTTCCCTGCCCGGGGAATAAACTTTTTAATTTTCGAGCCACCCCGAAAAGCCGAATTAGCGTGATTACTTCTTGCGGATACCACACCCGAGTGTGCCGGTGCAACTCTGAACCCCGTCAATGTTTTACTTTGGCGGTAATCGACGATTTTTGGACAAATTATGACGTCACTTTTGCACCAAAAAGTTGTAATTCCCTAGGTTTTGCGAATTTTGCATGACTCCACACAGGAAAGTTGTTCAGGATGCTCAACTTGGTCGATTTGCACCGTCAAAACGCGATTTCCAGAGTTGACTATTAGAAAAACAAGATGGCCGCTCTTCCCTTTTCCTTGCCGGGGGAATAAACTTTTTAATTTTCGAGCTCCCGAAAAGCCGAATTAGCGTGATTACTTCTTGCGGATACCCCACCCGAGTGTGCCTGTGCAAATTTGAACCCCATCAATGTTTTACTTTGGCGTTAATCGACGATTTTTTGTCAAATTATGACGTCACTTTTGCACCAAAAAGTTGTAATTCCCAAGGTTTTGCGAATTTTGCAAGACTCTACACAGGAAAGTTGTTCAGGATGCTCAACTTGGTCGATTTGCACCGTCAAAACGCGATTTCCAGAGTTGACTATAAGAAAACAAGATGGCCGCTCTTCCCTTTTCCCTGCCCGGGGAATAAACTTTTTAATTTTCGAGCCACCCCGAAAAGCCGAATTAGCGTGATTACTTCTTGCGGATACCACACCCGAGTGTGCCGGTGCAACTCTGAACCCCGTCAATGTTTTACTTTGGCGGTAATCGACGATTTTTGGACAAATTATGACGTCACTTTTGCACCAAAAAGTTGTAATTCCCTAGGTTTTGCGAATTTTGCATGACTCCACACAGGAAAGTTGTTCAGGATGCTCAACTTGGTCGATTTGCACCGTCAAAACGCGATTCCCAGAGTTGACTATTAGAAAAACAAGATGGCCGCTCTTCCCTTTTCCCTGCCCGGGGAATAAACTTTTTAATTTTCGAGCTCCCGAAAAAGCCGAATTAGCGTGATTACTTCTTGCGGATACCCCACCTGAGTGTGCCTGTGCAAATTTGAACCCCATCAATGTTTTACTATGGCGTTGATCGACGATTTTTTGTCAAATTATGACGTCACTTTTGCACCAAAAAGTTGTAATTCCCAAGGTTTTGCGAATTTTGCATGACTCCACACAGGAAAGTTGTTCAGGATGCTCAACTTGGTCGATTTGCACCGTCAAAACGCGATTTCCAGAGTTGACTATTAGAAAAACAAGATGGCCGCTCTTCCTTTTTCCCTGCCCGGGGAATAAACTTTTTAATTTTCGAGCTCCCAAAAAGCCAAATTAGCGTGATTACTTCTTGCGGATACCCCACCCGAGTGTGCCTGTGCAAATTTGAACCCCATCAATGTTTTACTTTGGCGGTAATCGACGATTTTTTGTCAAATTATGACGTCACTTTTGCACCAAAAAAATGTAATTCCCAAGGTTTTGCGAATTTTGCATGACTCCACACAGGAAAGTTGTTCAGGATGCTCAACTTGGTCGATTTGCACCGTCAAAACGCGATTTCCAGAGTTGACTATTAGAAAACAAGATGGCCGCTCTTCCCTTTTCCCTGCCCGGGGAATAAACTTTTTAATTTTCGAGCCACCCCGAAAAGCCGAATTAGCGTGATTACTTCTTGCGAATACCCCACCCGAGTGTGCCTGTGCAAATCTGAACCCCGTCATTGTTTTACTTTGGCTGTAATCGACGATTTTTGGACAAATTATGACGTCACTTTTGCACCAAAAAGTTGTAATTCCCTAGGTTTTGCGAATTTTGCATGACTCCACACAGGAAAGTTGTTCAGGATGCTCAACTTGGTCGATTTGCACCGTCAAAACGCGATTTCCAGAGTTGACTATTAGAAAAACAAGATGGCCGCTCTTCCCTTTTCCTTGCCGGGGGAATAAACTTTTTAATTTTCGAGCTCCCGAAAAGCCGAATTAGCGTGATTACTTCTTGCGGATACCCCACCCGAGTGTGCCTGTGCAAATTTGAACCCCATCAATGTTTTACTTTGGCGTTAATCGACGATTTTTTGTCAAATTATGACGTCACTTTTGCACCAAAAAGTTGTAATTCCCAAGGTTTTGCGAATTTTGCATGACTCTACACAGGAAAGTTGTTCAGGATGCTCAACTTGGTCGATTTGCACCGTCAAAACGCGATTTCCAGAGTTGACTATAAGAAAACAAGATGGCCGCTCTTCCCTTTTCCCTGCCTGGGGAATAAACTTTTTAATTTTCGAGCCACCCCGAAAAGCCGAATTAGCGTGATTACTTCTTGCGGATACCACACCCGAGTGTGCCGGTGCAACTCTGAACCCCGTCAATGTTTTACTTTGGCGGTAATCGACGATTTTTGGACAAATTATGACGTCACTTTTGCACCAAAAAGTTGTAATTCCCAAGGTTTTGCGAATTTTTGCATGACTCCACACAGGAAAGTTGTTCAGGATGCTCAACTTGGTCGATTTGCACCGTCAAAACGCGAATTCCAGAGTTGACTATTAGAAAAACAAGATGGCCGCTCTTCCCTTTTCCCTGCCCGGGGAATAAACTTTTTAATTTTCGAGCTCCCAAAAAGCCAAATTAGCGTGATTACTTCTTGCGGATACCCCACCCGAGTGTGCCTGTGCAAATTTGAACCCCATCAATGTTTTACTTTGGCGGTAATCGACGATTTTTTGTCAAATTATGACGTCACTTTTGCACCAAAAAAATGTAATTCCCAAGGTTTTGCGAATTTTGCATGACTCCACACAGGAAAATTGTTCAGGATGCTCAACTTGGTCGATTTGCACCGTCAAAACGCGATTTCCAGAGTTGACTATTAGAAAACAAGATGGCCGCTCTCTTCCTTTTCCCTGCCCGGGGAATAAACTTTTTAATTTTCGAGCCACCCCGAAAAGCCGAATTAGCGTGATTACTTCTTGCGGATACCACACCCGAGTGTGCCGGTGCAACTCTGAACCCCGTCAATGTTTTACTTTGGCGGTAATCGACGATTTTTGGACAAATTATGACGTCACTTTTGCACCAAAAAGTTGTAATTCCCTAGGTTTTGCGAATTTTGCATGACTCCACACAGGAAAGTTGTTCAGGATGCTCAACTTGGTCGATTTGCACCGTCAAAACGCGATTTCCAGAGTTGACTATTAGAAAAACAAGATGGCCGCTCTTCCCTTTTCCCTGCCCGGGGAATAAACTTTTTAATTTTCGAGCTCCCGAAAAGCCGAATTAGCGTGATTACTTCTTGCGGATACCCCACCCGAGTGTGCCGGTGCAAATTTGAACCCATTTAATGTTTCACTTTGGCGGTAATCGACGATTTTTGGTCAAATTATGACGTCACTTTTGCACCAAAAAGTTGTAATTCCCAAGGTTTTACGAATTTTGCATGACTCCACACAGGAAAGTTGTTCAGGATGCTCAACTTGGTCGATTTGCACCGTCAAAACGCGATTTCCAGAGTTGACTATTAGACAAACAAGATGGCCGCTCTTCCATTTTCCCTGACCGGAGAATAACTTTTTAATTTTCGAGCCACCCCGAAAAGCCGAATTAGCGTGATTACTTCTTGCGGATACCCCACCCGAGTGTGCCGGTGCAAATCTGAACCCCGTCAATGTTTTACTTTGGCGGTAATCGACGATTTTTGGTCAAATTATGACGTCACTTTTGCACCAAAAAGTTGTAATTCCCAAGGTTTTACGAATTTTGCATGACTCCACACAGGAAAGTTGTTCAGGATGCTCAACTTGGTCGATTTGCACCGTCAAAACGCGATTTCCAGAGTTGACTATTAGAAAAACAAGATGGCCGCTCTTCCCTTTTCCCTGCCCGGGGAATAAACTTTTTAATTTTCGAGCTCCCAAAAAGCCAAATTAGCGTGATTACTTCTTGCGGATACCCCACCCGAGTGTGCCTGTGCAAATTTGAACCCCATCAATGTTTTACTTTGGCGGTAATCGACGATTTTTTAGTCAAATTATGACTTCACTTTTGCACCAAAAAGTTGTAATTCCCAAGGTTTTGCGAATTTTGCATGACTCCACGCAGGAAAGTTGTTCAGGATGCTCAACTTGGTCGATTTGCACCGTCAAAACGCGATTTCCAGAGTTGACTCTTAGAAAAACAAGATGGCCGCTCTTCCCTTTTCCCTGGCCGGGGAATAAACTTTTTAATTTCCGAGCTCCCGAAAAGCCGAATGAGCGTGATTACTTCTTGCGGATACCCCACCCGAGTGTGCCTGTGCAAATTTGAACCCCATCAATGTTTTACTTTGGCGGTAATCGACGATTTTTTGTCAAACTATGACGTCATTTTTGCACCAAAAGGTTGTAATTCCCAAGGTTTTGCGAATTTTGTGTGACTCCACACAGGAAAGTCGTTCAGGATGCTCAACTTGGTCGATTTGCACCGTCAAAACGCGATTTCTAGAGTTGACTATTAGAAAAACAAGATGGCCGCTCTTCCCTTTTCCCTGCCCGGGGAATAAAATTTTAATTTTCGAGCTCCCAAAAAGCCGAATTAGCGTGATTACTTCTTGCGGATACCCCACCCGAGTGTGCCTGTGCAAATTTGAACCCCATCAATGTTTTACTTTGGCGGTAATTGACGATTTTTTGTCAAATTATGACGTCACTTTTGCACCAAAAAGTTGTAATTCCCAAGGTTTTGCGAATTTTGCATGACTCCACACAGGAAAGTTGTTCAGGATGCTCAACTTGGTCGATTTGCACCGTCAAAACGCGATTTCCAGAGTTGACTCTTAGAAAAACAAGATGGCCGCTCTTCCCTTTTCCCTGCCCGGGGAATAAACTTTTTAATTTTCGAGCTCCCGAAAAGCCGAATGAGCGTGATTACTTCTTGCGGATACCCCACCCGAGTGTGCCTGTGCAAATTTGAACCCAGTCAATGTTTTACTTTGGCGGTAATCGACGATTTTTGGTCAAAAAATGACGTCACTTTTGCACCAAAAAGTTGTAATTCCCTAGGTTTTGCGAATTTTGCATGACTCCACACAGGAAAGTTGATCAGGATGCTCAACTTGGTCGATTTGCACCGTCAAAACGCGATTTCCAGAGTTGAACATTAGAAAAACAAGATGGCCGCTCTTCCCTTTTCCCTGCCCGGGGAATAAACTTTTTAATTTTCGAGCTCCCAAAAAGCCAAAATAGCGTGATTACTTATTGCGGATACCCCACCCGAGTGTGCCTGTGCAAATTTGAACCCCATCAATGTTTTACTTTGGCGGTAATCGACGATTTTTTGGACAAATTATGACGTCACTTTTGCACCAAAAAGTTGTAATTCCCTAGGTTTTGCGAATTTTGCATGACTCCACACAGGAAAGTTGTTCAGGATGCTCAACTTGGTCGATTTGCACCGTCAAAACGCGATTTCCAGAGTTGACTATTAGAAAAACAAGATGGCCGCTCTTCCCTTTTCCCTGCCCGGGGAATAAACTTTTTAATTTTCGAGCCACCCCGAAAAGCCGAATTAGCGTGATTACTTCTTGCGGATACCCCACCCGAGTGTGCCTGTGCAAATTTGAACCCCATCAATGTTTTACTTTGGCGGTAATCGACGATTTTTTGTCAAATTATGACGTCACTTTTGCACCAAAAAGTTGTAATTCCCAAGGTTTTGAGAATTTTGCATGACTCCACACAGGAAAGTTGTTCAGGATGCTCAACTTGGTCGATTTGCACCGTCAAAACGCGATTTCCAGAGTTGACTCTTATAAAAACAAGATGGCCGCTCTTCCCTTTTCCCTGCACGGGGAATAAACTTTTTAATTTTCGAGCTCCCGAAAAGCCGAATTAGCGTGATTACTTCTTGCGGATACCCCACCCGAGTGTGCCTGTGCAAATTTGAACCCCATCAATGTTTTACTTTGGCGTTAATCGACGATTTTTTGTCAAATTATGACGTCACTTTTGCACCAAAAAGTTGTAATTCCCAAGGTTTTGCGAATTTTGCATGACTCTACACAGGAAAGTTGTTCAGGATGCTCAACTTGGTCGATTTGCACCGTCAAAACGCGATTTCCAGAGTTGACTATAAGAAAACAAGATGGCCGCTCTTCCCTTTTCCCTGCCTGGGGAATAAACTTTTTAATTTTCGAGCCACCCCGAAAAGCCGAATTAGCGTGATTACTTCTTGCGGATACCACACCCGAGTGTGCCGGTGCAACTCTGAACCCCGTCAATGTTTTACTTTGGCGGTAATCGACGATTTTTGGACAAATTATGACGTCACTTTTGCACCAAAAAGTTGTAATTCCCAAGGTTTTGCGAATTTTTGCATGACTCCACACAGGAAAGTTGTTCAGGATGCTCAACTTGGTCGATTTGCACCGTCAAAACGCGAATTCCAGAGTTGACTATTAGAAAAACAAGATGGCCGCTCTTCCCTTTTCCCTGCCCGGGGAATAAACTTTTTAATTTTCGAGCTCCCAAAAAGCCAAATTAGCGTGATTACTTCTTGCGGATACCCCACCCGAGTGTGCCTGTGCAAATTTGAACCCCATCAATGTTTTACTTTGGCGGTAATCGACGATTTTTTGTCAAATTATGACGTCACTTTTGCACCAAAAAAATGTAATTCCCAAGGTTTTGCGAATTTTGCATGACTCCACACAGGAAAATTGTTCAGGATGCTCAACTTGGTCGATTTGCACCGTCAAAACGCGATTTCCAGAGTTGACTATTAGAAAACAAGATGGCCGCTCTCTTCCTTTTCCCTGCCCGGGGAATAAACTTTTTAATTTTCGAGCCACCCCGAAAAGCCGAATTAGCGTGATTACTTCTTGCGGATACCACACCCGAGTGTGCCGGTGCAACTCTGAACCCCGTCAATGTTTTACTTTGGCGGTAATCGACGATTTTTGGACAAATTATGACGTCACTTTTGCACCAAAAAGTTGTAATTCCCTAGGTTTTGCGAATTTTGCATGACTCCACACAGGAAAGTTGTTCAGGATGCTCAACTTGGTCGATTTGCACCGTCAAAACGCGATTTCCAGAGTTGACTATTAGAAAAACAAGATGGCCGCTCTTCCCTTTTCCCTGCCCGGGGAATAAACTTTTTAATTTTCGAGCTCCCGAAAAGCCGAATTAGCGTGATTACTTCTTGCGGATACCCCACCCGAGTGTGCCGGTGCAAATTTGAACCCATTTAATGTTTCACTTTGGCGGTAATCGACGATTTTTGGTCAAATTATGACGTCACTTTTGCACCAAAAAGTTGTAATTCCCAAGGTTTTACGAATTTTGCATGACTCCACACAGGAAAGTTGTTCAGGATGCTCAACTTGGTCGATTTGCACCGTCAAAACGCGATTTCCAGAGTTGACTATTAGACAAACAAGATGGCCGCTCTTCCATTTTCCCTGACCGGAGAATAACTTTTTAATTTTCGAGCCACCCCGAAAAGCCGAATTAGCGTGATTACTTCTTGCGGATACCCCACCCGAGTGTGCCGGTGCAAATCTGAACCCCGTCAATGTTTTACTTTGGCGGTAATCGACGATTTTTGGTCAAATTATGACGTCACTTTTGCACCAAAAAGTTGTAATTCCCAAGGTTTTACGAATTTTGCATGACTCCACACAGGAAAGTTGTTCAGGATGCTCAACTTGGTCGATTTGCACCGTCAAAACGCGATTTCCAGAGTTGACTATTAGAAAAACAAGATGGCCGCTCTTCCCTTTTCCCTGCCCGGGGAATAAACTTTTTAATTTTCGAGCTCCCAAAAAGCCAAATTAGCGTGATTACTTCTTGCGGATACCCCACCCGAGTGTGCCTGTGCAAATTTGAACCCCATCAATGTTTTACTTTGGCGGTAATCGACGATTTTTTAGTCAAATTATGACTTCACTTTTGCACCAAAAAGTTGTAATTCCCAAGGTTTTGCGAATTTTGCATGACTCCACGCAGGAAAGTTGTTCAGGATGCTCAACTTGGTCGATTTGCACCGTCAAAACGCGATTTCCAGAGTTGACTCTTAGAAAAACAAGATGGCCGCTCTTCCCTTTTCCCTGGCCGGGGAATAAACTTTTTAATTTCCGAGCTCCCGAAAAGCCGAATGAGCGTGATTACTTCTTGCGGATACCCCACCCGAGTGTGCCTGTGCAAATTTGAACCCCATCAATGTTTTACTTTGGCGGTAATCGACGATTTTTTGTCAAACTATGACGTCATTTTTGCACCAAAAGGTTGTAATTCCCAAGGTTTTGCGAATTTTGTGTGACTCCACACAGGAAAGTCGTTCAGGATGCTCAACTTGGTCGATTTGCACCGTCAAAACGCGATTTCTAGAGTTGACTATTAGAAAAACAAGATGGCCGCTCTTCCCTTTTCCCTGCCCGGGGAATAAAATTTTAATTTTCGAGCTCCCAAAAAGCCGAATTAGCGTGATTACTTCTTGCGGATACCCCACCCGAGTGTGCCTGTGCAAATTTGAACCCCATCAATGTTTTACTTTGGCGGTAATTGACGATTTTTTGTCAAATTATGACGTCACTTTTGCACCAAAAAGTTGTAATTCCCAAGGTTTTGCGAATTTTGCATGACTCCACACAGGAAAGTTGTTCAGGATGCTCAACTTGGTCGATTTGCACCGTCAAAACGCGATTTCCAGAGTTGACTCTTAGAAAAACAAGATGGCCGCTCTTCCCTTTTCCCTGCCCGGGGAATAAACTTTTTAATTTTCGAGCTCCCGAAAAGCCGAATGAGCGTGATTACTTCTTGCGGATACCCCACCCGAGTGTGCCTGTGCAAATTTGAACCCAGTCAATGTTTTACTTTGGCGGTAATCGACGATTTTTGGTCAAAAAATGACGTCACTTTTGCACCAAAAAGTTGTAATTCCCTAGGTTTTGCGAATTTTGCATGACTCCACACAGGAAAGTTGATCAGGATGCTCAACTTGGTCGATTTGCACCGTCAAAACGCGATTTCCAGAGTTGAACATTAGAAAAACAAGATGGCCGCTCTTCCCTTTTCCCTGCCCGGGGAATAAACTTTTTAATTTTCGAGCTCCCAAAAAGCCAAAATAGCGTGATTACTTATTGCGGATACCCCACCCGAGTGTGCCTGTGCAAATTTGAACCCCATCAATGTTTTACTTTGGCGGTAATCGACGATTTTTTGGACAAATTATGACGTCACTTTTGCACCAAAAAGTTGTAATTCCCTAGGTTTTGCGAATTTTGCATGACTCCACACAGGAAAGTTGTTCAGGATGCTCAACTTGGTCGATTTGCACCGTCAAAACGCGATTTCCAGAGTTGACTATTAGAAAAACAAGATGGCCGCTCTTCCCTTTTCCCTGCCCGGGGAATAAACTTTTTAATTTTCGAGCCACCCCGAAAAGCCGAATTAGCGTGATTACTTCTTGCGGATACCCCACCCGAGTGTGCCTGTGCAAATTTGAACCCCATCAATGTTTTACTTTGGCGGTAATCGACGATTTTTTGTCAAATTATGACGTCACTTTTGCACCAAAAAGTTGTAATTCCCAAGGTTTTGAGAATTTTGCATGACTCCACACAGGAAAGTTGTTCAGGATGCTCAACTTGGTCGATTTGCACCGTCAAAACGCGATTTCCAGAGTTGACTCTTATAAAAACAAGATGGCCGCTCTTCCCTTTTCCCTGCACGGGGAATAAACTTTTTAATTTTCGAGCTCCCGAAAAGCCGAATTAGCGTGATTACTTCTTGCGGATACCCCACCCGAGTGTGCCGGTGCAAATTTGAACCCATTTAATGTTTCACTTTGGCGGTAATCGACGATTTTTGGTCAAATTATGACGTCACTTTTGCACCAAAAAGTTGTAATTCCCAAGGTTTTACGAATTTTGCATGACTCCACACAGGAAAGTTGTTCAGGATGCTCAACTTGGTCGATTTGCACCGTCAAAACGCGATTTCCAGAGTTGAACATTAGAAAAACAAATGGCCGCTCTTCCCTTTTCCCTGCCCGGGGAATAAACTTTTTAATTTTCGAGCCACCCCGAAAAGCCGAATTAGCGTGATTACTTCTTGCGGATACCCCACCCGAGTGTGCCTGTGCAAATCTGAACCCCGTCATTGTTTTACTTTGGCGGTAATCGACGATTTTTGGACAAATTATGACGTCACTTTTGCACCAAAAAGTTGTAATTCCCAAGGTTTTGCGAATTTTGCATGACTCCACACAGGAAAGTTGTTCAGGATGCTCAACTTGGTCGATTTGCACCGTCAAAACGCGATTTCCAGAGTTGACTATTAGAAAAACAAGATGGCCGCTCTTCCCTTTTCCTTGCCGGGGGAATAAACTTTTTAATTTTCGAGCTCCCGAAAAGCCGAATTAGCGTGATTACTTCTTGCGGATACCCCACCCGAGTGTGCCGGTGCAACTCTGAACCCCGTCAATGTTTTACTTTGGCGGTAATCGACGATTTTTGGACAAATTATGACGTCACTTTTGCACCAAAAAGTTGTAATTCCCTAGGTTTTGCGAATTTTGCATGACTCCACACAGGAAAGTTGTTCAGGATGCTCAACTTGGTCGATTTGCACCGTCAAAACGCGATTTCCAGAGTTGACTATTAGAAAAACAAGATGGCCGCTCTTCCCTTTCCCCTGCCCGGGGAATAAACTTTTTAGCTTTCGAGCCCCCGAAAAGCCGAATTAGCGTGATTACTTCTTGCGGATACCCCACCCGAGTGTGCCTGTGCAAATTTGAACCCCATCAATGTTTTACTTTGGCGTTGATCGACGATTTTTTGTCAAATTATGACGTCACTTTTGCACCAAAAAGTTGTAATTCCCAAGGTTTTGCGAATTTTGCATGACTCCACACAGGAAAGTTGTTCAGGATGCTCAACTTGGTCGATTTGCACCGTCAAAACGCGATTTCCAGAGTTGACTATTAGAAAAACAAGATGGCCGCTCTTCCCTTTTCCCTGCCCGGGGAATAAACTTTTTAATTTTCGAGCTCCCAAAAAGCCACATTAGCGTGATTACTTCTTGCGGATACCCCACCCGAGTGTGCCTGTGCAAATTTGAACCCCATCAATGTTTTACTTTGGCGGTAATCGACGATTTTTTGTCAAATTATGACGTCACTTTTGCACCAAAAAAATGTAATTCCCAAGGTTTTGCGAATTTTGCATGACTCCACACAGGAAAGTTGTTCAGGATGCTCAACTTGGTCGATTTGCACCGTCAAAACGCGATTTCCAGAGTTGACTATTAGAAAACAAGATGGCCGCTCTCTTCCTTTTCCCTGCCCGGGGAATAAACTTTTTAATTTTCGAGCCACCCCGAAAAGCCGAATTAGCGTGATTACTTCTTGCGGATACCACACCCGAGTGTGCCGGTGCAACTCTGAACCCCGTCAATGTTTTACTTTGGCGGTAATCGACGATTTTTGGACAAATTATGACGTCACTTTTGCACCAAAAAGTTGTAATTCCCTAGGTTTTGCGAATTTTGCATGACTCCACACAGGAAAGTTGTTCAGGATGCTCAACTTGGTCGATTTGCACCGTCAAAACGCGATTTCCAGAGTTGACTATTAGAAAAACAAGATGGCCGCTCTTCCCTTTTCCCTGCCCGGGGAATAAACTTTTTAATTTTCGAGCTCCCGAAAAGCCGAATTAGCGTGATTACTTCTTGCGGATACCCCACCCGAGTGTGCCTGTGCAAATTTGAACCCCATCAATGTTTTACTTTGGCGTTGATCGACGATTTTTTGTCAAATTATGACGTCACTTTTGCACCAAAAAGTTGTAATTCCCAAGGTTTTGCGAATTTTGCATGACTCCACACAGGAAAGTTGTTCAGGATGCTCAACTTGGTCGATTTGCACCGTCAAAACGCGATTTCCAGAGTTGACTATTAGAAAACAAGATGGCCGCTCTTCCCTTTTCCCTGCCCGGGGAATAAACTTTTTAATTTTCGAGCCACCCCGAAAAGCCGAATTAGCGTGATTACTTCTTGCGGATACCCCACCCGAGTGTGCCTGTGCAAATCTGAACCCCGTCATTGTTTTACTTTGGCGGTAATCGACGATTTTTGGACAAATTATGACGTCACTTTTGCACCAAAAAGTTGTAATTCCCAAGGTTTTGCGAATTTTGCATGACTCCACACAGGAAAGTTGTTCAGGATGCTCAACTTGGTCGATTTGCACCGTCAAAACGCGATTTCCAGAGTTGACTATTAGAAAAACAAGATGGCCGCTCTTCCCTTTTCCTTGCCGGGGGAATAAACTTTTTAATTTTCGAGCTCCCGAAAAGCCGAATTAGCGTGATTACTTCTTGCGGATACCCCACCCGAGTGTGCCTGTGCAAATTTGAACCCCATCAATGTTTTACTTTGGCGTTAATCGACGATTTTTTGTCAAATTATGACGTCACTTTTGCACCAAAAAGTTGTAATTCCCAAGGTTTTGCGAATTTTGCATGACTCTACACAGGAAAGTTGTTCAGGATGCTCAACTTGGTCGATTTGCACCGTCAAAACGCGATTTCCAGAGTTGACTATAAGAAAACAAGATGGCCGCTCTTCCCTTTTCCCTGCCCGGGGAATAAACTTTTTAATTTTCGAGCCACCCCGAAAAGCCGAATTAGCGTGATTACTTCTTGCGGATACCACACCCGAGTGTGCCGGTGCAACTCTGAACCCCGTCAATGTTTTACTTTGGCGGTAATCGACGATTTTTGGACAAATTATGACGTCACTTTTGCACCAAAAAGTTGTAATTCCCTAGGTTTTGCGAATTTTGCATTACTCCACACAGGAAAGTTGTTCAGGATGCTCAACTTGGTCGATTTGCACCGTCAAAACGCGATTTCCAGAGTTGACTATTAGAAAAACAAGATGGCCGCCCTTCCCTTTTCCTTGCCGGGGGAATAAACTTTTTAATTTTCGAGCTCCCGAAAAGCCGAATTAGCGTGATTACTTCTTGCGGATACCCCACCCGAGTGTGCCTGTGCAAATTTGAACCCCATCAATGTTTTACTTTGGCGTTAATCGACGATTTTTTGTCAAATTATGACGTCACTTTTGCACCAAAAAGTTGTAATTCCCAAGGTTTTGCGAATTTTGCATGACTCCACACAGGAAAGTTGTTCAGGATGCTCAACTTGGTCGATTTGCACCGTCAAAACGCGATTTCCAGAGTTGACTATTAGAAAAACAAGATGGCCGCTCTTCCTTTTTCCCTGCCCGGGGAATAAACTTTTTAATTTTCGAGCTCCCAAAAAGCCAAATTAGCGTGATTACTTCTTGCGGATACCCCACCCGAGTGTGCCTGTGCAAATTTGAACCCCATCAATGTTTTACTTTGGCGGTAATCGACGATTTTTTGTCAAATTATGACGTCACTTTTGCACCAAAAAAATGTAATTCCCAAGGTTTTGCGAATTTTGCATGACTCCACACAGGAAAGTTGTTCAGGATGCTCAACTTGGTCGATTTGCACCGTCAAAACGCGATTTCCAGAGTTGACTATTAGAAAACAAGATGGCCGCTCTTCCCTTTTCCCTGCCCGGGGAATAAACTTTTTAATTTTCGAGCCACCCCGAAAAGCCGAATTAGCGTGATTACTTCTTGCGAATACCCCACCCGAGTGTGCCTGTGCAAATCTGAACCCCGTCATTGTTTTACTTTGGCGTTAATCGACGATTTTTTGTCAAATTATGACGTCACTTTTGCACCAAAAAGTTGTAATTCCCAAGGTTTTGCGAATTTTGCATGACTCTACACAGGAAAGTTGTTCAGGATGCTCAACTTGGTCGATTTGCACCGTCAAAACGCGATTTCCAGAGTTGACTATAAGAAAACAAGATGGCCGCTCTTCCCTTTTCCCTGCCTGGGGAATAAACTTTTTAATTTTCGAGCCACCCCGAAAAGCCGAATTAGCGTGATTACTTCTTGCGGATACCACACCCGAGTGTGCCGGTGCAACTCTGAACCCCGTCAATGTTTTACTTTGGCGGTAATCGACGATTTTTGGACAAATTATGACGTCACTTTTGCACCAAAAAGTTGTAATTCCCTAGGTTTTGCGAATGTTGCATGACTCCACACAGGAAAGTTGTTCAGGATGCTCAACTTGGTCGATTTGCACCGTCAAAACGCGATTTCCAGAGTTGACTATTAGAAAAACAAGATGGCCGCTCTTCCCTTTTCCCTGCCCGGGGAATAAACTTTTTAATTTTCGAGCTCCCGAAAAGCCGAATTAGCGTGATTACTTCTTGCGGATACCACACCCGAGTGTGCCGGTGCAACTCTGAACCCCGTCAATGTTTTACTTTGGCGGTAATCGACGATTTTTGGACAAATTATGACGTCACTTTTGCACCAAAAAGTTGTAATTCCCTAGGTTTTGCGAATGTTGCATGACTCCACACAGGAAAGTTGTTCAGGATGCTCAACTTGGTCGATTTGCACCGTCAAAACGCGATTTCCAGAGTTGACTATTAGAAAAACAAGATGGCCGCTCTTCCCTTTTCCCTGCCCGGGGAATAAACTTTTTAATTTTCGAGCTCCCGAAAAGCCGAATTAGCGTAATTACTTCTTGCGGATACCCCACCCGAGTGTGCCTGTGCAAATTTGAACCCCATCAATGTTTTACTTTGGCGTTGATCGACGATTTTTGGTCAAATTATGACGTCACTTTTGCACCAAAAAGTTGTAATTCCCAAGGTTTTGCGATTTTTGCATGACTCCACACAGGAAAGTTGTTCAGGATGCTCAACTTGGTCGATTTGCACCGTCAAAACGCGATTTCCAGAGTTGACTATTAGAAAAACAAGATGGCCGCTCTTCCCTTTTCCCTGCCCGGGGAATAAACTTTTTAATTTTCGAGCTCCCAAAAAGCCAAATTAGCGTGATTACTTCTTGCGGATACCCCACCCGAGTGTGCCTGTGCAAATTTGAACCCCATCAATGTTTTACTTTGGCGGTAATCGACGATTTTTTGTCAAATTATGACGTCACTTTTGCACCAAAAAAATGTAATTCCCAAGGTTTTGCGAATTTTGCATGACTCCACACAGGAAAATTGTTCAGGATGCTCAACTTGGTCGATTTGCACCGTCAAAACGCGATTTCCAGAGTTGACTATTAGAAAACAAGATGGCCGCTCTCTTCCTTTTCCCTGCCCGGGGAATAAACTTTTTAATTTTCGAGCCACCCCGAAAAGCCGAATTAGCGTGATTACTTCTTGCGGATACCACACCCGAGTGTGCCGGTGCAACTCTGAACCCCGTCAATGTTTTACTTTGGCGGTAATCGACGATTTTTGGACAAATTATGACGTCACTTTTGCACCAAAAAGTTGTAATTCCCTAGGTTTTGCGAATTTTGCATGACTCCACACAGGAAAGTTGTTCAGGATGCTCAACTTGGTCGATTTGCACCGTCAAAACGCGATTTCCAGAGTTGACTATTAGAAAAACAAGATGGCCGCTCTTCCCTTTTCCCTGCCCGGGGAATAAACTTTTTAATTTTCGAGCTCCCGAAAAGCCGAATTAGCGTGATTACTTCTTGCGGATACCCCACCCGAGTGTGCCGGTGCAAATTTGAACCCATTTAATGTTTCACTTTGGCGGTAATCGACGATTTTTGGTCAAATTATGACGTCACTTTTGCACCAAAAAGTTGTAATTCCCAAGGTTTTACGAATTTTGCATGACTCCACACAGGAAAGTTGTTCAGGATGCTCAACTTGGTCGATTTGCACCGTCAAAACGCGATTTCCAGAGTTGACTATTAGACAAACAAGATGGCCGCTCTTCCATTTTCCCTGACCGGAGAATAACTTTTTAATTTTCGAGCCACCCCGAAAAGCCGAATTAGCGTGATTACTTCTTGCGGATACCCCACCCGAGTGTGCCGGTGCAAATCTGAACCCCGTCAATGTTTTACTTTGGCGGTAATCGACGATTTTTGGTCAAATTATGACGTCACTTTTGCACCAAAAAGTTGTAATTCCCAAGGTTTTACGAATTTTGCATGACTCCACACAGGAAAGTTGTTCAGGATGCTCAACTTGGTCGATTTGCACCGTCAAAACGCGATTTCCAGAGTTGACTATTAGAAAAACAAGATGGCCGCTCTTCCCTTTTCCCTGCCCGGGGAATAAACTTTTTAATTTTCGAGCTCCCAAAAAGCCAAATTAGCGTGATTACTTCTTGCGGATACCCCACCCGAGTGTGCCTGTGCAAATTTGAACCCCATCAATGTTTTACTTTGGCGGTAATCGACGATTTTTTAGTCAAATTATGACTTCACTTTTGCACCAAAAAGTTGTAATTCCCAAGGTTTTGCGAATTTTGCATGACTCCACGCAGGAAAGTTGTTCAGGATGCTCAACTTGGTCGATTTGCACCGTCAAAACGCGATTTCCAGAGTTGACTCTTAGAAAAACAAGATGGCCGCTCTTCCCTTTTCCCTGGCCGGGGAATAAACTTTTTAATTTTCGAGCTCCCGAAAAGCCGAATGAGCGTGATTACTTCTTGCGGATACCCCACCCGAGTGTGCCTGTGCAAATTTGAACCCCATCAATGTTTTACTTTGGCGGTAATCGACGATTTTTTGTCAAACTATGACGTCATTTTTGCACCAAAAGGTTGTAATTCCCAAGGTTTTGCGAATTTTGTGTGACTCCACACAGGAAAGTCGTTCAGGATGCTCAACTTGGTCGATTTGCACCGTCAAAACGCGATTTCTAGAGTTGACTATTAGAAAAACAAGATGGCCGCTCTTCCCTTTTCCCTGCCCGGGGAATAAAATTTTAATTTTCGAGCTCCCAAAAAGCCGAATTAGCGTGATTACTTCTTGCGGATACCCCACCCGAGTGTGCCTGTGCAAATTTGAACCCCATCAATGTTTTACTTTGGCGGTAATTGACGATTTTTTGTCAAATTATGACGTCACTTTTGCACCAAAAAGTTGTAATTCCCAAGGTTTTGCGAATTTTGCATGACTCCACACAGGAAAGTTGTTCAGGATGCTCAACTTGGTCGATTTGCACCGTCAAAACGCGATTTCCAGAGTTGACTCTTAGAAAAACAAGATGGCCGCTCTTCCCTTTTCCCTGCCCGGGGAATAAACTTTTTAATTTTCGAGCTCCCGAAAAGCCGAATGAGCGTGATTACTTCTTGCGGATACCCCACCCGAGTGTGCCTGTGCAAATTTGAACCCAGTCAATGTTTTACTTTGGCGGTAATCGACGATTTTTGGTCAAAAAATGACGTCACTTTTGCACCAAAAAGTTGTAATTCCCTAGGTTTTGCGAATTTTGCATGACTCCACACAGGAAAGTTGATCGGGATGCTCAACTTGGTCGATTTGCACCGTCAAAACGCGATTTCCAGAGTTGAACATTAGAAAAACAAGATGGCCGCTCTTCCCTTTTCCCTGCCCGGGGAATAAACTTTTTAATTTTCGAGCTCCCAAAAAGGCCAAAATAGCGTGATTACTTATTGCGGATACCCCACCCGAGTGTGCCTGTGCAAATTTGAACCCCATCAATGTTTTACTTTGGCGGTAATCGACGATTTTTTGGACAAATTATGACGTCACTTTTGCACCAAAAAGTTGTAATTCCCTAGGTTTTGCGAATTTTGCATGACTCCACACAGGAAAGTTGTTCAGGATGCTCAACTTGGTCGATTTGCACCGTCAAAACGCGATTTCCAGAGTTGACTATTAGAAAAACAAGATGGCCGCTCTTCCCTTTTCCCTGCCCGGGGAATAAACTTTTTAATTTTCGAGCCACCCCGAAAAGCCGAATTAGCGTGATTACTTCTTGCGGATACCCCACCCGAGTGTGCCTGTGCAAATTTGAACCCCATCAATGTTTTACTTTGGCGGTAATCGACGATTTTTTGTCAAATTATGACGTCACTTTTGCACCAAAAAGTTGTAATTCCCAAGGTTTTGAGAATTTTGCATGACTCCACACAGGAAAGTTGTTCAGGATGCTCAACTTGGTCGATTTGCACCGTCAAAACGCGATTTCCAGAGTTGACTCTTATAAAAACAAGATGGCCGCTCTTCCCTTTTCCCTGCACGGGGAATAAACTTTTTAATTTTCGAGCTCCCGAAAAGCCGAATTAGCGTGATTACTTCTTGCGGATACCCCACCCGAGTGTGCCGGTGCAAATTTGAACCCATTTAATGTTTCACTTTGGCGGTAATCGACGATTTTTGGTCAAATTATGACGTCACTTTTGCACCAAAAAGTTGTAATTCCCAAGGTTTTACGAATTTTGCATGACTCCACACAGGAAAGTTGTTCAGGATGCTCAACTTGGTCGATTTGCACCGTCAAAACGCGATTTCCAGAGTTGAACATTAGAAAAACAAATGGCCGCTCTTCCCTTTTCCCTGCCCGGGGAATAAACTTTTTAATTTTCGAGCTCCCAAAAAGCCAAATTAGCGTGATTACTTCTTGCGGATACCCCACCCGAGTGTGCCTGTGCAAATTTGAACCCCGTCAATGTTTTACTGTGGCGGTAATCGACGATTATTTGTCAAATTATGACGTCACTTTTGCACCAAAAAGTTGTAATTCCCAAGGTTTTGCGAATTTTGCATGACTCCACACAGGAAAGTTGATCAGGATGCTCAACTCGGTCGATTTGCACCGTCAAAACGCGAGTTCCAGAGTTGAACATTAGAAAAACAAGATGGCCGCTCTTCCCTTTTCCCTGCCCGGGGAATAAACTTTTTAATTTTCGAGCTCCCAAAAAGCCAAATTAGCGTGATTACTTATTGCGGATACCCCACCCGAGTGTGCCTGTGCAAATCTGAACCCCGTCATTGTTTTACTTTGGCGGTAATCGACGATTTTTGGACAAATTATGACGTCACTTTTGCACCAAAAAGTTGTAATTCCCAAGGTTTTGCGAATTTTGCATGACTCCACACAGGAAAGTTGTTCAGGATGCTCAACTTGGTCGATTTGCACCGTCAAAACGCGATTTCCAGAGTTGACTATTAGAAAAACAAGATGGCCGCTCTTCCCTTTTCCCTGCCCGGGGAATAAACTTTTTAATTTTCGAGCTCCCGAAAAGCCTAATTAGCGTGATTACTTCTTGCGGATACCCCACCCGAGTGTGCCTGTGCAAATTTGAACCCCATCAATGTTTTACTTTGGCGTTAATCGACGATTTTTTGTCAAATTATGACGTCACTTTTGCACCAAAAAGTTGTAATTCCCAAGGTTTTGCGAATTTTGCATGACTCCACACAGGAAAGTTGTTCAGGATGCTCAACTTGGTCGATTTGCACCGTCAAAACGCGATTTCCAGAGTTGACTATTATAAAACAAGATGGCCGCTCTTCCCTTTTCCCTGCCCGGGGAATAAACTTTTTAATTTTCGAGCCACCCCGAAAAGCCGAATTAGCGTGATTACTTCTTGCGGATACCACACCCGAGTGTGCCGGTGCAAATCTGAACCCCGTCAATGTTTTACTTTGGCGGTAATCGACGATTTCTGGACAAATTATGACGTCACTTTTGCACCAAAAAGTTGTAATTCCCTAGGTTTTGCGAATTTTGCATGACTACACACAGGAAAGTTGTTCAGGATGCTCAACTTGGTCGATTTGCACCGTCAAAACGCGATTTCCAGAGTTGACTATTAGAAAAACAAGATGGCCGCTCTTCCCTTTTCCCTGCCCGGGGAATAAACTTTTTAATTTTCGAGCTCCCGAAAAGCCGAATTAGCGTGATTACTTCTTGCGGATACCCCACCCGAGTGTGCCGGTGCAAATTTGAACCCATTTAATGTTTCACTTTGGCGGTAATCGACGATTTTTGGTCAAATTATGACGTCACTTTTGCACCAAAAAGTTGTAATTCCCAAGGTTTTACGAATTTTGCATGACTCCACACAGGAAAGTTGTTCAGGATGCTCAACTTGGTCGATTTGCACCGTCAAAACGCGATTTCCAGAGTTGAACATTAGAAAAACAAATGGCCGCTCTTCCCTTTTCCCTGCCCGGGGAATAAACTTTTTAATTTTCGAGCTCCCAAAAAGCCAAATTAGCGTGATTACTTCTTGCGGATACCCCACCCGAGTGTGCCTGTGCAAATTTGAACCCCGTCAATGTTTTACTTTGGCGGTAATCGACGATTCTTTGTCAAATTATGACGTCACTTTTGCACCAAAAAGTTGTAATTCCCAAGGTTTTGCGAATTTTGCATGACTCCACACAGGAAAGTTGTTCAGGATGCTCAACTTGGTCGATTTGCACCGTCAAAACGCGATTTCCAGAGTTGACTATTAGAAAAACAAGATGGCCGCTCTTCCCTTTTCCCTGCCCGGGGAATAAACTTTTTAATTTTCGAGCTCCCGAAAAGCCTAATTAGCGTGATTACTTCTTGCGGATACCCCACCCGAGTGTGCCTGTGCAAATTTGAACCCCATCAATGTTTTACTTTGGCGTTAATCGACGATTTTTTGTCAAATTATGACGTCACTTTTGCACCAAAAAGTTGTAATTCCCAAGGTTTTGCGAATTTTGCATGACTCCACACAGGAAAGTTGTTCAGGATGCTCAACTTGGTCGATTTGCACCGTCAAAACGCGATTTCCAGAGTTGACTATTATAAAACAAGATGGCCGCTCTTCCCTTTTCCCTGCCCGGGGAATAAACTTTTTAATTTTCGAGCCACCCCGAAAAGCCGAATTAGCGTGATTACTTCTTGCGGATACCACACCCGAGTGTGCCGGTGCAAATCTGAACCCCGTCAATGTTTTACTTTGGCGGTAATCGACGATTTCTGGACAAATTATGACGTCACTTTTGCACCAAAAAGTTGTAATTCCCTAGGTTTTGCGAATTTTGCATGACTACACACAGGAAAGTTGTTCAGGATGCTCAACTTGGTCGATTTGCACCGTCAAAACGCGATTTCCAGAGTTGACTATTAGAAAAACAAGATGGCCGCTCTTCCCTTTTCCCTGCCCGGGGAATAAACTTTTTAATTTTCGAGCTCCCGAAAAGCCGAATTAGCGTGATTACTTCTTGCGGATACCCCACCCGAGTGTGCCGGTGCAAATTTGAACCCATTTAATGTTTCACTTTGGCGGTAATCGACGATTTTTGGTCAAATTATGACGTCACTTTTGCACCAAAAAGTTGTAATTCCCAAGGTTTTACGAATTTTGCATGACTCCACACAGGAAAGTTGTTCAGGATGCTCAACTTGGTCGATTTGCACCGTCAAAACGCGATTTCCAGAGTTGAACATTAGAAAAACAAATGGCCGCTCTTCCCTTTTCCCTGCCCGGGGAATAAACTTTTTAATTTTCGAGCTCCCAAAAAGCCAAATTAGCGTGATTACTTCTTGCGGATACCCCACCCGAGTGTGCCTGTGCAAATTTGAACCCCGTCAATGTTTTACTTTGGCGGTAATCGACGATTCTTTGTCAAATTATGACGTCACTTTTGCACCAAAAAGTTGTAATTCCCAAGGTTTTGCGAATTTTGCATGACTCCACACAGGAAAGTTGTTCAGGATGCTCAACTTGGTCGATTTGCACCGTCAAAACGCGATTTCCAGAGTTGACTATTAGAAAAACAAGATGGCCGCTCTTCCCTTTTCCCTGCCCGGGGAATAAACTTTTTAATTTTCGAGCTCCCGAAAAGCCTAATTAGCGTGATTACTTCTTGCGGATACCCCACCCGAGTGTGCCTGTGCAAATTTGAACCCCATCAATGTTTTACTTTGGCGTTAATCGACGATTTTTTGTCAAATTATGACGTCACTTTTGCACCAAAAAGTTGTAATTCCCAAGGTTTTGCGAATTTTGCATGACTCCACACAGGAAAGTTGTTCAGGATGCTCAACTTGGTCGATTTGCACCGTCAAAACGCGATTTCCAGAGTTGACTCTTATAAAAACAAGATGGCCGCTCTTCCCTTTTCCCTGCCCGGGGAATAAACTTTTTAATTTTCGAGCTCCCAAAAAGCCAAATTAGCGTGATTACTTCTTGCGGATACCCCACCCGAGTGTGCCTGTGCAAATTTGAACCCCATCAATGTTTTACTTTGGCGGTAATCGACGATTTTTTAGTCAAATTATGACTTCACTTTTGCACCAAAAAGTTGTAATTCCCAAGGTTTTGCGAATTTGGCATGACTCCACACAGGAAAGTTGTTCAGGAAGCTCAACTTGGTCGATTTGGCGCGTCAAAACGCGATTTCCAGAGTTGACTATTAGAAAAACAAGATGGCCGCTCTTCCCTTTTCCCTGCCCGGGGAATAAACTTTTTACTTTTCGAGCTCCCGAAAAGCCGAATTAGCGTGATTACTTCTTGCGGATACCCCACCCGAGTGTGCCGGTGCAAATTTGAACCCCGTCAATGTTTTATTTGGCGGTAATCGACGATTTTTGGACAAATTATGACGTCACTTTTGCACCAAAAAGTTGTAATTCCCAAGGTTTTACGAATTTTGCATGACTCCACACAGGAAAGTTGTTCAGGATGCTCAACTTGGTCGATTTGCACCGTCAAAACGCGATTTCCAGAGTTGACTATTAGAAAAACAAGATGGCCGCTCTTCCCTTTTCCCTGCCCGGGGAATAAACTTTTTAATTTTCGAGCTCCCGAAAAGCCGAATTAGCGTGATTACTTCTTGCGGATACCCCACCCGAGTGTGCCGGTGCAAATTTGAACCCATTTAATGTTTCACTTTGGCGGTAAACGACGATTGTTGGTCAAATTATGACGTCACTTTTGCACCAAAAAGTTGTAATTCCCAAGGTTTTACGAATTTTGCATGACTCCACACAGGACAGTTGTTCAGGATGCTCAACTTGGTCGATTTGCACCGTCAAAACGCGATTTCCAGAGTTGAATATTAGAAAAACAAGATGGCCGCTCTTCCCTTTTCCCTGCCCGGAGAATAACTTTTTAAATTTCGAGCCACCCCGAAAAGCCGAATTAGCGTGATTACTTCTTGCGGATACCCCACCCGAGTGTGCCGGTGCAAATTTGAACCCCGTCAATGTTTTACTTTGGCGGTAATCGACGATTTTTTTGTCAAATTATGACGTCACTTTTTGCACCAAAAAGTTGTAATTCCCCAGGTTTTGCGAATTTTGCATGACTCCACACAGGAAAGTTGTTCAGGATGCTCAACTTGGTCGATTTGCACTGTCAAAACGCGATTTCCAGAGTTGACTATTAGAAAAACAAGATGGCCGCTCTTCCCTTTTCCCTGCCCGGGGAATAAACTTTTTACTTTTCGAGCTCCCGAAAAGCCGAATTAGCGTGATTACTTCTTGTGGATACCCCACCCGAGTGTGCCGGTGCAAATTTGAACCCAGTCAATGTTTTACTTTGGCGGTAATCGACGATTTTTGGTCAAATTATGACGTCACTTTTGCACCAAAAAGTTGTAATTCCCAAGGTTTTACGAATTTTGCATGACTCCACACAGGAAAGTTGTTCAGGATGCTCAACTTGGTCGATTTGCACCGTCAAAACTCGATTTCCAGAGTTGAATATTAGAAAAACAATATGGCCGCTCTTCCATTTTCCCTGACCGGAGAATAACTTTTTAATTTTCGAGCCACCCCGAAAAGCCGAATTAGCGTGATTACTTCTTGCGGATACCCCACCCGAGTGTGCCGGTGCAAATTTGAACCCCGTCAATGTTTTATTTGGCGGTAATCGACGATTTTTGGACAAATTATGACGTCACTTTTGCACCAAAAAGTTGTAATTCCCAAGGTTTTACGAATTTTGCATGACTCCACACAGGACAGTTGTTCAGGATGCTCAACTTGGTCGATTTGCACCGTCAAAACGCGATTTCCAGAGTTGAATATTAGAAAAACAAGATGGCCGCTCTTCCCTTTTCCCTGCCCGGAGAAAAACTTTTTAAATTTCGAGCCACCCCGAAAAGCCGAATTAGCGTGATTACTTCTTGCGGATACCCCACCCGAGTGTGCCGGTGCAAATTTGAACCCCGTCAATGTTTTACTTTGGCGGTAATCGACGATTTTTTTGTCAAATTATGACGTCACTTTTTGCACCAAAAAGTTGTAATTCCCCAGGTTTTGCGAATTTTGCATGACTCCACACAGGAAAGTTGTTCAGGATGCTCAACTTGGTCGATTTGCACTGTCAAAACGCGATTTCCAGAGTTGACTATTAGAAAAACAAGATGGCCGCTCTTCCCTTTTCCCTGCCCGGGGAATAAACTTTTTACTTTTCGAGCTCCCGAAAAGCCGAATTAGCGTGATTACTTCTTGTGGATACCCCACCCGAGTGTGCCGGTGCAAATTTGAACCCAGTCAATGTTTTACTTTGGCGGTAATCGACGATTTTTGGTCAAATTATGACGTCACTTTTGCACCAAAAAGTTGTAATTCCCAAGGTTTTACGAATTTTGCATGACTCCACACAGGAAAGTTGTTCAGGATGCTCAACTTGGTCGATTTGCACCGTCAAAACTCGATTTCCAGAGTTGAATATTAGAAAAACAATATGGCCGCTCTTCCATTTTCCCTGACCGGAGAATAACTTTTTAATTTTCGAGCCACCCCGAAAAGCCGAATTAGCGTGATTACTTCTTGCGGATACCCCACCCGAGTGTGCCGGTGCAAATTTGAACCCCGTCAATGTTTTATTTGGCGGTAATCGACGATTTTTGGACAAATTATGACGTCACTTTTGCACCAAAAAGTTGTAATTCCCAAGGTTTTACGAATTTTGCATGACTCCACACAGGAAAGTTGTTCAGGATGCTCAACTAGGTCGATTTGCACCGTCAAAACGCGATTTCCAGAGTTGACTATTAGAAAAACAAGATGGCCGCTCTTCCCTTTTCCCTGCCCGGGGAATAAACTTTTTAATTTTCGAGCTCCCAAAAAGCCAGATTAGCGTGATTACTTCTTGCGGATACCCCACCCGAGTGTGCCTGTGCAAATTTGAACCCCATCAATGTTTTACTTTGGCGGAAATCGACGATTTTTTGTCAAATTATGACGTCACTTTTGCACCAAAAAGTTGTAATTCCCAAGGTTTTGCGAATTTTGCATGACTCCACACAGGAAAGTTGTTCAGGATGCTCAACTTGGTCGATTTGCACCGTCAGCCGCGATTTCCAGAGTTGACTCTTAGAAAAACAAGATGGCCGCTCTTCCCTTTTCCCTGCCCGGAGAATAACTTTTTAATTTTCGAGCCACCCCGAAAAGCCGAATTAGCGTGATTACTTCTTGCGGATACCCCACCCGAGTGTGCCGGTGCAAATTTGAACCCCGTCAATGTTTTACTTTGGCGGTAACCGACGATTTTTTGTCAAATTATGACGTCACTTTTTGCACCAAAAAGTTGTAATTCCCAAGGTTTTGCGAATTTTGCATGACTCCACACAGGACAGTTGTTCAGGATGCTCAACTTGGTCGATTTGCACTGTCAAAACGCGATTTCCAGAGTTGACTATTAGAAAAACAAGATGGCCGCTCTTTTGCGAATTTTGCATGACTCCACACAGGACAGTTGTTCAGGATGCTCAACTTGGTCGATTTGCACTGTCAAAACGCGATTTCCAGAGTTGACTATTAGAAAAACAAGATGGCCGCTCTTCCCTTTTCCCTGCCCGGGGAATAAACGTTTTACTTTTCGAGCTCCCGAAAAGCCGAATTAGCGTGATTACTTCTTGCGGATACCCCACCCGAGTGTGCCGGTGCAAATTTGAACCCAGTCAATGTTTTACTTTGGCGGTAATCGACGATTTTTGGTCAAATTATGACGTCACTTTTGCACCAAAAAGTTGTAATTCCCAAGGTTTTGCGAATTTTGCATGACTCCACACAGGAAAGTTGTTCAGGATGCTCAACTTGGTCGATTTGCACCGTCAAAACGCGATTTCCAGAGTTGACTATTAGAAAAACAAGATGGCCGCTCTTCCCTTTTCCCTGCCCGGGGAATAAACTTTTTAATTTTCGAGCTCCCGAAAAGCCGAATTAGCGTGATTACTTCTTGCGGATACCCCAACCGAGTGTGCCGGTGCAAATTTGAACCCATTTAATGTTTCACTTTGGCGGTAATCGACGATTTTTGGTCAAATTATGACGTCACTTTTGCACCAAAAAGTTGTAATTCCCAAGGTTTTACGAATTTTGCATGACTCCACACAGGACAGTTGTTCAGGATGCTCAACTTGGTCGATTTGCACCGTCAAAACGCGATTTCCAGAGTTGAATATTAGAAAAACAAGATGGCCGCTCTTCCCTTTTCCCTGCCCGGAGAATAACTTTTTAAATTTCGAGCCACCCCGAAAAGCCGAATTAGCGTGATTACTTCTTGCGGATACCCCACCCGAGTGTGCCGGTGCAAATTTGAACCCCGTCAATGTTTTACTTTGGCGGTAATCGACGATTTTTTTGTCAAATTATGACGTCACTTTTTGCACCAAAAAGTTGTAATTCCCCAGGTTTTGCGAATTTTGCATGACTCCACACAGGAAAGTTGTTCAGGATGCTCAACTTGGTCGATTTGCACCGTCAAAACGCGATTTCCAGAGTTGACTTTTAGAAAAACAAGATGGCCGCTCTTCCCTTTTCCCTGCCCGGGGAATAAACTTTTTACTTTTCGAGCTCCCGAAAAGCCGAATTAGCGTGATTACTTCTTGCGGATACCCCACCCGAGTGTGCCTGTGCAAATTTGATTCCCATCAATGTTTTACTTTGGCGGTAATCGACGATTTCTTGTCAAATTATAACGTCACTTTTGCACCAAAAAGTTGTAATTCCCAAGGTTTTGCGAATTTTGCATGACTCCACACAGGAAAGTTGTTCAGGATGCTCAACTTGGTCGATTTGCACGGTCAAAACGCGATTTCCAGAGTTGACTATTAGAAAAACAAGATGGCCGCTCTTCCCTTTTCCCTGCCCGGGGAATAAACTTTTTAATTTTCGAGCTCCCGAAAAGCCGAATTAGCGTGATTACTTCTTGCGGATACCCCACCCGAGTGTGCCTGTGGAAATTTGAACCCATTTAATGTCTCACTTTGGCGGTAATCGACGATTTTTGGTCAAATTATGACGTCACTTTTGCACCAAAAAGTTGTAATTCCCAAGGTTTTGCGAATTTTGCATGACTCCACACAGGAAAGTTGTTCAGGATGCTCAACTTGGTCGATTTGCACCGTCAAAACGCGATTTCCAGAGTTTACTATTAGAAAAACAAGATGGCCGCTCTTCCCTTTTCCCTACCCGGGGAATAAACTTTTTAATTTTCGAGCTCCTGAAAAGCCGAATTAGCGTGATTACTTCTTGCGGATACCCCACCCGAGTGTGCCTATGCAAATTTGATTCCCATCAATGTTTTACTTTGGCGGTAATCGACGATTTTTTGTAAATTATAACGTCATTTTTGCACCAAAAAGTTGTAATTCCCAAGGTTTTGCGAATTTTGCATGACTCCACACAGGAAAGTTGTTCAGGATGCTCAACTTGGTCGATTTGCACCGTAAAAACGCGATTTCCAGAGTTGACTATTAGAAAAACAAGATGGCCGCTCTTCCCTTTTCCCTGCACGGGGAATAAACTTTTTAATTTTCGAGCTCCCGAAAAGCCGAATTAGCGTGATTACTTCTTGCGGATACCCCACCCGAGTGTGCCGGTGCAAATTTGAACCCATTTAATGTTTCACTTTGGCGGTAATCGACGATTTTTGGTCAAATTATGACGTCACTTTTGCACCAAAAAGTTGTAATTCCCAAGGTTTTACGAATTTTGCATGACTCTACACAGGAAAGTTGTTCAGGATGCTCAACTTGGTCGATTTGCACGGTCAAAACGCGATTTCCAGAGTTGACTATTAGAAAAACAAGATGGCCGCTCTTCCCTTTTCCCTGCCCGGGGAATAAACTTTTTAATTTTCGAGCTCCCGAAAAGCCGAATTAGCGTGATTACTTCTTGCGGATACCCCACCCGAGTGTGCCGGTGCAAATTTGAACCCATTTAATGTCTCACTTTGGCGGTAATCGACGATTTTGGGTCAAATTATGACGTCACTTTTGCACCAAAAAGTTGTAATTCCCAAGGTTTTGCGAATTTTGCATGACTCCACACAGGAAAGTTGTTCAGGATGCTCAACTTGGTCGATTTGCACCGTAAAAACGCGATTTCCAGAGTTGACTATTAGAAAAACAAGATGGCCGCTCTTCCCTTTTCCCTACACGGGGAATAAACTTTTTAATTTTCGAGCTCCCGAAAAGCCGAATTAGCGTGATTACTTCTTGCGGATACCCACCCGAGTGTGCCGGTGCAAATTTGAACCCATTTAATGTTTCACTTTGGCGGTAATCGACGATTTTTGGTCAAATTATGACGTCACT
Source organism: Asterias amurensis (assembly GCF_032118995.1). Lineage (NCBI taxonomy): Eukaryota > Metazoa > Echinodermata > Asteroidea > Forcipulatida > Asteriidae > Asterias > Asterias amurensis. The sequence continues at coordinate 8,321,606 of NC_092662.1, read as the reverse complement.
TTTGCACCAAAAAGTTGTAATTCCCAAGGTTTTACGAATTTTGCATGACTCTACACAGGAAAGTTGTTCAGGATGCTCAACTTGGTCGATTTGCACCGTCAAAACGCGATTTCCAGAGTTGACTATTAGAAAAACAAGATGGCTGCTCTTCCCTTTTCCCTGCCCGGGGAATAAACTTTTTAATTTTCGAGCTCCCAAAAAGCCGAATTAGCGTGATTACTTCTTGCGGATACCCAACCCGAGTGTGCCTGTGCAAATTTGAACCCCATCAATGTTTTACTTTGGCGGTAATCGACGACTTTTGTCAAATAATTATGACGTCACTTTTGCACCAAAAAGTTGTAATTCCCAAGGTTTTGCGAATTTTGCATGACTCCACACAGGAAAGTTGTTCAGGATGCTCAACTTGGTCGATTTGGCGCGTCAAAACGCGATTTCCAGAGTTGACTATTAGAAAAACAAGATGGCCGCTCTTCCCTTTTCCCTGCCCGGGGAATAAACTTTTTACTTTTCGAGCTCCCGAAAAGCCGAATTAGCGTGATTACTTCTTGCGGATACCCCACCCGAGTGTGCCGGTGTAAATTTGAACCCCGTAAATGTTTTACATTGGCGGTAATCGACGTTTTTTGGACAAATTATGACGTCACTTTTGCACCAAAAAGTTGTAATTCCCAAGGTTTTACGAATTTTGCATGACTCCACACAGGAAAGTTGTTCAGGATGCTCAACTTGGTCGATTTGCACCGTCAAAACTCGCTTTCCAGAGTTGAATATTAGAAAAACAAGATGGCCGCTCTTCCATTTTCCCTGACCGGAGAATAACTTTTTAATTTTCGAGCCACCCCGAAAAGCCGAATTAGCGTGATTACTTCTTGCGGATACCCCACCCGAGTGTGCCTGTGCAAATTTGAACCCCGTCAATGTTTTACATTGGCGGTAATCGACGTTTTTTGGACAAATTATGACGTCACTTTTGCACCAAAAAGTTGTAATTCCCAAGGTTTTGCGAATTTTGCATGACTCCACAAAGGAAAGTTGTTCAGGATGCTCAACTTGGTCGATTTGCACCGTAAAAACGCGATTTCCAGAGTTGACTATTAGAAAAACAAGATGGCCGCTCTTCCCTTTTCCCTACACGGGGAATAAACTTTTTAATTTTCGAGCTCCCGAAAAGCCGAATTAGCGTGATTACTTCTTGCGGATACCCACCCGAGTGTGCCGGTGCAAATTTGAACCCATTTAATGTTTCACTTTGGCGGTAATCGACGATTTTTGGTCAAATTATGACGTCACTTTTGCACCAAAAAGTTGTAATTCCCAAGGTTTTACGAATTTTGCATGACTCTACACAGGAAAGTTGTTCAGGATGCACAACTTGGTCGATTTGCACCGTCAAAACGCGATTTCCAGAGTTGACTATTAGAAAAACAAGATGGCCGCTCTTCCCTTTTCCCTGCCCGGGGAATAAACTTTTTACTTTTCGAGCTCCCGAAAAGCCGAATTAGCGTGATTACTTCTTGCGGATACCCCACCCGAGTGTGCCGGTGCAAATTTGAACCCCGTCAATGTTTTACATTGGCGGTAATCGACGTTTTTTGGACAAATTATGACGTCACTTTTGCACCAAAAAGTTGTAATTCCCAAGGTTTTACGAATTTTGCATGACTCCACACAGGAAAGTTGTTCAGGATGCTCAACTTGGTCGATTTGCACCGTCAAAACTCGATTTCCAGAGTTGAATATTAGAAAAACAAGATGGCCGCTCTTCCATTTTCCCTGACCGGAGAATAACTTTTTAATTTTCGAGCCACCCCGAAAAGCCGAATTAACGTGATTACTTCTTGCGGATACCCCACCCGAGTGTGCCGGTGCAAATCTGAACCCCGTCACTGTTTTACATTGGCGGTAATCGACGTTTTTTGGACAAATTATGACGTCACTTTTGCACCAAAAAGTTGTAATTCCCAAGGTTTTACGAATTTTGCATGACTCCACACAGGAAAGTTGTTCAGGATGCTCAACTTGGTCGATTTGCACCGTCAAAACTCGATTTCCAGAGTTGAATATTAGAAAAACAAGATGGCCGCTCTTCCATTTTCCCTGACCGGAGAATAACTTTTTAATTTTCGAGCCACCCCGAAAAGCCGAATTAGCGTGATTACTTCTTGCGGATACCCCACCCGAGTGTGCCGGTGCAAATTTGAACCCCGTCAATGTTTTACATTGGCGGTAATCGACGTTTTTTGGACAAATTATGACGTCACTTTTGCACCAAAAAGTTGTAATTCCCAAGGTTTTGCGAATTTTGCATGACTCCACACAGGAAAGTTGTTCAGGATGCTCAACTTGGTCGATTTGCACCGTAAAAACGCGATTTCCAGAGTTGACTATTAGAAAAACAAGATGGCCGCTCTTCCCTTTTCCCTACACGGGGAATAAACTTTTTAATTTTCGAGCTCCCGAAAAGCCGAATTAGCGTGATTACTTCTTGCGGATACCCACCCGAGTGTGCCGGTGCAAATTTGAACCCATTTAATGTTTCACTTTGGCGGTAATCGACGATTTTTGGTCAAATTATGACGTCACTTTTGCACCAAAAAGTTGTAATTCCCAAGGTTTTACGAATTTTGCATGACTCTACACAGGAAAGTTGTTCAGGATGCTCAACTTGGTCGATTTGCACCGTCAAAACGCGATTTCCAGAGTTGACTATTAGAAAAACAAGATGGCCGCTCTTCCCTTTTCCCTGCCCGGGGAATAAACTTTTTACTTTTCGAGCTCCCGAAAAGCCGAATTAGCGTGATTACTTCTTGCGGATACCCCACCCGAGTGTGCCGGTGCAAATTTGAACCCAGTCAATATTTTACTTTGGCGGTAATCGACGATTTTTGGTCAAATAATGACGTTAATTTTGCACCAAAAAGTTGTAATTCCCTAGGTTTTGCGAATTTTGCATGACTCCACACAGGAAAGTTGTTCAGGATGCTCAACTTGGTCGATTTGCACCGTCAAAACGCGATTTCCAGAGTTGAATATTAGAAAAACAAGATGGCCGCTCTTCCCTTTTCCCTGCCCGGAGAATAACTTTTTAATTTTCGAGCTTCCAAAAAGCCAAATTAGCGTGATTACTTCTTGCGGATACCCCACCCGAGTGTGCCTGTGCAAATTTGAACCCCGTCAATGTTTTACTTTGGCGGTAATCGACGATTTGTGGACAAATTATGACGTCACTTTTGCACCAAAAAGTTGTAATTCCCATGGTTTTACGAATTTTGCATGACTCCACACAAAAAAGTTGTTCAGGATGCTCAACCTGGTCGATTTGCACCGTCAAAACGCGATTTCCAGAGTTGACTATTAGAAAAACAAGATGGCCGCTCTTCCCTTTTCCCTGCCCGGGGAATAAACTTTTTAATTTTCGAGCTCCCGAAAAGCCGAATTAGCGTGATTACTTCTTGCGGATACCCCACCCGAGTGTGCCTGTGCAAATTTGAACACCATCAATGTTTTACTTTGGCGGTAATCGACGATTTTTTGTCAAATCATGACGTCACTTTTGCACCAAAAAGTTGTAATTCCCAAGGTTTTGCGAATTTTGCATGACTCCACACAGGAAAGTTGTTCAGGATGCTCAACTTGGTCGATTTGCACCGTCAAAACGCGATTTCCAGAGTTGACTCTTAGAAAAACAAGATGGCCGCTCTTCCCTTTTCCCTGCACGGGGAATAAACTTTTTAATTTTCGAGCTCCCGAAAAGCCGAATTAGCGTGATTACTTCTTGCGGATACCCCACCCGAGTGTGCCGGTGCAAATTTGAACCCAGTCAATGTTTTACTTTGGCGGTAATCGACGATTTTTGGTCAAATTATGACGTCACTTTTGCACCAAAAAGTTGTAATTCCCAAGGTTTTGCGAATTTTGCATGACTCCACACACGAAAGTTGTTCAGGATGCTCAACTTGGTCGATTTGCACCGTCAAAACGCGATTTCCAGAGTTGACTCTTAGAAAAACAAGATGGCCGCTCTTCCCTTTTCCCTGCCCGGAGAATAACTTTTTAATTTTCGAGCCACCCCGAAAAGCCGAATTAGCGTGATTACTTCTTGCGGATACCCCACCCGAGTGTGCCGGTGCAAATTTGAACCCCGTCAATGTTTTACTTTGGCGGTAACCGACGATTTTTTTGTCAAATTATGACGTCACTTTTTGCACCAAAAAGTTGTAATTCCCAATTAGCCGAATTAGCGTGATTACTTCTTGCGGATACCCCACCCGAGTGTGCCGGTGCAAATTTGAACCCATTTAATGTTTCACTTTTGCGGTAATCGACGATTTTTGGTCAAATTATGACGTCACTTTTGCACCAAAAAGTTGTAATTCCCAAGGTTTTACGAATTTTGCATGACTCTACACAGGAAAGTTGTTCAGGATGCTCAACTTGGTCGATTTGCACCGTCAAAACGCGATTTCCAGAGTTGACTATTAGAAAAACAAGATGGCCGCTCTTCCCTTTTCCCTGCCCGGGGAATAAACTTTTTAATTTTCGAGCTCCCAAAAAGCCGAATTAGCGTGATTACTTCTTGCGGATACCCCACCCGAGTGTGCCTGTGCAAATTTGAACCCCATCAATGTTTTACTTTGGCGGTAATCGACGATTTTTTGTCAAATAATTATGACGTCACTTTTGCACCAAAAAGTTGTAATTCCCAAGGTTTTGCGAATTTGGCATGACTCCACACAGGAAAGTTGTTCAGGATGCTCAACTTGGTCGATTTGGCGCGTCAAAACTCGATTTCCAGAGTTGAATATTAGAAAAACAAGATGGCCGCTCTTCCATTTTCCCTGACCGGAGAATAACTTTTTAATTTTCGAGCCACCCCGAAAAGCCGAATTAGCGTGATTACTTCTTGCGGATACCCCACCCGAGTGTGCCGGTGCAAATCTGAACCCCCGTCAATGTTTTACATTGGCGGTAATCGACGATTTTTGGACAAATTATGACGTCACTTTTTGCACCAAAAAGTTGTAATACCCAAGGTTTTACGAATTTTGCATGACTTCACACAGGAAAGTTGTTCAGGATGCTCAACTTGGTCGATTTGCACCGTCAAAACGCGATTTCCAGAGTTGACTATTAGAAAAACAAGATGGCCGCTCTTCCCTTTTCCCTGCCCGGGGAATAAACTTTTTAATTTTCGAGCTCCCGAAAAGCCGAATTAGCGTGATTACTTCTTGCGGATACCCCACCCGAGTGTGCCGGTGCAAATTTGAACCCATTTAATGTTTCACTTTGGCGGTAATCGACGATTTTTGGTCAAATTATGACGTCACTTTTGCACCAAAAAGTTGTAATTCCCAAGGTTTTACGAATTTTGCATGACTCCACACAGGAAAGTTGTTCAGGATGCTCAACTAGGTCGATTTGCACCGTCAAAACGCGATTTCCAGAGTTGACTATTAGAAAAACAAGATGGCCGCTCTTCCCTTTTCCCTGCCCGGGGAATAAACTTTTTAATTTTCGAGCTCCCAAAAAGCCAGATTAGCGTGATTACTTCTTGCGGATACCCCACCCGAGTGTGCCTGTGCAAATTTGAACCCCATCAATGTTTTACTTTGGCGGAAATCGACGATTTTTTGTCAAATTATGACGTCACTTTTGCACCAAAAAGTTGTAATTCCCAAGGTTTTGCGAATTTTGCATGACTCCACACAGGAAAGTTGTTCAGGATGCTCAACTTGGTCGATTTGCACCGTCAAAACGCGATTTCCAGAGTTGACTATTAGAAAAACAAGATGGCCGCTCTTCCCTTTTCCCTGCCCGGAGAATAACTTTTTAAATTTCGAGCCACCCCGAAAAGCCGAATTAGCGTGATTACTTCTTGCGGATACCCCACCCGAGTGTGCCGGTGCAAATTTGAACCCCGTCAATGTTTTACTTTGGCGGTAATCGACGATTTTTTTGTCAAATTATGACGTCACTTTTTGCACCAAAAAGTTGTAATTCCCCAGGTTTTGCGAATTTTGCATGACTCCACACAGGAAAGTTGTTCAGGATGCTCAACTTGGTCGATTTGCACTGTCAAAACGCGATTTCCAGAGTTGACTATTAGAAAAACAAGATGGCCGCTCTTCCCTTTTCCCTGCCCGGGGAATAAACTTTTTACTTTTCGAGCTCCCGAAAAGCCGAATTAGCGTGATAACTTCTTGTGGATACCCCACCCGAGTGTGCCGGTGCAAATTTGAACCCAGTCAATGTTTTACATTGGCGGTAATCGACGATTTTTGGTCAAATTATGACGTCACTTTTGCACCAAAAAGTTGTAATTCCCAAGGTTTTACGAATTTTGCATGACTCCACACAGGAAAGTTGTTCAGGATGCTCAACTTGGTCGATTTGCACCGTCAAAACTCGATTTCCAGAGTTGAATATTAGAAAAACAAGATGGCCGCTCTTCCATTTTCCCTGACCGGAGAATAACTTTTTAATTTTCGAGCCACCCCGAAAAGCCGAATTAGCGTGATTACTTCTTGCGGATACCCCACCCGAGTGTGCCGGTGCAAATCTGAACCCCCGTCAATGTTTTACATTGGCGGTAATCGACGATTTTTGGACAAATTATGACGTCACTTTTGCACCAAAAAGTTGTAATACCCAAGGTTTTACGAATTTTGCATGACTTCACACAGGAAAGTTGTTCAGGATGCTCAACTTGGTCGATTTGCACCGTCAAAACGCGATTTCCAGAGTTGACTATTAGAAAAACAAGATGGCCGCTCTTCCCTTTTCCCTGCCCGGGGAATAAACTTTTTAATTTTCGAGCTCCCGAAAAGCCGAATTAGCGTGATTACTTCTTGCGGATACCCCACCCGAGTGTGCCGGTGCAAATTTGAACCCATTTAATGTTTCACTTTGGCGGTAATCGACGATTTTTGGTCAAATTATGACGTCACTTTTGCACCAAAAAGTTGTAATTCCCAAGGTTTTACGAATTTTGCATGACTCCACACAGGAAAGTTGTTCAGGATGCTCAACTAGGTCGATTTGCACCGTCAAAACGCGATTTCCAGAGTTGACTATTAGAAAAACAAGATGGCCGCTCTTCCCTTTTCCCTGCCCGGGGAATAAACTTTTTAATTTTCGAGCTCCCAAAAAGCCAGATTAGCGTGATTACTTCTTGCGGATACCCCACCCGAGTGTGCCTGTGCAAATTTGAACCCCATCAATGTTTTACTTTGGCGGAAATCGACGATTTTTTGTCAAATTATGACGTCACTTTTGCACCAAAAAGTTGTAATTCCCAAGGTTTTGCGAATTTTGCATGACTCCACACAGGAAAGTTGTTCAGGATGCTCAACTTGGTCGATTTGCACCGTCAGCCGCGATTTCCAGAGTTGACTCTTAGAAAAACAAGATGGCCGCTCTTCCCTTTTCCCTGCCCGGAGAATAACTTTTTAATTTTCGAGCCACCCCGAAAAGCCGAATTAGCGTGATTACTTCTTGCGGATACCCCACCCGAGTGTGCCGGTGCAAATTTGAACCCCGTCAATGTTTTACTTTGGCGGTAACCGACGATTTTTTGTCAAATTATGACGTCACTTTTTGCACCAAAAAGTTGTAATTCCCAAGGTTTTGCGAATTTTGCATGACTCCACACAGGACAGTTGTTCAGGATGCTCAACTTGGTCGATTTGCACTGTCAAAACGCGATTTCCAGAGTTGACTATTAGAAAAACAAGATGGCCGCTCTTCCCTTTTCCCTGCCCGGGGAATAAACATTTTACTTTTCGAGCTCCCGAAAAGCCGAATTAGCGTGATTACTTCTTGCGGATACCCCACCCGAGTGTGCCGGTGCAAATTTGAACCCAGTCAATGTTTTACTTTGGCGGTAATCGACGATTTTTGGTCAAATTATGACGTCACTTTTGCACCAAAAAGTTGTAATTCCCAAGGTTTTGCGAATTTTGCATGACTCCACACAGGAAAGTTGTTCAGGATGCTCAACTTGGTCGATTTGCACCGTCAAAACGCGATTTCCAGAGTTGACTATTAGAAAAACAAGATGGCCGCTCTTCCCTTTTCCCTGCCCGGGGAATAAACTTTTTAATTTTCGAGCTCCCGAAAAGCCGAATTAGCGTGATTACTTCTAGCGGATACCCCACCCGAGTGTGCCGGTGCAAATTTGAACCCATTTAATGTTTCACTTTGGCGGTAATCGACGATTTTTGGTCAAATTATGACGTCACTTTTGCACCAAAAAGTTGTAATTCCCAAGGTTTTACGAATTTTGCATGACTCCACACAGGACAGTTGTTCAGGATGCTCAACTTGGTCGATTTGCACCGTCAAAACGCGATTTCCAGAGTTGAATATTAGAAAAACAAGATGGCCGCTCTTCCCTTTTCCCTGCCCGGAGAATAACTTTTTAAATTTCGAGCCACCCCGAAAAGCCGAATTAGCGTGATTACTTCTTGCGGATACCCCACCCGAGTGTGCCGGTGCAAATTTGAACCCCGTCAATGTTTTACTTTGGCGGTAATCGACGATTTTTTTGTCAAATTATGACGTCACTTTTTGCACCAAAAAGTTGTAATTCCCCAGGTTTTGCGAATTTTGCATGACTCCACACAGGAAAGTTGTTCAGGATGCTCAACTTGGTCGATTTGCACTGTCAAAACGCGATTTCCAGAGTTGACTATTAGAAAAACAAGATGGCCGCTCTTCCCTTTTCCCTGCCCGGGGAATAAACTTTTTACTTTTCGAGCTCCCGAAAAGCCGAATTAGCGTGATTACTTCTTGTGGATACCCCACCCGAGTGTGCCGGTGCAAATTTGAACCCAGTCAATGTTTTACTTTGGCGGTAATCGACGATTTTTTGTCAAATTATGACGTCACTTTTGCACCAAAAAGTTGTAATTCCCAAGGTTTTACGAATTTTGCATGACTCCACACAGGAAAGTTGTTCAGGATGCTCAACTTGGTCGATTTGCACCGTCAAAACTCGATTTCCAGAGTTGAATATTAGAAAAACAAGATGGCCGCTCTTCCATTTTCCCTGACCGGAGAATAACTTTTTAATTTTCGAGCCACCCCGAAAAGCCGAATTAGCGTGATTACTTCTTGCGGATACCCCACCCGAGTGTGCCGGTGCAAATCTGAACCCCCGTCAATGTTTTACATTGGCGGTAATCGACGATTTTTGGACAAATTATGACGTCACTTTTGCACCAAAAAGTTGTAATACCCAAGGTTTTACGAATTTTGCATGACTTCACACAGGAAAGTTGTTCAGGATGCTCAACTTGGTCGATTTGCACCGTCAAAACGCGATTTCCAGAGTTGACTATTAGAAAAACAAGATGGCCGCTCTTCCCTTTTCCCTGCCCGGGGAATAAACTTTTTAATTTTCGAGCTCCCGAAAAGCCGAATTAGCGTGATTACTTCTTGCGGATACCCCACCCGAGTGTGCCGGTGCAAATTTGAACCCATTTAATGTTTCACTTTGGCGGTAATCGACGATTTTTGGTCAAATTATGACGTCACTTTTGCACCAAAAAGTTGTAATTCCCAAGGTTTTACGAATTTTGCATGACTCCACACAGGAAAGTTGTTCAGGATGCTCAACTAGGTCGATTTGCACCGTCAAAACGCGATTTCCAGAGTTGACTTTTAGAAAAACAAGATGGCCGCTCTTCCCTTTTCCCTGCCCGGGGAATAAACTTTTTAATTTTCGAGCTCCCAAAAAGCCAGATTAGCGTGATTACTTCTTGCGGATACCCCACCCGAGTGTGCCTGTGCAAATTTGAACCCCATCAATGTTTTACTTTGGCGGAAATCGACGATTTTTTGTCAAATTATGACGTCACTTTTGCACCAAAAAGTTGTAATTCCCAAGGTTTTGCGAATTTTGCATGACTCCACACAGGAAAGTTGTTCAGGATGCTCAACTTGGTCGATTTGCACCGTCAGCCGCGATTTCCAGAGTTGACTCTTAGAAAAACAAGATGGCCGCTCTTCCCTTTTCCCTGCCCGGAGAATAACTTTTTAATTTTCGAGCCACCCCGAAAAGCCGAATTAGCGTGATTACTTCTTGCGGATACCCCACCCGAGTGTGCCGGTGCAAATTTGAACCCCGTCAATGTTTTACTTTGGCGGTAACCGACGATTTTTTTGTCAAATTATGACGTCACTTTTTGCACCAAAAAGTTGTTATTCCCAAGGTTTTGCGAATTTTGCATGACTCCACACAGGAAAGTTGTTCAGGATGCTCAACTTGGTCGATTTGCACTGTCAAAACGCGATTTCCAGAGTTGACTATTAGAAAAACAAGATGGCCGCTCTTCCCTTTTCCCTGCCCGGGGAATAAACATTTTACTTTTCGAGCTCCCGAAAAGCCGAATTAGCGTGATTACTTCTTGCGGATACCCCACCCGAGTGTGCCGGTGCAAATTTGAACCCAGTCAATGTTTTACTTTGGCGGTAATCGACGATTTTTGGTCAAATTATGACGTCACTTTTGCACCAAAAAGTTGTAATTCCCAAGGTTTTGCGAATTTTGCATGACTCCACACAGGAAAGTTGTTCAGGATGCTCAACTTGGTCGATTTGCACCGTCAAAACGCGATTTCCAGAGTTGACTCTTAGAAAAACAAGATGGCCGCTCTTCCCTTTTCCCTGCCCGGAGAATAACTTTTTAATTTTCGAGCCACCCCGAAAAGCCGAATTAGCGTGATTACTTCTTGCGGATACCCCACCCGAGTGTGCCGGTGCAAATTTGAACCCCGTCAATGTTTTACTTTGGCGGTAACCGACGATTTTTTTGTCAAATTATGACGTCACTTTTTGCACCAAAAAGTTGTAATTCCCAAGGTTTTGCGAATTTTGCATGACTCCACACAGGAAAGTTGTTCAGGATGCTCAACTTGGTCGATTTGCACTGTCAAAACGCGATTTCCAGAGTTGACTATTAGAAAAACAAGATGGCCGCTCTTCCCTTTTCCCTGCCCGGGGAATAAACATTTTACTTTTCGAGCTCCCGAAAAGCCGAATTAGCGTGATTACTTCTTGCGGATACCCCACCCGAGTGTGCCGGTGCAAATTTGAACCCAGTCAATGTTTTACTTTGGCGGTAATCGACGATTTTTGGTCAAATAACGACGTCACTTTTGCACCAAAAAGTTGTAATTCCCTAGGTTTTGCGAATTTTGCATGACTCCACACAGGAAAGTTGTTCAGGATGCTCAACTTGGTCGATTTGCACCGTCAAAACGCGATTTCCAGAGTTGAATATTAGAAAAACAAGATGGCCGCTCTTCCATTTTCCCTGCCCGGAGAATAACTTTTTAATTTTCGAGCTCCCAAAAAGCCAAATTAGCGTGATTACTTCTTGCGGATACCCCACCCGAGTATGCCTGTGCAAATTTGAACACCGTCAATGTTTTACTTTGGCGGTAATCGACGATTTTTGGACAAATTATGACGTCACTTTTGCACCAAAAAGTTGTAATTCCCAAGGTTTTACGAATTTTGCATGACTCCACACAGGAAAGTTGTTCAGGATGCTCAACTTGGTCGATTTGCACCGTCAAAACGCGATTTCCAGAGTTGACTATTAGAAAAACAAGATGGCCGCTCTTCCCTTTTCCCTGCCCGGGGAATAAACTTTTTAATTTTCGAGCTCCCGAAAAGCCGAATTAGCGTGATTACTTCTTGCGGATACCCCACCCGAGTGTGCCTGTGCAAATTTGAACCCCATCAATGTTTTACTTTGGCGGTAATCGACGATTTTTTGTCAAATTATGACGTCACTTTTGCACCAAAAAGTTGTAATTCCCAAGGTTTTACGAATTTTGCATGACTCCACACAGGAAAGTTGTTCAGGATGCTCAACTTGGTCGATTTGCACCGTCAAAACGCGATTTCCAGAGTTGACTATTAGAAAAACAAGATGGCCGCTCTTCCCTTTTCCCTGCCCGGGGAAAAAAACTTTTTAATTTTCGAGCTCCCAAAAAGCCAGATTAGCGTGATTACTTCTTGCGGATACCCCACCCGAGTGTGCCTGTGCAAATTTGAACCCCATCAATGTTTTACTTTGGCGGTAATCGACGATTTTTTGACAATATATGACGTCACTTTTGCACCAAAAAGTTGTAATTCCCAAGGTTTTACGAATTTTGCATGACTCCACACAGGAAAGTTGTTCAGGATGCTCAACTTGGTCGATTTGCACCGTCAAAACTCGATTTCCAGAGTTGAATATTAGAAAAACAAGATGGCCGCTCTTCCATTTTCCCTGACCGGAGAATAACTTTTTAATTTTCGAGCCACCCCGAAAAACCGAATTAGCGTGATTACTTCTTGCGGATACCCCACCCGAGTGTGCCGGTGCAAATCTGAACCCCGTCAATGTTTTACATTGGCGGTAATCGACGACTTTTGGACAAATTATGACGTCACTTTTGCACCAAAAAGTTGTAATTCCCAAGGTTTTACGAATTTTGCATGACTCCACACAGGAAAGTTGTTCAGGATGCTCAACTTGGTCGATTTGCACCGTCAAAACGCGATTTCCAGAGTTGACTATTAGAAAAACAAGATGGCCGCTCTTCCCTTTTCCCTGCCCGGGGAATAAACTTTTTAATTTTCGAGCTGACGAAAAGCCGAATTAGCGTGATTACTTCTTGCGGATACCCCACCCGAGTGTGCCGGTGCAAATTTGAACCCATTTAATGTTTCACTTTGGCGGTAATCGACGATTTTTGGTCAAATTATGACGTCACTTTTGCACCAAAAAGTTGTAATTCCCAAGGTTTTACGAATTTTGCATGACTCCACACAGGAAAGTTGTTCAGGATGCTCAACTTGGTCGATTTGCACCGTCAAAACGCGATTTCCAGAGTTGACTATTAGAAAAACAAGATGGCCGCTCTTCCCTTTTCCCTGCCCGGGGAATAAACTTTTTAACTTTCGAGCTCCCAAAAAGCCAGATTAGCGTGATTACTTCTTGCGGATACCCCACCCGAGTGTGACTGTTTAAATTTGAACCCCATCAATGTTTTACTTTGGCGGTAATCGACGATTTTTTGTCAAATTATGACGTCACTTTTGCACCAAAAAGTTGTAATTCCCAAGGTTTTGCGAATTTTGCATGACTCCACACAGAAAAGTTGTTCAGGATGCTCAACTTGGTCGATTTGCACCGTCAAAACGCGATTTCCAGAGTTGACTCTTAGAAAAACAAGATGGCCGCTCTTCCCTTTTCCCTGCCCGAGGAATAAACTTTTTAATTTTCGAGCTCCCGAAAAGCCGAATTAGCGTGATTACTTCTTGCGGATACCCCCACCCGAGTGTGCCTGTGCAAATTTGAACCCAGTCAATTTTTTACTTTGGCGGTAATCGACGATTTTTGGTCAAAAAATGACGTCACTTTTGCACCAAAAAGTTGTAATTCCCTAGGTTTTGCGAATTTTGCATGACTCCACACAGGAAAGTTGTTCAGGATGCTCAACTTGGTCGATTTGCACCGTCAAAACGCGATTTCCAGAGTTGAATATTAGAAAAACAAGATGGCCGCTCTTTCCTTTTCCCTGCCCGGAGAATAACTTTTTAATTTTCGAGCCACCCCGAAAAGCCGAAATAGCGTGATTACTTCTTGCGGATACCCCACCCGAGTGTGCCGGTGCAAATCTGAACCCCGTCAATGTTTTACTTTGGCGGTAATCGACGATTTTTGGACAAATTATGACGTCACTTTTGCACCAAAAAGATGTAATTCCCAAGGTTTTACGAATTTTGCATGACTCCACACAGGAAAGTTGTTCAGGATGCTCAACTTGGTCGATTTGCACTGTCAAAACGGGATTTCCAGAGTTGACTATTAGAAAAACAAGATGGCCGCTCTTCCCTTTTCCCTGCCCGGGGAATAAACTTTTTAATTTTCGAGCTCCCGAAAAGCCGAATTAGCGTAATTACTTCTTGCGGATACCCCACCCGAGTGTGCCTGTGCAAATTTGAACCCAGTCAATATATTACTTTGGCGGTAATCGACGATTTTTGGTCAAATAATGACGTCACTTTTGCACCAAAAAGTTGTAATTCCCAAGGTTTTGCGAATTTTGCATGACTCCACACAGGAAAGTTGTTCAGGATGCTCAACTTGGTCGATTTGCACAGTCAAAACGCGATTTCCAGAGTTGACTCTTAGAAAAACAAGATGGCCGCTCTTCTCTTTTCCCTGCACGGGGAATAAACTTTTTAATTTTCGAGCTCCCGAAAAGCCGAATTAGCGTGATTACTTCTTGCGGATACCCCACCCGAGTGTGCCTGTGCAAATTTGAACCCCATCAATGTTTTACTTTGGCGGTAATCGACGATTTTTTGTCAAATTATGACGTCACTTTTGCACCAAAAAGTTGTAATTCCCAAGGTTTTGCGAATTTTGCATGACTCCACACAGGAAAGTTGTTCAGGATGCTCAACTTGGTCGATTTGCACCGTCAAAACGCGATTTCCAGAGTTGACTAATATAAAACAAGATGGCCGCTCTTCCCTTTTCCCTGCCCGGGGAATAAACTTTTTAATTTTCGAGCCACCCCGAAAAGCCGAATTAGCGTGATTACTTCTTGCGGATACCCCACCCGAGTGTGCCGGTGCAAATCTGAACCCCGTCAATGTTTTACTTTGGCGGTAATCGACGATTTTTGGACAAATTATGACGTCACTTTTGCACCAAAAAGATGTAATTCCCAAGGTTTTACGAATTTTGCATGACTCCACACAGAAAAGTTGTTCAGGATGCTCAACTTGGTCGATTTGCACTGTCAAAACGCGATTTCCAGAGTTGACTATTAGAAAAACAAGATGGCCGCTCTTCCATTTTCCCTGACCGGAGAATAACTTTTTAATTTTCGAGCCACCCCAAAAAACCAAATTAGCGTGATTACTTCTTGCGGATACCCCACCCGAGTGTGCCTGTGCAAATTTGAACCCCGTCAATGTTTTGCTTTGGCGGTAATCGACGATTTTTGGACAAATTATGACGTCACTTTTGCACCAAAAAGATGTAATTCCCAAGGTTTTACGAATTTTGCATGACTCCACACAGGAAAGTTGTTCAGGATGCTCAACTTGGTCGATTTGCACTGTCAAAACGCGATTTCCAGAGTTGACTATTAGAAAAACAAGATGGCCGCTCTTCCATTTTCCCTGCCCGGGGAATAAACTTTTTAATTTTCGAGCTGACGAAAAGCCGAATTAGCGTGATTACTTCTTGCGGATACCCCACCCGAGTGTGCCTGTGCAAATTTGAACCCATTTAATGTTTCACTTTGGCGGTAATCGACGATTTTTGGTCAAATTATGACGTCACTTTTGCACCAAAAAGTTGTAATTCCCAAGGTTTTACGAATTTTGCATGACTCCACACAGGAAAGTTGTTCAGGATGCTCAACTTGGTCGATTTGCACCGTCAAAACGCGATTTCCAGAGTAAACTATTAGAAAAACAAGATGGCTGCTCTTCCCTTTTCCCTGCCCGGAGAATAACTTTTTAATTTTCGAGCCACCCCGAAAAGCCGAATTAGCGTGATTACTTCTTGCGGATACCCCACCCGAGTGTGCCGGTGCAAATTTGAACCCCGTCAATGTTTTACTTTGGCGGTAACCGACGATTTTTTTGTCAAATTATGACGTCACTTTTTGCACCAAAAAGTTGTAATTCCCAAGGTTTTGCGAATTTTGCATGACTCCACACAGGAAAGTTGTTCAGGATGCTCAACTTGGTCGATTTGCACTGTCAAAACGCGATTTCCAGAGTTGACTATTAGAAAAACAAGATGGCCGCTCTTCCATTTTCCCTGCCCGGGGAATAAACATTTTACTTTTCGAGCTCCCGAAAAGCCGAATTAGCGTGATTACTTCTTGCGGATACCCCACCCGAGTGTGCCGGTGCAGATTTGAACCCAGTCAATGTTTTACTTTGGCGGTAATCGACGATTTTTGGTCAAATAACGACGTCACTTTTGCACCAAAAAGTTGTAATTCCCTAGGTTTTGCGAATTTTGCATGACTCCACACAGGAAAGTTGTTCAGGATGCTCAACTTGGTCGATTTGCACCGTCAAAACGCGATTTCCAGAGTTGAATATTAGAAAAACAAGATGGCCGCTCTTCCATTTTCCCTGCCCGGAGAATAACTTTTTAATTTTCGAGCTCCCAAAAAGCCAAATTAGCGTGATTACTTCTTGCGGATACCCCACCCGAGTGTGCCGGTGCAAATCTGAACCCCGTCAATGTTTTACTTTGGCGGTAATCGACGATTTTTGGACAAATTATGACGTCACTTTTGCACCAAAAAGATGTAATTCCCAAGGTTTTACGAATTTTGCATGACTCCACACAGGAAAGTTGTTCAGGATGCTCAACTTGGTCGATTTGCACCGTCAAAACGCGATTTCCAGAGTTGACTATTAGAAAAACAAGATGGCCGCTCTTCCCTTTTCCCTGCCCGGGGAATAAACTTTTTAATTTTCGAGCTCCCGAAAAGCCGAATTAGCGTGATTACTTCTTGCGGATACCCCACCCGAGTGTGCCTGTGCAAATTTGAACCCCATCAATGTTTTACTTTGGCGGTAATCGACGATTTTTTTTCAAATTATGACGTCACTTTTGCACCAAAAAGTTGTAATTCCCAAGGTTTTACGAATTTTGCATAACTCCACACAGGAAAGTTGTTCAGGATGCTCAACTTGGTCGATTTGCACCGTCAAAACGCGATTTCCAGAGTTGACTATTAGAAAAACAAGATGGCCGCTCTTCCTTTTTCCCTGCCCGGGGAAAAAACTTTTTAATTTTCGAGCTCCCAAAAAGCCAGATTAGCGTGATTACTTCTTGCGGATACCCCACCCGAGTGTGCCTGTGCAAATTTGAACCCCATCAATGTTTTACTTTGGCGGTAATCGACGATTTTTTGTCAAATTATGACGTCACTTTTGCACCAAAAAGTTGTAATTCCCAAGGTTTTACGAATTTTGCATGACTCCACACAGGAAAGTTGTTCAGGATGCTCAACTTGATCGATTTGCACCGTCAAAACTCGATTTCCAGAGTTGAATATTAGAAAAACAAGATGGCCGCTCTTCCATTTTCCCTGACCGGAGAATAACTTTTTAATTTTCGAGCCACCCCGAAAAGCCGAATTAGCGTGATTACTTCTTGCGGATACCCCACCCGAGTGTGCCGGTGCAAATCTGAACCCCGTCAATGTTTTACATTGGCGGTAATCGACGATTTTTTGACAAATTATGACGTCACTTTTGCACCAAAAAGTTGTAATTCCCAAGGTTTTACGAATTTTGCATGACTCCACACAGGAAAGTTGTTCAGGATGCTCAACTTGGTCGATTTGCACCGTCAAAACTCGATTTCCAGAGTTGAATATTAGAAAAACAAGATGGCCGCTCTTCCATTTTCCCTGACCGGAGAATAACTTTTTAATTTTCGAGCCACCCCGAAAAACCGAATTAGCGTGATTACTTCTTGCGGATACCCCACCCGAGTGTGCCGGTGCAAATCTGAACCCCGTCAATGTTTTACATTGGCGGTAATCGACGATTTTTGGACAAATTATGACGTCACTTTTGCACCAAAAAGTTGTAATTCCCAAGGTTTTACGAATTTTGCATGACTCCACACAGGAAAGTTGTTCAGGATGCTCAACTTGGTCGATTTGCACCGTCAAAACGCGATTTCTAGAGTTGACTATTAGAAAAACAAGATGGCCGCTCTTCCCTTTTCCCTGCCCGGGGAATAAACTTTTTAATTTTCGAGCTGACGAAAAGCCGAATTAGCGTGATTACTTCTTGCGGATACCCCACCCGAGTGTGCCGGTGCAAATTTGAACCCATTTAATGTTTCACTTTGGCGGTAATCGACGATTTTTGGTCAAATTATGACGTCACTTTTGCACCAAAAAGTTGTAATTCCCAAGGTTTTACGAATTTTGCATGACTCCACACAGGAAAGTTGTTCAGGATGCTCAACTTGGTCGATTTGCACCGTCAAAACGCGATTTCCAGAGTTGACTATTAGAAAAACAAGATGGCCGCTCTTCCCTTTTCCCTGCCCGGGGAATAAACTTTTTAACTTTCGAGCTAACAAAAAGCCAGATTAGCGTGATTACTTCTTGCGGATACCCCACCCGAGTGTGCCTGTGTAAATTTGAACCCCATCAATGTTTTACTTTGGCGGTAATCGACGATTTTTTGTCAAATTATGACGTCACTTTTGCACCAAAAAGTTGTAATTCCCAAGGTTTTGCGAATTTTGCATGACTCCACACAGAAAAGTTGTTCAGGATGCTCAACTTGGTCGATTTGCACCGTCAAAACGCGATTTCCAGAGTTGACTCTTAGAAAAACAAGATGGCCGCTCTTCCCTTTTCCCTGCCCGGGGAATAAACTTTTTAATTTTCGAGCTGACGAAAAGCCGAATTAGCGTGATTACTTCTTGCGGATACCCCACCCGAGTGTGCCGGTGCAAATTTGAACCCATTTAATGTTTCACTTTGGCGGTAATCGACGATTTTTGGTCAAATTATGACGTCACTTTTGCACCAAAAAGTTGTAATTCCCGAGGTTTTACGAATTTTGCATGACTCCACACAGGAAAGTTGTTCAGGATGCTCAACTTGGTCGATTTGCACCGTCAAAACGCGATTTCCAGAGTAAACTATTAGAAAAACCAGATGGCCGCTCTTCCCTTTTCCCTGCCCGGGGAATAAACTTTTTAACTTTCGAGCTCCCAAAAAGCCAGATTAGCGTGATTACTTCTTGCGGATACCCCACCCGAGTGTGCCTGTGCAAATTTGAACCCCATCAATGTTTTACTTTGGCGGTAATCGACGATTTTTTGTCAAATTATGAGGTCACTTTTGCACCAAAAAGTTGTAATTCCCAAGGTTTTGCGAATTTTGCATGACTCCACACAGGAAACTTGTTCAGGATGCTCAACTTGGTCGATTTGCACCGTCAAAACGCGATTTCCAGAGTTGACTATTAGAAAAACAAGATGGCCGCTCTTCCCTTTTCCCTGCCCGGGGAATAAACTTTTTAACTTTCGAGCTAACAAAAAGCCAGATTAGCGTGATTACTTCTTGCGGATACCCCACCCGAGTGTGCCTGTGTAAATTTGAACCCCATCAATGTTTTACTTTGGCGGTAATCGACGATTTTTTGTCAAATTATGACGTCACTTTTGCACCAAAAAGTTGTAATTCCCAAGGTTTTGCGAATTTTGCATGACTCCACACAGAAAAGTTGTTCAGGATGCTCAACTTGGTCGATTTGCACCGTCAAAACGCGATTTCCAGAGTTGACTCTTAGAAAAACAAGATGGCCGCTCTTCCCTTTTCCCTGCCCGGGGAATAAACTTTTTAATTTTCGAGCTGACGAAAAGCCGAATTAGCGTGATTACTTCTTGCGGATACCCCACCCGAGTGTGCCGGTGCAAATTTGAACCCATTTAATGTTTCACTTTGGCGGTAATCGACGATTTTTGGTCAAATTATGACGTCACTTTTGCACCAAAAAGTTGTAATTCCCGAGGTTTTACGAATTTTGCATGACTCCACACAGGAAAGTTGTTCAGGATGCTCAACTTGGTCGATTTGCACCGTCAAAACGCGATTTCCAGAGTAAACTATTAGAAAAACAAGATGGCCGCTCTTCCCTTTTCCCTGCCCGGGGAATAAACTTTTTAACTTTCGAGCTCCCAAAAAGCCAGATTAGCGTGATTACTTCTTGCGGATACCCCACCCGAGTGTGCCTGTGCAAATTTGAACCCCATCAATGTTTTACTTTGGCGGTAATCGACGATTTTTTGTCAAATTATGAGGTCACTTTTGCACCAAAAAGTTGTAATTCCCAAGGTTTTGCGAATTTTGCATGACTCCACACAGGAAACTTGTTCAGGATGCTCAACTTGGTCGATTTGCACCGTCAAAACGCGATTTCCAGAGTTGACTCTTAGAAAAACAAGATGGCCGCTCTTCTCTTTTCCCTGCCCGGGGAATAAACTTTTTAATTTTCGAGCTCCCGAAAAGCCGAATGAGCGTGATTACTTCTTGCGGATACCCCACCCGAGTGTGCCTGTGCAAATTTGAACCCAGTCAATATATTACTTTGGCGGTAATCGACGATTTTTGGTGAAAAATGACGTCACTTTTGCACCAAAAAGTTGTAATTCCCAAGGTTTTGCGAATTTTGCATGACTCCACACAGGAAAGTTGTTCAGGATGCTCAACTTGGTCGATTTGCACAGTCAAAACGCGATTTCCAGAGTTGACTCTTAGAAAAACAAGATGGCCGCTCTTCCCTTTTCCCTGCACGGGGAATAAACTTTTTAATTTTCGAGCTCCCGAAAAGCCGAATTAGCGTGATTACTTCTTGCGGATACCCCACCCGAGTGTGCCTGTGCAAATTTGAACCCCATCAATGTTTTACTTTGGCGGTAATCGACGATTTTTTGTCAAACTATGACGTCACTTTTGCACCAAAAAGTTGTAATTCCCAAGGTTTTGCGAATTTTGCATGACTCCACACAGGAAACTTGTTCAGGATGCTCAACTTGGTCGATTTGCACCGTCAAAACGCGATTTCCAGAGTTGACTCTTAGAAAAACAAGATGGCCGCTCTTCTCTTTTCCCTGCCCGGGGAATAAACTTTTTAATTTTCGAGCTCCCGAAAAGCCGAATGAGCGTGATTACTTCTTGCGGATACCCCCACCCGAGTGTGCCTGTGCAAATTTGAACCCAGTCAATGTTTTACTTTGGCGGTAATCGACGATTTTTGGTCAAATAATGACGTCACTTTTGCACCAAAAAGTTGTAATTCCCTAGGTTTTGCGAATTTTGCATGACTCCACACAGGAAAGTTGTTCAGGATGCTCAACTTGGTCGATTTGCACCGTCAAAACGCGATTTCCAGAGTTGAATATTAGAAAAACAAGATGGCCGCTCTTCCCTTTTCCCTGCCCGGAGAATAACTTTTTAATTTTCGAGCCACCCCGAAAAGCCGAATTAGCGTGATTACTTCTTGCGGATACCCCACCCGAGTGTGCCGGTGCAAATTTGAACCCCGTCAATGTTTTACTTTGGCGGTAATCGACGATTTTTTTGTCAAATTATGACGTCACTTTTTGCACCAACAAGTTGTAATTCCCAAGGTTTTGCGAATTTTGCATGACTCCACACAGGAAAGTTGTTCAGGATGCTCAACTTGGTCGATTTGCACTGTCAAAACGGGATTTCCAGAGTTGACTATTAGAAAAACAAGATGGCCGCTCTTCCCTTTTCCCTGCCCGGTGAATAAACTTTTTAATTTTCGAGCTCCCGAAAAGCCGAATTAGCGTAATTACTTCTTGCGGATACCCCACCCGAGTGTGCCTGTGCAAATTTGAACCCAGTCAATATATTACTTTGGCGGTAATCGACGATTTTTGGTGAAAAATGACGTCACTTTTGCACCAAAAAGTTGTAATTCCCAAGGTTTTGCGAATTTTGCATGACTCCACACAGGAAAGTTGTTCAGGATGCTCAACTTGGTCGATTTGCACAGTCAAAACGCGATTTCCAGAGTTGACTCTTAGAAAAACAAGATGGCCGCTCTTCCCTTTTCCCTGCACGGGGAATAAACTTTTTAATTTTCGAGCTCCCGAAAAGCCGAATTAGCGTGATTACTTCTTGCGGATACCCCACCCGAGTGTGCCTGTGCAAATTTGAACCCCATCAATGTTTTACTTTGGCGGTAATCGACGATTTTTTGTCAAACTATGACGTCACTTTTGCACCAAAAAGTTGTAATTCCCAAGGTTTTGCGAATTTTGCATGACTCCACACAGGAAAGTTGTTCAGGATGCTCAACTTGGTCGATTTGCACCGTCAAAACGCGATTTCCAGAGTTGACTAATATAAAACAAGATGGCCGCTCTTCCCTTTTCCCTGCCCGGGGAATAAACTTTTTAATTTTCGAGCCACCCCGAAAAGCAGAATTAGAGTGATTACTTCTTGCGGATACCCCACCCGAGTGTGCCGGTGCAAATCTGAACCCCGTCAATGTTTTACTTTGGCGGTAATCGACGATTTTTGGACAAATTATGACGTCACTTTTGCACCAAAAAGATGTCATTCCCAAGGTTTTACGAATTTTGCATGACTCCACACAGAAAAGTTGTTCAGGATGCTCAACTTGGTCGATTTGCACTGTCAAAACGCGATTTCCAGAGTTGACTATTAGAAAAACAAGATGGCCGCTCTTCCATTTTCCCTGACCGGAGAATAACTTTTTAATTTTCGAGCCACCCCGAAAAGCCGAATTAGCGTGATTACTTCTTGCGGATACCCCACCCGAGTGTGCCGGTGCAAATTTGAACCCCGTCAATGTTTTACTTTGGCGGTAATCGACGATTTTTTTGTCAAATTATGACGTCACCTTTTGCACCAAAAAGTTGTAATTCCCAAGGTTTTGCGAATTTTGCATGACTCCACTCAGGAAAGTTGTTCAGGATGCTCAACTTGGTCGATTTGCACTGTCAAAACGGGATTTCCAGAGTTGACTATTAGAAAAACAAGATGGCCGCTCTTCCCTTGTCCCTGCACGGGGAATAAACTTTTTAATTTTCGAGCTCCCGAAAAGCCGAATTAGCGTGATTACTTCTTGCGGATACCCCACCCGAGTGTGCCTGTGCAAATTTGAACCCCATCAATGTTTTACTTTGGCGGTAATCGACGATTTTTTGTCAAACTATGACGTCACTTTTGCACCAAAAAGTTGTAATTCCCAAGGTTTAGCGAATTTTGCATGACTCCACACAGGAAAGTTGTTCAGGATGCTCAACTTGGTCGATTTGCACCGTCAAAACGCGATTTCCAGAGTTGACTAATATAAAACAAGATGGCCGCTCTTCCCTTTTCCCTGCCCGGGGAATAAACTTTTTAATTTTCGAGCCACCCCGAAAAGCCGAATTAGCGTGATTACTTCTTGCGGATACCCCACCCGAGTGTGCCGGTGCAAATCTGAACCCCGTCAATGTTTTACTTTGGCGGTAATCGACGATTTTTGGACAAATTATGACGTCACTTTTGCACCAAAAAGATGTAATTCCCAAGGTTTTACGAATTTTGCATGACTCCACACAGGAAAGTTGTTCAGGATGCTCAACTTGGTCGATTTGCACTGTCAAAACGCGATTTCCAGAGTTGACTATTAGAAAAACAAGATGGCCGCTCTTCCATTTTCCCTGCCCGGGGAATAAACTTTTTAATTTTCGAGCTGACGAAAAGCCGAATTAGCGTGATTACTTCTTGCGGATACCCCACCCGAGTGTGCCGGTGCAAATTTGAACCCCATCAATGTTTTACTTTGGCGGTAATCGACGATTTTTTGTCAAATTATGACGTCACTTTTGCACCAAAAAGTTGTAATTCCCAAGGTTTTGCGAATTTTGCATGACTCCACACAGGAAAGTTGTTCAGGATGCTCAACTTGGTCGATTTGCACCGTCAAAACGCGATTTCCAGAGTTGACTCTTAGAAAAACAAGATGGCCGCTCTTCCCTTTTCCCTGCCCGGGGAATAAACTTTTTAATTTTCGAGCTCCCGAAAAGCCGAATTAGCGTGATTACTTCTTGCGGATACCCCCACCCGAGTGTGCCTGTGCAAATTTGAACCCAGTCAATGTTTTACTTTGGCGGTAATCGACGATTTTTGGTCAAATAATGACGTCACTTTTGCACCAAAAAGTTGTAATTCCCTAGGTTTTGCGAATTTTGCATGACTCCACACAGGAAAGTTGTTCAGGATGCTCAACTTGGTCGATTTGCACCGTCAAAACGCGATTTCCAGAGTTGAATATTAGAAAAACAAGATGGCCGCTCTTCCCTTTTCCCTGCCCGGAGAATAACTTTTTAATTTTCGAGCCACCCCGAAAAGCCGAATTAGCGTGATTACTTCTTGCGGATACCCCACCCGAGTGTGCCGGTGCAAATTTGAACCCCGTCAATGTTTTACTTTGGCGGTAATCGACGATTTTTTTGTCAAATTATGACGTCACTTTTTGCACCAACAAGTTGTAATTCCCAAGGTTTTGCGAATTTTGCATGACTCCACACAGGAAAGTTATTCAGGATGCTCAACTTGGTCGATTTGCACTGTCAAAACGGGATTTCCAGAGTTGACTATTAGAAAAACAAGATGGCCGCTCTTCCCTTTTCCCTGCCCGGGGAATAAACTTTTTAATTTTCGAGCTCCCGAAAAGCCGAATTAGCGTAATTACTTCTTGCGGATACCCCACCCGAGTGTGCCTGTGCAAATTTGAACCCAGTCAATATATTACTTTGGCGGTAATCGACGATTTTTGGTCAAATAATGACGTCACTTTTGCACCAAAAAGTTGTAATTCCCAAGGTTTTGCGAATTTTGCATGACTCCACACAGGAAAGTTGTTCAGGATGCTCAACTTGGTCGATTTGCACAGTCAAAACGCGATTTCCAGAGTTGACTCTTAGAAAAACAAGATGGCCGCTCTTCCCTTTTCCCTGCACGGGGAATAAACTTTTTAATTTTCGAGCTCCCGAAAAGCCGAATTAGCGTGATTACTTCTTGCGGATACCCCACCCGAGTGTGCCTGTGCAAATTTGAACCCCATCAATGTTTTACTTTGGCGGTAATCGACGATTTTTTGTCAAACTATGACGTCACTTTTGCACCAAAAAGTTGTAATTCCCAAGGTTTTGCGAATTTTGCATGACTCCACACAGGAAAGTTGTTCAGGATGCTCAACTTGGTCGATTTGCACCGTCAAAACGCGATTTCCAGAGTTGACTAATATAAAACAAGATGGCCGCTCTTCCCTTTTCCCTGCCCGGGGAATAAACTTTTTAATTTTCGAGCCACCCCGAAAAGCCGAATTAGCGTGATTACTTCTTGCGGATACCCCACCCGAGTGTGCCGGTGCAAATCTGAACCCCGTCAATGTTTTACTTTGGCGGTAATCGACGATTTTTGGACAAATTATGACGTCACTTTTGCACCAAAAAGATGTAATTCCCAAGGTTTTACGAATTTTGCATGACTCCACACAGAAAAGTTGTTTAGGATGCTCAACTTGGTCGATTTGCACTGTCAAAACGCGATTTCCAGAGTTGACTATTAGAAAAACAAGATGGCCGCTCTTCCATTTTCCCTGACCGGAGAATAACTTTTTAATTTTCGAGCCACCCCAAAAAACCAAATTAGCGTGATTACTTCTTGCGGATACCCCACCCGAGTGTGCCTGTGCAAATTTGAACCCCATCAATGTTTTACTTTGGCGGTAATCGACGATTTTTTAGTCAAATTATGACGTCACTTTTGCACCAAAAAGTTGTAATTCCCAAGGTTTTGCGAATTTTGCATGACTCCACACAGGAAAGTTGTTCAGGATGCTCAACTTGGTCGATTTGCACCGTCAAAACGCGATTTCCAGAGTTGACTAATATAAACCAAAATGGCCGCTCTTCCCTTTTCCCTGCCCGGGGAATAAACTTTTTAATTTTCGAGCCACCCCGAAAAGCCGAATTAGCGTGATTACTTCTTGCGGATACCCCACCCGAGTGTGCCGGTGCAAATCTGAACCCCGTCAATGTTTTACTTTGGCGGTAATCGACGATTTTTGGACAAATTATGACGTCACTTTTGCACCAAAAAGATGTAATTCCCAAGGTTTTACGAATTTTGCATGACTCCACACAGAAAAGTTGTTTAGGATGCTCAACTTGGTCGATTTGCACTGTCAAAACGCGATTTCCAGAGTTGACTATTAGAAAAACAAGATGGCCGCTCTTCCATTTTCCCTGACCGGAGAATAACTTTTTAATTTTCGAGCCACCCCAAAAAACCAAATTAGCGTGATTACTTCTTGCGGATACCCCACCCGAGTGTGCCTGTGCAAATTTGAACCCCATCAATGTTTTACTTTGGCGGTAATCGACGATTTTTTAGTCAAATTATGACGTCACTTTTGCACCAAAAAGTTGTAATTCCCAAGGTTTTGCGAATTTTGCATGACTCCACGCAGGAAAGTTGTTCAGGATGCTCAACTTGGTCGATTTGCACCGTCAAAACGCGATTTCCAGAGTTGACTCTTAGAAAAACAAGATGGCCGCTCTTCCCTTTTCCCTGCCCGGGGAATAAACTTTTGAATTTTCGAGCTCCCGAAAAGCCGAATGAGCGTGATTACTTCTTGCGGATACCCCACCCGAGTGTGCCTGTGCAAAGTTGAACCCCATCAATGTTTTACTTTGGCGGTAATCGACGATTTTTTGTCAAACTATGACGTCACTTTTGCACCAAAAAGTTGTAATTCCCAAGGTTTTACGAATTTTGCATGACTCCACACAGGAAAGTTGTTCAGGATGCTCAACTTGGTCGATTTGCACCGTCAAAACGCGATTTCCAGAGTTGACTATTAGAAAAACAAGATGGCCGCTCTTCCCTTTTCCCTGCCCGGGGAATAAACTTTTTAATTTTCGAGCTGACGAAAAGCCGAATTAGCGTGATTACTTCTTGCGGATACCCCACCCGAGTGTGCCGGTGCAAATTTGAACCCATTTAATGTTTCACTTTGGCGGTAATCGACGATTTTTGGTCAAATTATGACGTCACTTTTGCACCAAAAAGTTGTAATTCCCAAGGTTTTACGAATTTTGCATGACTCCACACAGGAAAGTTGTTCAGGATGCTCAACTTGGTCGATTTGCACCGTCAAAACGCGATTTCCAGAGTTGACTATTAGAAAAACAAGATGGCCGCTCTTCCCTTTTCCCTGCCCGGGGAATAAACTTTTTAACTTTCGAGCTCCCAAAAAGCCAGATTAGCGTGATTACTTCTTGCGGATACCCCACCCGAGTGTGCCTGTGCAAATTTGAACCCCATCAATGTTTTACTTTGGCGGTAATCGACGATTTTTTGTCAAATTATGACGTCACTTTTGCACCAAAAAGTTGTAATTCCCAAGGTTTTGCGAATTTTGCATGACTCCACACAGAAAAGTTGTTCAGGATGCTCAACTTGGTCGATTTGCACCGTCAAAACGCGATTTCCAGAGTTGACTCTTAGAAAAACAAGATGGCCGCTCTTCCCTTTTCCCTGCCCGGGGAATAAACTTTTTAATTTTCGAGCTCCCGAAAAGCCGAATTAGCGTGATTACTTCTTGCGGATACCCCCACCCGAGTGTGCCTGTGCAAATTTGAACCCAGTCAATGTTTTACTTTGGCGGTAATCGACGATTTTTGGTCAAATAATGACGTCACTTTTGCACCAAAAAGTTGTAATTCCCTAGGTTTTGCGAATTTTGCATGACTCCACACAGGAAAGTTGTTCAGGATGCTCAACTTGGTCGATTTGCACCGTCAAAACGCGATTTCCAGAGTTGACTATTAGAAAAACAAGATGGCCGCTCTTCCCTTTTCCCTGCCCGGGGAATAAACTTTTTAATTTTCGAGCTGACGAAAAGCCGAATTAGCGTGATTACTTCTTGCGGATACCCCACCCGAGTGTGCCGGTGCAAATTTGAACCCATTTAATGTTTCACTTTGGCGGTAATCGACGATTTTTGGTCAAATTATGACGTCACTTTTGCACCAAAAAGTTGTAATTCCCAAGGTTTTACGAATTTTGCATGACTCCACACAGGAAAGTTGTTCAGGATGCTCAACTTGGTCGATTTGCACCGTCAAAACGCGATTTCCAGAGTTGACTATTAGAAAAACAAGATGGCCGCTCTTCCCTTTTCCCTGCCCGGGGAATAAACTTTTTAACTTTCGAGCTCCCAAAAAGCCAGATTAGCGTGATTACTTCTTGCGGATACCCCACCCGAGTGTGCCTGTGCAAATTTGAACCCCATCAATGTTTTACTTTGGCGGTAATCGACGATTTTTTGTCAAATTATGACGTCACTTTTGCACCAAAAAGTTGTAATTCCCAAGGTTTTGCGAATTTTGCATGACTCCACACAGAAAAGTTGTTCAGGATGCTCAACTTGGTCGATTTGCACCGTCAAAACGCGATTTCCAGAGTTGACTCTTAGAAAAACAAGATGGCCGCTCTTCCCTTTTCCCTGCCCGGGGAATAAACTTTTTAATTTTCGAGCTCCCGAAAAGCCGAATTAGCGTGATTACTTCTTGCGGATACCCCCACCCGAGTGTGCCTGTGCAAATTTGAACCCAGTCAATGTTTTACTTTGGCGGTAATCGACGATTTTTGGTCAAATAATGACGTCACTTTTGCACCAAAAAGTTGTAATTCCCTAGGTTTTGCGAATTTTGCATGACTCCACACAGGAAAGTTGTTCAGGATGCTCAACTTGGTCGATTTGCACCGTCAAAACGCGATTTCCAGAGTTGAATATTAGAAAAACAAGATGGCCGCTCTTCCCTTTTCCCTGCCCGGAGAATAACTTTTTAATTTTCGAGCCACCCCGAAAAGCCGAATTAGCGTGATTACTTCTTGCGGATACCCCACCCGAGTGTGCCGGTGCAAATTTGAACCCCGTCAATGTTTTACTTTGGCGGTAATCGACGATTTTTTTGTCAAATTATGACGTCACTTTTTGCACAAAAAAGTTGTAATTCCCAAGGTTTTGCGAATTTTGCATGACTCCACACAGGAAAGTTGTTCAGGATGCTCAACTTGGTCGATTTGCACTGTCAAAACGGGATTTCCAGAGTTGACTATTAGAAAAACAAGATGGCCGCTCTTCCCTTTTCCCTGCCCGGGGAATAAACTTTTTACTTTTCGAGCTCCCGAAAAGCCGAATTAGCGTAATTACTTCTTGCGGATACCCCACCCGAGTGTGCCTGTGCAAATTTGAACCCAGTCAATATTTTACTTTGGCGGTAATCGACGATTTTTGGTCAAATAATGACGTCACTTTTGCACCAAAAAGTTGTAATTCCCTAGGTTTGGCGAATTTTGCATGACTCCACACAGGAAAGTTGTTCAGGATGCTCAACTTGGTCGATTTGCACCGTCAAAACGCGATTTCCAGAGTTGACTCTTAGAAAAACAAGATGGCCGCTCTTCCCTTTTCCCTGCACGGGGAATAAATTTTTTAATTTTCGAGCTCCCGAAAAGCCGAATTAGCGTGATTACTTCTTGCGGATACCCCACCCGAGTGTGCCTGTGCAAATTTGAACCCCATCAATGTTTTACTTTGGCGGTAATCGACGATTTTTTGTCAAATAATGACGTCACTTTTGCACCAAAAAGTTGTAATTCCCAAGGTTTAGCGAATTTTGCATGACTCCACACAGGAAAGTTGTTCAGGATGCTCAACTTGGTCGATTTGCACCGTCAAAACGCGATTTCCAGAGTTGACTAATAGAAAACAAGATGGCCGCTCTTCCCTTTTCCCTGCCCGGGGAATAAACTTTTTAATTTTCGAGCCACCCCGAAAAGCCGAATTAGCGTGATTACTTCTTGCGGATACCCCACCCGAGTGTGCCGGTGCAAATCTGAACCCCGTCAATGTTTTACTTTGGCGGTAATCGACGATTTTTGGACAAATTATGACGTCACTTTTGCACCAAAAAGATGTAATTCCCAAGGTTTTACGAATTTTGCATGACTCCACACAGGAAAGTTGTTCAGGATGCTCAACTTGGTCGATTTGCACCGTCAAAACGCGATTTCCAGAGTTGACTATTAGAAAAACAAGATGGCCGCTCTTCCCTTTTCCCTTCCCGGGGAATAAACTTTTTAACTTTCGAGCTCCCAAAAAGCCAGATTAGCGTGATTACTTCTTGCGGATACCCCACCCGAGTGTGCCTGTGCAAATTTGAACCCCATCAATGTTTTACTTTGGCGGTAATCGACGATTTTTTGTCAAATTATGACGTCACTTTTGCACCAAAAAGTTGTAATTCCCAAGGTTTTGCGAATTTTGCATGACTCCACACAGAAAAGTTGTTCAGGATGCTCAACTTGGTCGATTTGCACCGTCAAAACGCGATTTCCAGAGTTGACTCTTAGAAAAACAAGATGGCCGCTCTTCCCTTTTCCCTGCCCGGGGAATAAACTTTTTAATTTTCGAGCTCCCGAAAAGCCGAATTAGCGTGATTACTTCTTGCGGATACCCCCACCCGAGTGTGCCGGTGCAAATTTGAACCCAGTCAATGTTTTACTTTGGCGGTAATCGACGATTTTTGGTCAAATAATGACGTCACTTTTGCACCAAAAAGTTGTTATTCCCTAGGTTTTGCGAATTTTGCATGACTCCACACAGGAAAGTTGTTCAGGATGCTCAACTTGGTCGATTTGCACCGTCAAAACGCGATTTCCAGAGTTGAATATTAGAAAAACAAGATGGCCGCTCTTCCCTTTTCCCTGCCCGGAGAATAACTTTTTAATTTTCGAGCCACCCCGAAAAGCCGAATTAGCGTGATTACTTCTTGCGGATACCCCACCCGAGTGTGCCGGTGCAAATTTGAACCCCATCAATGTTTTACTTTGGCGGTAATCGACGATTTTTGGTCAAATTATGACGTCACTTTTGCACCAAAAAGTTGTAATTCCCAAGGTTTTGCGAATTTTGCATGACTCCACACAGAAAAGTTGTTCAGGATGCTCAACTTGGTCGATTTGCACCGTCAAAACGCGATTTCCAGAGTTGACTCTTAGAAAAACAAGATGGCCGCTCTTCCCTTTTCCCTGCCCGGGGAATAAACTTTTTAATTTTCGAGCTCCCGAAAAGCCGAATTAGCGTGATTACTTCTTGCGGATACCCCCACCCGAGTGTGCCGGTGCAAATTTGAACCCAGTCAATGTTTTACTTTGGCGGTAATCGACGATTTTTGGTCAAATAATGACGTCACTTTTGCACCAAAAAGTTGTAATTCCCTAGGTTTTGCGAATTTTGCATGACTCCACACAGGAAAGTTGTTCAGGATGCTCAACTTGGTCGATTTGCACCGTCAAAACGCGATTTCCAGAGTTGAATATTAGAAAAACAAGATGGCCGCTCTTCCCTTTTCCCTGCCCGGAGAATAACTTTTTAATTTTCGAGCCACCCCGAAAAGCCGAATTAGCGTGATTACTTCTTGCGGATACCCCACCCGAGTGTGCCGGTGCAAATTTGAACCCCGTCAATGTTTTACTTTGGCGGTAATCGACGATTTTTTTGTCAAATTATGACGTCACTTTTTGCACCAAAAAGTTGTAATTCCCAAGGTTTTGCGAATTGTGCATGACTCCACACAGGAAAGTTGTTCAGGATGCTCAACTTGGTCGATTTGCACTGTCAAAACGGGATTTCCAGAGTTGACTGTTAGAAAAACAAGATGGCCGCTCTTCCCTTTTCCCTGCCCGGGGAATAAACTTTTTACTTTTCGAGCTCCCGAAAAGCCGAATTAGCGTAATTACTTCTTGCGGATACCCCACCCGAGTGTGCCTGTGCAAATTTGAACCCAGTCAATATTTTACTTTGGCGGTAATCGACGATTTTTGGTCAAATAATGACGTCACTTTTGCACCAAAAAGTTGTAATTCCCTAGGTTTGGCGAATTTTGCATGACTCCACACAGGAAAGTTGTTCAGGATGCTCAACTTGGTCGATTTGCACCGTCAAAACGCGATTTCCAGAGTTGACTCTTAGAAAAACAAGATGGCCGCTCTTCCCTTTTCCCTGCACGGGGAATAAACTTTTTAATTTTCGAGCTCCCGAAAAGCCGAATTAGCGTGATTACTTCTTGCGGATACCCCACCCGAGTGTGCCTGTGCAAATTTGAACCCCATCAATGTTTTACTTTGGCGGTAATCGACGATTTTTTGTCAAACTATGACGTCACTTTTGCACCAAAAAGTTGTAATTCCCAAGGTTTAGCGAATTTTGCATGACTCCACACAGGAAAGTTGTTCAGGATGCTCAACTTGGTCGATTTGCACCGTCAAAACGCGATTTCCAGAGTTGACTAATAGAAAACAAGATGGCCGCTCTTCCCTTTTCCCTGCCCGGGGAATAAACTTTTTAATTTTCGAGCCACCCCGAAAAGCCGAATTAGCGTGATTACTTCTTGCGGATACCCCACCCGAGTGTGCCGGTGCAAATCTGAACCCCGTCAATGTTTTACTTTGGCGGTAATCGACGATTTTTGGACAAATTATGACGTCACTTTTGCACCAAAAAGATGTAATTCCCAAGGTTTTACGAATTTTGCATGACTCCACACAGGAAAGTTGTTCAGGATGCTCAACTTGGTCGATTTGCACCGTCAAAACGCGATTTCCAGAGTTGACTCTTAGAAAAACAAGATGGCCGCTCTTCCCTTTTCCCTGCACGGGGAATAAACTTTTTAATTTTCGAGCTCCCGAAAAGCCGAATTAGCGTGATTACTTCTTGCGGATACCCCACCCGAGTGTGCCTGTGCAAATTTGAACCCCATCAATGTTTTACTTTGGCGGTAATCGACGATTTTTTGTCAAACTATGACGTCACTTTTGCACCAAAAAGTTGTAATTCCCAAGGTTTAGCGAATTTTGCATGACTCCACACAGGAAAGTTGTTCAGGATGCTCAACTTGGTCGATTTGCACCGTCAAAACGCGATTTCCAGAGTTGACTAATAGAAAACAAGATGGCCGCTCTTCCCTTTTCCCTGCCCGGGGAATAAACTTTTTAATTTTCGAGCCACCCCGAAAAGCCGAATTAGCGTGATTACTTCTTGCGGATACCCCACCCGAGTGTGCCGGTGCAAATCTGAACCCTGTCAATGTTTTACTTTGGCGGTAATCGACGATTTTTGAACAAATTTTGACGTCACTTTTGCACCAAAAAGTTGTAATTCCCTAGGTTTTGCGAATTTTGCATGACTCCACACAGGAAAGTTGTTCAGGATGCTCAACTTGGTCGATTTGCACCGTCAAAACGCGATTTCCAGAGTTGACTATTAGAAAACAAGATGGCCGCTCTTCCCTTTTCCCTGCCCGGGGAATAAACTTTTTAATTTTCGAGCTCCCAAAAAGCCAGATTAGCGTGATTACTTCTTGCGGATACCCCACCCGAGTGTGCCTGTGCAAATTTGAACCCCATCAATGTTTTACTTTGGCGGAAATCGACGATTTTTTGTCAAATTATGACGTCACTTTTGCACCAAAAAGTTGTAATTCCCAAGGTTTTGCGAATTTTGCATGACTCCACACAGGAAAGTTGTTCAGGATGCTCAACTTGGTCGATTTGCACCGTCAAAACGCGATTTCCAGAGTTGAATATTAGAAAAACAAGATGGCCGCTCTTCCCTTTTCCCTGCCCGGAGAATAACTTTTTAATTTTCGAGCCACCCCGAAAAGCCGAATTAGCGTGATTACTTCTTGCGGATACCCCACCCGAGTGTGCCGGTGCAAATTTGAACCCCATCAATGTTTTACTTTGGCGGTAATCGACGATTTTTGGTCAAATTATGACGTCACTTTTGCACCAAAAAGTTGTAATTCCCAAGGTTTTGCGAATTTTGCATGACTCCACACAGAAAAGTTGTTCAGGATGCTCAACTTGGTCGATTTGCACCGTCAAAACGCGATTTCCAGAGTTGACTCTTAGAAAAACAAGATGGCCGCTCTTCCCTTTTCCCTGCCCGGGGAATAAACTTTTTAATTTTCGAGCCACCCCGAAAAGCCGAATTAGCGTGATTACTTCTTGCGGATACCCCACCCGAGTGTGCCGGTGCAAATTTGAACCCAGTCAATGTTTTACTTTGGCGGTAATCGACGATTTTTGGTCAAATAATGACGTCACTTTTGCACCAAAAAGTTGTAATTCCCTAGGTTTTGCGAATTTTGCATGACTCCACACAGGAAAGTTGTTCAGGATGCTCAACTTGGTCGATTTGCACCGTCAAAACGCGATTTCCAGAGTTGAATATTAGAAAAACAAGATGGCCGCTCTTCCCTTTTCCCTGCCCGGAGAATAACTTTTTAATTTTCGAGCCACCCCGAAAAGCCGAATTAGCGTGATTACTTCTTGCGGATACCCCACCCGAGTGTGCCGGTGCAAATTTGAACCCCGTCAATGTTTTACTTTGGCGGTAATCGACGATTTTTTTGTCAAATTATGACGTCACTTTTTGCACCAAAAAGTTGTAATTCCCAAGGTTTTGCGAATTGTGCATGACTCCACACAGGAAAGTTGTTCAGGATGCTCAACTTGGTCGATTTGCACTGTCAAAACGGGATTTCCAGAGTTGACTGTTAGAAAAACAAGATGGCCGCTCTTCCCTTTTCCCTGCCCGGGGAATAAACTTTTTACTTTTCGAGCTCCCGAAAAGCCGAATTAGCGTAATTACTTCTTGCGGATACCCCACCCGAGTGTGCCTGTGCAAATTTGAACCCAGTCAATATTTTACTTTGGCGGTAATCGACGATTTTTGGTCAAATAATGACGTCACTTTTGCACCAAAAAGTTGTAATTCCCTAGGTTTGGCGAATTTTGCATGACTCCACACAGGAAAGTTGTTCAGGATGCTCAACTTGGTCGATTTGCACCGTCAAAACGCGATTTCCAGAGTTGACTCTTAGAAAAACAAGATGGCCGCTCTTCCCTTTTCCCTGCATGGGGAATAAACTTTTTAATTTTCGAGCTCCCGAAAAGCCGAATTA
This sequence comes from Asterias amurensis, assembly GCF_032118995.1. Taxonomy (NCBI): domain Eukaryota; kingdom Metazoa; phylum Echinodermata; class Asteroidea; order Forcipulatida; family Asteriidae; genus Asterias; species Asterias amurensis. The sequence continues at coordinate 8,286,934 of NC_092662.1, read as the reverse complement.
GCGTGATTACTTCTTGCGGATACCCCACCCGAGTGTGCCTGTGCAAATTTGAACCCCATCAATGTTTTACTTTGGCGGTAATCGACGATTTTTTGTCAAACTATGACGTCACTTTTGCACCAAAAAGTTGTAATTCCCAAGGTTTAGCGAATTTTGCATGACTCCACACAGGAAAGTTGTTCAGGATGCTCAACTTGGTCGATTTGCACCGTCAAAACGCGATTTCCAGAGTTGACTAATAGAAAACAAGATGGCCGCTCTTCCCTTTTCCCTGCCCGGGGAATAAACTTTTTAATTTTCGAGCCACCCCGAAAAGCCGAATTAGCGTGATTACTTCTTGCGGATACCCCACCCGAGTGTGCCGGTGCAAATCTGAACCCCGTCAATGTTTTACTTTGGCGGTAATCGACGATTTTTGGACAAATTATGACGTCACTTTTGCACCAAAAAGATGTAATTCCCAAGGTTTTACGAATTTTGCATGACTCCACACAGGAAAGTTGTTCAGGATGCTCAACTTGGTCGATTTGCACCGTCAAAACGCGATTTCAAGAGTTGACTCTTAGAAAAACAAGATGGCCGCTCTTCCCTTTTCCCTGCACGGGGAATAAACTTTTTAATTTTCGAGCTCCCGAAAAGCCGAATTAGCGTGATTACTTCTTGCGGATACCCCACCCGAGTGTGCCTGTGCAAATTTGAACCCCATCAATGTTTTACTTTGGCGGTAATCGACGATTTTTTGTCAAACTATGACGTCACTTTTGCACCAAAAAGTTGTAATTCCCAAGGTTTAGCGAATTTTGCATGACTCCACACAGGAAAGTTGTTCAGGATGCTCAACTTGGTCGATTTGCACCGTCAAAACGCGATTTCCAGAGTTGACTAATAGAAAACAAGATGGCCGCTCTTCCCTTTTCCCTGCCCGGGGAATAAACTTTTTAATTTTCGAGCCACCCCGAAAAGCCGAATTAGCGTGATTACTTCTTGCGGATACCCCACCCGAGTGTGCCGGTGCAAATCTGAACCCTGTCAATGTTTTACTTTGGCGGTAATCGACGATTTTTGAACAAATTATGACGTCACTTTTGCACCAAAAAGTTGTAATTCCCTAGGTTTTGCGAATTTTGCATGACTCCACACAGGAAAGTTGTTCAGGATGCTCAACTTGGTCGATTTGCACCGTCAAAACGCGATTTCCAGAGTTGACTATTAGGAAAACAAGATGGCCGCTCTTCCCTTTTCCCTGCCCGGGGAATAAACTTTTTAATTTTCGAGCTGACGAAAAGCCGAATTAGCGTGATTACTTCTTGCGGATACCCCACCCGAGTGTGCCGGTGCAAATTTGAACCCATTTAATGTTTCACTTTGGCGGTAATCGACGATTTTTGGTCAAATTATGACGTCACTTTTGCACCAAAAAGTTGTAATTCCCAAGGTTTTACGAATTTTGCATGACTCCACACAGGAAAGTTGTTCAGGATGCTCAACTTGGTCGATTTGCACCGTCAAAACGCGATTTCCAGAGTTGACTATTAGAAAAACAAGATGGCCGCTCTTCCCTTTTCCCTGCCCGGGGAATAAACTTTTTAACTTTCGAGCTCCCAAAAAGCCAGATTAGCGTGATTACTTCTTGCGGATACCCCACCCGAGTGTGCCTGTGCAAATTTGAACCCCATCAATGTTTTACTTTGGCGGTAATCGACGATTTTTTGTCAAATTATGACGTCACTTTTGCACCAAAAAGTTGTAATTCCCAAGGTTTTGCGAATTTTGCATGACTCCACACAGAAAAGTTGTTCAGGATGCTCAACTTGGTCGATTTGCACCGTCAAAACGCGATTTCCAGAGTTGACTCTTAGAAAAACAAGATGGCCGCTCTTCCCTTTTCCCTGCCCGGGGAATAAACTTTTTAATTTTCGAGCTCCCGAAAAGCCGAATTAGCGTGATTACTTCTTGCGGATACCCCCACCCGAGTGTGCCTGTGCAAATTTGAACCCAGTCAATGTTTTACTTTGGCGGTAATCGACGATTTTTGGTCAAATAATGACGTCACTTTTGCACCAAAAAGTTGTAATTCCCTAGGTTTTGCGAATTTTGCATGACTCCACACAGGAAAGTTGTTCAGGATGCTCAACTTGGTCGATTTGCACCGTCAAAACGCGATTTCCAGAGTTGAATATTAGAAAAACAAGATGGCCGCTCTTCCCTTTTCCCTGCCCGGAGAATAACTTTTTAATTTTCGAGCCACCCCGAAAAGCCGAATTAGCGTGATTACTTCTTGCGGATACCCCACCCGAGTGTGCCGGTGCAAATTTGAACCCCGTCAATGTTTTACTTTGGCGGTAATCGACGATTTTTTTGTCAAATTATGACGTCACTTTTTGCACCAAAAAGTTGTAATTCCCAAGGTTTTGCGAATTGTGCATGACTCCACACAGGAAAGTTGTTCAGGATGCTCAACTTGGTCGATTTGCACTGTCAAAACGGGATTTCCAGAGTTGACTGTTAGAAAAACAAGATGGCCGCTCTTCCCTTTTCCCTGCCCGGGGAATAAACTTTTTACTTTTCGAGCTCCCGAAAAGCCGAATTAGCGTGATTACTTCTTGCGGATACCCCACCCGAGTGTGCCTGTGCAAATTTGAACCCAGTCAATATTTTACTTTGGCGGTAATCGACGATTTTTGGTCAAATAATGACGTCACTTTTGCACCAAAAAGTTGTAATTCCCTAGGTTTGGCGAATTTTGCATGACTCCACACAGGAAAGTTGTTCAGGATGCTCAACTTGGTCGATTTGCACCGTCAAAACGCGATTTCCAGAGTTGACTCTTAGAAAAACAAGATGGCCGCTCTTCCCTTTTCCCTGCACGGGGAATAAACTTTTTAATTTTCGAGCCACCCCGAAAAGCCGAATTAGCGTGATTACTTCTTGCGGATACCCCACCCGAGTGTGCCGGTGCAAATTTGAACCCCGTCAATGTTTTACTTTGGCGGTAATCGACGATTTTTTTGTCAAATTATGACGTCACTTTTTGCACAAAAAAGTTGTAATTCCCAAGGTTTTGCGAATTTTGCATGACTCCACACAGGAAAGTTGTTCAGGATGCTCAACTTGGTCGATTTGCACTGTCAAAACGGGATTTCCAGAGTTGACTATTAGAAAAACAAGATGGCCGCTCTTCCCTTTTCCCTGCCCGGGGAATAAACTTTTTACTTTTCGAGCTCCCGAAAAGCCGAATTAGCGTAATTACTTCTTGCGGATACCCCACCCGAGTGTGCCTGTGCAAATTTGAACCCAGTCAATATTTTACTTTGGCGGTAATCGACGATTTTTGGTCAAATAATGACGTCACTTTTGCACCAAAAAGTTGTAATTCCCTAGGTTTGGCGAATTTTGCATGACTCCACACAGGAAAGTTGTTCAGGATGCTCAACTTGGTCGATTTGCACCGTCAAAACGCGATTTCCAGAGTTGACTCTTAGAAAAACAAGATGGCCGCTCTTCCCTTTTCCCTGCACGGGGAATAAATTTTTTAATTTTCGAGCTCCCGAAAAGCCGAATTAGCGTGATTACTTCTTGCGGATACCCCACCCGAGTGTGCCTGTGCAAATTTGAACCCCATCAATGTTTTACTTTGGCGGTAATCGACGATTTTTTGTCAAATAATGACGTCACTTTTGCACCAAAAAGTTGTAATTCCCAAGGTTTAGCGAATTTTGCATGACTCCACACAGGAAAGTTGTTCAGGATGCTCAACTTGGTCGATTTGCACCGTCAAAACGCGATTTCCAGAGTTGACTAATAGAAAACAAGATGGCCGCTCTTCCCTTTTCCCTGCCCGGGGAATAAACTTTTTAATTTTCGAGCCACCCCGAAAAGCCGAATTAGCGTGATTACTTCTTGCGGATACCCCACCCGAGTGTGCCGGTGCAAATCTGAACCCCGTCAATGTTTTACTTTGGCGGTAATCGACGATTTTTGGACAAATTATGACGACACATTTGCACCAAAAAGATGTAATTCCCAAGGTTTTACGAATTTTGCATGACTCCACACAGGAAAGTTGTTCAGGATGCTCAACTTGGTCGATTTGCACCGTCAAAACGCGATTTCCAGAGTTGACTATTAGAAAAACAAGATGGCCGCTCTTCCCTTTTCCCTTCCCGGGGAATAAACTTTTTAACTTTCGAGCTCCCAAAAAGCCAGATTAGCGTGATTACTTCTTGCGGATACCCCACCCGAGTGTGCCTGTGCAAATTTGAACCCCATCAATGTTTTACTTTGGCGGTAATCGACGATTTTTTGTCAAATTATGACGTCACTTTTGCACCAAAAAGTTGTAATTCCCAAGGTTTTGCGAATTTTGCATGACTCCACACAGAAAAGTTGTTCAGGATGCTCAACTTGGTCGATTTGCACCGTCAAAACGCGATTTCCAGAGTTGACTCTTAGAAAAACAAGATGGCCGCTCTTCCCTTTTCCCTGCCCGGGGAATAAACTTTTTAATTTTCGAGCTCCCGAAAAGCCGAATTAGCGTGATTACTTCTTGCGGATACCCCCACCCGAGTGTGCCGGTGCAAATTTGAACCCAGTCAATGTTTTACTTTGGCGGTAATCGACGATTTTTGGTCAAATAATGACGTCACTTTTGCACCAAAAAGTTGTTATTCCCTAGGTTTTGCGAATTTTGCATGACTCCACACAGGAAAGTTGTTCAGGATGCTCAACTTGGTCGATTTGCACCGTCAAAACGCGATTTCCAGAGTTGAATATTAGAAAAACAAGATGGCCGCTCTTCCCTTTTCCCTGCCCGGAGAATAACTTTTTAATTTTCGAGCCACCCCGAAAAGCCGAATTAGCGTGATTACTTCTTGCGGATACCCCACCCGAGTGTGCCGGTGCAAATTTGAACCCCATCAATGTTTTACTTTGGCGGTAATCGACGATTTTTGGTCAAATTATGACGTCACTTTTGCACCAAAAAGTTGTAATTCCCAAGGTTTTGCGAATTTTGCATGACTCCACACAGAAAAGTTGTTCAGGATGCTCAACTTGGTCGATTTGCACCGTCAAAACGCGATTTCCAGAGTTGACTCTTAGAAAAACAAGATGGCCGCTCTTCCCTTTTCCCTGCCCGGGGAATAAACTTTTTAATTTTCGAGCTCCCGAAAAGCCGAATTAGCGTGATTACTTCTTGCGGATACCCCCACCCGAGTGTGCCGGTGCAAATTTGAACCCAGTCAATGTTTTACTTTGGCGGTAATCGACGATTTTTGGTCAAATAATGACGTCACTTTTGCACCAAAAAGTTGTAATTCCCTAGGTTTTGCGAATTTTGCATGACTCCACACAGGAAAGTTGTTCAGGATGCTCAACTTGGTCGATTTGCACCGTCAAAACGCGATTTCCAGAGTTGAATATTAGAAAAAACAAGATGGCCGCTCTTCCCTTTTCCCTGCCCGGAGAATAACTTTTTAATTTTCGAGCCACCCCGAAAAGCCGAATTAGCGTGATTACTTCTTGCGGATACCCCACCCGAGTGTGCCGGTGCAAATTTGAACCCCGTCAATGTTTTACTTTGGCGGTAATCGACGATTTTTTTGTCAAATTATGACGTCACTTTTTGCACCAAAAAGTTGTAATTCCCAAGGTTTTGCGAATTTTGCATGACTCCACACAGGAAAGTTGTTCAGGATGCTCAACTTGGTCGATTTGCACTGTCAAAACGGGATTTCCAGAGTTGACTGTTAGAAAAACAAGATGGCCGCTCTTCCCTTTTCCCTGCCCGGGGAATAAACTTTTTACTTTTCGAGCTCCCGAAAAGCCGAATTAGCGTAATTACTTCTTGCGGATACCCCACCCGAGTGTGCCTGTGCAAATTTGAACCCAGTCAATATTTTACTTTGGCGGTAATCGACGATTTTTGGTCAAATAATGACGTCACTTTTGCACCAAAAAGTTGTAATTCCCTAGGTTTGGCGAATTTTGCATGACTCCACACAGGAAAGTTGTTCAGGATGCTCAACTTGGTCGATTTGCACCGTCAAAACGCGATTTCCAGAGTTGACTCTTAGAAAAACAAGATGGCCGCTCTTCCCTTTTCCCTGCACGGGGAATAAACTTTTTAATTTTCGAGCTCCCGAAAAGCCGAATTAGCGTGATTACTTCTTGCGGATACCCCACCCGAGTGTGCCTGTGCAAATTTGAACCCCATCAATGTTTTACTTTGGCGGTAATCGACGATTTTTTGTCAAACTATGACGTCACTTTTGCACCAAAAAGTTGTAATTCCCAAGGTTTAGCGAATTTTGCATGACTCCACACAGGAAAGTTGTTCAGGATGCTCAACTTGGTCGATTTGCACCGTCAAAACGCGATTTCCAGAGTTGACTAATAGAAAACAAGATGGCCGCTCTTCCCTTTTCCCTGCCCGGGGAATAAACTTTTTAATTTTCGAGCCACCCCGAAAAGCCGAATTAGCGTGATTACTTCTTGCGGATACCCCACCCGAGTGTGCCGGTGCAAATCTGAACCCCGTCAATGTTTTACTTTGGCGGTAATCGACGATTTTTGGACAAATTATGACGTCACTTTTGCACCAAAAAGATGTAATTCCCAAGGTTTTACGAATTTTGCATGACTCCACACAGGAAAGTTGTTCAGGATGCTCAACTTGGTCGATTTGCACCGTCAAAACGCGATTTCCAGAGTTGACTCTTAGAAAAACAAGATGGCCGCTCTTCCCTTTTCCCTGCACGGGGAATAAACTTTTTAATTTTCGAGCTCCCGAAAAGCCGAATTAGCGTGATTACTTCTTGCGGATACCCCACCCGAGTGTGCCTGTGCAAATTTGAACCCCATCAATGTTTTACTTTGGCGGTAATCGACGATTTTTTGTCAAACTATGACGTCACTTTTGCACCAAAAAGTTGTAATTCCCAAGGTTTAGCGAATTTTGCATGACTCCACACAGGAAAGTTGTTCAGGATGCTCAACTTGGTCGATTTGCACCGTCAAAACGCGATTTCCAGAGTTGACTAATAGAAAACAAGATGGCCGCTCTTCCCTTTTCCCTGCCCGGGGAATAAACTTTTTAATTTTCGAGCCACCCCGAAAAGCCGAATTAGCGTGATTACTTCTTGCGGATACCCCACCCGAGTGTGCCGGTGCAAATCTGAACCCTGTCAATGTTTTACTTTGGCGGTAATCGACGATTTTTGAACAAATTATGACGTCACTTTTGCACCAAAAAGTTGTAATTCCCAAGGTTTTACGAATTTTGCATGACTCCACACAGGAAAGTTGTTCAGGATGCTCAACTTGGTCGATTTGCACCGTCAAAACGCGATTTCCAGAGTTGACTATTAGAAAAACAAGATGGCCGCTCTTCCCTTTTCCCTGCCCGGGGAATAAACTTTTTAATTTTCGAGCTCCCGAAAAGCCGAATTAGCGTGATTACTTTTTGCGGATACCCCACCCGAGTGTGCCTGTGCAAATTTGAACCCCATCAATGTTTTACTTTGGCGGTAATCGACGATTTTTTGTCAAATTATGACGTCACTTTTGCACCAAAAAGTTGTAATTCCCAAGGTTTTGCGAATTTTGCATGACTCCACACAGGAAAGTTGTTCAGGATGCTCAACTTGGTCGATTTGCACCGTCAAAACGCGATTTCCAGAGTTGACTATTAGAAAACAAGATGGCCGCTCTTCCCTTTTCCCTGCCCGGGAATAAACTTTTTAATTTTCGAGCCACCACGATAAGCCGAATTAGCGTGATTACTTCTTGCGGATACCCCACCCGAGTGTGCCGGTGCAAATCTGAACCCCGTCAATGTTTTACTTTGGCGGTAATCGACGATTTTTGAACAAATTATGACGTCACTTTTGCACCAAAAAGTTGTAATTCCCAAGGTTTTACGAATTTTGCATGACTCCACACAGGAAAGTTGTTCAGGATGCTCAACTTGGTCGATTTGCACCGTCAAAACGCGATTTGCAGAGTTGACTATTAGAAAAAACAAGATGGCCGCTCTTCCCTTTTCCCTGCCCGGGGAATAAACATTTTAATTTTCGAGCTCCCGAAAAGCCGAATTAGCATGATTACTTCTCGCGGATACCCCCACCCGAGTGTGCCTGTGCAAATTTGAACCCAGTCAATGTTTTACTTTGGCGGTAATCGACGATTTTTGGTCAAATAATGACGTCACTTTTGCACCAAAAAGTTGTAATTCCCTAGGTTTTGCGAATTTTGCATGACTCCACACAGGAAAATTGATCAGGATGCTCAACTTGGTCGATTTGCACCGTCAAAACGCGATTTCCAGAGTTGAATATTAGAAAAACAAGATGGCCGCTCTTCCCTTTTCCCTGCCCGGGGAATAAACTTTTTAATTTTCGAGCCACCCCGAAATGCATAATTAGCGTGATTACTTCTTGCGGATACCCCACCCGAGTGTGCCGGTGCAAATCTGAACCCCGTCAATGTTTTACTTTGGCGGTAATCGACGATTTTTGGACAAATTATGACGTCACTTTTGCACCAAAAAGTTGTAATTCCCAAGGTTTTACGAATTTTGCATGACTCCACACAGCAAAGTTGTTCAGGATGCTCAACTTGGTCGATTTGCAACGTCAAAACGCGATTTCCAGAGTTGACTATTAGAAAAACAAGATGGCCGCTCTTCCCTTTTCCCTGCCCGGGGAACAAACTTTTTAATTTTCGAGCTCCCGAAAAGCCGAATTAGCGTGATTACTTCTTGCGGATACCCCACCCGAGTGTGCCTGTGCAAATTTGAACCCCATCAATGTTTTACTTTGGCGGTAATCGACGATTTTTTGTCAAATTATGACGTCACTTTTGCACCAAAAAGTTGTAATTCCCAAGGTTTTGCGAATTTTGCATGACTCCACACAGGAAAGTTGTTCAGGATGCTCAACTTGGTCGATTTGCACCGCCAAAACGCGATTTCCAGAGTTGACTAATAGAAAACAAGATGGCCGCTCTTCCCTTTTCCCTGCCCGGGGAATAAACTTTTTAATTTTCGAGCCACCCCGAAAAGCCGAATTAGCGTGATTACTTCTTGCGGATACCCCACCCGAGTGTGCCGGTGCAAATCTGAACCCTGTCAATGTTTTACTTTGGCGGTAATCGACGGTTTTTGGACAAATTATGACGTCACTTTTGCACCAAAAAGTTGTAATTCCCAAGGTTTTGCGAATTTTGCATGACTCCACACAGGAAAGTTGTTTAGGATGCTCAACTTGGTCGATTTGCACCGTAAAAACGCGATTTCCAGAGTTGACTATTAGAAAAACAAGATGGCCGCTCTTCCCTTTTCCCTGCACGAGGAATAAACTTTTTAATTTTCGAGCTCCCAAAAAGCCGAATTAGCGTGATTACTTCTTGCGGATACCCCACCCGAGTGTGCCTGTGCAAATTTGAACCCAGTCAATGTTTTACTTTGGCGGTAATCGACGATTTTTGGTCAAATAATGACGTCACTTTTGCACCAAAAAGTTGTAATTCCCTAGGTTTTGCGAATTTTGCATGACTCCACACAGGAAAGTTGTTCAGGATGCTCAACTTGGTCGATTTGCACCGTCAAAACGCGATTTCCAGAGTTGAATATTAGAAAAACAAGATGGCCGCTCTTCCCTTTTCCCTGCCCGGAGAATAACTTTTTAATTTTCGAGCCACCCCGAAAAGCCGAATTAGCGTGATTACTTCTTGCGGATACCCCACCCGAGTGTGCCGGTGCAAATTTGAACCCCGTCAATGTTTTACTTTGGCGGTAATCGACGATTTTTTTGTCAAATTATGACGTCACTTTTTGCACCAACAAGTTGTAATTCCCAAGGTTTTGCGAATTTTGCATGACTCCACACAGGAAAGTTGTTCAGGATGCTCAACTTGGTCGATTTGCACTGTCAAAACGGGATTTCCAGAGTTGACTATTAGAAAAACAAGATGGCCGCTCTTCCCTTTTCCCTGCCCGGGGAATAAACTTTTTAATTTTCGAGCTCCCGAAAAGCCGAATTAGCGTAATTACTTCTTGCGGATACCCCACCCGAGTGTGCCTGTGCAAATTTGAACCCAGTCAATATATTACTTTGGCGGTAATCGACGATTTTTGGTCAAATAATGACGTCACTTTTGCACCAAAAAGTTGTAATTCCCAAGGTTTTTCGAATTTTGCATGACTCCACACAGTAGAGTTGTTCAGGATGCTCAACTTGGTCGATTTGCACAGTCAAAACGCGATTTCCAGAGTTGACTCTTAGAAAAACAAGATGGCCGCTCTTCCCTTTTCCCTGCACGGGGAATAAACTTTTTAATTTTCGAGCTCCCGAAAAGCCGAATTAGCGTGATTACTTCTTGCGGATACCCCACCCGAGTGTGCCTGTGCAAATTTGAACCCCATCAATGTTTTACTTTGGCGGTAATCGACGATTTTTTGTCAAACTATGACGTCACTTTTGCACCAAAAAGTTGTAATTCCCAAGGTTTTGCGAATTTTGCATGACTCCACACAGGAAAGTTGTTCAGGATGCTCAACTTGGTCGATTTGCACCGTCAAAACGCGATTTCCAGAGTTGACTAATATAAAACAAGATGGCCGCTCTTCCCTTTTCCCTGCCCAGGGAATAAACTTTTTAATTTTCGAGCCACCCCGAAAAGCCGAATTAGCGTGATTACTTCTTGCGGATACCCCACCCGAGTGTGCCGGTGCAAATCTGAACCCCGTCAATGTTTTACTTTGGTGGTAATCGACGATTTTTGGACAAATTATGACGTCACTTTTGCACCAAAAAGATGTAATTCCCAAGGTTTTACGAATTTTGCATGACTCCACACAGAAAAGTTGTTTAGGATGCTCAACTTGGTCGATTTGCACTGTCAAAACGCGATTTCCAGAGTTGACTATTAGAAAAACAAGATGTCTGCTCTTCCATTTTCCCTGACCGGAGAATAACTTTTTAATTTTCGAGCCACCCCAAAAAACCAAATTAGCGTGATTACTTCTTGCGGATACCCCACCCGAGTGTGCCTGTGCAAATTTGAACCCCATCAATGTTTTACTTTGGCGGTAATCGACGATTTTTTAGTCAAATTATGACGTCACTTTTGCACCAAAAAGTTGTAATTCCCAAGGTTTTGCGAATTTTGCATGACTCCACGCAGGAAAGTTGTTCAGGATGCTCAACTTGGTCGATTTGCACCGTCAAAACGCGATTTCCAGAGTTGACTCTTAGAAAAACAAGATGGCCGCTCTTCCCTTTTCCCTGCCCGGGGAATAAACTTTTGAATTTTCGAGCTCCCGAAAAGCCGAATGAGCGTGATTACTTCTTGCGGATACCCCACCCGAGTGTGCCTGTGCAAAGTTGAACCCCATCAATGTTTTACTTTGGCGGTAATCGACGATTTTTTGTCAAACTATGACGTCACTTTTGCACCAAAAAGTTGTAATTCCCAAGGTTTTACGAATTTTGCATGACTCCACACAGGAAAGTTGTTCAGGATGCTCAACTTGGTCGATTTGCACCGTCAAAACGCGATTTCCAGAGTTGACTATTAGAAAAACAAGATGGCCGCTCTTCCCTTTTCCCTGCCCGGGGAATAAACTTTTTAATTTTCGAGCTGACGAAAAGCCGAATTAGCGTGATTACTTCTTGCGGATACCCCACCCGAGTGTGCCGGTGCAAATTTGAACCCATTTAATGTTTCACTTTGGCGGTAATCGACGATTTTTGGTCAAATTATGACGTCACTTTTGCACCAAAAAGTTGTAATTCCCAAGGTTTTACGAATTTTGCATGACTCCACACAGGAAAGTTGTTCAGGATGCTCAACTTGGTCGATTTGCACCGTCAAAACGCGATTTCCAGAGTTGACTATTAGAAAAACAAGATGGCCGCTCTTCCCTTTTCCCTGCCCGGGGAATAAACTTTTTAACTTTCGAGCCACCCCGAAAAGCCGAATTAGCGTGATTACTTCTTGCGGATACCCCACCCGAGTGTGCCGGTGCAAATCTGAACCCCGTCAATGTTTTACTTTGGCGGTAATCGACGATTTTTGGACAAATTATGACGTCACTTTTGCACCAAAAAGATGTAATTCCCAAGGTTTTACGAATTTTGCATGACTCCACACAGGAAAGTTGTTCAGGATGCTCAACTTGGTCGATTTGCACCGTCAAAACGCGATTTCCAGAGTTGACTCTTAGAAAAACAAGATGGCCGCTCTTCCCTTTTCCCTGCACGGGGAATAAACTTTTTAATTTTCGAGCTCCCGAAAAGCCGAATTAGCGTGATTACTTCTTGCGGATACCCCACCCGAGTGTGCCTGTGCAAATTTGAACCCCATCAATGTTTTACTTTGGCGGTAATCGACGATTTTTTGTCAAACTATGACGTCACTTTTGCACCAAAAAGTTGTAATTCCCAAGGTTTAGCGAATTTTGCATGACTCCACACAGGAAAGTTGTTCAGGATGCTCAACTTGGTCGATTTGCACCGTCAAAACGCGATTTCCAGAGTTGACTAATAGAAAACAAGATGGCCGCTCTTCCCTTTTCCCTGCCCGGGGAATAAACTTTTTAATTTTCGAGCCACCCCGAAAAGCCGAATTAGCGTGATTACTTCTTGCGGATACCCCACCCGAGTGTGCCGGTGCAAATCTGAACCCTGTCAATGTTTTACTTTGGCGGTAATCGACGATTTTTGAACAAATTATGACGTCACTTTTGCACCAAAAAGTTGTAATTCCCAAGGTTTTACGAATTTTGCATGACTCCACACAGGAAAGTTGTTCAGGATGCTCAACTTGGTCGATTTGCACCGTCAAAACGCGATTTCCAGAGTTGACTATTAGAAAAACAAGATGGCCGCTCTTCCCTTTTCCCTGCCCGGGGAATAAACTTTTTAATTTTCGAGCTCCCGAAAAGCCGAATTAGCGTGATTACTTTTTGCGGATACCCCACCCGAGTGTGCCTGTGCAAATTTGAACCCCATCAATGTTTTACTTTGGCGGTAATCGACGATTTTTTGTCAAATTATGACGTCACTTTTGCACCAAAAAGTTGTAATTCCCAAGGTTTTGCGAATTTTGCATGACTCCACACAGGAAAGTTGTTCAGGATGCTCAACTTGGTCGATTTGCACCGTCAAAACGCGATTTCCAGAGTTGACTATTAGAAAACAAGATGGCCGCTCTTCCCTTTTCCCTGCCCGGGAATAAACTTTTTAATTTTCGAGCCACCACGATAAGCCGAATTAGCGTGATTACTTCTTGCGGATACCCCACCCGAGTGTGCCGGTGCAAATCTGAACCCCGTCAATGTTTTACTTTGGCGGTAATCGACGATTTTTGAACAAATTATGACGTCACTTTTGCACCAAAAAGTTGTAATTCCCAAGGTTTTACGAATTTTGCATGACTCCACACAGGAAAGTTGTTCAGGATGCTCAACTTGGTCGATTTGCACCGTCAAAACGCGATTTGCAGAGTTGACTATTAGAAAAAACAAGATGGCCGCTCTTCCCTTTTCCCTGCCCGGGGAATAAACATTTTAATTTTCGAGCTCCCGAAAAGCCGAATTAGCATGATTACTTCTCGCGGATACCCCCACCCGAGTGTGCCTGTGCAAATTTGAACCCAGTCAATGTTTTACTTTGGCGGTAATCGACGATTTTTGGTCAAATAATGACGTCACTTTTGCACCAAAAAGTTGTAATTCCCTAGGTTTTGCGAATTTTGCATGACTCCACACAGGAAAATTGATCAGGATGCTCAACTTGGTCGATTTGCACCGTCAAAACGCGATTTCCAGAGTTGAATATTAGAAAAACAAGATGGCCGCTCTTCCCTTTTCCCTGCCCGGGGAATAAACTTTTTAATTTTCGAGCCACCCCGAAATGCATAATTAGCGTGATTACTTCTTGCGGATACCCCACCCGAGTGTGCCGGTGCAAATCTGAACCCCGTCAATGTTTTACTTTGGCGGTAATCGACGATTTTTGGACAAATTATGACGTCACTTTTGCACCAAAAAGTTGTAATTCCCAAGGTTTTACGAATTTTGCATGACTCCACACAGCAAAGTTGTTCAGGATGCTCAACTTGGTCGATTTGCAACGTCAAAACGCGATTTCCAGAGTTGACTATTAGAAAAACAAGATGGCCGCTCTTCCCTTTTCCCTGCCCGGGGAACAAACTTTTTAATTTTCGAGCTCCCGAAAAGCCGAATTAGCGTGATTACTTCTTGCGGATACCCCACCCGAGTGTGCCTGTGCAAATTTGAACCCCATCAATGTTTTACTTTGGCGGTAATCGACGATTTTTTGTCAAATTATGACGTCACTTTTGCACCAAAAAGTTGTAATTCCCAAGGTTTTGCGAATTTTGCATGACTCCACACAGGAAAGTTGTTCAGGATGCTCAACTTGGTCGATTTGCACCGCCAAAACGCGATTTCCAGAGTTGACTAATAGAAAACAAGATGGCCGCTCTTCCCTTTTCCCTGCCCGGGGAATAAACTTTTTAATTTTCGAGCCACCCCGAAAAGCCGAATTAGCGTGATTACTTCTTGCGGATACCCCACCCGAGTGTGCCGGTGCAAATCTGAACCCTGTCAATGTTTTACTTTGGCGGTAATCGACGGTTTTTGGACAAATTATGACGTCACTTTTGCACCAAAAAGTTGTAATTCCCAAGGTTTTGCGAATTTTGCATGACTCCACACAGGAAAGTTGTTTAGGATGCTCAACTTGGTCGATTTGCACCGTAAAAACGCGATTTCCAGAGTTGACTATTAGAAAAACAAGATGGCCGCTCTTCCCTTTTCCCTGCACGAGGAATAAACTTTTTAATTTTCGAGCTCCCAAAAAGCCGAATTAGCGTGATTACTTCTTGCGGATACCCCACCCGAGTGTGCCTGTGCAAATTTGAACCCAGTCAATGTTTTACTTTGGCGGTAATCGACGATTTTTGGTCAAATAATGACGTCACTTTTGCACCAAAAAGTTGTAATTCCCTAGGTTTTGCGAATTTTGCATGACTCCACACAGGAAAGTTGTTCAGGATGCTCAACTTGGTCGATTTGCACCGTCAAAACGCGATTTCCAGAGTTGAATATTAGAAAAACAAGATGGCCGCTCTTCCCTTTTCCCTGCCCGGAGAATAACTTTTTAATTTTCGAGCCACCCCGAAAAGCCGAATTAGCGTGATTACTTCTTGCGGATACCCCACCCGAGTGTGCCGGTGCAAATTTGAACCCCGTCAATGTTTTACTTTGGCGGTAATCGACGATTTTTTTGTCAAATTATGACGTCACTTTTTGCACCAACAAGTTGTAATTCCCAAGGTTTTGCGAATTTTGCATGACTCCACACAGGAAAGTTGTTCAGGATGCTCAACTTGGTCGATTTGCACTGTCAAAACGGGATTTCCAGAGTTGACTATTAGAAAAACAAGATGGCCGCTCTTCCCTTTTCCCTGCCCGGGGAATAAACTTTTTAATTTTCGAGCTCCCGAAAAGCCGAATTAGCGTAATTACTTCTTGCGGATACCCCACCCGAGTGTGCCTGTGCAAATTTGAACCCAGTCAATATATTACTTTGGCGGTAATCGACGATTTTTGGTCAAATAATGACGTCACTTTTGCACCAAAAAGTTGTAATTCCCAAGGTTTTTCGAATTTTGCATGACTCCACACAGTAGAGTTGTTCAGGATGCTCAACTTGGTCGATTTGCACAGTCAAAACGCGATTTCCAGAGTTGACTCTTAGAAAAACAAGATGGCCGCTCTTCCCTTTTCCCTGCACGGGGAATAAACTTTTTAATTTTCGAGCTCCCGAAAAGCCGAATTAGCGTGATTACTTCTTGCGGATACCCCACCCGAGTGTGCCTGTGCAAATTTGAACCCCATCAATGTTTTACTTTGGCGGTAATCGACGATTTTTTGTCAAACTATGACGTCACTTTTGCACCAAAAAGTTGTAATTCCCAAGGTTTTGCGAATTTTGCATGACTCCACACAGGAAAGTTGTTCAGGATGCTCAACTTGGTCGATTTGCACCGTCAAAACGCGATTTCCAGAGTTGACTAATATAAAACAAGATGGCCGCTCTTCCCTTTTCCCTGCCCAGGGAATAAACTTTTTAATTTTCGAGCCACCCCGAAAAGCCGAATTAGCGTGATTACTTCTTGCGGATACCCCACCCGAGTGTGCCGGTGCAAATCTGAACCCCGTCAATGTTTTACTTTGGTGGTAATCGACGATTTTTGGACAAATTATGACGTCACTTTTGCACCAAAAAGATGTAATTCCCAAGGTTTTACGAATTTTGCATGACTCCACACAGAAAAGTTGTTTAGGATGCTCAACTTGGTCGATTTGCACTGTCAAAACGCGATTTCCAGAGTTGACTATTAGAAAAACAAGATGTCTGCTCTTCCATTTTCCCTGACCGGAGAATAACTTTTTAATTTTCGAGCCACCCCAAAAAACCAAATTAGCGTGATTACTTCTTGCGGATACCCCACCCGAGTGTGCCTGTGCAAATTTGAACCCCATCAATGTTTTACTTTGGCGGTAATCGACGATTTTTTAGTCAAATTATGACGTCACTTTTGCACCAAAAAGTTGTAATTCCCAAGGTTTTGCGAATTTTGCATGACTCCACGCAGGAAAGTTGTTCAGGATGCTCAACTTGGTCGATTTGCACCGTCAAAACGCGATTTCCAGAGTTGACTCTTAGAAAAACAAGATGGCCGCTCTTCCCTTTTCCCTGCCCGGGGAATAAACTTTTGAATTTTCGAGCTCCCGAAAAGCCGAATGAGCGTGATTACTTCTTGCGGATACCCCACCCGAGTGTGCCTGTGCAAAGTTGAACCCCATCAATGTTTTACTTTGGCGGTAATCGACGATTTTTTGTCAAACTATGACGTCACTTTTGCACCAAAAAGTTGTAATTCCCAAGGTTTTACGAATTTTGCATGACTCCACACAGGAAAGTTGTTCAGGATGCTCAACTTGGTCGATTTGCACCGTCAAAACGCGATTTCCAGAGTTGACTATTAGAAAAACAAGATGGCCGCTCTTCCCTTTTCCCTGCCCGGGGAATAAACTTTTTAATTTTCGAGCTGACGAAAAGCCGAATTAGCGTGATTACTTCTTGCGGATACCCCACCCGAGTGTGCCGGTGCAAATTTGAACCCATTTAATGTTTCACTTTGGCGGTAATCGACGATTTTTGGTCAAATTATGACGTCACTTTTGCACCAAAAAGTTGTAATTCCCAAGGTTTTACGAATTTTGCATGACTCCACACAGGAAAGTTGTTCAGGATGCTCAACTTGGTCGATTTGCACCGTCAAAACGCGATTTCCAGAGTTGACTATTAGAAAAACAAGATGGCCGCTCTTCCCTTTTCCCTGCCCGGGGAATAAACTTTTTAACTTTCGAGCTCCCAAAAAGCCAGATTAGCGTGATTACTTCTTGCGGATACCCCACCCGAGTGTGCCTGTGCAAATTTGAACCCCATCAATGTTTTACTTTGGCGGTAATCGACGATTTTTTGTCAAATTATGACGTCACTTTTGCACCAAAAAGTTGTAATTCCCAAGGTTTTGCGAATTTTGCATGACTCCACACAGAAAAGTTGTTCAGGATGCTCAACTTGGTCGATTTGCACCGTCAAAACGCGATTTCCAGAGTTGACTCTTAGAAAAACAAGATGGCCGCTCTTCCCTTTTCCCTGCCCGGGGAATAAACTTTTTAATTTTCGAGCTCCCGAAAAGCCGAATTAGCGTGATTACTTCTTGCGGATACCCCCACCCGAGTGTGCCTGTGCAAATTTGAACCCAGTCAATGTTTTACTTTGGCGGTAATCGACGATTTTTGGTCAAATAATGACGTCACTTTTGCACCAAAAAGTTGTAATTCCCTAGGTTTTGCGAATTTTGCATGACTCCACACAGGAAAGTTGTTCAGGATGCTCAACTTGGTCGATTTGCACCGTCAAAACGCGATTTCCAGAGTTGACTATTAGAAAAACAAGATGGCCGCTCTTCCCTTTTCCCTGCCCGGGGAATAAACTTTTTAATTTTCGAGCTGACGAAAAGCCGAATTAGCGTGATTACTTCTTGCGGATACCCCACCCGAGTGTGCCGGTGCAAATTTGAACCCATTTAATGTTTCACTTTGGCGGTAATCGACGATTTTTGGTCAAATTATGACGTCACTTTTGCACCAAAAAGTTGTAATTCCCAAGGTTTTACGAATTTTGCATGACTCCACACAGTAGAGTTGTTCAGGATGCTCAACTTGGTCGATTTGCACCGTCAAAACGCGATTTCCAGAGTTGACTATTAGAAAAACAAGATGGCCGCTCTTCCCTTTTCCCTGCCCGGGGAATAAACTTTTTAACTTTCGAGCTCCCAAAAAGCCAGATTAGCGTGATTACTTCTTGCGGATACCCCACCCGAGTGTGCCTGTGCAAATTTGAACCCCATCAATGTTTTACTTTGGCGGTAATCGACGATTTTTGGTCAAATAATGACGTCACTTTTGCACCAAAAAGTTGTAATTCCCTAGGTTTTGCGAATTTTGCATGACTCACACAGGAAAGTTGTTCAGGATGCTCAACTTGGTCGATTTGCACCGTCAAAACGCGATTTCCAGAGTTGAATATTAGAAAAACAAGATGGCCGCTCTTCCCTTTTCCCTGCCCGGAGAATAACTTTTTAATTTTCGAGCCACCCCGAAAAGCCGAATTAGCGTGATTACTTCTTGCGGATACCCCACCCGAGTGTGCCGGTGCAAATTTGAACCCCGTCAATGTTTTACTTTGGCGGTAATCGACGATTTTTTTGTCAAATTATGACGTCACTTTTTGCACAAAAAAGTTGTAATTCCCAAGGTTTTGCGAATTTTGCATGACTCCACACAGGAAAGTTGTTCAGGATGCTCAACTTGGTCGATTTGCACTGTCAAAACGGGATTTCCAGAGTTGACTATTAGAAAAACAAGATGGCCGCTCTTCCCTTTTCCCTGCCCGGGGAATAAACTTTTTACTTTTCGAGCTCCCGAAAAGCCGAATTAGCGTAATTACTTCTTGCGGATACCCCACCCGAGTGTGCCTGTGCAAATTTGAACCCAGTCAATATTTTACTTTGGCGGTAATCGACGATTTTTGGTCAAATAATGACGTCACTTTTGCACCAAAAAGTTGTAATTCCCTAGGTTTGGCGAATTTTGCATGACTCCACACAGGAAAGTTGTTCAGGATGCTCAACTTGGTCGATTTGCACCGTCAAAACGCGATTTCCAGAGTTGACTCTTAGAAAAACAAGATGGCCGCTCTTCCCTTTTCCCTGCACGGGGAATAAATTTTTTAATTTTCGAGCTCCCGAAAAGCCGAATTAGCGTGATTACTTCTTGCGGATACCCCACCCGAGTGTGCCTGTGCAAATTTGAACCCCATCAATGTTTTACTTTGGCGGTAATCGACGATTTTTGGACAAATTATGACGTCACTTTTGCACCAAAAAGATGTAATTCCCAAGGTTTTACGAATTTTGCATGACTCCACACAGGAAAGTTGTTCAGGATGCTCAACTTGGTCGATTTGCACCGTCAAAACGCGATTTCCAGAGTTGACTATTAGAAAAACAAGATGGCCGCTCTTCCCTTTTCCCTTCCCGGGGAATAAACTTTTTAACTTTCGAGCTCCCAAAAAGCCAGATTAGCGTGATTACTTCTTGCGGATACCCCACCCGAGTGTGCCTGTGCAAATTTGAACCCCATCAATGTTTTACTTTGGCGGTAATCGACGATTTTTTGTCAAATTATGACGTCACTTTTGCACCAAAAAGTTGTAATTCCCAAGGTTTTGCGAATTTTGCATGACTCCACACAGAAAAGTTGTTCAGGATGCTCAACTTGGTCGATTTGCACCGTCAAAACGCGATTTCCAGAGTTGACTCTTAGAAAAACAAGATGGCCGCTCTTCCCTTTTCCCTGCCCGGGGAATAAACTTTTTAATTTTCGAGCTCCCGAAAGGCCGAATTAGCGTGATTACTTCTTGCGGATACCCCCACCCGAGTGTGCCGGTGCAAATTTGAACCCAGTCAATGTTTTACTTTGGCGGTAATCGACGATTTTTGGTCAAATAATGACGTCACTTTTGCACCAAAAAGTTGTTATTCCCTAGGTTTTGCGAATTTTGCATGACTCCACACAGGAAAGTTGTTCAGGATGCTCAACTTGGTCGATTTGCACCGTCAAAACGCGATTTCCAGAGTTGAATATTAGAAAAACAAGATGGCCGCTCTTCCCTTTTCCCTGCCCGGAGAATAACTTTTTAATTTTCGAGCCACCCCGAAAAGCCGAATTAGCGTGATTACTTCTTGCGGATACCCCACCCGAGTGTGCCGGTGCAAATTTGAACCCCATCAATGTTTTACTTTGGCGGTAATCGACGATTTTTGGTCAAATTATGACGTCACTTTTGCACCAAAAAGTTGTAATTCCCAAGGTTTTGCGAATTTTGCATGACTCCACACAGAAAAGTTGTTCAGGATGCTCAACTTGGTCGATTTGCACCGTCAAAACGCGATTTCCAGAGTTGACTCTTAGAAAAACAAGATGGCCGCTCTTCCCTTTTCCCTGGCCGGGGAATAAACTTTTTAATTTTCGAGCTCCCGAAAAGCCGAATTAGCGTGATTACTTCTTGCGGATACCCCCACCCGAGTGTGCCGGTGCAAATTTGAACCCAGTCAATGTTTTACTTTGGCGGTAATCGACGATTTTTGGTCAAATAATGACGTCACTTTTGCACCAAAAAGTTGTAATTCCCTAGGTTTTGCGAATTTTGCATGACTCCACACAGGAAAGTTGTTCAGGATGCTCAACTTGGTCGATTTGCACCGTCAAAACGCGATTTCCAGAGTTGAATATTAGAAAAACAAGATGGCCGCTCTTCCCTTTTCCCTGCCCGGAGAATAACTTTTTAATTTTCGAGCCACCCCGAAAAGCCGAATTAGCGTGATTACTTCTTGCGGATACCCCACCCGAGTGTGCCGGTGCAAATTTGAACCCCGTCAATGTTTTACTTTGGCGGTAATCGACGATTTTTTTGTCAAATTATGACGTCACTTTTTGCACAAAAAAGTTGTAATTCCCAAGGTTTTGCGAATTTTGCATGACTCCACACAGGAAAGTTGTTCAGGATGCTCAACTTGGTCGATTTGCACTGTCAAAACGGGATTTCCAGAGTTGACTGTTAGAAAAACAAGATGGCCGCTCTTCCCTTTTCCCTGCCCGGGGAATAAACTTTTTACTTTTCGAGCTCCCGAAAAGCCGAATTAGCGTAATTACTTCTTGCGGATACCCCACCCGAGTGTGCCTGTGCAAATTTGAACCCAGTCAATATTTTACTTTGGCGGTAATCGACGATTTTTGGTCAAATAATGACGTCACTTTTGCACCAAAAAGTTGTAATTCCCTAGGTTTGGCGAATTTTGCATGACTCCACACAGGAAAGTTGTTTAGGATGCTCAACTTGGTCGATTTGCACCGTCAAAACGCGATTTCCAGAGTTGACTCTTAGAAAAACAAGATGGCCGCTCTTCCCTTTTCCCTGCACGGGGAATAAACTTTTTAATTTTCGAGCTCCCGAAAAGCCGAATTAGCGTGATTACTTCTTGCGGATACCCCACCCGAGTGTGCCTGTGCAAATTTGAACCCCATCAATGTTTTACTTTGGCGGTAATCGACGATTTTTTGTCAAACTATGACGTCACTTTTGCACCAAAAAGTTGTAATTCCCAAGGTTTAGCGAATTTTGCATGACTCCACACAGGAAAGTTGTTCAGGATGCTCAACTTGGTCGATTTGCACCGTCAAAACGCGATTTCCAGAGTTGACTAATAGAAAACAAGATGGCCGCTCTTCCCTTTTCCCTGCCCGGGGAATAAACTTTTTAATTTTCGAGCCACCCCGAAAAGCCGAATTAGCGTGATTACTTCTTTCGGATACCCCACCCGAGTGTGCCGGTGCAAATCTGAACCCCGTCAATGTTTTACTTTGGCGGTAATCGACGATTTTTGGACAAATTATGACGTCACTTTTGCACCAAAAAGATGTAATTCCCAAGGTTTTACGAATTTTGCATGACTCCACACAGGAAAGTTGTTCAGGATGCTCAACTTGGTCGATTTGCACCGTCAAAACGCGATTTCCAGAGTTGACTCTTAGAAAAACAAGATGGCCGCTCTTCCCTTTTCCCTGCACGGGGAATAAACTTTTTAATTTTCGAGCTCCCGAAAAGCCGAATTAGCGTGATTACTTCTTGCGGATACCCCACCCGAGTGTGCCTGTGCAAATTTGAACCCCATCAATGTTTTACTTTGGCGGTAATCGACGATTTTTTGTCAAACTATGACGTCACTTTTGCACCAAAAAGTTGTAATTCCCAAGGTTTAGCGAATTTTGCATGACTCCACACAGGAAAGTTGTTCAGGATGCTCAACTTGGTCGATTTGCACCGTCAAAACGCGATTTCCAGAGTTGACTAATAGAAAACAAGATGGCCGCTCTTCCCTTTTCCCTGCCCGGGGAATAAACTTTTTAATTTTCGAGCCACCCCGAAAAGCCGAATTAGCGTGATTACTTCTTGCGGATACCCCACCCGAGTGTGCCGGTGCAAATCTGAACCCTGTCAATGTTTTACTTTGGCGGTAATCGACGATTTTTGAACAAATTATGACGTCACTTTTGCACCAAAAAGTTGTAATTCCCAAGGTTTTACGAATTTTGCATGACTCCACACAGGAAAGTTGTTCAGGATGCTCAACTTGGTCGATTTGCACCGTCAAAACGCGATTTCCAGAGTTGACTATTAGAAAAACAAGATGGCCGCTCTTCCCTTTTCCCTGCCCGGGGAATAAACTTTTTAATTTTCGAGCTCCCGAAAAGCCGAATTAGCGTGATTACTTTTTGCGGATACCCCACCCGAGTGTGCCTGTGCAAATTTGAACCCCATCAATGTTTTACTTTGGCGGTAATCGACGATTTTTTGTCAAATTATGACGTCACTTTTGCACCAAAAAGTTGTAATTCCCAAGGTTTTGCGAATTTTGCATGACTCCACACAGGAAAGTTGTTCAGGATGCTCAACTTGGTCGATTTGCACCGTCAAAACGCGATTTCCAGAGTTGACTATTAGAAAACAAGATGGCCGCTCTTCCCTTTTCCCTGCCCGGGGAATAAACTTTTTAATTTTCGAGCCACCACGATAAGCCGAATTAGCGTGATTACTTCTTGCGGATACCCCACCCGAGTGTGCCGGTGCAAATCTGAACCCCGTCAATGTTTTACTTTGGCGGTTATCGACTTTTTTTGGACAAATTATGACGTCACTTTTGCACCAAAAAGTTGTAATTCCCAAGGTTTTACGAATTTTGCATGACTCCACACAGGAAAGTTGTTCAGGATGCTCAACTTGGTCGATTTGCACCGTCAAAACGCGATTTGCAGAGTTGACTATTAGAAAAAACAAGATGGCCGCTCTTCCCTTTTCCCTGCCCGGGGAATAAACATTTTAATTTTCGAGCTCCCGAAAAGCCGAATTAGCATGATTACTTCTCGCGGATACCCCCACCCGAGTGTGCCTGTGCAAATTTGAACCCAGTCAATGTTTTACTTTGGCGGTAATCGACGATTTTTGGTCAAATAATGACGTCACTTTTGCACCAAAAAGTTGTAATTCCCTAGGTTTTGCGAATTTTGCATGACTCCACACAGGAAAATTGATCAGGATGCTCAACTTGGTCGATTTGCACCGTCAAAACGCGATTTCCAGAGTTGAATATTAGAAAAACAAGATGGCCGCTCTTCCCTTTTCCCTGCCCGGGGAATAAACTTTTTAATTTTCGAGCCACCCCGAAATGCATAATTAGCGTGATTACTTCTTGCGGATACCCCACCCGAGTGTGCCGGTGCAAATCTGAACCCCGTCAATGTTTTACTTTGGCGGTAATCGACGATTTTTGGACAAATTATGACGTCACTTTTGCACCAAAAAGTTGTAATTCCCAAGGTTTTACGAATTTTGCATGACTCCACACAGCAAAGTTGTTCAGGATGCTCAACTTGGTCGATTTGCAACGTCAAAACGCGATTTCCAGAGTTGACTATTAGAAAAACAAGATGGCCGCTCTTCCCTTTTCCCTGCCCGGGGAACAAACTTTTTAATTTTCGAGCTCCCGAAAAGCCGAATTAGCGTGATTACTTCTTGCGGATACCCCACCCGAGTGTGCCTGTGCAAATTTGAACCCCATCAATGTTTTACTTTGGCGGTAATCGACGATTTTTTGTCAAATTATGACGTCACTTTTGCACCAAAAAGTTGTAATTCCCAAGGTTTTGCGAATTTTGCATGACTCCACACAGGAAAGTTGTTCAGGATGCTCAACTTGGTCGATTTGCACCGTCAAAACGCGATTTCCAGAGTTGACTAATAGAAAACAAGATGGCCGCTCTTCCCTTTTCCCTGCCCGGGGAATAAACTTTTTAATTTTCGAGCCACCCCGAAAAGCCGAATTAGCGTGATTACTTCTTGCGGATACCCCACCCGAGTGTGCCGGTGCAAATCTGAACCCCGTCAATGTTTTACTTTGGCGGTAATCGACGATTTTTGGACAAATTATGACGTCACTTTTGCACCAAAAAGATGTAATTCCCAAGGTTTTACGAATTTTGCATGACTCCACACAGGAAAGTTGTTCAGGATGCTCAACTTGGTCGATTTGCACCGTCAAAACGCGATTTCCAGAGTTGACTATTAGAAAACAAGATGGCCGCTCTTCCCTTTTCCCTTCCCGGGGAATAAACTTTTTAACTTTCGAGCTCCCAAAAAGCCAGATTAGCGTGATTACTTCTTGCGGATACCCCACCCGAGTGTGCCTGTGCAAATTTGAACCCCATCAATGTTTTACTTTGGCGGTAATCGACGATTTTTTGTCAAATTATGACGTCACTTTTGCACCAAAAAGTTGTAATTCCCAAGGTTTTGCGAATTTTGCATGACTCCACACAGAAAAGTTGTTCAGGATGCTCAACTTGGTCGATTTGCACCGTCAAAACGCGATTTCCAGAGTTGACTCTTAGAAAAACAAGATGGCCGCTCTTCCCTTTTCCCTGCCCGGGGAATAAACTTTTTAATTTTCGAGCTCCCGAAAAGCCGAATTAGCGTGATTACTTCTTGCGGATACCCCCACCCGAGTGTGCCTGTGCAAATTTGAACCCAGTCAATGTTTTACTTTGGCGGTAATCGACGATTTTTTTGTCAAATTATGACGTCACTTTTTGCACAAAAAAGTTGTAATTCCCAAGGTTTTGCGAATTTTGCATGACTTCACACAGGAAAGTTGTTCAGGATGCTCAACTTGGTCGATTTGCACTGTCAAAACGGGATTTCCAGAGTTGACTGTTAGAAAAACAAGATGGCCGCTCTTCCCTTTTCCCTGCCCGGGGAATAAACTTTTTACTTTTCGAGCTCCCGAAAAGCCGAATTAGCGTAATAACTTCTTGCGGATACCCCACCCGAGTGTGCCTGTGCAAATTTGAACCCAGTCAATGTTTTACTTTGGCGGTAATCGACGATTTTTTTGTCAAATTATGACGTCACTTTTTGCACAAAAAAGTTGTAATTCCCAAGGTTTTGCGAATTTTGCATGACTTCACACAGGAAAGTTGTTCAGGATGCTCAACTTGGTCGATTTGCACCGTCAAAACGCGATTTCCAGAGTTGACTAATAGAAAACAAGATGGCCGCTCTTCCCTTTTCCCTGCCCGGGGAATAAACTTTTTAATTTTCGAGCCACCCCGAAAAGCCGAATAAGCGTGATTACTTCTTGCGGATACCCCACCCGAGTGTGCCGGTGCAAATCTGAACCCCGTCAATGTTTTACTTTGGCGGTAATCGACGATTTTTGGACAAATTATGACGTCACTTTTGCACCAAAAAGATGTAATTCCCAAGGTTTTACGAATTTTGCATGACTCCACACAGGAAAGTTGTTCAGGATGCTCAACTTGGTCGATTTGCACTGTCAAAACGCGATTTCCAGAGTTGACTATTAGAAAAACAAGATGGCCGCTCTTCCCTTTTCCCTGCACGGGGAATAAACTTTTTAATTTTCGAGCTGACGAAAAGCCGAATTAGCGTGATTACTTCTTGCGGATACCCCACCCGAGTGTGCCGGTGCAAATTTGAACCCATTTAATGTTTCACTTTGGCGGTAATCGACGATTTTTGGTCAAATTATGACGTCACTTTTGCACCAAAAAGTTGTAATTCCCAAGGTTTTACGAATTTTGCATGACTCCACACAGGAAAGTTGTTCAGGATGCTCAACTTGGTCGATTTGCACGGTCAAAACTCGATTTCCAGAGTTGACTATTAGAAAAACAAGATGGCCGCTCTTCCCTTTTCCCTGCCCGGGGAATAAACTTTTTAATTTTCGAGCTCCCGAAAAGCCGAATTAGCGTGATTACTTCTTGCGGATACCCCACCCGAGTGTGCCGGTGCAAATCTGAACCCCGTCAATGTTTTACTTTGGCGGTAATCGACGATTTTTGGACAAATTATGACGTCACTTTTGCACCAAAAAGTTGTAATTCCCAAGGTTTTACGAATTTTGCATGACTCCACACAGGAAAGTTGTTCAGGATGCTCAACTTGGTCGATTTGCACCGTCAAAACGCGATTTCCAGAGTTGACTATTAGAAAAACAAGATGGCCGCTCTTCCCTTTTCCCTGCCCGGGGAATAAACTTTTTAATTTTCGAGCTCCCGAAAAGCCGAATTAGCGTGATTACTTTTTGCGGATACCCCACCCGAGTGTGCCTGTGCAAATTTGAACCCCATCAATGTTTTACTTTGGCGGTAATCGACGATTTTTGGTCAAATTATGACGTCACTTTTGCACCAAAAAGTTGTAATTCCCAAGGTTTTGCGAATTTTGCATGACTCCACACAGGAAAGTTGTTCAGGATGCTCAACTTGGTCGATTTGCACCGTCAAAACGCGATTTCCAGAGTTGACTATTAGAAAACAAGATGGCCGCTCTTCCCTTTTCCCTGCCCGGGGAATAAACTTTTTAATTTTCGAGCCACCACGATAAGCCGAATTAGCGTGATTACTTCTTGCGGATACCCCACCCGAGTGTGCCGGTGCAAATCTGAACCCCGTCAATGTTTTACTTTGGCGGTTATCGACTTTTTTTGGACAAATTATGACGTCACTTTTGCACCAAAAAGTTGTAATTCCCAAGGTTTTACGAATTTTGCATGACTCCACACAGGAAAGTTGTTCAGGATGCTCAACTTGGTCGATTTGCACCGTCAAAACGCGATTTCCAGAGTTGACTATTAGAAAAAACAAGATGGCCGCTCTTCCCTTTTCCCTGCCCGGGGAATAAACTTTTTAATTTTCGAGCTCCCGAAAAGCCGAATTAGCATGATTACTTCTCGCGGATACCCCCACCCGAGTGTGCCTGTGCAAATTTGAACCCAGTCAATGTTTTACTTTGGCGGTAATCGACGATTTTTGGTCAAATTATGACGTCACTTTTGCACCAAAAAGTTGTAATTCCCAAGGTTTTGCGAATTTTGCATGACTCCACACAGGAAAGTTGTTCAGGATGCTCAACTTGGTCGATTTGCACCGTCAAAACGCGATTTCCAGAGTTGACTATTAGAAAACAAGATGGCCGCTCTTCCCTTTTCCCTGCCCGGGGAATAAACTTTTTAATTTTCGAGCCACCCCGAAAAGCCGAATTAGCGTGATTACTTCTTGCGGATACCCCACCCGAGTGTGCCGGTGCAAATCTGAACCCTGTCAATGTTTTACTTTGGCGGTAATCGACGGTTTTTGGACAAATTATGACGTCACTTTTGCACCAAAAAGTTGTAATTCCCAAGGTTTTGCGAATTTTGCATGACTCCACACAGGAAAGTTGTTTAGGATGCTCAACTTGGTCGATTTGCACCGTAAAAACGCGATTTCCAGAGTTGACTATTAGAAAAACAAGATGGCCGCTCTTCCCTTTTCCCTGCACGGGGAATAAACTTTTTAATTTTCGAGCTCCCAAAAAGCCGAATTAGCGTGATTACTTCTTGCGGATACCCCACCCGAGTGAACCCATTTAATGTTTCACTTTTGCGGTAATCGACGATTTTTGGTCAAATTATGACGTCACTTTTGCACCAAAAAGTTGTAATTCCCAAGGTTTTACGAATTTTGCATGACTCCACACAGGAAAGTTGTTCAGGATGCTCAACTTGGTCGATTTGCACCGTAAAAACGCGATTTCCAGAGTTGACTATTAGAAAAACAAGATGGCCGCTCTTCCCTTTTCCCCGCACGGGGAATAAACTTTTTAATTTTCGAGCTCCAAAAAAGCCGAATTAGCGTGATTACTTCTTGCGGATACCCCACCCGAGTGAACCCATTTAATGTTTCACTTTTGCGGTAATCGACGATTTTTGGTCAAATTATGACGTCACTTTTGCACCAAAAAGTTGTAATTCCCAAGGTTTTACGAATTTTGCATGACTCCACACAGGAAAGTTGTTCAGGATGCTCAACTTGGTCGATTTGCACGGTCAAAACGCGATTTCCAGAGTTGACTATTAGAAAAACAAGATGGCCGCTCTTCCCTTTTCCCTGCCCGGGGAATAAACTTTTTAATTTTCGAGCTCCCGAAAAGCCGAATTAGCGTGATTACTTCTTGCGGATACCCCACCCGAGTGTGCCTGTGCAAATTTGAACCCAGTCAATGTTTTACTTTGGCGGTAATCGACGATTTTTGGTCAAATAATGACGTCACTTTTGCACCAAAAAGTTGTAATTCCCTAGGTTTTGCGAATTTTGCATGACTCCACACAGGAAAGTTGATCAGGATGCTCAACTTGGTCGATTTGCACCGTCAAAACGCGATTTCCAGATTTGAATGTTAGAAAAACAAGATGGCCGCTCTTCCCTTTTCCCTGCCCGGGGAATAAACTTTTTAATTTTCGAGCCACCCCGAAAAGCCGAATTAGCGTGATTACTTCTTGCGGATACCCCACCCGAGTGTGCCGGTGCAAATCTGAACCCCGTCAATGTTTTACTTTGGCGGTAATCGACGATTTTTGGACAAATTATGACGTCACTTTTGCACCAAAAAGTTGTAATTCCCAAGGTTTTACGAATTTTGCATGACTCCACACAGCAAAGTTGTTCAGGATGCTCAACTTGGTCGATTTGCAACGTCAAAACGCGATTTCCAGAGTTGACTATTAGAAAAACAAGATGGCCGCTCTTCCCTTTTCCCTGCCCGGGGAACAAACTTTTTAATTTTCGAGCTCCCGAAAAGCCGAATTAGCGTGATTACTTCTTGCGGATACCCCACCCGAGTGTGCCTGTGCAAATTTGAACCCCATCAATGTTTTACTTTGGCGGTAATCGACGATTTTTTGTCAAATTATGACGTCACTTTTGCACCAAAAAGTTGTAATTCCCAAGGTTTTGCGAATTTTGCATGACTCCACACAGGAAAGTTGTTCAGGATGCTCAACTTGGTCGATTTGCACCGTCAAAACGCGATTTCCAGAGTTGACTATTAGAAAACAAGATGGCCGCTCTTCCCTTTTCCCTGCCCGGGGAATAATTTTTTGATTTTCGAGCCACCCCGAAAAGCCGAATTAGCGTGATTACTTCTTGCGGATACCCCACCCGAGTGTGCCGGTGCAAATCTGAACCCTGTCAATGTTTTACTTTGGCGGTAATCGACGGTTTTTGGACAAATTATGACGTCACTTTTGCACCAAAAAGTTGTAATTCCCAAGGTTTTGCGAATTTTGCATGACTCCACACAGGAAAGTTGTTTAGGATGCTCAACTTGGTCGATTTGCACCGTAAAAACGCGATTTCCAGAGTTGACTATTAGAAAAACAAGATGGCCGCTCTTCCCTTTTCCCTGCACGGGGAATAAACTTTTTAATTTTCGAGCTCCCAAAAAGCCGAATTAGCGTGATTACTTCTTGCGGATACCCCACCCGAGTGAACCCATTTAATGTTTCACTTTTGCGGTAATCGACGATTTTTGGTCAAATTATGACGTCACTTTTGCACCAAAAAGTTGTAATTCCCAAGGTTTTACGAATTTTGCATGACTCCACACAGGAAAGTTGTTCAGGATGCTCAACTTGGTCGATTTGCACCGTAAAAACGCGATTTCCAGAGTTGACTATTAGAAAAACAAGATGGCCGCTCTTCCCTTTTCCCTGCACGGGGAATAAACTTTTTAATTTTCGAGCTCCCAAAAAGCCGAATTAGCGTGATTACTTCTTGCGGATACCCCACCCGAGTGAACCCATTTAATGTTTCACTTTTGCGGTAATCGACGATTTTTGGTCAAATTATGACGTCACTTTTGCACCAAAAAGTTGTAATTCCCAAGGTTTTACGAATTTTGCATGACTCCACACAGGAAAGTTGTTCAGGATGCTCAACTTGGTCGATTTGCACCGTAAAAACGCGATTTCCAGAGTTGACTATTAGAAAAACAAGATGGCCGCTCTTCCCTTTTCCCCGCACGGGGAATAAACTTTTTAATTTTCGAGCTCCAAAAAAGCCGAATTAGCGTGATTACTTCTTGCGGATACCCCACCCGAGTGAACCCATTTAATGTTTCACTTTTGCGGTAATCGACGATTTTTGGTCAAATTATGACGTCACTTTTGCACCAAAAAGTTGTAATTCCCAAGGTTTTACGAATTTTGCATGACTCCACACAGGAAAGTTGTTCAGGATGCTCAACTTGGTCGATTTGCACGGTCAAAACGCGATTTCCAGAGTTGACTATTAGAAAAACAAGATGGCCGCTCTTCCCTTTTCCCTGCCCGGGGAATAAACTTTTTAATTTTCGAGCTCCCGAAAAGCCGAATTAGCGTGATTACTTCTTGCGGATACCCCACCCGAGTGTGCCTGTGCAAATTTGAACCCCATCAATGTTTTACTTTGGCGGTAATCGACGATTTTTTGTCAAATTATGACGTCACTTTTGCACCAAAAAGTTGTAATTCCCAAGGTTTTACGAATTTTGCATGACTCCACACAGGAAAGTTGTTCAGGATGCTCAACTTGGTCGATTTGCACGGTCAAAACGCGATTTCCAGAGTTGACTATTAGAAAAACAAGATGGCCGCTATTCCCTTTTCCCTGCACGGGGAATAAACTTTTTAATTTTCGAGCTCCCGAAAAGCCGAATTAGCATGATTACTTCTCGCGGATACCCCCACCCGAGTGTGCCTGTGCAAATTTGAACCCAGTCAATGTTTTACTTTGGCGGTAATCGACGATTTTTGGTCAAATAATGACGTCACTTTTGCACCAAAAAGTTGTAATTCCCTAGGTTTTGCGAATTTTGCATGACTCCACACAGGAAAGTTGATCAGGATGCTCAACTTGGTCGATTTGCACCGTCAAAACGCGATTTCCAGATTTGAATGTTAGAAAAACAAGATGGCCGCTCTTCCCTTTTCCCTGCCCGGGGAATAAACTTTTTTAATTTTCGAGCCACCCCGAAAAGCCGAATTAGCGTGATTACTTCTTGCGGATACCCCACCCGAGTGTGCCGGTGCAAATCTGAACCCCGTCAATGTTTTACTTTGGCGGTAATCGACGATTTTTGGACAAATTATGACGTCACTTTTGCACCAAAAAGTTGTAATTCCCAAGGTTTTACGAATTTTGCATGACTCCACACAGCAAAGTTGTTCAGGATGCTCAACTTGGTCGATTTGCAACGTCAAAACGCGATTTCCAGAGTTGACTATTAGAAAAACAAGATGGCCGCTCTTCCCTTTTCCCTGCCCGGGGAACAAACTTTTTAATTTTCGAGCTCCCGAAAAGCCGAATTAGCGTGATTACTTCTTGCGGATACCCCACCCGAGTGTGCCTGTGCAAATTTGAACCCCATCAATGTTTTACTTTGGCGGTAATCGACGATTTTTTGTCAAATTATGACGTCACTTTTGCACCAAAAAGTTGTAATTCCCAAGGTTTTGCGAATTTTGCATGACTCCACACAGGAAAGTTGTTCAGGATGCTCAACTTGGTCGATTTGCACCGTCAAAACGCGATTTCCAGAGTTGACTATTAGAAAACAAGATGGCCGCTCTTCCCTTTTCCCTGCCCGGGGAATAATTTTTTGATTTTCGAGCCACCCCGAAAAGCCGAATTAGCGTGATTACTTCTTGCGGATACCCCACCCGAGTGTGCCGGTGCAAATCTGAACCCTGTCAATGTTTTACTTTGGCGGTAATCGACGGTTTTTGGACAAATTATGACGTCACTTTTGCACCAAAAAGTTGTAATTCCCAAGGTTTTGCGAATTTTGCATGACTCCACACAGGAAAGTTGTTTAGGATGCTCAACTTGGTCGATTTGCACCGTAAAAACGCGATTTCCAGAGTTGACTATTAGAAAAACAAGATGGCCGCTCTTCCCTTTTCCCTGCACGGGGAATAAACTTTTTAATTTTCGAGCTCCCAAAAAGCCGAATTAGCGTGATTACTTCTTGCGGATACCCCACCCGAGTGAACCCATTTAATGTTTCACTTTTGCGGTAATCGACGATTTTTGGTCAAATTATGACGTCACTTTTGCACCAAAAAGTTGTAATTCCCAAGGTTTTACGAATTTTGCATGACTCCACACAGGAAAGTTGTTCAGGATGCTCAACTTGGTCGATTTGCACCGTAAAAACGCGATTTCCAGAGTTGACTATTAGAAAAACAAGATGACCGCTCTTCCCTTTTCCCTGCACGGGGAATAAACTTTTTAATTTTCGAGCTCCCAAAAAGCCGAATTAGCGTGATTACTTCTTGCGGATACCCCACCCGAGTGAACCCATTTAATGTTTCACTTTTGCGGTAATCGACGATTTTTGGTCAAATTATGACGTCACTTTTGCACCAAAAAGTTGTAATTCCCAAGGTTTTACGAATTTTGCATGACTCCACACAGGAAAGTTGTTCAGGATGCTCAACTTGGTCGATTTGCACCGTAAAAACGCGATTTCCAGAGTTGACTATTAGAAAAACAAGATGGCCGCTCTTCCCTTTTCCCCGCACGGGGAATAAACTTTTTAATTTTCGAGCTCCAAAAAAGCCGAATTAGCGTGATTACTTCTTGCGGATACCCCACCCGAGTGAACCCATTTAATGTTTCACTTTTGCGGTAATCGACGATTTTTGGTCAAATTATGACGTCACTTTTGCACCAAAAAGTTGTAATTCCCAAGGTTTTACGAATTTTGCATGACTCCACACAGGAAAGTTGTTCAGGATGCTCAACTTGGTCGATTTGCACGGTCAAAACGCGATTTCCAGAGTTGACTATTAGAAAAACAAGATGGCCGCTCTTCCCTTTTCCCTGCCCGGGGAATAAACTTTTTAATTTTCGAGCTCCCGAAAAGCAGAATTAGCGTGATTACTTCTTGCGGATACCCCACCCGAGTGTGCCTGTGCAAATTTGAACCCCATCAATGTTTTACTTTGGCGGTAATCGACGATTTTTTGTCAAATTATGACGTCACTTTTGCACCAAAAAGTTGTAATTCCCAAGGTTTTACGAATTTTGCATGACTCCACACAGGAAAGTTGTTCAGGATGCTCAACTTGGTCGATTTGCACGGTCAAAACGCGATTTCCAGAGTTGACTATTAGAAAAAACAAGATGGCCGCTATTCCCTTTTCCCTGCACGGGGAATAAACTTTTTAATTTTCGAGCTCCCGAAAAGCCGAATTAGCATGATTACTTCTCGCGGATACCCCCACCCGAGTGTGCCTGTGCAAATTTGAACCCAGTCAATGTTTTACTTTGGCGGTAATCGACGATTTTTGGTCAAATAATGACGTCACTTTTGCACCAAAAAGTTGTAATTCCCTAGGTTTTGCGAATTTTGCATGACTCCACACAGGAAAGTTGATCAGGATGCTCAACTTGGTCGATTTGCACCGTCAAAACGCGATTTCCAGATTTGAATGTTAGAAAAACAAGATGGCCGCTCTTCCCTTTTCCCTGCCCGGGGAATAAACTTTTTAATTTTCGAGCCACCCCGAAAAGCCGAATTAGCGTGATTACTTCTTGCGGATACCCCACCCGAGTGTGCCGGTGCAAATCTGAACCCCGTCAATGTTTTACTTTGGCGGTAATCGACGATTTTTGGACAAATTATGACGTCACTTTTGCACCAAAAAGTTGTAATTCCCAAGGTTTTACGAATTTTGCATGACTCCACACAGCAAAGTTGTTCAGGATGCTCAACTTGGTCGATTTGCAACGTCAAAACGCGATTTCCAGAGTTGACTATTAGAAAAACAAGATGGCCGCTCTTCCCTTTTCCCTGCCCGGGGAACAAACTTTTTAATTTTCGAGCTCCCGAAAAGCCGAATTAGCGTGATTACTTCTTGCGGATACCCCACCCGAGTGTGCCTGTGCAAATTTGAACCCCATCAATGTTTTACTTTGGCGGTAATCGACGATTTTTTGTCAAATTATGACGTCACTTTTGCACCAAAAAGTTGTAATTCCCAAGGTTTTGCGAATTTTGCATGACTCCACACAGGAAAGTTGTTCAGGATGCTCAACTTGGTCGATTTGCACCGTCAAAACGCGATTTCCAGAGTTGACTATTAGAAAACAAGATGGCCGCTCTTCCCTTTTCCCTGCCCGGGGAATAATTTTTTGATTTTCGAGCCACCCCGAAAAGCCGAATTAGCGTGATTACTTCTTGCGGATACCCCACCCGAGTGTGCCGGTGCAAATCTGAACCCTGTCAATGTTTTACTTTGGCGGTAATCGACGGTTTTTGGACAAATTATGACGTCACTTTTGCACCAAAAAGTTGTAATTCCCAAGGTTTTGCGAATTTTGCATGACTCCACACAGGAAAGTTGTTTAGGATGCTCAACTTGGTCGATTTGCACCGTAAAAACGCGATTTCCAGAGTTGACTATTAGAAAAACAAGATGGCCGCTCTTCCCTTTTCCCTGCACGGGGAATAAACTTTTTAATTTTCGAGCTCCCAAAAAGCCGAATTAGCGTGATTACTTCTTGCGGATACCCCACCCGAGTGAACCCATTTAATGTTTCACTTTTGCGGTAATCGACGATTTTTGGTCAAATTATGACGTCACTTTTGCACCAAAAAGTTGTAATTCCCAAGGTTTTACGAATTTTGCATGACTCCACACAGGAAAGTTGTTCAGGATGCTCAACTTGGTCGATTTGCACCGTAAAAACGCGATTTCCAGAGTTGACTATTAGAAAAACAAGATGGCCGCTCTTCCCTTTTCCCTGCACGGGGAATAAACTTTTTAATTTTCGAGCTCCCAAAAAGCCGAATTAGCGTGATTACTTCTTGCGGATACCCCACCCGAGTGAACCCATTTAATGTTTCACTTTTGCGGTAATCGACGATTTTTGGTCAAATTATGACGTCACTTTTGCACCAAAAAGTTGTAATTCCCAAGGTTTTACGAATTTTGCATGACTCCACACAGGAAAGTTGTTCAGGATGCTCAACTTGGTCGATTTGCACGGTCAAAACGCGATTTCCAGAGTTGACTATTAGAAAAACAAGATGGCCGCTCTTCCCTTTTCCCTGCCCGGGGAATAAACTTTTTAATTTTCGAGCCACCCCGAAAAGCCGAATTAGCGTGATTACTTCTTGCGGATACCCCACCCGAGTGTGCCGGTGCAAATCTGAACCCCGTCAATGTTTTACTTTGGCGGTAATCGACGATTTTTGGACAAATTATGACGTCACTTTTGCACCAAAAAGTTGTAATTCCCAAGGTTTTACGAATTTTGCATGACTCCACACAGCAAAGTTGTTCAGGATGCTCAACTTGGTCGATTTGCAACGTCAAAACGCGATTTCCAGAGTTGACTATTAGAAAAACAAGATGGCCGCTCTTCCCTTTTCCCTGCCCGGGGAACAAACTTTTTAATTTTCGAGCTCCCGAAAAGCCGAATTAGCGTGATTACTTCTTGCGGATACCCCACCCGAGTGTGCCTGTGCAAATTTGAACCCCATCAATGTTTTACTTTGGCGGTAATCGACGATTTTTTGTCAAATTATGACGTCACTTTTGCACCAAAAAGTTGTAATTCCCAAGGTTTTGCGAATTTTGCATGACTCCACACAGGAAAGTTGTTCAGGATGCTCAACTTGGTCGATTTGCACCGTCAAAACGCGATTTCCAGAGTTGACTATTAGAAAACAAGATGGCCGCTCTTCCCTTTTCCCTGCCCGGGGAATAATTTTTTGATTTTCGAGCCACCCCGAAAAGCCGAATTAGCGTGATTACTTCTTGCGGATACCCCACCCGAGTGTGCCGGTGCAAATCTGAACCCTGTCAATGTTTTACTTTGGCGGTAATCGACGGTTTTTGGACAAATTATGACGTCACTTTTGCACCAAAAAGTTGTAATTCCCAAGGTTTTGCGAATTTTGCATGACTCCACACAGGAAAGTTGTTTAGGATGCTCAACTTGGTCGATTTGCACCGTAAAAACGCGATTTCCAGAGTTGACTATTAGAAAAACAAGATGGCCGCTCTTCCCTTTTCCCTGCACGGGGAATAAACTTTTTAATTTTCGAGCTCCCAAAAAGCCGAATTAGCGTGATTACTTCTTGCGGATACCCCACCCGAGTGAACCCATTTAATGTTTCACTTTTGCGGTAATCGACGATTTTTGGTCAAATTATGACGTCACTTTTGCACCAAAAAGTTGTAATTCCCAAGGTTTTACGAATTTTGCATGACTCCACACAGGAAAGTTGTTCAGGATGCTCAACTTGGTCGATTTGCACCGTAAAAACGCGATTTCCAGAGTTGACTATTAGAAAAACAAGATGGCCGCTCTTCCCTTTTCCCTGCACGGGGAATAAATTTTTTAATTTTCGAGCTCCCAAAAAGCCGAATTAGCGTGATTACTTCTTGCGGATACCCCACCCGAGTGAACCCATTTAATGTTTCACTTTTGCGGTAATCGACGATTTTTGGTCAAATTATGACGTCACTTTTGCACCAAAAAGTTGTAATTCCCAAGGTTTTACGAATTTTGCATGACTCCACACAGGAAAGTTGTTCAGGATGCTCAACTTGGTCGATTTGCACCGTAAAAACGCGATTTCCAGAGTTGACTATTAGAAAAACAAGATGGCCGCTCTTCCCTTTTCCCTGCCCGGGGAATAAACTTTTTAATTTTCGAGCTCCCGAAAAGCCGAATTAGCGTGATTACTTCTTGCGGATACCCCACCCGAGTGTGCCTGTGCAAATTTGAACCCCATCAATGTTTTACTTTGGCGGTAATCGACGATTTTTTGTCAAATTATGACGTCACTTTTGCACCAAAAAGTTGTAATTCCCAAGGTTTTACGAATTTTGCATGACTCCACACAGGAAAGTTGTTCAGGATGCTCAACTTGGTCGATTTGCACGGTCAAAACGCGATTTCCAGAGTTGACTATTAGAAAAACAAGATGGCCGCTATTCCCTTTTCCCTGCACGGGGAATAAACTTTTTAATTTTCGAGCTCCCGAAAAGCCGACTTAGCGTGATTACTTCTTGCGGATACCCCACCCGAGTGTGCCTGTGCAAATTTGAACCCCATCAATGTTTTACTTTGGCGGTAATCGACGATTTTTTGTCAAATTATGACGTCACTTTTGCACCAAAAAGTTGTAATTCCCAAGGTTTTGCGAATTTTGCATGACTCCACACAGGAAAGTTGTTCAGGATGCTCATCTTGGTCGATTTGCACCGTAAAAACGCGATTTCCAGAGTTGACTATTAGAAAACAAGATGGCCGCTCTTCCCTTTTCCCTGCCCGGGGAATAAACTTTTTAATTTTCGAGCTCCCGAAAAGCCGAATAAGCGTGATTACTTCTTGCGGATACCACACCCGAGTGTGCCTGTGCAAATTTGAACCCCATCAATGTTTTACTTTGGCGGTAGTCGACGATTTTTGGTCAAATTATGACGTCACTTTTGCACCAAAAAGTTGTAATTCCCAAGGTTTTGCGAATTTTGCATGACTCCACACAGGAAAGTTGTTCAGGATGCTCAACTTGGTCGATTTGCACCGTAAAAACGCGATTTCCAGAGTTGACTATTAGAAAAACAAGATGGCCGCTATTCCCTTTTCCCTGCACGGGGAATAAACTTTTTAATTTTCGAGCTCCCGAAAAGCCGAATTAGCGTGATTACTTCTTGCGGATACCCCACCCGAGTGTGCCTGTGCAAATTTGAACCCCATCAATGTTTTACTTTGGCGGTAATCGACTATTTTTGGTCAAATTATGACGTCACTTTTGCACCAAAAAGTTGTAATTCCCAAGGTTTTGCGAATTTTGCATGACTCCACACAGGAAAGTTGTTCAGGATGCTCAACTTGGTCGATTTGCACCGTAAAAACGCGATTTCCAGAGTTGACTATTAGAAAAACAAGATGGCCGCTATTCCCTTTTCCCTGCACGGGGAATAAACTTTTTAATTTTCGAGCTCCCGAAAAGCCGAATTAGCGTGATTACTTCTTGCGGATACCCCACCCGAGTGTGCCTGTGCAAATTTGAACCCCATCAATGTTTTACTTTGGCGGTAATCGACGATTTTTTGTCAAATTATGACGTCACTTTTGCACCAAAAAGTTGTAATTCCCAAGGTTTTGCGAGTTTTGCATGACTCCACACAGGAAAGTTGTTCAGGATGCTCAACTTGGTCGATTTGCACCGTCAAAACGCGATTTCCAGAGTTGACTATTAGAAAACAAGATGGCTGCTCTTCCCTTTTCCCTGCCCGGGGAATAAACTTTTTAATTTTCGAGCTCCCGAAAAGCCGAATAAGCGTGATTACTTCTTGCGGATACCACACCCGAGTGTGCCTGTGCAAATTTGAACCCCATCAATGTTTTACTTTGGCGGTAGTCGACGATTTTTGGTCAAATTATGACGTCACTTTTGCACCAAAAAGTTGTAATTCCCAAGGTTTTGCGAATTTTGCATGACTCCACACAGGAAAGTTGTTCAGGATGCTCAACTTGGTCGATTTGCACCGTAAAAACGCGATTTCCAGAGTTGACTATTAGAAAAACAAGATGGCCGCTCTTCCCTTTTCCCTGCACGGGGAATAAACTTTTTAATTTTCGAGCTCCCGAAAAGCCGAATTAGCGTGATTACTTCTTGCGGATACCCCACCCGAGTGTGCCGGTGCAAATTTGAACCCATTTAATGTTTCACTTTGGCGGTAATCGACGATTTTTGGTCAAATTATGACGTCACTTTTGCACCTAAAAGTTTTAATTCCCAAGGTTTTACGAATTTTGCATGACTCCACACAGGAAAGTTGTTCAGGATGCTCAACTTGGTCGATTTGCACGGTCAAAACGCGATTTCCAGAGTTGACTATTAGAAAAACAAGATGGCCGCTATTCCCTTTTCCCTGCACGGGGAATAAACTTTTTAATTTTCGAGCTCCCGAAAAGCCGAATTAGCGTGCTTACTTCTTGCGGATACCCCACCCGAGTGTGCCTGTGCAAATTTGAACCCCATCAATGTTTTGCTTTGGCGGTAATCGACGATTTTTTGTCAAATTATGACGTCACTTTTGCACCAAAAAGTTGTAATTCCCAAGGTTTTGCGAATTTTGCATGACTCCACACAGGAAAGTTGTTCAGGATGCTCAACTTGGTCGATTTGCACCGTCAAAACGCGATTTCCAGAGTTGACTATTAGAAAACAAGATGGCCGCTCTTCCCTTTTCCCTGCCCGGGGAATAAACTTTTTAATTTTCGAGCCACCCCGAAAAGCCGAATTAGCGTGATTACTTCTTGCGGATACCCCACCCGAGTGTGCCGGTGCAAATCTGAACCCCGTCAATGTTTTACTTTGGCGGTAATCGACGGTTTTTGGACAAATTATGACGTCACTTTTGCACCAAAAAGTTGTAATTCCCAAGGTTTTGCGAATTTTGCATGACTCCACACAGGAAAGTTGTTTAGGATGCTCAACTTGGTCGATTTGCACCGTAAAAACGCGATTTCCAGAGTTGACTATTAGAAAAACAAGATGGCCGCTCTGCCCTTTTCCCTGCACGGGGAATAAACTTTTTAATTTTCGAGCTCCCAAAAAGCCGAATTAGCGTGATTACTTCTTGCGGATACCCCACCCGAGTGAACCCATTTAATGTTTCACTTTTGCGGTAATCGACGATTTTTGGTCAAATTATGACGTCACTTTTGCACCAAAAAGTTGTAATTCCCAAGGTTTTACGAATTTTGCATGACTCCACACAGGAAAGTTGTTCAGGATGCTCAACTTGGTCGATTTGCACCGTCAAAACGCGATTTCCAGAGTTGACTATTAGAAAAACAAGATGGCCGCTCTTCCCTTTTCCCTGCCCGGGGAATAAACTTTTTAATTTTCGAGCTCCCGAAAAGCCGAATTAGCGTGATTACTTCTTGCGGATACCCCACCCGAGTGTGCCTGTGCAAATTTGAACCCCATCAATGTTTTACTTTGGCGGTAATCGACGATTTTTTGTCAAATTATGACGTCACTTTTGCACCAAAAAGTTGTAATTCCCAAGGTTTTACGAATTTTGCATGACTCCACACAGGAAAGTTGTTCAGGATGCTCAACTTGGTCGATTTGCACGGTCAAAACGCGATTTCCAGAGTTGACTATTAGAAAAACAAGATGGCCGCTCTTCCCTTTTCCCTGCCCGGGGAACAAACTTTTTAATTTTCGAGCTCCCGAAAAGCCGAATTAGCGTGATTACTTCTTGCGGATACCCCACCCGAGTGTGCCTGTGCAAATTTGAACCCCATCAATGTTTTACTTTGGCGGTAATCGACGATTTTTTTGTCAAATTATGACGTCACTTTTGCACCAAAAAGTTGTAATTCCCAAGGTTTTGCGAATTTTGCATGACTCCACACAGGAAAGTTGTTCAGGATGCTCAACTTGGTCGATTTGCACCGTCAAAACGCGATTTCCAGAGTTGACTATTAGAAAACAAGATGGCCGCTCTTCCCTTTTCCCTGCCCGGGGAATAAACTTTTTAATTTTCGAGCTCCCGAAAAGCCGAATTAGCGTGATTACTTCTTGCGGATACCCCACCCGAGTGTGCCGGTGCAAATTTGAACCCATTTAATGTTTCACTTTGGCGGTAATCGACGATTTTTGGTCAAATTATGACGTCACTTTTGCACCAAAAAGTTGTAATTCCCAAGGTTTTACGAATTTTGCCTGACTCCACACAGAAAAGTTGTTCAGGATGCTCAACTTGGTCGATATGCACCGTCAAAACGCGATTTCCAGAGTTGACTATTAGAAAAACAAGATGGCCGCTCTTCCCTTTTCCTGCCCGGGGAATAAACTTTTTAATTTTCGAGCTCCCAAAAAGCCAAATTAGCCTGATTACTTCTTGCGGATACCCCACCCGAGTGTGCCTGTGCAAATTTGAACCCCATCAATGTTTTACTTTGGCGGTAATCGACGATTTTTTGTCAAATTATGACGTCACTTTTGCACCAAAAAGTTGTAATTCCCAAGGTTTTGCGAATTTTGCATGACTCCACACAGGAAAGTTGTTCAGGATGCTCAACTTGGTCGATTTGCACCGTCAAAACGCGATTTCCAGAGTTGACTATTAGAAAAACAAGATGGCCGCTCTTCCCTTTTCCTGCCCGGGGAATAAACTTTTTAATTTTCGAGCTCCCAAAAAGCCAAATTAGCGTGATTACTTCTTGCGGATACCCCACCCGAGTGTGCCTGTGCAAATTTGAACCCCATCAATGTTTTACTTTGGCGGTAATCGACGATTTTTTGTCAAATTATGACGTCACTTTTGCACCAAAAAGTTGTAATTCCCAAGGTTTTACGAATTTTGCATGACTCCACACAGGAAAGTTGTTCAGGATGCTCAACTTGGTCGATTTGCACCGTCAAAACGCGATTTCCAGAGTTGACTATTAGAAAAACAAGATGGCCGCTCTTCCCTTTTCCCTGCCCGGGGAATAAACTTTTTAATTTTCGAGCTCCCAAAAAGCCAAATTAGCGTGATTACTTCTTGCGGATACCCCACCCGAGTGTGCCTGTGCAAATTTGAACCCCATCAATGTTTTACTTTGGCGGTAATCGACGATTTTTTGTCAAACTATGACGTCACTTTTGCACCAAAAAGTTGTAATTCCCAAGGTTTTACGAATTTTGCATGACTCCACACAGGAAAGTTGTTCAGGATGCTCAACTTGGTCGATATGCACCGTCAAAACGCGATTTCCAGAGTTGACTATTAGAAAAACAAGATGGCCGCTCTTCCCTTTTCCTGCCCGGGGAATGAACTTTTTAATTTTCGAGCTCCCAAAAAGCCAAATTAGCGTGATTACTTCTTGCGGATACCCCACCCGAGTGTGCCTGTGCAAATTTGAACCCCATCAATGTTTTACTTTGGCGGTAATCGACGATTTTTTGTCAAATTATGACGTCACTTTTGCACCAAAAAGTTGTAATTCCCAAGGTTTTGCGAATTTTGCATGACTCCACACAGGAAAGTTGTTCAGGATGCTCAACTTGGTCGATTTGCACCGTCTAAACGCGATTTCCAGAGTTGACTATTAGAAAACAAGATGGCCGCTCTTCCCTTTTCCCTGCCCGGGGAATAAACTTTTTAATTTTCGAGCCACCCGAAAAGCCGAATTAGCGTGATTACTTCTTGCGGATACCCCACCCGAGTGTGCCTGTGCAAATGTGAACCCCATCAATGTTTTACTTTGGCGGTAATCGACGATTTTGTGTCAAATTATGACGTCACTTTTGCACCAAAAAGTTGTAATTCCCAAGGTTTTACGAATTTTGCATGACTCCACACAGGAAAGTTGTTCAGGATGCTCAACTTGGTCGATATGCACCGTCAAAACGCAATTTCCAGAGTTGAATATTAGAAAAACAAGATGGCCGCTCTTCCCTTTTCCCTGCCCGGGGAATAAACCTTTTAATTTTCGAGCTCCCGAAAAGCCGAATTAGCATGATTACTTCTTGCGGATACCCCACCCGAGTGTGCCTGTGCAAATTTGAACCCCATCAATGTTTTACTTTGGCGGTAATCGACGATTTTTTGTCAAATTATGACGTCACTTTTGCACCAAAAAGTTGTAATTCCCAAGGTTTTACGAATTTTGCATGACTCCACACAGGAAAGTTGTTCAGGATGCTCAACTTGGTCGATTTGCACCGTCAAAACGCGATTTCCAGAGTTGACTATTAGAAAAACAAGATGGCCGCTCTTCCCTTTTCCCTGCCCGGGGAATAAACTTTTTAATTTTCGAGCTCCCAAAAAGCCAAATTAGCGTGATTACTTCTTGCGGATACCCCACCCGAGTGTGCCTGTGCAAATTTGAACCCCATCAATGTTTTACTTTGGCTTTAATCGACGATTTTTTGTCAAACTATGACGTCACTTTTGCACCAAAAAGTTGTAATTCCCAAGGTTTTACGAATTTTGCATGACTCCACACAGGAAAGTTGTTCAGGATGCTCAACTTGGTCGATATGCACCGTCAAAACGCGATTTCCAGAGTTGACTATTAGAAAAACAAGATGGCCGCTCTTCCCTTTTCCTGCCCGGGGAATAAACTTTTTAATTTTCGAGTTCCCAAAAAGCCAAATTAGCGTGATTACTTCTTGCGGATACCCCACCCGAGTGTGCCTGTGCAAATTTGAACCCCATCAATGTTTTACTTTGGCGGTAATCGACGATTTTTTGTCAAATTATGACGTCACTTTTGCACCAAAAAGTTGTAATTCCCAAGGTTTTACGAATTTTGCATGACTCCACACAGGAAAGTTGTTCAGGATGCTCAACTTGGTCGATATGCACCGTCAAAACGCGATTTCCAGAGTTGACTATTAGAAAAACAAGATGGCCGCTCTTCCCTTTTCCTGCCCGGGGAATGAACTTTTTAATTTTCGAGCTCCCAAAAAGCCAAATTAGCGTGATTACTTCTTGCGGATACCC
This sequence comes from Asterias amurensis, assembly GCF_032118995.1. NCBI lineage: Eukaryota > Metazoa > Echinodermata > Asteroidea > Forcipulatida > Asteriidae > Asterias > Asterias amurensis. The sequence continues at coordinate 8,242,789 of NC_092662.1, read as the reverse complement.
CACCCGAGTGTGCCTGTGCAAATTTGAACCCCATCAATGTTTTACTTTGGCGGTAATCGACGATTTTTTGTCAAATTATGACGTCACTTTTGCACCAAAAAGTTGTAATTCCCAAGGTTTTGCGAATTTTGCATGACTCCACACAGGAAAGTTGTTCAGGATGCTCAACTTGGTCGATTTGCACCGTCTAAACGCGATTTCCAGAGTTGACTAATAGAAAACAAGATGGCCGCTCTTCCCTTTTCCCTGCCCGGGGAATAAACTTTTTAATTTTCGAGCCACCCGAAAAGCCGAATTAGCGTGATTACTTCTTGCGGATACCCCACCCGAGTGTGCCTGTGCAAATGTGAACCCCATCAATGTTTTACTTTGGCGGTAATCGACGATTTTGTGTCAAACTATGACGTCACTTTTGCACCAAAAAGTTGTAATTCCCAAGGTTTTACGAATTTTGCATGACTCCACACAGGAAAGTTGTTCAGGATGCTCAACTTGGTCGATATGCACCGTCAAAACGCGATTTCCAGAGTTGAATATTAGAAAAACAAGATGGCCGCTCTTTCCTTTTCCCTGCCCGGGGAATAAACCTTTTAATTTTCGAGCTCCCGAAAAGCCGAATTAGCATGATTACTTCTTGCGGATACCCCACCCGAGTGTGCCTGTGCAAATTTGAACCCCATCAATGTTTTACTTTGGCGGTAATCGACGATTTTTTGTCAAATTATGACGTCACTTTTGCACCAAAAAGTTGTAATTCCCAAGGTTTTACGAATTTTGCATGACTCCACACAGGAAAGTTGTTCAGGATGCTCAACTTGGTCGATTTGCACCGTCAAAACGCGATTTCCAGAGTTGAATATTAGAAAAACAAGATGGCCGCTCTTCCCTTTCCCTGCCTGGGGAATAAACCTTTTAATTTTCGAGCTCCCGAAAAGCCGAATTAGCATGATTACTTCTTGCGGATACCCCACCCGAGTGTGCCTGTGCAAATTTGAACCCCATCAATGTTTTACTTTGGCGGTAATCGACGATTTTTTGTCAAATTATGACGTCACTTTTGCACCAAAAAGTTGTAATTCCCAAGGTTTTGCGAATTTTGCATGACTCCACACAGGAAAGTTGTTCAGGATGCTCAACTTGGTCGATTTGCACCGTCTAAACGCGATTTCCAGAGTTGACTAATAGAAAACAAGATGGCCGCTCTTCCCTTTTCCCTGCCCGGGGAATAAACTTTTTAATTTTCGAGCCACCCGAAAAGCCGAATTAGCGTCATTACTTCTTGCGGATACCCCACCCGAGTGTGCCTGTGCAAATGTGAACCCCATCAATGTTTTACTTTGGCGGTAATCGACGATTTTGTGTCAAACTATGACGTCACTTTTGCACCAAAAAGTTGTAATTCCCAAGGTTTTACGAATTTTGCATGACTCCACACAGGAAAGTTGTTCAGGATGCTCAACTTGGTCGATATGCACCGTCAAAACGCGATTTCCAGAGTTGAATATTAGAAAAACAAGATGGCCGCTCTTTCCTTTTCCCTGCCCGGGGAATAAACCTTTTAATTTTCGAGCTCCCGAAAAGCCGAATTAGCATGATTACTTCTTGCGGATACCCCACCCGAGTGTGCCTGTGCAAATTTGAACCCCATCAATGTTTTACTTTGGCGGTAATCGACGATTTTTTGTCAAATTATGACGTCACTTTTGCACCAAAAAGTTGTAATTCCCAAGGTTTTACGAATTTTGCATGACTCCACACAGGAAAGTTGTTCAGGATGCTCAACTTGGTCGATTTGCACCGTCAAAACGCGATTTCCAGAGTTGAATATTAGAAAAACAAGATGGCCGCTCTTCCCTTTCCCTGCCTGGGGAATAAACCTTTTAATTTTCGAGCTCCCGAAAAGCCGAATTAGCATGATTACTTCTTGCGGATACCCCACCCGAGTGTGCCTGTGCAAATTTGAACCCCATCAATGTTTTACTTTGGCGGTAATCGACGATTTTTTGTCAAATTATGACGTCACTTTTGCACCAAAAAGTTGTAATTCCCAAGGTTTTACGAATTTTGCATGACTCCACACAGGAAAGTTGTTCAGGATGCTCAACTTGGTCGATATGCACCGTCAAAACGCGATTTCCAGAGTTGAATATTAGAAAAACAAGATGGCCGCTCTTCCCTTTTCCCTGCCTGGGGAATAAACCTTTTAATTTTCGAGCTCCCGAAAAGCCGAATTAGCATGATTACTTCTTGCGGATACCCCACCCGAGTGTGCCTGTGCAAATTTGAACCCCATCAATGTTTTACTTTGGCGGAAATCGACGATTTTTTGTCAAACTATGACGTCACTTTTGCACCAAAAAGTTGTAATTCCCAAGGTTTTGCGAATTTTGCATGACTCCACACAGGAAAGTTGTTCAGGATGCTCAACTTGGTCGATTTGCACCGTCAAAACGCGATTTCCAGAGTTGATTATTAGAAAACAAGATGGCCGCTCTTCCCTTTTCCCTGCCCGGGGAATAAACTTTTTAATTTTCGAGCCACCCGAAAAGCCGAATTAGCGTGATTACTTCTTGCGGATACCCCACCCGAGTGTGCCTGTGCAAATTTGAACCCCATCAATGTTTTACTTTGGCGGTAATCGACGATTTTTTGTCAAATTATGACGTCACTTTTGCACCAAAAAGTTGTAATTCCCAAGGTTTTACGAATTTTGCATGACTCCACACAGGAAAGTTGTTCAGGATGCTCAACTTGGTCGATATGCACCGTCAAAACGCGATTTCCAGAGTTGACTATTAGAAAAACAAGATGGCCGCTCTTCCCTTTTCCTGCCCGGGGAATGAACTTTTTAATTTTCGAGCTCCCAAAAAGCCAAATTAGCGTGATTACTTCTTGCGGATACCCCACCCGAGTGTGCCTGTGCAAATTTGAACCCCATCAATGTTTTACTTTGGCGGTAATCGACGATTTTTTGTCAAATTATGACGTCACTTTTGCACCAAAAAGTTGTAATTCCCAAGGTTTTACGAATTTTGCATGACTCCACACAGGAAAGTTGTTCAGGATGCTCAACTTGGTCGATTTGCACCGTCAAAACGCGATTTCCAGAGTTGAATATTAGAAAAACAAGATGGCCGCTCTTCCCTTTTCCCTGCCTGGGGAATAAACCTTTTAATTTTCGAGCTCCCGAAAAGCCGAATTAGCATGATTACTTCTTGCGGATACCCCACCCGAGTGTGCCTGTGCAAATTTGAACCCCATCAATGTTTTACTTTGGCGGTAATCGACGATTTTTTGTCAAATTATGACGTCACTTTTGCACCAAAAAGTTGTAATTCCCAAGGTTTTACGAATTTTGCATGACTCCACACAGGAAAGTTGTTCAGGATGCTCAACTTGGTCGATATGCACCGTCAAAACGCGATTTCCAGAGTTGAATATTAGAAAAACAAGATGGCCGCTCTTCCCTTTTCCCTGCCTGGGGAATAAACCTTTTAATTTTCGAGCTCCCGAAAAGCCGAATTAGCATGATTACTTCTTGCGGATACCCCAACCGAGTGTGCCTGTGCAAATTTGAACCCCATCAATGTTTTACATTGGCGGAAATCGACGATTTTTTGTCAAACTATGACGTCACTTTTGCACCAAAAAGTTGTAATTCCCAAGGTTTTGCGAATTTTGCATGACTCCACACAGGAAAGTTGTTCAGGATGCTCAACTTGGTCGATTTGCACCGTCAAAACGCGATTTCCAGAGTTGATTGTTAGAAAACAAGATGGCCGCTCTTCCCTTTTCCCTGCCCGGGGAATAAACTTTTTAATTTTCGAGCCACCCGAAAAGCCGAATTAGCGTGATTACTTCTTGCGGATACCCCACCCGAGTGTGCCTGTGCAAATTTGAACCCCATCAATGTTTTACTTTGGCGGTAATCGACGATTTTTTGTCAAATTATGACGTCACTTTTGCACCAAAAAGTTGTAATTCCCAAGGTTTTACGAATTTTGCATGACTCCACACAGGAAAGTTGTTCAGGATGCTCAACTTGGTCGATATGCACCGTCAAAACGCGATTTCCAGAGTTGACTATTAGAAAAACAAGATGGCCGCTCTTCCCTTTTCCTGCCCGGGGAATGAACTTTTTAATTTTCGAGCTCCCAAAAAGCCAAATTAGCGTGATTACTTCTTGCGGATACCCCACCCGAGTGTGCCTGTGCAAATTTGAACCCCATCAATGTTTTACTTTGGCGGTAATCGACGATTTTTTGTCAAATTATGACGTCACTTTTGCACCAAAAAGTTGTAATTCCCAAGGTTTTGCGAATTTTGCATGACTCCACACAGGAAAGTTGTTCAGGATGCTCAACTTGGTCGATTTGCACCGTCTAAACGCGATTTCCAGAGTTGACTATTAGAAAACAAGATGGCCGCTCTTCCCTTTTCCCTGCCCGGGGAATAAACTTTTTAATTTTCGAGCCACCCGAAAAGCCGAATTAGCGTGATTACTTCTTGCGGATACCCCACCCGAGTGTGCCTGTGCAAATGTGAACCCCATCAATGTTTTACTTTGGCGGTAATCGACGATTTTGTGTCAAATTATGACGTCACTTTTGCACCAAAAAGTTGTAATTCCCAAGGTTTTACGAATTTTGCATGACTCCACACAGGAAAGTTGTTCAGGATGCTCAACTTGGTCGATATGCACCGTCAAAACGCGATTTCCAGAGTTGAATATTAGAAAAACAAGATGGCCGCTCTTCCCTTTTCCCTGCCCGGGGAATAAACCTTTTAATTTTCGAGCTCCCGAAAAGCCGAATTAGCATGATTACTTCTTGCGGATACCCCACCCGAGTGTGCCTGTGCAAATTTGAACCCCATCAATGTTTTACTTTGGCGGTAATCGACGATTTTTTGTCAAATTATGACGTCACTTTTGCACCAAAAAGTTGTAATTCCCAAGGTTTTACGAATTTTGCATGACTCCACACAGGAAAGTTGTTCAGGATGCTCAACTTGGTCGATTTGCACCGTCAAAACGCGATTTCCAGAGTTGAATATTAGAAAAACAAGATGGCCGCTCTTCCCTTTTCCCTGCCTGGGGAATAAACCTTTTAATTTTCGAGCTCCCGAAAAGCCGAATTAGCATGATTACTTCTTGCGGATACCCCACCCGAGTGTGCCTGTGCAAATTTGAACCCCATCAATGTTTTACTTTGGCGGTAATCGACGATTTTTTGTCAAATTATGACGTCACTTTTGCACCAAAAAGTTGTAATTCCCAAGGTTTTACGAATTTTGCATGACTCCACACAGGAAAGTTGTTCAGGATGCTCAACTTGGTCGATATGCACCGTCAAAACGCGATTTCCAGAGTTGAATATTAGAAAAACAAGATGGCCGCTCTTCCCTTTTCCCTGCCTGGGGAATAAACCTTTTAATTTTCGAGCTCCCGAAAAGCCGAATTAGCATGATTACTTCTTGCGGATACCCCAACCGAGTGTGCCTGTGCAAATTTGAACCCCATCAATGTTTTACATTGGCGGAAATCGACGATTTTTTGTCAAACTATGACGTCACTTTTGCACCAAAAAGTTGTAATTCCCAAGGTTTTGCGAATTTTGCATGACTCCACACAGGAAAGTTGTTCAGGATGCTCAACTTGGTCGATTTGCACCGTCAAAACGCGATTTCCAGAGTTGATTGTTAGAAAACAAGATGGCCGCTCTTCCCTTTTCCCTGCCCGGGGAATAAACTTTTTAATTTTCGAGCCACCCGAAAAGCCGAATTAGCGTGATTACTTCTTGCGGATACCCCACCCGAGTGTGCCTGTGCAAATTTGAACCCCATCAATGTTTTACTTTGGCGGTAATCGACGATTTTTTGTCAAATTATGACGTCACTTTTGCACCAAAAAGTTGTAATTCCCAAGGTTTTACGAATTTTGCATGACTCCACACAGGAAAGTTGTTCAGGATGCTCAACTTGGTCGATATGCACCGTCAAAACGCGATTTCCAGAGTTGACTATTAGAAAAACAAGATGGCCGCTCTTCCCTTTTCCTGCCCGGGGAATGAACTTTTTAATTTTCGAGCTCCCAAAAAGCCAAATTAGCGTGATTACTTCTTGCGGATACCCCACCCGAGTGTGCCTGTGCAAATTTGAACCCCATCAATGTTTTACTTTGGCGGTAATCGACGATTTTTTGTCAAATTATGACGTCACTTTTGCACCAAAAAGTTGTAATTCCCAAGGTTTTGCGAATTTTGCATGACTCCACACAGGAAAGTTGTTCAGGATGCTCAACTTGGTCGATTTGCACCGTCTAAACGCGATTTCCAGAGTTGACTATTAGAAAACAAGATGGCCGCTCTTCCCTTTTCCCTGCCCGGGGAATAAACTTTTTAATTTTCGAGCCACCCGAAAAGCCGAATTAGCGTGATTACTTCTTGCGGATACCCCACCCGAGTGTGCCTGTGCAAATGTGAACCCCATCAATGTTTTACTTTGGCGGTAATCGACGATTTTGTGTCAAATTATGACGTCACTTTTGCACCAAAAAGTTGTAATTCCCAAGGTTTTACGAATTTTGCATGACTCCACACAGGAAAGTTGTTCAGGATGCTCAACTTGGTCGATATGCACCGTCAAAACGCGATTTCCAGAGTTGAATATTAGAAAAACAAGATGGCCGCTCTTCCCTTTTCCCTGCCCGGGGAATAAACCTTTTAATTTTCGAGCTCCCGAAAAGCCGAATTAGCATGATTACTTCTTGCGGATACCCCACCCGAGTGTGCCTGTGCAAATTTGAACCCCATCAATGTTTTACTTTGGCGGTAATCGACGATTTTTTGTCAAATTATGACGTCACTTTTGCACCAAAAAGTTGTAATTCCCAAGGTTTTACGAATTTTGCATGACTCCACACAGGAAAGTTGTTCAGGATGCTCAACTTGGTCGATTTGCACCGTCAAAACGCGATTTCCAGAGTTGAATATTAGAAAAACAAGATGGCCGCTCTTCCCTTTTCCCTGCCTGGGGAATAAACCTTTTAATTTTCGAGCTCCCGAAAAGCCGAATTAGCATGATTACTTCTTGCGGATACCCCACCCGAGTGTGCCTGTGCAAATTTGAACCCCATCAATGTTTTACTTTGGCGGTAATCGACGATTTTTTGTCAAATTATGACGTCACTTTTGCACCAAAAAGTTGTAATTCCCAAGGTTTTACGAATTTTGCATGACTCCACACAGGAAAGTTGTTCAGGATGCTCAACTTGGTCGATATGCACCGTCAAAACGCGATTTCCAGAGTTGAATATTAGAAAAACAAGATGGCCGCTCTTCCCTTTTCCCTGCCTGGGGAATAAACCTTTTAATTTTCGAGCTCCCGAAAAGCCGAATTAGCATGATTACTTCTTGCGGATACCCCACCCGAGTGTGCCTGTGCAAATTTGAACCCCATCAATGTTTTACTTTGGCGGAAATCGACGATTTTTTGTCAAACTATGACGTCACTTTTGCACCAAAAAGTTGTAATTCCCAAGGTTTTGCGAATTTTGCATGACTCCACACAGGAAAGTTGTTCAGGATGCTCAACTTGGTCGATTTGCACCGTCAAAACGCGATTTCCAGAGTTGACTATTAGAAAAACAAGATGGCCGCTCTTCCCTTTTCCTGCCCGGGGAATAAACTTTTTAATTTTCGAGCTCCCAAAAAGCCAAATTAGCGTGATTACTTCTTGCGCATACCCCACCCGAGTGTGCCTGTGCAAATTTGAACCCCATCAATGTTTTACTTTGGCGGTAATCGACGATTTTTTGTCAAATTATGACGTCACTTTTGCACCAAAAAGTTGTAATTCCCAAGGTTTTACGAATTTTGCATGACTCCACACAGGAAAGTTGTTCAGGATGCTCAACTTGGTCGATTTGCACCGTCAAAACGCGATTTCCAGAGTTGACTATTAGAAAAACAAGATGGCCGCTCTTCCCTTTTCCCTGCCCGGGGAATAAACTTGTTAATTTTCGAGCTCCCAAAAAGCCGAATTAGCGTGATTACTTCTTGCGGATACCCCACCCGAGTGTGCCGGTGCAAATTTGAACCCATTTAATGTTTCACTTTGGCGGTAATCGACGATTTTTGGTCAAACTATGACGTCACTTTTGCACCAAAAAGTTGTAATTCCCAAGGTTTTACGAATTTTGCATGACTCCACACAGGAAAGTTGTTCAGGATGCTCAAATTGGTCGATTTGCACCGTCAAAACGCGATTTCCAGAGTTGACTATTAGAAAAACAAGATGGCCGCTCTTCCCTTTTCCCTGCCCGGGGAATAAACTTTTTAATTTTCGAGCTCCCAAAAAGCCGAATTAGCGTGATTACTTCTTGCGGATACCCCACCCGAGTGTGCCGGTGCAAGTCTGAACCCCGTCAATGTTTTACTTTGGCGGTAATCGACGATTTTTGGACAAAATTATGACGTAACTTTTGCACCAAAAAGTTGTAATTCCCAAGGTTTTACGAATTTTGCATGACTCCACACAGGAAAGTTGTTCAGGATGCTCAACTTGGTCGATTTGCACCGTCAAAACGCGATTTCCAGAGTTGACTATTAGAAAACAAGATGGCCGCTCTTCCTTTTTCCCTGCACGGGGAATAAACTTTTTAATTTTCGAGCTCCCAAAAAGCCGAATTAGCGTGATTACTTCTTGCGGATACCCCACCCGAGTGTGCCGGTGCAAATTTGAACCCATTTAATGTTTCACTTTGGCGGTAATCGACGATTTTTGGTCAAATTATGACGTCACTTTTGCACCAAAAAGTTGTAATTCCCAAGGTTGTACGAATTTTGCATGACTCCACACAGGAAAGTTGTTCAGGATGCACAACTTGGTCGATTTGCACCGTCAAAACGCGATTTCCAGAGTTGAATATTAGAAAAACAAGATGGCCGCTCTTTCATTTTCCCTGACCGGAGAATACCTATTTAATTTTCGAGCCACCCCGAAAAGCCGAATTAGCGTGATTACTTCTTGCGGATACCCCACCCGAGTGTGCCGGTGCAAATCTGAACCCCGTCAATGTTTTACTTTGGCGGTAATCGACGATTTTTGGACAAAATTATGACGTAACTTTTGCACCAAAAAGTTGTAATTCCCAAGGTTTTACGAATTTTGCATGACTCCACACAGGAAAGTTGTTCAGGATGCTCAACTTGGTCGATATGCACCGTCAAAACGCGATTTCCAGAGTTGAATATTAGAAAAACAAGATGGCCGCTCTTCCCTTTTCCCTGCCTGGGGAATAAACCTTTTAATTTTCGAGCTCCCGAAAAGCCGAATTAGCATGATTACTTCTTGCGGATACCCCACCCGAGTGTGCCTGTGCAAATTTGAACCCCATCAATGTTTTACTTTGGCGGAAATCGACGATTTTTTGTCAAACTATGACGTCACTTTTGCACCAAAAAGTTGTAATTCCCAAGGTTTTGCGAATTTTGCATGACTCCACACAGGAAAGTTGTTCAGGATGCTCAACTTGGTCGATTTGCACCGTCAAAACGCGATTTCCAGAGTTGATTATTAGAAAACAAGATGGCCGCTCTTCCCTTTTCCCTGCCCGGGGAATAAACTTTTTAATTTTCGAGCCACCCGAAAAGCCGAATTAGCGTGATTACTTCTTGCGGATACCCCACCCGAGTGTGCCTGTGCAAATTTGAACCCCATCAATGTTTTACTTTGGCGGTAATCGACGATTTTTTGTCAAATTATGACGTCACTTTTGCACCAAAAAGTTGTAATTCCCAAGGTTTTACGAATTTTGCATGACTCCACACAGGAAAGTTGTTCAGGATGCTCAACTTGGTCGATATGCACCGTCAAAACGCGATTTCCAGAGTTGACTATTAGAAAAACAAGATGGCCGCTCTTCCCTTTTCCTGCCCGGGGAATAAACTTTTTAATTTTCGAGCTCCCAAAAAGCCAAATTAGCGTGATTACTTCTTGCGCATACCCCACCCGAGTGTGCCTGTGCAAATTTGAACCCCATCAATGTTTTACTTTGGCGGTAATCGACGATTTTTTGTCAAATTATGACGTCACTTTTGCACCAAAAAGTTGTAATTCCCAAGGTTTTACGAATTTTGCATGACTCCACACAGGAAAGTTGTTCAGGATGCTCAACTTGGTCGATTTGCACCGTCAAAACGCGATTTCCAGAGTTGACTATTAGAAAAACAAGATGGCCGCTCTTCCCTTTTCCCTGCCCGGGGAATAAACTTGTTAATTTTCGAGCTCCCAAAAAGCCGAATTAGCGTGATTACTTCTTGCGGATACCCCACCCGAGTGTGCCGGTGCAAATTTGAACCCATTTAATGTTTCACTTTGGCGGTAATCGACGATTTTTGGTCAAATTATGACGTCACTTTTGCACCAAAAAGTTGTAATTCCCAAGGTTGTACGAATTTTGCATGACTCCACACAGGAAAGTTGTTCAGGATGCACAACTTGGTCGATTTGCACCGTCAAAACGCGATTTCCAGAGTTGAATATTAGAAAAACAAGATGGCCGCTCTTTCATTTTCCCTGACCGGAGAATACCTATTTAATTTTCGAGCCACCCCGAAAAGCCGAATTAGCGTGATTACTTCTTGCGGATACCCCACCCGAGTGTGCCGGTGCAAATCTGAACCCCGTCAATGTTTTACTTTGGCGGTAATCGACGATTTTTGGACAAAATTATGACGTAACTTTTGCACCAAAAAGTTGTAATTCCCAAGGTTTTACGAATTTTGCATGACTCCACACAGGAAAGTTGTTCAGGATGCTCAACTTGGTCGATATGCACCGTCAAAACGCGATTTCCAGAGTTGAATATTAGAAAAACAAGATGGCCGCTCTTCCCTTTTCCCTGCCTGGGGAATAAACCTTTTAATTTTCGAGCTCCCGAAAAGCCGAATTAGCATGATTACTTCTTGCGGATACCCCACCCGAGTGTGCCTGTGCAAATTTGAACCCCATCAATGTTTTACTTTGGCGGAAATCGACGATTTTTTGTCAAACTATGACGTCACTTTTGCACCAAAAAGTTGTAATTCCCAAGGTTTTGCGAATTTTGCATGACTCCACACAGGAAAGTTGTTCAGGATGCTCAACTTGGTCGATTTGCACCGTCAAAACGCGATTTCCAGAGTTGATTATTAGAAAACAAGATGGCCGCTCTTCCCTTTTCCCTGCCCGGGGAATAAACTTTTTAATTTTCGAGCCACCCGAAAAGCCGAATTAGCGTGATTACTTCTTGCGGATACCCCACCCGAGTGTGCCTGTGCAAATTTGAACCCCATCAATGTTTTACTTTGGCGGTAATCGACGATTTTTTGTCAAATTATGACGTCACTTTTGCACCAAAAAGTTGTAATTCCCAAGGTTTTACGAATTTTGCATGACTCCACACAGGAAAGTTGTTCAGGATGCTCAACTTGGTCGATATGCACCGTCAAAACGCGATTTCCAGAGTTGACTATTAGAAAAACAAGATGGCCGCTCTTCCCTTTTCCTGCCCGGGGAATAAACTTTTTAATTTTCGAGCTCCCAAAAAGCCAAATTAGCGTGATTACTTCTTGCGCATACCCCACCCGAGTGTGCCTGTGCAAATTTGAACCCCATCAATGTTTTACTTTGGCGGTAATCGACGATTTTTTGTCAAATTATGACGTCACTTTTGCACCAAAAAGTTGTAATTCCCAAGGTTTTACGAATTTTGCATGACTCCACACAGGAAAGTTGTTCAGGATGCTCAACTTGGTCGATTTGCACCGTCAAAACGCGATTTCCAGAGTTGACTATTAGAAAAACAAGATGGCCGCTCTTCCCTTTTCCCTGCCCGGGGAATAAACTTGTTAATTTTCGAGCTCACAAAAAGCCGAATTAGCGTGATTACTTCTTGCGGATACCCCACCCGAGTGTGCCGGTGCAAATTTGAACCCATTTAATGTTTCACTTTGGCGGTAATCGACGATTTTTGGCCAAATTATGACGTCACTTTTGCACCAAAAAGTTGTAATTCCCAAGGTTGTACGAATTTTGCATGACTCCACACAGGAAAGTTGTTCAGGATGCACAACTTGGTCGATTTGCACCGTCAAAACGCGATTTCCAGAGTTGAATATTAGAAAAACAAGATGGCCGCTCTTTCATTTTCCCTGACCGGAGAATACCTATTTAATTTTCGAGCCACCCCGAAAAGCCGAATTAGCGTGATTACTTCTTGCGGATACCCCACCCGAGTGTGCCTGTGCAAATTTGAACCCCATCAATGTTTTACTTTGGCGGAAATCGACGATTTTTTGTCAAACTATGACGTCACTTTTGCACCAAAAAGTTGTAATTCCCAAGGTTTTGCGAATTTTGCATGACTCCACACAGGAAAGTTGTTCAGGATGCTCAACTTGGTCGATTTGCACCGTCAAAACGCGATTTCCAGAGTTGATTATTAGAAAACAAGATGGCCGCTCTTCCCTTTTCCCTGCCCGGGGAATAAACTTTTTAATTTTCGAGCCACCCGAAAAGCCGAATTAGCGTGATTACTTCTTGCGGATACCCCACCCGAGTGTGCCTGTGCAAATTTGAACCCCATCAATGTTTTACTTTGGCGGAAATCGACGATTTTTTGTCAAACTATGACGTCACTTTTGCACCAAAAAGTTGTAATTCCCAAGGTTTTGCGAATTTTGCATGACTCCACACAGGAAAGTTGTTCAGGATGCTCAACTTGGTCGATTTGCACCGTCAAAACGCGATTTCCAGAGTTGATTATTAGAAAACAAGATGGCCGCTCTTCCCTTTTCCCTGCCCGGGGAATAAACTTTTTAATTTTCGAGCCACCCGAAAAGCCGAATTAGCGTGATTACTTCTTGCGGATACCCCACCCGAGTGTGCCTGTGCAAATTTGAACCCCATCAATGTTTTACTTTGGCGGTAATCGACGATTTTTTGTCAAATTATGACGTCACTTTTGCACCAAAAAGTTGTAATTCCCAAGGTTTTACGAATTTTGCATGACTCCACACAGGAAAGTTGTTCAGGATGCTCAACTTGGTCGATATGCACCGTCAAAACGCGATTTCCAGAGTTGACTATTAGAAAAACAAGATGGCCGCTCTTCCCTTTTCCTGCCCGGGGAATGAACTTTTTAATTTTCGAGCTCCCAAAAAGCCAAATTAGCGTGATTACTTCTTGCGGATACCCCACCCGAGTGTGCCTGTGCAAATTTGAACCCCATCAATGTTTTACTTTGGCGGTAATCGACGATGTTTGTCAAATTATGACGTCACTTTTGCACCAAAAAGTTGTAATTCCCAAGGTTTTGCGAATTTTGCATGACTCCACACAGGAAAGTTGTTCAGGATGCTCAACTTGGTCGATTTGCACCGTCTAAACGCGATTTCCAGAGTTGACTATTAGAAAACAAGATGGCCGCTCTTCCCTTTTCCCTGCCCGGGGAATAAACTTTTTAATTTTCGAGCCACCCGAAAAGCCGAATTAGCGTGATTACTTCTTGCGGATACCCCACCCGAGTGTGCCTGTGCAAATGTGAACCCCATCAATGTTTTACTTTGGCGGTAATCGACGATTTTGTGTCAAATTATGACGTCACTTTTGCACCAAAAAGTTGTAATTCCCAAGGTTTTACGAATTTTGCATGACTCCACACAGGAAAGTTGTTCAGGATGCTCAACTTGGTCGATATGCACCGTCAAAACGCGATTTCCAGAGTTGAATATTAGAAAAACAAGATGGCCGCTCTTCCCTTTTCCCTGCCCGGGGAATAAACCTTTTAATTTTCGAGCTCCCGAAAAGCCGAATTAGCATGATTAGTTCTTGCGGATACCCCACCCGAGTGTGCCTGTGCAAATTTGAACCCCATCAATGTTTTACTTTGGCGGTAATCGACGATTTTTTGTCAAATTATGACGTCACTTTTGCACCAAAAAGTTGTAATTCCCAAGGTTTTACGAATTTTGCATGACTCCACACAGGAAAGTTGTTCAGGATGCTCAACTTGGTCGATTTGCACCGTCAAAACGCGATTTCCAGAGTTGACTATTAGAAAACAAGATGGCCGCTCTTCCTTTTTCCCTGCACGGGGAATAAACTTTTTAATTTTCGAGCTCCCAAAAAGCCGAATTAGCGTGATTACTTCTTGCGGATACCCCACCCGAGTGTGCCGGTGCAAATTTGAACCCATTTAATGTTTCACTTTGGCGGTAATCGACGATTTTTGGTCAAATTATGACGTCACTTTTGCACCAAAAAGTTGTAATTCCCAAGGTTGTACGAATTTTGCATGACTCCACACAGGAAAGTTGTTCAGGATGCACAACTTGGTCGATTTGCACCGTCAAAACGCGATTTCCATTGTTGAATATTAGAAAAACAAGATGGCCGCTCTTTCATTTTCCCTGACCGGAGAATACCTATTTAATTTTCGAGCCACCCCGAAAAGCCGAATTAGCGTGATTACTTCTTGCGGATACCCCACCCGAGTGTGCCGGTGCAAATCTGAACCCCGTCAATGTTTTACTTTGGCGGTAATCGACGATTTTTGGACAAAATTATGACGTAACTTTTGCACCAAAAAGTTGTAATTCCCAAGGTTTTACGAATTTTGCATGACTCCACACAGGAAAGTTGTTCAGGATGCTCAACTTGGTCGATATGCACCGTCAAAACGCGATTTCCAGAGTTGAATATTAGAAAAACAAGATGGCCGCTCTTCCCTTTTCCCTGCCTGGGGAATAAACCTTTTAATTTTCGAGCTCCCGAAAAGCCGAATTAGCATGATTACTTCTTGCGGATACCCCACCCGAGTGTGCCTGTGCAAATTTGAACCCCATCAATGTTTTACTTTGGCGGAAATCGACGATTTTTTGTCAAACTATGACGTCACTTTTGCACCAAAAAGTTGTAATTCCCAAGGTTTTGCGAATTTTGCATGACTCCACACAGGAAAGTTGTTCAGGATGCTCAACTTGGTCGATTTGCACCGTCAAAACGCGATTTCCAGAGTTGATTATTAGAAAACAAGATGGCCGCTCTTCCCTTTTCCCTGCCCGGGGAATAAACTTTTTAATTTTCGAGCCACCCGAAAAGCCGAATTAGCGTGATTACTTCTTGCGGATACCCCACCCGAGTGTGCCTGTGCAAATTTGAACCCCATCAATGTTTTACTTTGGCGGTAATCGACGATTTTTTGTCAAATTATGACGTCACTTTTGCACCAACAAGTTGTAATTCCCAAGGTTTTACGAATTTTGCATGACTCCACACAGGAAAGTTGTTCAGGATGCTCAACTTGGTCGATATGCACCGTCAAAACGCGATTTCCAGAGTTGACTATTAGAAAAACAAGATGGCCGCTCTTCCCTTTTCCTGCCCGGGGAATGAACTTTTTAATTTTCGAGCTCCCAAAAAGCCGAATTAGCGTGATTACTTCTTGCGGATACCCCACCCGAGTGTGCCTGTGCAAATTTGAACCCCGTCAATGTTTTACTTTGGCGGTAATCGACGATTTTTGGTCAAATAATGACGTCACTTTTGTACAAAAAAGTTGTAATTCCCTAGGTTTTGCGAATTTTGCATGACTCCACACAGGAAAGTTGTTCAGGATGCTCAACTTGGTCGATTTGCACCGTCAAAACGCGATTTCCAGAGTTGAATATTAGAAAAACAAGATGGCCGCTCTTTCATTTTCCCTGACCGGAGAATAACTTTTTAATTTTCGAGCCACCCCGAAAAGCCGAATTAGCGTGATTACTTCTTGCGGATACCCCACCCGAGTGTGCCGGTGCAAATCTGAACCCCGTCAATGTTTTACTTTGGCGGTAATCGACGATTTTTGGACAAATTATGACGTAACTTTTGCACCAAAAAGTTGTAATTCCCAAGGTTTTACGAATTTTGCATGACTCCACACAGGAAAGTTGTTCAGGATGCTCAACTTGGTCGATTTGCACCGTCAAAACGCGATTTCCAGAGTTGACTATTAGAAAAACAAGATGGCCGCCCTTCCCTTTTCCCTGCCCGGGGAATAAACTTTTTAATTTTCGAGCTCCCAAAAAGCCGAATTAGCGTGATTACTTCTTGCGGATACCCCACCCGAGTGTGCCTTTGCAAATTTGAACCCCGTCAATGTTTTACTTTGGCGGTAATCGACGATTTTTGGTCAAATAATGACGTCACTTTTGCACCAAAAAGTTGTAATTCCCAAGGTTTGACGAATTTTGCATGACTCCACACAGGAAAGTTGTTCAGGATGCTCAACTTGGTCGATTTGCACCGTCAAAACGCGATTTCCAGAGTTGACTATTAGAAAAACAAGATGGCCGCCCTTCCCTTTTCCCTGCCCGGGGAATAAACTTTTTAATTTTCGAGCCGCCCCGAAAAGCCGAATTAGCCTGATTACTTCTTGCGGATACCCCACCCGAGTGTGCCGGTGCAAATCTGAACCCCGTCAATGTTTTACTTTGGCGGTAATCGACGATTTTTGGACAAATTATGACGTCACTTTTGCACCAAAAAGTTGTAATTCCCTAGGTTTTGCGAATTTTGCATGACTCCACACAGGAAAGTTGTTCAGGATGCTCAACTTGGTCGATTTGCACCGTCAAAACGCGATTTCCAGAGTTGAATATTAGAAAAACAAGATGGCCGCTCTTCCCTTTTCCCTGACCGGAGAATAACTTTTTAATTTTCGAGCCACCCCGAAAAGCCGAATTAGCGTGATTACTTCTTGCGGATACCCCACCCGAGTGTGCCGGTGCAAATCTGAACCCCGTCAATGTTTTACTTTGGCGGTAATCGACGATTTTTGGACAAATTATGACGTCACTTTTGCACCAAAAAGTTGTAATTCCCAAGGTTTTGCGAATTTTGCATGACTCCACACAGGAAAGTTGTTCAGGATGCTCAACTTGGTCGATTTGCACCGTCAAAACGCGATTTCCAGAGTTGACTATTAGAAAAACAAGATGGCCGCTCTTCCCTTTTCCCTGCCCGGGGAATAAACTTTTTAATTTTCGAGCACCCAAAAAGCCAAATTAGCGTGATTACTTCTTGCGGATACCCCACCCGAGTGTGCCTGTGCAAATTTGAACCCCATCAATGTTTTACTTTGGCGGTAATCGACGATTTTTTGTCAAATTATGACGTCACTTTTTCACCAAAAAGTTGTAATTCCCCAGGTTTTGCGAATTCTGCATGACTCCACACAGGAAAGTTGTTCAGGATGCTCAACTTGGTCGATTTGCACCGTCAAAACGCGATTTCCAGAGTTGACTATTAGAAAAACAAGATGGCCGCTCTTCCCATTTCCCTACCCGGGGAATAAACTTTTTAATTTTCGAGCTCCCAAAAAGCCGAATTAGCGTGATTACTTCTTGCGGATACCCCACCCGAGTGTGCCTGTGCAAATTTGAACCCATTTAATGTTTCACTTTGGCGGTAATCGACGATTTTTGGTCAAACTATGACGTCACTTTTGCACCAAAAAGTTGTAATTCCCAAGGTTTTACGAATTTTGCATGACTCCACACAGGAAAGTTGTTCAGGATGCTCAACTTGGTCGATTTGCACCGTCAAAACGCCATTTCCAGAGTTGACTATTAGAAAAACAAGATGGCCGCCCTTCCCTTTCCCTGCCCGGGGAATAAACTTTTTAATTTTCGAGCTCCCAAAAAGCCGAATTAGCGTGATTACTTCTTGCGGATACCCCACCCGAGTGTGCCTGTGCAAATTTGAACCCCGTCAATGTTTTACTTTGGCGGTAATCGACGATTTTTGGTCAAATAATGACGTCACTTTTGTACAAAAAAGTTGTAATTCCCTAGGTTTTGCGAATTTTGCATGACTCCACACAGGAAAGTTGTTCAGGATGCTCAACTTGGTCGATTTGCACCGTCAAAACGCGATTTCCAGAGTTGAATATTAGAAAAACAAGATGGCCGCTCTTTCATTTTCCCTGACCGGAGAATAACTTTTTAATTTTCGAGCCACCCCGAAAAGCCGAATTAGCGTGATTACTTCTTGCGGATACCCCACCCGAGTGTGCCGGTGCAAATCTGAACCCCGTCAATGTTTTACTTTGGCGGTAATCGACGATTTTTGGACAAATTATGACGTAACTTTTGCACCAAAAAGTTGTAATTCCCAAGGTTTTACGAATTTTGCATGACTCCACACAGGAAAGTTGTTCAGGATGCTCAACTTGGTCGATTTGCACCGTCAAAACGCGATTTCCAGAGTTGACTATTAGAAAAACAAGATGGCCGCCCTTCCCTTTTCCCTGCCCGGGGAATAAACTTTTTAATTTTCGAGCTCCCAAAAAGCCGAATTAGCGTGATTACTTCTTGCGGATACCCCACCCGAGTGTGCCTTTGCAAATTTGAACCCCGTCAATGTTTTACTTTGGCGGTAATCGACGATTTTTGGTCAAATAATGACGTCACTTTTGCACCAAAAAGTTGTAATTCCCAAGGTTTTACGAATTTTGCATGACTCCACACAGGAAAGTTGTTCAGGATGCTCAACTTGGTCGATTTGCACCGTCAAAACGCGATTTCCAGAGTTGACTATTAGAAAAACAAGATGGCCGCCCTTCCCTTTTCCCTGCCCGGGGAATAAACTTTTTAATTTTCGAGCCGCCCCGAAAAGCCGAATTAGCCTGATTACTTCTTGCGGATACCCCACCCGAGTGTGCCGGTGCAAATCTGAACCCCGTCAATGTTTTACTTTGGCGGTAATCGACGATTTTTGGACAAATTATGACGTCACTTTTGCACCAAAAAGTTGTAATTCCCAAGGTTTTACGAATTTTGCATGACTCCACACAGGAAAGTTGTTCAGGATGCTCAACTTGGTCGATTTGCACCGTCAAAACGCGATTTCCAGAGTTGACTATTAGAAAACAAGATGGCCGCTCTTCCCTTTTCCCTGCACGGGGAATAAACTTTTTAATTTTCGAGCCACCCCGAAAAGCCGAATTAGCGTGATTACTTCTTGCGGATACCCCACCCGAGTGTGCCGGTGCAAATTTGAACCCATTTAATGTTTCACTTTGGCGGTAATCGACGATTTTTGGTCAAATTATGACGTCACTTTTGCACCAAAAAGTTGTAATTCCCAAGGTTTTACGAATTTTGCTTGACTCCACACAGGAAAGTTGTTCAGGATGCTCAACTTGGTCGATTTGCACCGTCAAAACGCGATTTCCATAGTTGACTATTAGAAAAACAAGATGGCCGCTCTTCTCTTTTCCCTGCCCGGGGAACAAACTTTTTAATTTTCGAGCTCCCGAAAAGCCGAATTAGCATGATTACTTCTTGCGGATACCCCCACCCGAGTGTGCCTGTGAAAATCTGAACCCCGTCAATGTTTTACTTTGGCGGTAATCGACGATTTTTGGACAAATAATGACGTCACTTTTGCACCAAAGAGTTGTAATTCCCAAGGTTTTACGAATTTTGCATGACTCCACACAGGAAAGTTGTTCAGGATGCTCAACTTGGTCGATTTGCACCGTCAAAACTCGATTTCCAGAGTTGAATATTAGAAAAACAAGATGGCCGCTCTTCCCTTTTCCCTGCCCGGGGAATAAACTTTTTACTTTTCGAGCTCCCGAAAAAGCAGAATTAGCGTGATTACTTCTTGCGGATACCCCACCCGAGTGTGCCGGTGCAAATTTGAACCCATTTAATGTTTCACTTTGGCGGTAATCGACGATTTTTTGTCAAATTAGGACGTCACTTTTGCACCAAAAAGTTGTAATTCCCTAGGTTTTGCGAATTTTGCATGACTCCACACAGGAAAGTTGTTCAGGATGCTCAACTTGGTCGATTTGCACCGTCAAAACGCGATTTCCAGAGTTGAATATTAGAAAAACAAGATGGCCGCTCTTCCCTTTTCCCTGCCCGGGGAATAAACTTTTTAATTTTCGAGCTCCCGAAAAGCCGAATTAGCGTGATTACTTTTTGCGGATACCCCACCCGAGTGTGCCGGTGCAAATTTGAACCCATTTAATGTTTCACTTTGGCGGTAATCGACGATTTTTTGTCAAATTATGACGTCACTTTTGCACCAAAAAGTTGTAATTCCCAAGGTTTTACGAATATTGCATGACTCCACACAGGAAAGTTGTTCAGGATGCTCAACTTGGTCGATTTGCACCGTCAAAACGCGATTTCCAGTGTTGAATATTAGAAAAACAAGATGGCCGCTCTTCCCTTTTCCCTGCCTGGGGAATAAACTTTTTAATTTTCGAGCCACCCCGAAAAGCCGAATTAGCGTGATTACTTCTTGCGGATACCCCACCCGAGTGTGCCGGTGCAAATCTGAACCCCGTCAATGTTTTACTTTGGCGGTAATCGACGATTTTTGGACAAATAATGACGTCACTTTTGCACCAAAAAGTTGTAATTCCCAAGGCTTTACGAATTTTGCATGACTCCACACAGGAAAGTTGTTCAGGATGCTTAACTTGGTCGATTTGCAACGTCAAAACTCGATTTCCAGAGTTGAATATTAGAAAAACAAGATGGCCGCTCTTCCCTTTTCCCTGCCCGGGGAATAAACTTTTTACTTTTCGAGCTCCCGAAAAAGCAGAATTAGCGTGATTACTTCTTTCGGATACCCCACCCGAGTGTGCCGGTGCAAATTTGAACCCATTTAATGTTTCACTTTGGCGGTAATCGACGATTTTTTGTCAAATTAGGACGTCACTTTTGCACCAAAAAGTTGTAATTCCCTAGGTTTTGCGAATTTTGCATGACTCCACACAGGAAAGTTGTTCAGGATGCTCAACTTGGTCGATTTGCACCGTCAAAACGCGATTTCCAGAGTTGAATATTAGAAAAACAAGATGGCCGCTCTTCCCTTTTCCCTGCCCGGGGAATAAACTTTTTAATTTTCGAGCTCCCGAAAAGCCGAATTAGCGTGATTACTTTTTGCGGATACCCCACCCGAGTGTGCCGGTGCAAATTTGAACCCATTTAATGTTTCACTTTGGCGGTAATCGACGATTTTTTGTCAAATTATGACGTCACTTTTGCACCAAAAAGTTGTAATTCCCAAGGTTTTACGAATATTGCATGACTCCACACAGGAAAGTTGTTCAGGATGCTCAACTTGGTCGATTTGCACCGTCAAAACGCGATTTCCAGTGTTGAATATTAGAAAAACAAGATGGCCGCTCTTCCCTTTTCCCTGCCCGGGGAATAAACTTTTTAATTTTCGAGCCACCCCGAAAAGCCGAATTAGCGTGATTACTTCTTGCGGATACCCCACCCGAGTGTGCCGGTGCAAATCTGAACCCCGTCAATGTTTTACTTTGGCGGTAATCGACGATTTTTGGACAAATAATGACGTCACTTTTGCACCAAAAAGTTGTAATTCCCAAGGCTTTACGAATTTTGCATGACTCCACACAGGAAAGTTGTTCAGGATGCTTAACTTGGTCGATTTGCAACGTCAAAACTCGATTTCCAGAGTTGAATATTAGAAAAACAAGATGGCCGCTCTTCCCTTTTCCCTGCCCGGGGAATAAACTTTTTACTTTTCGAGCTCCCGAAAAAGCAGAATTAGCGTGAATACTTCTTTCGGATACCCCACCCGAGTGTGCCTGTGCAAATTTGAACCCCATCAATGTTTTACTTTGGCGGTAATCGACGATTTTTTGTCAAATTATGACGTCACTTTTGCACCAAAAAGTTGTAATTCCCTAGGTTTTGCGAATTTTGCATGACTCCACACAGGAAAGTTGTTCAGGATGCTCAACTTGGTCGATTTGCACCGTCAAAACGCGATTTCCAGAGTTGAATATTAGAAAAACAAGATGGCCGCTCTTCCCTTTTCCCTGCCCGGGGAATAAACTTTTTAATTTTCGAGCTCCCGAAAAGCCGAATTAGCGTGATTACTTTTTGCGGATACCCCACCCGAGTGTGCCGGTGCAAATTTGAACCCATTTAATGTTTCACTTTGGCGGTAATCGACGATTTTTTGTCAAATTATGACGTCACTTTTGCACCAAAAAGTTGTAATTCCCAAGGTTTTACGAATATTGCATGACTCCACACAGGAAAGTTGTTCAGGATGCTCAACTTGGTCGATTTGCACCGTCAAAACGCGATTTCCAGAGTTGACTATTAGAAAAACAAGATGGCCGCTCTTCCCTTTTCCCTGACCGGAGAATAACTTTTTAATTTTCAAACCACCCCGAAAAGCCGAATTAGCGTGATTACTTCTTGCGGATACCCCACCCGAGTGTGCCTGTGCAAATTTGAACCCCGTCAATGTTTTACTTTGGCGGTAATCGACGATTTTTGGTCAAATAATGACGTCACTTTTGCACCAAAAAGTTGTAATTCCCAAGGTTTTGCGAATTTTGCATGACTCCACACAAGAAAGTTGTTCAGGATGCTCAACTTGGTCGATTTGCACCGTCAAAACGCGATTTCCAGAGTTCAATATTTGACAAACAAGATGGGCGCTCTTCCCTTTTCCCTGCCGGGAATAAACTTTTTAATTTTCGAGCTCCCGAAAAGCCGAAGTAGCGTGATTACTTCTTGCGGATACCCCACCCGAGTGTGCCTGTGCAAACTTAAACCCCATCAATGTTTTACTTTGTCGGTAATCGACGATTTTTGGTCAAACTATGACGTCACTTTTGCACCAAAAAGTTGTAATTCCCAAGGTTTTACGAATTTTGCATGACTCCACACAGGAAAGTTGTTCAGGATGCTCAACTTGGTCGATTTGCACCGTCAAAACGCGATTTCCATAGTTGACTATTAGAAAAACAAGATGGCCGCTCTTCTCTTTTCCCTGCCCGGGGAACAAACTTTTTAATTTTCAAGCTCCCAAAAAGCCGAATTAGCGTGATTACTTCTTGCGGATACCCCACCCGAGTGTGCCTGTGCAAATTTGAACCCCATCAATGTTTTACTTTGACGGTAATCGACGATTTTTTGTCAAATTATGACGTCACTTTTGCACCAAAAAGTTGTAATTCCCAAGGTTTTGCGAATTTTGCATTATTCCACACAGGAAAGTTGTTCAGGATGCTCAACTTGGTCGATTTGCACCGTCAAAACGCGATTTCCAGAGTTGACTATTAGAAAACAAGATGGCCGCTCTTCCCTTTTCCCTGCCCGGGGAATAAACTTTTTAATTTTCGAGCCACCCCGAAAAGCCGAATAAGCGTGATTACTTCTTGCGGATACCCCACCCGAGTGTGCCGGTGCAAATCTGAACCCCGTCAATGTTTTACTTTGGCGGTAATCGACGATTTTTGGACAAATAATGACGTCACTTTTGCACCAAAAAGTTGTAATTCCCAAGGTTTTACGAATATTGCATGACTCCACACAGGAAAGTTGTTCAGGATGCTCAACTTGGTCGATTTGCACCGTCAAAACGCGATTTCCAGAGTTGACTATTAGAAAAACAAGATGGCCGCTCTTCCCTTTTCCCTGCACGGGGAATAAACTTTTTAATTTTCGAGCTCCCGAAAAGCCGAATTAGCGTGATTACTTCTTGCGGATACCCCACCCGAGTGTGCCTGTGCAAATTTGAACCCCGTCAATGTTTTACTTAGCGGTAATCGACGATTTTTGGTCAAATAATGACGTCACTTTTGCACCAAAAAGTTGTAATTCCCAAGGTTTTGCGAATTTTGCATGACTCCACACAGGAAAGTTGTTCAGGATGCTCAACTTGGTCGATTTGCACCGTCAAAACGCGATTTCCAGAGTTCAATATTTGACAAACAAGATGGGCGCTCTTCCCTTTTCCCTGCCGGGAATAAACTTTTTAATTTTCGAGCTCCCGAAAAGCCGAAGTAGCGTGATTACTTCTTGCGGATACCCCACCCGAGTGTGCCTGTGCAAATTTGAACCCCATCAATGTTTTACTTTGTCGGTAATCGACGATTTTTGGTCAAACTATGACGTCACTTTTGCACCAAAAAGTTGTAATTCCCAAGGTTTTACGAATTTTGCATGACTCCACACAGGAAAGTTGTTCAGGATGCTCAACTTGGTCGATTTGCACCGTCAAAACGCGATTTCCAGAGTTGACTATTAGAAAACAAGATGGCCGCTCTTCCCTTTTCCCTGCCCGGGGAATAAACTTTTTAGTTTTCGAGCCACCCCGAAAAGCCGAATAAGCGTGATTACTTCTTGCGGATACCCCACCCGAGTGTGCCGGTGCAAATCTGAACCCCGTCAATGTTTTACTTTGGCGGTA
Source organism: Asterias amurensis (assembly GCF_032118995.1). NCBI lineage: Eukaryota > Metazoa > Echinodermata > Asteroidea > Forcipulatida > Asteriidae > Asterias > Asterias amurensis. The sequence goes on along the minus strand of NC_092662.1, from coordinate 8,218,501 downwards.
ATCGACGATTTTTGGACAAATAATGACGTCACTTTTGCACCAAAAAGTTGTAATTCCCAAGGTTTTGCGAATTTTGCATGACTCCACACAGGAAAGTTGTTCAGGATGCTCAACTTGGTCGATTTGCACCGTCAAAACGCGATTTCCAGAGTTGAGTATTAGAAAAACAAGATGGCCGCTCTTCCCTTTTCCCTGCCCGGGGAATAAACTTTTTAATTTTCGAGCTCCCGAAAAGCCGAATTAGCATGATTACTTCTTGCGGATACCCCCACCCGAGTGTGCCTGTGCAAATTTGAACCCAGTCAATGTTTTACTTTGGCGGTAATCGACGATTTTTGGTCAAATAATGACGTCACTTTTGCACCAAAAAGTTGTAATTCCCTAGGTTTTGCGAATTTTGCATGACTCCACACAGGAAAGTTGTTCAGGATGCTCAACTTGGTCGATTTGCACCGTCAAAACGCGATTTCCATAGTTGACTATTAGAAAAACAAGATGGCCGCTCTTCCCTTTTCCCTGCCCGGGGAATAAACTTTTTAATTTTCGAGCTCCCAAAAAGCCGAATTAGCGTGATTACTTCTTGCGGATACCCCACCCGAGTGTGCCTGTGCAAATTTGAACCCCATCAATGTTTTACTTTGGCGGTAATCGACGATTTTTTGTCAAATTATGACGTCACTTTTGCACCAAAAAGTTGTAATTCCCAAGGTTTTGCGAATTCTGCATGACTCCACACAGGAAAGTTGTTCAGGATGCTCAACTTGGTCGATTTGCACCGTCAAAACGCGATTTCCAGAGTTAACTATTAGAAAAAACAAGATGGCCGCTCTTCCCTTTTCCCTGCCCGGGGAATAAACTTTTTAATTTTCGAGCTCCCAAAAAGCCGAATTAGCGTGATTACTTCTTGCGGATACCCCACCCGAGTGTGCCTGTGCAAATTTGAACCCCGTCAATGTTTTACTTTGGCGGTAATCGACGATTTTTGGACAAATTATGACGTAACTTTTGCACCAAATAGTTGTAATTCCCAAGGTTGTACGAATTTTGCATGACTCCACACAGGAAAGTTGTTCAGGATGCTCAACTTGGTCGATTTGCACCGTCAAAACGCGATTTCCAGAGTTGACTATTATAAAAACAAGATAGCCGCTCTTCCTTTTTCCCTGCACGGGGAATAAACTTTTTAATTTTCGAGCTCCCAAAAAGCCGAATTAGCGTGATTACTTCTTGCGGATACCCCACCCGAGTGTGCCGGTGCAAATTTGAACCCATTTAATGTTTCACTTTGGCGGTAATCGACGATTTTTGGTCTAATTATGACGTCACTTTTGCACCAAAAAGTTGTAATTCCCAAGGTTGTACGAATTTTGCATGACTCCACACAGGAAAGTTGTTCAGGATGCTCATTTTGGTCGATTTGCACCGTCAAAACGCAATTTCCATAGTTGACTATTAGAAAAACAAGATGGCCGCTCTTCCCTTTTCCCTGCCCGGGGAATAAACTTTTTAATTTTCGAGCTCCCAAAAAGCCGAATTAGCGTGATTACTTCATGCGGATACCCCACCCGAGTGTGCCTGTGCAAATTTGAACCCCATCAATGTTTTACTTTGGCGGTAATCGACGATTTTTTGTCAAATTATGACGTCACTTTTGCACCAAAAAGTTGTAATAACCAAGGTTTTGCGAATTTTGCATGACTCCACACAGGAAAGTTGTTCGTGATGCTCAACTTGGTCGATTTGCACCGTCAAAACGTGATTTCCAGAGTTGACTATTAGAAAACAAGATGGCCGCTCTTCCCTTTTCCCTGCCCGGGGAATAAACTTTTTAATTTTCGAGCCACCCCGAAATGCCGAATTAGCGTGATTACTTCTTGCGGATACCCCACCCGAGTGTGCCGGTGCAAATCTGAACCCCGTCAATGTTTTACTTTGGCGGTAATCGACGATTTTTGGACAAATTATGACGTCACTTTTGCACCAAAAAGTTGCAATTCCCAAGGTTTTACGAATTTTGCATGACTCCACACAGGAAAGTTGTTCAGGATGCTCAACTTGGTCGATTTGCACCGTCAAAACGCGATTTCCAGAGTTGACTATTAGAAAAACAAGATGGCCGCTCTTCCCTTTTCCCTGCCCGGGGAATAAACTTTTTAATTTTCGAGCCACCCCGAAAAGCCTTATTAGCCTGATTACTTCTTGCGGATACCCCACCCGAGTGTGCCGGTGCAAATCTGAACCCCGTCAATGTTTTACTTTGGCGGTAATCGACGATTTTTGGACAAATTATGACGTCACTTTTGCACCAAAAAGTTGTAATTCCCAAGGTTTTACGAATTTTGCATGACTCCACACAGGAAAGTTGTTCAGGATGCTCAACTTGGTCGATTTGCACCGTCAAAACGCGATTTCCAGAGTTGACTATTAGAAAACAAGATGGCCGCTCTTCCCTTTTCCCTGCCCGGGGAATAAACTTTTTAATTTTCGAGCCACCCCGAAAAGCCGAATTAGCGCGATTACTTCTTGCGGATACCCCACCCGAGTGTGCCGGTGCAAATTTGAACCCATTTAATGTTTCACTTTGGCGGTAATCGACGATTTTTTGTCAAATTAGGACGTCACTTTTGCACCAAAAAGTTGTAATTCCCAAGATTTTACGAATTTTGCATGACTCCACACAGGAAAGTTGTTCAGGATGCTCAACTTGGTCGATTTGCACCGTCAAAACGCGATTTCCATAGTTGACTATTAGAAAAACAAGATGGCCGCTCTTCTCTTTTCCCTGCCCGGGGAATAAACTTTTTAATTTTCGAGCCACCCCGAAAAGCCGAATTAGCGTGATTACTTCTTGCGGATACCCCACCCGAGTGTGCCGGTGCAAATCTGAACCCCGTCATTGTTTTACTTTGGCGGTAATCGACGATTTTTGGACAAATTATGACGTCACTTTTGCACCAAAAAGTTGTAATTCCCAAGGTTTTGCGAATTTTGCATGACTCCACACAGGAAAGTTGTTCAGGATGCTCAACTTGGTCGATTTGCACCGTCAAAACGCGATTTCCAGAGTTGACTATTAGAAAAACAAGATGGCCGCTCTTCCCTTTTCCCTGCCCGGGGAATAAACTTTTTAATTTTCGATCTCCCGAAAAGCCGAATTAGCATGATTACTTCTTGCGGATACCCCCACCCGAGTGTGCCTGTGCAAATTTGAACCCAGTCAATGTTTTACTTTGGCGGTAATCGACGATTTTTGGTCAAATAATGACGTCACTTTTGCACCAAAAAGTTGTAATTCCCTAGGTTTTGCGAATTTTGCATGACTCCACACAGGAAAGTTGATCAGGATGCTCAACTTGGTCGATTTGCACCGTCAAAACGCGATTTCCAGAGTTGAATATTAGAAAAACAAGATGGCCGCTCTTCCCTTTTCCCTGCCCGGGGAATAAACTTTTTAATTTTCGAGCCACCCCGAAAAGCCGAATTAGCGTGATTACTTCTTGCGTTTACCCCACCCGAGTGTGCCGGTGCAAATCTGAACCCCATCAATGTTTTACTTTGGCGGTAATCGACGATTTTTTGTCAAATTATGACGTCACTTTTGCACCAAAAAGTTGTAATTCCCAAGGTTTTGCGAATTTTGCATGACTCCACACAGGAAAATTGTTCAGGATGCTCAACTTGGTCGATTTGCACTGTCAAAACGCGATTTCCAGAGTTGACTATTAGAAAAACAAGATGGCCGCTCTTCCCTTTTCCCTGCCCGGGGAATAAACTTTTTACTTTTCGAGCTCCCGAAAAGCCGAATTAGCGTGATTACTTCTTGCGGATACCCCACCCGAGTGTGGCGGTGCAAATTTGAACCCAGTCAATGTTTTACTTTGGCGGTAATTCACGATTTTTGGTCAAATAATGACGTCACTTCTGAACCAAAAAGTTGTAATTCCCTAGGTTTTGCGAATTTTGCATGACTCCACTCAGGAAAGTTGTTCAGGATGCTCAACTTGGTCGATTTGCACCGTCAAAACGCGATTTCCAGAGTTGACTTCTAGAAAAACAAGATGGCCGCACTTCCCTTTTCCCTTCCCAGGGAATAAACGTTTTAATTTTCGTGGCACCCCGAAAAGCCGAATAAGCGTGATTACCCTTTGCGGATACCCCACCCTAGTGTGCCGGTGTAAATTTGAACCCCGTCAATGTTTTACTTTGGCGGTAATCGACGATTTTTGGACAAATTATGACGTCACTTTTGCACCAAAAAGTTGTAATTCCCAAGGTTTTGCGAATTTTGCATGACTCCACACAGGAAAATTGTTCAGGATGCTCAACATGGTCGATTTGCACTGTCAAAACGCGATTTCCAGAGTTGACTATTAGAAAAACAAGATGGCCGCTCTTCCCTTTTCCCTGCCCGGGGAATAAACTTTTTACTTTTCGAGCCACCCCGAAATGCCGAATTAGCGTGATTACTTCTTGCGGATACCCCACCCGAGTGTGGCGGTGCAAATTTGAACCCAGTCAATGTTTTACTTTGGCGGTAATTCACGATTTTTGGTCAAATAATGACGTCACTTCTGAACCAAAAAGTTGTAATTCCCTAGGTTTTGCGAATTTTGCTTGACTCCACACAGGAAAGTTGTTCAGGATGCTCAACTTGGTCGATTTGCACCGTCAAAACGCGATTTCCAGAGTTGACTTCTAGAAAAACAAGATGGCCGCACTTCCCTTTTCCCTTCCCAGGGAATAAACGTTTTAATTTTCGTGGCACCCCGAAAAGCCGAATAAGCGTGATTACTTCTTGCGGATACCCCACCCTAGTGTGCCGGTGCAAATTTGAACCCCGTCAATGTTTTACTTTGGCGGTAATCGACGATTTTTGGACAAATTATGACGTCACTTTTGCACCAAAAAGTTGTAATTCCCAAGGTTTTGCGAATTTCGCATGACTCCACACAGGAAAGTTGTTCAGGATGCTCAACTTGGTCGATTTGCCCTGTCAAAACGCGATTTCCAGAGTTGACTATTAGAAAAACAAGATGGCCGCTCTTCCCTTTTCCCTGCCCGGGGAATAAACTTTTTAATTTTCGAGCTCCCGAAAAGCCGAATTAGCGTGATTACTTCTTGCGGATACCCCACCCTAGTGTGCCGGTGCAAATTTGAACCCCGTCAATGTTTTACTTTGGCGGTAATCGACGATTTTTTGTCAAATTATGACGTCACTTTTGCACCAAAAAGTTGTAATTCCCAAGGTTTTGCGAATTTTGCATGACTCCACACAGGAAAATTGTTCAGGATGCTCAACTTGGTCGATTTGCACTGTCAAAACGCGATTTCCAGAGTTGACTATTAGAAAAACAAGATGGCCGCTCTTCCCTTTTCCCTGCCCGGGGAATAAACATTTTACTTTTCGAGCTCCCGAAAAGCCGAATTAGCGTGATTAATTCTTGCGGATACCCCACCCGAGTGTGGCGGTGCAAATTTGAACCCAGTCAATGTTTTACTTTGGCGGTAATTCACGATTTATGGTCAAATAATGACGTCACTTTTGAACCAAAAAGTTGTAATTCCCTAGGTTTTGCGAATTTTGCATGACTCCACACAGGAAAGTTGTTCAGGATGCTCAACTTGGTCGATTTGCACCGTCAAAACGCGATTTCCAGAGTTGACTTCTAGAAAAACAAGATGGCCGCACTTCCCTTTTCCCTTCCCAGGGAATAAACGTTTTAATTTTCGTGGCACCCCGAAAAGCCGAATAAGCGTGATTACTTCTTGCGGATACCCCACCCTAGTGTGCCGGTGCAAATTTGAACCCCGTCAATGTTTTACTTTGGCGGTAATCGACGATTTTTGGACAAATTATGACGTCACTTTTGCACCAAAAAGTTGTAATTCCCAAGGTTTTGCGAATTTTGCATGACTCCACACAGGAAAATTGTTCAGGATGCTCAACATGGTCGATTTGCACTGTCAAAACGCGATTTCCAGAGTTGACTATTAGAAAAACAAGATGGCCGCTCTTCCCTTTTCCCTGCCCGGGGAATAAACTTTTTACTTTTCGAGCTCCCGAAAAGCCGAATTAGCGTGATTACTTCTTGCGGATACCCCACCCGAGTGTGGCGGTGCAAATTTGAACCCAGTCAATGTTTTACTTTGGCGGTAATTCACGATTTTTGGTCAAATAATGACGTCACTTCTGAACCAAAAAGTTGTAATTCCCTAGGTTTTGCGAATTTTGCTTGACTCCACACAGGAAAGTTGTTCAGGATGCTCAACTTGGTCGATTTGCACCGTCAAAACGCGATTTCCAGAGTTGACTTCTAGAAAAACAAGATGGCCGCACTTCCCTTTTCCCTTCCCAGGGAATAAAGGTTTTAATTTTCGTGGCACCCCGAAAAGCCGAATAAGCGTGATTACTTCTTGCGGATACCCCACCCTAGTGTGCCGGTGCAAATTTGAACCCCGTCAATGTTTTACTTTGGCGGTAATCGACGATTTTTGGACAAATTATGACGTCACTTTTGCACCAAAAAGTTGTAATTCCCAAGGTTTTGCGAATTTTGCATGACTCCACACAGGAAAGTTGTTCAGGATGCTCAACTTGGTCGATTTGCCCTGTCAAAACGCGATTTCCAGAGTTGACTATTAGAAAAACAAGATGGCCGCTCTTCCCTTTTCCCTGCCCGGGGAATAAACTTTTTAATTTTCGAGCTCCCGAAAAGCCGAATTAGCGTGATTACTTCTTGCGGATACCCCACCCTAGTGTGCCGGTGCAAATTTGAACCCCGTCAATGTTTTACTTTGGCGGTAATCGACGATTTTTTGTCAAATTATGACGTCACTTTTGCACCAAAAAGTTGTAATTCCCAAGGTTTTGCGAATTTTGCATGACTCAACACAGGAAAATTGTTCAGGATGCTCAACTTGGTCGATTTGCACTGTCAAAACGCGATTTCCAGAGTTGACTATTAGAAAAACAAGATGGCCGCTCTTCCCTTTTCCCTGCCCGGGGAATAAACATTTTACTTTTCGAGCTCCCGAAAAGCCGAATTAGCGTGATTAATTCTTGCGGATACCCCACCCGAGTGTGGCGGTGCAAATTTGAACCCAGTCAATGTTTTACTTTGGCGGTAATTCACGATTTATGGTCAAATAATGACGTCACTTTTGAACCAAAAAGTTGTAATTCACTAGGTTTTGCGAATTTTGCATGACTCCACACAGGAAAGTTGTTCAGGATGCTCAACTTGGTCGATTTGAACCGTCAAAACGCGATTTCCAGAGTTGACTTCTAGAAAAACAAGATGGCCGCACTTCCCTTTTCCCTTCCCAGGGAATAAACGTTTTAATTTTCGTGGCACCCCGAAAAGCCGAATAAGCGTGACTACTTCTTGCGGATACCCCACCCGAGTGTGCCGGTGCAAATTTGAACCCCGTCAATGTTTTACTTTGGCGGTAATCGACGATTTTGGGTCAAATTATGACGTCACTTTTGCACCAAAAAGTTGTAATTCCCAAGGTTTTGCGAATTTTGCATGACTCCACACAGGAAAGTTGTTCAGGATGCTCAACTTGGTCGATTTGCACCGTCAAAACGCGATTTCCAGAGTTGAATATTAGAAAAACAAGATGGCCGCTCTTCCATTTTCCCTGACCGGAGAATAACTTTTTAATTTTCAAACCACCCCGAAAAGCCGAATTAGCGTGATTACTTCTTGCGGATACCCCACCCGAGTGTGCCGGTGCAAATCTGAACCCCGTCAATGTTTTACTTTGGCGGTAATCGACGATTTTTGGACAAATTTTGACGTCACTTTTGCACCAAAAAGTTGTAATTCCCAAGGTTTTACGAATTTTGCATGACTCCACACAGGAAAGTTGTTCAGGATGCTCAACTTGGTCGATTTGCACCGTCAAAACGCGATTTCCAGAGTTGACTCTTAGAAAAACAAGATGGCCGCTCTTCCCTTTTCCCTGCCCGGTTAATAAACTTTTTAATTTTCGAGCTCCCGAAAAGCCGAATTAGCGTGATTACTTCTTGCGGATACCCCACCCGAGTGTGCCTGTGCAAATTTGAACCCCATCAATGTTTTACTTTGGCGGTAATCGACGATTTTTTGTCAAACTATGACGACACTTTTGCACCAAAAAGTTGTAATTCCCAAGGTTTTGCGAGTTTTGAATGACTCCACACAGGAAAGTTGTTCAGGATGCTCAACTTGGTCGATTTGCACCGTCAAAACGCGATTTCCAGAGTTGACTATTAGAAAAACAAGATGGCCGCTCTTCCCTTTTCCCTGCCCGGGGAATAAACTTTTAAATTTTCGAGCTCCCAAAAAGCCAAAGTAGCCTGATTACTTCTTGCGGATACCCCACCCGAGTGTGCCTGTGCAAATTTGAACCCCATCAATGTTTTACTTTGGCGGTAATCGACGATTTTTTGTCAAATTATGACGTCACTTTTGCACCAAAAAGTTGTAATTCCCAAGGTTTTACGAATTTTGCATGACTCCACACAGGAAAGTTGTTCAGGATGCTCAACTTGGTCGATTTGCACCGTCAAAACGCGATTTCCAGAGTTGACTATTAGAAAAACAAGATGGCCGCTCTTCCCTTTTCCCTGCACGGGGAATAAACTTTTTAATTTTCGAGCTCCCGAAAAGCCGAATTAGCATGATTACTTCTTGCGGATACCCCCACCCGAATGTGCCTGTGCAAATTTGAACCCCGTCAATGTTTTACTTTGGCGGTAATCGACGATTTTTGGACAAATCATGACGTCACTTTTGCACCAAAAAGTTGTAATTCCCAAGGTTTTACGAATTTTGCATGACTCCACACAGGAAAGTTGTCCAGGATGCTCAACTTGGTCGATTTGCACCGTCAAAACGCGATTTCCAGAGTTGAATATTAGAAAAACAAGATGGCCGCTCTTCCATTTTCCCTGACCGGAGAATAACTTTTTAATTTTCAAACCACCCCGAAAAGCCGAATTAGCGTGATTACTTCTTGCGGATACCCCACCCGAGTGTGCCGGTGCAAATCTGAACCCCGTCAATGTTTTACTTTGGCGGTAATCGGCGATTTTTGGACAAATTATGACGTCACTTTTGCACCAAAAAGTTGTAATTCCCAAGGTTTTACGAATTTTGCATGACTCCACACAGGAAAGTTGTTCAGGATGCTCAACTTGGTCGATTTGCACCGTCAAAACGCGATTTCCAGAGTTGACTATTAGAAAAACAAGATGGCCGCTCTTCCCTTTTCCCTGCCCGGGGAATAAACTTTTTAATTTTCGAGCTCCCAAAAAGCCGAATTAGCGTGATTACTTCTTGCGGATACCCCACCCGAGTGTGCCTGTGCAAATTTGAACCCCGTCAATGTTTTACTTTGGCGGTAATCGACGATTTTTGGTCAAATAATGACGTCACTTTTGCACCAAAAAGTTGTAATTCCCAAGGTTTTGCGATTTTTGCATGACTCCACACAGGAAAGTTGTTCAGAATGCTCAACTTGGTCGATTTGCACCGTCAAAACGCGATTTCCAGAGTTCAATATTTGACAAACAAGATGGGCGCTCTTCCCTTTTCCCTGCCGGGAATAAACTTTTTAATTTTTGAGCTCCCGAAAAGCCGAAGTAGCGTGATTACTTCTTGCGGATACCCCACCCGAGTGTGCCTGTGCAAATTTGAACCCCATCAATGTTTTACTTTGTCGGTAATCGACGATTTTTGGTCAAACTATGACGTCAATTTTGCACCAAAAAGTTGTAATTCCCAAGGTTTTACGAATTTTGCATGACTCCACACAGGAAAGTTGTTCAGGATGCTCAACTTGGTCGATTTGCACCGTCAAAACGCGATTTCCAGAGTTGACTATTAGAAAAACAAGATGGCCGCTCTTCCCTTTTCCCTGCCCGGGGAATAAACTTTTTAATTTTCGAGCCACCCCGAAAAGCCGAATTAGCGTGATTACTTCTTGCGGATACCCCACCCGAGTGTGCCTGTGCAAATTTGAACCCCGTCAATGTTTTACTTTGGCAAAATCGACGATTTTTGGTCAAATAATGACGTCACTTTTGCACCAAAAAGTTGTAATTCCCAAGGTTTTGCGAATGTTGCATGACTCCACACAGGAAAGTTGTTCAGGATGCTCAACTTGGTCGATTTGTACCGTCAAAACGCGATTTCCAGAGTTGAATATTAGAAAAACAAGATGGCCGCTCTTCCATTTTCCCTGACCGGAGAATAACTTTTTAATTTTCAAACCACCCCGAAAAGCCGAATTAGCGTGATTACTTCTTGCGGATACCCCACCCGAGTGTGCCGGTGCAAATCTGAACCCCGTCAATGTTTTACTTTGGCGGTAATCGACGATTTTTGGACAAATTATGACGTCACTTTTGCACCAAAAAGTTGTAATTCCCAAGGTTTTACGAATTTTGCATGACTCCACACAGGAAAGTTGTTCAGGATGCTCAACTTGGTCGATTTGCACCGTCAAAACGCGATTTCCAGAGTTGACTCTTAGAAAAACAAGATGGCCGCTCTTCCCTTTTCCCTGCCCGGTTAATAAACTTTTTAATTTTCATGCTCCCGAAAAGCCGAATTAGCGTGATTACTTCTTGCGGATACCCCACCCGAGTGTGCCTGTGCAAATTTGAACCCCATCAATGTTTTACTTTGGCGGTAATCGACGATTTTTTGTCAAACTATGACGTCACTTTTGCACCAAAAAGTTGTAATTCCCAAGGTTTTGCTAGTTTTAAATGACTGCACACAGGAAAGTTGTTCAGGATGCTCAACTTGGTCGATTTGCACCGTCAAAACGCGATTTCCAGAGTTGACTATTAGAAAAACAAGATGGCCGCTCTTCCCTTTTCCCTGCCCGGGGAATAAACTTTTAAATTTTCGAGCTCCCAAAAAGCCAAAGTAGCGTGATTACTTCTTGCGGATACCCCATACGAGTGTGCCTGTGCAAATTTGAACCCCATCAATGTTTTACTTTGGCGGTAATCGACGATTTTTTGTCAAATTATGACGTCACTTTTGCACCAAAAAGTTGTAATTCCCAAGGTTTTACGAATTTTGCATGACTCCACACAGGAAAGTTGTTCAGGATGCTCAACTTGGTCGATTTGCACCGTCAAAACGCGATTTCCAGAGGTGACTATTAGAAAAACAAGATGGCCGCTCTTCCCTTTTCCCTGCACGGGGAATAAACTTTTTAATTTTCGAGCTCCCGAAAAGCCGAATTAGCGTGATTACTTCTTGCGGATACCCCCACCCGAATGTGCCTGTGCAAATTTGAACCCAGTCAATGTTTTACTTTGGCGGTAATCGACGATTTTTGGTCAAATAATGACGTCACTTTTGCACCAAAAGGTTGTAATTCCCTAGGTTTTGCGAATTTTGCATGACTCCACACAGGAAAGTTGTCCAGGATGCTCAACTTGGTCGATTTGCACCGTCAAAACGCGATTTCCAGAGTTGAATATTAGAAAAAAAAGATGGCCGCTCTTCCATTTTCCCTGACCGGAGAATAACTTTTTAATTTTCAAACCACCCCGAAAAGCCGAATTAGCGTGATTACTTCTTGCGGATACCCCACCCGAGTGTGCCGGTGCAAATCTGAACCCCATCAATGTTTTACTTTGGCGGTAATCGACGATTTTTGGACAAATTATGACGTCACTTTTGCACCAAAAAGTTGTAATTCCCAAGGTTTTACGAATTTTGCATGACTCCACACAGGAAAGTTGTTCAGGATGCTCAACTTGGTCGATTTGCACCGTCAAAACGCGATTTCCAGAGTTGAATATTAGAAAAACAAGATGGCCGCTCTTCCATTTTCCCTGACCGGAGAATAACTTTTTAATTTTCAAACCACCCCGAAAAGCCGAATTAGCGTGATTACTTCTTGCGGATACCCCACCCGAGTGTGCCGGTGCAAATCTGAACCCCGTCAATGTTTTACTTTGGCGGTAATCGACGATTTTTGGACAAATTATGACGTCACTTTTGCACCAAAAAGTTGTAATTCCCAAGGTTTTACGAATTTTGCATGACTCCACACAGGAAAGTTGTTCAGGATGCTCAACTTGGTCGATTTGTACCGTCAAAACGCGATTTCCAGAGTTGAATATTAGAAAAACAAGATGGCCGCTCTTCCATTTTCCCTGACCGGAGAATAACTTTTTAATTTTCAAACCACCCCGAAAAGCCGAATTAGCGTGATTACTTCTTGCGGATACCCCACCCGAGTGTGCCGGTGCAAATCTGAACCCCGTCAATGTTTTACTTTGGCGGTAATCGACGATTTTTGGACAAATTATGACGTCACTTTTGCACCAAAAAGTTGTAATTCCCAAGGTTTTACGAATTTTGCATGACTCCACACAGGAAAGTTGTTCAGGATGCTCAACTTGGTCGATTTGCACCGTCAAAACGCGATTTCCAGAGTTGACTCTTAGAAAAACAAGATGGCCGCTCTTCCCTTTTCCCTGCCCGGTTAATAAACTTTTTAATTTTCATGCTCCCGAAAAGCCGAATTAGCGTGATTACTTCTTGCGGATACCCCACCCGAGTGTGCCTGTGCAAATTTGAACCCCATCAATGTTTTACTTTGGCGGTAATCGACGATTTTTTGTCAAACTATGACGTCACTTTTGCACCAAAAAGTTGTAATTCCCAAGGTTTTGCTAGTTTTAAATGACTGCACACAGGAAAGTTGTTCAGGATGCTCAACTTGGTCGATTTGCACCGTCAAAACGCGATTTCCAGAGTTGACTATTAGACAAACAAGATGGCCGCTCTTCCCTTTTCCCTGCCCGGGGAATAAACTTTTAAATTTTCGAGCTCCCAAAAAGCCAAAGTAGCGTGATTACTTCTTGCGGATACCCCATACGAGTGTGCCTGTGCAAATTTGAACCCCATCAATGTTTTACTTTGTCGGTAATCGACGATTTTTGGTCAAACTATGACGTCAATTTTGCACCAAAAAGTTGTAATTCCCAAGGTTTTACGAATTTTGCATGACTCCACACAGGAAAGTTGTTCAGGATGCTCAACTTGGTCGATTTGCACCGTCAAAACGCGATTTCCAGAGTTGACTATTAGAAAAACAAGATGGCCGCTCTTCCCTTTTCCCTGCCCGGGGAATAAACTTTTTAATTTTCGAGCCACCCCGAAAAGCCGAATTAGCGTGATTACTTCTTGCGGATACCCCACCCGAGTGTGCCTGTGCAAATTTGAACCCCGTCAATGTTTTACTTTGGCAAAATCGACGATTTTTGGTCAAATAATGACGTCACTTTTGCACCAAAAAGTTGTAATTCCCAAGGTTTTGCGAATTTTGCATGACTCCACACAGGAAAGTTGTTCAGGATGCTCAACTTGGTCGATTTGTACCGTCAAAACGCGATTTCCAGAGTTGAATATTAGAAAAACAAGATGGCCGCTCTTCCATTTTCCCTGACCGGAGAATAACTTTTTAATTTTCAAACCACCCCGAAAAGCCGAATTAGCGTGATTACTTCTTGCGGATACCCCACCCGAGTGTGCCGGTGCAAATCTGAACCCCGTCAATGTTTTACTTTGGCGGTAATCGACGATTTTTGGACAAATTATGACGTCACTTTTGCACCAAAAAGTTGTAATTCCCAAGGTTTTACGAATTTTGCATGACTCCACACAGGAAAGTTGTTCAGGATGCTCAACTTGGTCGATTTGCACCGTCAAAACGCGATTTCCAGAGTTGACTCTTAGAAAAACAAGATGGCCGCTCTTCCCTTTTCCCTGCCCGGTTAATAAACTTTTTAATTTTCATGCTCCCGAAAAGCCGAATTAGCGTGATTACTTCTTGCGGATACCCCACCCGAGTGTGCCTGTGCAAATTTGAACCCCATCAATGTTTTACTTTGGCGGTAATCGACGATTTTTTGTCAAACTATGACGTCACTTTTGCACCAAAAAGTTGTAATTCCCAAGGTTTTGCTAGTTTTAAATGACTGCACACAGGAAAGTTGTTCAGGATGCTCAACTTGGTCGATTTGCACCGTCAAAACGCGATTTCCAGAGTTGACTATTAGAAAAACAAGATGGCCGCTCTTCCCTTTTCCCTGCCCGGGGAATAAACTTTTAAATTTTCGAGCTCCCGAAAAGCCGAATTAGCGTGATTACTTCTTGCGGATACCCCCACCCGAATGTGCCTGTGCAAATTTGAACCCAGTCAATGTTTTACTTTGGCGGTAATCGACGATTTTTGGTCAAATAATGACGTCACTTTTGCACCAAAAGGTTGTAATTCCCTAGGTTTTGCGAATTTTGCATGACTCCACACAGGAAAGTTGTTCAGGATGCTCAACTTGGTCGATTTGCACCGTCAAAACGCGATTTCCAGAGTTGAATATTAGAAAAACAAGATGGCCGCTCTTCCATTTTCCCTGACCGGAGTAAAACTTTTTAATTTTCAAACCACCCCGAAAAGCCGAATTAGCGTGATTACTTCTTGCGGATACCCCACCCGAGTGTGCCGGTGCAAATCTGAACCCCGTCAATGTTTTACTTTGGCGGTAATCGACGATTTTTGGACAAATTATGACGTCACTTTTGCACCAAAAAGTTGTAATTCCCAAGGTTTTACGAATTTTGCATGACTCCACACAGGAAAGTTGTTCAGGATGCTCAACTTGGTCGATTTGCACCGTCAAAACGCGATTTCCAGAGTTGACTCTTAAAAAAACAAGATGGCCGCTCTTCCCTTTTCCCTGCCCGGTTGATAAACTTTTTAATTTTCGAGCTCCCGAAAAGCCGAATTAGCGTGATTACTTCTTGCGGATACCCCACCCGAGTGTGCCTGTGCAAATTTGAACCCCATTAATGTTTTACTTTGGCGGTAATCGACGATTTTTTGTCAAACTATGACGTCACTTTTGCACCAAAAAGTTGTAATTCCCAAGGTTTTGCGAGTTTTGAATGACTACACACAGGAAAGTTGTTCAGGATGCTCAACTTGGTCGATTTGCACCGTCAAAACGCGATTTCCAGAGTTGACTATTAGAAAAACAAGATGGCCGCTCTTCCCTTTTCCCTGCCCGGGGAATAAACTTTTAAATTTTCGAGCTCCCAAAAAGCCAAAGTAGCGTGATTACTTCTTGCGGATACCCCACCCGAGTGTGCCTGTGCAAATTTGAACCCCGTCAATGTTTTACTTTGGCAAAATCGACGATTTTTGGTCAAATAATGACGTCACTTTTGCACCAAAAAGTTGTAATTCCCAAGGTTTTGCGAATTTTGCATGACTCCACACAGGAAAGTTGTTCAGGATGCTCAACTTGGTCGATTTGTACCGTCAAAACGCGATTTCCAGAGTTGAATATTAGAAAAACAAGATGGCCGCTCTTCCATTTTCCCTGACCGGAGAATAACTTTTTAATTTTCAAACCACCCCGAAAAGCCGAATTAGCGTGATTACTTCTTGCGGATACCCCACCCGAGTGTGCCGGTGCAAATCTGAACCCCGTCAATGTTTTACTTTGGCGGTAATCGACGATTTTTGGACAAATTATGACGTCACTTTTGCACCAAAAAGTTGTAATTCCCAAGGTTTTACGAATTTTGCATGACTCCACACAGGAAAGTTGTTCAGGATGCTCAACTTGGTCGATTTGCACCGTCAAAACGCGATTTCCAGAGTTGACTCTTAGAAAAACAAGATGGCCGCTCTTCCCTTTTCCCTGCCCGGTTAATAAACTTTTTAATTTTCATGCTCCCGAAAAGCCGAATTAGCGTGATTACTTCTTGCGGATACCCCACCCGAGTGTGCCTGTGCAAATTTGAACCCCATCAATGTTTTACTTTGGCGGTAATCGACGATTTTTTGTCAAACTATGACGTCACTTTTGCACCAAAAAGTTGTAATTCCCAAGGTTTTGCTAGTTTTAAATGACTGCACACAGGAAAGTTGTTCAGGATGCTCAACTTGGTCGATTTGCACCGTCAAAACGCGATTTCCAGAGTTGACTATTAGAAAAACAAGATGGCCGCTCTTCCCTTTTCCCTGCCCGGGGAATAAACTTTTAAATTTTCGAGCTCCCAAAAAGCCAAAGTAGCGTGATTACTTCTTGCGGATACCCCATACGAGTGTGCCTGTGCAAATTTGAACCCCATCAATGTTTTACTTTGGCGGTAATCGACGATTTTTTGTCAAATTATGACGTCACTTTTGCACCAAAAAGTTGTAATTCCCAAGGTTTTACGAATTTTGCATGACTCCACACAGGAAAGTTGTTCAGGATGCTCAACTTGGTCGATTTGCACCGTCAAAACGCGATTTCCAGAGGTGACTATTAGAAAAACAAGATGGCCGCTCTTCCCTTTTCCCTGCCCGGGGAATAAACTTTTTAATTTTCGAGCTCCCGAAAAGCCGAATTAGCGTGATTACTTCTTGCGGATACCCCCACCCGAATGTGCCTGTGCAAATTTGAACCCAGTCAATGTTTTACTTTGGCGGTAATCGACGATTTTTGGTCAAATAATGACGTCACTTTTGCACCAAAAGGTTGTAATTCCCTAGGTTTTGCGAATTTTGCATGACTCCACACAGGAAAGTTGTTCAGGATGCTCAACTTGGTCGATTTGCACCGTCAAAACGCGATTTCCAGAGTTGAATATTAGAAAAACAAGATGGCCGCTCTTCCATTTTCCCTGACCGGAGTAAAACTTTTTAATTTTCAAACCACCCCGAAAAGCCGAATTAGCGTGATTACTTCTTGCGGATACCCCACCCGAGTGTGCCGGTGCAAATCTGAACCCCGTCAATGTTTTACTTTGGCGGTAATCGACGATTTTTGGACAAATTATGACGTCACTTTTGCACCAAAAAGTTGTAATTCCCAAGGTTTTACGAATTTTGCATGACTCCACACAGGAAAGTTGTTCAGGATGCTCAACTTGGTCGATTTGCACCGTCAAAACGCGATTTCCAGAGTTGACTCTTAAAAAAACAAGATGGCCGCTCTTCCCTTTTCCCTGCCCGGTTAATAAACTTTTTAATTTTCGAGCTCCCGAAAAGCCGAATTAGCGTGATTACTTCTTGCGGATACCCCACCCGAGTGTGCCTGTGCAAATTTGAACCCCATTAATGTTTTACTTTGGCGGTAATCGACGATTTTTTGTCAAACTATGACGTCACTTTTGCACCAAAAAGTTGTAATTCCCAAGGTTTTGCGAGTTTTGAATGACTACACACAGGAAAGTTGTTCAGGATGCTCAACTTGGTCGATTTGCACCGTCAAAACGCGATTTCCAGAGTTGACTATTAGAAAAACAAGATGGCCGCTCTTCCCTTTTCCCTGCCCGGGGAATAAACTTTTAAATTGTCGAGCTCCCAAAAAGCCAAAGTAGCGTGATTACTTCTTGCGGATACCCCACCCGAGTGTGCCTGTGCAAATTTGAACCCCATCAATGTTTTACTTTGGCGGTAATCGACGATTTTTTGTCAAACTATGACGTCACTTTTGCACCAAAAAGTTGTAATTCCCAAGGTTTTGCGAGTTTTGAATGACTCCACACAGGAAAGTTGTTCAGGATGCTCAACTTGGTCGATTTGCACCGTCAAAACGCGATTTCCAGAGTTGACTATTAGAAAAACAAGATGGCCGCTCTTCCCTTTTCCCTGCCCGGGGAATAAACTTTTAAATTTTCGAGCTCCCAAAAAGCCAAAGTAGCGTGATTACTTCTTGCGGATACCCCACCCGAGTGTGCCTGTGCAAATTTGAACCCCATCAATGTTTTACTTTGGCGGTAATCGACGATTTTTTTGTCAAATTATGACGTCAGTTTTGCACCAAAAAGTTGTAATTCCCAAGGTTTTACGAATTTTGCATGACTCCACACAGGAAAGTTGTTCAGGATGCTCAACTTGGTCGATTTGCACCGTCAAAACGCGATTTCCAGAGTTGACTATTAGAAAAACAAGATGGCCGCTCTTCCCTTTTCCCTGCACGGGGAATAAACTTTTTAATTTTTGAGCTCCCGAAAAGCCGAATTAGCATGATTACTTCTTGCGGATACCCCCACCCGAATGTGCCTGTGCAAATTTGAACCCCATCAATGTTTTACTTTGGCGGTAATCGACGATTTTTTTGTCAAATTATGACGTCAGTTTTGCACCAAAAAGTTGTAATTCCCAAGGTTTTACGAATTTTGCATGACTCCACACAGGAAAGTTGTTCAGGATGCTCAACTTGGTCGATTTGCACCGTCAAAACGCGATTTCCAGAGTTGACTATTAGAAAAACAAGATGGCCGCTCTTCCCTTTTCCCTGCCCGGGGAATAAACTTTTTAATTTTCGAGCTCCCCAAAAGCCGAATTAGCATGATTACTTCTTGCGGATACCCCCACCCGAGTGTGCCTGTGCAAATTTGAACCCAGTCAATGTTTTACTTTGGCGGTAATCGACGATTTTTGGTCAAATAATGACGTCACTTTTGCACCAAAAAGTTGTAATTCCCTAGGTTTTGCGAATTTTGCATGACTCCACACAGGAAAGTTGATCAGGATGCTCAACTTGGTCGATTTGCACCGTCAAAACGCGATTTCCAGAGTTAAATATTAGAAAAACAAGATGGCCGCTCTTCCCTTTTCCCTGCCCGGGGAATAAACTTTTTAATTTTCGAGCCACCCCGAAGAGCCGAATTAGCGTGATTACTTCTTGCGGATACCCCACCCGAGTGTGCCGGTGCAAATCTGAACCCCGTCAATGTTTTACTTTGGCGGTAATCGACGATTTTTGGACAAATTATGACGTCACTTTTGCACCAAAAAGTTGTAATTCCCAAGGTTTTACGAATTTTGCATGACTCCACACAAGAAAGTTGTTCAGGATGCTCAACTTGGTCGATTTGCACCGTCAAAACGCGATTTCCAGAGTTGACTATTAGAAAAACAAGATGGCCGCTCTTCCCTTTTCCCTGCACGGGGAATAAACTTTTTACTTTTCGAGCTCCCGAAAAGCCGAATTAGCATGATTACTTCTTGCGGATACCCCCACCCGAATGTGCCTGTGCAAATTTGAACCAAGTCAATGTTTTACTTTGGCGGTAATCGACGATTTTTGGTCAAATAATGACGTCACTTTTGCACCAAAAAGTTGTAATTCCCTAGGTTTTGCGAATTTTGCATGACTCCACACAGGAAAGTTGTCCAGGATGCTCAACTTGGTCGATTTGCACCGTCAAAACGCGATTTCCAGAGTTGACTATTAGAAAAACAAGATGGCCGCTCTTCCCTTTTCCCTGCCCGGGGAATAAACTTTTAAATTTTCGAGCTCCCAAAAAGCCGAATTAGCGTGATTACTTCTTGCGGATACCCCACCCGAGTGTGCCTGTGCAAATTTGAACCCCATCAATGTTTTACTTTGTCGGTAATCGACGATTTTTGGACAAATTATGACGTCACTTTTGCACCAAAAAGTTGTAATTCCCAAGGTTTTACGAATTTTGCATGACTCCACACAGGAAAGTTGTTCAGGATGCTCAACTTGGTCGATTTGCACCGTCAAAACGCGATTTCCAGAGTTGACTATTAGAAAAACAAGATGGCCGCTCTTCCCTTTTCCCTGCCCGGAGAATAACTTTTTAATTTTCAAACCACCCCGAAATGCCGAATTAGCGTGATTACTTCTTGCGGATACCCCACCCGAGTGTGCCTGTGCAAATTTGAACCCCATCAATGTTTTACTTTGGCGGTAATCGACGATTTTTTGTCAAACTATGACGTCACTTTTGCACCAAAAAGTTGTAATTTCCAAGGTTTTGCGAGTTTTGAATGACTCCACACAGGAAAGTTGTTCAGGATGCTCAACTTGGTCGATTTGCACCGTCAAAACGCGATTTCCAGAGTTGACTATTAGAAAAACAAGATGGCCGCTCTTCCCTTTTCCCTGCCCGGGGAATAAACTTTTAAATTTTCGAGCTCCCAAAAAGCCGAATTAGCGTGATTACTTCTTGCGGATACCCCACCCGAGTGTGCCTGTGCAAATTTGAACCCCATCAATGTTTTACTTTGTCGGTAATCGACGATTTTTGGTCAAACTATGACGTCACTTTTGCACCAAAAAGTTGTAATTCCCAAGGTTTTGCGAGTTTTGCATGACTCCACACAGGAAAGTTGTTCAGGATGCTCAACTTGGTCGATTTGCACCGTCAAAACGCGATTTCCAGAGTTGACTATTAGAAAAACAAGATGGCCGCTCTTCCCTTTTCCCTGCCCGGGGAATAAACTTTTTAATTTTCGAGCTCCCAAAAAGCCGAATTAGCGTGATTACTTCTTGCGGATACCCCACCCGAGTGTGCCTGTGCAAATTTGAACCCCATCAATGTTTTACTTTGGCGGTAATCGACGATTTTTTGTCAAATTATGACGTCACTTTTGCACCAAAAAGTTGTAATTCCCAAGGTTTTGCGAATTTTTGCATGACTCCACACAGGAAAGTTGTTCGTGATGCTCAACTTGGTCGATTTGCACCGTCAAAACGCGATTTCCAGAGTTGACTATTAGAAAACAAGATGGCCGCTCTTCCCTTTTCCCTGCCCGGGGAATAAACTTTTTAATTTTCGAGCCACCCCGAAAAGCCGAATTAGCGTGATTACTTCTTGCGGATACCCCACCCGAGTGTGCCGGTGCAAATCTGAACCCCGTCAATGTTTTACTTTGGCGGTAATCGACGATTTTTGGACAAATTATGACGTCACTTTTGCACCAAAAAGTTGTAATTCCCAAGGTTTTACGAATTTTGCATGACTCCACACAGGAAAGTTGTTCAGGATGCTCAACTTGGTCGATTTGCAACGTCAAAACGCGATTTCCAGAGTTGACTATTAGAAAAACAAGATGGCCGCTCTTCCCTTTACCCTGCCCGGGGAATAAACTTTTTAATTTTCGAGCTCCCGAAAAGCCGAATTAGCATGATTACTTCTTGCGGATACCCCCACCCGAGTGTGCCTGTGCAAATTTGAACCCAGTCAATGTTTTACTTTGGCGGTAATCGACGATTTTTGGTCAAATAATGACGTCACTTTTGCACCAAAAAGTTGTAATTCCCTAGGTTTTGCGAATTGTGCATGACTCCACACAGGAAAGTTGTTCAGGATGCTCAACTTGGTCGATTTGCACCGTCAAAACGCGATTTCCAGAGTTGACTTTTAGAAAAACAAGATGGCCGCTCTTCCCTTTTCCCTGCCCGGGGAATAAACTTTTTAATTTTCGAGCTCCCAAAAAGCCAAATTAGCGTGATTACTTCTTGCGGATACCCCACCCGAGTGTGCCTGTGCAAATTTGAACCCCATCAATGTTTTACTTTGGCGGTAATCGACGATTTTTTGTCAAATTATGACGTCACTTTTGCACCAAAAAGTTGTAATTCCCAACGTTTTGCGAATTTTGCATGACTCCACACAGGAAAGTTGTTCAGGATGCTCAACTTGGTCGATTTGCACCGTCAAAACGCGATTTCCAGAGTTGACTATTAGAAAACAAGATGGCCGCTCTTCCCTTTTCCCTGCCCGGGGAATAAACTTTTTAATTTTCGAGCCACCCCGAAAAGCCGAATTAGCGTGATTACTTCTTGCGGATACCCCACCCGAGTGTGCCGGTGCAAATCTGAACCCCGTCAATGTTTTACTTTGGCGGTAATCGACGATTTTTGGACAAATTATGACGTCACTTTTGCACCAAAAAGTTGTAATTCCCAAGGTTTTACGAATTTTGCATGACTCCACACAGGAAAGTTGTTCAGGATGCTCAACTTGGTCGATTTGCACCGTCAAAACGCGATTTCCATAGTTGACTATAAGAAAAACAAGATGGCCGCTCTTCCCTTTTCCCTGCCCGGGGAATAAACTTTTTAATTTTCGAGCTCCCGAAAAGCCGAATTAGCGTGATTACTTCTTGCGGATACCCCACCCGAGTGTGCCTGTGCAAATTTGAACCCCATCAATGTTTTACTTTGGCGGTAATCGACGATTTTTTTGTCAAATTATGACGTCACTTTTGCACCAAAAAGTTGTAATTCCCAAGGTTTTGCGAATTTTGCATGACTCCACACAGGAAAGTTGTTCAGGATGCTCAACTTGGTCGATTTGCACCGTCAAAATGCGATTTCCAGAGTTGACTATTAGAAAAACAAGATGGCCGCTCTTCCCTTTTCCCTGCCCAGGGAATAAACTTTTTAATTTTCGAGCCACCCCAAAAAGCCGAATTAGCATGATTACTTCTTGCGGATACCCCACCCGAGTGTTCAGGTGCAAATCTGAACCCAGTCAATGTTTTACTTTGGCGGTAATCGACGATTTTGGGTCAAATTATGACGTCACTTTTGCACCAAAAAGTTGTAATTCCCAAGGTTTTACGAATTTTGCATGACTCCACACAGGAAAGTTGTTCAGGATGCTCAACTTGGTCGATTTGCACCGTCAAAACGCGATTTCCAGAGTTGACTATTAGAAAAACAAGATGGCCGCTCTTCCCTTTTCCCTGCCCAGGGAATAAACTTTTTAATTTTTGAGCCACCCCAAAAAGCCGAATTAGCATGATTACTTCTTGCGGATACCCCACCCGAGTGTTCAGGTGCAAATCTGAACCCAGTCAATGTTTTACTTTGGCGGTAATCGACGATTTTGGGTCAAATTATGACGTCACTTTTGCACCAAAAAGTTGTAATTCCCTAGGTTTTGCGAATTGTGCATGACTCCACACAGGAAAGTTGTTCAGGATGCTCAACTTGGTCGATTTGCACCGTCAAAACGCGATTTCCAGAGTTGACTTTTAGAAAAACAAGATGGCCGCTCTTCCCTTTTCCCTGCCCGGGGAATAAACTTTTTAATTTTCGAGCTCCCAAAAAGCCAAATTAGCGTGATTACTTCTTGCGGATACCCCACCCGAGTGTGCCTGTGCAAATTTGAACCCCATCAATGTTTTACTTTGGCGGTAATCGACGATTTTTTGTCAAATTATGACGTCACTTTTGCACCAAAAAGTTGTAATTCCCAACGTTTTGCGAATTTTGCATGACTCCACACAGGAAAGTTGTTCAGGATGCTCAACTTGGTCGATTTGCACCGTCAAAACGCGATTTCCAGAGTTGACTATTAGAAAACAAGATGGCCGCTCTTCCCTTTTCCCTGCCCGGGGAATAAACTTTTTAATTTTCGAGCCACCCCGAAAAGCCGAATTAGCGTGATTACTTCTTGCGGATACCCCACCCGAGTGTGCCGGTGCAAATCTGAACCCCGTCAATGTTTTACTTTGGCGGTAATCGACGATTTTTGGACAAATTATGACGTCACTTTTGCACCAAAAAGTTGTAATTCCCAAGGTTTTACGAATTTTGCATGACTCCACACAGGAAAGTTGTTCAGGATGCTCAACTTGGTCGATTTGCACCGTCAAAACGCGATTTCCATAGTTGACTATTAGAAAAACAAGATGGCCGCTCTTCCCTTTTCCCTGCCCGGGGAATAAACTTTTTAATTTTCGAGCTCCCGAAAAGCCGAATTAGCGTGATTACTTCTTGCGGATACCCCACCCGAGTGTGCCTGTGCAAATTTGAACCCCATCAATGTTTTACTTTGGCGGTAATCGACGATTTTTTTGTCAAATTATGACGTCACTTTTGCACCAAAAAGTTGTAATTCCCAAGGTTTTGCGAATTTTGCATGACTCCACACAGGAAAGTTGTTCAGGATGCTCAACTTGGTCGATTTGCACCGTCAAAATGCGATTTCCAGAGTTGACTATTAGAAAAACAAGATGGCCGCTCTTCCCTTTTCCCTGCCCAGGGAATAAACTTTTTAATTTTCGAGCCACCCCAAAAAGCCGAATTAGCATGATTACTTCTTGCGGATACCCCACCCGAGTGTTCAGGTGCAAATCTGAACCCAGTCAATGTTTTACTTTGGCGGTAATCGACGATTTTGGGTCAAATTATGACGTCACTTTTGCACCAAAAAGTTGTAATTCCCAAGGTTTTACGAATTTTGCATGACTCCACACAGGAAAGTTGTTCAGGATGCTCAACTTGGTCGATTTGCACCGTCAAAACGCGATTTCCAGAGTTGACTATTAGAAAAACAAGATGGCCGCTCTTCCCTTTTCCCTGCCCAGGGAATAAACTTTTTAATTTTTGAGCCACCCCAAAAAGCCGAATTAGCATGATTACTTCTTGCGGATACCCCACCCGAGTGTTCAGGTGCAAATCTGAACCCAGTCAATGTTTTACTTTGGCGGTAATCGACGATTTTGGGTCAAATTATGACGTCACTTTTGCACCAAAAAGTTGTAATTCCCAAGGTTTTACGAATTTTGCATGACTCCACACAGGAAAGTTGTTCAGGATGCTCAACTTGGTCGATTTGCACCGTCAAAACGCGATTTCCAGAGTTGACTATTAGAAAAACAAGATGGCCGCTCTTCCCTTTTCCCTGCCCGGGGAATAAACTTTTTAATTTTCGAGCTGACGAAAAGCCGAATTAGCGTGATTACTTCTTGCGGATACCCCACCCGAGTGTGCCGGTGCAAATTTGAACCCAGTCAATGTTTTACTTTGGCGGTAATCGACGATTTTGGGTCAAATTATGACGTCACTTTTGCACCAAAAAGTTGTAATTCCCAAGGTTTTGCGAATTTTGCATGACTCCACACAGGAAAGTTGTTCAGGATGCTCAACTTGGTCGATTTGCACCGTCAAAACGCGATTTCCATAGTTGACTATTAGAAAAACAAGATGGCCGCTCTTCCCTTTTCCCTGCCCGGGGAATAAACTTTTTAATTTTCGAGCTCCCAAAAAGCCGAATTAGCGTGATTACTTCTTGCGGATACCCCACCCGAGTGTGCCTGTGCAAATTTGAACCCCATCAATGTTTTACTTTGGCGGTAATCGACGATTTGTTGTCAAATTATGACGTCACTTTTGCACCAAAAAGTTGTAATTCCCAAGGTTTTACGAATTTTGCATGACTCCATACAGGAAAGTTGTTCAGGATGCTCAACTTGGTCGATTTGCACCGTCAAAACGCGATTTCCAGAGTTGACTTTTAGAAAAACAAGATGGCCGCTCTTCCCTTTTCCCTGCCCGGGGAATAAACTTTTTAATTTTCGAGCTCCCAAAAAGCCAAATTAGCGTGATTACTTCTTGCGGATACCCCACCCGAGTGTGCCTGTGCAAATTTAAACCCCATCAATGTTTTACTTTGGCGGTAATCGACGATTTTTTGTCAAATTATGACGTCACTTTTGCACCAAAAAGTTGTAATTCCCAAGGTTTTGCGAATTTTGCATGACTCCACACAGGAAAGTTGTTCAGGATGCTCAACTTGGTCGATTTGCACCGTCAAAACGCGATTTCCAGAGTTGACTATTAGAAAACAAGATGGCCGCTCTTCCCTTTTCCCTGCCCGGGGAATAAACTTTTAAATTTTCGAGCCACCCCGAAAAGCCGAATTAGCGTGATTACTTCTTGCGGATACCCCACCCGAGTGTGCCGGTGCAAATCTGAACCCCGTCAATGTTTTACTTTGGCGGTAATCGACGATTTTTGGACAAATTATGACGTCACTTTTGCACCAAAAAGTTGTAATTCCCAAGGTTTTACGAATTTTGCATGACTCCACACAGGAAAGTTGTTCAGGATGCTCAACTTGGTCGATTTGCACCGTCAAAACGCGATTTCCATAGTTGACTATTAGAAAAACAAGATGGCCGCTCTTCCCTTTTCCCTGCCCGGGGAATAAACTTTTTAATTTTCGAGCTCCCGAAAAGCCGAATTAGCGTGATTACTTCTTGCGGATACCCCACCCGAGTGTGCCTGTGCAAATTTGAACCCCATCAATGTTTTACTTTGGCGGTAATCGACGATTTTTTTGTCAAATTATGACGTCACTTTTGCACCAAAAAGTTGTAATTCCCAAGGTTTTGCGAATTTTGCATGACTCCACACAGGAAAGTTGTTCGGGATGCTCAACTTGGTCGATTTGCACCGTCAAAACGCGATTTCCAGAGTTGACTATTAGAAAACAAGATGGCCGCTCTTCCCTTTTCCCTGCCCGGGCAATAAACTTTTTAATTTTCGTGGCACCCCGAAAAGCCAAATTAGCGTGATTACTTCTTGCGGATACCCCACCCGAGTGTGCCGGTGCAAATTTGAACCCCTTCAATGTTTTACTTTAGCGGTAATCGACGATTTTTGGACAAATTATGACGTCACTTTTGCACAAAAAAGTTGTAACTCCCAAGGTTTTGCTAATTTTGCATGACTCCACACAGGAAAGTTGTTCAGGATGCTCAACTTGGTCGATTTGCACCGTCAAAACGCGATTTCCAGAGTTGACTATTAGAAAAACAAGATGGCCGCTCTTCCCTTTTCCCTGCCCAGGGAATAAACTTTTTAATTTTCGAGCCACCCCAAAAAGCCGAATTAGCATGATTACCTCTTGCGGATACCCCACCCGAGTGTTCAGGTGCAAATCTGAACAAAGTCAATGTTTTACTTTGGCGGTAATCGACGATTTTGGGTCAAATTATGACGTCACTTTTGCACCAAAAAGTTGTAATTCCCAAGGTTTTGCGAATTTTGCATGACTCCACACAGCAAAGTTGTTCAGGATGCTCAACTTGGTCGATTTGCACCGTCAAAACGCGATTTCCATAGTTGACTATTAGAACAACAAGATGGCCGCTCTTCCCTTTTCCCTGCCCGGGGAATAAACTTTTTAATTTTCGAGCTCCCAAAAAGCCGAATTAGCGTGATTACTTCTTGCGGATACCCCACCCGAGTGTGCCTGTGCAAATTTGAACCCCATCAATGTTTTACTTTGGCGGTAATCGACGATTTTTTGTCAAATTATGACGTCACTTTTGCACCAAAAAGTTGTAATTCCCAAGGTTTTGCGAATTTTGCATGACTCCACACAGGAAAGTTGTTCAGGATGCTCAACTTGGTCGATTTGCACCGTCAAAACGCGATTTCCAGAGTTGACTATTAGAAAACAAGATGGCCGCTCTTCCCTTTTCCCTGCCCGGGGAATAAACTTTTTAATTTTCGAGCCACCCCGAAAAGCCGAATTAGCGTGATTACTTCTTGCGGATACCCCACCCGAGTGTGCCGGTGCAAATCTGAACCCCGTCAATGTTTTACTTTGGCGGTAATCGACGATTTTTGGACAAATTATGACGTCACTTTTGCACCAAAAAGTTGTAATTCCCAAGGTTTTACGAATTTTGCATGACTCCACACAGGAAAGTTGTTCAGGATGCTCAACTTGGTCGATTTGCACCGTCAAAACGCGATTTCCAGAGTTGACTATTAGAAAAACAAGATGGCCGCTCTTCCCTTTTCCCTGCCCGGGGAATAAACTTTTTAATTTTCGAGCTCCCGAAAAGCCGAATTAGCGTGATTACTTCTTGCGGATACCCCACCCGAGTGTGCCTGTGCAAATTTGAACCCCATCAATTTGGCGGTAATCGACGATTTTTTGTCAAACTATGACGTCACTTTTGCACCAACAAGTTGTAATTCCCAAGGTTTTGCGAATTTTGCATGACTCCACACAGGAAAGTTGTTCAGGATGCTCAACTTGGTCGATTTGCACCGTCAAAACGCGATTTCCATAGTTGACTATTAGAAAAACAAGATGGCCGCTCTTCCCTTTTCCCTGCCCGGGGAATAAACTTTTTAATTTTCGAGCTCCCAAAAAGCCGAATTAGCGTGATTACTTCTTGCGGATACCCCACCCGAGTGTGCCTGTGCAAATTTGAACCCCATCAATGTTTTACTTTGGCGGTAATCGACGATTTTTTGTCAAATTATGACGTCACTTTTGCACCAAAAAGTTGTAATTCCCAAGGTTTTACGAATTTTGCATGACTCCACACAGGAAAGTTGTTCAGGATGCTCAACTTGGTCGATTTGCACCGTCAAAACGCGATTTCCAGAGTTGACTTTTAGAAAAACAAGATGGCCGCTCTTCCCTTTTCCCTGCCCGGGGAATAAACTTTTTAATTTTCGAGCTCCCAAAAAGCCAAATTAGCGTGATTACTTCTTGCGGATACCCCACCCGAGTGTGCCTGTGCAAATTTGAACCCCATCAATGTTTTACTTTGGCGGTAATCGACGATTTTTTGTCAAATTATGACGTCACTTTTGCACCAAAAAGTTGTAATTCCCAAGGTTTTGCGAATTTTGCATGACTCCACACAGGAAAGTTGTTCAGGATGCTCAACTTGGTCGATTTGCACCGTCAAAACGCGATTTCCAGAGTTGACTATTAGAAAAACAAGATGGCCGCTCTTCCCTTTTCCCTGCCCAGGGAATAAACTTTTTAATTTTCGAGCCACCCCAAAAAGCCGAATTAGCATGATTACTTCTTGCGGATACCCCACCCGAGTGTTCAGGTGCAAATCTGAACCCAGTCAATGTTTTACTTTGGCGGTAATCGACGATTTTGGGTCAAATTATGACGTCACTTTTGCACCAAAAAGTTGTAATTCCCAAGGTTTTACGAATTTTGCATGACTCCACACAGGAAAGTTGTTCAGGATGCTCAACTTGGTCGATTTGCACCGTCAAAACGCGATTTCCAGAGTTGACTATTAGAAAAACAAGATGGCCGCTCTTCCCTTTTCCCTGCCCAGGGAATAAACTTTTTAATTTTCGAGCCACCCCAAAAAGCCGAATTAGCATGATTACTTCTTGCGGATACCCCACCCGAGTGTTCAGGTGCAAATCTGAACCCAGTCAATGTTTTACTTTGGCGGTAATCGACGATTTTGGGTCAAATTATGACGTCACTTTTGCACCAAAAAGTTGTAATTCCCAAGGTTTTACGAATTTTGCATGACTCCACACAGGAAAGTTGTTCAGGATGCTCAACTTGGTCGATTTGCACCGTCAAAACGCGATTTCCAGAGTTGACTATTAGAAAAACAAGATGGCCGCTCTTCCCTTTTCCCTGCCCGGGGAATAAACTTTTTAATTTTCGAGCTGACGAAAAGCCGAATTAGCGTGATTACTTCTTGCGGATACCCCACCCGAGTGTGCCGGTGCAAATTTGAACCCAGTCAATGTTTTACTTTGGCGGTAATCGACGATTTTGGGTCAAATTATGACGTCACTTTTGCACCAAAAAGTTGTAATTCCCAAGGTTTTGCGAATTTTGCATGACTCCACACAGGAAAGTTGTTCAGGATGCTCAACTTGGTCGATTTGCACCGTCAAAACGCGATTTCCATAGTTGACTATTAGAAAAACAAGATGGCCGCTCTTCCCTTTTCCCTGCCCGGGGAATAAACTTTTTAATTTTCGAGCTCCCAAAAAGCCGAATTAGCGTGATCACTTCTTGTGGATACCCCACCCGAGTGTGCCTGTGCAAATTTGAACCCCATCAATGTTTTACTTTGGCGGTAATCGACGATTTGTTGTCAAATTATGACGTCACTTTTGCACCAAAAAGTTGTAATTCCCAAGGTTTTACGAATTTTGCATGACTCCATACAGGAAAGTTGTTCAGGATGCTCAACTTGGTCGATTTGCACCGTCAAAACGCGATTTCCAGAGTTGACTTTTAGAAAAACAAGATGGCCGCTCTTCCCTTTTCCCTGCCCGGGGAATAAACTTTTTTAATTTTCGAGCTCCCAAAAAGCCAAATTAGCGTGATTGCTTCTTGCGGATACCCCACCCGAGTGTGCCTGTGCAAATTTGAACCCCATCAATGTTTTACTTTGGCGGTAATCGACGATTTTTTGTCAAATTATGACGTCACTTTTGCACCAAAAAGTTGTAATTCCCAAGGTTTTGCGAATTTTGCATGACTCCACACAGGAAAGTTGTTCAGGATGCTCAACTTGGTCGATTTGCACCGTCAAAACGCGATTTCCAGAGTTGACTATTAGAAAACAAGATGGCCGCTCTTCCCTTTTCCCTGCCCGGGGAATAAACTTTTTAATTTTCGAGCCACCCCGAAAAGCCGAATTAGCGTGATTACTTCTTGCGGATACCCCACCCGAGTGTGCCGGTGCAAATCTGAACCCCGTCAATGTTTTACTTTGGCGGTAATCGACGATTTTTGGACAAATTATGACGTCACTTTTGCACCAAAAAGTTTTAATTCCCAAGGTTTTACGAATTTTGCATGACTCCACACAGGAAAGTTGTTCAGGATGCTCAACTTGGTCGATTTGCACCGTCAAAACGCGATTTCCATAGTTGACTATTAGAAAAACAAGATGGCCGCTCTTCCCTTTTCCCTGCCCGGGGAATAAACTTTTTAATTTTCGAGCTCCCGAAAAGCCGAATTAGCGTGATTACTTCTTGCGGATACCCAACCCGAGTGTGCCTGTGCAAATTTGAACCCCATCAATGTTTTACTTTGGCGGTAATCGACGATTTTTTTGTCAAATTATGACGTCACTTTTGCACCAAAAAGTTGTAATTCCCAAGGTTTTGCGAATTTTGCATGACTCCACACAGGAAAGTTGTTCGGGATGCTCAACTTGGTCGATTTGCACCGTCAAAACGCGATTTCCAGAGTTGACTATTAGAAAACAAGATGGCCGCTCTTCCCTTTTCCCTGCCCGGGCAATAAACTTTTTAATTTTCGTGGCACCCCGAAAAGCCGAATTAGCGTGATTACTTCTTGCGGATACCCCACCCGAGTGTGCCGGTGCAAATCTGAACCCCTTCAATGTTTTACTTTAGCGGTAATCGATGATTTTTGGACAAATTATGACGTCACTTTTGCACCAAAAAGTTGTAATTCCCAAGGTTTTGCTAATTTTGCATGACTCCACACAGGAAAGTTGTTCAGGATGCTCAACTTGGTCGATTTGCACCGTCAAAACGTGATTTCCAGAGTTGACTATTAGAAAAACAAGATGGCCGCTCTTCCCTTTTCCCTGCCCAGGGAATAAACTTTTTAATTTTCGAGCCACCCCAAAAAGCCGAATTAGCATGATTACTTCTTGCGGATACCCCACCCGAGTGTTCATTTGCAAATCTGAACCCAGTCAATGTTTTACTTTGGCGGTAATCGACGATTTTGGGTCAAATTATGACGTCACTTTTGCACCAAAAAGTTGTAATTCCCAAGGTTTTACGAATTTTGCATGACTCCACACAGGAAAGTTGTTCAGGATGCTCAACTTGGTCGATTTGCACCGTCAAAACGCGATTTCCAGAGTTGACTATTAGAAAAACAAGATGGCCGCTCTTCCCTTTTCCCTGCCCAGGGAATAAACTTTTTAATTTTCGAGCCACCCCAAAAAGCCGAATTAGCATGATTACTTCTTGCGGATACCCCACCCGAGTGTTCAGGTGCAAATCTGAACCCAGTCAATGTTTTACTTTGGCGGTAATCGACGATTTTGGGTCAAATTATGACGTCACTTTTGCACCAAAAAGTTGTAATTCCCAAGGTTTTACGAATTTTGCATGACTCCACACAGGAAAGTTGTTCAGGATGCTCAACTTGGTCGATTTGCACCGTCAAAACGCGATTTCCAGAGTTGACTATTAGAAAAACAAGATGGCCGCTCTTCCCTTTTCCCTGCCCGGGGAATAAACTTTTTAATTTTCGAGCTGACGAAAAGCCGAATTAGCGTGATTACTTCTTGCGGATACCCCACCCGAGTGTGCCGGTGCAAATTTGAACCCAGTCAATGTTTTACTTTGGCGGTAATCGACGATTTTGGGTCAAATTATGACGTCACTTTTGCACCAAAAAGTTGTAATTCCCAAGGTTTTGCGAATTTTGCATGACTCCACACAGGAAAGTTGTTCAGGATGCTCAACTTGGTCGATTTGCACCGTCAAAACGCGATTTCCATAGTTGACTATTAGAAAAACAAGATGGCCGCTCTTCCCTTTTCCCTGCCCGGGGAATAAACTTTTTAATTTTCGAGCTCCCAAAAAGCCGAATTAGCGTGATTACTTCTTGCGGATACCCCACCCGAGTGTGCCTGTGCAAATTTGAACCCCATCAATGTTTTACTTTGGCGGTAATCGACGATTTTTTGTCAAATTATGACGTCACTTTTGCACCAAAAAGTTGTAATTCCCAAGGTTTTGCGAATTTTGCATGACTCCACACAGGAAAGTTGTTCAGGATGCTCAACTTGGTCGATTTGCACCGTCAAAACGCGATTTCCAGAGTTGACTATTAGAAAACAAGATGGCCGCTCTTCCCTTTTCCCTGCCCGGGGAATAAACTTTTTAATTTTCGAGCCACCCCGAAAAGCCGAATTAGCGTGATTACTTCTTGCGGATACCCCACCCGAGTGTGCCGGTGCAAATCTGAACCCCGTCAATGTTTTACTTTGGCGGTAATCGACGATTTTTGGACAAATTATGACGTCACTTTTGCACCAAAAAGTTGTAATTCCCAAGGTTTTACGAATTTTGCATGACTCCACACAGGAAAGTTGTTCAGGATGCTCAACTTGGTCGATTTGCACCGTCAAAACGCGATTTCCATAGTTGACTATTAGAAAAACAAGATGGCCGCTCTTCCCTTTTCCCTGCCCGGGGAATAAACTTTTTAATTTTCGAGCTCCCGAAAAGCCGAATTAGCGTGATTACTTCTTGCGGATACCCCACCCGAGTGTGCCTGTGCAAATTTGAACCCCATCAAT
Source organism: Asterias amurensis (assembly GCF_032118995.1). NCBI lineage: Eukaryota > Metazoa > Echinodermata > Asteroidea > Forcipulatida > Asteriidae > Asterias > Asterias amurensis. Next base: position 8,185,825 of record NC_092662.1, on the reverse strand, counting down.
GTTTTACTTTGGCGGTAATCGACGATTTTTTTGTCAAATTATGACGTCACTTTTGCACCAAAAAGTTGTAATTCCCAAGGTTTTGCGAATTTTGCATGACTCCACACAGGAAAGTTGTTCGGGATGCTCAACTTGGTCGATTTGCACCGTCAAAACGCGATTTCCAGAGTTGACTATTAGAAAACAAGATGGCCGCTCTTCCCTTTTCCCTGCCCGGGCAATAAACTTTTTAATTTTCGTGGCACCCCGAAAAGCCGAATTAGCGTGATTACTTCTTGCGGATACCCCACCCGAGTGTGCCGGTGCAAATCTGAACCCCTTCAATGTTTTACTTTAGCGGTAATCGATGATTTTTGGACAAATTATGACGTCACTTTTGCACCAAAAAGTTGTAATTCCCAAGGTTTTGCTAATTTTGCATGACTCCACACAGGAAAGTTGTTCAGGATGCTCAACTTGGTCGATTTGCACCGTCAAAACGTGATTTCCAGAGTTGACTATTAGAAAAACAAGATGGCCGCTCTTCCCTTTTCCCTGCCCAGGGAATAAACTTTTTAATTTTCGAGCCACCCCAAAAAGCCGAATTAGCATGATTACTTCTTGCGGATACCCCACCCGAGTGTTCAGGTGCAAATCTGAACCCAGTCAATGTTTTACTTTGGCGGTAATCGACGATTTTGGGTCAAATTATGACGTCACTTTTGCACCAAAAAGTTGTAATTCCCAAGGTTTTACGAATTTTGCATGACTCCACACAGGAAAGTTGTTCAGGATGCTCAACTTGGTCGATTTGCACCGTCAAAACGCGATTTCCAGAGTTGACTATTAGAAAAACAAGATGGCCGCTCTTCCCTTTTCCCTGCCCAGGGAATAAACTTTTTAATTTTCGAGCCACCCCAAAAAGCCGAATTAGCATGATTACTTCTTGCGGATACCCCACCCGAGTGTTCAGGTGCAAATCTGAACCCAGTCAATGTTTTACTTTGGCGGTAATCGACGATTTTGGGTCAAATTATGACGTCACTTTTGCACCAAAAAGTTGTAATTCCCAAGGTTTTACGAATTTTGCATGACTCCACACAGGAAAGTTGTTCAGGATGCTCAACTTGGTCGATTTGCACCGTCAAAACGCGATTTCCAGAGTTGACTATTAGAAAAACAAGATGGCCGCTCTTCCCTTTTCCCTGCCCGGGGAATAAACTTTTTAATTTTCGAGCTGACGAAAAGCCGAATTAGCGTGATTACTTCTTGCGGATACCCCACCCGAGTGTGCCGGTGCAAATTTGAACCCAGTCAATGTTTTACTTTGGCGGTAATCGACGATTTTGGGTCAAATTATGACGTCACTTTTGCACCAAAAAGTTGTAATTCCCAAGGTTTTGCGAATTTTGCATGACTCCACACAGGAAAGTTGTTCAGGATGCTCAACTTGGTCGATTTGCACCGTCAAAACGCGATTTCCATAGTTGACTATTAGAAAAACAAGATGGCCGCTCTTCCCTTTTCCCTGCCCGGGGAATAAACTTTTTAATTTTCGAGCTCCCAAAAAGCCGAATTAGCGTGATTACTTCTTGCGGATACCCCACCCGAGTGTGCCTGTGCAAATTTGAACCCCATCAATGTTTTACTTTGGCGGTAATCGACGATTTGTTGTCAAATTATGACGTCACTTTTGCACCAAAAAGTTGTAATTCCCAAGGTTTTACGAATTTTGCATGACTCCATACAGGAAAGTTGTTCAGGATGCTCAACTTGGTCGATTTGCACCGTCAAAACGCGATTTCCAGAGTTGACTTTTAGAAAAACAAGATGGCCGCTCTTCCCTTTTCCCTGCCCGGGGAATAAACTTTTTAATTTTCGAGCTCCCAAAAAGCCAAATTAGCGTGATTACTTCTTGCGGATACCCCACCCGAGTGTGCCTGTGCAAATTTGAACCCCATCAATGTTTTACTTTGGCGGTAATCGACGATTTTTTGTCAAATTATGACGTCACTTTTGCACCAAAAAGTTGTAATTCCCAAGGTTTTGCGAATTTTGCATGACTCCACACAGGAAAGTTGTTCAGGATGCTCAACTTGGTCGATTTGCACCGTCAAAACGCGATTTCCAGAGTTGACTATTAGAAAACAAGATGGCCGCTCTTCCCTTTTCCCTGCCCGGGGAATAAACTTTTTAATTTTCGAGCCACCCCGAAAAGCCGAATTAGCGTGATTACTTCTTGCGGATACCCCACCCGAGTGTGCCGGTGCAAATCTGAACCCCGTCAATGTTTTACTTTGGCGGTAATCGACGATTTTTGGACAAATTATGACGTCACTTTTGCACCAAAAAGTTGTAATTCCCAAGGTTTTACGAATTTTGCATGACTCCACACAGGAAAGTTGTTCAGGATGCTCAACTTGGTCGATTTGCACCGTCAAAACGCGATTTCCATAGTTGACTATTAGAAAAACAAGATGGCCGCTCTTCCCTTTTCCCTGCCCGGGGAATAAACTTTTTAATTTTCGAGCTCCCGAAAAGCCGAATTAGCGTGATTACTTCTTGCGGATACCCCACCCGAGTGTGCCTGTGCAAATTTGAACCCCATCAATGTTTTACTTTGGCGGTAATCGACGATTTTTTTGTCAAATTATGACGTCACTTTTGCACCAAAAAGTTGTAATTCCCAAGGTTTTGCGAATTTTGCATGACTCCACACAGGAAAGTTGTTCGGGATGCTCAACTTGGTCGATTTGCACCGTCAAAACGCGATTTCCAGAGTTGACTATTAGAAAACAAGATGGCCGCTCTTCCCTTTTCCCTGCCCGGGCAATAAACTTTTTAATTTTCGTGGCACCCCGAAAAGCCGAATTAGCGTGATTACTTCTTGCGGATACCCCACCCGAGTGTGCCGGTGCAAATTTGAACCCCTTCAATGTTTTACTTTAGCGGTAATCGACGATTTTTGGACAAATTATGACGTCACTTTTGCACCAAAAAGTTGTAATTCTCAAGGTTTTGCTAATTTTGCATGACTCCACACAGGAAAGTTGTTCAGGATGCTCAACTTGGTCGATTTGCACCGTCAAAACGCGATTTCCAGAGTTGACTATTAGAAAAACAAGATGGCCGCTCTTCCCTTTTCCCTGCCCAGGGAATAAACTTTTTAATTTTCGAGCCACCCCAAAAAGCCGAATTAGCATGATTACTTCTTGCGGATACCCCACCCGAGTGTTCAGGTGCAAATCTGAACCCAGTCAACGTTTTACTTTGGCGGTAATCGACGATTTTGGGTCAAATTATGACGTCACTTTTGCACCAAAAAGTTGTAATTCCCAAGGTTTTACGAATTTTGCATGACTCCACACAGGAAAGTTGTTCAGGATGCTCAACTTGGTCGATTTGCACCGTCAAAACGCGATTTCCAGAGTTGACTATTAGAAAAACAAGATGGCCGCTCTTCCCTTTTCCCTGCCCGGGGAATAAACTTTTTAATTTTCGAGCTGACGAAAAGCCGAATTAGCGTGATTACTTCTTGCGGATACCCCACCCGAGTGTGCCGGTGCAAATTTGAACCCAGTCAATGTTTTACTTTGGCGGTAATCGACGATTTTGGGTCAAATTATGACGTCACTTTTGCACCAAAAAGTTGTAATTCCCAAGGTTTTGCGAATTTTGCATGACTCCACACAGGAAAGTTGTTCAGGATGCTCAACTTGGTCGATTTGCACCGTCAAAACGCGATTTCCATAGTTGACTATTAGAAAAACAAGATGGCCGCTCTTCCCTTTTCCCTGCCCGGGGAATAAGCTTTTTAATTTTCGAGCTCCCAAAAAACCGAATTAGCGTGATTACTTCTTGCGGATACCCCACCCGAGTGTGCCTGTGCAAATTTGAACCCCATCAATGTTTTACTTTGGCGGTAATCGACGATTTTTTGTCAAATTATGACGTCACTTTTGCACCAAAAAGTTGTAATTCCCAAGGTTTTACGAATTTTGCATGACACCATACAGGAAAGTTGTTCAGGATGCTCAACTTGGTCGATTTGCACCGTCAAAACGCGATTTCCATAGTTGACTATTAGAAAAACAAGATGGCCGCTCTTCCCTTTTCCCTGCCCGGGGAATAAACTTTTTAATTTTCGAGCTCCCAAAAAGCCGAATTAGCGTGATTACTTCTTGCGGATACCCCACCCGAGTGTGCCTGTGCAAATTTGAACCCCATCAATGTTTTACTTTGGCGGTAATCGACGATTTTTTGTCAAATTATGACGTCACTTTTGCACCAAAAAGTTGTAATTCCCAAGGTTTTGCGAATTTTGCATGACTCCACACAGGAAAGTTGTTCAGGATGCTCAACTTGGTCGATTTGCACCGTCAAAACGCGATTTCCAGGGTTGACTATTAGAAAAACAAGATGGCCGCTCTTCCCTTTTCCCTGCCCGGGGAATAAACTTTTTAATTTTCGAGCTCCCGAAAAGCCGAATTAGCATAATTACTTCTTGCGGATACCCCCACCCGAGTGTGCCTGTGCAAATTTGAACCCAGTCAATGTTTTACTTTGGCGGTAATCGACGATTTTTGGTCAAATAATGACGTCACTTTTGCACCAAAAAGTTGTAATTCCCTAGGTTTTGCGAATTTTGCATGACTCCACACAGGAAAGTTGTTCAGGATGCTCAACTTGGTCGATTTGCACCGTCAAAACGCGATTTCCAGAGTTGACTATAAGAAAAACAAGATGGCCGCTCTTCCCTTTTCCCTGCCCGGGGAATAAACTTTTTAATTTTCGAGCTCCCGAAAAGCCGAATTAGCGTGATTACTTCTTGCGGATACCCCACCCGAGTGTGCCTGTGCAAATTTGAACCCCATCAATGTTTTACTTTGGCGGTAATCGACGATTTTTTGTCAAACTATGACGTCACTTTTGCACCAAAAAGTTGTAATTCCCAAGGTTTTGCGAATTTTGCATGACTCCACACAGGAAAGTTGTTCGGGATGCTCAACTTGGTCGATTTGCACCGTCAAAACGCGATTTCCAGAGTTGACTCTTAGAAAAACAAAAAGGCCGCTCTTCCCTTTTCCCTGCCCGGGGAATAAACTTTTTAATTTTCGAGCTTCCGAAAAGCCGAATTAGCGTGATTACTTCTTGCGGATACCCCACCCGAGTGTGCCGGTGCAAATTTGAACCCATTTAATGTTTCACTTTGGCGGTAATCGACGATTTTTGGTCAAATTATGACGTCACTTTTGCACCAAAAAGTTGTAATTCCCAAGGTTTTACGAATTTTGCATGACTCCACACAGGAAAATTGTTCAGGATGCTCAACTTGGTCGATTTGCACCGTCAAAACGCGATTTCCAGAGTTGAATATTAGAAAAACAAGATGGCCGCTCTTCCATTTTCCCTGACCGGAGAATAACTTTTTAATTTTCGAGCTCCCAAAAAGCCGAATTAGCGTGATTACTTCTGGCGGATACCCCACCCGAGTGTGCCTGTGCAAATTTGAACCCCATCAATGTTTTACTTTGGCGGTAATCGACGATTTTTTGTCAAATTATGACGTCACTTTTGCACCAAAAAGTTGTAATTCCCAAGGTTTTGCGAATTTTGCATGACTCCACACAGGAAAGTTGTTCAGGATGCTCAACTTGGTCGATTTGCACCGTCAAAACGCGATTTCCAGAGTTGACTATTAGAAAAACAAGATGGCCGCTCTTCCCTTTTCCCTGCCCGGGGAATAAACTTTTTAATTTTCGAGCTCCCAAAAAGCCGAATTAGCGTGATTACTTCTTGCGGATACCCCACCCGAGTGTGCCTGTGCAAATTTGAACCCCATCAATGTTTTACTTTGGCGGTAATCGACGATTTTTTGTCAAATTATGACGTCACTTTTGCACCAAAAAGTTGTAATTCCCAAGGTTTTACGAATTTTGCATGACTCCATACAGGAAAGTTGTTCAGGATGCTCAACTTGGTCGATTTGCACCGTCAAAACGCGATTTCCATAGTTGACTATTAGAAAAACAAGATGGCCGCTCTTCCCTTTTCCCTGCCCGGGGAATAAACTTTTTAATTTTCGAGCTCCCAAAAAGCCGAATTAGCGTGATTACTTCTTGCGGATACCCCACCCGAGTGTGCCTGTGCAAATTTGAACCCCATCAATGTTTTACTTTGGCGGTAATCGACGATTTTTGGTCAAATTATGACGTCACTTTTGCACCAAAAAGTTGTAATTCCCAAGGTTTTGCGAATTTTGCATGACTCCACACAGGAAAGTTGTTCAGGATGCTCAACTTGGTCGATTTGCACCGTCAAAACGCGATTTCCAGAGTTGACTATTAGAAAAACAAGATGGCCGCTCTTCCCTTTTCCCTGCCCGGGGAATAAACTTTTTAATTTTCGAGCTCCCGAAAAGCCGAATTAGCATAATTACTTCTTGCGGATACCCCCACCCGAGTGTGCCTGTGCAAATTTGAACCCAGTCAATGTTTTACTTTGGCGGTAATCGACGATTTTTGGTCAAATAATGACGTCACTTTTGCACCAAAAAGTTGTAATTCCCTAGGTTTTGCGAATTTTGCATGACTCCACACAGGAAAGTTGTTCAGGATGCTCAACTTGGTCGATTTGCACCGTCAAAACGCGATTTCCAGAGTTGACTATAAGAAAAACAAGATGGCCGCTCTTCCCTTTTCCCTGCCCGGGGAATAAACTTTTTAATTTTCGAGCTCCCGAAAAGCCGAATTAGCGTGATTACTTCTTGCGGATACCCCACCCGAGTGTGCCTGTGCAAATTTGAACCCCATCAATGTTTTACTTTGGCGGTAATCGACGATTTTTTGTCAAACTATGACGTCACTTTTGCACCAAAAAGTTGTAATTCCCAAGGTTTTGCGAATTTTGCATGACTCCACACAGGAAAGTTGTTCGGGATGCTCAACTTGGTCGATTTGCACCGTCAAAACGCGATTTCCAGAGTTGACTCTTAGAAAAACAAAAAGGCCGCTCTTCCCTTTTCCCTGCCCGGGGAATAAACTTTTTAATTTTCGAGCTTCCGAAAAGCCGAATTAGCGTGATTACTTCTTGCGGATACCCCACCCGAGTGTGCCGGTGCAAATTTGAACCCATTTAATGTTTCACTTTGGCGGTAATCGACGATTTTTGGTCAAATTATGACGTCACTTTTGCACCAAAAAGTTGTAATTCCCAAGGTTTTACGAATTTTGCATGACTCCACACAGGAAAATTGTTCAGGATGCTCAACTTGGTCGATTTGCACCGTCAAAACGCGATTTCCAGAGTTGAATATTAGAAAAACAAGATGGCCGCTCTTCCATTTTCCCTGACCGGAGAATAACTTTTTAATTTTCGAGCTCCCAAAAAGCCGAATTAGCGTGATTACTTCTGGCGGATACCCCACCCGAGTGTGCCTGTGCAAATTTGAACCCCATCAATGTTTTACTTTGGCGGTAATCGACGATTTTTTGTCAAATTATGACGTCACTTTTGCACCAAAAAGTTGTAATTCCCAAGGTTTTGCGAATTTTGCATGACTCCACACAGGAAAGTTGTTCAGGATGCTCAACTTGGTCGATTTGCACCGTCAAAACGCGATTTCCAGAGTTGACTATTAGAAAAACAAGATGGCCGCTCTTCCCTTTTCCCTGCCCCTGAAAATAAACTTTTTAATTTTCGAGCTCCCGAAAAGCCGAATTAGCGTGATTACTTCTTGCGGATACCCCACCCGAGTGTGCCTGTGCAAATTTGAACCCCATCAATGTTTTACTTTGGCGGTAATCGACGATTTTTTGTAAATTATGACGTCACTTTTGCACCAAAAAGTTGTAATTCCCAAGGTTTTGCGAATTTTGCATGACTCCACACAGGAAAGTTGTTCAGGATGCTCAACTTGGTCGATTTGCACCGTCAAAACGCGATTTCCAGAGTTGACTATTAGAAAACAAGATGGCCGCTCTTCCCTTTTCCCTGCCCGGGGAATAAACTTTTTAATTTTCGAGCTCCCGAAAAGCCGAATTAGCATAATTACTTCTTGCGGATACCCCCACCCGAGTGTGCCTGTGCAAATTTGAACCCAGTCAATGTTTTACTTTGGCGGTAATCGACGATTTTTGGTCAAATAATGACGTCACTTTTGCACCAAAAAGTTGTAATTCCCTAGGTTTTGCGAATTTTGCATGACTCCACACAGGAAAGTTGTTCAGGATGCTCAACTTGGTCGATTTGCACCGTCAAAACGCGATTTCCAGAGTTGACTATAAGAAAAACAAGATGGCCGCTCTTCCCTTTTCCCTGCCCGGGGAATAAACTTTTTTAATTTTCGAGCTCCCGAAAAGCCGAATTAGCGTGATTACTTCTTGCGGATACCCCACCCGAGTGTGCCTGTGCAAATTTGAACCCCATCAATGTTTTACTTTGGCGGTAATCGACGATTTTTTGTCAAACTATGACGTCACTTTTGCACCAAAAAGTTGTAATTCCCAAGGTTTTGCGAATTTTGCATGACTCCACACAGGAAAGTTGTTCGGGATGCTCAACTTGGTCGATTTGCACCGTCAAAACGCGATTTCCAGAGTTGACTCTTAGAAAAACAAAAAGGCCGCTCTTCCCTTTTCCCTGCCCGGGGAATAAACTTTTTAATTTTCGAGCTTCCAAAAAGCCGAATTAGCGTGATTACTTCTTGCGGATACCCCACCCGAGTGTGCCGGTGCAAATTTGAACCCATTTAATGTTTCACTTTGGCGGTAATCGACGATTTTTGGTCAAATTATGACGTCACTTTTGCACCAAAAAGTTGTAATTCCCAAGGTTTTACGAATTTTGCATGACTCCACACAGGAAAGTTGTTCAGGATGCTCAACTTGGTCGATTTGCACCGTCAAAACGCGATTTCCAGAGTTGAATATTAGAAAAACAAGATGGCCGCTCTTCCATTTTCCCTGACCGGAGAATAACTTTTTAATTTTCGAGCTCCCAAAAAGCCGAATTAGCGTGATTACTTCTGGCGGATACCCCACCCGAGTGTGCCTGTGCAAATTTGAACCCCATCAATGTTTTACTTTGGCGGTAATCGACGATTTTTTGTCAAATTATGACGTCACTTTTGCACCAAAAAGTTGTAATTCCCAAGGTTTTGCGAATTTTGCATGACTCCACACAGGAAAGTTGTTCAGGATGCTCAACTTGGTCGATTTGCACCGTCAAAACGCGATTTCCAGAGTTGACTATTAGAAAAACAAGATGGCCGCTCTTCCCTTTTCCCTGCCCCTGAAAATAAACTTTTTAATTTTCGAGCTCCCGAAAAGCCGAATTAGCGTGATTACTTCTTGCGGATACCCCACCCGAGTGTGCCTGTGCAAATTTGAACCCCATCAATGTTTTACTTTGGCGGTAATCGACGATTTTTTGTAAATTATGACGTCACTTTTGCACCAAAAAGTTGTAATTCCCAAGGTTTTACGAATTTTGCATGACTCCATACAGGAAAGTTGTTCAGGATGCTCAACTTGGTCGATTTGCACCGTCAAAACGCGATTTCCAGAGTTGACTTTTAGAAAAACAAGATGGCCGCTCTTCCCTTTTCCCTGCCCGGGGAATAAACTTTTTAATTTTCGAGCTCCCAAAAAGCCAAATTAGCGTGATTACTTCTTGCGGATACCCCACCCGAGTGTGCCTGTGCAAATTTGAACCCCATCAATGTTTTACTTTGGCGGTAATCGACGATTTTTTGTCAAATTATGACGTCACTTTTGCACCAAAAAGTTGTAATTCCCAAGGTTTTGCGAATTTTGCATGACTCCACACAGGAAAGTTGTTCAGGATGCTCAACTTGGTCGATTTGCACCGTCAAAACGCGATTTCCATAGTTGACTATTAGAAAAACAAGATGGCCGCTCTTCCCTTTTCCCTGCCCGGGGAATAAACTTTTTAATTTACGAGCCACCCAAAAAAGCCGAATTAGCATGATTACTTCTTGCGGATACCCCACCCGAGTGTTCAGGTGCAAATCTGAACCCAGTCAATGTTTTACTTTGGCGGTAATCGACGATTTTGGGTCAAATTATGACGTCACCTTTGCACCAAAAAGTTGTAATTCCCAGGGTTTTACGAATTTTGCATGACTCCACACAGGAAAGTTGTTCAGGATGCTCAACTTGGTCGATTTGCACCGTCAAAACGCGATTTTCAGAGTTGACTATTAGAAAAACAAGATGGCCGCTCTTCCCTTTTCCCTGCCCGGAGAATAAACTTTTTAATTTTCGAGCTGACGAAAAGCCGAATTAGCGTGATTACTTCTTGCGGATACCCCACCCGAGTGTGCCGGTGCAAATTTGAACCCAGTCAATGTTTTACTTTGGCGGTAATCGACGATTTTGGGTCAAATTATGACGTCACTTTTGCACCAAAAAGTTGTAATTCCCAAGGTTTTGCGAATTTTGCATGACTCCACACAGGAAAGTTGTTCAGGATGCTCAACTTGGTCGATTTGCACCGTCAAAACGCGATTTCCATAGTTGACTATTAGAAAAACAAGATGGCCGCTCTTCCCTTTTCCCTGCCCGGGGAATAAACTTTTTAATTTTCGAGCTCCCAAAAAGCCGAATTAGCGTGATTACTTCTTGCGGATACCCCACCCGAGTGTGCCTGTGCAAATTTGAACCCCATCAATGTTTTACTTTGGCGGTAATCGACGATTTTTTGTCAAATTATGACGTCACTTTTGCACCAAAAAGTTGTAATTCCCAAGGTTTTGCGAATTTTGCATGACTCCACACAGGAAAGTTGTTCAGGATGCTCAACTTGGTCGATTTGCACCGTCAAAACGCGATTTCCAGAGTTGACTATTAGAAAAACAAGATTGCCGCTCTTCCCTTTTCCCTGCCCGGGGAATAAACTTTTTAATTTTCGAGCTCCCGAAAAGCCGAATTAGCATAATTACTTCTTGCGGATACCCCCACCCGAGTGTGCCTGTGCAAATTTGAACCCAGTCAATGTTTTACTTTGGCGGTAATCGACGATTTTTGGTCAAATAATGACGTCACTTTTGCACCAAAAAGTTGTAATTCCCTAGGTTTTGCGAATTTTGCATGACTCCACACAGGAAAGTTGTTCAGGATGCTCAACTTGGTCGATTTGCACCGTCAAAACGCGATTTCCAGAGTTGACTATAAGAAAAACAAGATGGCCGCTCTTCCCTTTTCCCTGCCCGGGGAATAAACTTTTTAATTTTCGAGCTCCCGAAAAGCCGAATTAGCGTGATTACTTCTTGCGGATACCCCACCCGAGTGTGCCTGTGCAAATTTGAACCCCATCAATGTTTTACTTTGGCGGTAATCGACGATTTTTTGTCAAACTATGACGTCACTTTTGCACCAAAAAGTTGTAATTCCCAAGGTTTTGCGAATTTTGCATGACTCCACACAGGAAAGTTGTTCGGGATGCTCAACTTGGTCGATTTGCACCGTCAAAACGCGATTTCCAGAGTTGACTCTTAGAAAAACAAAAAGGCCGCTCTTCCCTTTTCCCTGCCCGGGGAATAAACTTTTTAATTTTCGAGCTTCCGAAAAGCCGAATTAGCGTGCTTACTTCTTGCGGATACCCCACCCGAGTGTGCCGGTGCAAATTTGAACCCATTTAATGTTTCACTTTGGCGGTAATCGACGATTTTTGGTCAAATTATGACGTCACTTTTGCACCAAAAAGTTGTAATTCCCAAGGTTTTACGAATTTTGCATGACTCCACACAGGAAAATTGTTCAGGATGCTCAACTTGGTCGATTTGCACCGTCAAAACGCGATTTCCAGAGTTGAATATTAGAAAAACAAGATGGCCGCTCTTCCATTTTCCCTGACCGGAGAATAACTTTTTAATTTTCGAGCTCCCAAAAAGCCGAATTAGCGTGATTACTTCTGGCGGATACCCCACCCGAGTGTGCCTGTGCAAATTTGAACCCCATCAATGTTTTACTTTGGCGGTAATCGACGATTTTTTGTCAAATTATGACGTCACTTTTGCACCAAAAAGTTGTAATTCCCAAGGTTTTGCGAATTTTGCATGACTCCACACAGGAAAGTTGTTCAGGATGCTCAACTTGGTCGATTTGCACCGTCAAAACGCGATTTCCAGAGTTGACTATTAGAAAAACAAGATGGCCGCTCTTCCCTTTTCCCTGCCCGGGGAATAAACTTTTTAATTTTCGAGCTCCCGAAAAGCCGAATTAGCATAATTACTTCTTGCGGATACCCCCACCCGAGTGTGCCTGTGCAAATTTGAACCCAGTCAATGTTTTACTTTGGCGGTAATCGACGATTTTTGGTCAAATAATGACGTCACTTTTGCACCAAAAAGTTGTAATTCCCTAGGTTTTGCGAATTTTGCATGACTCCACACAGGAAAGTTGTTCAGGATGCTCAACTTGGTCGATTTGCACCGTCAAAACGCGATTTCCAGAGTTGACTATAAGAAAAACAAGATGGCCGCTCTTCCCTTTTCCCTGCCCGGGGAATAATTTTTTTAATTTTCGAGCTCCCGAAAAGCCGAATTAGCGTGATTACTTCTTGCGGATACCCCACCCGAGTGTGCCTGTGCAAATTTGAACCCCATCAATGTTTTACTTTGGCGGTAATCGACGATTTTTTGTCAAATTATGACGTCACTTTTGCACCAAAAAGTTGTAATTCCCAAGGTTTTGCGAATTTTGCATGACTCCACACAGGAAAGTTGTTCAGGATGCTCAACTTGGTCGATTTGCACCGTCAAAACGCGATTTCCAGAGTTGACTATTAGAAAACAAGATGGCCGCTCTTCCCTTTTCCCTGCCCGGGGAATAAACTTTTTAATTTTCGAGCCACCCCGAAAAGCCGAATTAGCGTGATTACTTCTTGCGGATACCCCACCCGAGTGTGCCGGTGCAAATCTGAACCCCGTCAATGTTTTACTTTGGCGGTAATCGACGATTTTTGGACAAATTATGACGTCACTTTTGCACCAAAAAGTTGTAATTCCCAAGGTTTTACGAATTTTGCATGACTCCACACAGGAAAGTTGTTCAGGATGCTCAACTTGGTCGATTTGCACCGTCAAAACGCGATTTCCATAGTTGACTATTAGAAAAACAAGATGGCCGCTCTTCCCTTTTCCCTGCCCGGGGAATAAACTTTTTAATTTTCGAGCTCCCGAAAAGCCGAATTAGCGTGATTACTTCTTGCGGATACCCCACCCGAGTGTGCCTGTGCAAATTTGAACCCCATCAATGTTTTACTTTGGCGGTAATCGACGATTTTTTTGTCAAATTATGACGTCACTTTTGCACCAAAAAGTTGTAATTCCCAAGGTTTTGCGAATTTTGCATGACTCCACACAGGAAAGTTGTTCGGGATGCTCAACTTGGTCGATTTGCACCGTCAAAACGCGATTTCCAGAGTTGACTATTAGAAAACAAGATGGCCGCTCTTCCCTTTTCCCTGCCCGGGGAATAAACTTTTTAATTTTCGAGCTCCCGAAAAGCCGAATTAGCATAATTACTTCTTGCGGATACCCCCACCCGAGTGTGCCTGTGCAAATTTGAACCCAGTCAATGTTTTACTTTGGCGGTAATCGACGATTTTTGGTCAAATAATGACGTCACTTTTGCACCAAAAAGTTGTAATTCCCTAGGTTTTGCGAATTTTGCATGACTCCACACAGGAAAGTTGTTCAGGATGCTCAACTTGGTCGATTTGCACCGTCAAAACGCGATTTCCAGAGTTGACTATAAGAAAAACAAGATGGCCGCTCTTCCCTTTTCCCTGCCCGGGGAATAAACTTTTTTAATTTTCGAGCTCCCGAAAAGCCGAATTAGCGTGATTACTTCTTGCGGATACCCCACCCGAGTGTGCCTGTGCAAATTTGAACCCCATCAATGTTTTACTTTGGCGGTAATCGACGATTTTTTGTCAAACTATGACGTCACTTTTGCACCAAAAAGTTGTAATTCCCAAGGTTTTGCGAATTTTGCATGACTCCACACAGGAAAGTTGTTCGGGATGCTCAACTTGGTCGATTTGCACCGTCAAAACGCGATTTCCAGAGTTGACTCTTAGAAAAACAAAAAGGCCGCTCTTCCCTTTTCCCTGCCCGGGGAATAAACTTTTTAATTTTCGAGCTTCCAAAAAGCCGAATTAGCGTGATTACTTCTTGCGGATACCCCACCCGAGTGTGCCGGTGCAAATTTGAACCCATTTAATGTTTCACTTTGGCGGTAATCGACGATTTTTGGTCAAATTATGACGTCACTTTTGCACCAAAAAGTTGTAATTCCCAAGGTTTTACGAATTTTGCATGACTCCACACAGGAAAGTTGTTCAGGATGCTCAACTTGGTCGATTTGCACCGTCAAAACGCGATTTCCAGAGTTGAATATTAGAAAAACAAGATGGCCGCTCTTCCATTTTCCCTGACCGGAGAATAACTTTTTAATTTTCGAGCTCCCAAAAAGCCGAATTAGCGTGATTACTTCTGGCGGATACCCCACCCGAGTGTGCCTGTGCAAATTTGAACCCCATCAATGTTTTACTTTGGCGGTAATCGACGATTTTTTGTCAAATTATGACGTCACTTTTGCACCAAAAAGTTGTAATTCCCAAGGTTTTGCGAATTTTGCATGACTCCACACAGGAAAGTTGTTCAGGATGCTCAACTTGGTCGATTTGCACCGTCAAAACGCGATTTCCAGAGTTGACTATTAGAAAAACAAGATGGCCGCTCTTCCCTTTTCCCTGCCCCTGAAAATAAACTTTTTAATTTTCGAGCTCCCGAAAAGCCGAATTAGCGTGATTACTTCTTGCGGATACCCCACCCGAGTGTGCCTGTGCAAATTTGAACCCCATCAATGTTTTACTTTGGCGGTAATCGACGATTTTTTGTAAATTATGACGTCACTTTTGCACCAAAAAGTTGTAATTCCCAAGGTTTTACGAATTTTGCATGACTCCATACAGGAAAGTTGTTCAGGATGCTCAACTTGGTCGATTTGCACCGTCAAAACGCGATTTCCAGAGTTGACTTTTAGAAAAACAAGATGGCCGCTCTTCCCTTTTCCCTGCCCGGGGAATAAACTTTTTAATTTTCGAGCTCCCAAAAAGCCAAATTAGCGTGATTACTTCTTGCGGATACCCCACCCGAGTGTGCCTGTGCAAATTTGAACCCCATCAATGTTTTACTTTGGCGGTAATCGACGATTTTTTGTCAAATTATGACGTCACTTTTGCACCAAAAAGTTGTAATTCCCAAGGTTTTGCGAATTTTGCATGACTCCACACAGGAAAGTTGTTCAGGATGCTCAACTTGGTCGATTTGCACCGTCAAAACGCGATTTCCATAGTTGACTATTAGAAAAACAAGATGGCCGCTCTTCCCTTTTCCCTGCCCGGGGAATAAACTTTTTAATTTACGAGCCACCCAAAAAAGCCGAATTAGCATGATTACTTCTTGCGGATACCCCACCCGAGTGTTCAGGTGCAAATCTGAACCCAGTCAATGTTTTACTTTGGCGGTAATCGACGATTTTGGGTCAAATTATGACGTCACCTTTGCACCAAAAAGTTGTAATTCCCAGGGTTTTACGAATTTTGCATGACTCCACACAGGAAAGTTGTTCAGGATGCTCAACTTGGTCGATTTGCACCGTCAAAACGCGATTTTCAGAGTTGACTATTAGAAAAACAAGATGGCCGCTCTTCCCTTTTCCCTGCCCGGAGAATAAACTTTTTAATTTTCGAGCTGACGAAAAGCCGAATTAGCGTGATTACTTCTTGCGGATACCCCACCCGAGTGTGCCGGTGCAAATTTGAACCCAGTCAATGTTTTACTTTGGCGGTAATCGACGATTTTGGGTCAAATTATGACGTCACTTTTGCACCAAAAAGTTGTAATTCCCAAGGTTTTGCGAATTTTGCATGACTCCACACAGGAAAGTTGTTCAGGATGCTCAACTTGGTCGATTTGCACCGTCAAAACGCGATTTCCATAGTTGACTATTAGAAAAACAAGATGGCCGCTCTTCCCTTTTCCCTGCCCGGGGAATAAACTTTTTAATTTTCGAGCTCCCAAAAAGCCGAATTAGCGTGATTACTTCTTGCGGATACCCCACCCGAGTGTGCCTGTGCAAATTTGAACCCCATCAATGTTTTACTTTGGCGGTAATCGACGATTTTTTGTCAAATTATGACGTCACTTTTGCACCAAAAAGTTGTAATTCCCAAGGTTTTGCGAATTTTGCATGACTCCACACAGGAAAGTTGTTCAGGATGCTCAACTTGGTCGATTTGCACCGTCAAAACGCGATTTCCAGAGTTGACTATTAGAAAAACAAGATTGCCGCTCTTCCCTTTTCCCTGCCCGGGGAATAAACTTTTTAATTTTCGAGCTCCCGAAAAGCCGAATTAGCATAATTACTTCTTGCGGATACCCCCACCCGAGTGTGCCTGTGCAAATTTGAACCCAGTCAATGTTTTACTTTGGCGGTAATCGACGATTTTTGGTCAAATAATGACGTCACTTTTGCACCAAAAAGTTGTAATTCCCTAGGTTTTGCGAATTTTGCATGACTCCACACAGGAAAGTTGTTCAGGATGCTCAACTTGGTCGATTTGCACCGTCAAAACGCGATTTCCAGAGTTGACTATAAGAAAAACAAGATGGCCGCTCTTCCCTTTTCCCTGCCCGGGGAATAAACTTTTTAATTTTCGAGCTCCCGAAAAGCCGAATTAGCGTGATTACTTCTTGCGGATACCCCACCCGAGTGTGCCTGTGCAAATTTGAACCCCATCAATGTTTTACTTTGGCGGTAATCGACGATTTTTTGTCAAACTATGACGTCACTTTTGCACCAAAAAGTTGTAATTCCCAAGGTTTTGCGAATTTTGCATGACTCCACACAGGAAAGTTGTTCGGGATGCTCAACTTGGTCGATTTGCACCGTCAAAACGCGATTTCCAGAGTTGACTCTTAGAAAAACAAAAAGGCCGCTCTTCCCTTTTCCCTGCCCGGGGAATAAACTTTTTAATTTTCGAGCTTCCGAAAAGCCGAATTAGCGTGCTTACTTCTTGCGGATACCCCACCCGAGTGTGCCGGTGCAAATTTGAACCCATTTAATGTTTCACTTTGGCGGTAATCGACGATTTTTGGTCAAATTATGACGTCACTTTTGCACCAAAAAGTTGTAATTCCCAAGGTTTTACGAATTTTGCATGACTCCACACAGGAAAATTGTTCAGGATGCTCAACTTGGTCGATTTGCACCGTCAAAACGCGATTTCCAGAGTTGAATATTAGAAAAACAAGATGGCCGCTCTTCCATTTTCCCTGACCGGAGAATAACTTTTTAATTTTCGAGCTCCCAAAAAGCCGAATTAGCGTGATTACTTCTGGCGGATACCCCACCCGAGTGTGCCTGTGCAAATTTGAACCCCATCAATGTTTTACTTTGGCGGTAATCGACGATTTTTTGTCAAATTATGACGTCACTTTTGCACCAAAAAGTTGTAATTCCCAAGGTTTTGCGAATTTTGCATGACTCCACACAGGAAAGTTGTTCAGGATGCTCAACTTGGTCGATTTGCACCGTCAAAACGCGATTTCCAGAGTTGACTATTAGAAAAACAAGATGGCCGCTCTTCCCTTTTCCCTGCCCGGGGAATAAACTTTTTAATTTTCGAGCTCCCGAAAAGCCGAATTAGCATAATTACTTCTTGCGGATACCCCCACCCGAGTGTGCCTGTGCAAATTTGAACCCAGTCAATGTTTTACTTTGGCGGTAATCGACGATTTTTGGTCAAATAATGACGTCACTTTTGCACCAAAAAGTTGTAATTCCCTAGGTTTTGCGAATTTTGCATGACTCCACACAGGAAAGTTGTTCAGGATGCTCAACTTGGTCGATTTGCACCGTCAAAACGCGATTTCCAGAGTTGACTATAAGAAAAACAAGATGGCCGCTCTTCCCTTTTCCCTGCCCGGGGAATAATTTTTTTAATTTTCGAGCTCCCGAAAAGCCGAATTAGCGTGATTACTTCTTGCGGATACCCCACCCGAGTGTGCCTGTGCAAATTTGAACCCCATCAATGTTTTACTTTGGCGGTAATCGACGATTTTTTGTCAAATTATGACGTCACTTTTGCACCAAAAAGTTGTAATTCCCAAGGTTTTGCGAATTTTGCATGACTCCACACAGGAAAGTTGTTCAGGATGCTCAACTTGGTCGATTTGCACCGTCAAAACGCGATTTCCAGAGTTGACTATTAGAAAACAAGATGGCCGCTCTTCCCTTTTCCCTGCCCGGGGAATAAACTTTTTAATTTTCGAGCCACCCCGAAAAGCCGAATTAGCGTGATTACTTCTTGCGGATACCCCACCCGAGTGTGCCGGTGCAAATCTGAACCCCGTCAATGTTTTACTTTGGCGGTAATCGACGATTTTTGGACAAATTATGACGTCACTTTTGCACCAAAAAGTTGTAATTCCCAAGGTTTTACGAATTTTGCATGACTCCACACAGGAAAGTTGTTCAGGATGCTCAACTTGGTCGATTTGCACCGTCAAAACGCGATTTCCATAGTTGACTATTAGAAAAACAAGATGGCCGCTCTTCCCTTTTCCCTGCCCGGGGAATAAACTTTTTAATTTTCGAGCTCCCGAAAAGCCGAATTAGCGTGATTACTTCTTGCGGATACCCCACCCGAGTGTGCCTGTGCAAATTTGAACCCCATCAATGTTTTACTTTGGCGGTAATCGACGATTTTTTTGTCAAATTATGACGTCACTTTTGCACCAAAAAGTTGTAATTCCCAAGGTTTTGCGAATTTTGCATGACTCCACACAGGAAAGTTGTTCGGGATGCTCAACTTGGTCGATTTGCACCGTCAAAACGCGATTTCCAGAGTTGACTATTAGAAAAACAAGATGGCCGCTCTTCCCTTTTCCCTGCCCAGGGAATAAACTTTTTAATTTTCGAGCCACCCCAAAAAGCCGAATTAGCATGATTACTTCTTGCGGATACCCCACCCGAGTGTTCAGGTGCAAATCTGAACCCAGTCAACGTTTTACTTTGGCGGTAATCGACGATTTTGGGTCAAATTATGACGTCACTTTTGCACCAAAAAGTTGTAATTCCCAAGGTTTTACGAATTTTGCATGACTCCACACAGGAAAGTTGTTCAGGATGCTCAACTTGGTCGATTTGCACCGTCAAAACGCGATTTCCAGAGTTGACTATTAGAAAAACAAGATGGCCGCTCTTCCCTTTTCCCTGCCCGGGGAATAAACTTTTTAATTTTCGAGCTGACGAAAAGCCGAATTAGCGTGATTACTTCTTGCGGATACCCCACCCGAGTGTGCCGGTGCAAATTTGAACCCAGTCAATGTTTTACTTTGGCGGTAATCGACGATTTTGGGTCAAATTATGACGTCACTTTTGCACCAAAAAGTTGTAATTCCCAAGGTTTTGCGAATTTTGCATGACTCCACACAGGAAAGTTGTTCAGGATGCTCAACTTGGTCGATTTGCACCGTCAAAACGCGATTTCCATAGTTGACTATTAGAAAAACAAGATGGCCGCTCTTCCCTTTTCCCTGCCCGGGGAATAAACTTTTTAATTTTCGAGCTCCCAAAAAACCGAATTAGCGTGATTACTTCTTGCGGATACCCCACCCGAGTGTGCCTGTGCAAATTTGAACCCCATCAATGTTTTACTTTGGCGGTAATCGACGATTTTTTGTCAAATTATGACGTCACTTTTGCACCAAAAAGTTGTAATTCCCAAGGTTTTACGAATTTTGCATGACACCATACAGGAAAGTTGTTCAGGATGCTCAACTTGGTCGATTTGCACCGTCAAAACGCGATTTCCATAGTTGACTATTAGAAAAACAAGATGGCCGCTCTTCCCTTTTCCCTGCCCGGGGAATAAACTTTTTAATTTTCGAGCTCCCAAAAAGCCGAATTAGCGTGATTACTTCTTGCGGATACCCCACCCGAGTGTGCCTGTGCAAATTTGAACCCCATCAATGTTTTACTTTGGCGGTAATCGACGATTTTTTGTCAAATTATGACGTCACTTTTGCACCAAAAAGTTGTAATTCCCAAGGTTTTGCGAATTTTGCATGACTCCACACAGGAAAGTTGTTCAGGATGCTCAACTTGGTCGATTTGCACCGTCAAAACGCGATTTCCAGAGTTGACTATTAGAAAAACAAGATGGCCGCTCTTCCCTTTTCCCTGCCCGGGGAATAAACTTTTTAATTTTCGAGCTCCCGAAAAGCCGAATTAGCATAATTACTTCTTGCGGATACCCCCACCCGAGTGTGCCTGTGCAAATTTGAACCCAGTCAATGTTTTACTTTGGCGGTAATCGACGATTTTTGGTCAAATAATGACGTCACTTTTGCACCAAAAAGTTGTAATTCCCTAGGTTTTGCGAATTTTGCATGACTCCACACAGGAAAGTTGTTCAGGATGCTCAACTTGGTCGATTTGCACCGTCAAAACGCGATTTCCAGAGTTGACTATAAGAAAAACAAGATGGCCGCTCTTCCCTTTTCCCTGCCCGGGGAATAAACTTTTTAATTTTCGAGCTCCCGAAAAGCCGAATTAGCGTGATTACTTCTTGCGGATACCCCACCCGAGTGTGCCTGTGCAAATTTGAACCCCATCAATGTTTTACTTTGGCGGTAATCGACGATTTTTTGTCAAACTATGACGTCACTTTTGCACCAAAAAGTTGTAATTCCCAAGGTTTTGCGAATTTTGCATGACTCCACACAGGAAAGTTGTTCGGGATGCTCAACTTGGTCGATTTGCACCGTCAAAACGCGATTTCCAGAGTTGACTCTTAGAAAAACAAAAAGGCCGCTCTTCCCTTTTCCCTGCCCGGGGAATAAACTTTTTAATTTTCGAGCTTCCGAAAAGCCGAATTAGCGTGATTACTTCTTGCGGATACCCCACCCGAGTGTGCCGGTGCAAATTTGAACCCATTTAATGTTTCACTTTGGCGGTAATCGACGATTTTTGGTCAAATTATGACGTCACTTTTGCACCAAAAAGTTGTAATTCCCAAGGTTTTACGAATTTTGCATGACTCCACACAGGAAAATTGTTCAGGATGCTCAACTTGGTCGATTTGCACCGTCAAAACGCGATTTCCAGAGTTGAATATTAGAAAAACAAGATGGCCGCTCTTCCATTTTCCCTGACCGGAGAATAACTTTTTAATTTTCGAGCTCCCAAAAAGCCGAATTAGCGTGATTACTTCTGGCGGATACCCCACCCGAGTGTGCCTGTGCAAATTTGAACCCCATCAATGTTTTACTTTGGCGGTAATCGACGATTTTTTGTCAAATTATGACGTCACTTTTGCACCAAAAAGTTGTAATTCCCAAGGTTTTGCGAATTTTGCATGACTCCACACAGGAAAGTTGTTCAGGATGCTCAACTTGGTCGATTTGCACCGTCAAAACGCGATTTCCAGAGTTGACTATTAGAAAAACAAGATGGCCGCTCTTCCCTTTTCCCTGCCCGGGGAATAAACTTTTTAATTTTCGAGCTCCCAAAAAGCCGAATTAGCGTGATTACTTCTTGCGGATTCCCCACCCGAGTGTGCCTGTGCAAATTTGAACCCCATCAATGTTTTACTTTGGCGGTAATCGACGATTTTTTGTCAAATTATGACGTCACTTTTGCACCAAAAAGTTGTAATTCCCAAGGTTTTACGAATTTTGCATGACTCCATACAGGAAAGTTGTTCAGGATGCTCAACTTGGTCGATTTGCACCGTCAAAACGCGATTTCCATAGTTGACTATTAGAAAAACAAGATGGCCGCTCTTCCCTTTTCCCTGCCCGGGGAATAAACTTTTTAATTTTCGAGCTCCCAAAAAGCCGAATTAGCGTGATTACTTCTTGCGGATACCCCACCCGAGTGTGCCTGTGCAAATTTGAACCCCATCAATGTTTTACTTTGGCGGTAATCGACGATTTTTGGTCAAATTATGACGTCACTTTTGCACCAAAAAGTTGTAATTCCCAAGGTTTTGCGAATTTTGCATGACTCCACACAGGAAAGTTGTTCAGGATGCTCAACTTGGTCGATTTGCACCGTCAAAACGCGATTTCCAGAGTTGACTATTAGAAAAACAAGATGGCCGCTCTTCCCTTTTCCCTGCCCGGGGAATAAACTTTTTAATTTTCGAGCTCCCGAAAAGCCGAATTAGCATAATTACTTCTTGCGGATACCCCCACCCGAGTGTGCCTGTGCAAATTTGAACCCAGTCAATGTTTTACTTTGGCGGTAATCGACGATTTTTGGTCAAATAATGACGTCACTTTTGCACCAAAAAGTTGTAATTCCCTAGGTTTTGCGAATTTTGCATGACTCCACACAGGAAAGTTGTTCAGGATGCTCAACTTGGTCGATTTGCACCGTCAAAACGCGATTTCCAGAGTTGACTATAAGAAAAACAAGATGGCCGCTCTTCCCTTTTCCCTGCCCGGGGAATAAACTTTTTAATTTTCGAGCTCCCGAAAAGCCGAATTAGCGTGATTACTTCTTGCGGATACCCCACCCGAGTGTGCCTGTGCAAATTTGAACCCCATCAATGTTTTACTTTGGCGGTAATCGACGATTTTTTGTCAAACTATGACGTCACTTTTGCACCAAAAAGTTGTAATTCCCAAGGTTTTGCGAATTTTGCATGACTCCACACAGGAAAGTTGTTCGGGATGCTCAACTTGGTCGATTTGCACCGTCAAAACGCGATTTCCAGAGTTGACTCTTAGAAAAACAAAAAGGCCGCTCTTCCCTTTTCCCTGCCCGGGGAATAAACTTTTTAATTTTCGAGCTTCCGAAAAGCCGAATTAGCGTGATTACTTCTTGCGGATACCCCACCCGAGTGTGCCGGTGCAAATTTGAACCCATTTAATGTTTCACTTTGGCGGTAATCGACGATTTTTGGTCAAATTATGACGTCACTTTTGCACCAAAAAGTTGTAATTCCCAAGGTTTTACGAATTTTGCATGACTCCACACAGGAAAATTGTTCAGGATGCTCAACTTGGTCGATTTGCACCGTCAAAACGCGATTTCCAGAGTTGAATATTAGAAAAACAAGATGGCCGCTCTTCCATTTTCCCTGACCGGAGAATAACTTTTTAATTTTCGAGCTCCCAAAAAGCCGAATTAGCGTGATTACTTCTGGCGGATACCCCACCCGAGTGTGCCTGTGCAAATTTGAACCCCATCAATGTTTTACTTTGGCGGTAATCGACGATTTTTTGTCAAATTATGACGTCACTTTTGCACCAAAAAGTTGTAATTCCCAAGGTTTTGCGAATTTTGCATGACTCCACACAGGAAAGTTGTTCAGGATGCTCAACTTGGTCGATTTGCACCGTCAAAACGCGATTTCCAGAGTTGACTATTAGAAAAACAAGATGGCCGCTCTTCCCTTTTCCCTGCCCCTGAAAATAAACTTTTTAATTTTCGAGCTCCCGAAAAGCCGAATTAGCGTGATTACTTCTTGCGGATACCCCACCCGAGTGTGCCTGTGCAAATTTGAACCCCATCAATGTTTTACTTTGGCGGTAATCGACGATTTTTTGTAAATTATGACGTCACTTTTGCACCAAAAAGTTGTAATTCCCAAGGTTTTGCGAATTTTGCATGACTCCACACAGGAAAGTTGTTCAGGATGCTCAACTTGGTCGATTTGCACCGTCAAAACGCGATTTCCAGAGTTGACTATTAGAAAACAAGATGGCCGCTCTTCCCTTTTCCCTGCCCGGGGAATAAACTTTTTAATTTTCGAGCTCCCGAAAAGCCGAATTAGCATAATTACTTCTTGCGGATACCCCCACCCGAGTGTGCCTGTGCAAATTTGAACCCAGTCAATGTTTTACTTTGGCGGTAATCGACGATTTTTGGTCAAATAATGACGTCACTTTTGCACCAAAAAGTTGTAATTCCCTAGGTTTTGCGAATTTTGCATGACTCCACACAGGAAAGTTGTTCAGGATGCTCAACTTGGTCGATTTGCACCGTCAAAACGCGATTTCCAGAGTTGACTATAAGAAAAACAAGATGGCCGCTCTTCCCTTTTCCCTGCCCGGGGAATAAACTTTTTAATTTTCGAGCTCCCGAAAAGCCGAATTAGCGTGATTACTTCTTGCGGATACCCCACCCGAGTGTGCCTGTGCAAATTTGAACCCCATCAATGTTTTACTTTGGCGGTAATCGACGATTTTTTGTCAAACTATGACGTCACTTTTGCACCAAAAAGTTTTAATTCCCAAGGTTTTGCGAATTTTGCATGACTCCACACAGGAAAGTTGTTCGGGATGCTCAACTTGGTCGATTTGCACCGTCAAAACGCGATTTCCAGAGTTGACTCTTAGAAAAACAAAAAGGCCGCTCTTCCCTTTTCCCTGCCCGGGGAATAAACTTTTTAATTTTCGAGCTTCCGAAAAGCCGAATTAGCGTGATTACTTCTTGCGGATACCCCACCCGAGTGTGCCGGTGCAAATTTGAACCCATTTAATGTTTCACTTTGGCGGTAATCGACGATTTTTGGTCAAATTATGACGTCACTTTTGCACCAAAAAGTTGTAATTCCCAAGGTTTTACGAATTTTGCATGACTCCACACAGGAAAATTGTTCAGGATGCTCAACTTGGTCGATTTGCACCGTCAAAACGCGATTTCCAGAGTTGAATATTAGAAAAACAAGATGGCCGCTCTTCCATTTTCCCTGACCGGAGAATAACTTTTTAATTTTCGAGCTCCCAAAAAGCCGAATTAGCGTGATTACTTCTGGCGGATACCCCACCCGAGTGTGCCTGTGCAAATTTGAACCCCATCAATGTTTTACTTTGGCGGTAATCGACGATTTTTTGTCAAATTATGACGTCACTTTTGCACCAAAAAGTTGTAATTCCCAAGGTTTTGCGAATTTTGCATGACTCCACACAGGAAAGTTGTTCAGGATGCTCAACTTGGTCGATTTGCACCGTCAAAACGCGATTTCCAGAGTTGACTATTAGAAAAACAAGATGGCCGCTCTTCCCTTTTCCCTGCCCCTGAAAATAAACTTTTTAATTTTCGAGCTCCCGAAAAGCCGAATTAGCGTGATTACTTCTTGCGGATACCCCACCCGAGTGTGCCTGTGCAAATTTGAACCCCATCAATGTTTTACTTTGGCGGTAATCGACGATTTTTTGTAAATTATGACGTCACTTTTGCACCAAAAAGTTGTAATTCCCAAGGTTTTGCGAATTTTGCATGACTCCACACAGGAAAGTTGTTCAGGATGCTCAACTTGGTCGATTTGCACCGTCAAAACGCGATTTCCAGAGTTGACTATTAGAAAACAAGATGGCCGCTCTTCCCTTTTCCCTGCCCGGGGAATAAACTTTTTAATTTTCGAGCTCCCGAAAAGCCGAATTAGCATAATTACTTCTTGCGGATACCCCCACCCGAGTGTGCCTGTGCAAATTTGAACCCAGTCAATGTTTTACTTTGGCGGTAATCGACGATTTTTGGTCAAATAATGACGTCACTTTTGCACCAAAAAGTTGTAATTCCCTAGGTTTTGCGAATTTTGCATGACTCCACACAGGAAAGTTGTTCAGGATGCTCAACTTGGTCGATTTGCACCGTCAAAACGCGATTTCCAGAGTTGACTATAAGAAAAACAAGATGGCCGCTCTTCCCTTTTCCCTGCCCGGGGAATAAACTTTTTTAATTTTCGAGCTCCCGAAAAGCCGAATTAGCGTGATTACTTCTTGCGGATACCCCACCCGAGTGTGCCTGTGCAAATTTGAACCCCATCAATGTTTTACTTTGGCGGTAATCGACGATTTTTTGTCAAACTATGACGTCACTTTTGCACCAAAAAGTTGTAATTCCCAAGGTTTTGCGAATTTTGCATGACTCCACACAGGAAAGTTGTTCGGGATGCTCAACTTGGTCGATTTGCACCGTCAAAACGCGATTTCCAGAGTTGACTCTTAGAAAAACAAAAAGGCCGCTCTTCCCTTTTCCCTGCCCGGGGAATAAACTTTTTAATTTTCGAGCTTCCAAAAAGCCGAATTAGCGTGATTACTTCTTGCGGATACCCCACCCGAGTGTGCCGGTGCAAATTTGAACCCATTTAATGTTTCACTTTGGCGGTAATCGACGATTTTTGGTCAAATTATGACGTCACTTTTGCACCAAAAAGTTGTAATTCCCAAGGTTTTACGAATTTTGCATGACTCCACACAGGAAAGTTGTTCAGGATGCTCAACTTGGTCGATTTGCACCGTCAAAACGCGATTTCCAGAGTTGAATATTAGAAAAACAAGATGGCCGCTCTTCCATTTTCCCTGACCGGAGAATAACTTTTTAATTTTCGAGCTCCCAAAAAGCCGAATTAGCGTGATTACTTCTGGCGGATACCCCACCCGAGTGTGCCTGTGCAAATTTGAACCCCATCAATGTTTTACTTTGGCGGTAATCGACGATTTTTTGTCAAATTATGACGTCACTTTTGCACCAAAAAGTTGTAATTCCCAAGGTTTTGCGAATTTTGCATGACTCCACACAGGAAAGTTGTTCAGGATGCTCAACTTGGTCGATTTGCACCGTCAAAACGCGATTTCCAGAGTTGACTATTAGAAAAACAAGATGGCCGCTCTTCCCTTTTCCCTGCCCCTGAAAATAAACTTTTTAATTTTCGAGCTCCCGAAAAGCCGAATTAGCGTGATTACTTCTTGCGGATACCCCACCCGAGTGTGCCTGTGCAAATTTGAACCCCATCAATGTTTTACTTTGGCGGTAATCGACGATTTTTTGTAAATTATGACGTCACTTTTGCACCAAAAAGTTGTAATTCCCAAGGTTTTACGAATTTTGCATGACTCCATACAGGAAAGTTGTTCAGGATGCTCAACTTGGTCGGTTTGCACCGTCAAAACGCGATTTCCAGAGTTGACTTTTAGAAAAACAAGATGGCCGCTCTTCCCTTTTCCCTGCCCGGGGAATAAACTTTTTAATTTTCGAGCTCCCAAAAAGCCAAATTAGCGTGATTACTTCTTGCGGATACCCCACCCGAGTGTGCCTGTGCAAATTTGAACCCCATCAATGTTTTACTTTGGCGGTAATCGACGATTTTTTGTCAAATTATGACGTCACTTTTGCACCAAAAAGTTGTAATTCCCAAGGTTTTGCGAATTTTGCATGACTCCACACAGGAAAGTTGTTCAGGATGCTCAACTTGGTCGATTTGCACCGTCAAAACGCGATTTCCATAGTTGACTATTAGAAAAACAAGATGGCCGCTCTTCCCTTTTCCCTGCCCGGGGAATAAACTTTTTAATTTACGAGCCACCCCAAAAAGCCGAATTAGCATGATTACTTCTTGCGGATACCCCACCCGAGTGTTCAGGTGCAAATCTGAACCCAGTCAATGTTTTACTTTGGCGGTAATCGACGATTTTGGGTCAAATTATGACGTCACCTTTGCACCAAAAAGTTGTAATTCCCAGGGTTTTACGAATTTTGCATGACTCCACACAGGAAAGTTGTTCAGGATGCTCAACTTGGTCGATTTGCACCGTCAAAACGCGATTTCCATAGTTGACTATTAATAAACAAGATGGCCGCTCTTCCCTTTTCCCTGCCCGGGGAATAAACTTTTTAATTTTCGAGCTCCCAAAAAGCCGAATTAGCGTGATTACTTCTTGCGGATACCCCACCCGAGTGTGCCTGTGCAAATTTGAACCCCATCAATGTTTTACTTTGGCGGTAATCGACGATTTTTTGTCAAATTATGACGTCACTTTTGCACCAAAAAGTTGTAATTCCCAAGGTTTTGCGAATTTTGCATGACTCCACACAGGAAAGTTGTTCAGGATGCTCAACTTGGTCGATTTGCACCGTCAAAACGCGATTTCCAGAGTTGACTATTAGAAAAACAAGATTGCCGCTCTTCCCTTTTCCCTGCCCGGGGAATAAACTTTTTAATTTTCGAGCTCCCGAAAAGCCGAATTAGCATAATTACTTCTTGCGGATACCCCCACCCGAGTGTGCCTGTGCAAATTTGAACCCAGTCAATGTTTTACTTTGGCGGTAATCGACGATTTTTGGTCAAATAATGACGTCACTTTTGCACCAAAAAGTTGTAATTCCCTAGGTTTTGCGAATTTTGCATGACTCCACACAGGAAAGTTGTTCAGGATGCTCAACTTGGTCGATTTGCACCGTCAAAACGCGATTTCCAGAGTTGACTATAAGAAAAACAAGATGGCCGCTCTTCCCTTTTCCCTGCCCGGGGAATAAACTTTTTAATTTTCGAGCTCCCGAAAAGCCGAATTAGCGTGATTACTTCTTGCGGATACCCCACCCGAGTGTGCCTGTGCAAATTTGAACCCCATCAATGTTTTACTTTGGCGGTAATCGACGATTTTTTGTCAAACTATGACGTCACTTTTGCACCAAAAAGTTGTAATTCCCAAGGTTTTGCGAATTTTGCATGACTCCACACAGGAAAGTTGTTCGGGATGCTCAACTTGGTCGATTTGCACCGTCAAAACGCGATTTCCAGAGTTGACTCTTAGAAAAACAAAAAGGCCGCTCTTCCCTTTTCCCTGCCCGGGGAATAAACTTTTTAATTTTCGAGCTTCCGAAAAGCCGAATTAGCGTGCTTACTTCTTGCGGATACCCCACCCGAGTGTGCCGGTGCAAATTTGAACCCATTTAATGTTTCACTTTGGCGGTAATCGACGATTTTTGGTCAAATTATGACGTCACTTTTGCACCAAAAAGTTGTAATTCCCAAGGTTTTACGAATTTTGCATGACTCCACACAGGAAAATTGTTCAGGATGCTCAACTTGGTCGATTTGCACCGTCAAAACGCGATTTCCAGAGTTGAATATTAGAAAAACAAGATGGCCGCTCTTCCATTTTCCCTGACCGGAGAATAACTTTTTAATTTTCGAGCTCCCAAAAAGCCGAATTAGCGTGATTACTTCTGGCGGATACCCCACCCGAGTGTGCCTGTGCAAATTTGAACCCCATCAATGTTTTACTTTGGCGGTAATCGACGATTTTTTGTCAAATTATGACGTCACTTTTGCACCAAAAAGTTGTAATTCCCAAGGTTTTGCGAATTTTGCATGACTCCACACAGGAAAGTTGTTCAGGATGCTCAACTTGGTCGATTTGCACCGTCAAAACGCGATTTCCAGAGTTGACTATTAGAAAAACAAGATGGCCGCTCTTCCCTTTTCCCTGCCCGGGGAATAAACTTTTTAATTTTCGAGCTCCCGAAAAGCCGAATTAGCATAATTACTTCTTGCGGATACCCCCACCCGAGTGTGCCTGTGCAAATTTGAACCCAGTCAATGTTTTACTTTGGCGGTAATCGACGATTTTTGGTCAAATAATGACGTCACTTTTGCACCAAAAAGTTGTAATTCCCTAGGTTTTGCGAATTTTGCATGACTCCACACAGGAAAGTTGTTCAGGATGCTCAACTTGGTCGATTTGCACCGTCAAAACGCGATTTCCAGAGTTGACTATAAGAAAAACAAGATGGCCGCTCTTCCCTTTTCCCTGCCCGGGGAATAATTTTTTTAATTTTCGAGCTCCCGAAAAGCCGAATTAGCGTGATTACTTCTTGCGGATACCCCACCCGAGTGTGCCTGTGCAAATTTGAACCCCATCAATGTTTTACTTTGGCGGTAATCGACGATTTTTTGTCAAACTATGACGTCACTTTTGCACCAAAAAGTTGTAATTCCCAAGGTTTTGCGAATTTTGCATGACTCCACACAGGAAAGTTGTTCGGGATGCTCAACTTGGTCGATTTGCACCGTCAAAACGCGATTTCCAGAGTTGAATCTTAGAAAAACAAAAAGGCCGCTCTTCCCTTTTCCCTGCCCGGGGAATAAACTTTTTAATTTTCGAGCTTCCGAAAAGCCGAATTAGCGTGATTACTTCTTGCGGATACCCCACCCGAGTGTGCCGGTGCAAATTTGAACCCATTTAATGTTTCACTTTGGCGGTAATCGACGATTTTTGGTCAAATTATGACGTCACTTTTGCACCAAAATTTGTAATTCCCAAGGTTTTACGAATTTTGCATGACTCCACACAGGAAAGTTGTTCAGGATGCTCAACTTGGTCGATTTGCACCGTCAAAACGCGATTTCCAGAGTTGAATATTAGAAAAACAAGATGGCCGCTCTTCCATTTTCCCTGACCGGGGAATAAACTTTTTAATTTTCGAGCCACCCCGAAAAGCCGAATTAGCGTGATTACTTCTTGCGGATACCCCACCCGAGTGTGCCGGTGCAAATCTGAACCCCGTCAATGTTTTACTTTGGCGGTAATCGACGATTTTTGGACAAATTATGACGTCACTTTTGCACCAAAAAGTTGTAATTCCCAAGGTTGTACGAATTTTGCATGACTCCACACAGGAAAGTTGTTCAGGATGCTCAACTTGGTCGATTTGCACCGTCAAAACGCGATTTCCATAGTTGACTATAAGAAAAACAAGATGGCCGCTCTTCCCTTTTCCCTACCCGGGGAATAAACTTTTTAATTTTCGAGCTCCCGAAAAGCCGAATTAGCGTGATTACTTCTTGCGGATACCCCACCCGAGTGTGCCTGTGCAAATTTGAACCCCATCAATGATTTACTTTGGCGGTAATCGACGATTTTTTGTCAAACTATGACGTCACTTTTGCACCAAAAAGTTGTAATTCCCAAGGTTTTGCGAATTTTGCATGACTCCACACAGGAAAGTTGTTCAGGATGCTCAACTTGGTCGATTTGCACCGTCAAAACGCGATTTCCAGAGTTGACTATTAGAAAACAAGATGGCCGCTCTTCCCTTTTCCCTGCCCGGGGAATAAACTTTTTAATTTTCGAGCTCCCGAAAAGCCGAATTAGCGTGATTACTTCTTGCGGATACCCCACCCGAGTGTGCCTGTGCAAATTTGAACCCCATCAATGTTTTACTTTGGCGGTAATCGACGATTTTTTGTCAAATTATGACGTCACTTTTGCACCAAAAAGTTGTAATTCCCAAGGTTTTGCGAATTTTGCATGACTCCACACCGGAAAGTTGTTCAGGATGCTAAACTTGGTCGATTGGCACTGTCAAAACGCGATTTCCAGAGTTGACTATTAGAAAAACAAGATGGCCGCTCTTCCCTTTTCTCTGCCCGGGGAATAAACTTTTTACTTTTCGAGCTCCCGAAAAGCCGAATTAGAGTGATTACTTCTTGCGGATACCCCACCCGAGTGTGCCGGTGCAAATTTGAACCCAGTCAATGTTTTACTTTGGCGGTAATCGACGATTTTTGGTCAAATAATGACGTCACTTTTGCACCAAAAAGTTGTAATTCCCTAGGTTTTGCGAATTTTGCATGACTCCACATAGGAAAGTTGTTCAGGATGCTCAACTTGGTCGATTTGCACCGTCAAAACGCGATTTCCAGAGTTGAATATTAGAAAAACAAGATGGCCGCTCTTCCATTTTCCCTGACCGGAGAATAACTTTTTAATTTTCGAGCCACCCCGAAAAGCCGAATTAGCGTGATTACTTCTTGCGGATACCCCACCCGAGTGTGCCTGTAAAAATTTGAACCCCGTCAATGTTTTACTTTGGCGGTAATCGACGATTTTTTGACAAATTATGACGTCACTTTTGCACCAAAAAGTTGTAATTCCCTAGGTTTTGCGAATTTTGCATGACTC
Source organism: Asterias amurensis (assembly GCF_032118995.1). Taxonomy (NCBI): domain Eukaryota; kingdom Metazoa; phylum Echinodermata; class Asteroidea; order Forcipulatida; family Asteriidae; genus Asterias; species Asterias amurensis. The sequence continues at coordinate 8,154,045 of NC_092662.1, read as the reverse complement.
CACACAGGAAAGTTGATCAGGATGCTCAACTTGGTCGATTTGCACCGTCAAAACGCGATTTCCAGAGTTAAATATTAGAAAAACAAGATGGCCGCTCTTCCCTTTTCCCTGCCCGGGGAATAAACTTTTTAATTTTCGAGCCACCCCGAAGAGCCGAATTAGCGTGATTACTTCTTGCGGATACCCCACCCGAGTGTGCCGGTGCAAATCTGAACCCCGTCTATGTTTTACTTTGGCGGTAATCGACGATTTTTGGACAAATTATGACGTCACTTTTGCACCAAAAAGTTGTAATTCCCAAGGTTTTACGAATTTTGCATGACTCCACACAGGAAAGTTGTTCAGGATGCTCAACTTGGTCGATTTGCACCGTCAAAACGCGATTTCCAGAGTTGACTATTAGAAAACAAGATGGCCGCTCTTCCCTTTTCCCTGCCCGGGGAATAAACTTTTTAATTTTCGAGCCACCCCGAAAAGCCGAATTAGCGTGATTACTTCTTGCGGATACCCCACCCGAGTGTGCCGGTGCAAATCTGAACCCCGTCAATGTTTTACTTTGGCGGTTATCGACGATTTTTGGACAAATTATGACGTCACTTGTGCACCAAAAAGTTGTAATTCCCAAGGTGTTACGAATTTTGTTTGACTCCACACAGGAAAGTTGTTCATGATGCTCAACTTGGTCGATTTGCACCGTCAAAACGCGATTTCCAGAGTTGACTATTAGAAAAACAAGATGGCCGCTCTTCCCTTTTCCCCCTGCCCGGGGAATAAACTTTTTAATTTTCGAGCTCCCGAAAAGCCGAATTAGCGTGATTACTTCTTGCGGATACCCCACCCGAGTGTGCCTGTGCAAATTTGAACCCCATCAATGTTTTACTTTGGCGGTAATCGACGATTTTTTGTCAAATTATGACGTCACTTTTGCACCAAAAAGTTGTAATTCCCAAGGTTTTGCGAATTTTGCATGACTCCACACCGGAAAGTTGTTCAGGATGCTAAACTTGGTCGATTGGCACTGTCAAAACGCGATTTCCAGAGTTGACTATTAGAAAAACAAGATGGCCGCTCTTCCCTTTTCTCTGCCCGGGGAATAAACTTTTTACTTTTCGAGCTCCCGAAAAGCCGAATTAGAGTGATTACTTCTTGCGGATACCCCACCCGAGTGTGCCGGTGCAAATTTGAACCCAGTCAATGTTTTACTTTGGCGGTAATCGACGATTTTTGGTCAAATAATGACGTCACTTTTGCACCAAAAAGTTGTAATTCCCTAGGTTTTGCGAATTTTGCATGACTCCACATAGGAAAGTTGTTCAGGATGCTCAACTTGGTCGATTTGCACCGTCAAAACGCGATTTCCAGAGTTGAATATTAGAAAAACAAGATGGCCGCTCTTCCATTTTCCCTGACCGGAGAATAACTTTTTAATTTTCGAGCCACCCCGAAAAGCCGAATTAGCGTGATTACTTCTTGCGGATACCCCACCCGAGTGTGCCTGTGCAAATTTGAACCCCATCAATGTTTTACTTTGGCGGTAATCGACGATTTTTTGTCAAACTATGACGTCACTTTTGCACCAAAAAGTTGTAATTCCCAAGGTTTTGCGAATTTTGCATGACTCCACACAGGAAAGTTGTTCGGGATGCTCAACTTGGTCGATTTGCACCGTCAAAACGCGATTTCCAGAGTTGAATCTTAGACAAACAAAAAGGCCGCTCTTCCCTTTTCCCTGCCCGGGGAATAAACTTTTTAATTTTCGAGCTTCCGAAAAGCCGAATTAGCGTGATTACTTCTTGCGGATACCCCACCCGAGTGTGCCGGTGCAAATTTGAACCCATTTAATGTTTCACTTTGGCGGTAATCGACGATTTTGGGTCAAATTATGACGTCACTTTTGCACCAAAAAGTTGTAATTCCCAAGGTTTTACGAATTTTGCATGACTCCACACAGGAAAATTGTTCAGGATGCTCAACTTGGTCGATTTGCACCGTCAAAACGCGATTTCCAGAGTTGAATATTAGAAAAACAAGATGGCCGCTCTTCCATTTTCCCTGACCGGAGAATAACTTTTTAATTTTCGAGCTCCCAAAAAGCCGAATTAGCGTGATTACTTCTGGCGGATACCCCACCCGAGTGTGCCTGTGCAAATTTGAACCCCATCAATGTTTTACTTTGGCGGTAATCGACGATTTTTTGTCAAATTATGACGTCACTTTTGCACCAAAAAGTTGTAATTCCCAAGGTTTTGCGAATTTTGCATGACTCCACACAGGAAAGTTGTTCAGGATGCTCAACTTGGTCGATTTGCACCGTCAAAACGCGATTTCCAGAGTTGACTATTAGAAAAACAAGATGGCCGCTCTTCCCTTTTCCCTGCCCCTGAAAATAAACTTTTTAATTTTCGAGCTCCCGAAAAGCCGAATTAGCGTGATTACTTCTTGCGGATACCCCACCCGAGTGTGCCTGTGCAAATTTGAACCCCATCAATGTTTTACTTTGGCGGTAATCGACGATTTTTTGTAAATTATGACGTCACTTTTGCACCAAAAAGTTGTAATTCCCAAGGTTTTGCGAATTTTGCATGACTCCACACAGGAAAGTTGTTCAGGATGCTCAACTTGGTCGATTTGCACCGTCAAAACGCGATTTCCAGAGTTGACTATTAGAAAACAAGATGGCCGCTCTTCCCTTTTCCCTGCCCGGGGAATAAACTTTTTAATTTTCGAGCTCCCGAAAAGCCGAATTAGCATAATTACTTCTTGCGGATACCCCCACCCGAGTGTGCCTGTGCAAATTTGAACCCAGTCAATGTTTTACTTTGGCGGTAATCGACGATTTTTGGTCAAATAATGACGTCACTTTTGCACCAAAAAGTTGTAATTCCCTAGGTTTTGCGAATTTTGCATGACTCCACACAGGAAAGTTGTTCAGGATGCTCAACTTGGTCGATTTGCACCGTCAAAACGCGATTTCCAGAGTTGACTATAAGAAAAACAAGATGGCCGCTCTTCCCTTTTCCCTGCCCGGGGAATAAACTTTTTAATTTTCGAGCTCCCGAAAAGCCGAATTAGCGTGATTACTTCTTGCGGATACCCCACCCGAGTGTGCCTGTGCAAATTTGAACCCCATCAATGTTTTACTTTGGCGGTAATCGACGATTTTTTGTCAAACTATGACGTCACTTTTGCACCAAAAAGTTGTAATTCCCAAGGTTTTGCGAATTTTGCATGACTCCACTCAGGAAAGTTGTTCGGGATGCTCAACTTGGTCGATTTGCACCGTCAAAACGCGATTTCCAGAGTTGACTCTTAGAAAAACAAAAAGGCCGCTCTTCCCTTTTCCCTGCCCGGGGAATAAACTTTTTAATTTTCGAGCTTCCGAAAAGCCGAATTAGCGTGATTACTTCTTGCGGATACCCCACCCGAGTGTGCCGGTGCAAATTTGAACCCATTTAATGTTTCACTTTGGCGGTAATCGACGATTTTTTGTCAAATTATGACGTCACTTTTGCACCAAAAAGTTGTAATTCCCAAGGTTTTACGAATTTTGCATGACTCCACACAGGAAAGTTGTTCAGGATGCTCAACTTGGTCGATTTGCACCGTCAAAACGCGATTTCCAGAGTTGAATATTAGAAAAACAAGATGGCCGCTCTTCCATTTTCCCTGACCGGAGAATAACTTTTTAATTTTCGAGCTCCCAAAAAGCCGAATTAGCGTGATTACTTCTGGCGGATACCCCACCCGAGTGTGCCTGTGCAAATTTGAACCCCATCAATGTTTTACTTTGGCGGTAATCGACGATTTTTTGTCAAATTATGACGTCACTTTTGCACCAAAAAGTTGTAATTCCCAAGGTTTTGCGAATTTTGCATGACTCCACACAGGAAAGTTGTTCAGGATGCTCAACTTGGTCGATTTGCACCGTCAAAACGCGATTTCCAGAGTTGACTATTAGAAAAACAAGATGGCCGCTCTTCCCTTTTCCCTGCCCCTGAAAATAAACTTTTTAATTTTCGAGCTCCCGAAAAGCCGAATTAGCGTGATTACTTCTTGCGGATACCCCACCCGAGTGTGCCTGTGCAAATTTGAACCCCATCAATGTTTTACTTTGGCGGTAATCGACGATTTTTTGTAAATTATGACGTCACTTTTGCACCAAAAAGTTGTAATTCCCAAGGTTTTGCGAATTTTGCATGACTCCACACAGGAAAGTTGTTCAGGATGCTCAACTTGGTCGATTTGCACCGTCAAAACGCGATTTCCAGAGTTGACTATTAGAAAACAAGATGGCCGCTCTTCCCTTTTCCCTGCCCGGGGAATAAACTTTTTAATTTTCGAGCCACCCCGAAAAGCCGAATTAGCGTGATTACTTCTTGCGGATACCCCACCCGAGTGTGCCGGTGCAAATCTGAACCCCGTCAATGTTTTACTTTGGCGGTAATCGACGATTTTTGGACAAATTATGACGTCACTTTTGCACCAAAAAGTTGTAATTCCCAAGGTTGTACGAATTTTGCATGACTCCACACAGGAAAGTTGTTCAGGATGCTCAACTTGGTCGATTTGCACCGTCAAAACGCGATTTCCATAGTTGACTATAAGAAAAACAAGATGGCCGCTCTTCCCTTTTCCCTACCCGGGGAATAAACTTTTTAATTTTCGAGCTCCCGAAAAGCCGAATTAGCGTGATTACTTCTTGCGGATACCCCACCCGAGTGTGCCTGTGCAAATTTGAACCCCATCAATGTTTTACTTTGGCGGTAATCGACGATTTTTTGTCAAACTATGACGTCACTTTTGCACCAAAAAGTTGTAATTCCCAAGGTTTTGCGAATTTTGCATGACTCCACACAGGAAAGTTGTTCAGGATGCTCAACTTGGTCGATTTGCACCGTCAAAACGCGATTTCCAGAGTTGACTATTAGAAAACAAGATGGCCGCTCTTCCCTTTTCCCTGCCCGGGGAATAAACTTTTTAATTTTCGAGCTCCCGAAAAGCCGAATTAGCGTGATTACTTATTGCGGATACCCCACCCGAGTGTGCCGGTGCAAATTTGAACCCATTTAATGTTTCACTTTGGCGCTAATCGACGATTTTTGGTCAAATTATGACGTCACTTTTGAACCAAAAAGTTGTAATTTCCAAGGTTTTACGAATTTTGCATGACTCCACACAGGAAAGTTGTTCAGGATGCTCAACTTGGTCGATTTGCACCGTCAAAACGCGATTTCCAGAGTTGACTATTAGAAAAACAAGATGGCCGCTCTTCCCTTTTCCCTGCCCGGGGAATAAACTTTTTAATTTTCGAGCTCCCGAAAAGCCGAATTAGCATGTTTACTTCTTGCGGATACCCCCACCCGAGTGTGCCTGTAAAAATTTGAACCCCGTCAATGTTTTACTTTGGCGGTAATCGACGATTTTTTGACAAATTATGACGTCACTTTTGCACCAAAAAGTTGTAATTTCCTAGGTTTTGCGAATTTTGCATGACTCCACACAGGAAAGTTGATCAGGATGCTCAACTTGGTCGATTTGCACCGTCAAAACGCGATTTCCAGAGTTAAATATTAGAAAAACAAGATGGCCGCTCTTCCCTTTTCCCTGCCCGGGGAATAAACTTTTTAATTTTCGAGCCACCCCGAAGAGCCGAATTAGCGTGATTACTTCTTGCGGATACCCCACCCGAGTGTGCCGGTGCAAATCTGAACCCCGTCTATGTTTTACTTTGGCGGTAATCGACGATTTTTGGACAAATTATGACGTCACTTTTGCACCAAAAAGTTGTAATTCCCAAGTTTTACGAATTTTGCATGACTCCACACAGGAAAGTTGTTCAGGATGCTCAACTTGGTCGATTTGCACCGTCAAAATGCGATTTCCAGAGTTGACTATTAGAAAACAAGATGGCCGCTCTTCCCTTTTCCCTGCCCGGGGAATAAACTTTTTAATTTTCGAGCCACCCCGAAAAGCCGAATTAGCGTGATTACTTCTTGCGGATACCCCACCCGAGTGTGCCGGTGCAAATCTGAACCCCGTCAATGTTTTACTTTGGCGGTTATCGACGATTTTTGGACAAATTATGACGTCACTTTTGCACCAAAAAGTTGTAATTCCCAAGGTGTTACGAATTTTGTTTGACTCCACACAGGAAAGTTGTTCATGATGCTCAACTTGGTCGATTTGAGCGTCAAAACGCGATTTCCAGAGTTGACTATTAGAAAAACAAGATGGCCGCTCTTCCCTTTTCCCCCTGCCCGGGGAATAAACTTTTTAATTTTCGAGCTCCCGAAAAGCCGAATTAGCGTGATTACTTCTTGCGGATACCCCACCCGAGTGTGCCTGTGCAAATTTGAACCCCATCAATGTTTTACTTTGGCGGTAATCGACGATTTTTTGTCAAATTATGACGTCACTTTTGCACCAAAAAGTTGTAATTCCCAAGGTTTTGCGAATTTTGCATGACTCCACACCGGAAAGTTGTTCAGGATGCTAAACTTGGTCGATTGGCACTGTCAAAACGCGATTTCCAGAGTTGACTATTAGAAAAACAAGATGGCCGCTCTTCCCTTTTCTCTGCCCGGGGAATAAACTTTTTACTTTTCGAGCTCCCGAAAAGCCGAATTAGAGTGATTACTTCTTGCGGATACCCCACCCGAGTGTGCCGGTGCAAATCTGAACCCCGTCTATGTTTTACTTTGGCGGTTATCGACGATTTTTGGACAAATTATGACGTCACTTTTGCACCAAAAAGTTGTAATTCCCAAGGTTTTACGAATTTTGCATGACTCCACACAGGAAAGTTGTTCAGGATGCTCAACTTGGTCGATTTGCACCGTCAAAACGCGATTTCCAGAGTTGACTATTAGAAAACAAGATGGCCGCTCTTCCCTTTTCCCTGCCCGGGGAATAAACTTTTTAATTTTCGAGCCACCCCGAAAAGCCGAATTAGCGTGATTACTTCTTGCGGATACCCCACCCGAGTGTGCCGGTGCAAATCTGAACCCCGTCAATGTTTTACTTTGGCGGTTATCGACGATTTTTGGACAAATTATGACGTCACTTTTGCACCAAAAAGTTGTAATTCCCAAGGTGTTACGAATTTTGTTTGACTCCACACAGGAAAGTTGTTCATGATGCTCAACTTGGTCGATTTGCACCGTCAAAACGCGATTTCCAGAGTTGACTATTAGAAAACAAGATGGCCGCTCTTCCCTTTTCCCTGCCCGGGGAATAACTTTTTAATTTTCGAGCCACCCCGAAAAGCCGAATTAGCGTGATTACTTCTTGCGGATACCCCACCCGAGTGTGCCTGTGCAAATTTGAACCCCATCAATGTTTTACTTTGGCGGTAATCGACGATTTTTTGTCAAACTATGACGTCACTTTTGCACCAAAAAGTTGTAATTCCCAAGGTTTTGCGAATTTTGCATGACTCCACACAGGAAAGTTGTTCAGGATGCTCAACTTGGTCGATTTGCACCGTCAAAACGCGATTTCCAGAGTTGACTATTAGAAAACAAGATGGCCGCTCTTCCCTTTTCCCTCCCCGGGGAATAAACTTTTTAATTTTCGAGCTCCCGAAAAGCCGAATTAGCGTGATTACTTCTTGCGGATACCCCACCCGAGTGTGCCGGTGCAAATTTGAAACCATTTAATGTTTCACTTTGGCGGTAATCGACGATTTTTGGTCAAATTATGACGTCACTTTTGCACCAAAAAGTTGTAATTTCCAAGGTTTTACGAATTTTGCACGACTCCACACAGGAAAGTTGTTCAGGATGCTCAACTTGGTCGATTTGCACCGTCAAAACGCGATTTCCAGAGTTGACTTATAGAAAAACAAGATGGCCGCTCTTCCCTTTTCCCTGCCCGGGGAATAAACTTTTTAATTTTCGAGCCACCCCGAAAAGCCGAATTAGCGTGATTACTTCTTGCGGATACCCCACCCGAGTGTGCCGGTGCAAATTTGAACCCAGTCAATGTTTTACTTTGGCGGTAATCGACGATTTTTGGACAAATTATGACGTCACTTTTGCACCAAAAAGTTGTAATTCCCTAGGTTTTGCGAATTTTGCATGACTCCACACAGGAAAGTTGATCAGGATGCTCAACTTGGTCGATTTGCACCGTCAAAACGCGATTTCCAGAGTTAAATATTAGAAAAACAAGATGGCCGCTCTTCCCTTTTCCCTGCCCGGGGAATAAACTTTTTAATTTTCGAGCCACCCCGAAGAGCCGAATTAGCGTGATTACTTCTTGCGGATACCCCACCCGAGTGTGCCGGTGCAAATCTGAACCCCGTCAATGTTTTACTTTGGCGGTAATCGACGATTTTTGGACAAATTATGACGTCACTTTTGCACCAAAAAGTTGTAATTCCCAAGGTTTTACGAATTTTGCATGACTCCACACAGGAAAGTTGTTCAGGATGCTCAACTTGGTCGATTTGCAACGTCAAAACGCGATTTCCAGAGTTGACTATTAGAAAACAAGATGGCCGCTCTTCCCTTTTCCCTGCCCGGGGAATAAACTTTTTAATTTTCGAGCCACCCCGAAAAGCCGAATTAGCGTGATTACTTCTTGCGGATACCCCACCCGAGTGTGCCGGTGCAAATCTGAACCCCGTCAATGTTTTACTTTGGCGGTTATCGACGATTTTTGGACAAATTATGACGTCACTTTTGCACCAAAAAGTTGTAATTCCCAAGGTGTTACGAATTTTGTATGACTCCACACAGGAAAGTTGTTCATGATGCTCAACTTGGTCGATTTGCACCGTCAAAACGCGATTTCCAGAGTTGACTATTAGAAAAACAAGATGGCCGCTCTTCCCTTTTCCCCCTGCCCGGGGAATAAACTTTTTAATTTTCGAGCTCCCGAAAAGCCGAATTAGCGTGATTACTTCTTGCAAATACCCCACCCGAGTGTGCCTGTGCAAATTTGAACCCCATCAATGTTTTACTTTGGCGGTAATCGACGATTTTTTGTCAAATTATGACGTCACTTTTGCACCAAAAAGTTGTAATTCCCAAGGTTTTGCGAATTTTGCATGACTCCACACAGGAAAGTTGTTCAGGATGCTAAACTTGGTCGATTGGCACTGTCAAAACGCGATTTCCAGAGTTGACTATTAGAAAAACAAGATGGCCGCTCTTCCCTTTTCTCTGCCCGGGGAATAAACTTTTTACTTTTCGAGCTCCCGAAAAGCCGAATTAGCGTGATTACTTCTTGCAGATACCCCACCCGAGTGTGCCGGTGCAAATTTGAACCCAGTCAATGTTTTACTTTGGCGGTAATCGACGATTTTTGGTCAAATAATGACGTCACTTTTGCACCAAAAAGTTGTAATTCCCTAGGTTTTGCGAATTTTGCATGACTCCACATAGGAAAGTTGTTCAGGATGCTCAACTTGGTCGATTTGCACCGTCAAAACGCGATTTCCAGAGTTGAATATTAGAAAAACAAGATGGCCGCTCTTCCATTTTCCCTGACCGGAGAATAACTTTTTAATTTTCGAGCCACCCCGAAAAGCTGAATTAGCGTGATTACTTCTTGCGGATACCCCACCCGAGTGTGCCGGTGCAAATCTGAACTCCGTCAATGTTTTACTTTGGCGGTAATCGACGATTTTTTGACAAATTATGACGTCACTTTTGCACCAAAAAGTTGTAATTCCCAAGGTTTTACGAATTTTGCATGACTCCAAACAGGAAAGTTGTTCAGGATGCTCAACTTGGTCGATTTGAGCGTAAAAACGCGATTTCCAGAGTTGACTATTAGAAAAACAAGATGGCCGCTCTTCCCTTTTCCCTGCACGGGGAATAAACTTTTTAATTTTCGAGCTCCCGAAAAGCCGAATTAGCGTGATTACTTCTTGCGGATACCCCACCCGAGTGTGCCTGTGCAAATTTGTACCCATTTAATGTTTCACTTTTGCGGTAATCGACGATTTTTGGACAAATTATGACGTCACTTTTGCACCAAAAAGTTGTAATTCCCAAGGTTTTGCGAATTTTGCATGACTCCACACAGGGAAGTTGTTCAGGATGCTCAACTTGGTCGATTTGCACCGTCAAAACGCGATTTCCAGAGTTGACTATTAGAAAAACAAGATGGCCGCTCTTCCCTTTTCCCTGCCCGGAAAATAAACATTTTTTAATTTTCGAGCTCCCGAAAAGCCGAATTAGCGTGATTACTTCTTGCGGATACCCCACCCGAGTGTGCCTGTGCAAATTTGAACCCCATCAATGTTTTACTTTGGCGGTAATCGACGATTTTTTGACAAATTATGACGTCACTTTTGCACCAAAAAGTTGTAATTCCCAAGGTTTTACGAATTTTACATGACTCCACACAGGAAAGTTGTTCAGGATGCTCAACTTGGTCGATTTGCACCGTCAAAACGCGATTTCCAGAGTTGACTATTAGAAAAACAAGATGGCCGCTCTTCCCTTTTCCCTGCCCCGGGAATAAACTTTTTAATTTTCGAGCTCCCGAAAAGCCGAATTAGCGTGATTACTTCTTGCGGATACCCCACCCGAGTGTGCCTGTGCAAATTTGAACCCCGTCAATGTTTTACTTTGGCGGTAATCGACGATTTTTTGTCAAATTATGACGTCACTTTTGCACCAAAAAGTTGTAATTCCCAAGGTTTTGCGAATTTTGCATGACTCCACACAGGGAAGTTGTTCAGGATGCTCAACTTGGTCGATTTGCACCGTCAAAACGCGATTTCCAGAGTTGACTATTAGAAAAACAAGATGGCCGCTCTTCCCTTTTCCCTGCCCGGAAAATAAACTTTTTAATTTTCGAGCTCCCGAAAAGCCGAATTAGCGTGATTACTTCTTGCGGATACCCCACCCGAGTGTGCCTGTGCAAATTTGAACCCCATCAATGTTTTACTTTGGCGGTAATCGACGATTTTTTGACAAATTATGACGTCACTTTTGCACCAAAAAGTTGTAATTCCCAAGGTTTTACGAATTTTGCATGACTCCACACAGGAAAGTTGTTCAGGATGCTCAACTTGGTCGATTTGAGCGTAAAAACGCGATTTCCAGAGTTGACTATTAGAAAAACAAGATGGCCGCTCTTCCCTTTTCCCTGCACGGGGAATAAACTTTTTAATTTTCGAGCTCCCGAAAAGCCGAATTAGCGTGATTACTTCTTGCGGATACCCCACCCGAGTGTGCCTGTGCAAATTTGTACCCATTTAATGTTTCACTTTTGCGGTAATCGACGATTTTTGGACAAATTATGACGTCACTTTTGCACCAAAAAGTTGTAATTCCCAAGGTTTTGCGAATTTTGCATGACTCCACACAGGGAAGTTGTTCAGGATGCTCAACTTGGTCGATTTGCACCGTCAAAACGCGATTTCCAGAGTTGACTATTAGAAAAACAAGATGGCCGCTCTTCCCTTTTCCCTGCCCGGAAAATAAACATTTTTTAATTTTCGAGCTCCCGAAAAGCCGAATTAGCGTGATTACTTCTTGCGGATACCCCACCCGAGTGTGCCGGTGCAAATTTGAACCCCATCAATGTTTTACTTTGGCGGTAATCGACGATTTTTTGTCAAATTATGACGTCACTTTTGCACCAAAAAGTTGTAATTCCCAAGGTTTTGCGAATTTTGCATGACTCCACACAGGGAAGTTGTTCAGGATGCTCAACTTGGTCGATTTGCACCGTCAAAACGCGATTTCCAGAGTTGACTATTAGAAAAACAAGATGGCCGCTCTTCCCTTTTCCCTGCCCGGAAAATAAACTTTTTAATTTTCGAGCTCCCGAAAAGCCGAATTAGCGTGATTACTTCTTGCGGATACCCCACCCGAGTGTGCCTGTGCAAATTTGAACCCCATCAATGTTTTACTTTGGCGGTAATCGACGATTTTTTGTCAAATTATGACGTCACTTTTGCACCAACAAGTTGTAATTCCCAAGGTTTTACGAATTTTGCATGACTCCACACAGGAAAGTTGTTCAGGATGCTCAACTTGGTCGATTTGCACCGTCAAAACGCGATTTCCAGAGTTGACTATTAGAAAAACAAGATGGCCGCTCTTCCCTTTTCCCTGCCCGGGGAATAAACTTTTTAATTTTCGAGCTCCCGAAAAGCCGAATTAGCGTGATTACTTCTTGCGGATACCCCACCCGAGTGTGCCTGTGGAAATTTGAACCAAATCAATGTTTTACTTTGGCGGTAATCGACGATTTTTTGTCAAATTATGACGTCACTTTTGCACCAAAAAGTTGTAATTCCCAAGGTTTTGCGAATTTTGCATGACTCCACACAGGAAAGTTGTTCAGGATGCTCAACTTGGTCGATTTGCACCGTCAAAACGCGATTTCCAGAGTTGACTATTAGAAAAACAAGATGGCCGCTCTTCCCTTTTACCTGGCCGGGGAATAAACTTTTTAATTTTCGTGGCACCCCGAAAAACCGAATTAGCGTGATTACTTCTTGCGGATACCCCACCCGAGTGTGCCGGTGCAAAGTTGAACACCGTCAATGTTTTACTTTGGCGGTAATCGACGATTTTGGGTCAAATTATGACGTCACTTTTGCACAAAAAAGTTGTAATTCCCAAGGTTTTGCGAATTTTGCATGACTCCACACAGGAAAGTTGTTCAGGATGCTCAACTTGGTCGATTTGCACCGTCAAAACGCGATTTCCAGAGTTGACTATTAGAAAACAAGATGGCCGCTCTTCCCTTTTCCCTGCCCGGGGAATAAACTTTTTAATTTTCGAGCCACCCCGAAAAGCCGAATTAGCGTGATTACTTCTTGAGGATACCCCACCCGAGTGTGCCGGTGCAAATCTGAACCCCGTCAATGTTTTACTTTGGCGGTTATCGACAATTTTTGGACAAATTATGACGTCACTTTTGCACCAAAAAATTGTAATTCCCAAGGTGTTACGAATTTTGTATGACTCCACACAGGAAAGTTGTTCATGATGCTCAACTTGGTCGATTTGCACCGTCAAAACGCGATTTCCAGAGTTGACTATTAGAAAAACAAGATGGCCGCTCTTCCCTTTTCCCCTGTCCGGGGAATAAACTTTTTAATTTTCGAGCTCCCGAAAAGCCGAATTAGCGTGATTACTTCTTGCGGATACCCCACCCGAGTGTGCCTGTGCAAATTTGAACCCCATCAATGTTTTACTTTGGCGGTAATCGACGATTTTTTGTCAAATTATGACGTCACTTTTGCACCAAAAAGTTGTAATTCCCAAGGTTTTGCGAATTTTGCATGACTCCACACAGGAAAGTTGTTCAGGATGCTAAACTTGGTCGATTGGCACTGTCAAAACGCGATTTCCAGAGTTGACTATTAGAAAAACAAGATGGCCGCTCTTCCCTTTTCTCTGCCCGGGGAATAAACTTTTTACTTTTCGAGCTCCCGAAAAGCCGAATTAGCGTGATTACTTCTTGCGGATACCCCACCCGAGTGTGCCGGTGCAAATTTGAACCCAGTCAATGTTTTACTTTGGCGGTAATCGACGATTTTTGGTCAAATAATGACGTCACTTTTGCACCAAAAAGTTGTAATTCCCTAGGTTTTGCGAATTTTGCATGACTCCACAAAGGAAAGTTGTTCAGGATGCTCAACTTGGTCGATTTGCACCGTCAAAACGCGATTTCCAGAGTTGAATATTAGAAAAACAAGATGGCCGCTCTTCCATTTTCCCTGACCGGAGAATAACTTTTTAATTTTCGAGCCACCCCGAAAAGCCGAATTAGCGTGATTACTTCTTGCGGATACCCCACCCGAGTGTGCCGGTGCAAATCTGAACCCCGTCAATGTTTTACTTTGGCGGTAATCGACGATTTTTTGACAAATTATGACGTCACTTTTGCACCAAAAAGTTGTAATTCCCAAGGTTTTACGAATTTTACATGACTCCACACAGGAAAGTTGTTCAGGATGCTCAACTTGGTCGATTTGCACCGTCAAAACGCGATTTCCAGAGTTGACTATTAGAAAAACAAGATGGCCGCTCTTCCCTTTTCCCTGCCCGGAAAATAAACTTTTTAATTTTCGAGCTCCCGAAAAGCCGAATTAGCGTGATTACTTCTTGCGGATACCCCACCCGAGTGTGCCTGTGCAAATTTGAACCCCATCAATGTTTTACTTTGGCGGTAATCGACGATTTTTTGTCAAATTATGACGTCACTTTTGCACCAAAAAGTTGTAATTCCCAAGGTTTTACGAATTTTGCATGACTCCACACAGGAAAGTTGTTCAGGATGCTCAACTTGGTCGATTTGCACCGTCAAAACGCGATTTTCAGAGTTGACTATTAGAAAAACAAGATGGCCGCTCTTCCCTTTTCCCTGCCCGGGGAATAAACTTTTTAATTTTCGAGCTCCCGAAAAGCCGAATTAGCGTGATTACTTCTTGCGGATACCCCACCCGAGTGTGCCGGTGCAAATCTGAACCCCGTCAATGTTTTACTTTGGCGGTAATCGACGATTTTTTGACAAATTATGACGTCACTTTTGCACCAAAAAGTTGTAATTCCAAAGGTTTTGCGAATTTTGCATGACTCCACACAGGAAAGTTGTTCAGGATGCTAAACTTGGTCGATTGGCACTGTCAAAACGCGATTTCCAGAGTTGACTATTAGAAAAACAAGATGGCCGCTCTTCCCTTTTCTCTGCCCGGGGAATAAACTTTTTACTTTTCGAGCTCCCGAAAAGCCGAATTAGCGTGATTACTTCTTGCGGATACCCCACCCGAGTGTGCCGGTGCAAATTTGAACCCAGTCAATGTTTTACTTTGGCGGTAATCGACGATTTTTGGTCAAATAATGACGTCACTTTTGCACCAAAAAGTTGTAATTCCCTAGGTTTTGCGAATTTTGCATGACTCCACAAAGGAAAGTTGTTCAGGATGCTCAACTTGGTCGATTTGCACCGTCAAAACGCGATTTCCAGAGTTGAATATTAGAAAAACAAGATGGCCGCTCTTCCATTTTCCCTGACCGGAGAATAACTTTTTAATTTTCGAGCCACCCCGAAAAGCCGAATTAGCGTGATTACTTCTTGCGGATACCCCACCCGAGTGTGCCGGTGCAAATCTGAACCCCGTCAATGTTTTACTTTGGCGGTAATCGACGATTTTTTGACAAATTATGACGTCACTTTTGCACCAAAAAGTTGTAATTCCCAAGGTTTTACGAATTTTACATGACTCCACACAGGAAAGTTGTTCAGGATGCTCAACTTGGTCGATTTGCACCGTCAAAACGCGATTTCCAGAGTTGACTATTAGAAAAACAAGATGGCCGCTCTTCCCTTTTCCCTGCCCGGAAAATAAACTTTTTAATTTTCGAGCTCCCGAAAAGCCGAATTAGCGTGATTACTTCTTGCGGATACCCCACCCGAGTGTGCCTGTGCAAATTTGAACCCCATCAATGTTTTACTTTGGCGGTAATCGACGATTTTTTGTCAAATTATGACGTCACTTTTGCACCAAAAAGTTGTAATTCCCAAGGTTTTACGAATTTTGCATGACTCCACACAGGAAAGTTGTTCAGGATGCTCAACTTGGTCGATTTGCACCGTCAAAACGCGATTTTCAGAGTTGACTATTAGAAAAACAAGATGGCCGCTCTTCCCTTTTCCCTGCCCGGGGAATAAACTTTTTAATTTTCGAGCTCCCGAAAAGCCGAATTAGCGTGATTACTTCTTGCGGATACCCCACCCGAGTGTGCCGGTGCAAATCTGAACCCCGTCAATGTTTTACTTTGGCGGTAATCGACGATTTTTTGACAAATTATGACGTCACTTTTGCACCAAAAAGTTGTAATTCCAAAGGTTTTACGAATTTTACATGACTCCACACAGGAAAGTTGTTCAGGATGCTCAAATTGGTCGATTTGCACCGTCAAAACGCGATTTCCAGAGTTGACTATTAGAAAAACAAGATGGCCGCTCTTCCCTTTTCCCTGCCCGGGGAATAAACTTTTTAATTTTCGAGCTCCCGAAAAGCCGAATTAGCGTGATTACTTTTTGCGGATACCCCACCCGAGTGTGCCTGTGCAAATTTGAACCCCGTCAATGTTTTACTTTGGCGGTAATCGACGATTTTTTGTCAAATTATGACGTCACTTTTGCACCAAAAAGTTGTAATTCCCAAGGTTTTGCGAATTTTGCATGACTCCACACAGGGAAGTTGTTCAGGATGCTCAACTTGGTCGATTTGCACCGTCAAAACGCGATTTCCAGAGTTGACTATTAGAAAAACAAGATGGCCGCTCTTCCCTTTTCCCTGCCCGGAAAATAAACTTTTTAATTTTCGAGCTCCCGAAAAGCCGAATTAGCGTGATTACTTCTTGCGGATACCCCACCCGAGTGTGCCTGTGCAAATTTGAGCCCCATCAATGTTTTACTTTGGCGGTAATCGACGATTTTTTGTCAAATTATGACGTCACTTTTGCACCAAAAAGTTGTAATTCCCAAGGTTTTACGAATTTTGCATGACTCCACACAGGAAAGTTGTTCAGGATGCTCAACTTGGTCGATTTGCACCGTCAAAACGCGATTTCCAGAGTTGACTATTAGAAAAACAAGATGGCCGCTCTTCCCTTTTCCCTGCCCGGGGAATAAACTTTTTAATTTTCGAGCTCCCGAAAAGCCGAATTAGCGTGATTAGTTCTTGCGGATACCCCACCCGAGTGTGCCTGTGCAAATTTGAACCAAATCAATGTTTTACTTTGGCGGTAATCGACGATTTTTTGTCAAATTATGACGTCACTTTTGCACCAAAAAGTTGTAATTCCCAAGGTTTTGCGAATTTTGCATGACTCCACACAGGAAAGTTGTTCAGGATGCTCAACTTGGTCGATTTGCACCGTCAAAACGCGATTTCCAGAGTTGACTATTAGAAAAACAAGATGGCCGCTCTTCCCTTTTACCTGGCCGGGGAATAAACTTTTTAATTTTCGTGGCACCCCGAAAAACCGAATTAGCGTGATTACTTCTTGCGGATACCCCAACCGAGTGTGCCGGTGCAAATTTGAACACCGTCAATGTTTTACTTTGGCGGTAATCGACGATTTTGGGTCAAATTATGACGTCACTTTTGCACAAAAAAGTTGTAATTCCCAAGGTTTTGCGAATTTTGCATGACTCCACACAGGAAAGTTGTTCAGGATGCTCAACTTGGTCGATTTGCACCGTCAAAACGCGATTTCCTGAGTTGACTATTAGAAAAACAAGATGGCCGCTCTTCCCTTTTCCCTGGCCAGGGAATAACCTTTTTAATTTTCGAGCCACCCCGAAAAGCCGAATTAGCATGATTACTTCTTGCGGATACCCCACCCGAGTGTTCAGGTGCAAATCTGAACCCAGTCAATGTTTTACTTTGGCGGTAATCGACGATTTTGGGTCAAATTATGACGTCACTTTTGCACCAAAAAGTTGTAATTCCCAAGGTTTTGCGAATTTTGCATGACTCCACACAGGAAAGTTGTTCAGGATGCTCAACTTGGTCGATTTGCACCGTCAAAACGCGATTTCCAGAGTTGACTATTAGAAAACAAGATGGCCGCTCTTCCCTTTTCCCTGCCCGGGGAATAAACTTTTTAATTTTCGAGCCACCCCGAAAAGCCGAATTAGCGTGATTACTTCATGAGGATACCCCACCCGAGTGTGCCGGTGCAAATCTGAACCCCGTCAATGTTTTACTTTGGCGGTTATCGACAATTTTTGGACAAATTATGACGTCACTTTTGCACCAAAAATTGTAATTCCCAAGGTGTTACGAATTTTGTATGACTTCACACAGGAAAGTTGTTCATGATGCTCAACTTGGTCGATTTGCACGGTCAAAACGCGATTTCCAGAGTTGACTATTAGAAAAACAAGATGGCCGCTCTTCCCTTTTCCCCCTGTCCGGGGAATAAACTTTTTAATTTTCGAGCTCCCGAAAAGCCGCATTAGCGTGATTACTTCTTGCGGATACCCCACCCGAGTGTGCCTGTGCAAATTTGAACCCCATCAATGTTTTACTTTGGCGGTAATCGACGATTTTTTGTCAAATTATGACGTCACTTTTGCACCAAAAAGTTGTAATTCCCAAGGTTTTGCAAATTTTGCATGACTCCACACAGGAAAGTTGTTCAGGATGCTAAACTTGGTCGATTGGCACTGTCAAAACGCGATTTCCAGAGTTGACTATTAGAAAAACAAGATGGCCGCTCTTCCCTTTTCTCTGCCCGGGGAATAAACTTTTTACTTTTCGAGCTCCCGAAAAGCCGAATTAGCGTGATTACTTCTTGCGGATACCCCACCCGAGTGTGCCGGTGCAAATTTGAACCCAGTCAATGTTTTACTTTGGCGGTAATCGACGATTTTTGGTCAAATAATGACGTCACTTTTGCACCAAAAAGTTGTAATTCCCTAGGTTTTGCGAATTTTGCATGACTCCACAAAGGAAAGTTGTTCAGGATGCTCAACTTGGTCGATTTGTACCGTCAAAACGCGATTTCCAGAGTTGACTATTAGAAAAACAAGATGGCCGCTCTTCCATTTTCCCTGACCGGAGAATAACTTTTTAATTTTCGAGCCACCCCGAAAAGCCGAATTAGCGTGATTACTTCTTGCGGATACCCCACCCGAGTGTGCCGGTGCAAATCTGAACCCCGTCAATGTTTTACTTTGGCGGTAATCGACGATTTTTTGACAAATTATGACGTCACTTTTGCACCAAAAAGTTGTAATTCCCAAGGTTTTACGAATTTTACATGACTCCACACAGGAAAGTTGTTCAGGATGCTCAACTTGGTCGATTTGCACCGTCAAAACGCGATTTCCAGAGTTGACTATTAGAAAAACAAGATGGCCGCTCTTCCCTTTTCCCTGCCCGGAAAATAAACTTTTTAATTTTCGAGCTCCCGAAAAGCCGAATTAGCGTGATTACTTCTTGCGGATACCCCACCCGAGTGTGCCTGTGCAAATTTGAACCCCATCAATGTTTTACTTTGGCGGTAATCGACGATTTTTTGTCAAATTATGACGTCACTTTTGCACCAAAAAGTTGTAATTCCCAAGGTTTTGCGAATTTTGCATGACTCCACACAGGAAAGTTGTTCAGGATGCTCAACTTGGTCGATTTGCACCGTCAAAACGCGATTTCCAGAGTTGACTATTAGAAAAACAAGATGGCCGCTCTTCCCTTTTCCCTGCCCGGGGAATAAACATTTTAATTTTCGAGCTCCCGAAAAGCCGAATTAGCGTGATTACTTCTTGCGGATACCCCACCCGAGTGTGCCTGTGCAAATTTGAACCCCATCAATGTTTTACTTTTGCGGTAATCGACGATTTTTTGTCAAATTATGACGTCACTTTTGCACCAAAAAGTTGTAGTTCCCAAGGTTTTGCTAATTTTGCATGACTCCACACAGGAAAGTTGTTCAGGATGCTCAACTTGGTCGATTTGAGCGTAAAAACGCGATTTCCAGAGTTGACTATTAGAAAAACAAGATGGCCGCTCTTCCCTTTTACCTGCACGGGGAATAAACTTTTTAATTTTCGAGCTCCCGAAAAGCCGAATTAGCATGATTACTTCTTGCGGATACCCCCACCCGAGTGTGCCTGTGCAAATTTGAACCCAGTCAATGTTTTACTTTGGCGGTTATCGACGATTTTTGGTCAAATAATGACGTCACTTTTGCACCAAAAAGTTGTAATTCCCTAGGTTTTGCGAATTTTGCATGACTCCACACAGGAAAGTTAATCAGGATGCTCAACTTGGTCGATTTGCACCGTCAAAACGCGATTTCCAGAGTTAAATATTAGAAAAACAAGATGGCCGCTCTTCCATTTTCCCTGACCGGAGAATAACTTTTTAATTTTCGAGCCACCCCGAAAAGCCGAATTAGCGTGATTACTTCTTGCGGATACCCCACCCGAGTGTGCCTGTGCAAATTTGAACCCCATCAATGTTTTACTTTGCCGGTAATCGACGATTTTTGGTCAAATTATGACGTCACTTTTGCACCAAAAAGTTGTAATTCCCAAGGTTTTGCGAATTTTGCATGACTCCACACAGGAAAGTTGTTCCGGATGCTCAACTTGTCGATTTGCACCGTCAAAACGCGATTTCCAGAGTTGACTATTAGAAAACAAGATGGCCGCTCTTCCCTTTTCCCTGCCCGGGGAATAAACTTTTTAATTTTCGAGCCACCCCGAAAAGCCGAATTAGCGTGATTACTTCTTGCGGATACCCCACCCGAGTTTGCCGGTGCAAATCTGAACCCCGTCAATGTTTTACTTTGGCGGTAATCGACGATTTTTGGACAAATTATGACGTCACTTTTGCACCAAAAAGTTGTAATTCCCAAGGTTTTACGAATTTTGCATGACTCCACACAGGAAAGTTGTTCAGGATGCTCAACTTGGTCGATTTGCACCGTCAAAACGCGATTTCCAGAGTTGACTATTAGAAAAACAAGATGGCCGCTCTTCCCTTTTCCCTGCCCGGGGAATAAACTTTTTAATTTTCGAGCTCCCGAAAAGCCGAATTAGCGTGATTACTTCTTGCGGATACCCCACCCGAGTGTGCCTGTGCAAATTTGAACCCCATCAATGTTTTACTTTGGCGGTAATCGACGATTTTTTGTCAAATTATGACGTTACTTTTGCACCAAAAAGTTGTAATTTCCAAGGTTGTACGAATTTTGCATGACTCCACACAGGAAAGTTGTTCAGGATGCTCAACTTCGTAGATTTGCACCGTCAAAACGCGATTTCCAGAGTTGACTATTAGAAAAACAAGATGGCCGCTCTTCCCTTTTCCCTGCCCGGGGAATAAACTTTTTAATTTTCGAGCTCCCGAAAAGCCGAATTAGCATGATTACTTCTTGCGGATACCCCCACCCGAGTGTGCCTGTGCAAATTTGAACCCAGTCAATGTTTTACTTTGGCGGTTATCGACGATTTTTGGTCAAATAATGACGTCACTTTTGCACCAAAAAGTTGTAATTCCCTAGGTTTTGCGAATTTTGCATGACTCCACACAGGAAAGTTAATCAGGATGCTCAACTTGGTCGATTTGCACCGTCAAAACGCGATTTCCAGAGTTAAATATTAGAAAAACAAGATGGCCGCTCTTCCATTTTCCCTGACCGGAGAATAACTTTTTAATTTTCGAGCCACCCCGAAAAGCCGAATTAGCGTGATTACTTCTTGCGGATACCCCACCCGAGTGTGCCTGTGCAAATTTGAACCCCATCAATGTTTTACTTTGCCGGTAATCGACGATTTTTTGTCAAATTATGACGTCACTTTTGCACCAAAAAGTTGTAATTCCCAAGGTTTTGCGAATTTTGCATGACTCCACACAGGAAAGTTGTTCAGGATGCTCAACTTGTCGATTTGCACCGTCAAAACGCGATTTCCAGAGTTGACTATTAGAAAACAAGATGGCCGCTCTTCCCTTTTCCATGCCCGGGGAATAAACTTTTTAATTTTCGAGCCACCCCGAAAAGCCGAATTAGCGTGATTACTTCTTGCGGATACCCCACCCGAGTGTGCCGGTGCAAATCTGAACCCCGTCAATGTTTTACTTTGGCGGTAATCGACGATTTTTGGACAAATTATGACGTCACTTTTGCACCAAAAAGTTGTAATTCCCAAGGTTTTACGAATTTTGCATGACTCCACACAGGAAAGTTGTTCAGGATGCTCAACTTGGTCGATTTGCACCGTCAAAACGCGATTTCCAGAGTTGACTATTAGAAAAACAAGATGGCCGCTCTTCCCTTTTCCCTGCCCGGGGAATAAACTTTTTAATTTTCGAGCTCCCGAAAAGCCGAATTAGCGTGATTACTTCTTGCGGATACCCCACCCGAGTGTGCCTGTGCAAATTTGAACCCCATCAATGTTTTACTTTGGCGGTAATCGACGATTTTTTGTCAAATTATGACGTTACTTTTGCACCAAAAAGTTGTAATTTCCAAGGTTGTACGAATTTTGCATGACTCCACACAGGAAAGTTGTTCAGGATGCTCAACTTCGTAGATTTGCACCGTCAAAACGCGATTTCCAGAGTTGACTATTAGAAAAACAAGATGGCCGCTCTTCCCTTTTCCCTGCCCGGGGAATAAACTTTTTAATTTTCGAGCTCCCGAAAAGCCGAATTAGCATGATTACTTCTTGCGGATACCCCCACCCGAGTGTGCCTGTGCAAATTTGAACCCAGTCAATGTTTTACTTTGGCGGTTATCGACGATTTTTGGTCAAATAATGACGTCACTTTTGCACCAAAAAGTTGTAATTCCCTAGGTTTTGCGAATTTTGCATGACTCCACACAGGAAAGTTAATCAGGATGCTCAACTTGGTCGATTTGCACCGTCAAAACGCGATTTCCAGAGTTGACTATTAGAAAAACAAGATGGCCGCTATTCCCTTTTCCCTGCCCGGGGAATAAACTTTTTAATTTTCAAACTCCCGAAAAGCCGAATTAGCATGATTACTTCTTGCGGATACCCCCACCCGAGTGTGCCTGTGCAAATTTGAACCCAGTCAATGTTTTACTTTGGCGGTTATCGACGATTTTTGGTCAAATAATGACGTCACTTTTGCACCAAAAAGTTGTAATTCCCTAGGTTTTGCGAATTTTGCATGACTCCACACAGGAAAGTTAATCAGGATGCTCAACTTGGTCGATTTGCACCGTCAAAACGCGATTTCCAGAGTTAAATATTAGAAAAACAAGATGGCCGCTCTTCCATTTTCCCTGACCGGAGAATAACTTTTTAATTTTCGAGCCACCCCGAAAAGCCGAATTAGCGTGATTACTTCTTGCGGATACCCCACCCGAGTGTGCCTGTGCAAATTTGAACCCCATCAATGTTTTACTTTGCCGGTAATCGACGATTTTTGGTCAAATTATGACGTCACTTTTGCACCAAAAAGTTGTAATTCCCAAGGTTTTGCGAATTTTGCATGAATCCACACAGGAAAGTTGTTCAGGATGCTCAACTTGGTCGATTTGCACCGTCAAAACGCGATTTCCAGAGTTGACTATTAGAAAACAAGATGGCCGCTCTTCCCTTTTCCCTGCCCGGGGAATAAACTTTTTAATTTTCGAGCCACCCCGAAAAGCCGAATTAGCGTGATTACTTCTTGCGGATACCCCCACCCGAGTGTGCCTGTGCAAATTTGAACCCAGTCAATGTTTTACTTTGGCGGTTATCGACGATTTTTGGTCAAATAATGACGTCACTTTTGCACCAAAAAGTTGTAATTCCCTAGGTTTTGCGAATTTTGCGTGACTCCACACAGGAAAGTTAATCAGGATGCTCAACTTGGTCGATTTGCAACGTCAAAACGCGATTTCCAGAGTTAAATATTAGAAAAACAAGATGGCCGCTCTTCCATTTTCTCTGACCGGAGAATAACTTTTTAATTTTCGAGCCACCCCGAAAAGCCGAATTAGCGTGATTACTTCTTGCGGATACCCCACCCTAGTGTGCCTGTGCAAATTTGAACCCCATCAATGTTTTACTTTGCCGGTAATCGACGATTTTGGGTCAAATTATGACGTCACTTTTGCACCAAAAAGTTGTAATTCCCAAGGTTTTGCGAATTTTGCATGACTCCACACAGGAAAGTTGTTCAGGATGCTCAACTTGGTCGATTTGCACCGTCAAAACGCGATTTCCAGAGTTGACTATTAGAAAACAAGATGGCCGCTCTTCCCTTTTCCCTGCCCGGGGAATAAACTTTTTAATTTTCGAGCCACCCCGAAAAGCCGAATTAGCGTGATTACTTCTTGCGGATACCCCACCCGAGTGTGCCTGTGCAAATTTGAACCCCATCAATGTTTTACTTTGGCGGTAATCGACGATTTTTTGTCAAATTATGACGTCACTTTTGCACCAAAAAGTTGTAATTTCCAAGGTTGTACGAATTTTGCATGACTCCACACAGGAAAGTTGTTCAGGATGCTCAACTTCGTAGATTTGCACCGTCAAAACGCGATTTCCAGAGTTGACTATTAGAAAAACAAGATGGCCGCTCTTCCCTTTTCCCTGCCCGGGGAATAAACTTTTTAATTTTCGAGCTCCCGAAAAGCCGAATTAGCGTGATTACTTCTTGCGGATACCCCACCCGAATGTGCCTGTGCAAATTTGAACCCCATCAATGTTTTACTTTGGCGGTAATCGACGATTTTTTGTCAAATTATGACGTCACTTTTGCACCAAAAAGTTGTAATTCCCAAGGTTTTGCGAATTTTGCATGACTCCACACAGGAAAGTTGTTCAGGATGCTCAACTTGGTCGATTTGCACCGTAAAAACGCGATTTCATGAGTTGACTATTAAAAAACAAGATGGCCGCTCTTCCCTTTTCCCCGCACGGGGAATAAACTTTTTAATTTTCGAGCTCCCGAAAAGCCGAATTAGCGTGATTACTTCTTGCGGATACCCCACCCGAGTGTGCCGGTGCAAATTTGAACCCCATCAATGTTTTACTTTGGCGGTAATCGACGATTTTTTTGTCAAATTATGACGTCAATTTTGCACCAAAAAGTTGTAATTCCCAAGGTTTTACGAATTTTGCATGACTCCACACAGGAAAGTTGTTCAGGATGCTCAACTTGGTCGATTTGCACGGTCAAAACGCGATTTCCAGAGTTGACTATTAGAAAAACAAGATGGCCGGTCTTCCCTTTTCCCTGCCCGGGGAATAAACTTTTTAATTTTCGAGCTCCCGAAAAGCCGAATTAGCGTGATTACTTCTTGCGGATACCCCACCCGAGTGTGCCTGTGCAAATTTGAACCCAATCAATGTTTTACTTTGGCGGTAATCGACGATTTTTTGTCAAATTATGACGTCACTTTTGCACCAAAAAGTTGTAATTCCCAAGGTTTTGCGAATTTTGTATGACTCCACACAGGAAACTTGTTCAGGATGCTCAACTTGGTCGATTTGCACCGTAAAAACGCGATTTCCAGAGTTGACTATTAGAAAAACAAGATGGCCGCTCTTCCCTTTTCCCAGCACGGGGAATAAACTTTTTAATTTTCGAGCTCCCGAAAAGCCGAATTAGCGTGATTACTTCTTGCGGATACCCCACCCGAGTGTGCCGGTGCAAATTTGAACCCATTTAATGTTTCACTTTGGCGGTAATCGACGATTTTTGGTCAAATTATGACGTCACTTTTGCACCAAAAAGTTGTAATTCCCAAGGTTTTGCGAATTCTGCATGACTCCACACAGGAAAGTTGTTCAGGATGCTCAACTTGGTCGATTTGCACCGTCAAAACGCGATTTCCAGAGTTGACTATTAGAAAAACAAGATGGCCGCTCTTCCCTTTTCCCCGCACGGGGAATAAACTTTTTAATTTTCGAGCTCCCGAAAAGCCGAATTAGCGTGATTACTTCTTGCGGATACCCCACCCGAGTGTGCCGGTGCAAATTTGAACCCCATCAATGTTTTACTTTGGCGGTAATCGACGATTTTTTGTCAAATGATGACGTCACTTTTGCACCAAAAAGTTGTAATTCCCAAAGTTTTACGAATTTTGCATGACTCCACACAGGAAAGTTGTTCAGGATGCTCAACTTGGTCGATTTGCACGGTCAAAACGCGATTTCCAGAGTTGACTATTAGAAAAACAAGATGGCCGCTCTTCCCTTTTCCCTGCCCGGGGAATAAACTTTTTAATTTTCGAGCTCCCGAAAAGCCGAATTAGCGTGATTACTTCTTGCGGATACCCCACCCGAGTGTGCCTTTGCAAATTTGAACCCCATCAATGTTTTACTTTGGCGGTAATCGACGATTTTTTGTCAAATTATGACGTCACTTTTGCACCAAAAAGTTGTAATTCCCAAGGTTTTGCGAATTTTGCATGACTCCACACAGGAAAGTTGTTCAGGATGCTCAACTTGGTCGATTTGCACGGTCGAAACGCGATTTCCAGAGTTGACTATTAGAAAAACAAGACGGCCGCTCTTCCCTTTTCCCTGCCCGGGGAATAAACTTTTTAATTTTCGAGCTCCCGAAAAGCCGAATTAGCGTGATTACTTCTTGCGGATACCCCACCCGAGTGTGCCTGTGTAAATTTGAACCAAATCAATGTTTTACTTTGGCGGTAATCGACGATTTTTTGTCAAATTATGACGTCACTTTTGCACCAAAAAGTTGTAATTCCCAAGGTTTTGCGAATTTTGCATGACTCCACACAGGAAAGTTGTTCAGGATGCTCAACTTGGTCGATTTGCACCGTAAAAACGCGATTTCATGAGTTGACTATTAAAAAACAAGATGGCCGCTCTTCCCTTTTCCCCGCACGGGGAATAAACTTTTTAATTTTCGAGCTCCCGAAAAGCCGAATTAGCGTGATTACTTCTTGCGGATACCCCACCCGAGTGTGCCGGTGCAAATTTGAACCCCATCAATGTTTTACTTTGGCGGTAATCGACGATTTTTTTGTCAAATTATGACGTCACTTTTGCACCAAAAAGTTGTAATTCCCAAGGTTTTACGAATTTTGCATGACTCCACACAGGAAAGTTGTTCAGGATGCTCAACTTGGTCGATTTGCACGGTCAAAACGCGATTTCCAGAGTTGACTATTAGAAAAACAAGATGGCCGGTCTTTCCTTTTCCCTGCCCGGGGAATAAACTTTTTAATTTTCGAGCTCCCGAAAAGCCGAATTAGCGTGATTACTTCTTGCGGATACCCCACCCGAGTGTGCCTGTGCAAATTTGAACCCAATCAATGTTTTACTTTGGCGGTAATCGACGATTTTTTGTCAAATTATGACGTCACTTTTGCACCAAAAAGTTGTAATTCCCAAGGTTTTGCGAATTTTGCATGACTCCACACAGGAAACTTGTTCAGGATGCTCAACTTGGTCGATTTGCACCGTAAAAACGCGATTTCCAGAGGTGACTATTAGAAAAACAAGATGGCCGCTCTTCCCTTTTCCCTGCACGGGGAATAAACTTTTTAATTTTCGAGCTCCCGAAAAGCCGAATTAGCGTGATTACTTCTTGCGGATACCCCACCCGAGTGTGCCGGTGCAAATTTGAACCCATTTAATGTTTCACTTTGGCGGTAATCGACGATTTTTGGTCAAATTATGACGTCACTTTTGCACCAAAAAGTTGTAATTCCCAAGGTTTTGCGAATTCTGCATGACTCCACACAGGAAAGTTGTTCAGGATGCTCAACTTGGTCGATTTGCACCGTCAAAACGCGATTTCCAGAGTTGACTATTAGAAAAACAAGATGGCCGCTCTTCCCTTTTCCCCGCACGGGGAATAAACTTTTTAATTTTCGAGCTCCCGAAAAGCCGAATTAGCGTGATTACTTCTTGCGGATACCCCACCCGAGTGTGCCGGTGCAAATTTGAACCCCATCAATGTTTTACTTTGGCGGTAATCGACGATTTTTTGTCAAATGATGACGTCACTTTTGCACCAAAAAGTTGTAATTCCAAAGGTTTTACGAATTTTGCATGACTCCACACAGGAAAGTTGTTCAGGATGCTCAACTTGGTCGATTTGCACGGTCAAAACGCGATTTCCAGAGTTGACTATTAGAAAAACAAGATGGCCGCTCTTCCCTTTTCCCTGCCCGGGGAATAAACTTTTTAATTTTCGAGCTCCCGAAAAGCCGAATTAGCGTGATTACTTCTTGCGGATACCCCACCCGAGTGTGCCTTTGCAAATTTGAACCCCATCAATGTTTTACTTTGGCGGTAATCGACGATTTTTTGTCAAATTATGACGTCACTTTTGCACCAAAAAGTTGTAATTCCCAAGGTTTTGCGAATTTTGCATGACTCCACACAGGAAAGTTGTTCAGGATGCTCAACTTGGTCGATTTGCACGGTCGAAACGCGATTTCCAGAGTTGACTATTAGAAAAACAAGACGGCCGCTCTTCCCTTTTCCCTGCCCGGGGAATAAACTTTTTAATTTTCGAGCTCCCGAAAAGCCGAATTAGCGTGATTACTTCTTGCGGATACCCCACCCGAGTGTGCCTGTGTAAATTTGAACCAAATCACACTGTAAAAATATTGGGTAACTGTAGTGTTGGGTAAACTTAATAACGCATTTGTTGGTAAATATTTATCCAATAATGGGTACTTTTTGTCTCTGAGACAAACATACAATTTTGTTGTTCTAAGAGTCATCGAAGTTGGTCATTTGTTATGCAATAAATGGTTAAAAACCGGACCAAATAAACTTTTAACCAAACTATGGGCAACTATACGTTGATTGCCTCAAAGTTGGGTATACCAGTATCAAAAGACTCGGCCATTGGGTAAACAACCAACACTTTTCGACCATAAGTTGGTCTCTATCTAGGACATGTGGACGCGGCGTGCACACGACGGAATCATCACATCCAGACATCGTCATGGTGGACCAAATGCTTGATGAGTGGGGTGTCTCCCAGCTAAAAGATACATTTGCAGGTAAGTTTAATCTTGTCATTACTTCTAAATGCTCAGTGGGGTTGTCTGTGATAACAATCAAATAAATACATTCCTATTCAAAAGTTTTGCGAGGTGTTTATCGAGACTTCGATTGTGCATGGCCGATGTGACTCTGAAGTCTTTGTGTACGATGCGCATGGGATGTACATGGATGTACATGTATGTACGTGTGTAAAAATAGTGTAGTGCATGAACGTTAGCAGAGAACCACAATGCAAGAATGAATACAACCACTATACCAGTCGACCAGTCCTAGTTGCAACTGAGTGAGTGTTTACACACTGACATCGGTTTCATATTGAGCTTTTTTGTTGAAGCTTGTGTTGCTGCTATTGCTCATTTTAAAGTTGTAATGAATGCTACTTGGAGATTTGATTAAACCAAAATGACCAGGTTTCCACATGAATCATCATTAATTTTAATAAGCATTTAGGCCGGCTGCCCATATATAGGCCTATACATTATAACTAAACCATTGAGCAAGTTATTAGAATAGAATAGTCACTTGCATTTAAATCAAGTTTGAAGTTGTCTGTACCTATTCTGATTGTTATGTTTTATTGTATACATTTTGGCAATCCTTTTATTTTTGTCAATCTCTGCCCCAATGATAAGTGAAAAGAATAGGTGTGGTTATTCAAAGCAGTGACAATCTGCCACTAATTTATACACGTACATGTACAACACTTGGCAGGCAGGCTGTCTTGAGTTAAAACGGTAGGCTGGTGTCAGTTGATAATCTACATACCAGTAAAACAAAACTTTGTAGTTACAAGCTGTTTTCAATCTAGTTGCAATAATTGTAACACTCAGCGAGGTTCGACCCTCGCCGGAAGTTACCATTATTGTAACTATTTTATGTAACAGGATGTCATATGCCCAAATTTATTTAACTGTTTTACATCATGATAACTAGATGATTTTTTTTTTACATTTTATTTAACAGAAAACTACATTGATGCAGAAGCTCTGCAATTTCTCAGTGAAGAAGACATAAAGCAGTTGATACCGCAGATTGGGCTAAGAGTAAAGTTCATGCAAAATTGGAAGGTCCATGTAAGTTATTGAGTCAAGATGATTTGTTTCAGGTGTCTTAATGTCATTGATGGTGGAGTTAATAAACTGTTTACTCATTTAAAATATATCCACAATGTGCAGTGTGGTATTTCTACATACATCACATGCAGACAGGAGGGATGTCTAAAGACATTTACACATGTGTCATCATATAAACGCCATATTATATTGAAGCACTCCCATGATCAAGCAGATGCTAACCTTGATTTACATGAAGATGATGCAGGCGGTAGCCAATTAAACTACCCTGCAGATAATGATCAACCTGATGATTTAGAGAGTGATGATGAGTCACCATCGATGAACAAAGATGACATTCTAGAAGCTGCATCATTTTTCATTGCTGACTTAAAGGCTTCTTCTGTGCCTTACTCTAGTATTCAGAGGGTCATTGATGAAACTGAAGAGTTAGTTCAGGCAATTATTGGTCATCTGCGAAAAAAGCTTGTGTCAGTTGTCAATCAAATAAAAGGTGATGGTTTGCTTAGAAACCTTTGGGTGCGTTTGATTGGTCCAAACGTATCACATAACAATGTTACATTATTCATAAGTGAAAATATTTACATACCAGGCGACTGCGACATCGTCAAGTCCCTGTCCCGCATGCGGAACAGGTTTGGGAATGCAGAGCATCACAAAACAGTAGTTTCCTGGGGATGGCACGGGATTCCTGTCCCGCATGCGGAACAGGTTTTGGAATGCAGAGCATCACAAAACAGTAGTTTCCTGGGGATGGCACGGGATTCCTGTCCCGCATGCGGAACAGGTTTTGGAATGCAGAGCATCACAAAACAGTAGTTTTCTGGGGATGGCACGGGATTGGGACTTGAGTCAAGTCTAATACGTGAGGGAATTACCAACTTTTGCAGAAACACTGTTTCCTCCCCCCTTTTTCTTCCCCCCTTTTTCTTGGGGGGGGGGGTGTCACATACATGTAAATTGAATAATTTTTGTTTGTTGTTTTCTATTTTAATTGTTGTTATATATTGTTATTTGTAGTTTCAGCAGAAGGAAGTCTTGAACATTCCCATTAATCTTCTTCAAGAAAGTTCTGATGTTGGATCATGGATATCGGCTTCATTCAAACAATCGGACCTGAACAGTTCAGGATCAGTGTCTACACAACCCGACCTTTTTTCAGATTCAGCCTCGTCAACAGAGACACTTTTCCCCTCGTCACAGATGGCACCTGCCAAACGTCAGAGGAAGTGCTTGTTTGTAAGTATAATCATGGGAAAATAAAGAGTATTGTAGCAAGAATATGCATTTTTCTGTAAAGAAAGTATAAAATAACTCAAATAAAGGGCAACAAAGATGGAGACACTTTTTTGTTTTGTTGTTTTTAGTTGAATTGAGCTTAAGTATAAGTGCAAGCAGTAAAAGCACACATGATTTACTCAAAATGAGTAACACCTTTAATTTGTTGATTTCAGGATGTCAAGAATATTCTCAACAATACAGTTGGAGGGCAAAATGTGATACAGCACATCAGGACACATGGTTTTTTGTCAAAAAAGATGCGGCATAATCTTGTGAGCATTCTTGTTTCACACCTCATGGAGACTCATGGGAAAAAGTAAGTTATATTTGGGCTAAAAAATACAAGTTCTTGGCTTTTGCTACTGTACCTTTATGTTGTTTGTGTAAAACCATGTGCCAATTGTTTGGCATTCATGTTACATGTATGTGTCACAAGTTTTATAGCTGCAAACCAGTGTGCACCTATTGTTACATACTATTTGAACTTAACATGTTATTGATTTAGTTTCACTTGATTCATACTGCAATTTCTTTTCTTAGTTTACTAGTTGTTAGTAGCAGCATAAACACATGTAAGTCTACAATATCTGTTCCATTTTAATTGCAGTCCAAGCGCATATGTGAAAAGTGCTCTTGCTGACAGTGTCATCACGGTGTTTCCACAACTGAAAGACCCACAGGGGATCACTGGATATGTAAGTACTCACGTTTCACTTTTACTTTGGTATTTCTGTTTTATTTTGAAAATCTGAACAGGTAGAACAAACTTACTCTTTTAAGCTACCACTTGGTTTATTTATATTTAAATATTCACACTGAGATATGAATTGGTTATTTTTAGGAAGCATTCTATACAAAAGGAGCTAGCAAATGTCCTGCCTCTGGATACCTTGAAGAACATCTTCGTTATGTTCGCAAACAACTGATTCAGAGGGGCTTGTCTACTAAAGCTTCAGAGAAAAGTAAGTCTTACTTGAATTCATCATGTACTTTTCTGCAAAATGAAAAATTTAAACTCAAATTTGTGTTTAAGAAACTGACAGTGCTGTTGTTCAAGTCCACACCAGCAGAGTTCGAGTCATTGTAATCCAAGACCAAATCTGAGTCCGAGTACACAATTAAAATGATTCAAGACAGTCTTGAGTCTGAGACCAGTCTTGACACCTCCAGCACTGGAAAATGGGACTTGTCATTTTTATAAGATGCAGCTTGAAACATTCAAATTAAATACCCTTACAACCTTGTTGATTCACACATTCTATGGCATCCCCCCAAAACAATTTGAGGTAAATTGACCATAGTATGCTTAACCACCAAACACAGTTTTAGTGATTACACATAAATTTGCAATTGCTATTGACTTTCATTCATAGTAACAGCTAAGAGTGGAGCAGAGGCTGACCCTGATGTGGAACCTCTTGAGATGTCTGATTCTACTAAAGACAAGATCCAGTGGTTGAAGGACAATACAGAACCAGCTACCAAGGTGATTGACTACATGCGAGAAAGTTTGAAGTACAGAAGGGAGTGGATCAACGACAAAGCAAGAACAGTCAGAGAAATCATTGCAGAGTATCCAAGACTGTTGGATGAAGGGATGGTAAGCATGAATAGTAATTAAAACAAACTTTAAAGAACCCTTAACAGAAAAGTTGACTGTTGGTCCATTTCATCAAATTGCGTATATCCCTGTGTGTTACAGATAGTTTAAATTGCCTTGTGGTAATACAATGTGTGTTAAAACCTACCAACTGTTCATTATTGGTGATTTTTATGAAAAAAGATCATAGAGCCCTTTCATTTTTGTTGTCATTCTGCATATATTGAAGTACAGGATAAATCATTTAAGATTAATAAAAAACTCAAGGACTGTTTATTCTAATTAATGTCATAGATTGAAGAGGAGTACAAAATGATGTATCCTGATCATGCAGATCGACTAATGGACAACTGGACATCTATAAAAAGCAGCATCATAGAGTTTGGGATACAGCATTGCAGTGTATGGAAGGAAGTTCTTCAACTAACGTGCAGTGACTATGCAACTCTGTCTGAAGGTAGCATTTATACCATCACATACAGTACATTAGACCATAGAGCAAGGAATGATCTCAGTGGTGTAACTGTAGGGGAGTGGGTGGGGTGGGGGTGGGGGGCACGTACCCCAAATAAGATGTCCCAACCCTCGAGATTCAAAATTCCCTCAGTAAAATGTAAATTTGATAAACTTTCAATGTGAATGTTTTAAAAACAATTTTCCATCTACATGCAGACAATGCAATTGTTTTTACCTACCTTTACATCAGATTAAAGTATAAGGAAATAGTATACGGCAAAAAAAAAAGTTATGCAACCCCTTTGATCTAGTAAGGCCCTTTTTAAACCATGGCTTGGATCTGGGCAAATTCTGTCAGTTATTTTTATAAGTGCTTTTGGTATAGGGCTTCATACAGGCAGAAGGAGTCTAATAGGCCAGAGTCAACGCCCAAACCTGTAAAGAAAGGGGTAATTGATGTCATCATTGTTAATCATTACTTTTTAACTTGACCCTCACGCCATCATTTTATACTTGGTAAATAAAATTATGGTATGATAATATGACATAGCCAAGCATTGGTACACAGAATTAAAACACAAACCTTATACATATTATTTTTGTATTGTCTCTACACAGATCAGCAAACCAACTTGTCCCTATTTTTCCTGCCTCTTATTTTTGAGGGACAGAGAAAGGCAGCAGGTGGCAGATGTTCCTCCAGCAATGCTTCTAAGCGAGAAGCATTTATTGATACCCAACCGGTAAGTACAGTTCTGATAGCTGATTAGTAACCTCAAAGTCTTCTCCTTTGATCACAATGCTATCTGTCATTTATGTGACCCCTGTCTAATTTTCAGACCGAAACAGTCAAAGTTTTTTTTTGTAAATTTTGGTCTTAATAGTCCTCTAGACTGACTCGTTTATCTAATGAAAGTGATAGTTGTGTATTCATAATCGTTGTGGGTGAAAAGTGTTGTCATTATTAAGGTGCAATAGTAACTCACTGCACAGAATGGTACAAGTGCAGGATAGTGTAATATGGAGTACATGTACCATGAAACTGGCACTTTGTTTAAATACCGAAAAATGGTGTGTCAATGAATATTAATAAGGTAATAAAAGGGTAGCAATGAGTTCTTTAAAGGCCGTTTAAAACAGGCAGGGTCGTTGCCGTGTGATAAAGTCCCGAGGCCTGAAGGTTTTAAACGGCCGTTAAAGAACGAGTCACTGCTCTTTTAATCTCATTCATAATGCCTTTTTGGTTAAAAGGTGTAATAAAATAAGAAACTGTGTAAAACTTATCCGTTTCCAACGTGCTTGAGCTCTGTACGTTCGTGTATTGCATTGTTATGACTGAGACGCCTATTTTCTACATTCTACAATTTCCGGTTTTGTTCGTGCACGTATAGTCTTGGTGCAAGACGTTCTCGTTTTCCTTTCACACACATCACGGCCAACTCACCGACATCGCCCATAACAAGAAACGTCTTGCACCAAGACTAGCGCGTAGTATCCGAAAACAACCGGTTATAAACAGAGCTCCAGCTGGTCATTATCAACCGTTTAAACACCCCCACGTGAAGTGCTCTCCACCACTAGGAATAGCGAAACTGTCTGAGGTATTTATGAATACTATTTAAGATATTTAAACTAATTTTTTTAATTTCTAAATGTTATTGCAGGATATAACTAACATCCCAGCCTACTTGAAGAAAATCGATTCAGAGAAGCGCCCTCAACCATTCATACTGGCATTGCATCGAGACGTAAGTGAACTTCAACCAACAGACATCTTCGTCATAGTGGAGAAGCAAGCTCTGCCACAGTCCTCATTGTTGAAAGCTGTGGACATTTGCTATAAACTACACTTTGTGTTGGACTGTAGTTATCAAGACAGCTGCAAAGGGCTGTGGTCTTTCTTTCAGTCATTTGTGTTCAAGCAGGCACTCAAAGGGAGAAAGGAGTCAAACACAATGAGGGCCTTACGTGCATTTATTTCCTACAAGACACTTACGCCTTAGCCACACTGTGTTACAAGTTTTGCTTGTATAAAAAAGAGGAGATCAGGGTTATAACTGTTTTGTTGTTCAAGTAAAATTACTGTGCATGTGATGTTTTCACTGCTTCAGTAAAAAATTACTTCTGAAATACTAGTTTAAAGTTACTTCGATAAAGTTGTGTAAATGTTAAAAAGAGGTTTTGTTTTTAATTTGAAAGTTACCTCTTGGTTAGCCTATACACTGCTGAAAATTCTGCTTAGCAAATATTTTGGCTTAGCAAGAAATGACTGGGTTAGTCGCAGCAATGATAACTGTATGGTGTTCTAGCTGGTAACTTTTTCTTGCTAAACAAAAAGAAATTTGTGCTCGGCAAATTTGTTGTGCTTGCAGGTTTTATGAATTGGGCCCAACCAGGGCCCCTTTTTATGGCTCTGCTTATCGCTGAGTTCTACGCTTACAATCACCATTATATGTTTACTGTGATAGCGCCAAAGTTCTGCGCTAGTTGTGTGTAAGCAAATAATGCCTAGTAGCCTCAAGCAAACATTCCCTACTAACCTGTGAGATACGCTTGACATAAGCGCAGAATTCCCTGCTTCCGCCATAAGCGCCAATTCTTTGCTGACAATAAGCAGAGCCGAAATTGGGTCCTGGTTCCAATTTCATAGAATGTATTTTTCTATCATTATTTTGCTTTAAATTTGTTTTGTTAAAAAGTTTTGAAAATATTTACAAGTTTTAAAATATTGTTGCGACAAAGTTTTACCTTCAAATATTATTATTGAAGGAGAGTGATTGACTTGTTTGTCAAAACAAAATTATTATGTAATTGCAAGAGATAAACCTTGATTTGGACTGCAAAACATTTCATTGATTGCAAAATTAAGATGCATAGTGGATAACTCTAACTGAAATAGGCCTGATACAAACATTTCAAATAAATAATTTTGAAAGAGTATTTTTTAAGTAAACTGTTTGAACTTGTTGCGGTTTTGAAGTATGTGATTTTACAAATTAAGTGCAATAAATCAAATCATCGATTTAATCAAGATTGTTGTCAGGTTTGTTTTCTGTATGTCAATGGCGTAGTTTACCAACAGTTGAACAACCTCGCTCAACATTGGGCAAAGGGTTGGACAGCAATCTATCATTATAGCGGTTATAAAATGACCAACTGTAGACAATAATAGACCCAATAGTTGGTCGAATTAAGCACAATTTTACCATTAAATGGGTGAACATATTTACTCAATAACTGGTTAAATTTTAACCAACGGTTGGGCGGCAAATTGTGCTCATCTTATGGTTAAATAGTTTTTACCCAATAAGTTGGTGAAAGATACTGCCCAACTGTTGGGATAAGTTTGATTGCCCAAGTAATGGGCAAAAAGTTTGCCCAATTTGAATGGGTAATATTTTGCCCAAAAGTTGGAGGAGTTCACTATTCGCCCTTAGTTGGGTAAAAAGTTGGGCAATATTTTACCCAATTTTTTTACAGTGCAATGTTTTACTTTGGCGGTAATCGACGATTTTTTGTCAAATTATGACGTCACTTTTGCACCAAAAAGTTGTAATTCCCAAGGTTTTGCGAATTTTGCATGACTCCACACAGGAAAGTTGTTCAGGATGCTCAACTTGGTCGATTTGCACGGTCAAAACGCGATTTCCAGAGTTGACTATTAGAAAAACAAGATGGCCGCTCTTCCCTTTTCCCTGCCCGGGGAATAAACTTTTTAATTTTCGAGCTCCCGAAAAGCCGAATTAGCGTGATTACTTCTTGCGGATACCCCACCCGAGTGTGCCTTTGCAAATTTGAACCCCATCAATGTTTTACTTTGGCGGTAATCGACGATTTTTTGTCAAATTATGACGTCACTTTTGCACCAAAAAGTTGTAATTCCCAAGGTTTTGCGAATTTTGCATGACTCCACACAGGAAAGTTGTTCAGGATGCTCAACTTGGTCGATTTGCACGGTCGAAACGCGATTTCCAGAGTTGACTATTAGAAAAACAAGACGGCCGCTCTTCCCTTTTCCCTGCCCGGGGAATAAACTTTTTAATTTTCGAGCTCCCGAAAAGCCGAATTAGCGTGATTACTTCTTGCGGATACCCCACCCGAGTGTGCCTGTGTAAATTTGAACCAAATCAATGTTTTACTTTGGCGGTAATCGACGATTTTTTGTCAAATTATGACGTCACTTTTGCACCAAAAAGTTGTAATTCCCAAGGTTTTGCGAATTTTGCATGACTCCACACAGGAAAGTTGTTCAGGATGCTCAACTTGGTCGATTTGCACCGTAAAAACGCGATTTCATGAGTTGACTATTAAAAAACAAGATGGCCGCTCTTCCCTTTTCCCCGCACGGGGAATAAATTTTTTAATTTTCGAGCTCCCGAAAAGCCGAATTAGCGTGATTACTTCTTGCGGATACCCCACCCGAGTGTGCCGGTGCAAATTTGAACCCCATCAATGTTTTACTTTGGCGGTAATCGACGATTTTTTTGTCAAATTATGACGTCACTTTTGCACCAAAAAGTTGTAATTCCCAAGGTTTTACGAATTTTGCATGACTCCACACAGGAAAGTTGTTCAGGATGCTCAACTTGGTCGATTTGCACGGTCAAAACGCGATTTCCAGAGTTGACTATTAGAAAAACAAGATGGCCGGTCTTCCCTTTTCCCTGCCCGGGGAATAAACTTTTTAATTTTCGAGCTCCCGAAAAGCCGAATTAGCGTGATTACTTCTTGCGGATACCCCACCCGAGTGTGCCTGTGCAAATTTGAACCCAATCAATGTTTTACTTTGGCGGTAATCGACGATTTTTTGTCAAATTATGACGTCACTTTTGCACCAAAAAGTTGTAATTCCCAAGGTTTTGCGAATTTTGCATGACTCCACACAGGAAACTTGTTCAGGATGCTCAACTTGGTCGATTTGCACCGTAAAAACGCGATTTCCAGAGTTGACTATTAGAAAAACAAGATGGCCGCTCTTCCCTTTTCCCTGCACGGGGAATAAACTTTTTAATTTTCGAGCTCCCGAAAAGCCGAATTAGCGTGATTACTTCTTGCGGATACCCCACCCGAGTGTGCCGGTGCAAATTTGAACCCATTTAATGTTTCACTTTGGCGGTAATCGACGATTTTTGGTCAAATTATGACGTCACTTTTGCACCAAAAAGTTGTAATTCCCAAGGTTTTGCGAATTCTGCATGACTCCACACAGGAAAGTTGTTCAGGATGCTCAACTTGGTCGACTTGCACCGTCAAAACGCGATTTCCAGAGTTGACTATTAGAAAAACAAGATGGCCGCTCTTCCCTTTTCCCCGCACGGGGAATAAACTTTTTAATTTTCGAGCTCCCGAAAAGCCGAATTAGCGTGATTACTTCTTGCGGATACCCCACCCGAGTGTGCCGGTGCAAATTTGAACCCCATCAATGTTTTACTTTGGCGGTAATTGACGATTTTTTGTCAAATGATGACGTCACTTTTGCACCAAAAAGTTGTAATTCCCAAGGTTTTACGAATTTTGCATGACTCCACACAGGAAAGTTGTTCAGGATGCTCAACTTGGTCGATTTGCACGGTCAAAACGCGATTTCCAGAGTTGACTATTAGAAAAACAAGATGG
Source organism: Asterias amurensis (assembly GCF_032118995.1). NCBI lineage: Eukaryota > Metazoa > Echinodermata > Asteroidea > Forcipulatida > Asteriidae > Asterias > Asterias amurensis. Next base: position 8,115,561 of record NC_092662.1, on the reverse strand, counting down.
CCGCTCTTCCCTTTTCCCTGCCCGGGGAATAAACTTTTTAATTTTCGAGCTCCCGAAAAGCCGAATTAGCGTGATTACTTCTTGCGGATACCCCACCCGAGTGTGCCTTTGCAAATTTGAACCCCATCAATGTTTTACTTTGGCGGTAATCGACGATTTTTTGTCAAATTATGACGTCACTTTTGCACCAAAAAGTTGTAATTCCCAAGGTTTTGCGAATTTTGCATGACTCCACACAGGAAAGTTGTTCAGGATGCTCAACTTGGTCGATTTGCACGGTCGAAACGCGATTTCCAGAGTTGACTATTAGAAAAACAAGACGGCCGCTCTTCCCTTTTCCCTGCCCGGGGAATAAACTTTTTAATTTTCGAGCTCCCGAAAAGCCGAATTAGCGTGATTACTTCTTGCGGATACCCCACCCGAGTGTGCCTGTGTAAATTTGAACCAAATCAATGTTTTACTTTGGCGGTAATCGACGATTTTTTGTCAAATTATGACGTCACTTTTGCACCAAAAAGTTGTAATTCCCAAGGTTTTGCGAATTTTGCATGACTCCACACAGGAAAGTTGTTCAGGATGCTCAACTTGGTCGATTTGAGCGTAAAAACGCGATTTCCAGAGTTGACTATTAGAAAAACAAGATGGCCGCTCGTCCCTTTTCCCTGCACGGGGAATAAACTTTTTAATTTTCGAGCTCCCGAAAAGCCGAATTAGCGTGATTACTTCTTGCGGATACCCCACCCGAATGTGCCTGTGCAAATTTGAACCCCATCAATGTTTTACTTTGGCTTTAATCGACGATTTTTTGTCAAATTATGACGTCACTTTTGCACCAAAAAGTTGTAATTCCCAAGGTTTTGCGAATTTTGCATGACTCCACACAGGAAAGTTGTTCAGGATGCTCAACTTGGTCGATTAGCACCGTAAAAACGCAATTTCCAGAGTTGACTATTAGAAAACAAGATGGCCGATCTTCCCTTTTCCCTGCCCGGGGAATAAACTTTTTAATTTTCGAGCTCCCGAAAAGCCGAATTAGCGTGATTACTTCTTGCGGATACCCCACCCGAGTGTGCCTGTGTAAATTTGAACCAAATCAATGTTTTACTTTGGCGGTAATCGACGATTTTTTGTCAAATTATGACGTCACTTTTGCACCAAAAAGTTGTAATTCCCAAGGTTTTGCGAATTTTGCATGACTCCACACAGGAAAGTTGTTCAGGATGCTCAACTTGGTCGATTTGAGCGTAAAAACGCGATTTCCAGAGTTGACTATTAGAAAAACAAGATGGCCGCCCTTCCCTTTTCCCTGCACGGGGAATAAACTTTTTAATTTTCGAGCTCCCGAAAAGCCGAATTAGCGTGATTACATCTTGCGGATACCCCACCCGAGTGTGCCGGTGCAAATTTGTACCCATTTAATGTTTCACTTTTGCGGTAATCGACGATTTTTGGTCAAATTATGACGTCACTTTTGCACCAAAAAGTTGTAATTCCCAAGGTTTTACGAATTTTGCATGACTCCACACAGGAAAGTTGTTCAGGATGCTCAACTTGGTCGATTTGCACGGTCAAAACGCGATTTCCAGAGTTGACTATTAGAAAAACAAGATGGCCGCTCTTCCCTTTTCCCTGCCCGGGGAATAAACTTTTTAATTTTCGAGCTCCCGAAAAGCCGAATTAGCGTGATTACTTCTTGCGGATACCCCACCCGAGTGTGCCTGTGGAAATTTGAACCAAATCAATGTTTTACTTTGGCGGTAATCGACGATTTTTTGTCAAATTATGACGTCACTTTTGCACCAAAAAGTTGTAATTCCCAAGGTTTTGCGAATTTTGCATGACTCCACACAGGAAAGTTGTTCAGGATGCTCAACTTGGTCGATTTGCACCGTAAAAACGCGATTTCCAGAGTTGACTATTAGAAAAACAAGATGGCCGCTCTTCCCTTTTCCCTGCACGGGGAATAAACTTTTTAATTTTCGAGCTCCCGAAAAGCCGAATTAGCGTGATTACTTCTTGCGGATACCCCACCCGAATGTGCCTGTGCAAATTTGAACCCCATCAATGTTTTACTTTGGCGGTAATCGACGATTTTTTGTCAAATTATGACGTCACTTTTGCACCAAAAAGTTGTAATTCCCAAGGTTTTGCGAATTTTGCATGACTCCACACAGGAAAGTTGTTCAGGATGCTCAACTTGGTCGATTAGCACCGTAAAAACGCAATTTCCAGAGTTGACTATTAGAAAACAAGATGGCCGCTCTTCCCTTTTCCCTGCCCGGGGAATAAACTTTTTAATTTTCGAGCTCCCGAAAAGCCGAATTAGCGTGATTACTTCTTGCGGATACCCCACCCGAATGTGCCTGTGCAAATTTGAACCCCATCAATGTTTTACTTTGGCGGTAATCGACGATTTTTTGTCAAATTATGACGTCACTTTTGCACCAAAAAGTTGTAATTCCCAAGGTTTTGCGAATTTTGCATGACTCCACACAGGAAAGTTGTTCAGGATCCTCAACTTGGTCGATTTGCACCGTAAAAACGCGATTTCCAGAGTTGACTATTAGAAAAACAAGATGGCCGCTCTTCCCTTTTCCCTGCACGGGGAATAAACTTTTTAATTTTCGAGCTCCCGAAAAGCCGAATTAGCGTGATTACTTCTTGCGGATACCCCACCCGAGTGTGCCGGTGCAAATTTGAACCCATTTAATGTTTCACTTTGGCGGTAATCGACGATTTTTGGACAAATTATGACGTCACTTTTGCACCAAAAAGTTGTAATTCCCAAGGTTTTGCGAATTCTGCATGACTCCACACAGGAAAGTTGTTCAGGATGCTCAACTTGGTCGATTTGCACCGTCAAAACGCGATTTCCAGAGTTGACTATTAGAAAAACAAGATGGCCGCTCTTCCCTTTTCCCCGCACGGGGAATAAACTTTTTAATTTTCGAGCTCCCGAAAAGCCGAATTAGCGTGATTACTTCTTGCGGATACCCCACCCGAGTGTGCCGGTGCAAATTTGAACCCCATCAATGTTTTACTTTGGCGGTAATCGACGATTTTTTGTCAAATGATGACGTCACTTTTGCACCAAAAAGTTGTAATTCCCAAGGTTTTACGAATGTTGCATGACTCCACACAGGAAAGTTGTTCAGGATGCTCAACTTGGTCGATTTGCACGGTCAAAACGCGATTTCCAGAGTTGACTATTAGAAAAACAAGATGGCCGCTCTTCCCTTTTCCCTGCCCGGGGAAAAAACTTTTTAATTTTCGAGCTCCCGAAAAGCCGAATTAGCGTGATTACTTCTTGCGGATACCCCACCCGAGTGTGCCTTTGCAAATTTGAACCCCATCAATGTTTTACTTTGGCGGTAATCGACGATTTTTTGTCAAATTATGACGTCACTTTTGCACCAAAAAGTTGTAATTCCCAAGGTTTTGCGAATTTTGCATGACTCCACACAGGAAAGTTGTTCAGGATGCTCAACTTGGTCGATTTGCACGGTCGAAACGCGATTTCCAGAGTTGACTATTAGAAAAACAAGACGGCCGCTCTTCCCTTTTCCCTGCCCGGGGAATAAACTTTTTAATTTTCGAGCTCCCGAAAAGCCGAATTAGCGTGATTACTTCTTGCGGATACCCCACCCGAGTGTGCCTGTGTAAATTTGAACCAAATCAATGTTTTACTTTGGCGGTAATCGACGATTTTTTGTCAAATTATGACGTCACTTTTGCACCAAAAAGTTGTAATTCCCAAGGTTTTGCGAATTTTGCATGACTCCACACAGGAAACTTGTTCAGGATGCTCAACTTGGTCGATTTGAGCGTAAAAACGCGATTTCCAGAGTTGACTATTAGAAAAACAAGATGGCCGATCTTCCCTTTTCCCTGCCCGGGGAATAAACTTTTTAATTTTCGAGCTCCCGAAAAGCCGAATTAGCGTGATTACTTCTTGCGGATACCCCACCCGAGTGTGCCTGTGTAAATTTGAACCAAATCAATGTTTTACTTTGGCGGTAATCGACGATTTTTTGTCAAATTATGACGTCACTTTTGCACCAAAAAGTTGTAATTCCCAAGGTTTTGCGAATTTTGCATGACTCCACACAGGAAAGTTGTTCAGGATGCTCAACTTGGTCGATTTGAGCGTAAAAACGCGATTTCCAGAGTTGACTATTAGAAAAACAAGATGGCCGCCCTTCCCTTTTCCCTGCACGGGGAATAAACTTTTTAATTTTCGAGCTCCCGAAAAGCCGAATTAGCGTGATTACATCTTGCGGATACCCCACCCGAGTGTGCCGGTGCAAATTTGTACCCATTTAATGTTTCACTTTTGCGGTAATCGACGATTTTTGGTCAAATTATGAAGTCACTTTTGCACCAAAAAGTTGTAATTCCCAAGGTTTTACGAATTTTGCATGACTCCACACAGGAAAGTTGTTCAGGATGCTCAACTTGGTCGATTTGCACGGTCAAAACGCGATTTCCAGAGTTGACTATTAGAAAAACAAGATGGCCGCTCTTCCCTTTTCCCTGCCCGGGGAATAAACTTTTTAATTTTCGAGCTCCCGAAAAGCCGAATTAGCGTGATTACTTCTTGCGGATACCCCACCCGAGTGTGCCTGTGGAAATTTGAACCAAATCAATGTTTTACTTTGGCGGTAATCGACGATTTTTTGTCAAATTATGACGTCACTTTTGCACCAAAAAGTTGTAATTCCCAAGGTTTTGCGAATTTTGCATGACTCCACACAGGAAAGTTGTTCAGGATGCTCAACTTGGTCGATTTGCACCGTAAAAACGCGATTTCCAGAGTTGACTATTAGAAAAACAAGATGGCCGCTCTTCCCTTTTCCCTGCACGTGGAATAAACTTTTTAATTTTCGAGCTCCCGAAAAGCCGAATTAGCGTGATTACTTCTTGCGGATACCCCACCCGAATGTGCCTGTGCAAATTTGAACCCCATCAATGTTTTACTTTGGCGGTAATCGACGATTTTTTGTCAAATTATGACGTCACTTTTGCACCAAAAAGTTGTAATTCCCAAGGTTTTGCGAATTTTGCATGACTCCACACAGGAAAGTTGTTCAGGATGCTCAACTTGGTCGATTAGCACCGTAAAAACGCAATTTCCAGAGTTGACTATTAGAAAACAAGATGGCCGCTCTTCCCTTTTCCCTGCCCGGGGAATAAACTTTTTAATTTTCGAGCTCCCGAAAAGCCGAATTAGCGTGATTACTTCTTGCGGATACCCCACCCGAATGTGCCTGTGCAAATTTGAACCCCATCAATGTTTTACTTTGGCGGTAATCGACGATTTTTTGTCAAATTATGACGTCACTTTTGCACCAAAAAGTTGTAATTCCCAAGGTTTTGCGAATTTTGCATGACTCCACACAGGAAAGTTGTTCAGGATGCTCAACTTGGTCGATTAGCACCGTAAAAACGCAATTTCCAGAGTTGACTATTAGAAAACAAGATGGCCGATCTTCCCTTTTCCCTGCCCGGGAAAAAAACTTTTTAATTTTCGAGCTCCCGAAAAGCCGAATTAGCGTGATTACTTCTTGCGGATACCCCACCCGAGTGTGCCTGTGTAAATTTGAACCAAATCAATGTTTTACTTTGGCGGTAATCGACGATTTTTTGTCAAATTATGACGTCACTTTTGCACCAAAAAGTTGTAATTCCCAAGGTTTTGCGAATTTTGCATGACTCCACACAGGAAAGTTGTTCAGGATGCTCAACTTGGTCGATTTGAGCGTAAAAACGCGATTTCCAGAGTTGACTATTAGAAAAACAAGATGGCCGCCCTTCCCTTTTCCCTGCACGGGGAATAAACTTTTTAATTTTCGAGCTCCCGAAAAGCCGAATTAGCGTGATTACATCTTGCGGATACCCCACCCGAGTGTGCCGGTGCAAATTTGTACCCATTTAATGTTTCACTTTTGCGGTAATCGACGATTTTTGGTCAAATTATGACGTCACTTTTGCACCAAAAAGTTGTAATTCCCAAGGTTTTACGAATTTTGCATGACTCCACACAGGAAAGTTGTTCAGGATGCTCAACTTGGTCGATTTGCACGGTCAAAACGCGATTTCCAGAGTTGACTATTAGAAAAACAAGATGGCCGCTCTTCCCTTTTCCCTGCCCGGGGAATAAACTTTTTAATTTTCGAGCTCCCAAAAAGCCGAATTAGCGTGATTACTTCTTGCGGATACCCCACCCGAGTGTGCCTGTGGAAATTTGAACCAAATCAATGTTTTACTTTGGCGGTAATCGACGATTTTTTGTCAAATTATGACGTCACTTTTGCACCAAAAAGTTGTAATTCCCAAGGTTTTGCGAATTTTGCATGACTCCACACAGGAAAGTTGTTCAGGATGCTCAACTTGGTCGATTTGCACCGTAAAAACGCGATTTCCAGAGTTGACTATTAGAAAAACAAGATGGCCGCTCTTCCCTTTTCCCTGCACGGGGAATAAACTTTGTAATTTTCGAGCTCCCGAAAAGCCGAATTAGCGTGATTACTTCTTGCGGATACCCCACCCGAATGTGCCTGTGCAAATTTGAACCCCATCAATGTTTTACTTTGGCGGTAATCGACGATTTTTTGTCAAATTATAACGTCACTTTTGCACCAAAAAGTTGTAATTCCCAAGGTTTTGCGAATTTTGCATGACTCCACACAGGAAAATTGTTCAGGATGCTCAACTTGGTCGATTTGCACCGTAAAAACGCGAATTCCAGAGTTGACTATTAGAAAAACAAGATGGCCGCTCTTCCCTTTTCCCTGCACGGGGAATAAACTTTTTAATTTTCGAGCTCCCGAAAAGCCGAATTAGCGTGATTACATCTTGCGGATACCCCACCCGAGTGTGCCGGTGCAAATTTGTACCCATTTAATGTTTCACTTTTGCGGTAATCGACGATTTTTGGTCAAATTATGACGTCACTTTTGCACCAAAAAGTTGTAATTCCCAAGGTTTTACGAATTTTGCATGACTCCACACAGGAAAGTTGTTCAGGATGCTCAACTTGGTCGATTTGCACGGTCAAAACGCGATTTCCAGAGTTGACTATTAGAAAAACAAGATGGCCGCTCTTCCCTTTTCCCTGCCCGGGGAATAAACTTTTTAATTTTCGAGCTCCCGAAAAGCCGAATTAGCGTGATTACTTCTTGCGGATACCCCACCCGAGTGTGCCTGTGGAAATTTGAACCAAATCAATGTTTTACTTTGGCGGTAATCGACGATTTTTTGTCAAATTATGACGTCACTTTTGCACCAAAAAGTTGTAATTCCCAAGGTTTTGCGAATTTTGCATGACTCCACACAGGAAAGTTGTTCAGGATGCTCAACTTGGTCGATTTGCACCGTAAAAACGCGATTTCCAGAGTTGACTATTAGAAAAACAAGATGGCCGCTCTTCCTTTTTCCCTGCACGGGGAATAAACTTTTTAATTTTCGAGCTCCCGAAAAGCCGAATTAGCGTGATTACTTCTTGCGGATACCCCACCCGAATGTGCCTGTGCAAATTTGAACCCCATCAATGTTTTACTTTGGCGGTAATCGACGATTTTTTGTCAAATTATGACGTCACTTTTGCACCAAAAAGTTGTAATTCCCAAGGTTTTGCGAATTTTGCATGACTCCACACAGGAAAGTTGTTCAGGATGCTCAACTTGGTCGATTAGCACCGTAAAAACGCAATTTCCAGAGTTGACTATTAGAAAACAAGATGGCCGCTCTTCCCTTTTCCCTGCCCGGGGAATAAACTTTTTAATTTTCGAGCTCCCGAAAAGCCGAATTAGCGTGATTACTTCTTGCGGATACCCCACCCGAGTGTGCCTGTGCAAATTTGATTCCCATTAATGTTTTACTTTGGCGGTAATCGACGATTTTTTGTCAAATTATAACGTCACTTTTGCACCAAAAAGTTGTAATTCCCAAGGTTTTGCGAATTTTGCATGACTCCACACAGGAAAATTGTTCAGGATGCTCAACTTGGTCGATTTGCACCGTAAAAACGCGAATTCCAGAGTTGACTATTAGAAAAACAAGATGGCCGCTCTTCCCTTTTCCCCGCACGGGGAATAAACTTTTAAATTTTCGAGCTCCCGAAAAGCCGAATTAGCGTGATTACTTCTTGCGGATACCCCACCCGAGTGTGCCGGTGCAAATTTGAACCCCATCAATGTTTTACTTTGGCGGTAATCGACGATTTTTTGTCAAATTATGACGTCACTTTTGCACCAAAAAGTTGTAATTCCCTAGGTTTTGCGAATTTTGCATGACTCCACATAGGAAAGTTGTTCAGGATGCTCAACTTGGTCGATTTGCACCGTCAAAACGCGATTTCCAGAGTTGAATATTAGAAAAACAAGATGGCCGCTCTTCCATTTTCCCTGACCGGAGAATAACTTTTTAATTTTCGAGCCACCCCGAAAAGCCGAATTAGCGTGATTACTTCTTGCGGATACCCCACCCGAGTGTGCCTGTAAAAATTTGAACCCCGTCAATGTTTTACTTTGGCGGTAATCGACGATTTTTTGACAAATTATGACGTCACTTTTGCACCAAAAAGTTGTAATTCCCTAGGTTTTGCGAATTTTGCATGACTCCACACAGGAAAGTTGATCAGGATGCTCAACTTGGTCGATTTGCACCGTCAAAACGCGATTTCCAGAGTTAAATATTAGAAAAACAAGATGGCCGCTCTTCCCTTTTCCCTGCCCGGGGAATAAACTTTTTAATTTTCGAGCCACCCCGAAGAGCCGAATTAGCGTGATTACTTCTTGCGGATACCCCACCCGAGTGTGCCGGTGCAAATCTGAACCCCGTCTATGTTTTACTTTGGCGGTAATCGACGATTTTTGGACAAATTATGACGTCACTTTTGCACCAAAAAGTTGTAATTCCCAAGGTTTTACGAATTTTGCATGACTCCACACAGGAAAGTTGTTCAGGATGCTCAACTTGGTCGATTTGCACCGTCAAAACGCGATTTCCAGAGTTGACTATTAGAAAACAAGATGGCCGCTCTTCCCTTTTCCCTGCCCGGGGAATAAACTTTTTAATTTTCGAGCCACCCCGAAAAGCCGAATTAGCGTGATTACTTCTTGCGGATACCCCACCCGAGTGTGCCGGTGCAAATCTGAACCCCGTCAATGTTTTACTTTGGCGGTTATCGACGATTTTTGGACAAATTATGACGTCACTTGTGCACCAAAAAGTTGTAATTCCCAAGGTGTTACGAATTTTGTTTGACTCCACACAGGAAAGTTGTTCATGATGCTCAACTTGGTCGATTTGCACCGTCAAAACGCGATTTCCAGAGTTGACTATTAGAAAAACAAGATGGCCGCTCTTCCCTTTTCCCCCTGCCCGGGGAATAAACTTTTTAATTTTCGAGCTCCCGAAAAGCCGAATTAGCGTGATTACTTCTTGCGGATACCCCACCCGAGTGTGCCTGTGCAAATTTGAACCCCATCAATGTTTTACTTTGGCGGTAATCGACGATTTTTTGTCAAATTATGACGTCACTTTTGCACCAAAAAGTTGTAATTCCCAAGGTTTTGCGAATTTTGCATGACTCCACACCGGAAAGTTGTTCAGGATGCTAAACTTGGTCGATTGGCACTGTCAAAACGCGATTTCCAGAGTTGACTATTAGAAAAACAAGATGGCCGCTCTTCCCTTTTCTCTGCCCGGGGAATAAACTTTTTACTTTTCGAGCTCCCGAAAAGCCGAATTAGAGTGATTACTTCTTGCGGATACCCCACCCGAGTGTGCCGGTGCAAATTTGAACCCAGTCAATGTTTTACTTTGGCGGTAATCGACGATTTTTGGTCAAATAATGACGTCACTTTTGCACCAAAAAGTTGTAATTCCCTAGGTTTTGCGAATTTTGCATGACTCCACATAGGAAAGTTGTTCAGGATGCTCAACTTGGTCGATTTGCACCGTCAAAACGCGATTTCCAGAGTTGAATATTAGAAAAACAAGATGGCCGCTCTTCCATTTTCCCTGACCGGAGAATAACTTTTTAATTTTCGAGCCACCCCGAAAAGCCGAATTAGCGTGATTACTTCTTGCGGATACCCCACCCGAGTGTGCCTGTGCAAATTTGAACCCCATCAATGTTTTACTTTGGCGGTAATCGACGATTTTTTGTCAAACTATGACGTCACTTTTGCACCAAAAAGTTGTAATTCCCAAGGTTTTGCGAATTTTGCATGACTCCACACAGGAAAGTTGTTCGGGATGCTCAACTTGGTCGATTTGCACCGTCAAAACGCGATTTCCAGAGTTGAATCTTAGACAAACAAAAAGGCCGCTCTTCCCTTTTCCCTGCCCGGGGAATAAACTTTTTAATTTTCGAGCTTCCGAAAAGCCGAATTAGCATGATTACTTCTTGCGGATACCCCACCCGAGTGTGCCGGTGCAAATTTGAACCCATTTAATGTTTCACTTTGGCGGTAATCGACGATTTTTTGTCAAATTATGACGTCACTTTTGCACCAAAAAGTTGTAATTCCCAAGGTTTTACGAATTTTGCATGACTCCACACAGGAAAGTTGTTCAGGATGCTCAACTTGGTCGATTTGCACCGTCAAAACGCGATTTCCAGAGTTGAATATTAGAAAAACAAGATGGCCGCTCTTCCATTTTCCCTGACCGGAGAATAACTTTTTAATTTTCGAGCTCCCAAAAAGCCGAATTAGCGTGATTACTTCTGGCGGATACCCCACCCGAGTGTGCCTGTGCAAATTTGAACCCCATCAATGTTTTACTTTGGCGGTAATCGACGATTTTTTGTCAAATTATGACGTCACTTTTGCACCAAAAAGTTGTAATTCCCAAGGTTTTGCGAATTTTGCATGACTCCACACAGGAAAGTTGTTCAGGATGCTCAACTTGGTCGATTTGCACCGTCAAAACGCGATTTCCAGAGTTGACTATTAGAAAAACAAGATGGCCGCTCTTCCCTTTTCCCTGCCCCTGAAAATAAACTTTTTAATTTTCGAGCTCCCGAAAAGCCGAATTAGCGTGATTACTTCTTGCGGATACCCCACCCGAGTGTGCCTGTGCAAATTTGAACCCCATCAATGTTTTACTTTGGCGGTAATCGACGATTTTTTGTAAATTATGACGTCACTTTTGCACCAAAAAGTTGTAATTCCCAAGGTTTTGCGAATTTTGCATGACTCCACACAGGAAAGTTGTTCAGGATGCTCAACTTGGTCGATTTGCACCGTCAAAACGCGATTTCCAGAGTTGACTATTAGAAAACAAGATGGCCGCTCTTCCCTTTTCCCTGCCCGGGGAATAAACTTTTTAATTTTCGAGCCACCCCGAAAAGCCGAATTAGCGTGATTACTTCTTGCGGATACCCCACCCGAGTGTGCCGGTGCAAATCTGAACCCCGTCAATGTTTTACTTTGGCGGTAATCGACGATTTTTGGACAAATTATGACGTCACTTTTGCACCAAAAAGTTGTAATTCCCAAGGTTGTACGAATTTTGCATGACTCCACACAGGAAAGTTGTTCAGGATGCTCAACTTGGTCGATTTGCACCGTCAAAACGCGATTTCCATAGTTGACTATAAGAAAAACAAGATGGCCGCTCTTCCCTTTTCCCTACCCGGGGAATAAACTTTTTAATTTTCGAGCTCCCGAAAAGCCGAATTAGCGTGATTACTTCTTGCGGATACCCCACCCGAGTGTGCCGGTGCAAATCTGAACCCCGTCAATGTTTTACTTTGGCGGTTATCGACGATTTTTGGACAAATTATGACGTCACTTTTGCACCAAAAAGTTGTAATTCCCAAGGTGTTACGAATTTTGTTTGACTCCACACAGGAAAGTTGTTCATGATGCTCAACTTGGTCGATTTGAGCGTCAAAACGCGATTTCCAGAGTTGACTATTAGAAAAACAAGATGGCCGCTCTTCCCTTTTCCCCCTGCCCGGGGAATAAACTTTTTAATTTTCGAGCTCCCGAAAAGCCGAATTAGCGTGATTACTTCTTGCGGATACCCCACCCGAGTGTGCCTGTGCAAATTTGAACCCCATCAATGTTTTACTTTGGCGGTAATCGACGATTTTTTGTCAAATTATGACGTCACTTTTGCACCAAAAAGTTGTAATTCCCAAGGTTTTGCGAATTTTGCATGACTCCACACCGGAAAGTTGTTCAGGATGCTAAACTTGGTCGATTGGCACTGTCAAAACGCGATTTCCAGAGTTGACTATTAGAAAAACAAGATGGCCGCTCTTCCCTTTTCTCTGCCCGGGGAATAAACTTTTTACTTTTCGAGCTCCCGAAAAGCCGAATTAGAGTGATTACTTCTTGCGGATACCCCACCCGAGTGTGCCGGTGCAAATCTGAACCCCGTCTATGTTTTACTTTGGCGGTAATCGACGATTTTTGGACAAATTATGACGTCACTTTTGCACCAAAAAGTTGTAATTCCCAAGGTTTTACGAATTTTGCATGACTCCACACAGGAAAGTTGTTCAGGATGCTCAACTTGGTCGATTTGCACCGTCAAAACGCGATTTCCAGAGTTGACTATTAGAAAACAAGATGGCCGCTCTTCCCTTTTCCCTGCCCGGGGAATAAACTTTTTAATTTTCGAGCCACCCCGAAAAGCCGAATTAGCGTGATTACTTCTTGCGGATACCCCACCCGAGTGTGCCGGTGCAAATCTGAACCCCGTCAATGTTTTACTTTGGCGGTTATCGACGATTTTTGGACAAATTATGACGTCACTTTTGCACCAAAAAGTTGTAATTCCCAAGGTGTTACGAATTTTGTTTGACTCCACACAGGAAAGTTGTTCATGATGCTCAACTTGGTCGATTTGCACCGTCAAAACGCGATTTCCAGAGTTGACTATTAGAAAACAAGATGGCCGCTCTTCCCTTTTCCCTGCCCGGGGAATAACTTTTTAATTTTCGAGCCACCCCGAAAAGCCGAATTAGCGTGATTACTTCTTGCGGATACCCCACCCGAGTGTGCCTGTGCAAATTTGAACCCCATCAATGTTTTACTTTGGCGGTAATCGACGATTTTTTGTCAAACTATGACGTCACTTTTGCACCAAAAAGTTGTAATTCCCAAGGTTTTGCGAATTTTGCATGACTCCACACAGGAAAGTTGTTCAGGATGCTCAACTTGGTCGATTTGCACCGTCAAAACGCGATTTCCAGAGTTGACTATTAGAAAACAAGATGGCCGCTCTTCCCTTTTCCCTGCCCGGGGAATAAACTTTTTAATTTTCGAGCTCCCGAAAAGCCGAATTAGCGTGATTACTTCTTGCGGATACCCCACCCGAGTGTGCCGGTGCAAATTTGAAACCATTTAATGTTTCACTTTGGCGGTAATCGACGATTTTTGGTCAAATTATGACGTCACTTTTGCACCAAAAAGTTGTAATTTCCAAGGTTTTACGAATTTTGCACGACTCCACACAGGAAAGTTGTTCAGGATGCTCAACTTGGTCGATTTGCACCGTCAAAACGCGATTTCCAGAGTTGACTAATAGAAAAACAAGATGGCCGCTCTTCCCTTTTCCCTGCCCGGGGAATAAACTTTTTAATTTTCGAGCCACCCCGAAAAGCCGAATTAGCGTGATTACTTCTTGCGGATACCCCACCCGAGTGTGCCGGTGCAAATTTGAACCCAGTCAATGTTTTACTTTGGCGGTAATCGACGATTTTTGGACAAATTATGACGTCACTTTTGCACCAAAAAGTTGTAATTCCCTAGGTTTTGCGAATTTTGCATGACTCCACACAGGAAAGTTGATCAGGATGCTCAACTTGGTCGATTTGCACCGTCAAAACGCGATTTCCAGAGTTAAATATTAGAAAAACAAGATGGCCGCTCTTCCCTTTTCCCTGCCCGGGGAATAAACTTTTTAATTTTCGAGCCACCCCGAAGAGCCGAATTAGCGTGATTACTTCTTGCGGATACCCCACCCGAGTGTGCCGGTGCAAATCTGAACCCCGTCAATGTTTTACTTTGGCGGTAATCGACGATTTTTGGACAAATTATGACGTCACTTTTGCACCAAAAAGTTGTAATTCCCAAGGTTTTACGAATTTTGCATGACTCCACACAGGAAAGTTGTTCAGGATGCTCAACTTGGTCGATTTGCAACGTCAAAACGCGATTTCCAGAGTTGACTATTAGAAAACAAGATGGCCGCTCTTCCCTTTTCCCTGCCCGGGGAATAAACTTTTTAATTTTCGAGCCACCCCGAAAAGCCGAATTAGCGTGATTACTTCTTGCGGATACCCCACCCGAGTGTGCCGGTGCAAATCTGAACCCCGTCAATGTTTTACTTTGGCGGTTATCGACGATTTTTGGACAAATTATGACGTCACTTTTGCACCAAAAAGTTGTAATTCCCAAGGTGTTACGAATTTTGTATGACTCCACACAGGAAAGTTGTTCATGATGCTCAACTTGGTCGATTTGCACCGTCAAAACGCGATTTCCAGAGTTGACTATTAGAAAAACAAGATGGCCGCTCTTCCCTTTTCCCCCTGCCCGGGGAATAAACTTTTTAATTTTCGAGCTCCCGAAAAGCCGAATTAGCGTGATTACTTCTTGCAAATACCCCACCCGAGTGTGCCTGTGCAAATTTGAACCCCATCAATGTTTTACTTTGGCGGTAATCGACGATTTTTTGTCAAATTATGACGTCACTTTTGCACCAAAAAGTTGTAATTCCCAAGGTTTTGCGAATTTTGCATGACTCCACACAGGAAAGTTGTTCAGGATGCTAAACTTGGTCGATTGGCACTGTCAAAACGCGATTTCCAGAGTTGACTATTAGAAAAACAAGATGGCCGCTCTTCCCTTTTCTCTGCCCGGGGAATAAACTTTTTACTTTTCGAGCTCCCGAAAAGCCGAATTAGCGTGATTACTTCTTGCAGATACCCCACCCGAGTGTGCCGGTGCAAATTTGAACCCAGTCAATGTTTTACTTTGGCGGTAATCGACGATTTTTGGTCAAATAATGACGTCACTTTTGCACCAAAAAGTTGTAATTCCCTAGGTTTTGCGAATTTTGCATGACTCCACATAGGAAAGTTGTTCAGGATGCTCAACTTGGTCGATTTGCACCGTCAAAACGCGATTTCCAGAGTTGAATATTAGAAAAACAAGATGGCCGCTCTTCCATTTTCCCTGACCGGAGAATAACTTTTTAATTTTCGAGCCACCCCGAAAAGCTGAATTAGCGTGATTACTTCTTGCGGATACCCCACCCGAGTGTGCCGGTGCAAATCTGAACTCCGTCAATGTTTTACTTTGGCGGTAATCGACGATTTTTTGACAAATTATGACGTCACTTTTGCACCAAAAAGTTGTAATTCCCAAGGTTTTACGAATTTTGCATGACTCCAAACAGGAAAGTTGTTCAGGATGCTCAACTTGGTCGATTTGAGCGTAAAAACGCGATTTCCAGAGTTGACTATTAGAAAAACAAGATGGCCGCTCTTCCCTTTTCCCTGCACGGGGAATAAACTTTTTAATTTTCGAGCTCCCGAAAAGCCGAATTAGCGTGATTACTTCTTGCGGATACCCCACCCGAGTGTGCCTGTGCAAATTTGTACCCATTTAATGTTTCACTTTTGCGGTAATCGACGATTTTTGGACAAATTATGACGTCACTTTTGCACCAAAAAGTTGTAATTCCCAAGGTTTTGCGAATTTTGCATGACTCCACACAGGGAAGTTGTTCAGGATGCTCAACTTGGTCGATTTGCACCGTCAAAACGCGATTTCCAGAGTTGACTATTAGAAAAACAAGATGGCCGCTCTTCCCTTTTCCCTGCCCGGAAAATAAACATTTTTTAATTTTCGAGCTCCCGAAAAGCCGAATTAGCGTGATTACTTCTTGCGGATACCCCACCCGAGTGTGCCTGTGCAAATTTGAACCCCATCAATGTTTTACTTTGGCGGTAATCGACGATTTTTTGACAAATTATGACGTCACTTTTGCACCAAAAAGTTGTAATTCCCAAGGTTTTACGAATTTTACATGACTCCACACAGGAAAGTTGTTCAGGATGCTCAACTTGGTCGATTTGCACCGTCAAAACGCGATTTCCAGAGTTGACTATTAGAAAAACAAGATGGCCGCTCTTCCCTTTTCCCTGCCCCGGGAATAAACTTTTTAATTTTCGAGCTCCCGAAAAGCCGAATTAGCGTGATTACTTCTTGCGGATACCCCACCCGAGTGTGCCTGTGCAAATTTGAACCCCGTCAATGTTTTACTTTGGCGGTAATCGACGATTTTTTGTCAAATTATGACGTCACTTTTGCACCAAAAAGTTGTAATTCCCAAGGTTTTGCGAATTTTGCATGACTCCACACAGGGAAGTTGTTCAGGATGCTCAACTTGGTCGATTTGCACCGTCAAAACGCGATTTCCAGAGTTGACTATTAGAAAAACAAGATGGCCGCTCTTCCCTTTTCCCTGCCCGGAAAATAAACTTTTTAATTTTCGAGCTCCCGAAAAGCCGAATTAGCGTGATTACTTCTTGCGGATACCCCACCCGAGTGTGCCTGTGCAAATTTGAACCCCATCAATGTTTTACTTTGGCGGTAATCGACGATTTTTTGACAAATTATGACGTCACTTTTGCACCAAAAAGTTGTAATTCCCAAGGTTTTACGAATTTTGCATGACTCCACACAGGAAAGTTGTTCAGGATGCTCAACTTGGTCGATTTGAGCGTAAAAACGCGATTTCCAGAGTTGACTATTAGAAAAACAAGATGGCCGCTCTTCCCTTTTCCCTGCACGGGGAATAAACTTTTTAATTTTCGAGCTCCCGAAAAGCCGAATTAGCGTGATTACTTCTTGCGGATACCCCACCCGAGTGTGCCTGTGCAAATTTGTACCCATTTAATGTTTCACTTTTGCGGTAATCGACGATTTTTGGACAAATTATGACGTCACTTTTGCACCAAAAAGTTGTAATTCCCAAGGTTTTGCGAATTTTGCATGACTCCACACAGGGAAGTTGTTCAGGATGCTCAACTTGGTCGATTTGCACCGTCAAAACGCGATTTCCAGAGTTGACTATTAGAAAAACAAGATGGCCGCTCTTCCCTTTTCCCTGCCCGGAAAATAAACATTTTTTAATTTTCGAGCTCCCGAAAAGCCGAATTAGCGTGATTACTTCTTGCGGATACCCCACCCGAGTGTGCCGGTGCAAATTTGAACCCCATCAATGTTTTACTTTGGCGGTAATCGACGATTTTTTGTCAAATTATGACGTCACGTTTGCACCAAAAAGTTGTAATTCCCAAGGTTTTGCGAATTTTGCATGACTCCACACAGGGAAGTTGTTCAGGATGCTCAACTTGGTCGATTTGCACCGTCAAAACGCGATTTCCAGAGTTGACTATTAGAAAAACAAGATGGCCGCTCTTCCCTTTTCCCTGCCCGGAAAATAAACTTTTTAATTTTCGAGCTCCCGAAAAGCCGAATTAGCGTGATTACTTCTTGCGGATACCCCACCCGAGTGTGCCTGTGCAAATTTGAACCCCATCAATGTTTTACTTTGGCGGTAATCGACGATTTTTTGTCAAATTATGACGTCACTTTTGCACCAACAAGTTGTAATTCCCAAGGTTTTACGAATTTTGCATGACTCCACACAGGAAAGTTGTTCAGGATGCTCAACTTGGTCGATTTGCACCGTCAAAACGCGATTTCCAGAGTTGACTATTAGAAAAACAAGATGGCCGCTCTTCCCTTTTCCCTGCCCGGGGAATAAACTTTTTAATTTTCGAGCTCCCGAAAAGCCGAATTAGCGTGATTACTTCTTGCGGATACCCCACCCGAGTGTGCCTGTGCAAATTTGTACCCATTTAATGTTTCACTTTTGCGGTAATCGACGATTTTTGGACAAATTATGACGTCACTTTTGCACCAAAAAGTTGTAATTCCCAAGGTTTTACGAATTTTGCATGACTCCACACAGGAAAGTTGTTCAGGATGCTCAACTTGGTCGATTTGAGCGTAAAAACGCGATTTCCAGAGTTGACTATTAGAAAAACAAGATGGCCGCTCTTCCCTTTTCCCTGCACGGGGAATAAACTTTTTAATTTTCGAGCTCCCGAAAAGCCGAATTAGCGTGATTACTTCTTGCGGATACCCCACCCGAGTGTGCCTGTGCAAATTTGTACCCATTTAATGTTTCACTTTTGCGGTAATCGACGATTTTTGGACAAATTATGACGTCACTTTTGCACCAAAAAGTTGTAATTCCCAAGGTTTTGCGAATTTTGCATGACTCCACACAGGGAAGTTGTTCAGGATGCTCAACTTGGTCGATTTGCACCGTCAAAACGCGATTTCCAGAGTTGACTATTAGAAAAACAAGATGGCCGCTCTTCCCTTTTCCCTGCCCGGAAAATAAACATTTTTTAATTTTCGAGCTCCCGAAAAGCCGAATTAGCGTGATTACTTCTTGCGGATACCCCACCCGAGTGTGCCGGTGCAAATTTGAACCCCATCAATGTTTTACTTTGGCGGTAATCGACGATTTTTTGTCAAATTATGACGTCACGTTTGCACCAAAAAGTTGTAATTCCCAAGGTTTTGCGAATTTTGCATGACTCCACACAGGGAAGTTGTTCAGGATGCTCAACTTGGTCGATTTGCACCGTCAAAACGCGATTTCCAGAGTTGACTATTAGAAAAACAAGATGGCCGCTCTTCCCTTTTCCCTGCCCGGAAAATAAACTTTTTAATTTTCGAGCTCCCGAAAAGCCGAATTAGCGTGATTACTTCTTGCGGATACCCCACCCGAGTGTGCCTGTGCAAATTTGAACCCCATCAATGTTTTACTTTGGCGGTAATCGACGATTTTTTGTCAAATTATGACGTCACTTTTGCACCAACAAGTTGTAATTCCCAAGGTTTTACGAATTTTGCATGACTCCACACAGGAAAGTTGTTCAGGATGCTCAACTTGGTCGATTTGCACCGTCAAAACGCGATTTCCAGAGTTGACTATTAGAAAAACAAGATGGCCGCTCTTCCCTTTTCCCTGCCCGGGGAATAAACTTTTTAATTTTCGAGCTCCCGAAAAGCCGAATTAGCGTGATTACTTCTTGCGGATACCCCACCCGAGTGTGCCTGTGGAAATTTGAACCAAATCAATGTTTTACTTTGGCGGTAATCGACGATTTTTTGTCAAATTATGACGTCACTTTTGCACCAAAAAGTTGTAATTCCCAAGGTTTTGCGAATTTTGCATGACTCCACACAGGAAAGTTGTTCAGGATGCTCAACTTGGTCGATTTGCACCGTCAAAACGCGATTTCCAGAGTTGACTATTAGAAAAACAAGATGGCCGCTCTTCCCTTTTACCTGGCCGGGGAATAAACTTTTTAATTTTCGTGGCACCCCGAAAAACCGAATTAGCGTGATTACTTCTTGCGGATACCCCACCCGAGTGTGCCGGTGCAAAGTTGAACACCGTCAATGTTTTACTTTGGCGGTAATCGACGATTTTGGGTCAAATTATGACGTCACTTTTGCACAAAAAAGTTGTAATTCCCAAGGTTTTGCGAATTTTGCATGACTCCACACAGGAAAGTTGTTCAGGATGCTCAACTTGGTCGATTTGCACCGTCAAAACGCGATTTCCAGAGTTGACTATTAGAAAACAAGATGGCCGCTCTTCCCTTTTCCCTGCCCGGGGAATAAACTTTTTAATTTTCGAGCCACCCCGAAAAGCCGAATTAGCGTGATTACTTCTTGAGGATACCCCACCCGAGTGTGCCGGTGCAAATCTGAACCCCGTCAATGTTTTACTTTGGCGGTTATCGACAATTTTTGGACAAATTATGACGTCACTTTTGCACCAAAAAATTGTAATTCCCAAGGTGTTACGAATTTTGTATGACTCCACACAGGAAAGTTGTTCATGATGCTCAACTTGGTCGATTTGCACCGTCAAAACGCGATTTCCAGAGTTGACTATTAGAAAAACAAGATGGCCGCTCTTCCCTTTTCCCCCTGTCCGGGGAATAAACTTTTTAATTTTCGAGCTCCCGAAAAGCCGAATTAGCGTGATTACTTCTTGCGGATACCCCACCCGAGTGTGCCTGTGCAAATTTGAACCCCATCAATGTTTTACTTTGGCGGTAATCGACGATTTTTTGTCAAATTATGACGTCACTTTTGCACCAAAAAGTTGTAATTCCCAAGGTTTTGCGAATTTTGCATGACTCCACACAGGAAAGTTGTTCAGGATGCTAAACTTGGTCGATTGGCACTGTCAAAACGCGATTTCCAGAGTTGACTATTAGAAAAACAAGATGGCCGCTCTTCCCTTTTCTCTGCCCGGGGAATAAACTTTTTACTTTTCGAGCTCCCGAAAAGCCGAATTAGCGTGATTACTTCTTGCGGATACCCCACCCGAGTGTGCCGGTGCAAATTTGAACCCAGTCAATGTTTTACTTTGGCGGTAATCGACGATTTTTGGTCAAATAATGACGTCACTTTTGCACCAAAAAGTTGTAATTCCCTAGGTTTTGCGAATTTTGCATGACTCCACAAAGGAAAGTTGTTCAGGATGCTCAACTTGGTCGATTTGCACCGTCAAAACGCGATTTCCAGAGTTGAATATTAGAAAAACAAGATGGCCGCTCTTCCATTTTCCCTGACCGGAGAATAACTTTTTAATTTTCGAGCCACCCCGAAAAGCCGAATTAGCGTGATTACTTCTTGCGGATACCCCACCCGAGTGTGCCGGTGCAAATCTGAACCCCGTCAATGTTTTACTTTGGCGGTAATCGACGATTTTTTGACAAATTATGACGTCACTTTTGCACCAAAAAGTTGTAATTCCCAAGGTTTTACGAATTTTACATGACTCCACACAGGAAAGTTGTTCAGGATGCTCAACTTGGTCGATTTGCACCGTCAAAACGCGATTTCCAGAGTTGACTATTAGAAAAACAAGATGGCCGCTCTTCCCTTTTCCCTGCCCGGAAAATAAACTTTTTAATTTTCGAGCTCCCGAAAAGCCGAATTAGCGTGATTACTTCTTGCGGATACCCCACCCGAGTGTGCCTGTGCAAATTTGAACCCCATCAATGTTTTACTTTGGCGGTAATCGACGATTTTTTGTCAAATTATGACGTCACTTTTGCACCAAAAAGTTGTAATTCCCAAGGTTTTACGAATTTTGCATGACTCCACACAGGAAAGTTGTTCAGGATGCTCAACTTGGTCGATTTGCACCGTCAAAACGCGATTTTCAGAGTTGACTATTAGAAAAACAAGATGGCCGCTCTTCCCTTTTCCCTGCCCGGGGAATAAACTTTTTAATTTTCGAGCTCCCGAAAAGCCGAATTAGCGTGATTACTTCTTGCGGATACCCCACCCGAGTGTGCCGGTGCAAATCTGAACCCCGTCAATGTTTTACTTTGGCGGTAATCGACGATTTTTTGACAAATTATGACGTCACTTTTGCACCAAAAAGTTGTAATTCCAAAGGTTTTGCGAATTTTGCATGACTCCACACAGGAAAGTTGTTCAGGATGCTAAACTTGGTCGATTGGCACTGTCAAAACGCGATTTCCAGAGTTGACTATTAGAAAAACAAGATGGCCGCTCTTCCCTTTTCTCTGCCCGGGGAATAAACTTTTTACTTTTCGAGCTCCCGAAAAGCCGAATTAGCGTGATTACTTCTTGCGGATACCCCACCCGAGTGTGCCGGTGCAAATTTGAACCCAGTCAATGTTTTACTTTGGCGGTAATCGACGATTTTTGGTCAAATAATGACGTCACTTTTGCACCAAAAAGTTGTAATTCCCTAGGTTTTGCGAATTTTGCATGACTCCACAAAGGAAAGTTGTTCAGGATGCTCAACTTGGTCGATTTGCACCGTCAAAACGCGATTTCCAGAGTTGAATATTAGAAAAACAAGATGGCCGCTCTTCCATTTTCCCTGACCGGAGAATAACTTTTTAATTTTCGAGCCACCCCGAAAAGCCGAATTAGCGTGATTACTTCTTGCGGATACCCCACCCGAGTGTGCCGGTGCAAATCTGAACCCCGTCAATGTTTTACTTTGGCGGTAATCGACGATTTTTTGACAAATTATGACGTCACTTTTGCACCAAAAAGTTGTAATTCCCAAGGTTTTACGAATTTTACATGACTCCACACAGGAAAGTTGTTCAGGATGCTCAACTTGGTCGATTTGCACCGTCAAAACGCGATTTCCAGAGTTGACTATTAGAAAAACAAGATGGCCGCTCTTCCCTTTTCCCTGCCCGGAAAATAAACTTTTTAATTTTCGAGCTCCCGAAAAGCCGAATTAGCGTGATTACTTCTTGCGGATACCCCACCCGAGTGTGCCTGTGCAAATTTGAACCCCATCAATGTTTTACTTTGGCGGTAATCGACGATTTTTTGTCAAATTATGACGTCACTTTTGCACCAAAAAGTTGTAATTCCCAAGGTTTTACGAATTTTGCATGACTCCACACAGGAAAGTTGTTCAGGATGCTCAACTTGGTCGATTTGCACCGTCAAAACGCGATTTTCAGAGTTGACTATTAGAAAAACAAGATGGCCGCTCTTCCCTTTTCCCTGCCCGGGGAATAAACTTTTTAATTTTCGAGCTCCCGAAAAGCCGAATTAGCGTGATTACTTCTTGCGGATACCCCACCCGAGTGTGCCGGTGCAAATCTGAACCCCGTCAATGTTTTACTTTGGCGGTAATCGACGATTTTTTGACAAATTATGACGTCACTTTTGCACCAAAAAGTTGTAATTCCAAAGGTTTTACGAATTTTACATGACTCCACACAGGAAAGTTGTTCAGGATGCTCAAATTGGTCGATTTGCACCGTCAAAACGCGATTTCCAGAGTTGACTATTAGAAAAACAAGATGGCCGCTCTTCCCTTTTCCCTGCCCGGGGAATAAACTTTTTAATTTTCGAGCTCCCGAAAAGCCGAATTAGCGTGATTACTTTTTGCGGATACCCCACCCGAGTGTGCCTGTGCAAATTTGAACCCCGTCAATGTTTTACTTTGGCGGTAATCGACGATTTTTTGTCAAATTATGACGTCACTTTTGCACCAAAAAGTTGTAATTCCCAAGGTTTTGCGAATTTTGCATGACTCCACACAGGGAAGTTGTTCAGGATGCTCAACTTGGTCGATTTGCACCGTCAAAACGCGATTTCCAGAGTTGACTATTAGAAAAACAAGATGGCCGCTCTTCCCTTTTCCCTGCCCGGAAAATAAACTTTTTAATTTTCGAGCTCCCGAAAAGCCGAATTAGCGTGATTACTTCTTGCGGATACCCCACCCGAGTGTGCCTGTGCAAATTTGAGCCCCATCAATGTTTTACTTTGGCGGTAATCGACGATTTTTTGTCAAATTATGACGTCACTTTTGCACCAAAAAGTTGTAATTCCCAAGGTTTTACGAATTTTGCATGACTCCACACAGGAAAGTTGTTCAGGATGCTCAACTTGGTCGATTTGCACCGTCAAAACGCGATTTCCAGAGTTGACTATTAGAAAAACAAGATGGCCGCTCTTCCCTTTTCCCTGCCCGGGGAATAAACTTTTTAATTTTCGAGCTCCCGAAAAGCCGAATTAGCGTGATTAGTTCTTGCGGATACCCCACCCGAGTGTGCCTGTGCAAATTTGAACCAAATCAATGTTTTACTTTGGCGGTAATCGACGATTTTTTGTCAAATTATGACGTCACTTTTGCACCAAAAAGTTGTAATTCCCAAGGTTTTGCGAATTTTGCATGACTCCACACAGGAAAGTTGTTCAGGATGCTCAACTTGGTCGATTTGCACCGTCAAAACGCGATTTCCAGAGTTGACTATTAGAAAAACAAGATGGCCGCTCTTCCCTTTTACCTGGCCGGGGAATAAACTTTTTAATTTTCGTGGCACCCCGAAAAACCGAATTAGCGTGATTACTTCTTGCGGATACCCCAACCGAGTGTGCCGGTGCAAATTTGAACACCGTCAATGTTTTACTTTGGCGGTAATCGACGATTTTGGGTCAAATTATGACGTCACTTTTGCACAAAAAAGTTGTAATTCCCAAGGTTTTGCGAATTTTGCATGACTCCACACAGGAAAGTTGTTCAGGATGCTCAACTTGGTCGATTTGCACCGTCAAAACGCGATTTCCTGAGTTGACTATTAGAAAAACAAGATGGCCGCTCTTCCCTTTTCCCTGGCCAGGGAATAACCTTTTTAATTTTCGAGCCACCCCGAAAAGCCGAATTAGCATGATTACTTCTTGCGGATACCCCACCCGAGTGTTCAGGTGCAAATCTGAACCCAGTCAATGTTTTACTTTGGCGGTAATCGACGATTTTGGGTCAAATTATGACGTCACTTTTGCACCAAAAAGTTGTAATTCCCAAGGTTTTGCGAATTTTGCATGACTCCACACAGGAAAGTTGTTCAGGATGCTCAACTTGGTCGATTTGCACCGTCAAAACGCGATTTCCAGAGTTGACTATTAGAAAACAAGATGGCCGCTCTTCCCTTTTCCCTGCCCGGGGAATAAACTTTTTAATTTTCGAGCCACCCCGAAAAGCCGAATTAGCGTGATTACTTCTTGAGGATACCCCACCCGAGTGTGCCGGTGCAAATCTGAACCCCGTCAATGTTTTACTTTGGCGGTTATCGACAATTTTTGGACAAATTATGACGTCACTTTTGCACCAAAAATTGTAATTCCCAAGGTGTTACGAATTTTGTATGACTTCACACAGGAAAGTTGTTCATGATGCTCAACTTGGTCGATTTGCACCGTCAAAACGCGATTTCCAGAGTTGACTATTAGAAAAACAAGATGGCCGCTCTTCCCTTTTCCCCCTGTCCGGGGAATAAACTTTTTAATTTTCGAGCTCCCGAAAAGCCGCATTAGCGTGATTACTTCTTGCGGATACCCCACCCGAGTGTGCCTGTGCAAATTTGAACCCCATCAATGTTTTACTTTGGCGGTAATCGACGATTTTTTGTCAAATTATGACGTCACTTTTGCACCAAAAAGTTGTAATTCCCAAGGTTTTGCAAATTTTGCATGACTCCACACAGGAAAGTTGTTCAGGATGCTAAACTTGGTCGATTGGCACTGTCAAAACGCGATTTCCAGAGTTGACTATTAGAAAAACAAGATGGCCGCTCTTCCCTTTTCTCTGCCCGGGGAATAAACTTTTTACTTTTCGAGCTCCCGAAAAGCCGAATTAGCGTGATTACTTCTTGCGGATACCCCACCCGAGTGTGCCGGTGCAAATTTGAACCCAGTCAATGTTTTACTTTGGCGGTAATCGACGATTTTTGGTCAAATAATGACGTCACTTTTGCACCAAAAAGTTGTAATTCCCTAGGTTTTGCGAATTTTGCATGACTCCACAAAGGAAAGTTGTTCAGGATGCTCAACTTGGTCGATTTGTACCGTCAAAACGCGATTTCCAGAGTTGACTATTAGAAAAACAAGATGGCCGCTCTTCCATTTTCCCTGACCGGAGAATAACTTTTTAATTTTCGAGCCACCCCGAAAAGCCGAATTAGCGTGATTACTTCTTGCGGATACCCCACCCGAGTGTGCCGGTGCAAATCTGAACCCCGTCAATGTTTTACTTTGGCGGTAATCGACGATTTTTTGACAAATTATGACGTCACTTTTGCACCAAAAAGTTGTAATTCCCAAGGTTTTACGAATTTTACATGACTCCACACAGGAAAGTTGTTCAGGATGCTCAACTTGGTCGATTTGCACCGTCAAAACGCGATTTCCAGAGTTGACTATTAGAAAAACAAGATGGCCGCTCTTCCCTTTTCCCTGCCCGGAAAATAAACTTTTTAATTTTCGAGCTCCCGAAAAGCCGAATTAGCGTGATTACTTCTTGCGGATACCCCACCCGAGTGTGCCTGTGCAAATTTGAACCCCATCAATGTTTTACTTTGGCGGTAATCGACGATTTTTTGTCAAATTATGACGTCACTTTTGCACCAAAAAGTTGTAATTCCCAAGGTTTTGCGAATTTTGCATGACTCCACACAGGAAAGTTGTTCAGGATGCTCAACTTGGTCGATTTGCACCGTCAAAACGCGATTTCCAGAGTTGACTATTAGAAAAACAAGATGGCCGCTCTTCCCTTTTCCCTGCCCGGGGAATAAACATTTTAATTTTCGAGCTCCCGAAAAGCCGAATTAGCGTGATTACTTCTTGCGGATACCCCACCCGAGTGTGCCTGTGCAAATTTGAACCCCATCAATGTTTTACTTTTGCGGTAATCGACGATTTTTTGTCAAATTATGACGTCACTTTTGCACCAAAAAGTTGTAGTTCCCAAGGTTTTGCTAATTTTGCATGACTCCACACAGGAAAGTTGTTCAGGATGCTCAACTTGGTCGATTTGAGCGTAAAAACGCGATTTCCAGAGTTGACTATTAGAAAAACAAGATGGCCGCTCTTCCCTTTTACCTGCACGGGGAATAAACTTTTTAATTTTCGAGCTCCCGAAAAGCCGAATTAGCATGATTACTTCTTGCGGATACCCCCACCCGAGTGTGCCTGTGCAAATTTGAACCCAGTCAATGTTTTACTTTGGCGGTTATCGACGATTTTTGGTCAAATAATGACGTCACTTTTGCACCAAAAAGTTGTAATTCCCTAGGTTTTGCGAATTTTGCATGACTCCACACAGGAAAGTTAATCAGGATGCTCAACTTGGTCGATTTGCACCGTCAAAACGCGATTTCCAGAGTTAAATATTAGAAAAACAAGATGGCCGCTCTTCCATTTTCCCTGACCGGAGAATAACTTTTTAATTTTCGAGCCACCCCGAAAAGCCGAATTAGCGTGATTACTTCTTGCGGATACCCCACCCGAGTGTGCCTGTGCAAATTTGAACCCCATCAATGTTTTACTTTGCCGGTAATCGACGATTTTTGGTCAAATTATGACGTCACTTTTGCACCAAAAAGTTGTAATTCCAAAGGTTTTGCGAATTTTGCATGACTCCACACAGGAAAGTTGTTCAGGATGCTCAACTTGTCGATTTGCACCGTCAAAACGCGATTTCCAGAGTTGACTATTAGAAAACAAGATGGCCGCTCTTCCCTTTTCCCTGCCCGGGGAATAAACTTTTTAATTTTCGAGCCACCCCGAAAAGCCGAATTAGCGTGATTACTTCTTGCGGATACCCCACCCGAGTTTGCCGGTGCAAATCTGAACCCCGTCAATGTTTTACTTTGGCGGTAATCGACGATTTTTGGACAAATTATGACGTCACTTTTGCACCAAAAAGTTGTAATTCCCAAGGTTTTACGAATTTTGCATGACTCCACACAGGAAAGTTGTTC
Organism: Asterias amurensis; assembly: GCF_032118995.1. Lineage (NCBI taxonomy): Eukaryota > Metazoa > Echinodermata > Asteroidea > Forcipulatida > Asteriidae > Asterias > Asterias amurensis. The sequence continues at coordinate 8,088,155 of NC_092662.1, read as the reverse complement.
AGGATGCTCAACTTGGTCGATTTGCACCGTCAAAACGCGATTTCCAGAGTTGACTATTAGAAAAACAAGATGGCCGCTCTTCCCTTTTCCCTGCCCGGGGAATAAACTTTTTAATTTTCGAGCTCCCGAAAAGCCGAATTAGCGTGATTACTTCTTGCGGATACCCCACCCGAGTGTGCCTGTGCAAATTTGAACCCCATCAATGTTTTACTTTGGCGGTAATCGACGATTTTTTGTCAAATTATGACGTTACTTTTGCACCAAAAAGTTGTAATTTCCAAGGTTGTACGAATTTTGCATGACTCCACACAGGAAAGTTGTTCAGGATGCTCAACTTCGTAGATTTGCACCGTCAAAACGCGATTTCCAGAGTTGACTATTAGAAAAACAAGATGGCCGCTCTTCCCTTTTCCCTGCCCGGGGAATAAACTTTTTAATTTTCGAGCTCCCGAAAAGCCGAATTAGCATGATTACTTCTTGCGGATACCCCCACCCGAGTGTGCCTGTGCAAATTTGAACCCAGTCAATGTTTTACTTTGGCGGTTATCGACGATTTTTGGTCAAATAATGACGTCACTTTTGCACCAAAAAGTTGTAATTCCCTAGGTTTTGCGAATTTTGCATGACTCCACACAGGAAAGTTAATCAGGATGCTCAACTTGGTCGATTTGCACCGTCAAAACGCGATTTCCAGAGTTAAATATTAGAAAAACAAGATGGCCGCTCTTCCATTTTCCCTGACCGGAGAATAACTTTTTAATTTTCGAGCCACCCCGAAAAGCAGAATTAGCGTGATTACTTCTTGCGGATACCCCACCCGAGTGTGCCTGTGCAAATTTGAACCCCATCAATGTTTTACTTTGCCGGTAATCGACGATTTTTTGTCAAATTATGACGTCACTTTTGCACCAAAAAGTTGTAATTCCCAAGGTTTTGCGAATTTTGCATGACTCCACACAGGAAAGTTGTTCAGGATGCTCAACTTGTCGATTTGCACCGTCAAAACGCGATTTCCAGAGTTGACTATTAGAAAACAAGATGGCCGCTCTTCCCTTTTCCCTGCCCGGGGAATAAACTTTTTAATTTTCGAGCCACCCCGAAAAGCCGAATTAGCGTGATTACTTCTTGCGGATACCCCACCCGAGTGTGCCGGTGCAAATCTGAACCCCGTCAATGTTTTACTTTGGCGGTAATCGACGATTTTTGGACAAATTATGACGTCACTTTTGCACCAAAAAGTTGTAATTCCCAAGGTTTTACGAATTTTGCATGACTCCACACAGGAAAGTTGTTCAGGATGCTCAACTTGGTCGATTTGCACCGTCAAAACGCGATTTCCAGAGTTGACTATTAGAAAAACAAGATGGCCGCTCTTCCCTTTTCCCTGCCCGGGGAATAAACTTTTTAATTTTCGAGCTCCCGAAAAGCCGAATTAGCGTGATTACTTCTTGCGGATACCCCACCCGAGTGTGCCTGTGCAAATTTGAACCCCATCAATGTTTTACTTTGGCGGTAATCGACGATTTTTTGTCAAATTATGACGTTACTTTTGCACCAAAAAGTTGTAATTTCCAAGGTTGTACGAATTTTGCATGACTCCACACAGGAAAGTTGTTCAGGATGCTCAACTTCGTAGATTTGCACCGTCAAAACGCGATTTCCAGAGTTAAATATTAGAAAAACAAGATGGCCGCTCTTCCATTTTCCCTGACCGGAGAATAACTTTTTAATTTTCGAGCCACCCCGAAAAGCCGAATTAGCGTGATTACTTCTTGCGGATACCCCACCCGAGTGTGCCTGTGCAAATTTGAACCCCATCAATGTTTTACTTTGCCGGTAATCGACGATTTTTGGTCAAATTATGACGTCACTTTTGCACCAAAAAGTTGTAATTCCCAAGGTTTTGCGAATTTTGCATGAATCCACACAGGAAAGTTGTTCAGGATGCTCAACTTGGTCGATTTGCACCGTCAAAACGCGATTTCCAGAGTTGACTATTAGAAAACAAGATGGCCGCTCTTCCCTTTTCCCTGCCCGGGGAATAAACTTTTTAATTTTCGAGCCACCCCGAAAAGCCGAATTAGCGTGATTACTTCTTGCGGATACCCCCACCCGAGTGTGCCTGTGCAAATTTGAACCCAGTCAATGTTTTACTTTGGCGGTTATCGACGATTTTTGGTCAAATAATGACGTCACTTTTGCACCAAAAAGTTGTAATTCCCTAGGTTTTGCGAATTTTGCGTGACTCCACATAGGAAAGTTAATCAGGATGCTCAACTTGGTCGATTTGCAACGTCAAAACGCGATTTCCAGAGTTAAATATTAGAAAAACAAGATGGCCGCTCTTCCATTTTCTCTGACCGGAGAATAACTTTTTAATTTTCGAGCCACCCCGAAAAGCCGAATTAGCGTGATTACTTCTTGCGGATACCCCACCCTAGTGTGCCTGTGCAAATTTGAACCCCATGCATCAATGTTTTACTTTGCCGGTAATCGACGATTTTGGGTCAAATTATGACGTCACTTTTGCACCAAAAAGTTGTAATTCCCAAGGTTTTGCGAATTTTGCATGACTCCACACAGGAAAGTTGTTCAGGATGCTCAACTTGGTCGATTTGCACCGTCAAAACGCGATTTCCAGAGTTGACTATTAGAAAACAAGATGGCCGCTCTTCCCTTTTCCCTGCCCGGGGAATAAACTTTTTAATTTTCGAGCCACCCCGAAAAGCCGAATTAGCGTGATTACTTCTTGCGGATACCCCACCCGAGTGTGCCGGTGCAAATCTGAACCCCGTCAATGTTTTACTTTGGCGGTAATCGACGATTTTTGGACAAATTATGACGTCACTTTTGCACCAAAAAGTTGTAATTCCCAAGGTTTTACGAATTTTGCATGACTCCACACAGGAAAGTTGTTCAGGATGCTCAACTTGGTCGATTTGCACCGTCAAAACGCGATTTCCAGAGTTGACTATTAGAAAAACAAGATGGCCGCTCTTCCCTTTTCCCTGCCCGGGGAATAAACTTTTTAATTTTCGAGCTCCCGAAAAGCCGAATTAGCGTGATTACTTCTTGCGGATACCCCACCCGAGTGTGCCTGTGCAAATTTGAACCCCATCAATGTTTTACTTTGGCGGTAATCGACGATTTTTTGTCAAATTATGACGTCACTTTTGCACCAAAAAGTTGTAATTTCCAAGGTTGTACGAATTTTGCATGACTCCACACAGGAAAGTTGTTCAGGATGCTCAACTTCGTAGATTTGCACCGTCAAAACGCGATTTCCAGAGTTGACTATTAGAAAAACAAGATGGCCGCTCTTCCCTTTTCCCTGCCCGGGGAATAAACTTTTTAATTTTCGAGCTCCCGAAAAGCCGAATTAGCGTGATTACTTCTTGCGGATACCCCACCCGAATGTGCCTGTGCAAATTTGAACCCCATCAATGTTTTACTTTGGCGGTAATCGACGATTTTTTGTCAAATTATGACGTCACTTTTGCACCAAAAAGTTGTAATTCCCAAGGTTTTGCGAATTTTGCATGACTCCACACAGGAAAGTTGTTCAGGATGCTCAACTTGGTCGATTTGCACCGTAAAAACGCGATTTCATGAGTTGACTATTAAAAAACAAGATGGCCGCTCTTCCCTTTTCCCCGCACGGGGAATAAACTTTTTAATTTTCGAGCTCCCGAAAAGCCGAATTAGCGTGATTACTTCTTGCGGATACCCCACCCGAGTGTGCCGGTGCAAATTTGAACCCCATCAATGTTTTACTTTGGCGGTAATCGACGATTTTTTTGTCAAATTATGACGTCAATTTTGCACCAAAAAGTTGTAATTCCCAAGGTTTTACGAATTTTGCATGACTCCACACAGGAAAGTTGTTCAGGATGCTCAACTTGGTCGATTTGCACGGTCAAAACGCGATTTCCAGAGTTGACTATTAGAAAAACAAGATGGCCGGTCTTCCCTTTTCCCTGCCCGGGGAATAAACTTTTTAATTTTCGAGCTCCCGAAAAGCCGAATTAGCGTGATTACTTCTTGCGGATACCCCACCCGAGTGTGCCTGTGCAAATTTGAACCCAATCAATGTTTTACTTTGGCGGTAATCGACGATTTTTTGTCAAATTATGACGTCACTTTTGCACCAAAAAGTTGTAATTCCCAAGGTTTTGCGAATTTTGTATGACTCCACACAGGAAACTTGTTCAGGATGCTCAACTTGGTCGATTTGCACCGTAAAAACGCGATTTCCAGAGTTGACTATTAGAAAAACAAGATGGCCGCTCTTCCCTTTTCCCAGCACGGGGAATAAACTTTTTAATTTTCGAGCTCCCGAAAAGCCGAATTAGCGTGATTACTTCTTGCGGATACCCCACCCGAGTGTGCCGGTGCAAATTTGAACCCATTTAATGTTTCACTTTGGCGGTAATCGACGATTTTTGGTCAAATTATGACGTCACTTTTGCACCAAAAAGTTGTAATTCCCAAGGTTTTGCGAATTCTGCATGACTCCACACAGGAAAGTTGTTCAGGATGCTCAACTTGGTCGATTTGCACCGTCAAAACGCGATTTCCAGAGTTGACTATTAGAAAAACAAGATGGCCGCTCTTCCCTTTTCCCCGCACGGGGAATAAACTTTTTAATTTTCGAGCTCCCGAAAAGCCGAATTAGCGTGATTACTTCTTGCGGATACCCCACCCGAGTGTGCCGGTGCAAATTTGAACCCCATCAATGTTTTACTTTGGCGGTAATCGACGATTTTTTGTCAAATGATGACGTCACTTTTGCACCAAAAAGTTGTAATTCCCAAGGTTTTACGAATTTTGCATGACTCCACACAGGAAAGTTGTTCAGGATGCTCAACTTGGTCGATTTGCACGGTCAAAACGCGATTTCCAGAGTTGACTATTAGAAAAACAAGATGGCCGCTCTTCCCTTTTCCCTGCCCGGGGAATAAACTTTTTAATTTTCGAGCTCCCGAAAAGCCGAATTAGCGTGATTACTTCTTGCGGATACCCCACCCGAGTGTGCCTTTGCAAATTTGAACCCCATCAATGTTTTACTTTGGCGGTAATCGACGATTTTTTGTCAAATTATGACGTCACTTTTGCACCAAAAAGTTGTAATTCCCAAGGTTTTGCGAATTTTGCATGACTCCACACAGGAAAGTTGTTCAGGATGCTCAACTTGGTCGATTTGCACGGTCGAAACGCGATTTCCAGAGTTGACTATTAGAAAAACAAGACGGCCGCTCTTCCCTTTTCCCTGCCCGGGGAATAAACTTTTTAATTTTCGAGCTCCCGAAAAGCCGAATTAGCGTGATTACTTCTTGCGGATACCCCACCCGAGTGTGCCTGTGTAAATTTGAACCAAATCAATGTTTTACTTTGGCGGTAATCGACGATTTTTTGTCAAATTATGACGTCACTTTTGCACCAAAAAGTTGTAATTCCCAAGGTTTTGCGAATTTTGCATGACTCCACACAGGAAAGTTGTTCAGGATGCTCAACTTGGTCGATTTGCACCGTAAAAACGCGATTTCATGAGTTGACTATTAAAAAACAAGATGGCCGCTCTTCCCTTTTCCCCGCACGGGGAATAAACTTTTTAATTTTCGAGCTCCCGAAAAGCCGAATTAGCGTGATTACTTCTTGCGGATACCCCACCCGAGTGTGCCGGTGCAAATTTGAACCCCATCAATGTTTTACTTTGGCGGTAATCGACGATTTTTTTGTCAAATTATGACGTCACTTTTGCACCAAAAAGTTGTAATTCCCAAGGTTTTACGAATTTTGCATGACTCCACACAGGAAAGTTGTTCAGGATGCTCAACTTGGTCGATTTGCACGGTCAAAACGCGATTTCCAGAGTTGACTATTAGAAAAACAAGATGGCCGGTCTTCCCTTTTCCCTGCCCGGGGAATAAACTTTTTAATTTTCGAGCTCCCGAAAAGCCGAATTAGCGTGATTACTTCTTGCGGATACCCCACCCGAGTGTGCCTGTGCAAATTTGAACCCAATCAATGTTTTACTTTGGCGGTAATCGACGATTTTTTGTCAAATTATGACGTCACTTTTGCACCAAAAAGTTGTAATTCCCAAGGTTTTGCGAATTTTGCATGACTCCACACAGGAAACTTGTTCAGGATGCTCAACTTGGTCGATTTGCACCGTAAAAACGCGATTTCCAGAGGTGACTATTAGAAAAACAAGATGGCCGCTCTTCCCTTTTCCCTGCACGGGGAATAAACTTTTTAATTTTCGAGCTCCCGAAAAGCCGAATTAGCGTGATTACTTCTTGCGGATACCCCACCCGAGTGTGCCGGTGCAAATTTGAACCCATTTAATGTTTCACTTTGGCGGTAATCGACGATTTTTGGTCAAATTATGACGTCACTTTTGCACCAAAAAGTTGTAATTCCCAAGGTTTTGCGAATTCTGCATGACTCCACACAGGAAAGTTGTTCAGGATGCTCAACTTGGTCGATTTGCACCGTCAAAACGCGATTTCCAGAGTTGACTATTAGAAAAACAAGATGGCCGCTCTTCCCTTTTCCCCGCACGGGGAATAAACTTTTTAATTTTCGAGCTCCCGAAAAGCCGAATTAGCGTGATTACTTCTTGCGGATACCCCACCCGAGTGTGCCGGTGCAAATTTGAACCCCATCAATGTTTTACTTTGGCGGTAATCGACGATTTTTTGTCAAATGATGACGTCACTTTTGCACCAAAAAGTTGTAATTCCAAAGGTTTTACGAATTTTGCATGACTCCACACAGGAAAGTTGTTCAGGATGCTCAACTTGGTCGATTTGCACGGTCAAAACGCGATTTCCAGAGTTGACTATTAGAAAAACAAGATGGCCGCTCTTCCCTTTTCCCTGCCCGGGGAATAAACTTTTTAATTTTCGAGCTCCCGAAAAGCCGAATTAGCGTGATTACTTCTTGCGGATACCCCACCCGAGTGTGCCTTTGCAAATTTGAACCCCATCAATGTTTTACTTTGGCGGTAATCGACGATTTTTTGTCAAATTATGACGTCACTTTTGCACCAAAAAGTTGTAATTCCCAAGGTTTTGCGAATTTTGCATGACTCCACACAGGAAAGTTGTTCAGGATGCTCAACTTGGTCGATTTGCACGGTCGAAACGCGATTTCCAGAGTTGACTATTAGAAAAACAAGACGGCCGCTCTTCCCTTTTCCCTGCCCGGGGAATAAACTTTTTAATTTTCGAGCTCCCGAAAAGCCGAATTAGCGTGATTACTTCTTGCGGATACCCCACCCGAGTGTGCCTGTGTAAATTTGAACCAAATCAATGTTTTACTTTGGCGGTAATCGACGATTTTTTGTCAAATTATGACGTCACTTTTGCACCAAAAAGTTGTAATTCCCAAGGTTTTGCGAATTTTGCATGACTCCACACAGGAAAGTTGTTCAGGATGCTCAACTTGGTCGATTTGCACGGTCAAAACGCGATTTCCAGAGTTGACTATTAGAAAAACAAGATGGCCGCTCTTCCCTTTTCCCTGCCCGGGGAATAAACTTTTTAATTTTCGAGCTCCCGAAAAGCCGAATTAGCGTGATTACTTCTTGCGGATACCCCACCCGAGTGTGCCTTTGCAAATTTGAACCCCATCAATGTTTTACTTTGGCGGTAATCGACGATTTTTTGTCAAATTATGACGTCACTTTTGCACCAAAAAGTTGTAATTCCCAAGGTTTTGCGAATTTTGCATGACTCCACACAGGAAAGTTGTTCAGGATGCTCAACTTGGTCGATTTGCACGGTCGAAACGCGATTTCCAGAGTTGACTATTAGAAAAACAAGACGGCCGCTCTTCCCTTTTCCCTGCCCGGGGAATAAACTTTTTAATTTTCGAGCTCCCGAAAAGCCGAATTAGCGTGATTACTTCTTGCGGATACCCCACCCGAGTGTGCCTGTGTAAATTTGAACCAAATCAATGTTTTACTTTGGCGGTAATCGACGATTTTTTGTCAAATTATGACGTCACTTTTGCACCAAAAAGTTGTAATTCCCAAGGTTTTGCGAATTTTGCATGACTCCACACAGGAAAGTTGTTCAGGATGCTCAACTTGGTCGATTTGCACCGTAAAAACGCGATTTCATGAGTTGACTATTAAAAAACAAGATGGCCGCTCTTCCCTTTTCCCCGCACGGGGAATAAATTTTTTAATTTTCGAGCTCCCGAAAAGCCGAGTTAGCGTGATTACTTCTTGCGGATACCCCACCCGAGTGTGCCGGTGCAAATTTGAACCCCATCAATGTTTTACTTTGGCGGTAATCGACGATTTTTTTGTCAAATTATGACGTCACTTTTGCACCAAAAAGTTGTAATTCCCAAGGTTTTACGAATTTTGCATGACTCCACACAGGAAAGTTGTTCAGGATGCTCAACTTGGTCGATTTGCACGGTCAAAACGCGATTTCCAGAGTTGACTATTAGAAAAACAAGATGGCCGGTCTTCCCTTTTCCCTGCCCGGGGAATAAACTTTTTAATTTTCGAGCTCCCGAAAAGCCGAATTAGCGTGATTACTTCTTGCGGATACCCCACCCGAGTGTGCCTGTGCAAATTTGAACCCAATCAATGTTTTACTTTGGCGGTAATCGACGATTTTTTGTCAAATTATGACGTCACTTTTGCACCAAAAAGTTGTAATTCCCAAGGTTTTGCGAATTTTGCATGACTCCACACAGGAAACTTGTTCAGGATGCTCAACTTGGTCGATTTGCACCGTAAAAACGCGATTTCCAGAGTTGACTATTAGAAAAACAAGATGGCCGCTCTTCCCTTTTCCCTGCACGGGGAATAAACTTTTTAATTTTCGAGCTCCCGAAAAGCCGAATTAGCGTGATTACTTCTTGCGGATACCCCACCCGAGTGTGCCGGTGCAAATTTGAACCCATTTAATGTTTCACTTTGGCGGTAATCGACGATTTTTGGTCAAATTATGACGTCACTTTTGCACCAAAAAGTTGTAATTCCCAAGGTTTTGCGAATTCTGCATGACTCCACACAGGAAAGTTGTTCAGGATGCTCAACTTGGTCGACTTGCACCGTCAAAACGCGATTTCCAGAGTTGACTATTAGAAAAACAAGATGGCCGCTCTTCCCTTTTCCCCGCACGGGGAATAAACTTTTTAATTTTCGAGCTCCCGAAAAGCCGAATTAGCGTGATTACTTCTTGCGGATACCCCACCCGAGTGTGCCGGTGCAAATTTGAACCCCATCAATGTTTTACTTTGGCGGTAATCGACGATTTTTTGTCAAATGATGACGTCACTTTTGCACCAAAAAGTTGTAATTCCCAAGGTTTTACGAATTTTGCATGACTCCACACAGGAAAGTTGTTCAGGATGCTCAACTTGGTCGATTTGCACGGTCAAAACGCGATTTCCAGAGTTGACTATTAGAAAAACAAGATGGCCGCTCTTCCCTTTTCCCTGCCCGGGGAATAAACTTTTTAATTTTCGAGCTCCCGAAAAGCCGAATTAGCGTGATTACTTCTTGCGGATACCCCACCCGAGTGTGCCTTTGCAAATTTGAACCCCATCAATGTTTTACTTTGGCGGTAATCGACGATTTTTTGTCAAATTATGACGTCACTTTTGCACCAAAAAGTTGTAATTCCCAAGGTTTTGCGAATTTTGCATGACTCCACACAGGAAAGTTGTTCAGGATGCTCAACTTGGTCGATTTGCACGGTCGAAACGCGATTTCCAGAGTTGACTATTAGAAAAACAAGACGGCCGCTCTTCCCTTTTCCCTGCCCGGGGAATAAACTTTTTAATTTTCGAGCTCCCGAAAAGCCGAATTAGCGTGATTACTTCTTGCGGATACCCCACCCGAGTGTGCCTGTGTAAATTTGAACCAAATCAATGTTTTACTTTGGCGGTAATCGACGATTTTTTGTCAAATTATGACGTCACTTTTGCACCAAAAAGTTGTAATTCCCAAGGTTTTGCGAATTTTGCATGACTCCACACAGGAAAGTTGTTCAGGATGCTCAACTTGGTCGATTTGAGCGTAAAAACGCGATTTCCAGAGTTGACTATTAGAAAAACAAGATGGCCGCTCGTCCCTTTTCCCTGCACGGGGAATAAACTTTTTAATTTTCGAGCTCCCGAAAAGCCGAATTAGCGTGATTACTTCTTGCGGATACCCCACCCGAATGTGCCTGTGCAAATTTGAACCCCATCAATGTTTTACTTTGGCTTTAATCGACGATTTTTTGTCAAATTATGACGTCACTTTTGCACCAAAAAGTTGTAATTCCCAAGGTTTTGCGAATTTTGCATGACTCCACACAGGAAAGTTGTTCAGGATGCTCAACTTGGTCGATTAGCACCGTAAAAACGCAATTTCCAGAGTTGACTATTAGAAAACAAGATGGCCGATCTTCCCTTTTCCCTGCCCGGGGAATAAACTTTTTAATTTTCGAGCTCCCGAAAAGCCGAATTAGCGTGATTACTTCTTGCGGATACCCCACCCGAGTGTGCCTGTGTAAATTTGAACCAAATCAATGTTTTACTTTGGCGGTAATCGACGATTTTTGGTCAAATTATGACGTCACTTTTGCACCAAAAAGTTGTAATTCCCAAGGTTTTACGAATTTTGCATGACTCCACACAGGAAAGTTGTTCAGGATGCTCAACTTGGTCGATTTGCACGGTCAAAACGCGATTTCCAGAGTTGACTATTAGAAAAACAAGATGGCCGCTCTTCCCTTTTCCCTGCCCGGGGAATAAACTTTTTAATTTTCGAGCTCCCGAAAAGCCGAATTAGCGTGATTACTTCTTGCGGATACCCCACCCGAGTGTGCCTGTGGAAATTTGAACCAAATCAATGTTTTACTTTGGCGGTAATCGACGATTTTTTGTCAAATTATGACGTCACTTTTGCACCAAAAAGTTGTAATTCCCAAGGTTTTGCGAATTTTGCATGACTCCACACAGGAAAGTTGTTCAGGATGCTCAACTTGGTCGATTTGCACCGTAAAAACGCGATTTCCAGAGTTGACTATTAGAAAAACAAGATGGCCGCTCTTCCCTTTTCCCTGCACGGGGAATAAACTTTTTAATTTTCGAGCTCCCGAAAAGCCGAATTAGCGTGATTACTTCTTGCGGATACCCCACCCGAATGTGCCTGTGCAAATTTGAACCCCATCAATGTTTTACTTTGGCGGTAATCGACGATTTTTTGTCAAATTATGACGTCACTTTTGCACCAAAAAGTTGTAATTCCCAAGGTTTTGCGAATTTTGCATGACTCCACACAGGAAAGTTGTTCAGGATGCTCAACTTGGTCGATTAGCACCGTAAAAACGCAATTTCCAGAGTTGACTATTAGAAAACAAGATGGCCGCTCTTCCCTTTTCCCTGCCCGGGGAATAAACTTTTTAATTTTCGAGCTCCCGAAAAGCCGAATTAGCGTGATTACTTCTTGCGGATACCCCACCCGAATGTGCCTGTGCAAATTTGAACCCCATCAATGTTTTACTTTGGCGGTAATCGACGATTTTTTGTCAAATTATGACGTCACTTTTGCACCAAAAAGTTGTAATTCCCAAGGTTTTGCGAATTTTGCATGACTCCACACAGGAAACTTGTTCAGGATCCTCAACTTGGTCGATTTGCACCGTAAAAACGCGATTTCCAGAGTTGACTATTAGAAAAACAAGATGGCCGCTCTTCCCTTTTCCCTGCACGGGGAATAAACTTTTTAATTTTCGAGCTCCCGAAAAGCCGAATTAGCGTGATTACTTCTAGCGGATACCCCACCCGAGTGTGCCGGTGCAAATTTGAACCCATTTAATGTTTCACTTTGGCGGTAATCGACGATTTTTGGTCAAATTATGACGTCACTTTTGCACCAAAAAGTTGTAATTCCCAAGGTTTTGCGAATTCTGCATGACTCCACACAGGAAAGTTGTTCAGGATGCTCAACTTGGTCGATTTGCACCGTCAAAACGCGATTTCCAGAGTTGACTATTAGAAAAACAAGATGGCCGCTCTTCCCTTTTCCCCGCACGGGGAATAAACTTTTTAATTTTCGAGCTCCCGAAAAGCCGAATTAGCGTGATTACTTCTTGCGGATACCCCACCCGAGTGTGCCGGTGCAAATTTGAACCCCATCAATGTTTTACTTTGGCGGTAATCGACGATTTTTTGTCAAATGATGACGTCACTTTTGCACCAAAAAGTTGTAATTCCCAAGGTTTTACGAATGTTGCATGACTCCACACAGGAAAGTTGTTCAGGATGCTCAACTTGGTCGATTTGCACGGTCAAAACGCGATTTCCAGAGTTGACTATTAGAAAAACAAGATGGCCGCTCTTCCCTTTTCCCTGCCCGGGGAAAAAACTTTTTAATTTTCGAGCTCCCGAAAAGCCGAATTAGCGTGATTACTTCTTGCGGATACCCCACCCGAGTGTGCCTTTGCAAATTTGAACCCCATCAATGTTTTACTTTGGCGGTAATCGACGATTTTTTGTCAAATTATGACGTCACTTTTGCACCAAAAAGTTGTAATTCCCAAGGTTTTGCGAATTTTGCATGACTCCACACAGGAAAGTTGTTCAGGATGCTCAACTTGGTCGATTTGCACGGTCGAAACGCGATTTCCAGAGTTGACTATTAGAAAAACAAGACGGCCGCTCTTCCCTTTTCCCTGCCCGGGGAATAAACTTTTTAATTTTCGAGCTCCCGAAAAGCCGAATTAGCGTGATTACTTCTTGCGGATACCCCACCCGAGTGTGCCTGTGTAAATTTGAACCAAATCAATGTTTTACTTTGGCGGTAATCGACGATTTTTTGTCAAATTATGACGTCACTTTTGCACCAAAAAGTTGTAATTCCCAAGGTTTTGCGAATTTTGCATGACTCCACACAGGAAACTTGTTCAGGATGCTCAACTTGGTCGATTTGAGCGTAAAAACGCGATTTCCAGAGTTGACTATTAGAAAAACAAGATGGCCGATCTTCCCTTTTCCCTGCCCGGGGAATAAACTTTTTAATTTTCGAGCTCCCGAAAAGCCGAATTAGCGTGATTACTTCTTGCGGATACCCCACCCGAGTGTGCCTGTGTAAATTTGAACCAAATCAATGTTTTACTTTGGCGGTAATCGACGATTTTTTGTCAAATTATGACGTCACTTTTGCACCAAAAAGTTGTAATTCCCAAGGTTTTGCGAATTTTGCATGACTCCACACAGGAAAGTTGTTCAGGATGCTCAACTTGGTCGATTTGAGCGTAAAAACGCGATTTCCAGAGTTGACTATTAGAAAAACAAGATGGCCGCCCTTCCCTTTTCCCTGCACGGGGAATAAACTTTTTAATTTTCGAGCTCCCGAAAAGCCGAATTAGCGTGATTACATCTTGCGGATACCCCACCCGAGTGTGCCGGTGCAAATTTGTACCCATTTAATGTTTCACTTTTGCGGTAATCGACGATTTTTGGTCAAATTATGACGTCACTTTTGCACCAAAAAGTTGTAATTCCCAAGGTTTTACGAATTTTGCATGACTCCACACAGGAAAGTTGTTCAGGATGCTCAACTTGGTCGATTTGCACGGTCAAAACGCGATTTCCAGAGTTGACTATTAGAAAAACAAGATGGCCGCTCTTCCCTTTTCCCTGCCCGGGGAATAAACTTTTTAATTTTCGAGCTCCCGAAAAGCCGAATTAGCGTGATTACTTCTTGCGGATACCCCACCCGAGTGTGCCTGTGGAAATTTGAACCAAATCAATGTTTTACTTTGGCGGTAATCGACGATTTTTTGTCAAATTATGACGTCACTTTTGCACCAAAAAGTTGTAATTCCCAAGGTTTTGCGAATTTTGCATGACTCCACACAGGAAAGTTGTTCAGGATGCTCAACTTGGTCGATTTGCACCGTAAAAACGCGATTTCCAGAGTTGACTATTAGAAAAACAAGATGGCCGCTCTTCCCTTTTCCCTGCACGTGGAATAAACTTTTTAATTTTCGAGCTCCCGAAAAGCCGAATTAGCGTGATTACTTCTTGCGGATACCCCACCCGAATGTGCCTGTGCAAATTTGAACCCCATCAATGTTTTACTTTGGCGGTAATCGACGATTTTTTGTCAAATTATGACGTCACTTTTGCACCAAAAAGTTGTAATTCCCAAGGTTTTGCGAATTTTGCATGACTCCACACAGGAAAGTTGTTCAGGATGCTCAACTTGGTCGATTAGCACCGTAAAAACGCAATTTCCAGAGTTGACTATTAGAAAACAAGATGGCCGCTCTTCCCTTTTCCCTGCCCGGGGAATAAACTTTTTAATTTTCGAGCTCCCGAAAAGCCGAATTAGCGTGATTACTTCTTGCGGATACCCCACCCGAATGTGCCTGTGCAAATTTGAACCCCATCATTGTTTTACTTTGGCGGTAATCGACGATTTTTTGTCAAATTATGACGTCACTTTTGCACCAAAAAGTTGTAATTCCCAAGGTTTTGCGAATTTTGCATGACTCCACACAGGAAAGTTGTTCAGGATGCTCAACTTGGTCGATTAGCACCGTAAAAACGCAATTTCCAGAGTTGACTATTAGAAAACAAGATGGCCGATCTTCCCTTTTCCCTGCCCGGGAAAAAAACTTTTTAATTTTCGAGCTCCCGAAAAGCCGAATTAGCGTGATTACTTCTTGCGGATACCCCACCCGAGTGTGCCTGTGTAAATTTGAACCAAATCAATGTTTTACTTTGGCGGTAATCGACGATTTTTTGTCAAATTATGACGTCACTTTTGCACCAAAAAGTTGTAATTCCCAAGGTTTTGCGAATTTTGCATGACTCCACACAGGAAAGTTGTTCAGGATGCTCAACTTGGTCGATTTGAGCGTAAAAACGCGATTTCCAGAGTTGACTATTAGAAAAACAAGATGGCCGCCCTTCCCTTTTCCCTGCACGGGGAATAAACTTTTTAATTTTCGAGCTCCCGAAAAGCCGAATTAGCGTGATTACATCTTGCGGATACCCCACCCGAGTGTGCCGGTGCAAATTTGTACCCATTTAATGTTTCACTTTTGCGGTAATCGACGATTTTTGGTCAAATTATGACGTCACTTTTGCACCAAAAAGTTGTAATTCCCAAGGTTTTACGAATTTTGCATGACTCCACACAGGAAAGTTGTTCAGGATGCTCAACTTGGTCGATTTGCACGGTCAAAACGCGATTTCCAGAGTTGACTATTAGAAAAACAAGATGGCCGCTCTTCCCTTTTCCCTGCCCGGGGAATAAACTTTTTAATTTTCGAGCTCCCAAAAAGCCGAATTAGCGTGATTACTTCTTGCGGATACCCCACCCGAGTGTGCCTGTGGAAATTTGAACCAAATCAATGTTTTACTTTGGCGGTAATCGACGATTTTTTGTCAAATTATGACGTCACTTTTGCACCAAAAAGTTGTAATTCCCAAGGTTTTGCGAATTTTGCATGACTCCACACAGGAAAGTTGTTCAGGATGCTCAACTTGGTCGATTTGCACCGTAAAAACGCGATTTCCAGAGTTGACTATTAGAAAAACAAGATGGCCGCTCTTCCCTTTTCCCTGCACGGGGAATAAACTTTTTAATTTTCGAGCTCCCGAAAAGCCGAATTAGCGTGATTACTTCTTGCGGATACCCCACCCGAATGTGCCTGTGCAAATTTGAACCCCATCAATGTTTTACTTTGGCGGTAATCGACGATTTTTTGTCAAATTATGACGTCACTTTTGCACCAAAAAGTTGTAATTCCCAAGGTTTTGCGAATTTTGCATGACTCCACACAGGAAAGTTGTTCAGGATGCTCAACTTGGTCGATTAGCACCGTAAAAACGCAATTTCCAGAGTTGACTATTAGAAAACAAGATGGCCGCTCTTCCCTTTTCCCTGCCCGGGGAATAAACTTTTTAATTTTCGAGCTCCCGAAAAGCCGAATTAGCGTGATTACTTCTTGCGGATACCCCACCCGAGTGTGCCTGTGCAAATTTGATTCCCATCAATGTTTTACTTTGGCGGTAATCGACGATTTTTTGTCAAATTATAACGTCACTTTTGCACCAAAAAGTTGTAATTCCCAAGGTTTTGCGAATTTTGCATGACTCCACACAGGAAAATTGTTCAGGATGCTCAACTTGGTCGATTTGCACCGTAAAAACGCGAATTCCAGAGTTGACTATTAGAAAAACAAGATGGCCGCTCTTCCCTTTTCCCTGCACGGGGAATAAACTTTTTAATTTTCGAGCTCCCGAAAAGCCGAATTAGCGTGATTACATCTTGCGGATACCCCACCCGAGTGTGCCGGTGCAAATTTGTACCCATTTAATGTTTCACTTTTGCGGTAATCGACGATTTTTGGTCAAATTATGACGTCACTTTTGCACCAAAAAGTTGTAATTCCCAAGGTTTTACGAATTTTGCATGACTCCACACAGGAAAGTTGTTCAGGATGCTCAACTTGGTCGATTTGCACGGTCAAAACGCGATTTCCAGAGTTGACTATTAGAAAAACAAGATGGCCGCTCTTCCCTTTTCCCTGCCCGGGGAATAAACTTTTTAATTTTCGAGCTCCCGAAAAGCCGAATTAGCGTGATTACTTCTTGCGGATACCCCACCCGAGTGTGCCTGTGGAAATTTGAACCAAATCAATGTTTTACTTTGGCGGTAATCGACGATTTTTTGTCAAATTATGACGTCACTTTTGCACCAAAAAGTTGTAATTCCCAAGGTTTTGCGAATTTTGCATGACTCCACACAGGAAAGTTGTTCAGGATGCTCAACTTGGTCGATTTGCACCGTAAAAACGCGATTTCCAGAGTTGACTATTAGAAAAACAAGATGGCCGCTCTTCCCTTTTCCCTGCACGGGGAATAAACTTTTTAATTTTCGAGCTCCCGAAAAGCCGAATTAGCGTGATTACTTCTTGCGGATACCCCACCCGAATGTGCCTGTGCAAATTTGAACCCCATCAATGTTTTACTTTGGCGGTAATCGACGATTTTTTTGTCAAATTATGACGTCACTTTTGCACCAAAAAGTTGTAATTCCCAAGGTTTTGCGAATTTTGCATGACTCCACACAGGAAAGTTGTTCAGGATGCTCAACTTGGTCGATTAGCACCGTAAAAACGCAATTTCCAGAGTTGACTATTAGAAAACAAGATGGCCGCTCTTCCCTTTTCCCTGCCCGGGGAATAAACTTTTTAATTTTCGAGCTCCCGAAAAGCCGAATTAGCGTGATTACTTCTTGCGGATACCCCACCCGAGTGTGCCTGTGCAAATTTGATTCCCATTAATGTTTTACTTTGGCGGTAATCGACGATTTTTTGTCAAATTATAACGTCACTTTTGCACCAAAAAGTTGTAATTCCCAAGGTTTTGCGAATTTTGCATGACTCCACACAGGAAAATTGTTCAGGATGCTCAACTTGGTCGATTTGCACCGTAAAAACGCGAATTCCAGAGTTGACTATTAGAAAAACAAGATGGCCGCTCTTCCCTTTTCCCCGCACGGGGAATAAACTTTTAAATTTTCGAGCTCCCGAAAAGCCGAATTAGCGTGATTACTTCTTGCGGATACCCCACCCGAGTGTGCCGGTGCAAATTTGAACCCCATCAATGTTTTACTTTGGCGGTAATCGACGATTTTTTGTCAAATTATGACGTCACTTTTGCACCAAAAAGTTGTAATTCCCAAGGTTTTACGAATTTTGCATGACTCCACACAGGAAAGTTGTTCAGGATGCTCAACCGTGTCGATTTGCACGGTCGAAACGCGATTTCCAGAGTTGACTATTAGAAAAACAAGATGGCCGCTCTTCCCTTTTCCCTGCCCGGGGAATAAACTTTTTAATTTTCGAGCTCCCGAAAAGCCGAATTAGCGTGATTACTTCTTGCGGATACCCCACCCGAGTGTGCCTATGCAAATTTGATTCCCATCAATGTTTTACTTTGGCGGTAATCGACGATTTTTTGTCAAATTATAACGTCACTTTTGCACCAAAAAGTTGTAATTCCCAAGGTTTTGCGAATTTTGCATGACTCCACACAGGAAAGTTGTTCAGGATGCTCAACTTGGTCGATTTGCACCGTAAAAACGCGATTTCATGAGTTGACTATTAGAAAAACAAGATGGCCGCTCTTCCCTTTTCCCCGCACGGGGAATAAACTTTTTAATTTTCGAGCTCCCGAAAAGCCGAATTAGCGTGATTACTTCTTGCGGATACCCCACCCGAGTGTGCCGGTGCAAATTTGAACCCCATCAATGTTTTACTTTGGCGGTAATCGACGATTTTTTTGTCAAATTATGACGTCACTTTTGCACCAAAAAGTTGTAATTCCCAGGTTTTACGAATTTTGCATGACTCCACACAGGAAAGTTGTTCAGGATGCTCAACTTGGTCGATTTGCACGGTCAAAACGCGATTTCCAGAGTTGACTATTAGAAAAACAAGATGGCCGCTGTTCCCTTTTCCCTGCCCGGGGAATAAACTTTTTAATTTTCGAGCTCCCGAAAAGCCGAATTAGCGTGATTACTTCTTGCGGATACCCCACCCGAGTGTGCCTGTGCAAATTTGAACCCAATCAATGTTTTACTTTGGCGGTAATCGACGATTTTTTGTCAAATTATGACGTCACTTTTGCACCAAAAAGTTGTAATTCCCAAGGTTTTGCGAATTTTGCATGACTCCACACAGGAAACTTGTTCAGGATGCTCAACTTGGTCGATTTGCACCGTAAAAACGCGATTTCCAGAGTTGACTATTAGAAAAACAAGATGGCCGCTCTTCCCTTTTCCCTGCACGGGGAATAAACTTTTTAATTTTCGAGCTCCCGAAAAGCCGAATTAGCGTGATTACTTCTTGCGGATACCCCACCCGAGTGTGCCGGTGCAAATTTGAACCCATTTAATGTTTCACTTTGGCGGTAATCGACGATTTTTGGTCAAATTATGACGTCACTTTTGCACCAAAAAGTTGTAATTCCCAAGGTTTTGCGAATTTTGCATGACTCCACACAGGAAAGTTGTTCAGGATGCTCAACTTGGTCGATTTGCACCGTAAAAACGCGATTTCCAGAGTTGACTATTAGAAAAACAAGATGGCCGCTCTTCCCTTTTCCCCGCACGGGGAATAAACTTTTTAATTTTCGAGCTCCCGAAAAGCCGAATTAGCGTGATTACTTCTTGCGGATACCCCACCCGAGTGTGCCGGTGCAAATTTGAACCCCATCAATGTTTTACTTTGGCGGTAATCGACGATTTTTTGTCAAATTATGACGTCATTTTTGCACCAAAAAGTTGTAATTCCCAAGGTTTTACGAATTTTGCATGACTCCACACAGGAAAGTTGTTCAGGATGCTCAACTTGGTCGATTTGCACGGTCAAAACGCGATTTCCAGAGTTGACTATTAGAAAAACAAGATGGCCGCTCTTCCCTTTTCCCTGCCCGGGGAATAAACTTTTTAATTTTCGAGCTCCCGAAAAGCCGAATTAGCGTGATTACTTCTTGCGGATACACCACCCGAGTGTGCCTGTGCAAATTTGAACCCCATCAATGTTTTACTTTGGCGGTAATCGACGATTTTTTGTCAAATTATGACGTCACTTTTGCACCAAAAAGTTGTAATTCCCAAGGTTTTACGAATTTTGCATGACTCCACACAGGAAAGTTGTTCAGGATGCTCAACTTGGTCGATTTGCACGGTCAAAACGCGATTTCCAGAGTTGACTATTAGAAGAACAAGATGGCCGCTCTTCCCTTTTCCCTGCCCGGGGAATAAACTTTTTAATTTTCGAGCTCCCGAAAAGCCGAATTAGCGTGATTACTTCTTGCGGATACACCACCCGAGTGTGCCTGTGCAAATTTGAACCCCATCAATGTTTTACTTTGGCGGTAATCGACGATTTTTTGTCAAATTATGACGTCACTTTTGCACCAAAAAGTTGTAATTCCCAAGGTTTTACGAATTTTGCATGACTCCACACAGGAAAGTTGTTCAGGATGCTCAACTTGGTCGATTTGCACGGTCAAAACGCGATTTCCAGAGTTGACTATTAGAAGAACAAGATGGCCGCTCTTCCCTTTTCCCTGCCCGGGGAATAAACTTTTTAATTTTCGAGCTCCCTAAAAGCCGAATTAGCGTGATTACTTCTTGCGGATACCCCACCCGAGTGTGCCTGTGCAAATTTGAACCCCATCAATGTTTTACTTTGGCGGTAATCGACGATTTTTTGTCAAATTATGACGTCACTTTTGCACCAAAAAGTTGTAATTCCCAAGGTTTTGCGAATTTTGCATGACTCCACACAGGAAACTTGTTCAGGATGCTCAACTTGGTCGATTTGCACCGTAAAAACGCGATTTCCAGAGTTGACTATTAGAAAAACAAGATGGCCGCTCTTCCCTTTTCCCTGCACGGGGAATAAACTTTTTAATTTTCGAGCTCCCGAAAAGCCGAATTAGCGTGATTACTTCTTGCGGATACCCCACCCGAGTGTGCCGGTGCAAATTTGAACCCATTTAATGTTTCACTTTGGCGGTAATCGACGATTTTTGGTCAAATTATGACGTCACTTTTGCACCAAAAAGTTGTAATTCCCAAGGTTTTGCGAATTTTGCATGACTCCACACAGGAAAGTTGTTCAGGATGCTCAACTTGGTCGATTTGCACCGTAAAAACGCGATTTCCAGAGTTGACTATTAGAAAAACAAGATGGCCGCTCTTCCCTTTTCCCTGCCCGGGGAATAAACTTTTTAATTTTCGAGCTCCCGAAAAGCCGAATTAGCGTGATTACTTCTTGCGGATACCCCACCCGAGTGTGCCTATGCAAATTTGATTCCCATCAATGTTTTACTTTGGCGGTAATCGACGATTTTTTGTCAAATTATAACGTCACTTTTGCACCAAAAAGTTGTAATTCCCAAGGTTTTGCGAATTTTGCATGACTCCACACAGGAAAGTTGTTCAGGATGCTCAACTTGGTCGATTTGCACGGTCAAAACGCGATTTCCAGAGTTGACTATTAGAAAAACAAGATGGCCGCTCTTCCCTTTTCCCTGCCCGGGGAATAAACTTTTTAATTTTCGAGCTCCCGAAAAGCCGAATTAGCGTGATTACTTCTTGCGGATACCCCACCCGAGTGTGCCTGTGCAAATTTGAACCCCATCAATGTTTTACTTTGGCGGTAATCGACGATTTTTTGTCAAATTATGACGTCACTTTTGCACCAAAAAGTTGTAATTCCCAAGGTTTTACGAATTTTGCATGACTCC
This sequence comes from Asterias amurensis, assembly GCF_032118995.1. Classification (NCBI taxonomy): domain Eukaryota; kingdom Metazoa; phylum Echinodermata; class Asteroidea; order Forcipulatida; family Asteriidae; genus Asterias; species Asterias amurensis. The sequence goes on along the minus strand of NC_092662.1, from coordinate 8,066,852 downwards.
ACACAGGAAAGTTGTTCAGGATGCTCAACTTGGTCGATTTGCACGGTCAAAACGCGATTTCCAGAGTTGACTATTAGAAAAACAAGATGGCCGCTCTTCCCTTTTCCCTGCCCGGGGAATAAACTTTTTAATTTTCGAGCTCCCGAAAAGCCGAATTAGCGTGATTTCTTCTTGCGGATACCCCACCCGAGTGTGCCTGTGCAAATTTGAACCCCATCAATGTTTTACTTTGGAGGTAATCGACGATTTTTTGTCAAATTATGACGTCACTTTTGCACCAAAAAGTTGTAATTCCCAAGGTTTTGCGAATTTTGCATGACTCCACACAGGAAAGTTGTTCAGGATGCTCAACTTGGTCGATTTGCACCGTCAAAACGCGATTTCCAGAGTTGACTATTAGAAAAACAAGATGGCCGCTCTTCCCTTTTCCCTGCACGGGGAATAAACTTTTTAATTTTCGAGCTCCCGAAAAGCCGAATTAGCGTGATTACTTCTTGCGGATACCCCACCCGAGTGTGCCGGTGCAAATTTGAACCCATTTAATGTTTCACTTTGGCGGTAATCGACGATTTTTGGTCAAATTATGACGTCACTTTTGCACCAAAAAGTTGTAATTCCCAAGGTTTTACGAATTTTGCATGACTCTACACAGGAAAGTTGTTCAGGATGCTCAACTTGGTCGATTTGCACCGTCAAAACGCGATTTCCAGAGTTGACTATTAGAAAAACAAGATGGCCGCTCTTCCCTTTTCCCTGCACGGGGAATAAACTTTTTAATTTTCGAGCTCCCGAAAAGCCGAATTAGCGTGATTACTTCTTGCGGATACCCCACCCGAGTGTGCCGGTGCAAATTTGAACCCATTTAATGTTTCACTTTGTCGGTAATCGACGATTTGTGGTCAAATTATGACGTCACTTTTGCACCAAAAAGTTGTAATTCCCAAGGTTTTACGAATTTTGCATGACTCCACACAGGAAAGTTGTTCAGGATGCTCAACTTGGTCGATTTGCACCGACAAAACGCGATTTCCAGAGTTGAATATTAGAAAAACAAGATGGCCGCTCTTCCCTTTTCCCTGCCCGGAGAATAACTTTTTTAATTTTCGAGCCACCCCGAAATGCCGAATTAGCGTGATTACTTCTTGCGGATACCCCACCCGAGTGTGCCGGTGCAAATTTGAACCCCGTCAATGTTTTACTTTGGCGGTAATCGACGATTTTTTTGTCAAATTATGACGTCACTTTTTGCACAAAAAAGTTGTAATTCCCAAGGTTTTGCGAATTTTGCATGACTCCACACAGGAAAGTTGTTCAGGATGCTCAACTTGGTCGATTTGCACCGTCAAAACGCGATTTCCAGAGTTGAATATTAGAAAAACAAAATGGCCGCTCTTCCCTTTTCCCTGCCCGGAGAATAACTTTTTTAATTTTCGAGCTCCCGAAAAGCCGAATTAGCGTGATTTCTTCTTGCGGATACCCCACCCGAGTGTGCCTGTGCAAATTTGAACCCCATCAATGTTTTACTTTGGAGGTAATCGACGATTTTTTGTCAAATTATGACGTCACTTTTGCACCAAAAAGTTGTAATTCCCAAGGTTTTGCGAATTTTGCATGACTCCACACAGGAAAGTTGTTCAGGATGCTCAACTTGGTCGATTTGCACCGTCAAAACGCGATTTCCAGAGTTGACTATTAGAAAAACAAGATGGCCGCTCTTCCCTTTTCCCTGCACGGGGAATAAACTTTTTAATTTTCGAGCTCCCGAAAAGCCGAATTAGCGTGATTACTTCTTGCGGATACCCCACCCGAGTGTGCCGGTGCAAATTTGAACCCATTTAATGTTTCACTTTGGCGGTAATCGACGATTTTTGGTCAAATTATGACGTCACTTTTGCACCAAAAAGTTGTAATTCCCAAGGTTTTACGAATTTTGCCTGACTCTACACAGGAAAGTTGTTCAGGATGCTCAACTTGGTCGATTTGCACCGTCAAAACGCGATTTCCAGAGTTGACTATTAGAAAACCAAGATGGCCGCTCTTCCCTTTTCCCTGCACGGGGAATAAACTTTTTAATTTTCGAGCTCCCGAAAAGCCGAATTAGCGTGATTACTTCTTGCGGATACCCCACCCGAGTGTGCCGGTGCAAATTTGAACCCATTTAATGTTTCACTTTGTCGGTAATCGACGATTTGTGGTCAAATTATGACGTCACTTTTGCACCAAAAAGTTGTAATTCCCAAGGTTTTACGAATTTTGCATGACTCCACACAGGAAAGTTGTTCAGGATGCTCAACTTGGTCGATTTGCACCGACAAAACGCGATTTCCAGAGTTGAATATTAGAAAAATAAGATGGCCGCTCTTCCCTTTTCCCTGCCCGGAGAATAACTTTTTTAATTTTCGAGCCACCCCGAAATGCCGAATTAGCGTGATTACTTCTTGCGGATACCCCACCCGAGTGTGCCGGTGCAAATTTGAACCCCGTCAATGTTTTACTTTGGCGGTAATCGACGATTTTTTTGTCAAATTATGACGTCACTTTTTGCACCAAAAAGTTGTAATTCCCAAGGTTTTGCGAATTTTGCATGACTCCACACAGGAAAGTTGTTCAGGATGCTCAACTTGGTCGATTTGCACCGTCAAAACGCGATTTCCAGAGTTGAATATTAGAAAAACAAAATGGCCGCTCTTCCCTTTTCCCTGCCCGGAGAATAACTTTTTTAATTTTCGAGCTCCCGAAAAGCCGAATTAGCGTGATTACTTCTTGCGGATACCCCACCAGAGTGTGCCGGTGCAAATTTGAACCCAGTCAATGTTTTACTTTGGCGGTAATCGACGATTTTTGGTCAAAGAATGACGTCACTTTTGCACCAAAAAGTTGTAATTCCCTAGGTTTTGCGAATTTTGCATGACTCCACACAGGAAAGTTGTTCAGGATGCTCAACTTGGTCGATTTGCACCGTCAAAACGCGATTTCCAGAGTTGAATATTAGAAAAACAAGATGGCCGCTCTTCCCTTTTCCCTGCCCGGAGAATAACTTTTTAATTTTCGAGCCACCCCGAAATGCCGAATTAGCGTGATTACTTCTTGCGGATACCCCACCCGAGTGTGCCGGTGCAAATTTGAACCCCGTCAATGTTTTACTTTGGCGGTAATCGACGATTTTTTTGTCAAATTATGACGTCACTTTTTGCACAAAAAAGTTGTAATTCCCAAGGTTTTGCGAATTTTGCATGACTCCACACAGGAAAGTTGTTCAGGATGCTCAACTTGGTCGATTTGCACTGTCAAAACGCGATTTCCAGAGTTGACTATTAGAAAAACAAGATGGCCGCTCTTCCCTTTTCCCTGCCCGGGGAATAAACTTTTTACTTTTCGAGCTCCCGAAAAGCCGAATTAGCGTGATTACTTCTTGCGGATACCCCACCCGAGTGTGCCGGTGCAAATTTGAACCCAGTCAATGTTTTACTTTGGCGGTAATCGACGATTTTTGGTCAAATAATGACGTCACTTTTGCACCAAAAAGTTGTAATTCCCTAGGTTTTGCGAATTTTGCATGACTCCACACAGGAAAGTTGTTCAGGATGCTCAACTTGGTCGATTTGCACCGTCAAAACGCGATTTCCAGAGTTGAATATTAGAAAAACAAGATGGCCGCTCTTCCATTTTCCCTGCCCGGAGAATAACTTTTTAATTTTCGAGCTCCCAAAAAGCCAAATTAGCGTAATTACTTCTTGCGGATACCCCACCCGAGTGTGCCTGTGCAAATTTGAACCCCGTCAATGTTTTACTTTGGCGGTAATCGACGATTTTTGGACAAATTATGACGTCACTTTTGCACAAAAAAGTTGTAATTCCCAAGGTTTTACGAATTTTGCATGACTCCACACAGGAAAGTTGTTCAGGATGCTCAACTTGGTCGATTTGCACCATCAAAACTCGATTTCCAGAGTTGAATATTAGAAAAACAAGATGGCCGCTCTTCCATTTTCCCTGACCGGAGAATAACTTTTTAATTTTCGAGCCACCCCGAAAAGCCGAATTAGCGTGATTACTTCTTGCGGATACCCCACCCGTGTGTGCCGGTGCAAATCTGAACCCCGTCAATGATTTACATTGGCGGTAATCGACGATTTTTGGACAAATTATTACGTCACTTTTGCACCAAAAAGTTGTAATTCCCAAGGTTTTACGAATTTTGCATGACTCCACACAGGAAAGTTGTTCAGGATGCTCAACTTGGTCGATTTGCACCGTCAAAACGCGATTTCCAGAGTTGAATATTAGAAAAACAAGATGGCCGCTCTTCCATTTTCCCTGCCCGGAGAATAACTTTTTAATTTTCGAGCTCCCAAAAAGCCAAATTAGCGTGATTACTTCTTGCGGATACCCCACCCGAGTGTGCCTGTGCAAATTTGAACCCCGTCAATGTTTTACTTTGGCGGTAATCGACGATTTTTGGACAAATTTTGACGTCACTTTTTGCACCAAAAAGTTGTAATTCCCAAGGTTTTGCGAATTTTGCATGACTCCACACAGGAAAGTTGTTCAGGATGCTCAACTTGGTCGATTTGCACTGTCAAAACGCGATTTCCAGAGTTGACTATTAGAAAAACAAGATGGCCGCTCTTCCCTTTTCCCTGCCCGGGGAATAAACTTTTTACTTTTCGAGCTCCCGAAAAGCCGAATTAGCGTGATTACTTCTTGCGGATACCCCACCCGAGTGTGCCGGTGCAAATTTGAACCCAGTCAATGTTTTACTTTGGCGGTAATCGACGATTTTTGGTCAAATAATGACGTCACTTTTGCACCAAAAAGTTGTAATTCCCTAGGTTTTGCGAATTTTGCATGACTCCACACAGGAAAGTTGTTCAGGATGCTCAACTTGGTCGATTTGCACCGTCAAAACGCGATTTCCAGAGTTGAATATTAGAAAAACAAGATGGCCGCTCTTCCCTTTTCCCTGCCCGGAGAATAACTTTTTAATTTTCGAGCCACCCCGAAATGCCGAATTAGCGTGATTACTTCTTGCGGATACCCCACCAGAGTGTGCCGGTGCAAATTTGAACCCCGTCAATGTTTTACTTTGGCGGTAATCGACGATTTTTTTGTCAAATTATGACGTCACTTTTTGCACCAAAAAGTTGTAATTCCCAAGGTTTTACGAATTTTGCATGACTCCACACAGGAAAGTTGTTCAGGATGCTCAACTTGGTCGATTTGCACCGTCAAAACGCGATTTCCAGAGTTGAATATTAGAAAAACAAAATGGCCGCTCTTCCCTTTTCCCTGCCCGGAGAATAACTTTTTTAATTTTCGAGCTTCCGAAAAGCCGAATTAGCGTGATTACTTCTTGCGGATACCCCACCAGAGTGTGCCGGTGCAAATTTGAACCCAGTCAATGTTTTACTTTGGCGGTAATCGACGATTTTTGGTCAAAGAATGACGTCACTTTTGCACCAAAAAGTTGTAATTCCCTAGGTTTTGCGAATTTTGCATGACTCCACACAGGAAAGTTGTTCAGGATGCTCAACTTGGTCGATTTGCACCGTCAAAACGCGATTTCCAGAGTTGAATATTAGAAAAACAAGATGGCCGCTCTTCCCTTTTCCCTGCCCGGAGAATAACTTTTTAATTTTCGAGCCACCCCGAAATGCCGAATTAGCGTGATTACTTCTTGCGGATACCCCACCCGAGTGTGCCGGTGCAAATTTGAACCCCGTCAATGTTTTACTTTGGCGGTAATCGACGATTTTTTTGTCAAATTATGACGTCACTTTTTGCACAAAAAAGTTGTAATTCCCAAGGTTTTGCGAATTTTGCATGACTCCACACAGGAAAGTTGTTCAGGATGCTCAACTTGGTCGATTTGCACTGTCAAAACGCGATTTCCAGAGTTGACTATTAGAAAAACAAGATGGCCGCTCTTCCCTTTTCCCTGCCCGGGGAATAAACTTTTTACTTTTCGAGCTCCCGAAAAGCCGAATTAGCGTGATTACTTCTTGCGGATACCCCACCCGAGTGTGCCGGTGCAAATTTGAACCCAGTCAATGTTTTACTTTGGCGGTAATCGACGATTTTTGGTCAAATAATGACGTCACTTTTGCACCAAAAAGTTGTAATTCCCTAGGTTTTGCGAATTTTGCATGACTCCACACAGGAAAGTTGTTCAGGATGCTCAACTTGGTCGATTTGCACCGTCAAAACGCGATTTCCAGAGTTGAATATTAGAAAAACAAGATGGCCGCTCTTCCATTTTCCCTGCCCGGAGAATAACTTTTTAATTTTCGAGCTCCCACAAAGCCAAATTAGCGTAATTACTTCTTGCGGATACCCCACCCGAGTGTGCCTGTGCAAATTTGAACCCCGTCAATGTTTTACTTTGGCGGTAATCGACGATTTTTGGACAAATTATGACGTCACTTTTGCACAAAAAAGTTGTAATTCCCAAGGTTTTACGAATTTTGCATGACTCCACACAGGAAAGTTGTTCAGGATGCTCAACTTGGTCGATTTGCACCATCAAAACTCGATTTCCAGAGTTGAATATTAGAAAAACAAGATGGCCGCTCTTCCATTTTCCCTTACCGGAGAATAACTTTTTAATTTTCGAGCCACCCCGAAAAGCCGAATTAGCGTGATTACTTCTTGCGGATACCCCACCCGTGTGTGCCGGTGCAAATCTGAACCCCGTCAATGATTTACATTGGCGGTAATCGACGATTTTTGGACAAATTATGACGTCACTTTTGCACCAAAAAGTTGTAATTCCCAAGGTTTTACGAATTTTGCATGACTCCACACAGGAAAGTTGTTCAGGATGCTCAACTTGGTCGATTTGCACCGTCAAAACGCGATTTCCAGAGTTGAATATTAGAAAAACAAGATGGCCGCTCTTCCATTTTCCCTGCCCGGAGAATAACTTTTTAATTTTCGAGCTCCCAAAAAGCCAAATTAGCGTGATTACTTCTTGCGGATACCCCACCCGAGTGTGCCTGTGCAAATTTGAACCCCGTCAATGTTTTACTTTGGCGGTAATCGACGATTTTTGGACAAATTATGACGTCACTTTTTGCACCAAAAAGTTGTAATTCCCAAGGTTTTGCGAATTTTGCATGACTCCACACAGGAAAGTTGTTCAGGATGCTCAACTTGGTCGATTTGCACTGTCAAAACGCGATTTCCAGAGTTGACTATTAGAAAAACAAGATGGCCGCTCTTCCCTTTTCCCTGCCCGGGGAATAAACTTTTTACTTTTCGAGCTCCCGAAAAGCCGAATTAGCGTGATTACTTCTTGCGGATACCCCACCCGAGTGTGCCGGTGCAAATTTGAACCCAGTCAATGTTTTACTTTGGCGGTAATCGACGATTTTTGGTCAAATAATGACGTCACTTTTGCACCAAAAAGTTGTAATTCCCATAGTTTTGCGAATTTTGCATGACTCCACACAGGAAAGTTGTTCAGGATGCTCAACTTGGTCGATTTGCACCGTCAAAACGCGATTTCCAGAGTTGAATATTAGAAAAACAAGATGGCCGCTCTTCCCTTTTCCCTGCCCGGAGAATAACTTTTTAATTTTCGAGCCACCCCGAAATGCCGAATTAGCGTGATTACTTCTTGCGGATACCCCACCCGAGTGTGCCGGTGCAAATTTGAACCCCGTCAATGTTTTACTTTGGCGGTAATCGACGATTTTTTTGTCAAATTATGACGTCACTTTTTGCACCAAAAAGTTGTAATTCCCAAGGTTTTACGAATTTTGCATGACTCCACACAGGAAAGTTGTTCAGGATGCTCAACTTGGTCGATTTGCACCGTCAAAACGCGATTTCCAGAGTTGAATATTAGAAAAACAAGATGGCCGCTCTTCCATTTTCCCTGCCCGGAGAATAACTTTTTAATTTTCGAGCTCCCAAGAAGCCAAATTAGCGTGATTACTTCTTGCGGATACCCCACCCGAGTGTGCCTGTGCAAATTTGAACCCCGTCAATGTTTTACTTTGGCGGTAATCGACGATTTTTGGACAAATTATGACGTCACTTTTGCACCAAAAAGTTGTAATTCCCAAGGTTTTACGAATTTTGCATGACTCCACACAGGAAAGTTGTTCAGGATGCTCAACTTGGTCGATTTGCACCATCAAAACTCGATTTCCAGAGTTGAATATTAGAAAAACAAGATGGCCGCTCTTTCATTTTCCCTGACCGGAGAATAACTTTTTAATTTTCGAGCCACCCCGAAAAGCCGAATTAGCGTGATTACTTCTTGCGGATACCCCAGCCGTGTGTGCCGGTGCAAATCTGAACCCCGTCAATGATTTACTTTGGCGGTAATCGACGATTTTTGGACAAATTATGACGTCACTTTTGCACCAAAAAGTTGTAATTCCCAAGGTTTTACGAATTTTGCATGACTCCACACAGGAAAGTTGTTCAGGATGCTCAACTTGGTCGATTTGCACCGTCAAAACGCGATTTCCAGAGTTGACTATTAGAAAAACAAGATGGCCGCTCTTCCCTTTTCCCTGCCCGGGGAATAAAATTTTTAATTTTCGAGCTCCCAAAAAGCCAGATTAGCGTGATTACTTCTTGCGGATACCCCACCCGAGTGTGCCTGTGCAAATTTGAACCCCATCAATGTTTTACTTTGGCGGTAATCGACGATTTTTTGTCAAATTATGACGTCACTTTTGCACCAAAAAGTTGTAATTCCCAAGGTTTTGCGAATTTTGCATGACTCCACACAGGAAAGTTGTTCAGGATGCTCAACTTGGTCGATTTGCACCGTCAAAACGCGATTTCCAGAGTTGACTCTTAGAAAAACAAGATGGCCGCTCTTCCCTTTTCCCTGCCCGGGGAATAAACTTTTTAATTTTCGAGCTCCCGAAAAGCCGAATTAGCGTGATTACTTCTTGCGGATACCCCACCCGAGTGTGCCGGTGCAAATTTGAACCCCGTCAATGTTTTACTTTGGCGGTAATCGACGATTTTTGGACAAATTATGACGTCACTTTTGCACCAAAAAGTTGTAATTCCCAAGGTTTTACGAATTTTGCATGACTCCTCACAGGAAAGTTGTTCAGGATGCTCAACTTGGTCGATTTGCACCATCAAAACTCGATTTCCAGAGTTGAATATTAGAAAAACAAGATGGCCGCTCTTCCATTTTCCCTGACCGGAGAATAACTTTTTAATTTTCGAGCCACCCCGAAAAGCCGAATTAGCGTGATTACTTCTTGCGGATACCCCACCCGTGTGTGCCGGTGCAAATCTGAACCCCGTCAATGATTTACATTGGCGGTAATCGACGATTTTTGGACAAATTATGACGTCACTTTTGCACCAAAAAGTTGTAATTCCCAAGGTTTTACGAATTTTGCATGACTCCACACAGGAAAGTTGTTCAGGATGCTCAACTTGGTCGATTTGCACCGTCAAAACGCGATTTCCAGAGTTGACTATTAGAAAAACAAGATGGCCGCTCTTCCCTTTTCCCTGCCCGGGGAATAAACTTTTTAATTTTCGAGCTCCCAAAAAGCCAGATTAGCGTGATTACTTCTTGCGGATACCCCACCCGAGTGTGCCTGTGCAAATTTGAACCCCATCAATGTTTTACTTTGGCGGTAATCGACGATTTTTTGTCAAATTATGACGTCACTTTTGCACCAAAAAGTTGTAATTCCCAAGGTTTTGCGAATTTTGCATGACTCCACACAGGAAAGTTGTTCAGGATGCTCAACTTGGTCGATTTGCACCGTCAAAACGCGATTTCCAGAGTTGACTCTTAGAAAAACAAGATGGCCGCTCTTCCCTTTTCCCTGACCGGGGAATAAACTTTTTAATTTTCGAGCTCCCGAAAAGCCGAATAAGCGTGATTACTTCTTGCGGATACCCCACCCGAGTGTGCCGGTGCAAATTTGAACCCCGTCAATGTTTTACTTTGGCGGTAATCGACGATTTTTTTGTCAAATTATGACGTCACTTTTTGCACCAAAAAGTTGTAATTCCCAAGGTTTTGCGAATTTTGCATGACTCCACACAGGAAAGTTGTTCATGATGCTCAACTTGGTCGATTTGCACTGTCAAAACGCGATTTCCAGAGTTGACTATTAGAAAAACAAGATGGCCGCTCTTCCCTTTTCCCTGCCCGGGGAATAAACTTTTTACTTTTCGAGCTCCCGAAAAGCCGAATTAGCGTGATTACTTCTTGCGGATACCCCACCCGAGTGTGCCGGTGCAAATTTGAACCCAGTCAATATTTTACTTTGGCGGTAATCGACGATTTTTGGTCAAATAATGACGTCACTTTTGCACCAAAAAGTTGTAATTCCCTAGGTTTTGCGAATTTTGCATGACTCCACACAGGAAAGTTGTTCAGGATGCTCAACTTGGTCGATTTGCACCGTCAAAACGCGATTTCCAGAGTTGACTATTAGAAAAACAAGATGGCCGCTCTTCCCTTTTCCCTGCCCGGGGAATAAACTTTTTAATTTTCGAGCTCCCGAAAAGCCGAATTAGCCTGATTACTTCTTGCGGATACCCCACCCGAGTGTGCCGGTGCAAATTTGAACTCATTTAATGTTTCACTTTGGCGGTAATCGACGATTTTTGGTCAAATTATGACGTCACTTTTGCACCAAAAAGTTGAAATTCCCATAGTTTTACGAATTTTGCATGACTCCACACAGGAAAGTTGTTCAGGATGCTCAACTTGGTCGATTTGCACCGTCAAAACGCGATTTCCAGAGTTGACTATTAGAAAAACAAGATGGCCGCTCTTCCCTTTTCCCTGCCCGGGGAATAAACTTTTTAATTTTCGAGCTCCCAAAAAGCCAGATTAGCGTGATTACTTCTTGCGGATACCCCACCCGAGTGTGCCTGTGCAAATTTGAACCCCATCAATGTTTTACTTTGGCGGTAATCGACGATTTTTTGTCAAATTATGACGTCACTTTTGCACCAAAAAGTTGTAATTCCCAAGGTTTTGCGAATTTTGCATGACTCCACACAGGAAAGTTGTTCAGGATGCTCAACTTGGTCGATTTGCACCGTCAAAACGCGATTTCCAGAGTTGACTATTAGAAAACAAGATGGCCGCTCTTCCCTTTTCCCTGCCCTGGGAATAAACTTTTTAATTTTCGAGCCACCCCGAAAAGCCGAATTAGCGTGATTACTTCTTGCGGATACCACACCCGAGTGTGCCGGTGCAAATCTGAACCCCGTCAATGATTTACATTGGCGGTAATCGACGATTTTTTGACAAATTATGACGTCACTTTTGCACCAAAAAGTTGTAATTCCCAAGGTTTTACGAAATTTGCATGACTCCACACAGGAAAGTTGTTCAGGATGCTCAACTTGGTCGATTTGCACCGTCAAAACGCGATTTCCAGAGTTGAATATTAGAAAAACAAGATGGCCGCTCTTCCATTTTCCCTGACCGGAGAATAACTTTTTAATTTTCGAGCTCCCAAAAAGCCAAATTAGCGTGATTACTTCTTGCGGATACCCCACCCGAGTGTGCCGGTGCAAATCTGAACCCCGTCAATGTTTTACATTGGCGGTAATCGACGATTTTTGGACAAATTATGACGTCACTTTTGCACCAAAAAGTTGTAATTCCCAAGGTTTTACGAATTTTGCATGACTCCACACAGGAAAGTTGTTCAGGATGCTCAACTTGGTCGATTTGCACCGTCAAAACTCGATTTCCAGAGTTGAATATTAGAAAAACAAGATGGCCGCTCTTCCATTTTCCCTGACCGGAGAATAACTTTTTAATTTTCGAGCCACCCCGAAAAGCCGAATTAGCGTGATTACTTCTTGCGGATACCCCACCCGAGTGTGCCGGTGCAAATCTGAACCCCGTCAATGTTTTACATTGGCGGTAATCGACGATTTTTGGACAAATTATGACGTCACTTTTGCACCAAAAAGTTGTAATTCCCAAGGTTTTACGAATTTTGCATGACTCCACACAGGAAAGTTGTTCAGGATGCTCAACTTGGTCGATTTGCACCGTCAAAACGCGATTTCCAGAGTTGACTATTAGAAAAACAAGATGGCCGCTCTTCCCTTTTCCCTGCCCGGGGAATAAACTTTTTAATTTTCGAGCTCCCGAAAAGCCGAATTAGCGTGATTACTTCTTGCGGATACCCCACCCGAGTGTGCCGGTGCAAATTTGAACCCAGTCAATGTTTTACTTTGGCGGTAATCGACGATTTTTGGTCAAATAATGACGTCACTTTTGCACCAAAAAGTTGTAATTCCCTAGGTTTTGCGAATTTTGCATGACTCCACACAGGAAAGTTGTTCAGGATGCTCAACTTGGTCGATTTGCACCGTCAAAACGCGATTTCCAGAGTTGAATATTAGAAAAACAAGATGGCCGCTCTTCCATTTTCCCTGACCGGAGAATAACTTTTTAATTTTCGAGCCACCCCGAAAAGCCGAATTAGCGTGATTACTTCTTGCGGATACCCCACCCGAGTGTGCCGGTGCAAATCTGAACCCCGTCAATGTTTTACATTGGCGGTAATCGACGATTTTTGGACAAATTATGACGTCACTTTTGCACCAAAAAGTTGTAATTCCCAAGGTTTTACGAATTTTGCATGACTCCACACAGGAAAGTTGTTCAGGATGCTCAACTTGGTCGATTTGCACCGTGAAAACGCGATTTCCAGAGTTGACTATTAGAAAAACAAGATGGCCGCTCTTCCCTTTTCCCTGCCCGGGGAATAAACTTTTTAATTTTCGAGCTCCCGAAAAGCCGAATTAGCGTGATTACTTCTTGCGGATACCCCACCCGAGTGTGCCGGTGCAAATTTGAACCCAGTCAATGTTTTACTTTGGCGGTAATCGACGATTTTTGGTCAAATAATGACGTCACTTTTGCACCAAAAAGTTGTAATTCCCTAGGTTTTGCGAATTTTGCATGACTCCACACAGGAAAGTTGTTCAGGATGCTCAACTTGGTCGATTTGCACCGTCAAAACGCGATTTCCAGAGTTGAATATTAGAAAAACAAGATGGCCGCTCTTCCATTTTCCCTGCCCGGAAAATAACTTTTTAATTTTCGAGCTCCCAAAAAGCCAAATTAGCGTGATTACTTCTTGCGGATACCCCACCCGAGTGTGCTTGTGCAAATTTGAACCCCGTCAATGTTTTACTTTGGCGGTAATCGACGATTTTTGGACAAATTATGACGTCACTTTTGCACCAAAAAGTTGTAATTCCCAAGGTTTTACGAATTTTGCATGACTCCACACAGGAAAGTTGTTCAGGATGCTCAACTTGGTCGATTTGCACCGTCAAAACGCGATTTCCAGAGTTGACTATTAGAAAAACAAGATGGCCGCTCTTCCCTTTTCCCTGCCCGGGGAATAAACTTTTTAATTTTCGAGCTCCCGAAAAGCCGAATTAGCGTGATTACTTCTTGCGGATACCCCACCCGAGTGTGCCGGTGCAAATTTGAACCCAGTCAATGTTTTACTTTGGCGGTAATCGACGATTTTTGGTCAAATAATGACGTCACTTTTGCACCAAAAAGTTGTAATTCCCTAGGTTTTGCGAATTTTGCATGACTCCACACAGGAAAGTTGTTCAGGATGCTCAACTTGGTCGATTTGCACCGTCAAAACGCGATTTCCAGAGTTGAATATTAGAAAAACAAGATGGCCGCTCTTCCATTTTCCCTGACCGGAGAATAACTTTTTAATTTTCGAGCCACCCCGAAAAGCCGAATTAGCGTGATTACTTCTTGCGGATACCCCACCCGAGTGTGCCGGTGCAAATCTGAACCCCGTCAATGTTTTACATTGGCGGTAATCGACGATTTTTGGACAAATTATGACGTCACTTTTGCACCAAAAAGTTGTAATTCCCAAGGTTTTACGAATTTTGCATGACTCCACACAGGAAAGTTGTTCAGGATGCTCAACTTGGTCGATTTGCACCGTCAAAACGCGATTTCCAGAGTTGAATATTAGAAAAACAAGATGGCCGCTCTTCCATTTTCCCTGCCCGGAAAATAACTTTTTAATTTTCGAGCTCCCAAAAAGCCAAATTAGCGTGATTACTTCTTGCGGATACCCCACCCGAGTGTGCTTGTGCAAATTTGAACCCCGTCAATGTTTTACTTTGGCGGTAATCGACGATTTTTGGACAAATTATGACGTCACTTTTGCACCAAAAAGTTGTAATTCCCAAGGTTTTACGAATTTTGCATGACTCCACACAGGAAAGTTGTTCAGGATGCTCAACTTGGTCGATTTGCACCGTCAAAACGCGATTTCCAGAGTTGACTATTAGAAAAACAAGATGGCCGCTCTTCCCTTTTCCCTGCCCGGGGAATAAACTTTTTAATTTTCGAGCTCCCGAAAAGCCGAATTAGCGTGATTACTTCTTGCGGATACCCCACCCGAGTGTGCCGGTGCAAATTTGAACCCAGTCAATGTTTTACTTTGGCGGTAATCGACGATTTTTGGTCAAATAATGACGTCACTTTTGCACCAAAAAGTTGTAATTCCCTAGGTTTTGCGAATTTTGCATGACTCCACACAGGAAAGTTGTTCAGGATGCTCAACTTGGTCGATTTGCACCGTCAAAACGCGATTTCCAGAGTTGAATATTAGAAAAACAAGATGGCCGCTCTTCCATTTTCCCTGACCGGAGAATAACTTTTTAATTTTCGAGCCACCCCGAAAAGCCGAATTAGCGTGATTACTTCTTGCGGATACCCCACCCGAGTGTGCCGGCGCAAATCTGAACCCCGTCAATGTTTTACATTGGCGGTAATCGACGATTTTTGGACAAATTATGACGTCACTTTTGCACCAAAAAGTTGTAATTCCCAAGGTTTTACGAATTTTGCATGACTCCACACAGGAAAGTTGTTCAGGATGCTCAACTTGGTCGATTTGCACCGTCAAAACTCGATTTCCAGAGTTGAATATTAGAAAAACAAGATGGCCGCTCTTCCCTTTTCCCTGATTGGAGAATAACTTTTTAATTTTCGAGCCACCCCGAAAAGCCGAATTAGCGTGATTACTTCTTGCGGATACCCCACCCGTGTGTGCCGGTGCAAATCTGAACCCCGTCCATGATTTACATTGGCGGTAATCGACGATTTTTGGACAAATTATGACGTCACTTTTGCACCAAAAAGTTGTAATTCCCAAGGTTTTACGAATTTTGCATGACTCCACACAGGAAAGTTGTTCAGGATGCTCAACTTGGTCGATTTGCACCGTCAAAACGCGATTTCCAAAGTTGAATATTAGAAAAACAAGATGGCCGCTCTTCCATTTTCCCTGCCCGGAGAATAACTTTTTAATTTTCGAGCTCCCAAAAAGCCAAATTAGCGTGATTACTTCTTGCGGATACCCCACCCGAGTGTGCCTGTGCAAATTTGAACCCCGTCAATGTTTTACTTTGGCGGTAATCGACGATTGTTGGACAAACTATGACGTCACTTTTGCACCAAAAAGTTGTAATTCCCAAGGTTTTACGATCTTTGCATGACTCCACACAGGAAAGTTGTTCAGGATGCTCAACTTGGTCGATTTGCACCGTCAAAACTCGATTTCCAGAGTTGAATATTAGAAAAACAAGATGGCCGCTCTTCCATTTTCCCTGACCGGAGAATAACTTTTTAATTGTCGAGCCACCCCGAAAAGCCGAATTAGCGTGATTACTTCTTGCGGATACCCCACCCGAGTGTGCCGGTGCAAATCTGAACCCCGTCAATGTTTTACATTGGCGGTAATCGACGATTTTTGGACAAATTATGACGTCACTTTTGCACCAAAAAGTTGTAATTCCCAAGGTTTTACGAATTTTGCATGACTCCACACAGGAAAGTTGTTCAGGATGCTCAACTTGGTCGATTTGCACCGTCAAAACTCGATTTCCAGAGTTGAATATTAGAAAAACAAGATGGCCGCTCTTCCATTTTCCCTGACCGGAGAATAACTTTTTAATTTTCGAGCCACCCCGAAAAGCCGAATTAGCGTGATTACTTCTTGCGGATACCCCACCCGAGTGTGCCGGTGCTAATCTGAACCCCGTCAATGTTTTACATTGGCGGTAATCGACGATTTTTGGACAAATTATGACGTCACTTTTGCACCAAAAAGTTGTAATTCCCAAGGTTTTACGAATTTTGCATGACTCCACACAGGAAAGTTGTTCAGGATGCTCAACTTGGTCGATTTGCACCGTCAAAACGCGATTTCCAGAGTTGACTATTAGAAAAACAAGATGGCCGCTCTTCCCTTTTCCCTGCCCGGGGAATAAACTTTTTAATTTTCGATCTCCCGAAAAGCCGAATTAGCGTGATTACTTCTTGCGGATACCCCACCCGAGTGTGCCGGTGCAAATTTGAACCCATTTAATGTTTCACTTTGGCGGTAATCGACGATTTTTGGTCAAATTATGACGTCACTTTTGCACCAAAAAGTTGTAATTCCCAAGGTTTTACGAATTTTGCATGACTCCACACAGGAAAGTTGTTCAGGATGCTCAACTTGGTCGATTTGCACCGTCAAAACGCGATTTCCAGAGTTGACTCTCAGAAAAACAAGATGGCCGCTCTTCCCTTTTCCCTGCCCGGGGAATAAACTTTTTAATTTTCGAGCTCCCGAAAAGCCGAATTAGCGTGATTACTTCTTGCGGATACCCCCACCCGAGTGTGCCTGTGCAAATTTGAACCCAGTCAATGTTTTACTTTGGCGGTAATCGACGATTTTTGGACAAATTATGACGTCACTTTTGCACCAAAAAGTTGTAATTCCCTAGGTTTTGCGAATTTTGCATGACTCCACACAGGAAAGTTGTTCAGGATGCTCAACTTGGTCGATTTGCACCGTCAAAAACGTGATTTCCAGAGTTGACTATTATAAAAACAAGACGGCCGCTCTTCCCTTTTCCCTGCCCGGGGAATAAACTTTTTAATTTTCGAGCTCCCGAAAAGCCGAATTAGCGTGATTACTTCTTGCGGATACCCCACCCGAGTGTGCCTGTGCAAATTTGAACCCATTTAATGTTTCACTTTGGCGGTAATCGACGATTTTTGGTCAAATTATGACGTCACTTTTGCACCAAAAAGTTGTAATTCCCAAGGTTTTGCGAATTGTGCATGACTCCACACAGGAAAGTTGTTCAGGATGCTCAACTTGGTCGATTTGCACTGTCAAAACGCGATTTCCAGAGTTGGCTATTAGAAAAACAAGATTGCCGCTCTTCCCTTTTCCCTGCCCGGGGAATAAACTTTTTACTTTTCGAGCTCCCGAAAAGCCGAATTAGCGTGATTACTTCTTGCGGATACCCCACCCGAGTGTGCCGGTGCAAATTTGAACCCATTTAATGTTTCACTTTGGCGGTAATCGACGATTTTTGGTCAAATTATGACGTAACTTTTGCACCAAAAAGTTGTAATTCCCAAGGTTTTACGAATTTTGCATGACTTCACACAGGAAAGTTGTTCAGGATGCTCAACTTGGTCGATTTGCACCGTCAAAACGCGATTTCCAGAGTTAACTATTAGAAAAACAAGATGGCCGCTCTTCCCTTTTCCCTGCCCGGGGAATAAACTTTTTAGTTTTCGAGCTCCCGAAAAGCCGAATTAGCATGATAACTTCTTGCGGATACCCCCACCCGAGTGTGCCTGTGCAAATTTGAACCCAGTCAATGTTTTACTTTGGCGGTAATCGACGATTTTTGGTCAAATAATGACGTCACTTTTGCACCAAAAAGTTGTAATTCCCTAGGTTTTGCGAATTTTGCATGACTCCACACAGGAAAGTTGATCAGGATGCTCAACTTGGTCGATTTGCACCGTCAAAACGCGATTTCCAGAGTTGAACATTAATAAAACAAGATGGCCGCTCTTCCCTTTTCCCTGCCCGGGGAATAAACTTTTTAATTTTCGAGCTCCCAAAAAGCCGAATTAGCGTGATTACTTATTGCGGATACCCCCACCCGAGTGTGCCTGTGCAAATTTGAACCCAGTCAATGTTATACTTTGGCGGTAATCGACGATTTTTGGTCAAATTATGACGTCACTTTTGCACCAAAAAGTTGTAATTCCCAAGGTTTTACGAATTTTGCTTGACTCCACACAGGAAAGTTGTTCAGGATGCTCAACTTGGTCGATTTGCACCGTCAAAACTCGATTTCCAGAGTTGAATATTAGAAAAACAAGATGGCCGCTCTTCCATTTTCCCTGATTGGAGAATAACTTTTTAATTTTCGAGCCACCCCGAAAAGCCGAATTAGCGTGATTACTTCTTGCGGATACCCCACCCGTGTGTGCCGGTGCAAATCTGAACCCCGTCAATGATTTACATTGGCGGTAATCGACGATTTTTGGACAAATTATGACGTCACTTTTGCACCAAAAAGTTGTAATTCCCAAGGTTTTACGAATTTTGCATGACTCCACACAGGAAAGTTGTTCAGGATGCTGAACTTGGTCGATTTGCACCGTCAAAACGCGATTTCCAGAGTTGAATATTAGAAAAACAAGATGGCCGCTCTTCCATTTTCCCTGCCCGGAGAATAACTTTTTAATTTTCGAGCTCCCAAAAAGCCAAACTAGCGTGATTACTTCTTGCGGATACCCCACCCGAGTGTGCCTGTGCAAATTTGAACCCCGTCAATGTTTTACTTTGGCGGTAATCGACGATTGTTGGACAAACTATGACGTCACTTTTGCACCAAAAAGTTGTAATTCCCAAGGTTTTACGAATTTTGCATGACTCCACACAGGAAAGTTGTTCAGGATGCTCAACTTGGTCGATTTGCACCGTCAAAACGCGATTTCCAGAGTTGACTATTATAAAAACAAGACGGCCGCTCTTCCCTTTTCCCTGCCCGGGGAATAAACTTTTTAATTTTCGAGCTCCCGAAAAGCCGAATTAGCGTGATTACTTCTTGCGGATACCCCACCCGAGTGTGCCTGTGCAAATTTGAACCCATTTAATGTTTCACTTTGGCGGTAATCGACGATTTTTGGTCAAATTATGACGTCACTTTTGCACCAAAAAGTTGTAATTCCCAAGGTTTTGCGAATTGTGCATGACTCCACACAGGAAAGTTGTTCAGGATGCTCAACTTGGTCGATTTGCACTGTCAAAACGCGATTTCCAGAGTTGGCTATTAGAAAAACAAGATTGCCGCTCTTCCCTTTTCCCTGCCCGGGGAATAAACTTTTTACTTTTCGAGCTCCCGAAAAGCCGAATTAGCGTGATTACTTCTTGCGGATACCCCACCCGAGTGTGCCGGTGCAAATTTGAACCCATTTAATGTTTCACTTTGGCGGTAATCGACGATTTTTGGTCAAATTATGACGTCACTTTTGCACCAAAAAGTTGTAATTCCCAAGGTTTTACGAATTTTGCATGACTCCACAAAGGAAAGTTGTTCAGGATGCTCAACTTGGTCGATTTGCACCGTCAAAACGCGATTTCCAGAGTTGACTATTAGAAAAACAAGATGGCCGCTCTTCCCTTTTCCCTGCCCGGGGAATAAACTTTTTAGTTTTCGAGCTCCCGAAAAGCCGAATTAGCATGATAACTTCTTGCGGATACCCCCACCCGAGTGTGCCTGTGCAAATCTGAACCCAGTCAATGTTTTACTTTGGCGGTAATCGACGATTTTTGGTCAAATAATGACGTCACTTTTGCACCAAAAAGTTGTAATTCCCTAGGTTTTGCGAATTTTGCATGACTCCACACAGGAAAGTTGATCAGGATGCTCAACTTGGTCGATTTGCACCGTCAAAACGCGATTTCCAGAGTTGAACATTAATAAAACAAGATGGCCGCTCTTCCCTTTTCCCTGCCCGGGGAATAAACTTTTTAATTTTCGAGCTCCCAAAAAGCCAATTTAGCGTGATTACTTATTGCGGATACCCCCACCCGAGTGTGCCTGTGCAAATTTGAACCCAGTCAATGTTTTACTTTGGCGGTAATCGACGATTTTTGGTCAAATTATGACGTCACTTTTGCACCAAAAAGTTGTAATTCCCAAGGTTTTACGAATTTTGCTTGACTCCACACAGGAAAGTTGTTCAGGATGCTCAACTTGGTCGATTTGCACCGTCAAAACGCGATTTCCATAGTTGACTATTAGAAAAACAAGATGGCCGCTCTTCCCTTTTCCCTGCCCGGGGAACAAACTTTTTAATTTTCGAGCTCCCAAAAAGCCGAATTAGCGTGATTACTTCTTGCGGATACCCCACCCGAGTGTGCCTGTGCAAATTTGAACCCCATCAATGTTTTACTTTGGCGGTAATCGACGATTTTTTGTCAAATTATGACGTCACTTTTGCACCAAAAAGTTGTAATTCCCAAGGTTTTGCGAATTTTGCATGACTCCACACAGGAAAGTTGTTCAGGATGCTCAACTTGGTCGATTTGCACCGTCAAAACGCGATTTCCAGACTTGAATATTAGAAAAACAAGATGGCCGCTCTTCCCTTTTCCCTGCCCGGGGAATAAACTTTTTAATTTTCGAGCTCCCAAAATACCAAATTAGCGTGATTACTTCTTGCGGATACCCCACCCGAGTGTGCCTGTGCAAATTTGAACCCATTTAATGTTTCACTTTGGCGGTAATCGACGATTTTTGGTCAAATTATGACGTCACTTTTGCACCAAAAAGTTGTAATTCCCAAGGTTTTGCGAATTGTGCATGACTCCACACAGGAAAGTTGTTCAGGATGCTCAACTTGGTCGATTTGCACTGTCAAAACGCGATTTCCAGAGTTGGCTATTAGAAAAACAAGATTGCCGCTCTTCCCTTTTCCCTGCCCGGGGAATAAACTTTTTACTTTTCGAGCTCCCGAAAAGCCGAATTAGCGTGATTACTTCTTGCGGATACCCCACCCGAGTGTGCCGGTGCAAATTTGAACCCATTTAATGTTTCACTTTGGCGGTAATCGACGATTTTTGGTCAAATTATGACGTCACTTTTGCACCAAAAAGTTGTAATTCCCAAGGTTTTACGAATTTTGCATGACTCCACAAAGGAAAGTTGTTCAGGATGCTCAACTTGGTCGATTTGCACCGTCAAAACGCGATTTCCAGAGTTGACTATTAGAAAAACAAGATGGCCGCTCTTCCCTTTTCCCTGCCCGGGGAATAAACTTTTTAGTTTTCGAGCTCCCGAAAAGCCGAATTAGCATGATAACTTCTTGCGGATACCCCCACCCGAGTGTGCCTGTGCAAATCTGAACCCAGTCAATGTTTTACTTTGGCGGTAATCGACGATTTTTGGTCAAATAATGACGTCACTTTTGCACCAAAAAGTTGTAATTCCCTAGGTTTTGCGAATTTTGCATGACTCCACACAGGAAAGTTGATCAGGATGCTCAACTTGGTCGATTTGCACCGTCAAAACGCGATTTCCAGAGTTGAACATTAATAAAACAAGATGGCCGCTCTTCCCTTTTCCCTGCCCGGGGAATAAACTTTTTAATTTTCGAGCTCCCAAAAAGCCAATTTAGCGTGATTACTTATTGCGGATACCCCCACCCGAGTGTGCCTGTGCAAATTTGAACCCAGTCAATGTTTTACTTTGGCGGTAATCGACGATTTTTGGTCAAATTATGACGTCACTTTTGCACCAAAAAGTTGTAATTCCCAAGGTTTTACGAATTTTGCTTGACTCCACACAGGAAAGTTGTTCAGGATGCTCAACTTGGTCGATTTGCACCGTCAAAACGCGATTTCCATAGTTGACTATTAGAAAAACAAGATGGCCGCTCTTCCCTTTTCCCTGCCCGGGGAACAAACTTTTTAATTTTCGAGCTCCCAAAAAGCCGAATTAGCGTGATTACTTCTTGCGGATACCCCACCCGAGTGTGCCTGTGCAAATTTGAACCCCATCAATGTTTTACTTTGGCGGTAATCGACGATTTTTTGTCAAATTATGACGTCACTTTTGCACCAAAAAGTTGTAATTCCCAAGGTTTTGCGAATTTTGCATGACTCCACACAGGAAAGTTGTTCAGGATGCTCAACTTGGTCGATTTGCACCGTCAAAACGCGATTTCCAGACTTGAATATTAGAAAAACAAGATGGCCGCTCTTCCCTTTTCCCTGCCCGGGGAATAAACTTTTTAATTTTCGAGCTCCCAAAATACCAAATTAGCGTGATTACTTCTTGCGGATACCCCACCCGAGTGTGCCTGTGCAAATTTGAACCCCATCAATGTGTTACTTTGGCGGTAATCGACGATTTTTTGTCAAATTATGACGTCACTTTTGCACCAAAAAGTTGTAATTCCCAAGGTTTTGCGAATTTTGCATGACTCCACACAGGAAAGTTGTTCAGGATGCTCAACTTGATCGATTTGCACCGTCAAAACGCGATTTCCAGAGTTGACTATTAGAAAACAAGATGGCCGCTCTTCCCTTTTCCCTGCCCGGGGAATAAACTTTTTAATTTTCGAGGCACCCCGAAAAGCCGAATTAGCGAGATTACTTCTTGCGGATACCCCACCCGAGTGTGCCGGTGCAAATTTGAACCCCATCAATGTGTTACTTTGGCGGTAATCGACGATTTTTTGTCAAATTATGACGTCACTTTTGCACCAAAAAGTTGTAATTCCCAAGGTTTTGCGAATTTTGCATGACTCCACACAGGAAAGTTGTTCAGGATGCTCAACTTGGTCGATTTGCACCGTCAAAACGCGATTTCCAGAGTTGACTATTAGAAAACAAGATGGCCGCTCTTCCCTTTTCCCTGCCCGGGGAATAAACTTTTTAATTTTCGAGGCACCCCGAAAAGCCGAATTAGCGAGATTACTTCTTGCGGATACCCCACCCGAGTGTGCCGGTGCAAATCTGAACCCCGTCAATGTTTTACTTTGGCGGTAATCGACGATTTTTGGACAAATTATGACGTCACTTTTGCACCAAAAAGTTGTAATTCCCAAGGTTTTACGAATTTTGCATGACTCCACACAGGAAAGTTGTTCAGGATGCTCAACTTGGTCGATTTGCACCGTCAAAACGCGATTTCCAGAGTTGACTATTAGAAAAACAAGATGGCCGCTCTTCCCTTTTCCCTGCCCGGGGAATAAACTTTTTAATTTTCGAGCTCCCGAAAAGCCGAATTAGCATGATTACTTCTTGCGGATACCCCCACCCGAGTGTGCCTGTGCAATTTTGAACCCAGTCAATGTTTTACTTTGGCGGTAATCGACGATTTTTGGTCAAATAATGACGTCACTTTTGCACCAAAAAGTTGTAATTCCCTAGGTTTTGCGAATTTTGCATGACTCCACACAGGAAAGTTGATCAGGATGCTCAACTTGGTCGATTTGCACCGTCAAAACGCGATTTCCAGAGTTAAATATTAGAAAAACAAGATGGCCGCTCTTCCCTTTTCCCTGCCCGGGGAATAAACTTTTTAATTTTCGAGCCACCCCGAAGAGCCGAATTAGCGTGATTACTTCTTGCGGATATCCCACCCGAGTGTGCCGGTGCAAATCTGAACCCCGTCAATGTTTTACTTTGGCGGTAATCGACGATTTTTGGACAAATTATGACGTCACTTTTGCACCAAAAAGTTGTAATTCCCAAGGTTTTACGAATTTTGCATGACTCCACACAGGAAAGTTGTTCAGGATGCTCAACTTGGTCGATTTGCACCGTCAAAACGCGATTTCCAGAGTTGACTATTAGAAAAACAAGATGGCCGCTCTTCCCTTTTCCCTGCCCGGGGAATAAACTTTTTAATTTTCGAGCTCCCGAAAAGCCGAATTAGCGTGATTACTTCTTGCGGATACCCCACCCGAGTGTGCCTGTGCGAATTTGAACCCCATCAATGTTTTACTTTGGCGGTAATCGACGATTTTTTGTCAAACTATGACGTCACTTTTGCACCAAAAAGTTGTAATTCCCAAGGTTTTGCGAATTTTGCATGACTCCACACAGGAAAGTTGTTCAGGATGCTCAACTTGGTCGATTTGCACCGTCAAAACGCGATTTCCAGAGTTGACTATTAGAAAAACAAGATGGCCGCTCTTCCCTTTTCCCTGCCCAGGGAATAAACTTTTTAATTTTCGAGCCACCCCAAAAAGCCGAATTAGCATGATTACTTCTTGCGGATACCCCACCCGAGTGTTCAGGTGCAAATCTGAACCCAGTCAATGTTTTACTTTGGCGGTAATCGACGATTTTTGGTCAAATTATGACGTCACTTTTGCACCAAAAAGTTGTAATTCCCAAGGTTTTGCGAATTTTGCATGACTCCACACAGGAAAGTTGTTCGGGATGCTCAACTTGGTCGATTTGCACCTTCAAAACGCGATTTCCAGAGTTGACTATTAGAAAACAAGATGGCCGCTCTTCCCTTTTCCCTGCCCGGGCAATAAACTTTTTAATTTTCGTGGCACCCCGAAAAGCCGAATTAGCGTGATTACTTCTTGCGGATACCCCACCCGAGTGTGCCTGTGCAAATTTGAACCCCATCAATGTTTTACTTTGGCGGTAATCGACGATTTTTTGTCAAATTATGACGTCACTTTTGCACCAAAAAGTTGTAATTCCCAAGGTTTTGCGAATTTTGCATGACTCCACACAGGAAAGTTGTTCGGGATGCTCAACTTGGTCGATTTGCACCGTCAAAACGCGATTTCCAGAGTTGACTATTAGAAAACAAGATGGCCGCTCTTCCCTTTTCCCTGCCCGGGCAATAAACTTTTTAATTTTCGTGGCACCCCGAAAAGCCGAATTAGCGTGATTACTTCTTGCGGATACCCCACCCGAGTGTGCCGGTGCAAATTTGAACCCCCTTCAATGTTTTACTTTAGCGGTAATCGACGATTTTTGGACAAATTATGACGTCACTTTTGCACCAAAAAGTTGTAATTCCCAAGGTTTTGCTAATTTTGCATGACTCCACACAGGAAAGTTGTTCAGGATGCTCAACTTGGTCGATTTGCACCGTCAAAACGCGATTTCCAGAGTTGACTATTAGAAAAACAAGATGGCCGCTCTTCCCTTTTCCCTGCCCAGGGAATAAACTTGTTAATTTTCGAGCCACCCCAAAAAGCCGAATTAGCATGATTACTTCTTGCGGATACCCCACCCGAGTGTTCAGGTGCAAATCTGAACCCAGTCAATGTTTTACTTTGGCGGTAATCGACGATTTTGGGTCAAATTATGACGTCACTTTTGCACCAAAAAGTTGTAATTCCCAAGGTTTTGCGAATTTTGCATGACTCCACACAGGAAAGTTGTTCAGGATGCTCAACTTGGTCGATTTGCACCGTCAAAACGCGATTTCCATAGTTGACTATTAGAAAAACAGATGGCCGCTCTTCCCTTTTCCCTGCCCGGGGAATAAACTTTTTAATTTTCGAGCTCCCAAAAAGCCGAATTAGCGTGATTACTTCTTGCGGATACCCCACCCGAGTGTGCCTGTGCAAATTTGAACCCCATCAATGTTTTACTTTGGCGGTAATCGACGATTTTTGGTCAAATTATGACGTCACTTTTGCACCAAAAAGTTGTAATTCCCAAGGTTTTGCGAATTTTGCATGACTCCACACAGGAAAGTTGTTCAGGATGCTCAACTTGGTCGATTTGCACCGTCAAAACGCGATTTCCAGAGTTGACTATTAGAAAACAAGATGGCCGCTCTTCCATTTTCCCTGCCCGGGGAATAAACTTTTTAATTTTCGAGCCACCCCGAAAAGCCGAATTAGCGTGATTACTTCTTGTGGATACCCCACCCGAGTGTGCCGGTGCAAATCTGAACCCCGTCAATGTTTTACTTTGGCGGTAATCGACGATTTTTGGACAAATTATGACGTCACTTTTGCACCAAAAAGTTGTAATTCCCAAGGTTTTACGAATGTTGCATGACTCCACACAGGAAAGTTGTTCAGGATGCTCAACTTGGTCGATTTGCACCGTCAAAACGCGATTTCCATAGTTGACTATTAGAAAAACAAGATGGCCGCTCTTCCCTTTTCCCTGCCCGGGGAATAAACTTTTTAATTTTCGAGCTCCCGAACAGCCGAATTAGCATGATTACTTCTTGCGGATACCCCCACCCGAGTGTGCCTGTGCAAATTTGAACCCAGTCAATGTTTTACTTTGGCGGTAATCGACGATTTTTGGTCAAATAATGACGTCACTTTTGCACCAAAAAGTTGTAATTCCCTAGGTTTTGCGAATTTTGCATGACTCCACACAGGAAAGTTGTTCAGGATGCTCAACTTGGTCGATTTGCACCGTCAAAACGCGATTTCCAGAGTTAAATATTAGAAAAACAAGATGGCCGCTCTTCCATTTTCCCTGACCGGAGAATAACTTTTTAATTTTCGAGCCACCCCGAAAAGCCGAATTAGCGTGATTACTTCTTGCGGATACCCCACCCGAGTGTGCCTGTGCAAATTTGAACCCCATCAATGTTTTACTTTGCCGGTAATCGACGATTTTTGGTCAAATAATGACGTCACTTTTGCACCAAAAAGTTGTAATTCCCTAGGTTTTGCGAATTTTGCATGACTCCACACAGGAAAGTTGTTCAGGATGCTCAACTTGGTCGATTTGCACCGTCAAAACGCAATTTCCAGAGTTGACTATTAGAAAACAAGATGGCCGCTCTTCCCTTTTCCCTGCCCGGGGAATAAACTTTTTAATTTTCGAGCCACCCCGAAAAGCCGAATTAGCGTGATTACTTCTTGCGGATACCCCACCCGAGTGTGCCGGTGCAAATCTGAACCCCGTCAATGTTTTACTTTGGCGGTAAACGACGATTTTTGGACAAATTATGACGTCACTTTTGCACCAAAAAGTTGTAATTCCCAAGGTTTTACGAATTTTGCATGACTCCACACAGGAAAGTTGTTCAGGATGCTCAACTTGGTCGATTTGCACGGTCAAAACGCGATTTCCAGAGAGTTGACTATTAGAAAAACAAGATGGCCGCTCTTCCCTATTCCCTGCCCGGGGAATAAACTTTTTAATTTTCGAGCTCCCGAAAAGCCGAATTAGCGTGATTA